>NC_045963.1:33799566-35246407 GCF_010909765.2 Amblyraja radiata | reverse complement strand
TTTTGTACAACACAACTTTATTTATACATGTACATGCAGAACTCATTCAGAAGTCAACAAACGTGCATACAGCCCGTGGCCGTGGACTAGTATAGTAAGAGGTGAAAACCTCACATTATTATCTATTGATAGTTATAGAAATCATACATTTCATTTCATTCTCCCCCCTCCAAAACAAAGACAATAAAAAATGGTTGTTATTCAACGTCACGATCTCGCTCACTCACCGAAGCGGGCCAGCAAGAGAACAAGGAAAAGCCAATAAAACCACCAAAATCATCGTAGTTTTGTACAAATGAACCATAAATACACCTAGTTAATAGTTTTGAAAGCAGTATTTTCTTACCTCGAAGAAGTAAAACTGGGAAATACGTATGAAACGCGGGTCAAAATAATTATCGATCGTAATGTATACACACAGCTCAGCTGGCGAGAATGTTTAACCCGAATGACCCATGACCTAGGCAAATTCACGCATGCGCAGTTGTAATAACGACCTCATTTTTCGCCGCAATTTCTTGCGGTCTTGGATGGAGCTGTTCCCAAATGAAGCTGTGATGCATCCTGATAAAATGCTTTCTATGGTGCATCTGTAGAAGTTGGTGAGTGTTGTAGGGAAATGCCGAACTTCCTAAGCCTTCTAAGGAAGTGGAGGCATTGGTGTACTTTGTAAGTTGTTGATTCAATATGTATATGACTCAAATGTGACTGGGCGGTCAGTGAAATATATTAATTCAATATTTTATATTTTAACCCGTTGCCTATTTCCTTCGCTCCATAGCTGCTGCCGCACCCGCTGAGTTTCTCCAGCACTTTTGTCTACCTTCGATTTTCCAGCATCTGCAGTTCCTTCTTAAACATTAAAGCTAAACTGACTTGTGGGTGATCAGCGTCACACAAGGTTTAAATTTTAACTTTTAATACTCATTATTTCTGTCTATAGGCTTATATTATTTACTTTTTTAATATAAAATATAGCACTCCTCAAAATGAAAATAATGCTCAATTAAAAAAAAAAATCTGAAATTGCAGTTAAAATTCAGAAGTTATTGCTGCAGATTATTTTCCATAGCTTTTAGGTAAATTAATAACAGTTCTGAAGGAAAATTATGATTTACAAATCTAATAAAAGGCTCTGAAACAAAGCAGTATGGCGTCACAAATCTGCACCAATCATGATGCTATCTAACCCCATCTGCCTTCATGCAGATGCTGGTTTACACAAAAGGGACACAAAGCTGGAGTAACTGAGCAGGTCAGGCAGCATCACTGGAGAATGTGGTTAGGTGACGTCGGGTCAGGAGCCAAAATGTCACCTATCCATGTTCTCGCGAGACAGACATAAAATGCCAGAGTAACTCAGCGGGACAGACAGCATCTCTGGATAGAAGGAATGGATGACGTTTCGGGTCGAGACACCTCTTCAGAGATGTTGCCGACCCGCTCAGTTACGCCACCACTTTATTCGCATCTGCCTTCCTGTTCATTTGTCAGTCCAAATGCCTCTTGAACATTGCTATCATTTCTTCCTCCAACATATATTCAGCAAGTCATGTCTCAAATTTGCATTGAGACACTCTTATTCATAGGAATTAAAGGTTATTATTTATCTCTTCCTAAAGGTGATCTGTGGAAGGTACTACAGGTTCCAGAGGGCTGACACATTCAGGATATTACATCTGGAGTTTAGAAGGATGTGAGGGGATCTTACAGAAACATATAAGATTATTAAGGGTTTGGACATGCTAGAGGCAGGAAACATGTTCCCGATGTTGGGGGGAGTCCAGTACCAGGGGCCACAGTTTAAGAATAAGGGGCAAGCCAATTAGAAAGAGATGAGGAAACACTTTTTCACACAGAGAGTTGTGAGTCTGTGGAATTCTCTGCCTCAGATGGCGGTGGAGGCTGGTTCTCTGGATACTTTCGAGAGAGCTAGATAGGGCTCTTAATGATAGCGGAGTCAGGTGATATGGGGAGAGGGCAGGAACAGGGTACTGATTCGGGATGATCAGCCATGATCACATTGAATGGCAGTGCTGGCTCAAAGGGCAGAATGGCCTACTCCTGCAGCTATTGCCTATTGTCTATTGACATTAACTTTGTCTTGGTAAAATGAAAAATCATATTCCATCGAACCGTTTGAATGGCACTCCACCCCTCAATCTTAATATTTACTCCCTCCACCAACGGTGCACCATGGCCACTGTTGGTATTGTTTTCAAGGTGCACTCACAAGTTCACAAGTTATAGTAGAACCAGGCCATTCGGCCCATCAAGTCTTCTATGCCATTCAATCATAGTTGATCTCTGCCTCCAAATCCCATTTTCCAGCCTTCTCCCCATAAACCTTGACACCCGTTCAAATCTATAATTTGTCCATCTCTGCCTAAAAAATATCCACTGACAGCACGCGTGGTCAGGATCAAACTCACGTCTATGGCGCTATGAGGCAGCACCTCTACTGCCACACCACCGTGCCACCCAGAAGAGCTCCCTGCTAAATATCACAATGAGATTACCGTCAAGACTTGTATTGCCAGGGTCCAGGAAAGCAACACACAGTGTCTTTTCACTGGAAATTAGGGATGGCCAATAAATGCTGGCTTAACAAAGACCATTTCCAGTAAATTAAATGTTTTAAAAAACTTGAGGTCCAAAAAAATCATGAACTTTCACTGCAGTTTACTCCTTTTTCCACCCCCAAAGACAACAACGAGCCGAGACATGGTTTCACAAGTACTAATTATCAGGCTTGTCAAGCTTAGTGGTACATGGGCCAAATGATGACTTCACCCAGCAAATGCACAGGAACGTTCCAGCAGCAATAACTGGATGGCAGGTTAAAATGCGCCAACATGTCTGTCTTTATTCCCCTCTCGGTGGGCCAACTGCATCAACTTTCACACTGATTTCAGACTGAGATTTGGACAATGTTGCTCAATAAAGCATTAAACAAACAAATTATCAAGAATACAAAACTGCAGATACTGAAAATCTGAAACAATAATAAAAAGTGCTGCAAGTGCATTCTTAGCATCTGTTAAGACTGAAGGCAGACTAATGTGTTAGATTCTGATAAACTTAACATCTGGGACATAGGCGGAACTTTTTTTCTTCATAGATTCTAATAAACTGAATGGGTATTTCCATTATTATGATTTTGTTTTAATTTCTAATGTCAGGCAACCCCATAATACCATCCTAGCTATAATACTTAGCAACTTACCAAAATTTACACAGGGATTCAACGTACTTCTTTGAATTACATCATTAAACCTGGGTAGCACACAGACATTAAATTACAGGGCCTTAGTGAGTGCTGTAGCACAAAGAGACCTCGGGGAAACAATTACATCATTCCCCAAAAGTAGTGACATAGGTAGACAACGTGATGAAAAAGGCATATGGTGCACATGTTTTCGTTGGACAGAGCATGATCAAGAGCACTCTAGTACTTCCAGGATGTTGACTGGACATACAACCTTTTTCTTTGTAAATGGTGTCAAAATATGACGACTGTGCATTTGTGGATTGTGCAAAAGAATTACATTGTGCTGTGCATACGTCTCAATAACAGTTGTATAAAATGTTGGTGAGCAAATTTTGAGATTTTGCCTTTCATGCTATATTCAATTCATTACAAATGAACATAAAGAGAAAGCCGTGGTCCCAGCGAGAATTGAAGGGAAACTTCATCACCCCGACTAAAAAGCAATATTATAACCCTTGGCTTTCTATCATGAAATCTTGTTTTAAATCCATGTTGCCAGACGCTTTTTTTTAATCAATTTCACTAACCTGTCTTTTAAATGAAAAATTATGTCAAATTTCTAAATATCCATGAGATGTCCTACATTACCTAATAATACCTTCCCACCATCAGGAAATAAACTGGAATCTTATGGCAATCAACAAGGTCAGTTCCTCGTGTCACACCCTAGCTTTCCTACAGAGAGGTTGAGTTGCTGCCTTACAGCGCCGGAGACCCAGGTTCGATCCCAATTATAGAGTACTGCAGCCATAATTGACTTTCTCACATATATGCCTACAATCTGCGAGGCATTAGAATGGCCAAGTGGTAGGAGTGGAACAAGTGGCAAAGGACAGTAATTCACACTCAAATCAGACCAGGTCCATGTCATTTAATGTACATCATTTACTGTACATCATTACCACTAAATGTCTCTCCTACAGAAAAACAATCAAAGTGTCAGGCAGCATCTGTGAAGAGAATAGGCAGGTGACGATTCAAGACTCTTTACAGATGTTCAACAGTGATAGGAGCAGAATTAGGCCATTCGGCCCATCAAGTCTACTCTGCCGTTCAATCATGGCTGATCTCGGAAGTGGTGGCGCTGGGAACGGCTGCGGCTGCGGCTCGCCTGCAGTCCGTTTGTCTTTACTTTTTTGTGTTGTTTTTTTTCGTTTTGTCTAGTTGTGTTTTTGGTTTTTAGGTTGTGTTTATGCGGGGGGGGGGTTGAAACGGGGTTTGCTGTCTCTCCCTTGGGGGGAATACGACTTTTTCGTCGTATACCCCCTCTCTGCCTCCGTCTGCGCTGAGGCCTAATGGCGGAGCTGTCGACCTCGGGACTCCGGAGGCAGCCTGTCAGGACTTGCCCTGGGCTCGCTCCCGTGAGGGAGGCCCAGCTCGGGGCTGGGACTGCGCTCCCGTGAGGACGGCCTGGCGAGAGGCCGAGACTCTCCCGTGAGGGGCTGTGGCACTCCCGTCGGAGTGGCCCAGCCCGAGGGAGGAACGGCACTCCCGTCGGAGTGGCCCAGCCCGAGGGAGAACGGCACTCCCGTCGGAGTGGCCCAGCCCGAGGGAGGAACGGCGCTCCCGTCGGAGTGGACCAGCCCGAGGGAGGAACGGCACTCCCGTCGGAGTGGCCCAGCCCGAGGGAGGAACGGCGCTCCCGTCGGAGTGGCCCAGCCCGAGGGAGGAACGGCGCTCCCGTCGGAGTGGCCCAGCCCGAGGGAGGAACGGCGCTCCCGTCGGAGTGGCCCAGCCCGAGGGAGGAACGGCACTCCCGTCGGAGTGGCCCAGCTCGAGGGAGGAACGGCGCTCCCGTCGGAGTGGCCCAGCCCGAGGGAGGAACGGCACTCACGTGATGGCGATCCGGCTCGGGGCTGGAACGGTGCTCCGGTGGCTGGGACGGCGTTCTGGCGGCGGCGACCTGGGTCCGGGGTTCAGCCGCGGGCCAGCGGCTGCGTCCGTTGGACTGGAGGGCGGCAGCTTCGACCACCCCGGGCCGCGGTGTTTGAGCCGGCCCGTTGCGGGGTTCGGTGAGCCGCGGGACTGTTTGTACCATCGCCCGGTGGGGAATCGCCTCAGCGCAGAGGGAGAAGAGGAAGGAAGAGACTGCAGCCCTATGATTTTTGCCTCCACCACAGTGAGGTGCTTGGAGGACTCACTGTGGTGGTGTTAATTTGTGTTTATTGTTGTTATTATTGTATGATGTATGTATGACTGCAGGCACGAAATTTCGTTCAGACCGTAAGGTCTGAATGACAATAAAGGCATTCAATTCAATTCAATTCAATCTACCTTCCCCTCTTAACCCCCTACACTGACTGACCCGCAGAGTTCCTCCAGCACTGTTTTTTTGCTCATGGTTTCAGCATCTGCAGACTCTTACATCTCCCCTTCTACCTTTAGCCCAAAAGGGAAAACAAGATATTTTGCTTTGCATCTTAAAAATACATTTTCCTTATTCTAACTGTTAAGTCCTCTGGTTACGTTGTGTTTTAGCATGAAGATAGACAAATAAATTATATCCATCTAAAATCCTCACAAAGTGAGTATTGCACTCTTCTGTAAGCCTTTCCGAAATATTAGAATGTGATATCCAATCCAGTGACTTTTAACCGCATTGAACTGCAACCCTTTGCAATTGCCCACAGCGGAAGCAACTGTTCGAATGGAAATCTGTTCTGGATCCCAACATGTCTGAACATGAAAAAAGCAAAGATAGACACAAAATGCTGGAATAATTCAGCGGTCAGGCAGCATCTCTGGAGAAAAGGAATAGGTGACATTCCGAGTCGAGTCCCTTCTTCAGACCCGCTAATGTTACTCCAGTATTTTGTGTCTATCTTTGGTGTAACACAGCATCTGCAGTTCATTCCTACACATGAAACAGGGCAACATGTACTCTTTAATTGGACTTTACTGGATTTTATCTTGCACTAACCGTTACTCCCTTCATCCTGTAACTCTCCACCGTGGACAGTTTGATTATAATACATGTATAGTATTTTCGCTGACTGGATCGCATGCAAAAAAAAAAGCAGTTTACTGTACCTCGGTACATAAACCAGCATCTGCAGGTCCTTTTTATTGCAAAAAAAAGGCAGTGACCATTTTAACTCATTTTTTAATTCTTCCCACATTGTCATCAACTCTCCTCAGATTCTACCACATACATGTCAGAGTCAGGCTCACTTACAATTGCCATATAACGCCTCTCTTCAGGGTGTGGGAGAAAATCAGAGCAAGAGGTGTTTTAATGCACTAATGGAATGATAATAAATTGCTAAATCAACAAGGTCCGTCTGTACCTCATGTCATGTGCTAGCTTTCCTACAAAGAGGCTGCACAACTGCATGTGAATACCGGAACCCGGATCAAAGCACAGCGATCGCTGCCTCCCTGGCAGATGCTGATATAGCTCTATTACTTTCCTCTTGAAAATCCTCAATATTTATATGCCATCTGTGATCCATAATACTTCACAAGCCAGCTCCAATTTCAACAGCAGCTGCACCAATGCGACAGCAGAAATGCAATCTGTTTCAGAGCTCATCCTGTTAAATTACAAAATAACCGAAAAACACAAGAAGTTCAGACATAAATGTTTGCAAACCCTCTATTTGGCCCAATCTGTCTGCATCAGCATTTACCCAAGTGCGGACATTTATCTGCTCCCATACCCCTTCAATCTCTTGCCTCCAAGGTCAATGCAGTCACAAAGGTCAATGCAGAGGCCAATGTTAGAGTCATAGTCATAGAGACATAGAATCATACAGCGTGGAAACAGACCCTTCGGCTCAACTTGCCCATATTAATCAACGTGTCCCATCTACACCATTCCCACCTCCCTGCCTTTCGCCCATATCCCTCAAAACCTATCCTATCCATGTACCTTGGGGGGGGGAAAACATCTTGGGGAGTATTTCCATGTTACTTGCGGTAGGTAATTAGACACTGTATAGAATACAGCATTAATGGTGGTCACAGTGGCGTGGCGTTAGAGTTGCTGCCTTAAAGCGAATGCAGCGCAGGAGGACCAGGTTCGATCCTGACTACGGGTGCTGTCTGTACGGAGTTTGTACGTTCTCCCCGTGACCTGCGTGGGTTTTCTCCACGATCTGTTTCCTCCTACACTCCAAAGACATACAGGTTTGTAGGTTAATTGGGTTGGTAAATGTAAAAATTGTCCCTAGTGGGTGTAGGATAGTGTTAATGTGCGGGGATCACTGGTCGGCGCGGACCCGGTGGACTGAAGGGCCTGTTTCCGCACTGCATCTCTAAATTAAACTAAAAAAACTAAATACAGCTGCTATTTTACCGTGGCTATTAAAATTGATAAGCAATTGCTTCCATTGCCACATCTGTAATCCTTACCTAAGTGCCTGCACTTCTATCTGATTGTTCACAAAACCCGACAGTCCAACATCTGGCTCGCCTGGCTCTGTTTTCCACGGGGTCTTTAATAGAAGTAATATTCAATAACCCAGAAGATTTGGAGGTCCAGCATCACCAAAGCCTGGAGTGTGTTGTTTTTACTGTCTATATTCAATATATTCAGCAGCCTATGCGGGAGCAACAAGACACGCTCTCCACTCTCTGAATTAAGACATTTATTTTCATCACAGTCCGAACTTTTTTTTACCCGGTGTCCGCACACTATAACTCCTTGTTCTAGTTCTCTGACCAGTAGAAATCTTCACCCGATCCAACCTGTCTGGTCCCATGACAATCTTCTATGAGACCCTCTCTCATTCTTCTAAACTCTGGTGGATACAAGCCAAGTTAAACAGCATGGCAGCCCTGCTACACTAGAATATCAGGCTGATGAACTCTTACCACTCTTTCTTCGCCAAGTATATCCTTTCTTGTGTAAGGAGACCCAAAAGTGCACAGGTGTGGTTTATCCTAGACTCCATATAATAGTCACAAGACATACTTATGCCTGTATTCAAACCTCTTCCATAACGGCCAACATACCAAGTGCCTTAACTGTTTGCTGTACCTGCATGTTTGTTTTTTTGTTACTGCTGCAGGAGGCTACCCTGATCCCTTTCCCAATATCTCACCATTTAAATAATATTCTGTCTTTTGTTTTTAAACCTACCAAACTGGATAACTTCACATATATCCACAGTATACTTCCTGCATCACCTCAAAATGTTTTGAATCTGGGCTTCCAATTCAACGTACTCATCTATGGTACTGAGCACAGCAGTATTCAGAAAATAACAAATAACTTCTTAAAAACAAAATTATATCTCCTTGCATTTTTTTAAATCGCGCAAGGCTGTTCACAATACCTTTCCCCTTGGTGTCTGCCAAGTATTCAGCACCTGTAACTAATCTTGCTTTCAATTTAATCATGAAGAGCCATTTGTCTTGGAGTCACTTGACAATAGCTCTAAACATGAAACATGTAGAGATATTGTTTTTAAACCGTTTTAGCTGCGTTGTGGACAGCCTATAACCTATGAGATCACAGCGTTACAAACAAAGGGAGACGAGACTTCTTTCATCATTCAAATTTCCTGAGAGAGGTAAATATAGCTCATAGGGCTCGAGAATCAAAGAATAGGGGGGAAAAGCAGGAACGGGGTACTGATTTTGGATGATCAGCCATGACCATATTGACGAAGGACCGAATGACCTACTCCTGCATCTATTTTCTAGGTATCTATGTTTCTAAAGTGAAATTGAATCGGAAAAGAAAATGATGATCAGTGAATCTCAGGGAATGGCGAGAAGATTTCTGCTGTACATACATTAAGATTAGTTACAGGTACTGTTCTTCCTGAGGACATTAAAAAAGACTGGTCTGCCCCAACAGCTGCTGACAACGTTCTACCGCTGCACCACAGAGAGCATACTAACGTATGGCATCTCTGTGTGGTATCTCAGCTGCACGGAGGCAGAGAGGAGAGCTCTACAGCGTGTCGTCAACAGAGCGCAGAGGATCATCGGGACAGAGCTACCAGCCTTGGAGGGCATCTACCACACGCGGTGCCTCAGGAAGGCCCTCAGCATCCATAAGGACTCATCACACCCCTGCCACGGTCTGTTTCAACTACTTCCCTCCGGCAGACGTTACAAGGCCTTCTACGCCCGAACCTCCAGACTCAGGAACAGTTTCATCCCAAGAGCTATAGCGGCTCTGAACCGGCCCTAATGAGTGCCCCCCCACCCACCCCCTTTGGACAGTCTCCCTCAGATGGTCACGTCAATCATTTCAGCTTGTTTATTTATGTATTGTATTTATTTACCTTTCTTGTACATCAGTGGAGCTGCACACTAAATCTCGTTGCACTGACGTGCAATGACAATAAAAGATATATTATTATTATTATTATTATTAAGGAATCTGAAAAGAGACAGGAAACAAAACATGTAAAATTATGAAAAAGGGATAAAGGGCCAATTTCCACGCTGTATGACTCCATGACTGTGAGAATCTCAATAGACTGGAAAATTGGAATGATAAGTAGTGAGTTTATTTCATTAAGTACATGCAGGTTATTGAGACAACAGAAATGAAACAAGCAAAAGGAACAAACAACAGTCAATGACCGCAAAAGGAAGCGCATCGGGGATACTGATAAAGAACAAGCTGCCAAGGAAGATGGTGAAGGTGATAGAACCAACATGCCGCACCATGGATTACAAGAAATGCAAACTGAAATTTCAGAATCTTTTCCATGGCATAGAACAATTGTAGAACCACAGAATGGTACAACACAGAAATGGGCCTGTTCGACTCACCTTGCAACATCGGTGGGTGAGTAAGAGGTGGGTCACCTGGATTTACATAAATGTAACCACCCTTCAACAACATTTGGCTTTTTGTGGTAGCCTCCCAAACAAATAATTCTCCTTCCTTTATCGGTGCTTAAAGCTACCTCAGCAATGACGATAATTCAGATTACACTGTTAACAAACGTCACAATTAAATGCTGCAGCATCCTCTCTACCTGTGGAATGGTGGTGTGTTCATCCTGGGAGCCGGCTAACGGCACTGCTGGCATGGAAAGTGCGATCAATTCATTCATCGTCAGCTTGAGAAAACCCGTGTTAGAGCATTTCGGCTCAGAAGACACCAAGGCCTACAAGGAAGAAATATAAAGCATGACAATATGAAATATCCTTCTGTGATATTCATCTTGTGTTCGGTCCATTCTCCCCAGTAAACAGTTCTCCTCCTTATTCTTACCAGCTTTGCCTAATATCGAAAGTTTTTAAAAAAAATTGTTTATTGTCAAGTGTATTGTCAAGGTACAGTGAAAAGCTTTTGTTGCTAACAAGTCAGCAGAAAGACAATACATGATTACAATCGACCCATTTACAGTGTATAGATACATGATAAGAGAATAACATTTAGTGCAAGGTAAAGCCAGCAAAGTCCAAGCAAGGATAGTCCGAGGGTCATCAAAGAGGTGGGGAGTAGTTCAGCACTGCTCCTTGATTGTGGTTGGATGATTCAGTTGTCCGATAACAGCTGGGAAGAAACTGTCCCTGAATCTAGATGCTCCGCTACATTTACCAAATTAAAATGGTATTTATTGAAACAAAACTATGAGGAAATGTTCCAAAAGCCCTCCTAAAGTTCAGGCAAACCACATGTACTGCCCTCGACAATACATTTTGTTACAACTTCAAGACAAATTCCCTCAGATTGATCAGACAGGATCTGCCCTTGACAAAGCCATGCTGAACCCAGCACAGTTGCAAACACCAGCCCTTCCTTACCTGAATGTAAAACGGGATCCCAGCACTGCGCCTGGTGGCACACAGCTTGGATGACGGGGCACTGGACTTAATTTCCTGTAGAACTTCTTCTAGCCATTGTAGAGTTAATTTCTGCAGATCACTGTTGTTGCATCTAGAAATAAGGCAAAACATAACAACATTTGCATGTTTACTTTTGGCTGCTAATATTCTCCCCCTGCATTTTTCACCCCCAAAGGGGTGAACTTCTTATGTGTGTCAGAAGCAACTGCAGATGCTGGTTTAAACCGAAGATAGGCACAAAAAGCTGGAGCAACTCAGCGGGACATGCAGCATCTCTGGAGAGAAGGGTCTTGACCCGAAACGTCCCCCCATTCCTTCTCTCCAGAGTTGATTCTTAAGTCCTTGTTATGAGGAACTGTTGGACATTATTCCAAAATAAAAATGAAATTTACAGTAAAGAGAGTCATTAAACAAGTATTGAATAGAGATAAGAAGGGTCAACATTGATCATCTACCCATGATTGGTGCTACACGTGCTAACCATCTGATTCTGTCTAGATAATGATCAAAGAGAGGGATTGAGCAAGTAAACAGAAAAGTCAAGAGTGTTTTATTGTCATATGTCCCGGATGGGACAGTGCAATCCTTACATGCTGCAGCACAACAGAATATGTGAATATGTAAACATTGTATATAACGGGGGAAAAAAGAAAAGTTCAATAAATAACAAATATAATGCAAATAACAAATAATAATATAGTCTTTTGCAGTTCAGAGTTCATAGCTTATTTATTGTGTTTAATAGTCTGATGGCTGTGGGGAAGTAGCAGTTCCTGAACCTGGGCATTACAGTTTTCAGGCTCCTGTACCTTATTCCTGATGGCAATGGTGAAATGAGTGTGTGGCCAGGATGGTGTGGGTCCTTGATGATTTTGGCTGCCTTTTTTAGGCAGCGACTACGATAGATCCCTTCGATGGTGGGGAGGTCAAAGCCGGTGATGGACTGGGCAGTGGTCACAACTTTTTGTAGTCTTTTTTCACTGCTGGACGTTCAAGTTGCCGAACCAGGCCACGATGCAACCAGTCAGAATGCTCTCTACCGTGCACCTGTAGAAATTTAGGAGAATCCTCTTCGACATGTTGAATCTCCGTAATTTTCTCAGGAAGTAGAGTCGCTGATGTGCCTTCTTTACAATTGCATCGGTGTGCTGGGTCCAGGAAAGATCTTCTGATATATGCACGCCCAGGAATTTGAAGTTATTGACCCTCTCCACTATCGTCCCGTTGATATAAACAGGATTGTGGGTCCTCATCCTTCCCCTACCAAAGTCCACAATCAGTTCCTTGTGTAGCGGCAGATGTTTATATCGTTCAAGAGATTAGTCCCTCTAGCCGCTAAATGGACTGCATGGTTAAGGGGAATGCCTCCGTACACATGCGAGCTCACCATCAGAGACCTTCAGAGCTTCTTCATAGATAAGTCTTCCAAAACAAAGTCTTTTGATTAATAAATTCTTCATTGTTGATGAAAACAATAAGGTACATTCAAACTTTTTCCGAGTTGTTACTATAATCTTCATCGAACTCCAGCTTATTGCTTTAAACATTAGAAAACTCCTCGTGTCTCCATTACACTTCGCATGGTCGAAGGGTAAACCTTCTCCATGCTCGTTCCAAACTAAACTAAAAACTAAGCTTCTGCACAAGATACATAGCCCAAAAATACATCAGATCAGAAACATATAAGATTGTTAAGGGTTTTGACACGCTAGAGGCAGGAAACATGTTCCCGATGTTGGGGGAGTCCAGAACCAGGGGCCACAGTTTAAGAATAAGGGGCAAGCCATTTAGAACGGAGACGAGGAAACACTTTTTCTCACAGAGAGTGGTGACTCTGTAGAATTCTCTGCCTCAGAGGCGGTGGAGGCAGGTTCTCTGGACGCTTTCAAGAGAGCTAGATAGGGCCCTTAAAAATAGCAGAGTCAGGGGATATGGGGAGAAGGCAGGAACGGGGTACTAATTGGGGATGACCAGCCATGATCACATTGAATGGCGGTGCTGGCTCGAAGGGACGAATGGCCTACTCCTGCACCTATTGTCTATTGTCTAAATCCCACCCACAATATAACGGGCAGTCTAAAATTTAAAGACACATGCCATCATTAATGACACGCAAAACAAGCCAAATGGCCACGACACCTTGGTCTTACTGATGTTGAGAGCCAGGTTGTTGTGCTGGCGCCATTTGGTTAGTCGGGCAATCTCATTTCTATACTCTGACTTGTCCCCATCTGTGATTCGTCCAACCACAGTGGTGTGATCGGCGAACTTGATGATGGAGTTTGCACTATGACTGGCTACACAGTCATGGGTATAGAGTGAGTAAAGCAAGGGGCTGAGCACGCAGCCTTGTGATGCTCCCGTACTAATTGTTACTGAGGATGAAGTGGTTCCTCCAATTCAAACAGACTGTGGTCTGTGGATGAGGAAGTTGAGGATCCAACTGCAGAGGGATGCGCAGAGGCCAAGTCCCGTGAGCTTGGTAACCAGCTTTTTTTTTTTTTTTTTTTTTTTTTTTAAATCAAAAATATTTATTCAAATATTAAAATAGTATTTACAATTCAATAAAACAAAACACCACCATAATACAAGACGAACAAATATGCTAAGCAACTGCTAAACAATTATATTGCAATCCTTGTCAAGGATACATTCAACCCCCCTCGGTGCCCAGCAGTCCCGGAACTCCCTCAGGGTACCCGTAGACAGGGCGTATTCCCTTTCCATCCGCACCCGGGCACGGACGTATCCCGGAAAAGGGGCAGGCAGCCGGCTCGGGTAGAGCTCTCCAACGTCTGGTGCCTTGACTCACGGATGGCCAGCTTGGCCAGGCCCAGGAGCAACCCAACCAGGACATCTTCAGCCCTACCCTCTCCCCTACGCACAGGGTGTCCAAAGATGAGGATGGTGGGTGAAAAATGCAGCCAGAAGGCAAGGAGCAGCCCCTTTAGATATTGAAACAGTGGCTGCAGCCTCACACACTCCATGTACACGTGGTACACAGACTCTTCCAGCCCGCAACAGTGGCAGGCGGCTGGCGAGTCTGTGAACCGCGAGAGAAACAGGTTGCAGGGAACACCTCGATGCAGTACCCTCCACCCCAGGTCCCCAATGTAGAGGGGGAGAATCCCTGCGTAGAGGGACCCCCACCGGGGGCCTGGTAACCAGCTTGGAAGGGATGATGGTAATAAACGCCGAGCTGTAGTCTATAAACAACAGCCTCACGTAGGTGTTTTTATTGTCCAAGTGGTCCAGTGCGGAGTGGAGAGACAGTGAAATTGCATCTACCATTGACCTGTTGTGGCGGTATGCGAACTGTAGTTGGTCGAGGTTCTTGTCGAGGTAGGAGTTGATGTGCACCACAACCAACCTCTCAAAGCACTTCATCACCAGACATTAGTGCCACTGGTCGATAGTCATTGAGGCACGTCACCTTACTCTTCTTGGGCACGGGTATTATTGATGCCCTCTTAAAGCAGGTGGGAACTTCAGACCTCAGAAGTGAGAGGTTGAAAATGTCTGCAAAAACTCACGCCAGTTGGTCCGCACAGGTCTTGAGAACTTGACCGGGTATAGTAGAAACAAAGGATTGCAGATGCTGGTTAATATCCAAAAGGACACAAAGTGCTGAAGTAACTCAGGTAACATTCCTAGAGAACATGGATAGGTGCCATTTTGGGTTGAGACCCTTCATCAGACTCAAATAGATTTGGCTTCAGCCAACAATAGTTTTAATCTTCCCAATATTAATGAGGATGTAAAGCAAGTCATTAAAGTTGAATTGAATTTAATACTTTATTGCCACATTTGACAAGTCACAGTGAAATTCTTTGCTTGAGTACTGTGCCACGGGATGCAAATAGTCACCAATAGACATTTTTTGCAAGCTTTAGAACCAATAGACATTTTTTGCAAGCTTTAGAACCAATAGACATTTTTTGCAAGCTTTAGAACCAATAGACATTTTTTTGCAAGCTTTAGACCAATAGACATTTTTTTGCAAGCTTTAGAACCAATAGACACTTTTTTTTGCAAGCTTTAGAACCAATAGACACTTTGGTTTGCAAGCTTTAGAACCAATAGACACATTCTGCAAGCATTTTAGAACCACTAAGGGCACTTACATTTGAGTAGACATGTGTTCAGTGTTATTCACAGCTCAGAGAAACGTGACCCTCTGCCTTCCTCCATCTTGAAGAGACTGTGAGGCACACCACTTCCTGGTTTTATAGTCCCTCCCCCCTGCCGCCAGCGGGGGCAGCAGAGAGAATGGGGAATTTTGTAAAAACATTAATATCTCTGTCATTTTTCATCGACGGGAAAAATCCTCAGCACACATGCGGCGGAGGGGGGCTCTGAGCAAGGTGGCCAAAAATGACGGCCGTAGGTGGCGGCGTTCTCTCGGAAATCGCAGCACAGATGGCCAAAACCGGTCAAGAACAGACTTTTAGAAATATAGATAAAAATATTCAAGAGTGGCCAAGTTCATTTACACTATGCCCTACGAACTGCAGCTCTCATTTTCCCCACACTACAAGTGTGGGGGAAAGGAATAGGGTGGAGGACACCAATCTCGTCCAAGAAAGGGAAAAGCAACTATAGCTGCAATATTAAACTTAGATTTTAAGTTAAAGCCTTGTCCCACTGTACGAGTTCATTCAAAGAATTCTCCCGAGTTTGCCCTGATTCGAACTCGGAGATTTACGGTAATGGCCCCTCGTCGGTACTCGGGGCTCTCGTGCAAAATTTTCAACATGTCGAAAAATCTTCACGTCTTCCCGAGCTTACCGCATTTCCCGAGTACCTGCCGTTAGCGTTACGAGCCGTTAAGAGACGTCCCCGAGCTCCGACGTACCCGCTATGTTCATTCTACGTGCTTACCACGAGTTTGATTATTTTTTTAAACTCGGGAGAGCTCTTGAATGAACTCGTACAGTGGGACAGGGCCATCAAGCACAAACCACTGCTGAGATGGATTGCCTTTGTATCTCCAGGTTTGCAAAGGTTTTTAGAAGATAGACTGGTACAGCAATCTGACTGCTCGAGTGAAGAACGGGGCATAGTTTGAGGGAAAGAATGAACATGTCCAAGTTTATTGTTAAAAAAAAAAGTTTCTCTTTCCACAGACGCTGTCTGACCTGCCGTGTGTTTCTAGCATTTCATGGGTTTTTTTTTAATTTATGACCAAGTAATTCTCTTTGATTTTTCCTCAGATTTGGTGTAATCAGGCTTCTGGCCAACTACTAGAAACAAACTGAGCAGAAACATAAATGTCAACTTGATTCTCCCATTTGAATTAAGCTTGCACAATGCTGTCGTTTCTGTGCTGACTTCATTCTTCACCCTGCAGCTGTGACTTTGGCTTAGTGTGGGAGGCCACAATGTGCCTCACAGAAGCAATGTGTGAAGTGCTATTTTGGTGTTACTTATGAAGTTCAAATCAGCCAATCTCTCAGTTGCCTGCTGTTGATTGCAATTACTATGTGGAACACATTGTTCTACTGAAAAATGATGATCAACTGACACTTACCTGGTGAACATTTCGGTCAGTTTTATAAATCCAACGTAAGCCAACTCAAATGCACCTCTATGCCTTGACTGGAGAAGCTGGTATTTGAAATACTCTCCAATTGCCCAAACCTATTTAGAAAAGAAAAAGAACACAAATTAGTTTGAAATAAAAATGGAGAATCATGGCAATTGTGGAATGATGGGAGTCAGGTCATTGGTTCTGATAAACAGCCACGCTCTTTATTTTGGGCGGCATAGTGGCGCAATAGCAGAACTGCTGCCTTACAGCGCCAGAGACCCTAGTTCGATCCTGACCATGGAAGCTGTCTGTACACAGTTTGCACATTCTCCCTGTGACCGCCTGGGTTTTCTCCAGGTGCTCCGGTTTCCTCCCACATTCCAAAGATGTAGGTTAATTGGATTTATCCCAAACCTATAGGATAGAACTAGTGTACAGGGATATTGTTGGTCGGTGTGGACTCGGTGTACTTTGTACCTCTAAACTAAAATAAGCTGAATAGATGCTGCCTGACCTGCTGAGTACTTCCAGCACAACTTGCTCTAATTTCAGATCGCCAGCACCTGCAGATTATTATTATTTTACATTCAGAAAATACATTTTATCCCTGAACAGGGAAAATCCATATGCAAAGGAAGGCCATTTCATTTTCTGCTGAATGGGTCCATGTAATCTTTGTGTAATAAATATGAATCTATCTGGGCATATAAAATGCAAGGTTACTTCCTTGGATTGCTTGATGAAGACACAAAGGAAGACTAAGCCACAACTGATGACACAAGTATACAACACGAAAGGGCATTATTTTTCTCGCCTTTTAAACTATTTAAAAAGGGGCTTTTTATAATGATCCATTTGTCAATTTTAATAAGTTCTAAACACAGATAATGTTCATGGAAGGAATTTCTCCCAATAAGTCCATGATATGGTATCTTATTATTAAATCAGAGACTTCAGAATTATCTCAGAGGTTGCAATAACAAATGTTGAAGTCCACACAGAGATACAAGTATTAAACACACAATTATATACAAATACAACATTTATTTTCACTGAATATTACAATATATGAAAGGTTATTAAAACACAGTCAGTCATACAGCACGGAAACAGGCCAACAGACGTGTCCATGCCAGTCAAGATGCCCCATCTGTATTTGGCCTATATCCCTCTAAATCTTTCCTATCCATGTACCTGTCCAAATGTCTTCTAAATGTTGTTATAGTACCTGTCTCAACTACCTCCTCTGGCAGTTCATTCCATATACCCACCACCATCTGGGTGAAAAAGTTGCCTCCCAGGTTCCTATTAATCACTTTGACTGATGAAGGCCAATGTGCCAAAAGCTTTTCTGACCACCTTATCTACATGTGACACCACTTCCAAGGAACTATGTACCTGCATTCCTAGATCCTTCAGCTCTACATCACTCCCCAGAGCCCCACCGTTCACTGTGAAGGTCCTGCCCTTGTTTGACGTTCCAAAATGCAACACCTCACATTTATCTGCATTAAACCTCATTATCAATTCCTCCGCCCACTGGCCCAACTGATCAAGATCCTACTGTAACCATCTTTGCTATCTACAATGCCATCCACTTTAGTGTCATCTGCAAACTTACTACTTATGCCTTGAACATTATCACCAAATAACATGAAGAAGCAATGATGACGAAAGGCAATATTGAGATCCTATTCCCAAGATTGGATCAATCTTTTTTTCTAATTTAAATACCTAATCACTCAAAGTCACAAGCTTCCAATATCTGGACATTTGATCATTTGAAAAGTAAATTACGAATCTGAAAAAAATGGATGGACCCACTTAGTCCGCAAAAAGGGTAAATGGTGCATGCTAAAACTGTTGACATCACACGAATAACATTTTGAATTAATAATTATGTTTTTGATAAGAATCATTCACACAATATTTAAATCTCATCAATAGCTACAATATTTTGAGAAATTTAAAAAAGGTTCATAGACTCCAAAGCAGAAATAGAGGAAATTAATCTCAGGCAAAGCTTTTTCTTAATTAATTACAGAAGTGTAGAAGTACAGGTAGACCTGCCACCTTATAGTGCCAGAGACCCGGGTTCGATCCTGACTATGAGGGCTAGTCTGTACGGAGTCTGTACATTCTCCCTGTGACCCGAGTGGGTTTTCTCCGAGCTCTTCGGTTTCCTGCCACACTCCAAAGACGTACAGGTTTGTAGGTTAATAGGCTTGGTATAAATGCAAAATTGTCCCTAGTGTATAGGATAGTGCTAGTGTGCGGGGATCGCTGGTCGGTGCCGACACAGTGGGCTGAAGGGCCTGTTTCCGTGCTGTATCTCTAAATTAAACTAAAGTATGTTTTGTGATTATTTTTATTGTAAGCTTCTCATAAGGGTGCAACAAATTGGATGTGAAGAGATGCTGTTGAAATATTAATTCTGAGAAGGTTAAAGTGAACTTGTCTTATCAGTGGTAATATATTATCAGTGAAGTTTGCTGTGGCCTTTCAGTTTACATTAATGTCAAAAGAAAATTCCATGAGCAGCAACTATTCATTATTTTTTCTCCTGTTATCCCTGTAATTTAACACCATGTTATTTGCTTTCCCAAGGAATTGCAAAACCTTTTGGCTGAAATATTGCAATCATGAATCCCTTGCCAACAATTTAGTTGGCTTATGATGAGAATAATTTAGTAAACCAAGAACAAAAAAACAAACTGCTGGAGAAACTTGAGGATCAGTCTGAAGAAGAGTTCTGACCCAAAACGTCATCTGTCTTTCATCACAAATGACGTTTTCGGTCGGAACCCTTCTTCAGACTGATCTTCAAGATGCTGCAAAACTGCTGAGTTTGCTCAAGATTCCAGCATTTGCAGTCGCGTAAACCAAGAAAATTAGATTGAACTAAGCAGGATGTTTCACATTTCGATCCACTAATAAAAACCAAGTAAATATATGTAATCTACAGTACAATTTGCCTTTATGTGGGATCACATTGATGATAGCAACAATTACAGAAGATAATCTATTAACTGTGTGTGGGAAGGAACTGCGGATGCTAGATAATACTGAAGATACACAAAAGTGCTGGAGTAACTCAGCGGCATCTCTGGAGAAAAAGGGTGGATGACGTTTCGGGTCGGAATCCTTTTGAAGGGTGAAGGGTGAAAGGTTCCGACTCGAAACATCATCCACCCTTTTTATCCAGAGATGCTGCCTGACCCGTTGAGTTACTCCAGAAATTTGTGTCTATTAACTGTGCAGGATGGTGGGATTCAAAGTGGCAACGAGGGAATCTTATCATTCACTGGGTGGCGATAAAGGAGGGCAGGACATATAGATGGAGAATTGAACTAATCGTAGAGAGAATCCATCACCTCGGATAGGGTGGATCCAGCAATGAAGGATTGCTGGATCTACCTCATCCAGCCCAATGAATAGCTGAGAAACACTGGTGTGGAAGGCGTCGTCATCTGAATAACTGGGAGAATGGCTTGGTGCCTGCAGGAAGCAGTGGGAGAGGAGATCTGGTCAAGACAGCTGTGGAATCTGTGGGCTTGTAATGGATATTGGTGACTAACGTATCCCCTGAGATGCACATAATGAGAAAGGGATGAGTCACATTTGGACTATATGAAAAATGGGAGCCAGCTGCAAATTTGCAACAAAGATGAAGAGACATTGCATACTGTGTGACAGCACAAAGCAGCCCCAACACTGGCATTTACACACCAGATATAAGGGCTGTGGAATGGACCTGAATAGAACTGGGACATGAACTGTCCATTGTATCCCACAAATAGAGGCATAAATTGGACCAATGATGAGGTGGGTGCAATGAAAAGATAAAGATCATCAAATAAACAATAGTTGGGGAATGATGGGACAATAATTAGATGGATTATGTTATATGTTGATATATTTCTTAAATACCATCAACTAAATTGATGTTTCACAATTTTTAGCTTTCAACTTTTCTTTCAACAGAAATAGTTATCAACTTTTCTTTTTGAACTAACACATTCACGCATTTTCTCAAGATAAAAATGGCACTACATCTTTTTAACTGCTTGATACATAAAGTAGAGGGGATATTTGCATCAGGAAAAAAAACACTTGGAGTCATAGAGACATGCAGCACAGAAACAGGCCATTCGGCCCAACTCATTCACATTGATCCGGTTTTATAGTTGAGATAGCCCCATTTGCCTGTGTATGGCTCATATGCCTCTAAACCCACTAATGTACCAACGTACATGTCAAAATGTTGTATAAATCTTGTCATTTTACTTAGTCACCTCTACTCACCGCAGATTAGTCTTGGCCGTGAAACTAGATGGGTTAGTTAGTAAGTTTGCAGATGATACCAAGTTCGCTGGGGTCACGGACTGTGAGGGAAGCTGTCAAAGTCTACAGTGGGAACATAGATCAGCTACGGAAATGTGTGGAGAAAAGATTTGGTCTCCATTTATCGACTTATTACAAGTATAGGGCGCAACATAACTTTGAAAATAAATGATTTCAGGACCTAGTGAGGGGGGAATAAAAATAAGTAGGTACATCCCTTTTATCTTTTTTTCACTTTTATATATCTTCAGCTCTCTTTTTCTCACTTTCTTTTTCTTTGGCTTTCTCCTTATCTCTTTTTCGAGTTTTACGTTTCTAATGGCCGGTTCTCACGGTGCGACCTGACGCAAGATGTCACCAGAGTGAAGTGGTCGTGGTCCAGCACGAGTTCCGCACGATATAACGGGGGGTAGATAAAGAGTTCCCACGGTACTCGGCAATTCTGTCATTTGTGCGAGTGACTTGTCCGTCTCCCGATCTTTCCCGTTAATCGTGAATGAACATCGTGGACTGTAGTGTAGTTAATCACGTGGCACAAATGATGTCACTTTTTTTCACACACTATATAAATATCCTCCGTTCGTAGAATTGGCTCATTTGCAGACATGCCTATACAAAGTTGGTTCGAGTACAGGCTGGTTGTTATTTTCATTGACGCGCTGTATGCATTAGCGCAACATGTGCATCGAAAACGCTTGCGTGAAGGCAGAAGGGTGAGATTAATTAAAAAGAGAATTAAGAGGAAGTCTCACTGGGTTAAGCCCATGTTTCAACGGAGACCTTAATTTGGACAATATGAGCAACTGCTCAATGTGCTGTGCGAAGAGGATAAAAGTGCATTCAAAAACTTTGTCAGAATTTCACCCGAGCTCTTTAATGAGTTAAAGAATAATTTGAGACCTCTGCTGAAGAAGACTGACACTGTAATGACACTGACACCTTCTGCCATCTTCCCTTTATGTTATCGTCTGCTGAGGCTATTGGGAAGGCAACAGCTACTGGGGAGGCAATCTCAAATCCACCTTGATCACCCTCTCCCTGCTCCAAGGAGCCCACAGGCAGTGGTATCTCTGGCATCTCCTCTTGCCTCTCCACCTGTCTCTCTTGCTGAGTCTCCTCCTCATTTACCTGCATGGCTAAAAACTTTCTGACTTTCTTTGACCCCTTTTTTTGCGCTTTTCTGAGAGGCATCTCTGCAAGTCTTACTGTGAAAAAGATTCTCAAACAATGACAATTAGGTGGGAAGTCCTCGATGGACACATGGTCCATTGGCGATATTGAGACCACCTTTTTTACTCACCTTATGTCCCCTCTGTCAAGCTTCCGGGTTTACCGTTCGCAGGAGTTCCCACGGTACCCGCAAGAGTCATTACGGATATCGCACTGGCATCTGCGTTCATACAATGTTGCAACGCTCACCAAAAAGTGCTCAAGTCACTCTTGGAGAAATTCAAAAATGTTTGAATTTTCTCCCGACCTTACAAAGTTACACGACTACCTGCCGTTAGCGCCACGGAGGTCCTCGGTGGTCCACGAATGCCGTACTGTTATCGCAGGAGGTTCCCACGATGTTAAACTCTTGTTAAGTCTTGCGTCAGGTCGCACCGTGAGAAAGCCCTTTATGGGTCTCTCTTGATCACTCTTTCACGCACTCACCATTCTATCTAACCCTCTTTACTTTTCTTCTTTTTAAAGTTTAAAATATGAAGTGGTACAGGAAATGTATGATGTTATTTTTGGCTTATATCACTGTAATGTACACTACTAATAAATAAAAATAAAAATAAAAAAAGGAAATGTGTGGAGAAATAGGAATGGAGTTGAATTAAAGCAAGTGTGAGGTGTGGCATTTTGGGAAGTCGAATGCAAGGGGAAAATATAGAATTAGTGGCATGACCTTTAACAGCATGGATGTACAGATGGATCTTGGGGTCCACGTCCATAACTCCCTGAACATGGCAACACAAGTAGATAGAGTGGTAAAGGTGACACATGGTATGTTTGCCTTCTTTACTCAGGGCATTGAGTATGAGTCATGAAGTCATGATGCAGCTTCATAGGACTTTGGTTAGATCACATTGAAAGTATTGTGTCCACCATTTCTGGTCGTTTCATTACCGGAGGCTTTGCAAAGGGTGGAGGAGGTTTACCAGGATGAAGTCTGGATTAAAGAGTGTTGGCTACAGTGAGATGTTGGGCAGACTTGGAATGTTTTCTCTGGAACGCCGGAGGTTGTAGGGAGACCTGATATATAATTATGAGAGGCAAAACTAGGGAAGACAGAACCTGTTTCCCAAGCTGGAAAAGACAAAAACTAGAGGTAAAAGGGGCAATGTTTAATGTTTAAAGGAGATATGCAGGGCAAGTAAAAAAAAAAATTACACTAAGGGTGGCGAGTACCTGGAACATGCTACTGGGGGGGATGGTGGAGGCAGATATGATAGTGGTATTTAAGAGACAATAGACCAAGTGCAGACCCGTTGGGTTTGCTCCCCCAACGCACCCGTCCCCTGCCCGTTGCCCCCACGGGAGGCGTGATCCTCCAACTCAACCCGTTGCCGAAGGTAAGATTCGAGCACTCCTCAGCCAAGATCATAGCTCGTGAGCCTCCCCCAGCACTGGAGTTGAAAAAATAATCCCAATTGCAATCCCAATTGACCCTCCCTCCTGTCCTGCCAGGAGCAATGATGGTAACATTGTTGCAAATGTCAGATGGCACTTGCAGTGAGATGCCATTCAGCTGAAAAGTTCAGAGTGTTCCTGCCAGCATTCCTGTCTTGCAACTTTGTATCGGAGTGTGTTGGAAGCTGTGAGGAATGATTTTTAAAATAAAAATAATTTAAAATTCAAAGTATTTTTAAACAATTTCAGTTGTAAGTCGAGAAATAAAACTTGAACTTTTCGGATAAGTAGATTTTGGACTCCACGGGAAAAATGTCTACCGGAATATGTAAACATTTTATCGCTACCGCGTAGATTTTTCGCGAAGATGTAATTACACACAAACAAACAAACACACACACACGCACACACACATTCAAGATCAGACTTTTAATAGTTACTAGAGAGGCCGGGGGGGGGGGGGGGGGGGGTGGGAGAGAGAGGCCGGGTGGGGGGGGGGGGGGGGAGAGAGAGAGAGGGCGGGGGGTGGAGAGAGGCTGGGGGGTGGAGAGAGGCCAGGGGGGAGAGGAGAGGGGAGAAGGAAAGGGGAGAGGAGAGGATGGGGGAAGGAGAAGAGAGGGGGAGAGGAGGGGGGGGGGGAAGAGGGGGGGAAAGAGGGGGAGAAAGAGGGGGGGAAGAGAGGCCCGGGGGGGGGGGGGGGAGTGGCCCGGGGGAGGAGAGTGACCCGGGGGGAGGGGAGGAGAGGCCCGGGAGAGTGGGAGAGAGGCCCGGGGGAGTGGGAGAGAGGCCCGGGGGAGTGGGGGAGAGGCCCGGGGGAGTGGGGGAGAGGCCCGGGGGAGTGGGGGAGAGGCCCGGGGGAGTGGGGGAGAGGCCCGGCAGTTTCTTTTGAATAACAGGGGGAGGAGGGAGAGGTGGGGGGGTGACGTCACTCGCAGTACGAGCCAGAACGGCGCGCGGAGCAGACACATTGTGACATAATCAGCTAAAGACAGTTGTTTTTATTTCAAAATGTTGTCCGATTTAAAAAAAATTTCAGTAATAACTCGAGAAATAAAGCATGAAAATTTCAGATGGCGATTTCGGACTCCACGGGAAAAATCTCTATCGGAATATGTAAAATGTTTACCGTTAGCCCGTCGTTTTTGCGAGATGTGATTATACACAAACACATACACAAATAAATACAGTTTTATAAGTATAGAGATATGATATGATAAATAAGCACATGGATATGTAAGGAATGGAGGGATACGAATTATTTTCAGGCAGATAAAGGTTGGCTTTGGCACCATGTTCAGCACATTTATTGTGGGCTGATGGGCTTGTTCCTGCATGTTGTATGTTGGACTAACGCTTTCACTGGCAGCTCGTTTCATTTGTGTGTCGCCCTCTATGTGGGAATTTGACCCTTTGATCTCCATTAAATCTTTCCACTCTCAATTTAAACCTATGCCCTCTTGTTCCAGACTCCTTTACCCAGGGAAACAAAGACTGTAACCATGCACTTAACCTATGCCTCACATGATTTTGTACATCTCTGTAAGGTTACTTCTCAGTCTCCTACGCTGTGGGGAAAATTTCCCAGCCACTCTAGTCGCTTCCTATAATTCAAGCCCTCCAGTCTTGGTAACATCCTGATGAATCTTTTCAACACCTTTTCGGGTTTAATGACATCCTTTACTGGGAGTGTGTGAGTGATCGGTCATAACATAATAATGTTTCCTTGTTCCTGATGGGAAAGCAGTTTCCCATCTTCCATCCACTGTGACGGGCGATTAGAACAGCTGGCATAAACTTGAATCAAATTACTCAGTGAGTACCGTTTCAAATTGTCTCCGCAGTTTCTCAGCATTGATTAGTAAAAATAACATACATTAAAAAAAAAGCAGGATTGGACATGCTCAGACCAAGCAATAATTATAAATGAACCACATCTTAAAAGGCACAAAAATGATCCATACACATAACATAAACTTTGGAATCAAATTCGTGCACAGAACCAATGAACTTGCGTTGAGTAAGTGGTACATCTGGCAGTAAAGGGGCTGTCCCACTGCGGCGACCTAATTGGCGAGTTTAGAAGAGTTTAGGAGAGTTTGAAAAAGTGTCATGTTGAAGACCTCCTTCGAATCTGTAGAAGACTAGCTTCGACTAGCTTTGATTAAATTGGACACCGAATAGTGGAGAGTGAAGATGATCTCCTTCGACCTCCTTTCGACTATGTTGAAGACTATCTACGACTACCTTCGACTACCTTGGATTACCTTCGACTACCCTTGATTACCTACTAATAACATGCCGACCTCCTACGACCTACTTCGACTAAACTTACGAGTAAAAAAAATATTGATTTTTTCCATGGCGACCTTTTTTAACTCATGGGCATTTTTCAACATGTTGAAATGTACGCTGCGACCTAGCTGAGGCCTCGAGTATGCAGGGACTACTCTCGAGCATGACGGAGAGTTACAAAGACCGCCTAGGACCTTGTGACGACCATGCTGCGTGGGCAAACTCTTCTAAACTCGCCAATTAGGTCGCCGCAGTGGGACAGCCCCTTTAGACTGTCAGACCATTAGATTAAATTCTAGGGATGTTGCCTGTACAGAGTTGGTAGTTCCTACTTCCTAATGCAGTATTGGAGATATAGCTTTTGCTGTGCTGTATGTACAAGCAAAGGAAATCCAGAAGACCAGACTAAAGATAAGAGTTCAAATCGTGCTGTAGGAAGGTGAACGCTTTCTTAGCTTAGTTTAGAAATACAGTGTGGAAACAGGCCCTTTGGCCCACGGAGTCTGCGTCGACCAGCTATCCCCGTATGCTAGCACTATCCAACATACTAGGGACAATTTGCAATCTTTATCAAAGCCATTTAATATACAAGGAATAGGTGACGTTTCAGGGTAAAACCCTACTTCAATCAGGGGAGAGGGAAACATTGTGTCCTGGGCCTCCTCCACTGTCAAACACAAATTATAGGAACAGCACCTAATATTTCCCTTAAGCAGCTTTAGGGAAATGTTCCAGTACACAATTCATTTAGACAATAGGCAATAGGTGCAGGAGTAGGCCATTCGGCCCTTCGAGCCAGCACTGCCATTTAACGTGATCATGGCTGATCATCCCCAATCAGTACCCCTTTCCTGCCTTCTCCCCATATCCCCTGACTCCGCTAACTTTAAGAGCCCTATCTAGCTCTCTCCTGAAAGTATCCAGAGAACCGGCCTCCACTGCCCTTTGAGGCAGAGAATTCCACAAACTCACAACTCTCTGTGAGAAAAAGTGTTTCCTCTTCTCCGTTCTAGATGGCTTACCCCTTATTCTTAAGCTGTGGCCCCTGGTTCCGGACTCCACCAACATCGGGAACATGTTTCCTGCCTCTAGCGTGTCCAAACCCTTAATAATCTTATCTGTTTCAATAAGATCCCCTCTTATCCTTCTAAACTCCAGAGTATACAAGCCCAGCCGCTCCATTCTCTCAGCATATGACAGTCCCGCCATCCCGGGAATTAACCTTGTAAACCTATGCTGCACTCCCTCAATAGCAAGAATGTCCTTTCTCAAGTTAGGAGACCAAAACTGCACACAATACTCCAGGTGTGGTCTCACTCAGGATCTATACAACTGCAGAAGGACCTCTTTGCTCCTATACTCAACTCCTCGTGTTATGAAGGCCAACATGCCATTCGTTTTCTTCATTGCCTGCTGTACCAGCATGCTTACTTTCATTGACTGATGAACATGGACCCCCAGATCCCGTTGTACTTCCCCTTTTCCCAACCTGACATCATTTAGATAGTAATCTGCCTTCCTGTTTTTGCTACCAAAATGGATAACCTCACATTTATCCACATTAAACTGCATCTGCCATGCATCTGCCTACTCACCCAACCTGCCCAAATCACCCTGCATTCTCATAGCATCCTCCTCCCAGTTCACACTGCCACCCAGCTTTGTGTTATCTGCAAATTTGCTAATTTTCTATTTACTAAATTTGCTAAATAACTATTTTCACATCTATCGTTCACTTACAAGTCATTGCACTGAAAAACTCTAGAGCAAATGTTGCAGGTGACCTATTGATGACCACAATGCAACTGCTAGACTATTAGTTTTATTGGTAAATGCAGTGACAAATGACTTGTTTTTCCTGCTTAGTTTAGAAACTGCCTCCCCCCCCCCCGATCTTTTTCCTGTCAACGCAATCCAATTATCAACACTTATTTGTAAAAAACCCACCGAGAGACTCAAGAAATTCTCCAGCCCCAATAGTGTGCAAAGAGCAATCATTAATTTGCTGCAAATAACAATGATTAAGTTGTGACATGAATGTTTGAATGCCAGTCCCTGTACACCACAGAGGGAAAGGCAATTTGATTCCTGCATAATCATTTCAGTGATTGACTTTCAATTACTTGGTAACTCCATTTTAAAGTCCAACTGATTAAGTTTTCTTTCAATACCTTAAGCACATTACGGAAATTGTCGCATAATTTAATTATCCCACATAATGCAGCTTTCTCTAATTACATGTCAAATGTTTCAACTTAAGTGAGGAATATTGAACTTTCAGTCACACCATGCAAAACAAAAAATGACTTAATATCAGCTGGCCTGCTTCCAAACCAGAACCACTGTGCTGTGAAATCAAGGGAGTTGCAGTCTGAATGATATCTATAAAAAGCTTCTGTTTAAAGGTTTCTCTCCTTGCCGAGGTACAGGATGATGAACCATACAGCAAATACAAATAAGGGAACCAGGTAATCGCAAACACCACCTTCTGCAACCCTCTGACACAATCTGAAAGCAAAGTACAGTGCCCTCCATAATATTTGTGACAAGGATCCATCATATATTTATTTGCCTCTGTGCTCCACACTTTGAGATTTGTAATAGAAAAAAAAAAATCAGGTGTGGTCAAAGTGCACATTGCCAGATTTTAATAAAGGCCACTTTTATCCATTTTGGTTTCAACATGTAGAAATTATAGCAGTGTTTATACATTCAGGGCACCATAAATTTTGGGACACATCAATGTCATGTAAATGAAAGTAGTCATGTTGTAGTAGTATTTTGTTGCATATCCTTTGCATGCAATGACTGCTTGAAGTCTGTGATTCATGGACATCACCAGTTGCTGGGTGTCTTCTCTGGTGATGCTCTGCCAGGCCTGTATTGCAGCCAACTTTAGCTTATGCTTGTTTTGGGGGCTAGTCCCCTTCAGTTTTCTCTTCAGCATATAAAAGCCATGCTCAATTGGGTTCAGATCTGGTGATTGACTTGGTCACTCATTTTTTAGCTTTGAAAAACTACTTTGTTGCTTCAGCAGTATGTTTGGGATCATTGTCTTGCTGTAGAATGAACCGACTCCAATGAGTTTTGAGGCAGTTGTTTGAACCTGAGCAGATAGGATGTGTCTAGACACTTCAGAATTCATTATGCTAAGTGAGCCAGTACCTTCAGCAGCCATACGTACCCAGCCATAACACCCCCACCACCATGTTTCACAGATGAGGTGGTATACTTTGGGTCTTGGGCAGTTCCTTCTCTCCTCCATTCATTGCTCTTGCCATTACTCTGATATAAGTTAATCTTCGTCTCATGTGTCCACAAGACCTTTTCCCAGAACTGTGGTTGCTCTTTCAAGTACTTCATGGCAAAATGTAACCTGGCCATCCTATTTTTCTGGCAAACCAGTGGTTTGCATCTTGCAGTGTAGCCTCTGTATTTCTGTTTATGAAGTCTTCTGTGGAGAGTGGTCATTGACAAATCCACACCTGACTCCTGAAGCGAGTTTCTGATCTGTTGGACAGGTGTTTGGGAGTTTTTCTTTATTATAGAGATAATTCTGCTCTCATCAGCTGTGGAGGTCTTCCTTGGCCTGCCAGTCCCTTTGCGATTAGTAAGCTCACCAGTGCTCTCTTTCTTCTTAATGATGTTCCAAACAATTCATTTTGGTAAGCCTATGGTTTGGCTGATGTCTCTAACAGTTTTATTCTTGTTTCTCACTCTCATAATGGCTTATTTGACTTTCATTGACTTTGGTCCTCATCTTGATAAACAGCAATAAAAGTTTCCAAAGATGAAGGAAAGACTGGAGGAAAGACTAGGTGCTGAGAACTCTCTTATACTCGCATCAAGGAGGCATTTAGACACACCTGAGCAACTAGAAACACCTGTGATGCCATGTGTCCAAAACATTATGGTGCCTGAAATGGGGGGACTATGTATAAACACAGCTGTAATTTCTACATGGTGAAACCAAAATGTATAAAATACCCTTTAATAAAATCTGACAATGTGCACTTTAACCACATGTGATTTTTTTAAATTACAAATCGCAAATTGTGGTATACAGAGGCAAATAAATAAATGATGGGTCTTTGTCCCAAACATTATGGTGGGCACTGTATGTGAAAACACCAACTTTAGAGTCTTATGTAATTGCTGAGCTCTCATGTAGCACAAGGAGGGTCAGTGGCAGAGGTCCCATTGCAGTCAAGATGCCTGTAAAATAATGATAGCTGAACGATGCGCAAATATTTTCAAGCCTTTCTGCTGGTTAAGGCAGCAACTGTCCGAGCCTGCAGGTTAAATCCCAGCTTGTATCAATTTAACCAACTTCTTGTCAAGCTGAATTTCGGTTTCTACCACAGGCTTATGAGGCCCGAGATTAATTTGGGAGGCCAAGAACGTGGGCTCCAAATGACCAACCAAGGTTGCAATTAACCCGATTGCCAAGTACAGGAGAAAGAAATTAGGAGAAACAGGGAACTGCAGCATCTCTGGAGAACATGGAAAGGTGATGTTTCGGATCAGGACCGATGTGGCAAGGAAAGAATGGGATTGGTTGGGATACCATTATGAAAGGATTCAAACAACCCTTCTAATTATGACAATTATTTTTATTCCAGTTAATAATTGAAGAATAAACAATGTTTATTTGGCATCTAATGCCCCTGTCCCACTTAGGAAATCTGAACGGAAACCTCTGGAGACTTTGTGCCCCACCCAAGGTTTCCATGCGGATCCCGGAGGTTGCAGGTGGTTGCCGGAGGTTGCAGGTAGTGGAAGCAGGTAGGGAGACTGACAAAAACCTCCGGAAACCTCCGGGAACCGCACGGAAACCTTGGGCGGGGCACAAAGTCTCCAGAGGTTTCCGTTCAGGTTTCCTAAGTGGGACAGGGGCATAAATCTAATTCAATTCTGACACAAACATCTAAAGCTGACTATGTTATACTGTACTCCATCATTATGATCCTATACCGCCCCTCACGGCAAATTTTATAACGGCTAAAATATGCATCAACCATGTATAATTTTGCAAAGGAAAACTTTCACCAAGTGCAGCTGTAATGGTTTTCGGAAGGTTAATGATGGTTGGAAGCTGTGTTGCAAGGATGTTAGCAATGGGACTTAAATAGCTAACTGAAGGTTAGCCAAATAATTACACAACTGGTTACAGAATGAAGGTACTGAAAACTTGATTAAAAAATCCTTGAAATGCCTTTCTGAACATTGCATAATTGAAAACTGTGCAGTTTAGTTTAATTAGGTTTAGAGATACAGCACGGAAACAGGCCCTTCAGCCTACCGGGTCCACACCGACCAACGATCCCTGCATATTAACACTATCCTACACACATGAGAGACAATTTTTACATTTACCAAGCCAATTAACCTACATACATGTACGTCTTTGGAGTGTGGGAGGAAACCGAAGATCTCGGAGAAAACCCACACAGGTCACGGGGAAAACGTACAAACTGTCTACAGACAGCACCCTTACTAGGGATCGAACCTGGGTCTCCAGCGCTGCAAGCGCTGTAAGGCCGTAACTTTACCACTGTGCACTGTGCTGCCCAGTTATTTTTTGTTACTGCAGAAGCTTTTTTTGCAGTTCCGCAAAGACATCCCTTGTTGGAGCTCTCAAACTTTCAGCTTTAGCTTAAAAGCTTCACTCACTTGCAGATTATGTCAAATTCTCGCAATTGTCATAGAGTTATTCAGTATTGAAACAGGACCTTTGGCATATCTTTGGGACGACAGATGGCGCAATGCGCTAAGTGTTCGGCTGGCGACCGGAAGGTAGCCGGTTCGAATCCCGCTTGGAGTGCATACTGTCGTTGTGTCCTTGGGCAAGACACTTCACCCACCTATGCCTGTGTGTGAATGTGTGTGAGTGATTGGTGGTGGTCGGAGGGGCCGTAGGCGCAGAATGGCAGCCACGCTTCCGTCAGTCTGCCCCAGGGCAGCTGTGGCTACAGAAGTAGCTTACCACCACCGAGTGTGACTGAGGAGTGAATGAATAATGCGATGTAAAGCGCCTTGAGTATTAGAAAGGCGCTATATAAATCCCATCCATTATTATTATTATTATATCTTGTCCCTGCTGTAGAGTCACAGTCATAGAACTGTACAGCTGGCAAACAGGCCCTTCAGCCATTGTCCATACCGACCAAATTGGCATATTGGGCTCGTCCCATTTGCCTGCATTTGGCCTGTATCACCCTCAACCCTTCCGATCCATATATATCATAATTGCTTCCTCTGGCAGCTCATTCCATATATGGTCCGAGAACACTAACGCAATTATTAAAAAAGCTCATCAGCGCCTCTACTTCCCGAGAAGATTACGGAGAGTCAGTTTGTCAAGGAAGGCTCTCTCTAACTTCTACAGGTGCACAGTAGAGAGCCTGCTGACCGGTTGCATCGTGGCTTGGTTCGGCAATTTGAGCGCCCTGGAGAGGAAAAGACTACAAAAAGTAGTAAACACTGCCCAGTCCATCATCGGCTCTGACCTTCCTTCCATCGAGGGAATTTATCGCAGTCGCTGCCTCAAAAAGGCTGGCAGTATCATCAAAGACCCACACCATCCTGGCCACACACTCATCTCCCTGCTACCTTCAGGTAGAAGGTACAGGAGCCTGAAGACTGCAACAACCAGGTTCAGGAATAGCTACTTCCCCACAGCCATCAGGCTATTAAACCTGGCTCGAACAAAACTCTGATTATTAATAACCACTTTCTGCTATTTGCACTTTATCAGTTTATTTATTCATGTGTGTATATATTTATATCATGGTATATGGACACATTTATCTGTTTTGTAGTAAATGCCTACTATTTTCTGTGTGCTTAAGCAAAGCAAGAATTTAATTGTCCTATACAGGGACGCATGACAATAAACTCACTTGAACTTGAACTTGAACTGTCTGAGTGAAAAAGTTAAGAGGTCCTTCTTAAAATCCCCTCTCACCTTGAGCATTTGCCCTCTCGTTTTAGAATCCTCTACCCTGGGGAAAGAAGACTGTGACCATTCACTTTATCAATTATTGTATCTACTTCAACTTCTTAGCTTCCTGCGCTCGAAAGGAAATAAAAATCTGAGCCTACCTCGAGGACAGAGTGCCTCGACTGTCAAGTTCGTGGCACTCGCCTGAAAAACCGTGAACTGGAACGGCGAGTGTCAGAGTGGAACACAGACACACAAACACATCGCAAAGGCGGGGGCCAGGGCAAGCGGGGGGAACGCTGTCTAAAACTCACATGGTGCAAAGCCAAGGTGATACAGACACACACCGCGATGAAGGTTAAGATGGCTAGCACAGTGTACGGCAAATCCTTTAAAAGAGGGAGGAGGGGAGGGGAGGGGAGGGGGAGGGGAGAAGGGGGAGAAGGAGTAGAGAAACTTTTAAGAAGCCAGACAACTTTTAATAAGCTGTGAGGTTCGGCGTGCATTTAACATTACCGGTCGGTTATCCTTGGTTCTGAAAACTCGTGCTTACGTTTTTTTGTGCTAATGAGCTAATGAAAATGCCCGCTCAGCAAAGGAGATTAACTACAACTACCTACGACTAGCTCAACTACCTATAACTACATGGCGACCCCACTACAACTACAAAAGTATTGATTTTCTCCATGGCGACTAATTTGAAAAATTGTTGAAAATTTTGTGGCGACCATACTGAGGCCGCGACTGGTTCCCAGAATGCGGGAACTCCTCGCGACCATGAAGGAGACTCACCAGAGACCACCAGCAAACACGTGGTGACCATGTGGCGAGCGCAGAGTCTCCTGCACTCACCTAAAAAATCGCCTAAGTGGGACAGACCCTTTACATCTTCTTCACTCAACCATTTACTGTGCAAGTCTCGCCCTGCCCAAATTGTAACACCTCACACCTGCCAGTGTTAAATTCCATTTGCCATTGCTTGCCCACCTTGCATTTAATCTAGATCCTGTTGTAATCTTAAATATCATTCCTCACAGTCCACTATACTACCAATGTTGGTGTCATCTCCAAATGTACTAGTTCCTTTGCACTCAAAATGAGGTTGAAATCTTCCACCAAACTACCCCATTATTCATACCGCAATCTGCAATCTCTCCACTCTTTTAATTCAGGCTAACTATTTGGAGACCTATAATACAGTCCCATTAAAATGTTACTTTCCTTCCTGCTTCTAAGTTCTATCCATATGAACTTACTAGATGACTTTTGGAAATAAGCGCAGAAAAATGTGGATTGTTTTCTTTGGAGCATCAAAAGCTAAGGGAAGACCTGTTAGACGAATATAACATTATGAGAAGGAGAGTAGACAGTCAGATCATTTGTCCCAGGGTCAAAATGTCAAGGTATACAGGGCATAGCTTTAGCCTGTTCATTGCCAAGTTTTTTCCCCCCACTATTGGCCATGACCCCAGTATATAGGGGTGACACTGAACAGGTAAAGATGGGAGGGGTAAAGTTTAAAAGAGGTGTGCAGGGCAAGTTTATTTTAAAAACGGAGTGCCTGGAACACTCTGCCAGAGGTGGTCATGGAGGCAGATAGAATTGCAGCATTTAGCAGGCTTTTAGATAGGCACATAGATATGGATCACGTGAGCTGAGGAGATTAACTTGGCATCATGTTCGGCTAAAAGGCCTGTTCCTTTGCTGTACTGTTCTATGTTCTAGGTTATTACCGGGAAACCTTAAAGATGAAATGTCTAGAAAAAATATTTTAAAATTAAGTTTCAATAAAACTGAACTGCTTGAGTTAACAGGACAACACACTTGAGATGTGAATGCTGTATCTGGCAACAAATCAACCTGGATCTTTCCCATTCAAACAAATGCAGTTATTTTTCCTGCCAAACCAGAATATCACATTATTGTTACATAATAGGCCTGTCAAAAAGGTTTGATGCCTGGCTCCAGCATTTCACACAGTGCCCAGCTCTGTAATTGTGGTAAATTAATTTTCAGTTTTGATTGACTTTGATTGGTCTACCGGAGCAGTTTTGTGCAGGATCCAAATGCAATTCTAATCCTGAAATTCAAAAAAATTACTGCAGATACTGGGAAACTGACATAGATGAGAAAAACACCCAGCTTCTGTGGAAACCAACACAGAGTTAATAGTTCATGTCGAACACACTGTGTCAGATCCGAGGGCAACACTGTGGTGCAGCGGTAGAGTTGCTGCCTTGCAGTGCCAGAGACCCAGGTTCACTCCTGACGACGGGTGCTGTCTGTACTGAGTTTGTACATTATCCAGGACCATGTGGGTTTTATCCGGCTGATTCGGTTTCCCCCCGTATGGCAAAGACGTGCAGATTTGTAGGTTGTGTAATAAGGAACTGCAGATGATGGTTTAAACTAAAGGTAGACACGAAAAGCTGGATTAACTCAGTGTGTCAGGCAGCATCTCGAGATGCTCTGTAAATCTCTGTAAATGGTCCCTTGTGTGGTGTAGGATAGAATTAGTGTATGGGTCGACATGGACTCTGTCAGCTGAAGGGCCTATTTCCACGCTGTATCTCCAAATTCTAAACCAACCTGATCCTTCAATGGAAATGCTTTTCCCATAAATCCCATAAAATATGATCATGGGGAACTGTGGCAATGGAGAGGGCCAAATATTCTCAAGTAATACCGGATCCAGACATAAAACTGTCTGGAGCAACAAACAGATTGATCTTCCACAGCGGAGAATGTAGCCTGAGGAACAAGAAAACACAGACACTACAAATGGCAACAAAGTCACTATCTCACCAACTGTACAGACCTAGTTAAAGGAAAGTTTTGAACAGGGTTCCAGATCCGAAACGTCACCCATCCATTTTCTCCAGATATGCTGCCAGACCCGCTGAGTTACTCCAGCACTTTGTGTCTATTAAAGGAAACGACCACAGCAAGCCATACATTTCTGGTCTCCGGTGACAAGCAGATAGGTAGTAACTTTGCACCATTTATAATGTTTGTTAACATTTGCTTGCTCCACAGACACGTTATAGACAAGATCCACTCTTCTACTGTGTGAGGACTTGAAGCCAAGTGTGCCATCAGAAACTCTCTCCAGAGATGCTCCCTGACCCGTGGTGTTACTCCAGTATTTTATATCTATCATCTCTGCACTCTTTGGGGCTTAACAAAATGTTTCCTGTAGCAGGATGATCAAGGCTGAACATAACACTCCAAATGCGGCCTCACCATGTCTTGTACAACTGCAACATAACATCTCAACTTTTATACCCAATAACTTATCTATGCAGCTCATAATTTTACACACAAACTAGATCGATGCGCAATCGGAAGAAGGATTATGGGAGTTTAATGCAAAGCTTTTCAACAGGTGCGTCAATATATATGCCAACATCAAAGATCTCTGCATGGAAACATCATCTCGTTTGTAAAGGGATTGAAGTGGTACCTGATGGAATGCGAGTAGTCCATCCTTTGAGTCAGGCACCGACTGAACAGGTACATTCTGACACAAGAATCCTAAGAGCAAGGAGATTTCCTTCATACTTCTCCAACAACACACGAGAACCATTTGGGCAGTAACCTGGCAGGAACGACCATCTGCATCTGTATATGGTAAAGAGACAGAAGTGTGAAAATCACACATGACTTGCGTCAACCCCCACAGTAACAAATACTGATAGCATTCCCTATCCATCTTCTCACTATTTTGAGGCACTGCCGACATCCATTTCTTTTTAAACCATGGAAAAGTTATATGAACAGCATATGTAGTCCCAAATTGAAAATCTCCATCCTTAATGCATTTTAATTTCATTCTAAATTGGATGCTCCACACCATGCCCATTCCCCAACTCGCAAAAGTAAAACAGAATTTCACTAGTACCATTGTTGTCACCCATTTGGAGATATTGTGAATAACTCATTACAAGTTTATAAGCGTAATATTGTTGATAGAATAATTTGACCATCACATCAAACCATGTTAGCCACAGTGGCACTGAGCATAAAACGAGACTGCGATTCCCCAATAGAGATATTTATTATCACTGAATGTAAAAACAAAAGTTTAACAGAAAATATACAATACAATGTTCTCTAATTGGAGGCATGGGTTAGGGTAGCACAGTGACACAGCGGTAGAGTTGCTGCCTTACAGCGCTTGCAGTGCCAGACACCCGGGTACGATCTCGACTACAGATGCTGTCTGTACAAAGTTTTTAAGTTCTCCCCGTGACCTGCGTGGGTTTTCTCCGAGATCTTCGGTTTCCTCCCACATTACAAAGACTTACAGGTGGGTAGGTTAATTGGCTGGGTATAAGTGTAAATTGTCCCTAGCGTGTGTTAATGTGCGGGGATCACTGGTCGGTGCAGAATCGGTGGGCCCAAGATCCTGTTTCCGCGCTGTACCTCTAAACTAAACTACAAAGATGTTATTTTCAACAAATCATTTGACAGGTTCAGAGGCCGATCCAACTGTTCCAGAAGAGATCCACTTTTGATTTTTGGAGCGGTAACTTTACTATTAACATTTGAACAACCTTGATAAAATGTATATAAAGTGGAACAGCTCAAGATCATTTAATTTTTCTCTCTTAAGTTCACAACCAAAGAGAAAGTTAAGCAAAATATCTGAATGAAGATTAGGAAATATATTCTCCCTTATTTTCTGGAATTAATTCTATCAGGATGATTTCATTCAAATAATAATTTTGAATTATAGCAAACATATAATATATAAACACTCAGGATCCTTTCTGAAAACCTTCTTCAGAGGGTTTCTGGTTGGTGAGTTTTTGTTTTGAGTTAATATATAATTAGATTAGCTTGTTCGATAGAATTGTGTTGAACGGATTCAGGAGAATTATCGCAAATTCGAGGTTTACATGATGACGGATCATGAACGATATCAGGCGTTAGAGCACCACCCAGTGCCTCTAACCGAGAATTGAAGAGAAGCAAAAAAAAACGAATAAAGCCATGAGAGGAATAGATCAGGTAGATGCACAGAGCCTCTTGCCCAGAGTAGGGGAAATCATGAACCAGAGGCCCAGAGGTTTAAGATGAAGAGGGAAAGAGTATCGAGGAATCTGAGGGTGACTTCTTCACGCAAAGTGTGGTGAGTGTATGGAACGAGCTGCCAGGGGAGGAAAATTGAAGCAGAGACTATGGCAAAGTGTAAGCAGCAATTAGACAGCTACATGTATAGGACAGGTTTATAGGGATATGCACCCATGCAGGCAGGTGGGACCAGTGTAGATGGGACATGTTGGTCGGTGAGGGCAACTGAAGGATCTGTTTCCACACTGTATGACTATGGTTTATGAGATCATAGAAACATAGAAAATAGGTGCAGGAGTAGGCCATTCAGCCCTTCGAGCCAGCATCGCCATTGAATATGATCATGCTGATATCCAAAATCAATAAACCATTCCGGCTTTTTCCCCATATCCCTTGATTCCCTTAGCCCTAAGAGCTAAATCTAACTCTAGAAAACATCCAGTGAATTGGCCTCCACTGCTTTCTGTGGCAGAGACTTTCACAGATTCACAACTCTCTGGGTGAAAACATTTTTCCTCATCTCAGTCCTAAATGGCCTACCCCTTATTCTTAAACTGTGACCCCTGGTTCTGGACTCCTCCAACATCGGGAACATTTTTCCTGCATCTACCCTGTCCAATCCTCTAAGAATTATATGGGTTTCTATAAGATCACCTTTCTAAATTCCAGCAAATACAATCCCAGTCGGCCCATTCTTTCAACTTACGTCAGTCCCGCCATCGCGGGTATAAACATGATGAATCTATGCTGCACTCCCTCAATAGCAATAATATCCTTCCTCGTATTAGGAGACCAAAATTGCACACAATACTCCAGATGCGGCCTCACCAGGGCCCTGTACAACTGCAGTAGGACCTCCTTGCTCCTACACTAAAATCCTCTTGCAATGAAGGCCAGCATTGGCTTATTTCACTGCCTGCTGTACCTGCATGTTTACTTTCAGTGACTGATGTATAAGCGCACCCAGGTATCGTTGCACCCCCCCCCCCCCCCACCCCTTCTCCTAATCTGACACCATTCAGACAATAATCTACCTTCCTTTTCTTGCCACCAAAGTGGATAACCTCACATTTATCCACATTATACTGCCATGCTTCTGCCCACTCACCCAACCTATCCAAGTCACCCTGTAGCCTCCTGGCATCCTCCTTGCAGCTCACACTGCCACCCAGCTTTGTGTCATCCGCAAATTTAGAGATGTTATATTTAATTCCCTTATCTAAATCGTTAATATATATTGCAAACAACTGGGGTCCCAGCACCGAGCCTTGGGGCACCCCACTAGTCACTGCCTGCCATTCTGAAAAGGACCTGTTAACTCTTTGCTTCCTGTCTGCCAACCAGTTCTTTATCCACGTCAATACCCTACCCCCAATACTATGGGCTCTAATTTTGCCCACTAATCTCTTGTGTGGGACTTTGTCAAAGGCCTTTTGAAAGTCCACTGGCTCTCCCTTATCCATTCTACTTGTTACATCCTCAAAAAATTCCAAAAGATTAGTCAAGCATCAGCTGATTAAGCAGCTAAAAGCAAAATAAATCATTCTTCACATGGAGCAGCACATTCTTGGAGCAGGAAGTTGGATACTAATGGATGGGACAATATAAAATGTTTGGAGTGGGGCTGCAATTCAATTTGCAGTGATTGCGTTGATCCTTTAAGAAACCACCAGATGGCATGCAAGGGCGAAAATAAACTGCTTCAAACTGGTTCGAGAGGTAGGTAACACACCATCGTTCACCTGGGGTTTCCTTTTTATTGGGAATGCCACTGGGCAGATAAAAAAAAAATTAAAAGATAAAAAAAAGCAGAATGAGTTAGACTTAAAAAAAAATCATTATCCTTTTTAAACTCTGCCCCTTCTCTCAGATCAGAAATTATGCAGATGAACGAAATATACTTGATTTACAGTCAGTCATACAGCACGGAAACAAGCCCTTCGACCCATCTTGTCCATGCCAACCAGGATGCCCCATCTACTCTAGTCCCACCAGCCTGTATTTGGCCCATACTCCACTAAACCTTTCCTATCTATGTACCTGCCCAAAAGTCTTTTAAATGTGGTTATAGCACCTGCCTCAACTATCTCCTCTGGCAAACTAACACTATTTGGTAATGCATCTTGGTAGATGATGGAAATGGGTGAATGAAAGATGATGGATGGAAAGTGATAGAGAAAACCACATGGTTTCAAGGGCTATTTCTTCTCCTTCACAGTTCAAGAGCACCCATGCATTATACTCCAAATAAGATTACACAACACGCTGACAGGGTTTGATGGGGTACATCGAATTGACTCATCCTTGACCTGGAGAGCTTGGAAAGAAATTGGCACAATCTTAGGATAAGCAATAGACCAAGTAGACATGAAATGCTGGAGTAACTCAGCGGGACCTGAAGAGAAGGAATGGGTAACGTTTCGGGTTGAGACCCTTCAAGAGGTTAATTCCCGGGATGGCGGGACTGACATATGATGAAAGAATGGAGTGACTGGGCTTGTATTCACTGGAATTTAGAATGATGAGAGGGGATCTTATAGAAACATATAAAATTATTGAGGGATTGGACACGCTAGATGCAGGAAACATGTTCCCGATGTTGGGGTAGTCCAGAACCAGGGGCCACAGTTTAGGAATAAGGGGTAGGCCATTTAGAACTGAGATGAGGAAAAACATTTTCACACAGTTGTGAATTTGTGGAATTCTCTGCCTCAGAAGGCAGTGGAGGCCGATTCACTGGATGCATTCAAAAGAGAGTTATGGGCCTGTTCCACTTAGGCGACTTTTTAGGCGACAGGCGGAGGATGATGGCTAACTTTAGTGGAGCGTCACAACGGCTGGGAAGGCGGATGAAGGCTGCAACAGGCAAGGGTCTCCGGTCGTCTTGGACTCCATGCCACTGGATTCTGACCCAGATCTGTCAACGACCGTGGGGTGGCTGCCTGTGCATCAGTCTCCCCGTGTTAAACAAAGTCACGCACAGGCGTCCTCCATGAGAGGACAGTCATACTCGTTTCGAGCGACTGCCGAAGATGAGTTACTATGGACATTGAAATTCCTGGAGAGTTGCAGCACGACTAATTCAGAAGCCTATTTAATTGTGGCCAACTTTATATCATGGTCTTCTAATTTTTTTCTCTCAATTGGTTCACAATCAAAGAGGAACGTATTCAAACACCTCACCTTTACAGATCAAAAGGAAGATATGGCTCTCTTTTCCAATAACTAAGTGTAGCAATGTCCAATGCAGGACTGCCAAGAGTACCTGCTGCAGTTACATTTTAATTCCAGATATTAATTTCCTGAATATAAATTCCACTGCTGCCACAGTAGAACTCCACAAACTATTGGCCCAAACTTCTGAATCACGAGTCCAGTAATTTGAATCATTAGTCCAGTAATTTAACAACTGTCCTTTAAAATAAACCTTGTCTGTTACAATGTTCATTGTTAATCAAAAATGCTTCTCTCAAGTTATTTTCTAATCAACTCTCTTCTGTAAGCTACATCAGAACAGATTTTGGGCAGCATTCAGTGCTGGCTGCCCCCGATTTGTTTTTGCAAGGCTTTCATATGAGTTCTGAAACTTTAATAAATAAACGCTGAGAAGGATATTTGACTTTGTTACCGGTCATTGTCATGCTTAAATCTTCAGCAGGATTGCCGTCTCCAGGAAGATTTCTACTTGTTTCTTTGTCTTCATCACTTTTCATCACTTTCACTTGTGCAAAGTAATCGTTTGTGTCCCGTGGTTTTATTTCACTTATAATCTTCTGCAAGTTTTCAGCCGTCTCTGTTTAGGAAACATAATACCATCACTCTGAATCAATCAATCTGAATCGTTGGGGCAAACTGCCTGAAGAAAAGTCCCAATCCGAAATATCGCCCATCCATGTAATCCAGGGACGCTGCCTGACCCATTGAGTTAATCCAGCAAATGGTTATCCATGTGTAGGAAGGAAATGCTGCTTTAAATCAAAGATAGACACTAAATGCTGGAGTAACAGGCAGCATCTCTGGAGAGAAGGAATGGGTGATGTTTCGGATCAAGACCTTTCTTCAGAATGTTTATCCATTACAGAGGAGAAACCAAATAGAAAAATTCAAAGAGCAGTTAAAGCAGGTCCTCACTCAATAAACCTTGACATTTAGAAGGGAAATAATGATAGTCAGGAACTACACGCTAGATAGACCCAAAATGTTGGAGTAACTCAGCATGTCAGGCAGCATCTCTGGAGAAAAGGAATAGGTGATCTTTCGGGTTGAGACCCTTCTTCAGACTCCAGTCTCAACCTGAGATGTCACCAATTCCTTTTCTCCAGAGATGTTGCCTGACCCGCTGAGTAACTCCAGCATTTTGTGTCATTTTCAATGATGTTATTGCTGTGGCTTACAGAGAATTGATGGGGTTAGACTTTAGACATAGAGTGTGGAAGCACCCTTTGGCCCACCGAGTCCACGCCAACCAGCAATCCCCCCGTACATAATGTGGGAGGAAACTGGGAGGAGCACCCAGAGGAAACCTATACAGGTCACAGGGAAAACGTACAAACTCCATACAGACAGCACCCGCAGTCAGGAACAAACCCAGGTCACTTGCGCTGTAAGGCAGCAACTCGACCACTGTGCCACTGTGCGGCTAAAATCTAGGTTAGTCTAGAAATGATGGGATTAGTTGCTTTAAAAAGGCATTAACTGCTTGAGAACGGGTTTGCCGAAGATAGTGCCAAAGAACAGCTAAGACAGACACAAAAAGCTGGAAAACTTAGCGGGACAGGCAGCATCTCTGGAGAGAATGAATGGGTGACGTTTCGGCTCAAGACCCTTCTTCAGACTGATGGACTCAAAAGTTACATCTGATAAGAACCTAAAAGTACTTTGAACACCAATCACTTCAATGATATGAAGGTACTCTATACATCCTGGTCATCCTATGTAGATAAGGAAGCCTGGTTTCAGCAGCGTCTTCTGGGTGAAAGCCGTTAGTTAAATGTCCAAGGTCTTTTGTCTGCTAGTTGTGTTCAGTCTTTTAGTTGTAATTCCATAGTTTGTGTTTTGTTAGTTATGATATGTTCGGTTTTAGTAAAGCTCTGCAGATATTTTAACGCTTTGTTCTGATGCCATGTAGCAGTCGTGCCCAAATAGGAAGTTTTAAATGCTACCACTGGACTCAGCAAACCATTGAGAATTCAGGGATCCTCATTTATCAATACCATAGAATAAAGGAGGAAATCTGACTGCAACTTCTGAATTATTAAGTAGCCGTTAAATAGAGAAATCTAGGCTAAATTGCTTCTCCACAGGATAGACTATTTTGCAGCCTTCCGCAGCATGATCAGTCGAATCAATAAACCTTTCCTGCAAAAAACCCTGAGCATGCGATGGCACATTGCATGAGAAGGAAGCATAAATAGCATTCAAAAATCATAACTGCTCGTTCTGACTTTAAAAAGTTATATTCACGGATTTTGATTTTCTCAATGTTAACTCAAAATTGAGATCTTAAAAACAAGAATTATTTAAATCATTAGAGTTTTTCACGGTGTCAAAACAGAGGGCAGCACGGTGGCGCATCGGTAGAGTTGAAGCCTTACAGCGCTTGTAGCGCCGGAGACCCGGGTTCGATCACATCCACGGGTGCTGTCTGTACAGAGTTTGTATGTTCTCCCCGTGACCTGCGTGGGTTTCCTCCGAGATCTTCGGTTTCCTCCCACACTCCTATGACGTACAGGTTTGTAGGTAAATTGGCTTGGCAAATGTAAAAATTGTCCCGAGTGTGTGTAGGATACTGTTAATATGTGGGGATCGCTGGTCGCTGCGGGCGCAGACCCGGTGGGCCGAATGGCCTGTGTCCGCGCTGTATCTCTAAACTAAACCAAAACAACATCTGCCTTACTTTCAATTTCAGGGGTGGCACAGTGTCACAGTGGTAGAGCTGCTGCCTTACAGCGGCAGAGACCTGGTTTTCTCCAGGTGCTAGTTAGGGTAGTTAATCAGAGGGTAGTTAATGATTGAATGAATGAATAAGTTTATTGGCTAAGTATGTACACATACAAGGAATTTGCCTTGGTGCTCCGCTCGCAAGTATCAACACGACATACAGTAAACCATCAAGAATAAAACATTAAGAAAAAAACATTATCGTTTAAACATGTGAATGCAATGAAATACCAGAACAAAAGGAGGCTATCTGTGGAGCTCATTGCCACAGAGTGCTGTGGAGCCCAAGTCAGTGGATATTTTTAAGGCTGAGGTAGACAAATTCTTGATTAGAACAGGTGTCAAGAGTTACGGGGAGAAAGCAGGAAAATAGGATTAAGAGGCAGAGAACAGCCATGATTGAATGGCGGACTAGACTCGATGGACCGAATGGCCTAATTCTACACCTATAACTTGTGAACTTGTGCTGCAGTTTCCTCCCATACTCCAAAGACGTACAGGTTTGTAGGTCAATTGGCTTTGGTAAAATTGTAAATTGTCCCTAGTGTGCAGGATAGTGTTAGTGTACGGGGTGATCATTAACTAGCGTGGACTCCGTGGGCGGGAGGGCCTGTTTCAGCGCTGGAACTCTAAAGTCCCATGTAATCATTATTTGTCAGACAAAAACACGTTAGCTCGGTTTACCTGTCCTTACAAATTATTTGTATTTTGCTGCTCAATGGCATCACTGCAACTAGATGCAGAAGGTTTCCCCTGACACCTGACTAAATCTACACTGGGAACAGCAAAAAATCACTATATCTAGTGGGCAGTGTTTATAAGGGCAGCTGTAAGTACTGATGGTTTGCCACTGACTAGCAATGTTAATGTGTTGCACTGAGCTTCTTCCTGTATTAACTGCAATAGCTTACCGAGATCTGCGTCCATTGGAATTAGCCCTTCTGGTGAGGAGCTCTGACAAATAGGAGACACCACTGTCGACAGATGAAAGGCCATTGAAATCAGCCCTTCTACAACCTGCCGCCATTCTGCTATTTTTGTGATGGACCTGGAAAAAAAATTGAAATGCACGATTACTGTTTACAGAATAGCTGCCTTTCATAAACAATCAAGCCATGAGCGGTTTGTGAGTATTTAAGGATTTAGTCAGCTAATAGTGTTGGTACATGTTCACATCTGCCCTTTATAAGAGTGTCCAAATATTAACTTGAGCTCTCTACAACTCATACTTTAAAGTAAATTACAAAAAGCACATGTGTCATATAAATGACAAGTAGTTATATGATGCACTGGTAGCATTCCTCTATTCGGCTGTTGATTGGGTTTGCTACAACTAGAGGACCAGGCACCACCTACCACATGACATCAATGTAAGGATGTAGCTTTATGTCTGTCTGCCTTGCCTTTAATGGTCACAAAGGGTGACCAAGTTAATATTTGGCTCAACTTGGGACACAATAGGGATGTTGTAAATTCCCCACATTTGGCACACAAGTAGTAGAAGAGCAGTTACAAAAATCAAGTTGACATAACAGTTCCACTGAAATAGCAAATCTTCCATTGTGTGAAGCAACAAGTCAGAGGTCACACAATTTTATTCATGACCATTTATTGAAGTTGAACACTTTAAGCTGCGTTTTTATTAATTTGATGTGGAAAGTGGGTGGGGATGGGGGGGGGGGGGGGCAAGGGAACGGCAAGAAAGAAACTTGGTTAATTACCCATTTATTTTGCATTGCCTCTCAGTGGTATAAAATAGGGACATCCTAACAAGGCTATATAGTGTAGGACTGTAGTTCATGGTACACTATAAATGCTATCACACCACCACCTGCAGTTATTAAAGTTATCATTGCTAAGCAGATTTTGAAAATGTCAGCAGTTACCAAAGGACATAAATCTGATGTAAGATTTTTAAAATATAGATAGATATATATATATATTTGGAAATAGAATGTGACAACCTAGCAGGTACTCATAAGCAAGATGACCTACTTCAGAGAGAGTTGTTGCAGAGTTCCAATGATGCAATGTACTCTTCCATATAAGGGGTTGGAGGCTGCCGCATGCACCAGAGATTTTGCAGCCTGTCTGATCTCATCTGACAAACAGTTCACCAGGTACTTAATAACTGTAAAGTTAGAGGAGAAAATTTAATGCAGATTAAATTTTAAAAAATTAATAAATAACCCATTATACTAATTCAAAAGTCATTTCCATTCTGCACACAAGTGCTTGAATGTTTCTGTACATTTGGTTGATCCACAATGGATTTCGCCAAAACTCTTTTCATGATTCTGTTCTTGCATTTCTGAAATACTTCTGTACATTGCAGAACCTTAGCACTGATATACGAGGTAAGATTTTACTTTAAATGATCATTAAGAAGAGAATTCAAATGCTGCCAAAAATGTGCAGCCGCATTCCTCACGAGGAACTTTCACTAAATTAAACAGCCACTATCGCTGGAGTTAGAACATTTCAAAAATAATTTATGACCATTTTCCCCAAATGATTAAAATAACTTGCTGGTAAAAGTGTACTGTTGGGTTCTGTTTTTTGTCACTGTTTATAGAGCTTGTCTCCGTGATAAGCCATCCATTGAGCTCCAGACTGTAACTTCAGAAGTAAGAGCTAATCAGCATTAGAGCAGCAGTCTGGTCAAGATAATATAACTGCTCCAAGTGACAAAAACATAAACACAGCAAAATAGTAACACAACCAGGGTGTGTCACGTGAATGAAAGCTCAATATCAACGAGTATGATCGTGGAGCTGCTGTCTCACAGCGCCAGAGACCAGAGTTCGATCCTAACTTCGCCTGGGTTTCCTCTGGGTGCTCTGGTTTGGTCTCACATCCTAAAGATGTGGGTCTGTAGGCTAATTACCCTGTGTAAATTGTTGCTAGTGTGGAGGAAGTGGATGGGAAAATAGGATAACATAGAACTAGTGTTAACAAGTGATCAATTGTCAGTGTGAACCCGGTGGAACACAATGCCTGTTTCCATGCTGCAGCTTTCAATCAAAGATAGACTACAAGAAATGCAACACCTGTCCCTTCACCTCCCCCCTCGACTCCATTCAAGGTCCCAAGCAGTCGTTCCAGGTGCGACAAAGGTTCACCTGTATCTCCTCCAACCTCATCTACTGCATCCGCTGCTCTAGATGTCAGCTGATTTACATCGGTGAGACCAAGCGTAGGTTGGGCGATCGTTTCGCCGAACACCTCCGCTCAGTCCGCAATAACCTACCTGACCTCCCGGTGGCTCAGCACTTCAACTCCCCCTCCCATTCCCAATCCGACCTCTCTGTCCTGGGTCTCCTCCATTGCCAGAGTGAGCAACAGCGGAAATTGGAGGAACAGCACCTCATATTCCGTCTGGGGACCTTGCGTCCTTATGGCATTAACATTGAATTCTCCCAATTTGGCTAGCCCTTGCTGTCTCCTCCCCTTCCTTAACCCTCTAGCTGTCTCCTCCCACCCTCCCATCCGCCCGCCCTCGGGCTCCTCCTCCTCCTCCCCTTTTCCTTCTTTCTTTCCCCCCCCCCACCCCCCATCAGTCTGAAGAAGGGTTTCGGCCCGAAACATCGCCTATTTCCTTTGCTCCATAGATGCTGCTGCACCCGCTGAGTTTCCCCAGCAATTTTGTGTACCTTATAGACTACAAAATGTTGGACTAACTCAGCGGGACAGGCAGCATCTCTGGACAGGAGGAATGGGTGACATTTCGGGTTGAGACCCTACTTCAGACTGAGGGGAGAGGGTGACACAGAGATAAGGAAGTGTAAGGTGTGAAAACGACACAACATAGGGGATGGAGATCATGAAAAATGTAGAATAGATCATTGTTAGCTAGGAGAAGTTACAAGGAAGAATACAGAGATAACATTTAATCAGGGGGACAGTCAGACTGGTTGGAGAACTAGGAAGGGGGATGGATGGAGAGAGAGGGACAGCAAGGGTTACTTGAAGTTAGGCATGTCAATATTCATACTGCTGGAGTGCAAGCTGCCCAAGCAAAATATGAGGTGCTGTTCCTCACTTCTTCTAAGGTTCAATCAATTCAATCAATCAGATATAAAGCACATTTGCAAGGGAGTACAGATACTCACCATTGAGCAATCATTTTGTTTCCTAGAGCATAGGAGACTGAGGGGTGACCTTATAGAGGTTTATAAAATAATGTGCACAAATAAGGCGAATAGCCAGTCTTTTCCCCAGGGTAGGGGAGTCTAAAACTAGAGACACAGGCTAAAGGTGAAAAGGGAAAGATTGAAGGACCTAAGAGGCAACCTTTTCACTGAGAGGGTGATGTGTACAGGAACCAAGCTGCCAGAGGAAGTCGGCACCTGCATTGTTTGGCACTGATCTATTGCAGGCCCATGTACCTTTCTTTTTCCTCATGGTCTGGCTTTGAAGGTAGGTTGCAATTCCTGGAGGGACAGACTTGTTACTTCTTTCAACAGCACAGTAGGCTGTCACAGAATTAGAAAGAAAGGTGAATTAAAAATGTGCGTTATCAGAAATTAAAATCTGGCCATCCTACCCCTGAATCCTTGGTGCCACTGAGGTTGTGCAATGTACAGAAGTATTTCAGAAATGCAAGAACAGATGTGTAGGTTCATGACTATAAAGTTTGAGACAGGCTGCATTTGGACAAGCATTGCACCCAAGGACTATCCCCTTCATCATGTTAAAAATTATGGAATCATTCCATGAAGGCACTGCAGCAGGATGGTTCCCAGGGTATGGTGTTTGAAGCTCTGCAGACACCCAAACATAATTTTTCCTGCTCTATCTACATTCCCAGTCTTAAGATTTAACATTAGCAGGCAAAATTCCAATCAAGATCTGCCATTGACACCCTTTCCTAATATTTTCATCCAGCCACACCCGTAACTAACACTGCCGAATCCCCTCAGAAGTGGGAGGCCACAAGGTTATTTTGTGGACGTAGATTATATAAAACATGGAAGCAGATAATAACGCCCCTGTACCCAAATCCCAATGTTCAATGTCCATCAACAGGCAACTGAGGAGCACCCACTACTCTTATCAGCAGAATTTAAGGAGATGTCAAACCATTCTTGTAAATATGCATTCAAATTACTAAGCAGTGCAGGAAATACTTCACAAGATAGCAAGAACAATAAACATTGGTCATCTGCGCAATGCAAAAGCAAGAAATTGAAGAATATCAAGTCTGGATTTTACTAGAAAGAATGAGTTGAATTGTAGATCAGCACTGACCTTCTAAAATATTGGTCTCTACAGTTTCCTTATCTGGTTGCTTTCCATCAGCCTTGCTGAGGCCATCAAATTGGTCACCAGTCATTTGTTGTTTGGAAGAACAAGCGCGAAGAGCTAGCAGGAAACCCTTCTGCTGTACCAGTAGGGCAAAGAGGTAGGAAGCAGTAACGCAGTCATAAGGTTTTGTGCTGGTCGACAAGTCCAAAGCTGCCTGCAAAAGTGTGTGCAGTTTCTCACCGTCCTGCAAGATGGAGGAACATGAGCAGCATTTAATTAACTACTCCAGCCATAAGGCAAAGCCATAGTAATCACTTAAAACGACACCATATCTAATGCTGTTGAGTATGAATATTTCGGACAGGATAATCAAATACACTTCTAAATTAAACGTTTGTGGCACTAATGTTTGCACACAAGATCCAAGACCAACTTGATACGAGAACCAACACGGAGATCAGAAGATACAGACAAAATGCTGAAATAACCCAGTGGGTTAGGCAGCACTTCTGCAGAAAAGGAATAGGTGGCGTTTTAGGTCGGGCTGGTTCCTATTCCTTTTCTCCAGAGATGCTGCCTGATCCGCTGAGTTACTCCAGTGTCTATGTTCAGTGTAAACGAGCATCTGCAGATCCTTCCTACACACCGAGATCAGAAGTGAGTCTGTGGAAATTCTATAGCTGAATAATGCTAATAACCTGGGTCAGGAGTTAAATAACAGTTCATCGGTGGGTCATGTTGCCAGGATTTGAAATGTTGTAGTAATATCAGTTGTACATGTTGAATTCAAAGGAAGTGGATAACCCAACAAAAAAACTACCGAGATCAACTGCATGCTATTTGCTACAAGTCACTAAAGTGAAATATGCCAGATTTTGTTAAAAACAATGATACATGTGTAAAGTGACCAGCAAATAAGACATATCTCATAAGCCATGCATCAGTAAGTTTCTGGCTGAGCTGCTTTAGACATTCAGTGTGGAAACTGGTTCTTCAGCCCATCCCATACACTATCACTATCCTGTACATTATGGACAATCAACAATTTGACCAAAGCCAATTAAGGAGTTTGTACGTTCTTCCTGTGATCGTGTGCGTTTTCCCCATGTTTCCTCCCATATGTCGGTTTCCTCCCACATTCCAAAGGTTTATAAGGTAATTGGCTTTGGTAAAAGTGTTGATTGTCCGTAATGTACAGGATAGTGATAGTGTACGGGATGATTGCTGGTCAGTGTGGGTTGGGTGAGGTGAAAGACCAGTGTCCACGCTGAATGTGTAAACTCCCTACAGTAGGGAGTTTGTACATTCTTCCTGTGATCGTGTGGGTTTCCCCCAGATGCTTCAGTTTCCTCCCATATTCCAAAGGTTTGACCAAGGATTGGTCTGTACAGACAAGCCAAGGATTACTGGTCTTAATGACCACAATACCGTCACAACTGTGGAGTCATTTAAGTTCCTTGGAACCATCATCTCCAGGGATCTTAAATTGGGCGCCACCATCGACTCCACAAGGAGTCAAAAGGGCCCAACAGAGGATGTACTTCCTGCAGCAGCTGAGGAAATACAACCCGCCACAGGCAATTATGGTCCAGTTTTACACGACCATCATAGAGTCTGTCCTCACCTTTTCCATCAGGTCTGGTTTAGCTCAGCCATCAAGCATGACATCCAGAATCTGCAGCACATCGTTCGATCAGCCGAGAAATCTTTTGACTACAACCTTCCCCCCATTGACGAACTGTACACTGCAAGGGCCAGGAAGCGAGCGGATAAGATCATCTCTGACCCCTCTCACCCTGGCCACGAACTCTTTGAAGTCCTTCCCTCTGGGAGGCAACTCGGGACCATCAAAGCCGTCACAGCCAGACATAAAAACAGCTTCTTCCCACGAACAGTAGCTCTACTCAACAGCCAAAAGTCTGTAGCCTCTTTTTACTCTGGTACTTTATTCTCACGTTTCACTTATAATGTTTTATTTTTAAATTGTCTGCTATATATCGTGTTTTCATCCTTTTGCGAGCAAAGCACCAAGGCTAATTCCTTGTATGCATACATACTTAGCCAATCATTTTTTAAATTTTAATTCATTAATTATTCAGACAACATTCATGGTCAGGATCGAACCCAAGTCTCTGGCGCTGTTAGGCAGTAACTCTGACGCTGGCTGCACCACTGTGCCACCCTTTGCTGTCATTGTGATTTGCATGGAGATATTTCATTTGGATACTAATTGTCCAGAAAACTATTACCAAACAATGCAAGTACTCTTAAACATTGTTAATGGACATATTCTCATTCAAGTTGTGGATTATTTCAGAAGATCTTGAGAAAATAGCAAATGTATGGATTTGAGTATAGGAGCAGGGAGGTTCTACTGGAGTTGTACAGGGTCTTGGCGAGACCACACCTGGAGTATTGCGTACAATTTTGGTCTCCTAATCTGAGGAAAGACATTCTTGCCATAGAGGGAGTACAGAGAAGGTTCACCAGACTGATTCCTGGGATGTCAGGACTTTCATATGAAGAAAGACTGGATAGACTCGGCTTGTACTCGCTGGAATTTAGAAGATTGAGGGGGGATCTTATAGAAACTTACAAAATTCTTAAGGGGTTGGACAGGCTAGATGCAGGAAGATTGTTCCCAATGTTGGGGAAGTCCAGAACAAGGGGTCACAGTTTAAGGATAAGGGGGAAATCTTTTAGGACCGAGATGAGGAAAACATTTTTCACACAGAGAGTGGTGAATCTCTGGAATTCTCTGCCACAGAAGGTAGTTAAGGCCAGTTCATTGGCTATATTTAAGAGGGAGTTAGATGTGGCCCTTGTGGCTAAAGGGATCAGGGGGTATGGAGAGAAGGCAGGTACAGGGTACTGAGTTGGATGATCAGCCATGATCATATTGAATGGTCGAACTCTCGCTCAAAGGCAGGCTCGAAGGGCCGAATGGCCTACTCCTGCACCTATTTTCTATCTATGTTTCTATGTTACAAGTTTTGTTCTTAACTTTCTTTTCTATGTTGTTTCTCAATTGAATCTTTCCTTCCATCTTTTTTTCAGGACCTATCAAGAAAGTTAGCAACATAGAAAGGAAAATTAAGAACAAATTCTCAGTCATTTCCTTTTTCTAATTCTGTTAAAATCATTTGCTTTGGGTCGTGCTGTCTCACTGCAATGTTATCAGTTCATTTTTCATGACGTACATTGCAACATTCAAGTGTGATTGATGAGACAGGTTACAAGAAATACAACCACAATTGACCTAGGCCAGATATATACTATATACCTATGCGCACACACACAGATATAAATACATAAATGTATATATAGCAAGAATAACCAAAGCTTTTCTTTATGTTTACTACCTGCAGTCCAAAAAGTGTTGCTGGAAGTTTCCTCATAAGATCATAGGCTAATAATTTAACTTCCTCGAAGGTGCTATTCAAACACCCTAACAAAGCATCAGAATAGGCAGGCTGCATGGCATCAGTTATTTGTATCACTCTGTAAGTTTGACCTGTAAAAAAGCAGTTTGGAATAAAGTGCAGTTATTAAAGGTTCTACAAGGTTCATTTTAAAAATACAATTGCTGTTTTGCATCGATAATTTGCAGTACACTGTACACTTAAAGCACCTCACAATTCAGGGTCAAAACAGAATTACAATACTATTAGTATAGATTTGAATGCCACATATTAATAGATTTGTTCATATAGTGTGTGTAATGGGATCTTCAGAGGTGATAAAAGAATTTCACCAAAATCATGTTCAAATTATGCAGGGATGGTTAAACATTCAATGACTTTCGACACCAAAAGATGTTGTGGTAGAGCATTGGTTCACGAGGACAAAGAGGTGTAGGTGGATTTCATTTGGCAAAATTTGCGTTAAACGTTATTTTGAAATTAAGAGTCGCGTACAATACATCAACACATAAAATAAAATAAACAGGTTGGCTTGCAGTTTAGTGGGAACACACTACAATAAACAAAGGGAGTTGTCAAAACAAGGAGAGAAAGATGAGTGTGAATACACCATGATAAATGAAGGCAGTTCTTATGGGCAAAACAAGGAACGAAAGATGAGTGAGTGGGGAAAAAAAAAATTACCCTCCGCATCGTCAGAAAGTTCAGCAATTATTCCCAAAAGACTCAAGACAATGAAATTGCTCGGGTAGGAAGCACCTGGAAACAGAGCTTGGAATAATCGTTCACACACCCACATCAAAAAATCCTGAAATACAAAAGGTATTTGCATGAAAACTGAACTGATCCTACATTTCAATAATACTTTTGTCATTATAATAATTTTAACTGCAGAAAATCTCAGTCAGCCTTGTTGTGATTATGGCACTTGGACAATATTCTTTATTTCTACTGCAAAACAAAGGAGCAAACATTAAGGTATCACAAATGCTCTGAGGAATCCAGAATGAGACATTATGTAGCATGAAGGAGGCCCCATCAGTGCCAGTTAAAGGGATCATCAACCATGTACAAGTTAGTCGGCAAGTGATGATGAACCTCATCTACTGCATCCGCTGCTCTAGATGCCAGCTGATTTACATCGGTGAGACTAAGCGGAGGTTGGGCGATCGTTTCGCCGAACACCTCCGCTCAGTCCGCAAGAACCTACCTGAACTCCTGGTGGCTCAGCACTTCAACTCCCCCTCCCATTCCCAATCAGACCTCTCTGTCCTGGGTCGCCTCCATTGCCAGAGTGAGCAACACCGGAAATTGGAGGAACAGCACCTCATATTCCGCCTGGGTAGCCTGCGTCCGGCGGGCATGAACACTGAATTCTCCCAATTTTGCTAGCCCTTGCTGTCTCCTCCCCTTCCTTAACCCTCGAGCTGTCTCCTCCCATCCCCCCGCCCTCGGGCTCCTCCTCCTCCCTTTTTCCTTCCTTCTCCCCCCCCCCCACCCCCTATCAGTCTGAAGAAGGGTTTCGGCCCGAAACGTCACCTATTTCCTTCGCTCCATAGATGCTGCTGCACCCGCTGAGTTTCTCCAGCATTTTTGTGTACCTTCGATTTTCCAGCATCTGCAGTTCCTTCTTGAACACAAGTGATGATGAACTACTGTTGCAACCGTGCATATCTTCATTACTTTCCGAGATAGACACAAAATGCTGGAGTAAATCAGCGGGACAGGCAGCATATCTGGAGAGAAGGAATGGGTGACGTTTCGGGTCGAGACCCTTCTTCAGACTGTTATCATTGTTATGCTTATCACCTGTCGAAAGACGAATTACCAAATTCAAAGCTTCTGTGCAAATTTGTTTAAGTAAAACTCTGCTAATGCAGCACATTTGGGACATTGGTGATGTGGACAAGTGGATTTTCCAGGATATCAGATGATATTTTAATATTACTCCTCTCCTCTCTCCCAGGATTCTTTCTCCACCCCACAATTAGTCTGAAGGGATAGAAAATAGGCTTGATGAAAGGAAGCAGAGGGTGATGGTGGAAGGTTGTTTTTGAAAGTGGAGGCCAGTGACGTGCTGTGCCTCAGGGTTCAGTGCTGGGTTCATTGCTGTTTGTCATCCAACGATTTGGATAAGAATAGTACGTTTGCAGATGGGCTGAGGAATGGTTAATGGAGTATCTGTCCAAATATTTTTTAAACGTTGTAATAGTACCTGCCTCAACTACCTCCTCTGGCAGCTCATGTCATATACCTACCACCCTTTGTGTAAATAAAGTTGGCCCTCAGATTCCTATTAAATCTTTCCCCTCTTACCTATGTCCTCTCGTTCTTGAGTAAGTTCTTTATTCAATATTTAAGATGAGACCAAGGTATGGATGAATGTCTCTCAATAATTATACTTTTGTTCTTAAAGTGAACACAGTTATACTGAAAAAAAATGTTATTCAAAGAACCAGAAGATTCTTTAAAAAGAGTAAAAATCAATGGCACTATTTACACCAATTAAATATTCAATTTTAATAGCACACAAACCAATCAATTATTTATTTCTAAGTGTAGAGCTTTATTATTAACTAATTATTCTCTACCTTGTACTGTTGAAGCTGAGTTTCTGGATCCTGATTATTTGCTTTTTCTTCACATCCGCTGTTCTTCTGCCTATTAATTGCCTGAGTTTGTTTATAAAGTATTTGGGAACTGTCCCTTATCCTGTAGAAGAGCTGCATCAAAGATTGTTGAAAGAGAGGCAAGTTATATTTAAATATCAAGAATGCATTTAAAATACTTGAAACAAATTCCATACCGCGGTGATGTTGTGAGAAGGTAACTGCAAAAGGAGAATGGAAACTGGCTGACCTTTCTCATTACCCACACAATCTTCTGCCTTATGGCAGGAAACTGACTGTTCAGGTTATACGGAAGGAAGAATTTTACCAAGTCCATCTCTCGCTGAGATACCATCTCTGTAGTGCGGTTTGTCTCACATATCAAACCCAAGGCATCTAAACGGACCTGTAAACAGAATGGGATGTTTTTTGTAACTTTGTTATTTCCGAGTTCCTCTTAATACTGTGCCTTTCATTGTCACAAAAGCTGCTACCTTCATTTCACCTACATTGACCAGCACTTGATATGTGCCCATTATACAATTCAAAAGCAAAACAGGGAACTGCAATGTGAGCTGCAGCCAATTCTGTGCCATCCTCAACCATTTTCATCCCTTCTCACAGTGAAGCCAAAATAATCAGTAGTCCAAGCAACATTGATACGTAGTAATTAGAAAATGTAAGTCACAATACTTATTTCCAAACTACAATTTATTTTTGTTTAGCTATTACCAGCTAAGAAAAATTGAGAGTTAACTATTGGAACCATAAACATGCAAACCTCTCTTCCTGCCAATAATATTACTTAGGAGTTTTGATAACAGATGCCACCTTACTCAAATAATGCAGTGGCAGTGGTGGAGAATCTTACTCATTCATTAGTAATGAAATGGTACACAGCAGTTTAATGGGATTAGGAGATAATCAATTATCTGTGCCTGATGGTCAGCGATGTTTAATAAAATATGTCCCAGCAATAAGGATGGATTTATTTTGATCTTCCAGCAATCTCTAAATTGAAGAGTGGCTTCTGGGACTGGAGGTTAACAAAGGGACCTAAACTAATGCTGCAAAGCCAGCTTGAAATGAGCATTATAAAGAAGGTAGGGACTGCAAAATAAGAAAGACCACTTAAGAAAGGTTGAGGAAAAAAGTCACTGCTGGATTACAGTGTGGAAAAATATGAAGTCATTTGCTTGGAAGGAAAGAAGGAAAACTAGTATTTTTTTCCTCCAAAGGATGCTGGGTTTCAAAGAGCCAACCGAGTGATCACCCTAGCGCACAAATCAAAGAAAATTAACAGACATTCAGCAAATGATCAGGAAAGCATATGGGATGCTTGCTTATATTTAAGGTTGGTGCAAGCATGGTATTGATTTACTATTGTCATGTGTACCTAGACTCATGCAGCGTGGAAACAGGCCCTTTGTCCAAACTTGCCCACATTGACCAACATGCCCCATCTATACTAGTCCTACCTGCATGCTTTTGGCCTATATCCCTCTAAACCTACCCTATCCATGTACCTGCCTAAGATAACCTTTTAGATACAGTGAAAAACAGTTTTGTGTAATATGCAAGAAAATCATAGTGTACAACAAGGTTTGCTGCAACTAAATGAAAGTTGGATGAGATTACACCCAGGGTACTCTGTACACATTGATCACGTAACCCGAGAAAGGGCTTACTTCACCTAGATGGAGTGTTCTGAGAGTTCTTTGGTTTGAACAGAGATCATATTATGTTGGCTCTTAGAACCCTATGAGAGCATCGTTCTTTGAGGAGAGTTTGTGTTAAATTAGTCTATGTTTGCTGCAGTTTGGAAGATATGATATTAAAATACAGAATTCAGATATTGAATACTTTGAATCTAGCAGGGCAGAGGTAGTCTAAATCTTGGAGTCAATGTCCCTATATTAGGAATTGGCATTTGAACGATAGAGCAAATATACCATGACAGGATCACTATTTTATCAAATTTTCTTTAGGGTTATAGATACTCAATAAATAGCGTGCCTAAAACTCTGAGCGATTTTTGTTTTAGGCACAAAGTGAATCAAGGGTTAAAGGAAATCTAGGATTAAATTATTAAGACAGGAAGCTGGAGTGATGGCTAACAAAGTACTAAAAGAAGAAATGACATACTTTGTAATCTCTCCTTCACCTCTTCCTCCAGAGCAGTCTACAACAACGATTATTTGTTTATGTTACAATGCTTTAATGCAGGACACCACCTTGTTGGTTTGCAAGGAGCAAAGTGGGGCAAATGAGATTAAAAAATTTTTTTTAACACGTATATATGATGCAGAGCTGCCAAGTTTTGTCAGAGCATTTCAGTATTCGAGTACCTGAAAAAAGTATTTTGCTGAGGAAATCAGTATTTTTACGCGGCACCATTTTGCTTTAAAAAATGTTATTTTTTATGTGCAGTCATACCCATGTAAGAGTACAAGAATGCATAACTTTGCTACAAATTGACATGTCTTCTACACACCTTACTTGACAGTGCATTCATTGCCATCTCTTTGTATACTGCTGTTTGAATGGCTGCTTCCTGCTTTTAGCACCAGATGATGATGTAGAAGCCTTTTTGGAAGCCTCCCTCGTTCCCTCTCTCTCTCTCCCTTTCTCCATCCCTCCCTCTCTCTCCCTCCCTCTCTCCCCCTTTCCCTCCCACACACCTCTCTTCCTCCATCTCTCCTCCTTCCTTTTTTTCTCTCTCCCTCTCTTATTCCTTTCCTCCCTCTCTCTCCCTCTCTCCTTCACCCCCTCTCCCTCACTCCTTCCCCTCTCCATCCTCTCCCTCTCTCCACCCCTCCCTCTCTCCCCCTTGAGCCCACCCACCATTCTGCGAATCCCAATGTAACTGCAATCCCACTGGTAACATTTCACCACCAGGCTGATCTGGAATTCTACCACTGCCTGAAAAATAATAAAAGGGTCAACTACCACTGAGAAAGAGAATTCCAAAGACTCAATTCAATTCAATTCAATTCAATTCAATTTATTGTCATTTGGACCCCTTGAGGTCCAAACGAAATGCCGTTTCTGCAGCCATACATTACAAACAAATAGACCCAAGACACAACATATTTTACATAAACATCCATCACATCGCTGTGATGGAAGGCCAAAAAAACTTTTCTCTCCACTGCACTCTCCCCCCCGATGTCAGAGTCAAAGTCAAAGCCCCCGGCGGGCGATGGCGATTGTCCCGTGGTCATTTAAGCCACGCCGGGTGATGCAAGGTCACACACCGGGTCTTGGTGTTAGAGCCCCCGGCGTGCGCTCGCAAACTCCCGCGGCCATTCCAAGCCGCGCGGGGCGATGGTGTAAGGCCCCCGCTCCAGGAGCTCTTCAACCCCGCAACTCGGGCGGGAGAAGTCGCCGTTGCGGGAGCCCTGAAAAGCGGTCTCCCTCCAGGGACCCGCGGGCTCCCGGTGCCGTCCGCCAAACCCGCAGTTGCAGCCACCGAATCTCCGGGGGTCGGGCCGCAGCAGCGTCCACCACAGCTCCACCCGCTCCGGACTCGGCCAGCTCCGCGACGGTAAGGTGAGTGTCGGCACTGGAGCCCCCGGTCTTCCTGTTGGAGGCCGCTCCTCGTTGCAGCCCCAACGACAACGGAGACCCATTGTTATACGAGAATTTTCCTGAACAGTCTGTGACCCATAGCGCTGTGGCCATAGCGCTATGTGTAAAGCCCATAGTTCTATGTGTAAAGCCCATAGTTCTATGTGTAAAGCCCATAATTCTATGTGTAAAGCCCATAGTTCTATGTGTAAAGCCCATAGTTCTATGTGTAAAGCCCATATCGCTCCAGCTGGTAGCGCTATTTTTAGAACCCATAGCGCTGTTGCCGACAGCTCTTCGTTTAAATTCCCACGCATTAAACTGACAGCGTTGTTTAAACCTGGAGCGGGACAGGCAGCCTGGAGAGAAGGAATGGGTGACGTTTCTGGTCGAGAGCCTTCTTCAGACTGAACTGAATTCCGTATTTAAAATCCGTATTCAACAACACAAAACCGTACATCCATATTCTAATTGCATTTCCGTTCAAAATATGGAAAATCCGTACTTCTTGGCAGCTCTGCATGATGTAATGGAAACTCTGAGGGGAACTTACAATCAGTAAAGCATAAAACATTCAAGTACTCTTCTTTTAATTATACATATTAGAACTGTCAACCACCTGGACATCAGCCGCCAACATGAATCATCTATTAGAACATACAACAGAACAGCGCAGGAAGAGACCCCTCGGCCCACAATATCTGTGCTGAACATAATGCCAAGTTGAACCAATCTCTGCCTGCACGTGATTCATACCCCTCAACTCCCTGCATATCCATGTGACTTGGTGGACGAAGGGCCTGTTTCCATGTTGTAGCTCTAAATTAAACTAAACGTTGGCTGTTTAATCCAAGATCCCGAAAAAATAGTTTTCAGATTGTTGTTCATACCTGTTCATGTTTGTGAACCAAAGCCTGTTTTATCAGGCTGACAGGTATCAGCTGGTCCCATGTAGATTTATCCTCAGTACTCCAGAGTCCCTGAGCTCGAGCTGTTCTCAGGCAGGTCATCAATGCTCCGAGAGCACCTCTACAGCTGAGGGCACCTAAAGGAAACAAACCAAGCAATCTGCTTAATGGCATGAAGACTCATCAATCAAACCAGTTTGGGGAAAGTTGAAAGGAAAAAAGTTGGACATTATAAAATAAATATTCCTCATGTGAAATATGTCAATATTTAATTGACTATTAGGACATTAAAAATATACAATTCCTCTTTTAAGAACAGGCACATTGAGATCACATGGTATCAACAAAGAATGTGAAAACATCTCTCACAAAATGGGGAAACCAGGTAGGTGAATAACAGCCCAAATTGTTTCAGTCTACTTCTATCTTTGTTTATGATGTAAGAAGTCATTCAGCCCACCAAGTATCTGCTGACTCTCAGACCAATACCATGAGTCCCTTGTACCCATTTAGTTTAGTTTAGTGATACAGCATGGAAACAGGCCCTCCGACCCACCAGGTCCGCATCAACCAGCAATCACCCATATAGTAGTTCTATCCTACACACTAGGGACAATTTACCCAAACTTATTAACTTACAAACTTGCATGTCTTTGGAGCATGGGAGAATATAGGAGCACCCAGAGAAAATCCATGCAGCCACAGGGAAAAAGTTCAATCTCCAAACAGACAGCACCCGAGACCAGGATTGAACCCGGGTCTCTGGCACTGCAAGGCAGCAACTCTACAGCTGCGCCACGGTGCCACTACTTGTTTTCTAGCGACCTATTTTCTTACAATCTATTTTCTCTCACATCCCCCTCTAATTCTCCTATTGCCCACCTACAACAAGAGCAATTTAGCAGCCAATTTATTATGGGGAACAAGGAAACGGCAGACAAGTTGAACAGGTACTTTGGATCCGTCTTCACTAAGGAAACAAACAATCTCCCTAACGTACTAGTGGCCAGAGGATCTAGGGTGACAGAAGAACTGAAGGAAATTCACATTAGGCAGGAAATGGTGGGACTGAAGGCTGATAAATCCTCAGGGCCTGATGGTCTGCATCCCAGGGTACTTAAGGAAGTGGCTCTAGAAATCGTGGATGCATTGGTGATCATTTTCCAATGTTCTATAGATTCAGGATCAGTTCCTGTGGATTGGAGGGTAGCTAATGTTATCCCACTTTTTAAGAAATGCAGGAGAGAGAAAACAGGGAATTACAGACCAGTTAGCCTGACATCGGTGGTGGGGAAGATGCTGAAGTCAATTATAAAAGATGAAATAGCCGCACATTTGGATAGCAGTAACAGTCGGGCCGAATCAGCATGGATTTACGAAGGGGAAATCAGCTTGACTAATCTTCTCGAATTTTTTGAGGATGTAACTAGGAAAATGGACAAGGGGGAGCCAGTGCATGTAGAGTACCTAGACTTTCAGAAAGCATACTTCTAATAAAATAAAATATTTAAAAAAAAAAAAAAAAAAAAAAGAAAGCATTTGATAAGGTCCCACATAGGAGATTAGTGGGCAAAATCAGAGCACATGGTATGGGGGTAGGGTACTGACATGGATAGAAAATTGGTTGGCAGACAGGAAACAAAGAGTAGGGATTAACGGGTCCCTTTCAGACTAGTGGGGTACCGCAAAGCTCGCCTGGAATATTGTGTTCAGTTTTGATCTCCAAATTTAAGGAAGGATATTCTTGCTGGGACCGCAGCTATTTACAATATACATCAATGATTTAGATGAAGGGATTCAAAGTAACATTAGCAAATTTGCAGATGATACAAAGCTGGGTGGCAGTGTGAACTGTGAGGAGGATGCTATAAGGATGCAGGGTGACTTGGACAGTTGGGTGAGTGGGCAGATGCATGGCAGATGCCGTTTAATGTGGATAAATGTGAGGTTATCCACTTTGCTGGCAAAAACAGGAAGGCAGATTATTATCTGAATGGTGTCAAGTTGGGAAAAGAAGAAGTACAAAGATATCTGGGAGTCCTTGTTCGTCAGTCACTGAAAGTAAGCATGCTGGTAATGCAGGCAGTGAAGAATGCTAATGGCATGTTGGCCTTCATAACAAAAGGAGTTGAGCAAAGAGGTCCTCTGCAGTTGTACAGGGCCCTAGTGAAACCACACCTGGAGTACTTGTGCAGTTTTGGTCTCCAAATTTGAGGGAGGACATTCTTGATATTGAGGGGATGCAGCATAGGTTCACGAGGTTAATTCCCGGGATGGCGGGACTGCGTATTGTTGAAAGAATGGAGCGAATGGGCTTGTATACACTGGAATTTAGAAGGATGAAAGGGGATCTTATTGAATCATATAAGTTTAAGAATAAGGGGCAGGCCATTTAGAACGGAGATGAGGAAACACTTTTTCACCCAGAGAGATGTGAATCTATGGAATTCTCTCGCCTCAGAAGGCAGTGGAGGCCAATTCTCTGGATGCTTTCAAGAGAGTTAGATAGAGCTCTCAATGATAGCGGAGTCAGGGGATATGGGGAGAAGGCAGGAACGGGGTAGTGAATGTAGATGATCAGCCATGATCACAGTGAATGGTAGTGCTGGCTCGAAGGGCCGAATGGCCTACTCCTGCACCTATTGTCTATTGTCTAATTAACCTACCAAACCATACATATTGTGGGATGAAACTAAAGAACAGAGAGCATATCCATGCAGGGAACAGGGAGAAGGTACAAATGCCACACAGACAGCACTAGAGATCAGAATCAAACATGCATTCCTTCCACAAACATCCCACACAAATTATAATGTGCACCATCTGCAAAATGCACTGCAGGTACTCACCCAAACTACTCTGGCAGCACCTCCTAAACACCCCAATACCATTGAGGGAGGATAAGGGCAGCGTGCATGGGTACACCATTAGCTGAATGTCTCTTTCCAACCTACACACCATTCTGCCCAGGAACTATATTGCCACTCCTTCATTGTCAGTGAATCTAAATCCTGGAACTCCCTTCCTAAAAATGCTTTGGAGATACCTTGACCAAATAAAAAGACTTCTGAAGTTCAAAAAGATGGGGCAAGACAAATGGGAATGGGCATTAAATGCTGAACCTTCCTGCCACACACTAACGCAGATCTTTTATATTTTTTTAATATAGGAAAAGCCGATGAAGACAGTATCTATGTTATGGTTGTGAAGCCATTAAAAAAAAATAAAAAATTGATCAAAGCAAGCAGAATAACAGAATTGCAAAAATGATTATAAAACGCACTGGTTATCACTATGGAGCATGTGAAAGTAAAGTATGTGGAGATGTATAAATCATTTGTTTTTTCCTGGGCAGGAATATTCTTTGAAGAGAAACAATAATGAATCTGCATTTTTTAATAACACATGTCATGGCTTCAATTTGTCCCAAGGTACTTTACAGTCAATAAAGACACATGAAGTACAGCTACTGATGTGACATGCAGGGAAGTGTGACAGCCAACTTACACACAGGACAAACCCAGAAACAGCAAATAATAGTAAAACAGTCTATTTCAGTGCCATAGACTGAGGTATAGGTTTGCCAAGAACAGTGTCATGGAATGTTTTCCACGAGAGCTTGAGTTTTGCATTGCCCTCAGTAGAAGTTTTAGTATAGATCGTCTGTTAGGTTGCTGGAGTGAGGCTTAAAATCATGATCGGCGCTTGAGCTGTTCATTTACAAACAAACATTCCCAGCTGTAAAACTAAGTTTTAGTTTTAGAGATACAGTGCCGAAACAGGCCCTTCGGCCCTCCGAGTCCATGCCGTCCAGTGATACCCGCACATTAACACTGTCCTACACAGACTAGGGAAAATGTACATTGATACCCAGCCAATTAACCTACAAACCTGTACGTCTTTGGAGTTTGGGAGGAAACCGAAGATCTCAGAGAAACCCACGTAGGTCACGGGAAGGTCGTACAAACTCCGCACAGACAGCACCTGTAGTGGGGATCGAACTCGGGTGTCTGGCACTGTAGGCGTTGTAAGGCAGCAATTCTACCGCTGCGCCACTGTGCCACCAGGTGAGTTCAGTTATTTTGCTCCAAAGTTTTAAATATTTATTTCTAACAAGAAATTGCTAATTGCTAATATTCTGTGATGTTACGGGTATTGGTTTATTATTGTCACTTGAATACAGTGCGTGCTATCCAGTCAAATCATACTCTACATGAGTACAATCAAGCCATCCACAAGTGCAACAAATAGTGCAAAGGGAAAAATAGAACTGTGCAGAATATAGCAACACAATAGTGCTACAGTTAAAGAATAAGGACGCATAAAAAGTGCGAGGTGCACAATTACGTAGGGGTTGGGAGATCCTACCAACATTCTGGATTACGGGAGGACCGTTGATCGGTTTGATAACAGCAAGGAAGAAGTGGTTAAGGGGCTGTCCCACTGCGGCGACCTAATTGGCGAGTTTAGAAGAGTTTAGGAGAGTTTGAAACAGTGTCTTGTTAAAGACCTCCTTCGACAATGTAGAAGACTATCTACGACTACCTTCGACTACCGTCGATTACCTACGACTAACATGCCGACCTACTACGACCTACTTCGACTAAACCTACGAGTAAAAAAAAGATCAATTTTTTTCCATGGAGACCTTTTTTTTTACTAACGGGCATTTTTCAGCATGTTGAAAAATACGCCGCGACCTAGCTGAGGCCTCGAGTACGCGGGGACTACTCTCGAGCATGAAGGAGAGTTACAAAGACCTCCTAGGACCTCGTGTCAACCATGCTGCGAGTATGAGTCGAGGGCAAACTCTTCTAAACTAGCCAATTAGGTTGCTGCAATGGGACAGCCCTTTACTGAATAACCAGGGTGAAAATGGTCCTTGGTTATGTTGGCTGCTTTCCCCAAGGCACCATGATCTGTAGATGAAGTTGATGGTGGGGAGGCTGGACTGCGTGATGGGCCAGACTACATGCACAACTCTGCAATTCCTTGCGATCTTGTGCAGGGCCGTTGCCAAATTAAGCTGTGACGCATCTCAATAGAAAGCTTTCTATAGTGCATTTGTGGACCATGGTAAGAGTCATTGGAGACCTGCCAAACTTCCTTCGTGCTTTGAGGAAATTGAGGCGTCGGTGTGCTTTCATGACCGCATCTTCTATGTGGTGGGTTTAACTTTATACATTAATAAAAAAGTTCACCATCTACAAAATAAGCTTTTATTTAGTTTTGCACTGGAGCACTGTCTTTAAAGTATGTTTTACTCTTTCAAGAAGTTACTAGTCAGAGGAATCAAATTGGATGGATATTAATGAAAGGAAAATGTTAAATTTGTTAATTTTAATACAAACAGCAAGCAAGAAGCTCATGCTGCAATGTAACATTGAAAATGTACTACACAAAAACAACTTATTTTAGCGTGCATGGAGTACAAATGCCCTACCTTTAGATGTAGTCAGGCTAATCCCTTTTCTGGTGGCAAATACCATTTATAATTTAAGTTTGCTTTCTCTTCCTGACCCTGATCAATTGTTCCATACTTCCAGCAATTCTTTATTACAAACCAAGTCCGAGTAGACCTGGTATATGTTTGAAATAAATGGTACTCGGCTATTGAACTTAAAATGTAAATGCAGATAAGGTTTACACAAAGGGTTAAATAACCAACATTTGTTCAGAGAGATTTTCCTCCCCCTCAAAAAAGTATGTGTTCTATTTTAGGACAAAAGATAATGAACAGGTAAATCACGTATTAGTAAAAGGAAATATGCAGCAGAGGACATACGGTTAAGGTGGGGGAAAGGAAGAAGATTTAATAGGAACCCAAGGGTTAACCTTTCTTTTGTTACATAAAGGGCGGTGGGTATATGGAATGAGCTGCAAGTGGAGGTAGTTGAGGCAGATACTAATGTTTAATAGTCATTTGACAGGTACATGGATAGGATAGGTTTAGCAGATTATGGGCCAAGCACAGGCAGGTGGGACTAGTGTAGATGGGGCAAGTTCTTCGGCATGGACAATTTGGGCCGAAGGGCCTGTTTCCATGTTGTATGACACTAAGACGCTGACTAAAAACTTAGTTAGTTAAGCAGCAAACACAGAAAAATTCTATTCATCCAGTCAGTGTAAATATCATCAGCTTTGTTCATTTCTCTTACTCACCGTTCTTACCAGCCTTGTCAGAAGAGCGAATCTCTTCGATCATATAGGTCAGGCTGTCTGGATTGCATTTCAATAACTTGGGAAGATAGTGGTCAATGATGGCAGTTGTTTGGCTGGACTTCTCGTCACACAAGGCCATGAGAAATGGCAAGACCCAGGTTTTGTGCCACTGTTCAATCCAATTGCTTGATTGGGGTGAAGAATTCAACTGATTCTTATGACCGATGAACATTTTTTCCAATAAATCGGTTGCATATGTTGCTAATGACTGCTCATGCATTATCCCTAAGACTTGTTTAGGAATGGAGTCATCGACGGCTAGTATATAATCAGTACCCAAATATTCTACTAAACAGCTCAGCGAAATATATTTTCCTTTGATGTGCCATTCTAAATCCAGCAAACTCTGTGTCAGATTTAAGAAGAATAAATCTGTCTCTTCAGTTGAACCTTCGATGGTCTTCTGGTGAATCTTTAAAATGTTTTTAAATATAGCTTTAGTCTGATATCTCAATGCATCCAAAGGATGTTCCAAATGTGTCCAAACATATCCTAGCAGTTTCTGAATGGATTCAGAGTTTCCATTCAAGGAATGTTTCAGATGCTGGGAGCAGGAGTCAGAATGGAGAGCATCTAATGCAGATGTTGTCCAAAAACTCAGAGTTCTGGAAACCGACAATGCCATACTGGATTCCTGCAAACTAAAACAAAAAGACATGAGTGACAACAGGAGAATATGTACATATACAAATAAAATACAGCACACTCATTCACCAAACCCAATCCATACAATGAGGGTGGTAAAGAAAGCTTTTGGTGTGCTGGCCTTTATAAATCAGAGCATTGAGTATAGAAGTTGGGATGTAATGTTAAAATTGTACAAGGCATTGGTGAGGCCAATTCTGGAGTATGGTGTACAATTTTGGTCGCCTAATTATAGGAAGGATGTCAACAAAATAGAGAGAGTACAGAGGAGATTTACTAGAATGTTGCCTGGGTTTCAGCAACTAAGTTACAGAGAAAGGTTGAACAAGTTAGGGCTTTATTCTTTGGAGCGCAGAAGGTTAAGGGGGGACTTGATAGAGGTTTTTAAAATGATGAGAGGGATAGACAGAGTTGACGTGGAAAAGCTTTTCCCACTGAGAGTAGGGAAGATTCAAACAAGGGGACATGACTTGAGAATTAAGGGACTGAAGTTTAGGGGTAACATGAGGGGGAACTTCTTTACTCAGAGAGTGGTAGCTGTGTGGAATGAGCTTCCAGTGAAGGTGGTGGAGGCAGGTTCGTTTTTATCATTTAAAAATAAATTGGATACAAGTTGTAATACCTGGCAGGTTCACAGAAGCAAGAAGAAAGCCAGTAATTTTGCAAATAAAGTGTAAGGTCCTGACCCTAAACTTCACCTGTACATTCCTTCCACAGAGCCTGATCCTTCATTAGTAAGGGTGTCAGGGGTTATGGGGAGAAGGCAGGATAATGGGATTGAGAGGGAAAGATAGATCAGCCATGATTGAATGGTGGAGTAGACGTGATGGGACGAATGGCCTAATTCTGCTCCTAGAACTTATGAATCATAGCCCATTGAATTTTGCTCAAGATTCCAGCATCTGCAGACACTTGGCTCCAGCCTAACTTTATTACCTGAATACCCAAGTTATATTCCCTCTGTGTCACCTTCAATATCAACAGTAGCTGCTAATGAAAGGATGTGAATATTCTTAGGATTTAGTCTTGTTGGTGATATTTGACTACACTCTTATTATATGGAATACATCTGCAGCTGAAGTAGCAATTATATAATTGAGATTACTGAGCAAGTTTGAGTGTTATGGAATTGTTAACCCGACTTTACAATCTATTTAGACTTCACTTAAAACATGAAATGAAAATCAGCAATAAGATGTCCTGCAGAATTTGACATGAAATTCCAGTGCACGTGTATTTGTTGCCATTTTATGCTCCAGAGTACAATAACATGCAATTTGGTCAGCATTGAATGACTCGAACTGAACAAAGGGCTAACATTTGCACAGCTAAACAAATGCACCATAAATTGTTCACTTTGGTGAGAGTAGAGAAGAATGCAAGCAATAATACGACAATGATTTGAGCCAGAACTACGAACCCCACGTACCGAATTTAACTCCACACCAAGTTGACTGCAGTGTTTTAATAATAGGATTCTTGATTTGAAACACAAAACTGAAGTAGAGTCCTAATTGATTTTTAAATTGGAGATTCAGTTTCATTTACACACTGAGATCATTCAGCAGAGGAAGAAAACTTGGAAATGGGACAGGATCTCTTGCAGACAGTTTGACTAGCTGAAATAACCTTTTCTAAGCAAGATTCCGATGGATAATCGAGCAAGGTGACAAAAATACAAAACAAAAATATGTGGAGGGATTTGGAAGCAACTAACTTCAAATTGTAGATAGACACAAAAGGCTAGAGTAACTCAGCGGGACAGGCAGCATCTCTGGAGAAAAGGAATGGTTGGCGTTTCGGGTCGAGACACTCCGAAACGTCACCGTTCCTTCTCTCCAGAGATGCTGCCTGTCCCGCTGAGTTACTCCAGCTGTCTGTCTATATTTGGTTTAACCTAACATATGCATTAATTAAAACAAAATTCACTACAACAGTGCACAAAGCTTTAGCATTCCGATTTTTTGGTTCAAATTCTCACTAAATTATGGTCATTAATATTGCAAGTTTCTTTTAAAAAAATGAACCTTCTAAATTTATGTAGTCAGCCAGTATGGTATGAAGTAAAGATGGTGGGGATGGAAGTGTCTCTGAATAACTGCAGCCAGTTATGCGCCTTCTAATTCAAAGATCTCCCAATGAATAATTTAATAGATCAGTACATGTTGTAATAAAGTCAGCTTGTAGATAATGTTAGAACTTCAGTTTACTTTTTTAGATTAGAGATACTGCGCGGAAACAGGCCAGTCGGCCCAACGAGTCCGCGCCGACCAGCAATCCTCATCCACTAACGCTATCCTAAACACTAGGGACAATTTGCAACTTTTACCCAAGCCAATTAACCCACAAACCTGTACATCTTTGAAATGTGGGAGGAAACTGGAGCACCAGTCAGGGGTTATGAGACGAATTCCACTGGGAGGGAAAGATAGATCAGCCATGATTGAATGGCAGAGTAGACTTGATGGGTAGAATGGCTTAATTCTTCACCTATCACGTATGAACCTGGGGAAAACCCATGCAGTCACGGAGAGAACGTACAAACACCATACAGACAAAACACGTAGACAAGATCGAACCCGGGTCACTGGCGCTGTAAGACAGCAACTTTACAACTGCGCCTACCCAACTTCAACCACTCATCTGTATTTTCTAAAGCTAAAGACAGAAAGAGTCAGTACTTCCACAACTTCAATGACAAATTTGATTCAATAACATACTTGAGTACATCTTGCTTAGAGCACAGTACTTCTCTTGGATCGAATGCTTACCAGGTGTTGAGTAACAAGAGAGTGGTTAATATATCTAGCAAGAGTTGGTCACCGCCATCTCTCATGCTCCTACTGCCCCAGTCTAGCATTGTCAACGTTCCTTGGATGAGGAAAAGAACTGCATCATCAGGAGGTGCAGCTCTGTAAAGTCCCCCACAACTCTGAACAAGCCATCCTGGTGCATCATGAACTCTTTTTGTGGAGTTAAAAAGCAGATCGTGAACCTTTTAAAATAAGAAGGTGAACTAGTTAAGATGTACACATTTTATAAATTATTTAGATAACATTCCAAAACCCACTGGAAAATTACCTCTTGGAAAGGCTGGCTGCTGAAGGGAGACGCGTCTTCAACCTTTGCCCAGAGGCAGAGAATCAAGAACCAGAGGACATAGGTTTAAAGTGAGGGGGGGGGGGGGGAGGGAGATTTAATAGGAACCTGAGGGGAACTTTTTCACACACAGAGATGTGGAATCAGTTGCCAGAGGAGGTAGTTGAGGCAGGTTCTATAGCACCATCTAAAATATACTAGAATAAGTGGGACCCGTTGGATCCCATGTTCACACGGGAGGGCTGGTCACCCAATGCAATATTACACCTCTCCACCAATTCCAATAATGGTGGCCAGTGGGGGGGGGGGGGGCTTTCTGGTGCGCTAGTATGGGTGTTGTGGGCTGATGGGACAGGTTTCCGGAGGACTAGTATGGACATTGTGGGCCAAATGGATTATTGGGGTGGCAGCTCAGTCACTCAAGCCTGATGTGCTGGCAGCTCACTCACGGCTGGTGAGCTGGCAATTGACACACGGCTATTCCTTGCACCCATTTCAAGCAGGGTGCAAGGCAACCAAATTCAAATGCAGTTTCCTACCACTTCAAGCAGGGTGCAAGGCCACCGAATTCAAGTGAAGTTTCATACCACTTCAAGCAGGGTGCAAGGCCACCGAATTCAAGTGCCGTTTCCGACCACTTCAAGCAGGGTGCAACACCACCGAATTCAAGTGCAGTTTCATACCACTTCAAGCAGGGTGCAAGGCCACCAAATTCAAGTGCAGTTTCATACCACCTCAAGCAGGGTGCAAGCCCACCAAACTCAAGTGCAGATTCGTACCACTTCAAGCAGGGTGCAATGCCACCAAATTCAAGTGCAGTTTCATACCATTTCAAGCAGGGTTAAACCACCATAAAACCACACAAACCAACCACCACCAACCATTTGCTGTGCTTTATTTCAAACCAACCACCACCAACCATTTGCTGTGCTTTATTTCAAACCAACCACATTTTCATTTTCAAACCACATTAAGGGCACTCAAGGTCGGTAAAACCACACTCACAGTTTAGTGGACATGTGTTCAGTGTTATTCACAGCTCAGACTGAGAGATGTGACCCTCTCGCTCCCCCATCTTGCAGAGACTGACTGAGGCACTCAACACTTCCAGGTTTCATAGTCCCTCCGGAAGGGGCATGACCTTCAGGAGAGGGAATCTCAACATTTTTAAAACATTAATAACTCTTTTATTTTTCATCGATGGGAAAAATCCTCATGTCCTGCAGAGGAGGGGGACTCTGAGTAAGATGGCCAAAAATCACAGCCGTAAGTGGCAACGTTTTTTTCTAAAATCAATATACAGAACAGGAAGTGGTCAAGATCAGACTTTTAATAATATAGATTTGGACTTAGCTGGGAAAGGCTTAGAGGGATATGGGCCAAATGCAGGCAGGTGGGACTAGTGCAGATGGGGGAATCTTGGTCTGCACAGGTAAGAGCCTATTTCATTGTTGTATCACTATGATTCTAGAAGCTGAAATATTAAATTTTTCTTTTCACACAGGTGTGGACTGACTCGTTGAGTGTTTCCAGCATGTTCTGTTTTCACATTAGCAGCAGGTCAGATTTTCTTTTGATTTAAAATAAAAAAAGAGTTTTATTGGTGATAGTTAGTGGTTTTGGAAGAGAAGCTTGGACATGGCAACCTACTTCCCCTTCAGCACACTAGCTTCCCAAGGCCATGAAACCTTTCCTCCCAGTGTGTACAATGCTTCCTCTGAAGCATTTGTGAGTCTTAGCAGTAACCTTGATGACAACTCCCATTCACTCATAAATCAAAAAGCCTATAAAAAAAAGTTAAGAGTTCTGTTGCCCTATTCTTTACGCTTTGACAATTTCTCACCTATCCTGTGGAATTAAAATTAACAGCACTGTTTCAAACAGGACAAATTGTTACCTAAGGAGCCTTTCTAAAAAATCTCAAATCCCATTTCTGGATTCAATTGGTTTCTTCAAATACTACGCAGGTGCTAAAGGGGGATTTGATTTAGAGGAATCCTGAAATTTCCTGCCCAACAGCATTGGTGGAGAATCCTCACCAGAAGAATCTCAAATAAGTGACACACATCCACCAGGGGCAACTAGAGATGAACAATAAACGCTGGCCTTGCCTGACCAGTGACACCCAGATCCTGAGAAATAAACAAATTTAGGAGGCTAAATTGAAGCCAGATGTAAAATTATTCTGAAGGATCCAATTAAAATTTCAGGGAAATATGCAGTCAAGTGCCACTGGAGACAACGTTTTGATCATTTATGAAAAAATGTACTCTCTATTTTTTCCAAAATCACAAATTTGGAATTCAAATCGCCCTGTGAATTTTCACCCAAAGCCATCAAAATAACATCAATTAATGTTATATGTTAAATGTTGCCAATTATTCTTTAATATTTAACCATCAATGGTACTTGGAATCTGTTTGAGCATCTTACATTAATCTGGTTCTTTCCTTCTCCACAGATACTGCATGGGTTTACTGAATACTTCCAGTATTTTTTTTGGTTTTAGTTTCTGACACTCGTAGCAGTTTGCTTTTGTGTTTTGTTGGTCTCATAACAGGTTAAATATTTCTAGCACTGCGTCTCAGGCAAAAGAAAAATGGAATTAATGATAATTAACTTGAATGAACGCTCTCGCTCTGGAGAATAGTGCCACTCACCAACTTTGGTAACAATTCATCACGTTCCACAATAGTCTTGATAAACAGTAGCACAGCCATCCCAGCCGAACTCTGAACGTTCTGTAAGAAATTTCCTGAAGTGCAGAAGAAACACAAATAATCCGTTTGTTTCCCAAACCAATTTCAGTAAGATCAGATGTCATTTTAAACTCTTAGAAATTAAGAGGATGAGAAGGGTTAGTATAAAGAAAACATGCAATTTGCCTGCAATGTCAAAGATTATCTCCTGCACTCAATTAATAAACACATTAGCCACTGCCTTGCATGGAACAACATTTGTTTCTGATAAACTTACCATCGATGATTATATCAGTAAAGGATGCAAGTAGCCCACACATGCATTCACAGAGAGCTGGCTCAGGATTTTTACAGAAAATGCCATGTATTTTGCCTTGAACTTTCTGAACAAGGACCATAGACGTTTTTAAGGCTAGCAGCAAATCGTACATCAGCTTGTTCTGCAGAATGTGTTGCCCACCAAGGCTCCTAAAGCAAAGTTACAATTTTAGGTTTAGGGTAAGGTCTCTTATTGTCACGCGTACTAAGGTACAGTGAAAAGCTTCGTGTTGCATACTATCCAAACAGATCAGATAATATTGTACATAAATACAATCCAGTCAAACTCGAGTGTAATCGATAGAACAAAGGAGAAGAGACAGAGTGCATAATATAGTCCTCAGCATTGTTGAGCATCAGTTCCATTCTATATGAAAATGCACTTTTTTGAGAATAATTTAGTTTAGAGATACAGGGTAGAAACAGGCCCTTCGGCTGACTGAGTCCGCACCAACCAGCGATCACCCCACACACTAACACTATCCTACATACACTAGGGACAATTTACAATTTTTACCGAAGCCAATTAACTTATAAGCCTGTACGTCTTTGGACTACGGGAGGAAACCGGACCACACGGAGGAAACCCACGTAGACACAGGGAAAATGTACAAATTCCGTACATACACCACCCATAGTCAGGATTGAACCTGGGTCTCTGGCGCTGTAAGGCAGAACTCAACCGCTGCGCCACTGTGCTAATGTGCTAACTTTTTAAGCAAAGGACATTAATTTAATAAAGTCTGCAAAAGCGGTTCCATGGAATAATGAACCAAAGGCTAAATTTACAGCTCCTCGCATGATTGTATCAGAAATTAGAATGGTAAAAGAAAGGAAACGTGATTCTAAATTAAACCACCTTACGCAAATGCGATATATTTAAAAAATGCTCATGTCATTCAATATTTGACCTTTAATAGATGTGCAATACTGGCAATGTTTTGTTTCAGATAAAAACATATGAAGTAAATGACAGGCCCGCCAATAAACATGGAACATGAAAAACCAACAGAATAATTTGAATCAACAGAATAAATCCACAGAACAGAATGTGCAAACCTGTGAGCTCATAATCTAAACTATAATCTTAATTTCCTGTATAGAGACAACATAAATACAGGTCCACCACCGATTTTACCGGCAACTGGAGGCCCTCCTTTAATCCGGCCAAAATTACAAGAGTCCCCTTGAAATTGCCCCCCCCCCCCCACTCCCTCGGAAGTCCCCCCAAAAATGTGATTCCTCGGCCATGTGAGGCTGCCAATATTGACCTCATCAGCATTTCCATGCCGATCCATGGGTTGAATTTGTCCTCTGCGGCCGGTGCTCTGGAACTCTGGCCTGGCCGGAGCCAGCAGATCTATTCCCATTGCCGACTCTGATTTTGCGGACCATTATCTTGGTTCCCTGGCAGCCCAGGTGGACTGTTCCAGAAGTGTTGGACTCCTCCCGGAGGCTGTGACTTCTGATGGCCTGCCAAAACAGATGGCTCTGGAACCAAGGATGCCGGAAAAATCGGTGGTGGGCCTGCACTGAATATTCACCATTCTAGTTTTATTACAGCATGAAACATGGAACTTCACTACTAAATACATTTAACTTGAAGGCAGCATCCAAAGTGAGTGTAGCATGCTAGCATTTTATCAATCAGTTCTATAATTTTACAATCCAAAATCACAGACATAGCAGACTGTTGACTAATACTCAGAATAAGCTAAACCACATTTTAAATAATTATTTAGCACAACCTTAATTTTAACAAACTCACTTATTTTGCAACTTGAAGTCGAGCAGTGCTGTTTGCAGAAACTGAAGGACTGAAAAGAAGAGATAGTTACTGCTGCAATCTCACATGTTACCTCAATTTCCAAAATAACCAAAAATCAGTCAAATTTCTGTTTTTTGACCATTTCTCCACCGGGATTTAGGAAGAAGTTAACTTTTGTAATATTTTTAAAATTCAATGCATAGCCACTTAACTTTACTAAACAAACCCACAGCTTAAAAAAGAATGCTCATTGCTTCTCCCTGTTGATTTAACAAAACATTTTTTTATTAATTTATCTGGGGATTCAGAATGACTCTTTGAACAGAAAACTACAGCATAGGAACAATGTCTGTGCCGAACATGATGCCAAGATGAACTAATCTCATCTGCCGGCACCCCTCTGATCCATATCTCTCCATTGTCTGCATATCCATGTGCCTATCTAAAAGCCCCTTCATTGCCGTCACCACCCCTCCTGGAAGTGCTTTCCAGGCACCCACTGCCCTCATTACAAAAAATTGCCACAACACTTCTTGGTTGCATTTGAAAATATTTTGGCTGTCTTGTGGTCTGTGGGCCAAGAAGCTTTTAAACACAGTATGACAAAACAGGCAACAAGTGGAACAGTTATTCTTTTAAAACTGGGTGGATGGATTTGGCAAAACCAGCAAATGTCAAGGGAATATAGGAACCATTTTTCTGCCCCAAGCCTGCAGAGGAATAATTCTGAACAAGTTAAACCTCAAATGGGGCAGGACGTTACATGTTTTTATGTTTTTAGTTGTGCTATCAAACACACAGTGACAAATATAATTAGATTAATGCATTTAGAAACTCAAATTAAAATTCACACTGATGTTGCACACAGTGAAACTAAACTAACTGCAGGACTCAGAAGAATAATTGTAACAAAAATAAAAGACATGCCCAAGAGAGTAAAGTAGAACCTACCCTCCAGATATATCACCTGCATGCATTTTTCACCTGCAAACAAAACCAAATTAAAATGGTTACCATTAAAAATGCATCCGAATTAGAAAAATAATCAAATCTTATACACAATACACACAATACACAATACAATTTATTTGTCACTTGAACCTCATAGAGGCTCAAATGAAATGTTGTTTCTACAGTCATACACACATGAAAAAAAAGACCCAAGACACAACACAATTTACACAGACATCCATCACAGCGCATCTCCTCCTCGCTGTGATGGAAGGCAAAAAAACTTATCTCTCCCCTGCACTCCCCATTCCCCTCCCGATGTCAGAGTCAAAGCCCCCGGCGGGCGATGGCAATTGTCCCGCGGCCATTAAAGCCACGCCGGGTGATGCAAGGCCACGCTCCGGGTCTTGTTGTTGGCGCCCCCGGCGGGCGCTAGCAAAGTCCCGCAGCCGTTGAAGCCACGCCGGGCGATGATGTAAGGCCCCGCTCCAGGCACTCCTCGACCCCGCGACTCGGGCGGGTGAAGTCGCCGTTGCAGAAGCCTCGAAAAGCGGTCTATCACCAGGGATATTACTGCCGATATTACTGTCTGCCAGACCTGCGGTAAGCCTCCGAATCTCCGGGAGTCAGGTCACAGCAGCGCGCCACCACAGCTCCACCCGCTCCGGACTCGGCCAGCTCCATGATGGTGAATAGCTCCGCAGCTCCGTGACTGGAGCCCCAGGACGTTCCTGCTGGAGGCCGCTCCACGTTGCAGCCCCAACAACAACGGAGACCCGACAGGGAAAAGATCGGGTTCTCCGTGCAGGGGAAAGGTTTTAAAAGTTTCCCCCCCCACCCCCCACCCCCCCCCCACACACACATACCCCATCAAAAAAATAATAAAAACTACATTAAAACGGGACAAAAAATAACAAAAAGACAAACGAACTGCAGAGGCCGCTGCAACGTGAGTCGCGCCGTTGCAGTTTCCTCTACCTTCCTATCCTGAATACCAAATCTAAAACATGCCAAATCTACAGTGCACTATGCCTCCTTTAACTTTCAGATTTTTAAAGCCAGTTTGATTACCCGCAAGGACTTTCTGATAAAACAAATATTAGAAAATTCTTACTGCTATTAGAAACTAGAGGTGATGGGGTGACCAATTTAAAATTACCATCACAAGGATAAAAGGTGGGTTAAGAAAATGTCCTTAACACAGGTATTTAAAGCATGAATTGCTTTATTAGTGAGTGTAACTAGTATTGATGTTATTCATTTATTGAACTTTTGTCTATTATATATTATCTATGGGAATTGTGTTTACAGGCCTGTTATGCTGCTGCAAGTAATAATTTCATTGTTCGCTGCCGTTACATATGACAATTAAACACTATTGACTCTCTTGACTGAATCAAATCCCAGTGCAATTTTAACTGAGGAAAATGAATACATATTTGAAGTAGGGCTATAATGAGAATGGAGGATTGAAGAATGAGATTAGGATTGAGATTAAGCAAAATTAACATTAAAACATTTTTTTTAACTCTCCTTTGGGCTGTAAACTTCCACAGATATGTAAAATTAGCCGAATCCCCTCCACTCCAGAACAATGCAAGATGGAAGAAGGATGTGCACTTTAAAGTGCAATCTGAATATGAAATTAATCTGGTGTAAAATAATAGTGTAAGGGGTTATGGGGAGAAGGCAGGAGAATGGGGTTGAGACAGAAAGATAGATCAGCCATGATTGAATGGCGGAGTAGTCTTGATGGGCCGAATGGCCTAATTCTGCTGCTAGAATTTATGAATTAATGAAATCAGTCAAGGTTATGCCATTGACCAATCTTACCCAGGCTAAAATTCTCCATGCAGGCTGCAATGGAGTCAATCGTCTTCCTAACGTGGGATTTCTCCACCGTTAACATTTCCTTCCTCAGGCAACTGACGAGGCAACCAACCACTTCTTCCTCCAGGTTTTCAGGAACACAGCCCAGAGTACTGCAAAAGAACACGAGTATACTGTCTGAATGAAACCTTTTGTGCAAATACATTAAAAAAAAAGCATCTTGGTGTGGGCGTACTTCATTTTAAAATATTTAAATACAGTACAAGAGCCACACTATGTTTAAGCCACCAGACCACAAATGCAGTTTAACTAAGCCCAATATAGATATTTGGCATACAACAGTTACCTAAACTTGCACAGAGCGGATTAGAAAGTTAAATGAGGTGAATTTTACCAGATGACACCACTTTTGAAGGTAAATAGTACACAAGGTTACACAAAAATGCTGGAGAAACTCAGCGGGTGCTGCAGCATCTATGGAGCGAAGGAAATAGGCAACGTTTCGGCCCGAAACGTTGCCTATCTCCTTCGCTCCATAGATGCTGCCGCACCCGCTGAGTTTCTCCAGCATTTTTGTGTACCTTTGATTTTCCAGCATCTGCAGTTCCTTATTAAACACTTTAGTACACAACGTTATTCCTGATCACATCTTTATGACACTCTGCACTCATATCTACCTTCTCTCTCGAAAACTTAGTTCATTCTGCAAAACAAGATAGACACAAAATGCTGAGTAACTCAGCAGGTCAGGCAGTATCTTCATGCAGACAGCACCCAAGGAGAAAGCGAATGGCATGTTGGCCTTTATAACAAGAGGAGTTGAGTATAGGAGCAAAGAGGTCCTTCTGCAGTTGTACAGGCCCCAAGTGAGACCACACCTGGAGTATGGTGTGCAGTTTTGGTCCCCTAATTTGAGGAAAGACATTCTTGCTATTGCTACTTTCAAGAGGAGCAAGGGCCCTTAATGATAGCGGAGTCAGGGGATATGGGGAGAAGGCAGGAACGGGGTACTGATTGGGGATAATCAGCCATGATCACATTGAATGGTGGTGCTGGCTCAAAGGGCCGAATGGCCTACTCCTGCACCTATTGTCTATTGCCCGGATTGAACCAGGGTCTCTGGCGCTGAGGCAGTTCTACCAACTGCGCCACTGTGCCGTCCATTGTCATATTTTCATAAGAAATAGAAGTAGTAGGCCACTCATGTCTACTCTGCCATCCCGCAGGATATGCTTGCTCTTTCACCTCAACAACCATTGATTCCTTTATCGATTATTGTTTTGAATATAGTTAGCAATATTCTTTGTGATTACATTCATGTGCTGGGCTCAGGGTAGATTTTACCGACTATTGCTGCAAGGTTAATGGGTCACAGTCTTCCCTTAAATATTGACGTTATGTTTGACACCTTGTACTCTATGGGAATCATTCAGGAATTTGTGGAACTTTGCAAGAAGACAATGTGTTTTCTAAAAGCTTTGGGGTGTAGGTTATCAGGTCCTGGAGAAATAGTGGCTTTCATGCCCATTAACATTTTATACTTGTGCAATCTTTTTCTACGTCTTCGTTCACTCGAAGCCTGCAGCGCTCCACTATTTCTAAGAGGTTTTATGAGTTTTCTTCCACCAGATTCCACAATTGACCATGCACTCTGACCATATGGTCCCCCTGTCTCTTCACTCAAGTCCAAGGATGCAAACTTAAATTGTTATGGAGGGGAAGCAGTTTAGCTATTCCCTGCCTCTCCCACCTGCTACACGTGCCCATAGTAGCAGGGTCCAAAGGAATACGAAGACAAGCAGCAGTCATCTTAAACCTGTCTCATACATCCTTATCTCCAACATACAAAGAGCACATAGACTTCTCTGTGTGAACATCCATCAGATGCCATTTTTCCTCTTGTCGCCAGACCCTAACACACGATTTTCGCTAAGAATAAGCGGTTAGCCATTTAGAACGGAGATGAGGAAATACTTTTTCACACAAGAGAGTTGTGAGTCTGTGAAATTCTCTGCCTCAGAGGAAGGTGGAGGCCGGTTCTCTGGATGCTTTCAAGAGAGAGCTAGATAGAGCTTAAAGATGGCGGAGACAGGGGATATGGGGAGAAGGAAGGAATGGGGATGATCATTAGCCATGATCACATTGAATGGCGGTGCTGGCTCGAAGGGTCGAATGGCCTATTCCTGTACCTATCGTCTATTTTCAATTGCAACCTCTTCTCCTCGTGCCACATCCGACCTTAACCAAAGGTCCCACAACCTACTCCCCTCAATCCACTTCTATTAAATTAAGACCATAACACTTGCCTCTCTAGATCCTTTTTTAAACAATATTAGAAACATAGACATAGAAACAAAGAAAATAGGTGCCAGAGTATTAAGAATTTTATGTTTCTATAAGATCCCCTCTCGTCCTTCCAAATTCCAGTGAATATAAGCCCAGTTGGTCCATTCTATCATCATATGTCAGTCCCGCCATGCCGAGAATTAACCTGGTGAACTTACGCCGCACTCCCTCAATAGCAAGAATGTCCTTCCTCAAATTAGGAGACAAAATTGCATAAATACTCCAAGGCCCTGTCCATCTGCAGTAGGACCTCCTTTTACTCACGTCCTCTCGCTATGAAGATGATATTGTCAACAATTTCACCTTCTTGAGTGTTGTCCCATTCTCCACAAAGATGCCATTGTTACTTCTTTCCTCAGAGGCCAACCTCTGGCCCATCCATCTTTGTGCACCACCACCATATCATGAAGAGTTTGGTAAAGAAGGCATAAGGTATGCCTGCCTTCAACGTTCAGGGCATTGAGCGTAAGTGACTGGAAGTCATGTTACAGCTTTATAGAACGTTGGTTAGTCTGCATTTGGAGCATTGTGTGCTCCACCCCATTACAAGAAGGATGTGGAGACTTGAAATAAGGTATGGAAGAGGTTTACCAGAATGCTGCCTGGATTAGAGGGTATTAGTTATACAATGTGGTTGGACAAACTTGGATTGTTTTCTCTGGAGTGTCAGAGCTAAGGGGAGACCTGATAGACGTTTATAGAATTATGACAGGGGAAATAGTCAGAATCTTTTTCCTAGCGTGGACATATCAAATATTGTTGGGGGCATTGTTTTATGGTCAGGGGGAGAATGTTTAAAGGGGATGTTCAGCACAGGTAAGGTGAGCCAAAGGACTGTTCCTGTGCTGTCTTGTTCTATAGAGAGAACTAGGTTATGCATTATATGTGTAAGATGCTGGTTTAAATCGAAGATAGACACAAAAAGCTGCAGTAACTCAGCGGGATAGGCAGCATCTCTGGAGAGAAGTTATAGTCAGAGAGTTTGCTTGTTCTTTTTTAAATATGATGGGTACAAAAGGTAGTTATGTGCAGAAACAGTGCGGATAAAGTAATGAAAAGGTGTAGGAGTGCTACAGATATTAAAAAATCAGAATCTTCATGCTATTAGAACATAGAACAGTACAACACAAGAACAGGCTCTTCAGCTCACAATGCCTGCATCGATCATGATGCCCAGACCAATTCTTATCTGCCTGCACATCATCCATATCCCTCCATATCCATATGCCTCTCTAAGGTTTTTTAAATGCCACTGTCGTATCAGTCTCCACCACCACCCCCAGCAGCACATTCCAGACTCTCGCCACCCTCTGTGTAGAAAACCTCCATCGTCTCACCTTGAACTTTGCTCCACTCACCTTCAAGCTATGTCCTCTAGTATTTGATTTTTCTATCTTAGGGAAAGATTCTGACTGTCTATCCTATCTATGCCTCTCAAAATTGTGTGTGCTTCCATCTGGTCTCCCTTGCAATCTCATGCATTCCAGAGAAAATCTCTCCCTGCAGCTAATATTCCCTAATCCAAGCATCATTCTGGTAAAACTCCTCAGCACTCTTTCCAAAGCCTCCACATCCTACCTGTCATGGGGCAACAAGACTGCACATGATACTCCAATATGGCCTAACCAAAGTCCTATAAAGCTGCATCATGACTTCCTGATTCTTATATTCAACGCCCGACCTATGAAAGCAAGCATCCATCGGCCTTCGTTCCCACAAAACACAATGCTGGCTCTTGGGGAGATTGGAATACATTTGATAAGGGTTTTCTAAACAAAGATGTGAGCAGATGAGAGAAGTTACAAGAAATATTTAATTCAAGGGACTCGGGTAAAAGTTAAATATTAAGAATATCTGTCATGAATATAACCTTGTTTATCATAAATAAGTAGCAAGGAGATCATTAATGAGAGCAAGAAGACATGGTAGCAGAGATACTAATGGGACTTGACAACAAACAAAAAAAACATTTTTCATTCAATATTTTACACTCCTTAGTAAAATAGACAAACAACTAATTTTCCCCCACCATCAACCCTTTGATTTATCCCACACCTTAGTTTGGAGATATATAGCATAAAAATAAGCCCTTCAGCCATCCACACTGACCTTCGATCACCTGCTTACACTTGTCCTATGCTATCGCACCTCATCCACTCCCTACACATTAAGGGCAATTTTGCAGCAGCCAATTAACCTACAAACCCACACATCTTTGGGATGTGAAAGGAAACTAGAGCACCCAAAGGAAACCCACGCGGCATAGGGAGAACGTACAAACTCCACTCAGACAGCACCCAAGGTCAGGATCATACCTGGATCACTGGCGCGTGAAGCAGCAGCTCTACCATATGTGTTACTGTGCTGCAGCTGATTGTGCATTCTTCCCCATGGACACCAAACTATTAGCAGAACTATGAAGCAACTTCAAACATACAATGAAAAAGGGCCAAAAAAAGACTGTGGGTTACCTTACTGTTGCTCTTTTCAAGGGGCTTTTTGATTCCAGACCCCAATAAATTGCAACCAGTATTTCCATACAGCTGTCAGTTTGTGAATTATGAACAGAGTTTGTGTCTAGCTTTCGTAACAAAGAACCAATCTGAAATTTAAAGATGAAGAAAGATTTACAGAAGTCATAGATAAAATGAACTGAAGTTGGTAAATCGCATTGAACACTGGCAAGGGCAATACAATTACTCAGCAGATCAGGCTGCATTTATGTGTGTTTTAATGTCTCTCGGTGTGTCTTGTGTGGGGATGGTGAGGGGGGGGGGGGGTAAGGGGGGAACCGCTTTCGGTCGCCTCCTCCACGGAGAGGTGACTTTTTCCATGTCGCCTCCCTCATGGCCTAACAACAAGGATTGGTGCAGCATTTCCCGGAGACGGGCCCGGAGCTTCAGCAGCGGGCGCAGCATGGACTTTTCATCGAGGAGAGATTCCAGCTGCCGCGGCGTCCGGAGCCTGGTTGGGGAACCCGGAGGAAAAGAGCTCCGACCGTCGGCCCACGGCCTACATCATCTAGAAGCCGTGGACTGCAGTGCTACTAACCATGGGCGCGGCGGGGACTTACTTATTTACCATCTGGAGCGGGATCCCTCGTCAGGAATCCCTGGAGAAGAGCTCCGACCGCCGGCCTGCGGCCTACGTCATCTTCAAGTATCCAGTAGGGAAGCACCGATTCGGGACTTACATCTGGCCGCCCGCAGCGGCGACTGCGGATGTTTATGGTCCCGACCACGGGGAAAAATGGAGGAGGACTGACTAAACTTTGTGCCTTCCACCACAGTGAAGAATGCTGTGGTGGATGTCTGTGTTAAAAAAAAATTATTGTGTATTGTGTGTTCTTTTTATTGTACCGCTGCTGGCAAATTCATTTCACTGCATTTCATTGTGTATGTGACGAATAAATCTGACTATTGACGTACTTCATTTGACTGAGCGAATATATTTTAGGTTCCTTCATTGTGGTTATTCCATGCATTGCAATGTCATTTAAAATGATAAAAAGTTCATTATATGTTTATCAGCGAGAAGGGAAGAAATTTAAAAAAAGCATCAAATATATCATGTGAAAATATGTTTGAATAACATATGAACATGAACAATGACTAATTATTATATATGAGAACAATGTACACTTGCGCATACTTGCAATGTAAGTAATGAAAATGGTACTTGATGAGGGGTTATTAATATTTAGATCCAAATCTTCAGCACTCAGAAAAAAATGCTCATCAAACATAAGTAGATTGTTAACTTCTAAAATAGTTGAGGCAAAACATTCCTGCAAAATATACACGCCATTGCTACTTACAAAATCCACACCGTTTGAAAACCAAAAGCTAAGAAGATTTTTCAAATAGTATCTCAATACTTCTACACAATGTTTCAATTAGTAAGTCTTTCACTTAATTCAATATTTTGAGTTAAATGTGCAATGGATAATTTATATATATGGTCATTACTTAACAATACTTAACAACATTCTTGCTTTTACATTTCAAAACTTGTAACGTCAAAAAAGTAGTTTAAAGTACAGCTGCAGATAAGGTTAAAAAGGAATTAACATTAAGTGCAAATATAACTATAATCTTAAAATAATCACTGTGACTCCCATCAGTGCTCATCTACCATTCCTACTGTTCAGACACACAAACAATGGAAATAATAAGGTAGTACCTTCTTCAGTAAATGCAGTTGTTCTATTCCATCCTTTAACTCTACGCATTCCAGAAGAAGATTTACAAGGCTGTTCTCCTCACCGGTTGCAATAGCTGGGGGTAGAAATACAGTACAGAAGAGAACAATGACTAATGGGCTGCTTCTATGATCATCATTACTCGTTTGTAAATATATCATTTCTTTGTTCTACATCGCCACCTTTTTCTCTCATTTCCCTTTCCCTTTCGCCTGATTCTCAGTCTGAAGAAGAGTCTCGACCCAAAACATCACCCATTTCTTCTCTGCAGAGATGCTGCCTGTCCCGCGGAGTTACTCCAGCATTTTATGTCTATAGTCAGTGTAAACCAGCATCTGCAGCCTCTGCACAACTCATTGACTTAATTAACTTCACCACCAATTTCCATTCTGCACTCAAAGTCACTTGGACCATCTCCGACACCTCCCTCCCCTTTCTTGATCTCACCTTCTCCATCACATGGTACAATTGACTGACGTCTATTACAAACCCACTGACTCCCACAACCATCTCACCTACACTTCTTCCCACCCTGCCTCCTGCAAAGACCCTATCTCCTACTCCTAATTCCTCCTACACCACATCTGCGCCCAAGATGAGGTGATCCATACTAGAACATCTGAGATGTACTAATTCTTTAAGGACCAGGGGTCCCCTCTTCCAACATAGATGAGAGCCTCACACGTGTCTCAGTACCCTGCAGCTCTACCTTTGCTCCCCCTCCCCCTAGTCACAACAGGGACAGAGTCCCCCTAGTCCTTACCTTTCACCCCATCAGCCGTCGCATACAACACATAATCCTCCGACATTTTTGCCACCTCCAACGGGATCCCACCACGAATCACATCTTCCCATCTCCACCCTTTTCCCCATTCCACAGAGACCGTTCTCTCCACATCTCCCTGGTTAACTCATCCCTTCCCATCCAAACCACATCTTCCCCAGGTACCTTCCCTTGCAACCGCAGGAGATGCAACACCTGTCCCTAAATGCTCCTACCTCGACTCTGTCCAGGGACCCCGACAGTCCTTTCAGTTTAGGAGGAGGTTCACTTGCACCTCCTCCAACCTCATCTACCATATCCATTGTTCAAGATGTGTACTTTCATAGCAAAAGGATTTGAGTATAGGAGCAGGGAGGTTCTACTGCAGTTGTACAGGGTCTTGGTGAGACCACACCTGGAGTATTGCGTACAGTTTTGGTCTCCTAATCTGAGGAAAGACATTCTTGCCATAGAGGGAGTACAGAGAAGGTTCACCAGACTGATTCCTGGGATGTCAGGACTTTCAGATGAAGAAAGACTGGATAGACTCGGTTTGTACTCGCTAGAATTTAGAAGGTTGAGGGGGGATCTTATAGAAACTTACAAAATTGTTAAGGGGTTGGATAGGCTAGATGCAGGAAGATTGTTCCCGATGTTGGGGAAGTCCAGAACAAGGGGTCACAGTTTAAGGATAAGGGGGAAATCTTTTAGGACCGAGATGAGGAAAACATTTTTCACACAGAGAGTGGTGAATCTCTGGAATTCTCTGACACAGAAGTTGAGGCCAGTTCATTGGCTATATTTAAGAGGGAGTTAGATGTGGCCCTTGTGGCTAAAGGGATCAGGGGGTATGGAGAGAAGGCAGGTACAGGATACTGAGTTGGATGATCAGCCATGATCATATTGATTGGCGGTGCAGGCTCGAAGGGCCGAATGGCCTACTCCTGCACCTATTTTCTATGTTTCTATGTAATAATAATAATAATAAATTTTATTTAATGGGCGCCTTTCAGACATCTCAAGGACACCTTACATAGTAATCGGAATAAAAACATATAATCGGAATAGAACAGGTAAAAAAGACATCACAGAGATACAAATTAAAAACAGAATTCAATCCAAAAACAGAAAATCAAAAACACAGTGTGAAGAGAGAGCAGCGGCAGCCAAAGCGCGCCAGCATCCACTCTCTCTTCACGGCAGCCATCTTGGACACAGACCTACAGGACTACAATTAGACAAAAAAATCATCCCCCCATAGTGGATAGCACTGTGGAGGAAGGCACAATGTCCAGTCCCCACCCCATGTTCACCCCAAAGTCAGGCCTATTGAGGCCACCGCAATTGCCTCTACGGAGACCCGATGTCTCTGGCCGTTCTCACCGGGTGTTCTTGCCCCGGCGTCGGGAGAGTCCTCTCGGCGGGTGAGCCACCTGGAACGGCCGTTTCCTGGTTGGAGCCCGCGGCTGCCGAAGCCGACAAGGCCGCGCCGGTTTGGAGCTCCCAGGCTCCCGATGATAAAGTCGGCGCCGCCTCTCCGCACTGCCGCCTCTCCGCACTGCCGCCTCTCCGCACTGCCGCCTCTCCGCATGCCGCCTCTCCGCACCGCAGACCCGCAGCCCGGAGATGTTGCTCTCGGCGGTCCAGCTCGCCAGAGCTCCAGCGCGTCGCTCCAGCGCAGCGACCCAGGCAAGGCATCGCCAGCTCCACTCCGCTCTGCTCCAGCGCTCCAACGCTGTGCCGCCGCCGAGGCCGAGGTGCTGGGCTGTCCCCGCCAGGAAACGGTGCTCCAAGCCCGCAGGTAGGCCACGAGGACGGGTCGACGGGCAGCCCGGAGAAAAAGCTGCCACACCGACCAGGTAGGGACCTAGAAATAAAGATACACCTACCCCCCCACATTAAAAGACCATATCCCCTACAAACAAAAAAACAGGACTCACTAAAAACTATAAAAAAAACGAATTTAAAACGGACGGCTGCTGGCTAGCAGCCGTTCACCAAGTTGGCTCCTCCTCCTCTTATGTACTCTTATACATCGGGAAGACCAAATGTCGACTGGACGAACGTTTCGCTGAACACCTTCCCTCAGTCTGCCTGGAACTACTTAATCTCTCAGTTGGAAACCACTTTAATTCCCCTTCCCATTCACACACTGACCTTTCTGTCCTAGGCCTCCCCCATTGTCAGAGTGAGGCCAATCGCAAATTGGAGGAACAGCATCTCATATTTCACTTGCGCAACCTACAACCCAGTGGTATGACATTGAATTCTCTAGCTTCAAGTAGACCCTGTGGTCCCTCTCTCTATATCCCTCCCCCACCAAAGCCACACCAGGTTCCTGTTCTCACCAAGCAAACAGCTAACAGCTAACATTGGCCTGTTTCCTTAATTATCGTAACTTTTTTGCATATCATTAATTCATTTGTTCTATATCTCTCTACATCATTGTCTATATCTCTTGTTTCCCTTTCCCCTGACGAGTCTGATGGAGGTTGTCGACCCAAAACATCACCCATTCCTTCTCTCCAGAGATGCTGCCTGACCGCTGAGTTCCTCCAACATTTTGTGTCTATCTTTGGTTTAAACCAGCATCTACAGTTTCTTCCTACACAGGTTTCAAGGCCCTCTGGTTCTCCCTACCGTTTCTGGTTTTCACCGTCTCCATCAAAGGAGACAGACTATTGACCAACCTACTACAAACCTACTGACTCCCATAGCTATCTCAGCTACACTTCTTCCAACCCTGCTTCCTGTAAAAACTCTATGCCCTACTCCCAATTCCTCCGTCTACGCCGCATCTGTGCCCAGGAGGTTTTCCATACTAGATCATCGGAGATGTCCTCATTCTTTAGGAAACGGGGGTTCCCCTCTTCCGGTATAGATGAGGCTCTCACCAGGTCTCCTCGAGATCCCGCAGCTCCGCTCTTGCTTCCCCTACCCCCAGTCGCAACAAGGACAGGTCCCCCTTGTCCTCACCCTCCACCCCATCAGCCGTCACATACAGCATATAATCCTCCAACACTTTTGCCACCTCCAACGGGATCCCACTACTTACAAGATCTACCCATCACCACCCCTTTCCGCGTTCCCCAGAGACCATTCCCTCCGCAACTCCCTGGTCAACTCGTCCCTTCCCAGGCACAGAAATCGCTCTCAAAACATGGGGGGGGGGACACAATTTCTTGGCGGCCGCACACGCATGCGCACATACGCGAGACTTCGGCCATGGGCCCTGTGGACGGCATCGGGAGCTGACCTGGTTGGTGGCTGACTCCGAACTCCAGCAACAGCAGCTTCGTCCGCCCTGAATTGTGGGGCTTCAATTGGTCCATTCGCGGGGGCTTCAACATCGGGAGCCTCGATCACTTCAACGCAGCAATTTGACTGCGGGGCGGTGGAAGATCCTGCAGCCGGCCGCGCTGGGCGATGAAAAGCCCCGCGAACAGACCGATACAAACTCCGCTCTACGATCTTTGCTCCACGGATGTCTCTCTCCTCCAATCACCGCGCGCTATCCTCAGTCCCACCTCGCTACTTCCACCTCCCTCCTCCAATGATCGCGCTGAATCATCATGTCCCCCCCCCCCCCCACTGCCTGCTGACCAACGTCTCTCTCACCCAATTGGCGCCCTCCCTCGATCATCAGTCCCACCCCCACTGTCTCGCGGAAAGTGGAGATATTTAATAGCTTTTTTTTTTACCAAGTTTTAAAATATGGATTACAAATCATGGGGGGGGTCGTTCCCCAACTCTCAACACATGGTGGGGGCATGTCCCCCCCTGCCCTCTCCCGGGATTTCCGCCCCTTCCCCAGGTACTTTCCCCTGCAACCACAGGAGATGCAACACCTGTCCCTTTACCTCCCCCCTCGACTCCATCCAAAGACGCCAACAGTCTTTTCAGGCGAGGCAGAGGTTCACCGGCACCTCCTCCAACCTCATCTATTGTATCCGCTTTTCCAGGTGTCAAATTCAGTACACCGGCGAGACCAAGTGCAGGCTCAGCGATCGTTTCGCTGAACACCTCCGCTCAGTCCGCCTTGAACTACCTGGTCTCCTGGTTGCTCAGCACTTTAACTCCCCCTCCCATTCTGACCTTTCTGTCCTGGGCCTCCTCCATTGTCAGAGTGAGGCCCAGTGCAAATTCGAGGAACAGCACCTCATATTTCGCTTGGGTAGCTTACATCCCAGCTGTTTGAACATTGACTTCTTTAACTTCAAATAGCTCCTGCTTTCCCTCTTTAAGAATAAGGAGTAAGCCATTTAGAACGGAGACGAGGAAACACTTTTTCTCACAGAGAGTGGTGAGTCTGTGGAATTCTTTGCCTCAGAGGGTGGTGGAGGCAGGTTCTCTGGATGCTTTCAAGAGAGAGCTAGATAGGTTTCTTAAAAACATAGAAACATAGAAATTAGGTGCAGGAGTAGGCCATTCGGCCCTCCGAGCCTGCACCGCCATTCAATATGATCATGGCTGATCATCCAACTCAGTATCCCGTACCTGCCTTTTCTCCATACCCTCTGATCCCCTTAGCCACAAGGGCCACATCTAACTCCCTCTTAAATATAGCCAATGAACTGGCCTCGACTACCCTCTGTGGCAGAGAGTTCCAGAGATTCACCACTCTCTGTGTGAAAAAGTTATTCTCATCTCGGTTTTAAAGGATTTCCCCCTTATCCTTAAGCAGTGACCCCTTGTCCTGGATTTCCCCAACATCGGGAGCAATCTTCCTGCATCTAGCCTGTCCAACCCCTTAAGAATTTTATAAGTTTCTATAAGATCCCCTCTCAATCTCCTAAATTCTAGAGAGTATAAACCAAGTCTATCCAGTCTTTCTTCATAAGACAGTCCCGACATCCCAGGAATCAGTCTGGTGAACCTTCTCTGCACTCCCTCTAGGGCAATAATGTCCTTCCTCAGATTTGGAGACCAAAACTGTACGCAATACTCCAGATGTGGTCTCACCAAGATCCTGTACAACTGCAGTAGCACCTCCCTGCTCCTATACTCAAATCCTTTTGCTATGAAAGCTAACATACCATTCGCTTTCTTCACTGCCTGCTGCACCTGCATGCCTACTTTCAATGACTGGTGTACCATGACACCCAGGTCTCGCTGCATCTCCCCTTTTCCTAGTCGGCCACCATTTAGATAATAGTCTGCTTTCCTGTTTTTGCCACCAAAATGGATAACCTCACATTTATCCACATTATACTGCATCTGCCAAACATTTGCCCACTCACCCAGCCTATCCAAGTCACCTTGCAGTCTCCTATCATCCTCCTCACAGCTAACACTCCCCCCCAACTTAGTGTCATCCGCAAACTTGGAGATATTGCCTTCAATTCCCTCATCCAGATCATTAATATATATTGTAAATAGCTGGGGTACCAGCACTGAGCCTTGCGGTACCCCACTAGTCACTGCCTGCCATTGTGAAAAGGACCCGTTTACTCCTACTCTTTGCTTCCTGTTTGTCAGCCAGTTCTCTATCCACATCAATACTGAACCCCCAATGCCGTGTGCTTTAAGTTTGTATACTAATCTCTTATGTGGCACCTTGTCGAAAGCCTTCTGGAAGTCCAGATACACCACATCCACTGGTTCTCCCCTATCCACGCTACTAGTTACATCCTCGAAAAATTCTATAAGATTCGTCAGACATGATTTACCTTTTGTAAATCCATGCTGACTTTGTCCAATGATTTCACCACTTTCCAAATGTGCTGCTATCCCATCTTTAATAACTGACTCTAGTAGTTTCCCCACTACCGATGTTAGACTAACTGGTCTGTAATTCACCGTTTTCTCTCTCCCTCCCTTCTTAAAAAGTGGGGTTACGTTTGCTACCCGCCAATCCTCAGGAACTACTCCAGAATCTAAAGAGTTTTGAAAGATTATTACTAATGCATCCACTATTTCTGGAGCTACTTCCTTAAGTACTCTGGGATGCAGCCTATCTGGCCCTGGGGATTTATCGGCCTTTAATCCATTCAATTTACCCAACACCACTTCCCGGCTAACCTGGATTTCACTCAATTCCTCCAACTCCTTTGACCCGCGGTCCCCTGCTATTTCCGGCAGATTATTTATGTCTTCCTTAGTGAAGACGGAACCAAAGTAGTTATTCAATTGGTCCGCCATATCCTTGTTCCCCATGATCAACTCACCTGTTTCTGATTGCAAGGGACCTACATTTGTTTTAACTAATCTCTTTCTTTTCACATATCTATAAAAACTTTTGCAGTCAGTTTTTATGTTCCCTGCCAGTTTTCTTTCATCATCTATTTTTCCTTTCCTAATTAAGCCCTTTGTCCTCCTCTGCTGGTCTCCAGAAGGCTTTCGACAAGGTCCCACATAAGAGATTAGTATACAAACTTAAAGCACACGGCATTGGGGGTTCAGTATTGATGTTGATAGAGAACTGGCTGGCAAACAGGAAGCAATAGAGGAGTCAGGAGATATGGGGAGAAGGCAGGAACGGGGTACTAATTGGGGATGATCAGCCATGATCACATTAAATGGCAGTGCTGGCTCAAAGGGCCAAATGGCCTACTCCTGCACCTATTATCTATTGTCTATCTCCATCCCCTCCCCCTCCCAGTCTCCCACCAGTCTGTCTCCCACTACATTCTATCTCTGTCCCACCCACTCCCCTGACATTAGTCTGAAGAAGGGTCTCGACCCAAAATGTTACCCATTCCTTCTCTCCAGAGATGCTACCTGTCCCTCTGAGTTACTCTAGCATTTTGTGTCTACCTTTAGTTAATCCTTTGTCAAGTTACAATATGGGATCGTGCCATGCACATAATGCAAGGCACAAACGGCATTTCAAAATAAATGCAAGTTTTCGAGTTTGATTACACTGTATGAACCACATCATTCTAAATCCAGTTAATATATTTCAACCTTTAAAGCGCAGAAAATACTGCAAGTTGTCCACATTGTGGTCTACCCCTTCACCCTGCTGTTCACACGTGTTTACTTACATCTGAAACTTGCAAGTTTCTGGTCATCCAGAATAATCCGACCAACCTCGGCGTTTTTCTTCTTCTTAAGAACCATCCCTGCTCGGATTATTTTAAATCGTTGGTAGAAAAAAAGCAGCAAAAATTATTCCTTGCACGACTTGAAGCTGATGTGCATTTCACTCCAGTTTCCTCTTCGGAGTTAAATTGAGTTAAATTAAGTTTAAATGGAAAGGTCGTGGGGGTGACTTATAGATCTCAGTGCAGCACGGGGGCCCGTGCAATGGTTGAGCAGCAAAATAAGTATTAGCGACGTTGTTTAGGGCAATGATTTCATTTCAAAACCCCTTCCCCGACCACTAGCACAAGCTGACACTGCCATGTTTGCAACAGTTCAGGCCAACGTCAATTCCGCCTTCGCGTTGCACGAATCGGCGTCTAGCCCCGCCTCACCCAGGTCCCGCCCCTCCGCCCATCTGCTATTGGTCGAGGTGGGGGGAGCGGAGGCGCCTTCCACCGCTCCATTGGCTGGGGCTCGCGTCAGTCATGGAACGTTGGCCCGGATGGTTCGCCGGCAGATAGATACAGCGGGTTGCGAGCGCTGACAGTGGGCAGCGGCTGTGGGAAAGTTAACAGCGCAGGGATGGAGAGGGTGGAGGCAGCATCGGAGGCTGAGGGTCACTCAGCAATAAGCGTCTGCCTGGAATCCCGCCCGCATCCCTTTCTGTCGCAGTTTCAACGGAGAGAATGGTGCGTTTGAGCAGGTAGGCTCTTTGCCAGTGATTGTCAGAAAGGGAGATGCTGAATTTCGACCAAGGGAGGAGGATTCGAGTAGCCCTTGAGGAGTACACTCTGCAAGTGATGTCATTGGGAGGCAGGGTGGAAAAGATGAGTTTGAGGCAAAATCTGGGAGTTCCCACAAATCCAGTGGACAAGGGTGCATTGCATTTGAAAGGTTCACTCCAATAACTATATTTTCCTAAGAAGCAAAATAGTTTGAGGGGAGACTCTAAACAAATCCATTCGTATAATATGAGTTAGATGTATTTTTTTCTCCGTGATTTTGGTGAACGGATACTTTTCATTTCAGTAGATCATCAGTATCTTTCACAAAGTCTGATTATAAAAATATGTTTGTAAATTCTAATCATTTATTTCTCTGTTGAAGGAATAACGTTTACTGTGCACGAAAGTCACCAGTGTTTCCATGAACGCACGCGAATTACATTTTCGTTTACAGTTGAAATACCGTTTAGTTTATAATTGGATTGTCGAAATTTTTTTTTTTTTTCTGGGTTAAATAGAGTTTTTGGAAAGGGAATTCCGAGGACATTTGAAACACGAATTACATAATTTGGCCAATATTATATGTGATATTTTTTGAAAGAGAATAGCCAAAACTTATGTTTGCTAATGTTTTCAAGTCAACGGTGTTTGTGGATTTCATACGATTGAAGGGTGGAACCATGTCGCAAACCGCAGTGAACCTAGAGGTTTATTGCTTAGGAATTGATGTGTTCTGAATTGTAATATTGATGTATTATTGAATTGATGTATGATTTATTGGTAAAATAGATATGAGTAAAATGAAAGCATTAATCGATGCTCTGGAAATCCATGCTCTTTCAAAAATGGGCAGCTGACTGAAAGAATTGACAAAGGTGTATTTTTCTTGGGCTAGCCTACTCAAGGAGAACTTTACAACTTGACAATAACGTGTCTACCATTTATTTTACCCCTGGTCAGATCAAGCTTTGAGTTTAGTTTTAAATGTCACCAATAATAACAAGATCAAAGTTTCCGCCGGGAAGTGTTATAGTAGCAAATGCAATCCGTGTTGTATTAAGACACGTGTATGACCGCGGGAGTTAAATTACTTGCAACGCGTTGTTTCGTCGTCATATTTCAATCCCTGTAGATGTCTTCTATGACTAATTAGTCATTTTAGTAATTCCGATATTTATCTCAGTCAATCCTATATTAATACGTTTTTTTCCCTTAAGATACTATTTTACCCTGACCCGAGACTACAGATGCTGTCTGACCCACTGAGTCCTCCAGCACTTTGTGTTTTGCTCAAAATTCCAGCACTGCAGTTTCTTGTGTCTTAATTTCTATGTGTTTGTTGATCTGTCATCGTCATTCGAGTCGCTGATATTTGTTATGCTCCCTGGCCATTATTTATTCCTCTCTGAGCACAACAACAATAGATTTAATCATTAACACGTTGTTGGTTTATGGAAGAAGCATGGCATGCCATATGTGAACACAGGCAGGGGATGTTGATAGGTAGATGGCTGGGCAAAGGTCAGAGATAAACACACACACAAGGTGTGAAACAAATGGATTGCACAGTGCAGATGTGTAGCTATAAGCATTGATAAGATGTGGGTTGTTCAGGAGTGTAGGTGGTGGGGAGATAAAAGGGCAAGGCCAGTCAGGCAGGGCTGGGGCAGGGGAAAGAAGGGGGGGGTGAGTTAGGGGAGAAAAGGGGAGGGGGTTAGAAACATAGAAAATGGGTACAGGAGTAGGCCATTTGGCCCTTCGAGCCTGCACCACCATTCAATATGATCATGGCTGATCATCCAACTCAGTATCCTGTACCTGCCTTCTCTCCATATCCCCTGATCCCTTTAGCCAAATCTAACTTCCTCTTAAATATAGCCAATGAACTGGCCTCAACTACCTTCTGTGGCAGAGAATTCCACAGATTCACCACTCTCTGTGTGAAAATGTTTTTCTCATCTCGGTCCTAAAAGATTTCCCCCTTATCCTTAAACTGTGACCCCTTGTTCTGGACTTCCCCAACATCGGGAACAATCTTCCTGCATCTAGCCTGTCCAACCCCTTAAGAATTTTGTATGTTTCTATAAGATCCCCAGTCTTCTAAATTTTAGCGAGTACAAGCCGAGTCTATCCAGTCTTTCTTCATATGAAAGTCCTGACATCCCAGGAATCAGCCTGGTGAACCTTCTCTGTACTCCCTCTATGGCAAGAATGTCTTTCCGTTGTGGAGTTTGTACCTAAAGTTGGAGAATTCGCTGTTCATGCTGTTGGGTTGTAAGCTAGCCAAACAGAATATGAGATGCTGTTCCTCCAAATGTAGTTTCTGCCAATACAGTTCTGATTATACAATTCTCACTGTGTGGTTTAATTTTGAGATACAGCGTGGAAACTGGCCTTTTGGCGCACCTACGCCTAAAGCTCTCCTAGGGACAACATACATCTGTACTAAGCCAATTAACCGGAAAACCTGTATATCTTTGGAGTGTGGGAGGAAGCCGGAGATCCCGGAGAAAACCCACACAGGTCAAGGGGAGAACGTACAAATTCCGTACTGACAGCACCTGTCGTCTGGGTCGAACCTGGATCTCTGGTGCTGCAAGGAAGCAACTCTATCACTGCACCAGCATGCCATCGTGAATCTGTGTTCGTTGATATGCTATATACAATTTGAAAATGTGATTTTAGTATTAACTATAATAGTCAACAAATAAAAATCTGCTTTCAGTAAAAGGAACCATGAAACTCCTGGATTCTGGTAAAAACATAAATGATTCATTCATCCTGTAGGGAAGGAAAGCAGCCAACATTACCCATTGAGACCTAAATTTGACAGCAGTTTCTCCATAAGGTTTGGTTGAAGCCTCTTTAAAGTGGCCTGATCAAATGTTACATTGTAGCACATGGCAATAAAGCACAGCAAAAATAGTTACAGTTGAAATTAAATTCTTGAGGCAGGTATTTGAAAATCGCACATTCTTGTGATTTTATTTTTGATTAATCTAAAATGCAGTGTGTTATTTACTAAAATGATAGGATTTTAACCATTTTGTACTTGGTGAGAATTTTTTAAGTTTAACCATGTATAGGATGTTCATACGTTTTTTTTGGTTTGATATAAAATATAATTTGTTTTCTGGATAATGTTGTAGTTCTTTGCTTTATGTAGTCTTAGATCTATGAGTACCTGCAACCAAAGCCTTGTTCAGCATGTGAATGTAATGGACTCAAAAAGCAAACAAAAATAAAAATCTGAATTAAAATTAGAAAAGGTAGACAGATTGGCTGATCAGACACCAATGGCAGAATGACAAACAAAATTGACATTGAGGGTTATTTTCATCAATTTATTCTTGTATTCTTGTTTATTCGAGTGTAACCAATTGCTTGGGGTTTAATATTAAGCTTGATTTTCAATGTTAGAATAGGCACAAGAGATTGTAGATGCTGGAACCTGTAGCAAAAATGAAGCAGAACAGCTGGAGGAACTCCAAGTTGTGAAGAAGGGTCTCATTGACTGTCCAATTACATCCACAGATGCTGCCTGAACCGCTGAGATCCTCCAGCAGTTTTGTTTTGCTTGTGTTTGTGATCTATTTTATTTCTTTGCAGTGTAGGCCTGTTTTTATTTTTTCTAGATTCTAGCGTCTGCGATCTCTTGCCTCTCCATACTCTCTTGGTGGTTTATCAAGCATTTAAAGTATTTGTAAATATCTACCAGATTGCATAGCTCGTCATGAGTTAGCTATGAATGTAAGCAATCCTTGGCATTCTTTCCTTAAATTATGTAGTTTGCTTGGAAAACATACCAAGGGAGTTAGGTTAAATACAATTGATCTTTCAAACCAGTCATAATCACTCTCAAAGAATGATAACATTTTAATAATTTTGGTATTTAGAAATCTGCTAAATATTTTCATTTCAGTGGTGTTTTATCATATCTCTCAAATATCTGAACCTGAATGTATGATGAATTGAAATATAGATATATATTATTGATGTAGTGGGGCAAATAAAATATGTGCCTGACCAGTCTAATTTTCCCTATAATTGTCTAATGTGGTGCAAATGGAATGATATCATCATATGTGCAACTGACACTGAAATTACCTCGAGTGCGCAACGATATATCACTCCAGATTGTGTCATTTCATCTTTCCAGAGTGACACAAAACAACTCAGAAATTGTCATTATTCCCTTTCACTGGGTAAAGTAATTTTCCAGTCGGGTAGCAGTGATTAAAAGAAAAATCAGTCACAATCCATTTCAATTTCTAAGTAATTTCTTAATATAGCAGCAAAATTTACTCCTTAAAAAAATCCTGCGCTTTCTTGGATTTAATGTTTTTCCACATCAGATATATATAATCCAGCAAATGCATGTATGTTCAGTGCAAAATGTCTTCAAGAATTTACGTATCAAATTGTGCTCTGGACTATAGAGTCGGAGAGCTACACAGCGCTAAAGCTGGCCCTTCAGCCTACTATATCTATGCCGACCAGGTTAGAATCATAGAGTCCTACAGCATGGAAACAGTCCAAACAGCCCAACTTGCCCACGCTGACCTACATGTCCCAACTAGTCCCACTTGCCTGTGCTTTCCCCATTTCCTTTTAATCCCCATTTCCTTTTAAACCTATCCTTTCCATGTATCTGTCTAAATGTTGCGAAAGTACCTGCCTCTTCTGCCAGCTTGTTCGAAACACCCACCACCATTTGTGTTGAAAAAAAAGTCATCCCTCGGGTTCCTATTAAATCATCCACCCCCCCCCCCCCCTCTCCGTAAACCTATGTCCTCTGGTTTGTTGAGTCCCCTACTCTGGGCAAGAGATTCTGTGCATTTTCCAAATCTATTGTGCTCATGATTTTGTGCCTTTTTGTTGCCTCACTGACCTCGTCCCACTTACCTGCACCTGGATTATATCCCTACAATCCATTCCTATCCATGTACCTGTCCAAGTATCTTTTAAATGGCATAATTGTAGTTTCATCTGGCAGCCAATTCCATATACACACCACCTTCCGTGTGAAAAGGTTGCCCCTGGGATGCCCTGTGAAATCTTTCCCCTCCAACTTAAATCTATGCCTTTTAGTTTTTAGACTACCCCACTAAGGGAAAAATACTGTGGCACTTGAGCGCATCTATTGTCTCTCTTGATTTTAAAACTCGAACGTCACCCAATCCTTCTCTCCAGAGATGCTGCCTGTCCCGCTGAGTTACTCCAGCATTTTGTGTCTACCCAGTAAGATCTCCCCTTGGCCTCCTATACTCCAGGTACAAAAGACCTAGCCCCTCCCGCAATTCAAACCTTTCAGACCTGATAAAATACCTGTCAATCTTTTTTGTATTTTTTCCAATTTAATTTCAGCCTTCCTTCAACAGGCTCACCAAAACTATGCACAGTACTCCAAATGTGCTCTTTCCAACATCTTGTACAGCTGCAACTTGTCAGCCTGCATGCAATACCCTGCCCAATAAAGCCAAGTATGCCAAAGATCATCTTCACCACCATTGTCACCACCTTCATGGAACTAGATACCTGTACTCTTGGGTTTCTCTGTTCTACAACACTCAAGAACAGCCCCATCTTGAACCCCCCAAAAAACAGCTAATGGAACTCAGCAGGTCAGACATTATGGTTACAATGGCACTTTATTTGTCACGTGTACCGAGGTTCAGTGAAATTCATTTGTGTATCCAGTTGAGTACAGGTGTCACAATACATGGCACTTAGATATGTGGAGGGAGATAGACAGATGATATTTTGATTCAGCACCCTTCCTCAGACTGAACACTGGCATATGTCACAATAGTGTGTTTCAATCCATTCCTGTACCAAGATCGAATTAATAGTGCATACTGTTACTGAGTTTTGGAATTATTCATGTATCTCTGTGCAACTTCTGTTCCGTTCTCATTCTTCCTTCCGTAATTGTTTCTAGAATATTGGATATCAACACCCATCCTCGTACAAGACTGAACGTGACCATGGCTGAGTGTTCCGAGATGGCTGGTGATATAGATTGGAAAGAGCGGTGTATGACTCTTGAGTCGCAGATGCTGAAGTTTCGGGTGCAGGCCAGCAAAATCAGAGAGCTGCTTGCAGAGAAGGCAAGTGAACATGAGCATTTAGAACAAGGGGTTTCAATGAGCTGTCTGGGGAAAGCACATTGCCTTGAACTGCATAATATCAATGTGTAGGCCCATGCTGGTTTACACTGAAGATAGACACAAAATGCTGGAGTAACTCAGTGGGTCAGGCAGCATCCCTGGAGAAAAGAAATATGTGACGTTTTGGGTTGAGAGTCTGAAGAAAAGTCTCCGTGCGAAACATCACCTATTCCTTTTCTCCAGAGATGCTGCGTGACCCACTGTGTTACTCCAGATTTTTGTGTCTATCTGCAGATTATCAATCTTACTTTGATAATAAACAGACTTGTTGTTTTAAGCCTGTACAATAATATTCATAATAATGAACATAATAATGCTCATCCAAAATGAGCCTTTTTCTGCTTTTTTGTGCAAATTGAGGAATGAGAATAATGTACTATTTCATTGCATCCATGAACCACAACTAAAAAAAACCCCTCTGCAGTATCGTGATGTCTACCTGTACGAGTTGAGCAACTAATATGAAATTTAGAATTGTGTTTTAAAAAACTGCTGGAGGAATTCAGCGGGGCAGCATCTGGATAATTTGATGTTTCGGGATCCTTCTTGAGACTGATGGAGTAGAGGGGAATAGTTAGCACTGTATAAAGAGGTGAGGTGACAGGGTGGGCTAAGCGCTGGCAAGTGAGGAGTGAATCCAGATAATGAATGGCTGATAGGCAGATGAGTTTTGTTCAACCATAAATAGAATAGAATGCCATTTTATTGTCACTATACACATGTACAATGAGATTAAAAGCAGCTCCTACTCAGCGCAGACATGTAATTAGTGCAAAAAACAAAAAACAAAACAAAGGGGGGAGGGGGGGGGATAAGGTGCACAGTTCTGCGACGCTATATACATATCTATAAGAAGACAATGAATGAATAGAGTGAATAAATAGGATTCCTATATACAGTATGGGTTATTGTACATATTTTTTAAAAATTAGTTACAGTACAAATTACAGTAGGTGGATAGATGGAAGTCCAGGGTTAGGCTGTGAAGTCAGTACATGTGTGAGATGCTGTGTGACCCACTGTGTTACTCCAGATTTTTGTGTCTCTGCAGATTATCAATCTTACTTTGATAATAAACAGACTTGTTGTTTTAAGCCTGTACAATAATATTCATAATAATGAACATAATAATGCTCATCCAAAATGAGCCTTTTTCTGCTTTTTTGTGCAAATTGAGGAATGAGAATGATAGGACAGAAAAATGCTGCTTTTTCTTTTGCCAGTTGTGACAAAAGGTGACCTTATTTCCAGAGGTAGCATAATGCTCTATAAAATGACAATAAAATATTTTTACTATTGTACTTAAATCTCCTTGCAGTTAAGGACAACAAGTAGTTCCGATGAAGGGTCTTCAGCCTGAAATACCCTCTGTGTTTCTCCAGCACACTTGTACTATTTACAGATTTCCAGCATTTGCAGTTTTTGCCTTCATTTTCAAACAGTCTGCCTTTCTAATTGCTTGTTGTGCTTGCATGTTAATGTTTCATTGATTTATTTTCCTTGAGTGTTTACTTAAAGGGCCTGTCCCATTTACGCGTCTTTGGCACGCAAATTACACGACCTCGTGGTCACGTTGAGGCGCATGGGCATCATATGGCCGCGCGGGGCCGGTCCCACTGAGAAACGTGGAGGGGTATGTAGTTGTGCGCAACATCGCGTGGGGCTCCAAAATTTTTGTAGCAAACTAAATCTTTGCGCGCCAACGGCCTGTCGCGGAACTGACGGCCAAAGTGGGACAGGCCCAAGACCCTGGCGCGACGCAACGTCTCACCTTCAACAGCAGCAGAAGCAGGCAAATGATCGCCGAACTCGTCCTGGGGCTCACGGCCGTTGCGGTCCGGATCCGCCCCCACTTCTACTCCCAGAGCGGGGCCAAGACAATTGAAGATGGACACAAAATGCAGGAGTAACTCAGCGGGACCGGCAGCATTTCTGGGGAGAAGGAATGGATGACGTTTCGAGCCAAGACCCTTCTTTTCAGACTGAAGAAGAGTCTTGACACAACATCATCCATTGCTTCTCTCCAGAGATGCTGCCGGTCCCGCTGAGTTACTCCAGCATTGTGTCCATCTTCAAATGATGTCATGCGCTCCAGACGGCTGTGCGGTCGAATGAAGTCGCGCGTGACTTTCCCGGGACCGTCGCGGCTCAACGCGACCACGAGGTCACGTAATTTGCGTGCCAAGGACACGTAAGTGGGCCAGGCCCTTAAGTCTTCTATACATCAGTCTCCTCACCAGCTACTTGATGCGGTGAGTTCCCTATTGCCACCACTCTTTGGATATCATAGTTTCTAGGGAATTGATGAGTGGATTTATTTGCAATTATCTTGTATCAATGTAGGAATGTTACAAAATTTTGAGATTAAAAAAATCAAGCATGTAATTGATCTCATCAGATAAAGCATAAAAAGAAGTTTAATTTTACACCTAATTCATCTAAATTCAATTACTAGATCTAAACATCTATCCATTTCTTAAGAAAAGGCTAAAAAATGTTAAATAGCCTAAGTATCCAAATAACAAATAACAAACTGATCCTATTCATACACAAATTCAAAGTATAACATGTTTTTTAAATCTCACTTTGTCATGAATTTATATGCCAAATGGAAGAAATTTAATGTTTAATTCCCATAAATTAATCCAGAAACATCCCCTCTCAAGATAATTAAAATCATTATTTTTTGCACAATAAATCTGACTAAAACTGTACTCTGGATATTTAGTGTGAAAATATTGATCATGGATAGACAATAACACAAAATATAGATGATTTAGATGCCCTTATGACATGATTGTCCACAAAAAAAGAATTTGATTATCTTGAGAGTGGATGTTTCTGGATTGTGATCGATTGGAATGTTGCCGTTGCCATAAATTTAAGCCAATATCAGCAGGCCGATTCATATGTGGGCCTAAATAACATTTTTTGCATCATAAGATTAAAATAAAGCAACACCATAAAGCAAAATAATATGTTAAATAAACAACATACCTTTTGTTTTGTCCTGATATTGCCATCCATGATGTTGAAGGCGTTTTTAGTCGCGTTTAAATTTAATCCAGCGTCGCAAGCTTCCAGCAAAAAAAATTTTAAACCCGCGAACGGAAGCACTAACGATTTTTCTTCATCAGTTAGCAGCCCAAGGAAATCCCTCTCCAACAATCAATACAAACCTGCATTTTAATCCCGCCCCCTCCCAAAGCCTCCGGAATCGCCCGCACAGGCAGTGGCAGAGCTCCAGCGCCGCTGATGGTAGGTTTTGTAACATCGCTAATTAATGGTTCTTAATTACATTTACTTGGGGAAAAATTCCGTGGATCTAGCCCGTCAATCCATTTCATAATCTTAAAGTACCACTAAAAAGTCAACCCCCCACTCCCCTGCTACTGAATTTGGAGATGTGCGTTTTCACACTTGTGTATCTCTTGCCTGATGAGAGAGGGGAGGAAGAGGGAGTGGCCGGTGTGAGTCTCATCCTTGATTATGCTGGTGGCCTTGCCGAGGCAGCATAAAGTGTAGATGGAGTCAATGGAAGGGATGTTGGTTGGTCAGCCAGCTGGTGTAATGGACGATGTAAGGAAATGGACTGTGTAAGGAAATTACTGGAGAAAATCCTAAGAAATAGGATTTCCATAAGAAATACAGGGTCTGCTCAGAGATAATCGCCATGGCTCTGACTGGGGGGGCAATCCTGCCTTGCAAATTTAATTGACCTTTTCATGCAGGTATCTTAAAAATGTTGAAGACAAGTCAATAGATATTGTATATAGATGTTGCTGGAGTTTTTGTGGACATTTCATCTCTGAGGTCTGAAGTTCCCACCTGCTTGAAAAGGGCATTAATAATATCAGTGCCCAAAAAGAGTAAGGTGACATGCCTCAATGACTTCCAACTGATGACACAAATGTCCGAGGTGATGAAGTGCTTTGAGAGGTTGGTTATGGTGCAGATTGACTCCTACCTTAGCAAGAAACTGGACCCACGACAATTTTCCAGCCTCCACAGTAGACCAACGGGGTATGCAATCTCGCTGGCTCTCCACTTTGTACTGGACCACTTGCATAAAAAGAACATATACATCAGGCTGTTGTTCATCAACTACAGCTTGGTGTTCAACACCAGCATTCCCTCCAAACTTGTTACCAAGCTCGGGGAACTGCGCATCCCTCTGCAACTGGATCCTTGACTTCCTCATCAATAAAACACAATCGGTACAAATTGGTAACAACGCTTCCTCCTCAATAACCATCAGCACAGGAGCACCTCAAGGCTGTGTGCTCAATCCCCTGCTCCACTCATTCTATACTCACATCTGTGCACTCGGACACAGTTCCAACTCCATCTGTAAATTGTGCCATGATACCACCATTGTTGGATAAATTATGGGTAATGATTGGAGTATAGGAGGGAGGTCGATCATCTGTTTGAGTGGTGCCAGAACAACATTCTTGCTTTCAACATCATTAAGACCAATGAGCTGATCGTTGACTTCAAAAGGCAACTAAACTACAAACCATGAATTATTTCAGCCTTTTGTTTTGCACTAATATTGTTTTTTTTTTATTTATTGACCTTTTTTTGTTTATTGTGTTATCTGTGAGAACTGTGTTTACGGACTTTTTATGTTGCTGCAAATAAGAATGTCATTGTTGCATTTCCAGTACATATGACACTTTTGACACTAGACTATGAGGTGGAGGGCAAAAGAGCCCATGTCTGTGCTGTACAATTCTATGATTCTTAGCTATGTGCTTACTGGACACGGAGTTCAGATAAATGATGGAATGGTGCTGATTGCAAGTGATCATCAGGGACTGCAGATGAACAAATGAGCCACATCAATTAAATCAAATACTATCTGGACATAGGAGTTAGCACAGAGCTGAACAGCCATCACACAGCCAAGAGATCCAGGTTCACTCCTGACCTCGAGTACTGTCTGTATGAAGTTTGCATGTTATCCCTCTCAACATACAATGCCCTCCATAATGTTTGGGGCAAAGACCCATCATTTATTTATTTGCCTCTGTACTCCACAATTTGGGATTTGAAATAGGAAAAAATCACGTGGTTAAAGTGCACATTGTCAGATTTTATTATAGGGTATTTTTATACATTTTGGTTTCACCATGTAAAAATTACCACTGTGTTCATATAGTCCCCCCCATTTCAGGGCACCATAATGTTTGGGACACATGGCTTCACAGGCATTTGTAATTGCTCAAGTGCATTTAATTGCCTCCTTAATGCAGGTATAAGAGCTCTCAGCACCTAGTCTTTCCATCACCTTTGGAAAAGTTTATTGCTGTTTATCAACGAGGACCAAAGTTGTACCAATGAAAGTCAAAGAAGCCATTATGACACTGAGAAACAAGAATAAAACACTTAAGAGATATCAGCCAAACCTTAGGCTTACCAAAATCAACTGTTTGGAATATCTTTAAGAAGAAAGAGAGCATTGGTGAGCTTACTAATCGCAAAGGCACTGGCAGACCAAGGAAGACCTCCACAGCTGATAACAGAAGAATTCTCTCTATAATAATAATAAAGAAAAAATCGGCAAACACCTGTACGACAGATCAGAAACGCTGTTCGGGTGTGGATTGGTCAATGACCACTGTCCGCAGAAGACTTCATGAACAGAAATACAGAGGCTACACTGCAAGATGCAAACCACTGGTTAGACGCAAAATTAGGATGGCCGGGTTAGTTTGCCAAGAAGTACTTAAAAGAACAACCACAGTTCTGGAAAAAGATCCTGGCTGGAGGATGCAGGTGAATGGTAGAATCTGGGGCAGGGGTGGGGTGGAGGGAGAAGCTTATTGAATGTAGGGTGCATCAGCCATGCACTAGTTCCGTCCAACACACTGGGGACAATTTACAGAAGGCAATTAACCTATAAACCTGTTTGGCATTCGAGTGTGCAAGGAAACCAGAACACCTGGGGAAAATCCCGTAGGAGAACAGGGAGAACAGATAAATTCCGTACAGACAGCGTCCGTATTCAGGATCGAACCCGGGACTCTAATGCTGTAAGGCAGCAGCTCTGTGCCACCAGTATGTTACAGATATGATCAAATAACACGAACCGGGTGGTGCCAGCAATGGCTGCCTCGCCAACAGTCTGTCTATCCCTTCCATTGTGTTAATAGCATGTGTTAAAGGTGTGTTCTTTAGCTTGTTTTATGTGGGGGGAGGGGGGGGTTTGGGGAAACCTCTAATCTCTTACCTCGACGGAGATGCGATTTTTTTTTTTCCTTTTTTTTTTTTTCCGTATTGTATCTCCGTCCGCACTGCCCTCTAACATCGAGGAGTTGCCGGCCTTTGTTGGAGACCGATTTTTGAGAGCTCCACTACAGGAAGCCTAAGGGACTTTAACATCGTGGAGTCTGTGATCCCTTTGGTAGTAATCGGCCTCTGATCTCCTACCGTGGGTGCTTGTGGTCAACATCATGGAGCTCACAGTCTCTGGTCAGAGACTGACTTCGAGAGCTCAAGGCCGCGGGATCGCCCCGACATGGGGGCTTCGACCGTCCTGATGCGGGAGCTTCGGTCACCCTGTTGGAAGGTTCGATTGCCCCGACCACGGGAGAATAAAAAGGAAGATTGGACTTTTTTGCCTTCCATCACTGTGGGGAATGCGCTGTGGTGGATGTTTATGTTAACCTTTATGTAGTTGTGTGTCTTATTGCTTTTTTTTGTATGGTTGTATGGTAATACACATATCACTGTACTTTAATTGGTACATGTGACAATAAAAGACTTTGGCCTTTGAAACCTTTTAGTTTTGGTTTGTACTTTTGCCTCCGACTCCAAAGGATGTACTCGTGACAAATTCCCTTCAACCATGAGGCTAATAAACACTACAACCTCTAAATAGGCTCCAATCTATATAGACTGGGGAAGATTATTTTTGACTTTGCACAACTATTGTATATTAATTTGTCTGTTTTTTAAATATACTGATTTTTTTTTTGCTTTATGTGTTTCACAGAGTAAAATGTTTACATATCTGTTGTGCTGCTGCAAGTAAGAATTTCATTGTTCCGTTTTGGGACAAATAACAATAAAACACTTTTGACTTGACAGTGGACTACTGGCTCGTGATCTTGTTACCAGTTTAAAGAATGCAGAAAGGCAAACTGATGGCAGGATCAGTATAAGATGTAAGTGGCAATTTTGCGAACCAGCTTTTTACCAGATGAAATGGACTAAAACAGTGCTTGTCATTGTGCATTATGGAGGCCATGGTCTCAGAATAAGAAGTCAGCTATTCAAGGCTGAGGTGAGAAGAAATTTCTTCACCCAAGGGTGGTAAATATTTGGAATCCTGCCACCCAGAATGGTTGCCGGAACCAGGCCAGTGAGTGCATCCAGATCGTGATTAATAGATTTTTGACCATCAAGGGATCACAAAAATGATACTGAGCTTAAAGATCAATAAGCATGAGAGTCCGAGACCTGTTCCTATTCTTATGTCATGTTCTTATGTGTTGATTGGTTCAGACGAATAAAGATGGGCGAGGCTATTGTGGGAAAATAAACACCAGTGGGGATATGTTGGACCAAATGTCCTGTTTCTGTACTGCAGATACTGAAGTTCCACGAGTGATCGAAAGAATCATTAACCTTTTACAGCGTATATAAATTAGCTTATTTTAGTTTAGAGATACGGCACGGAAACAGCCCTTCAGCCCACCGCATTCACGCCAACCACCAATCAATGTACACTAGCACTATCCTACATACTAACGACAATTTACAATTCTTACTGAAGCCAATTAACCTACAAACCTGTACGTCTTTGGAGTGCGGGACGAAACTGAGCACCCGGGGGAAACCCATACGGTCACGGGGAGAACGTACAAAATCCATGCAAACAGCACCCGTAGTCAGGATCGAACCCGGGTCTTAGGGGACTGGTATGGGCCTGCACGTATGAACTCAGTGGCCTGTTTCTATGCATTCTGTGCTTAACCAGGGATTGAATTTATGTATGCCAACAATCTTACTGATCTGTATCCAAAAGAAACTCATTGTACCATGGTACATGTGATAATAAAGAACCATTGAACATACTGGCATATTTTTTTGTTTAGTTATGTTTGTTAACAGTATCAAATACTGATTTAATGGGGCCCATGTCATGTCTGAGATAAATAATCATAGGTGAAGGATATGTATGAAAACATTGTATATATTAAATATAAAGTGAACTTGAGAACCAAGGGCTTTTCTAGCACAGGCCAGTTACCCACTTAAATATTTTCTGGACAATTAATCAGTTGCTGCTGACTGTCAAAAACCAAGAAATGGGGTGTAAGTCTATGTTCTAAGTGTATCCTGGGATTAATGCCCTGGCCCAGAGATTACTGTGTTGAGTTATTTAAAATGATTGATGTGATCTTCACCGTTTTAAATTAAATAAATATATAAACAATAACAGGCAGACACATATCAATGTTGCCCAGTCTTGGAGCAAAAAGACAATCATGGGATGTTTGGTAGGAAAACCTTGAATTAATATTTAAAAAAACATAAAGTAACTCGGAGGGTCAAGCAGCATCTCTGAAGGACATTGATTAGGCGATCTTTCGGATGAGATCTGGCCCAAAGAACTGATTGTAATGAGGGAGGGAGAGGTGTGAAAACTGGTAAAGAGGTGGGGGTGGCACCACGCCTGGCAAGTGACAGGTGGCTACGGATGAGGCAAGTTTCCATTGGCATTTGGATGGCAAAGGCTAAAGATGAAAGGGAAACATAAGGCCCTTGCACCCTTTTTATCTCCTTTTCAACAAGCCAAGCATTTTATTTGCTTTGAAAGTGTACTTTGATGTTGGTATGCACTAACAATTATTTTTTTTTAAAAGGGTGTATAATAAGCGAGTTAGGTATTCCGAAAAACGCAAGGAATCATGGGATTTGTCAAAGGTCACTCGCGATAAACATTCTCGGCAGCTGTGATGCTGCGTGTATACAGACCTGCGTTTCATCCATAGTCAGGATTGAACCCGGGTCTCCGGCACTGCAAGCACTGTTGAATTGCTACTGGACCGTCCCCATCCCCTCCCGAGTGTCCCATCCCTGAGATAGCCGGAGATGTCCGGGGTGACCCTGGATTGACGGGACACTGGCCCGTTGCAGTGGCGGCCCAGGCTTACAGCCAGTGCGGAGATGAGGCACTAACTCCCCTGCTTCGAGCCGGTGTCCGTCAGTCCAGGGCTGTCGGTTAACCCGGCTGGACGGACAGGGTTGAGCTGGAGTTAGCGCTTCTTCTCCGCACTGGCTGTAAGCCTGGGCCGCCACTGCAACGGCCTGGTGTCCCGTCAGTCCAGGGTCACCCCGGACATCTCCGGCCGCCCCCGGACAGGGATGGGACACTCGGGAGGGGACGGTCCAGCATTAATTCTGCAGCGCCAGAGACCCGGGTTCGATCCTGACTACGGATGAAACGCAGGTCTGTATTCATGCCCATGCACCAGCACAGCTGCCGAGAATGTTTAGCGTGAGTGAGCCATGACCTGGGCATGCGCCGTCGGAATACCGAACTTGCTTATTTGGTGGAGTCCAAATGCAGTAGGAAATGTAACGGCCTTTAAACAGAAAAAGGATAATTTAACAGGTTTTTAATCCTTAAAAATCTCGGAAAGATTAAGGAAAATGTGTTTCCACATTTACATTCATCTACCTGACAGTCATTTAGATTACTTGAAATACAATGTAACAAAATAGCTGTGGTTACTCATGGTTTGTGGGTTGGTTGATGATGTACCAATGATAACCCTCTTAATGATGTAATTGCATGAGTCTATTTACTGCAAGATTCTAACATTACATGAGGATCAGTAAAGGTGAAGTCATGTTAGCATGGTCTCTACATTACTTAAGGGCCTGTCCCACTTTCACGACCTAATTCATGACCTTTTTTACTCGTGAACATTTTTCATCAGGCTAGAAAAACGCCCTGACCTACTTGATGCCACGAGTATCTACGACTAGAATCACAGCCTGCTACGACCTCGTGACGACCATGCTGCGAGTATGGGTCAAGGCCGAAGTCGAATTAGGTCGTGAAAGTGGAACAGGCCCTTTACTTCATTTGGCCCATATGTAATGAAAGGTAGTGACTAGTTTAATCAAGATTTGCCCGGAAATTAGCCCAATCATACCTCCAGCAGCAATCAACTTATTTCTTCCATGAATGTTTGGTCCTGCTGTAGCCCCATTGTAAACAGTGGTGATATGCTTGATAAGGATGGTAGTTAATATCTTAAAATTTACAACTGGGAGAAGCATAAAAGATATTGAAACAGGAGCTCTACATCTGGTTGTTTTCACAATTTGACAGTGTATCGGACAATGTGGCAATTACTTGGTTTCTGAAAACCATTGTTCAACAATAGTGTTCAGGAAGACTGTTATATTTTTATAAAATTATTTTTATTTTTCATACAATGCCTCATCTCATAATGAACCACAAAGAATTGCATTCCAGAATGGTATTTTAACCCGTTAAATGATTTAATCATGATTACATACTGATACAAATGGCTGGAAAATACTGAGTGCATTCACAAGCAGAAATTTGAGAAATCTGATTTTTTGCTTCACTAAATCTGATAAGATTAAGTGAAGACTGGATCAGGAGGTTAACAATACCAGAGGCACACTTAGTCGTTTGGCATCTGAATATATGTGTTCTTTACCAGCAGTCTGGAGATAATTGCTGAGAGTAGGAATGCTTCTATTTATCTCAATAGTATTTTCACTGTGAACATGGTTTGGATCAGTTAACTTTGAATCGGGTGGCACAGCAGTAGAGTTGCTGCCTTGCAGCGCTGGAGACCCGGGCTCGATACCTACTACGGGTGCTGTTTGTTCGTTCTTCTCATAGGAAAACCCGCCTAGGTTTTCTCCGAGATCTTTGGTTTCCTCCCACCACTTCAAAGACGTACAGGAATGTAGGTTAATTAGCTTGGTGCCTGTATAAATTGTCCCTAGTGTGTGCAGGGTAGTGTTGATGTGTGGGGATCGCTAGCTGGTGTGGATTCGGTCGGCTGAAGGGCCTGTTTCTGCTCTGTATTTCTAAACTAAATTAAAGTGGTCATAGATCCAGAATTGAAAACTGCTGCATCATTGTCAGCACAGCATAGTACCACAACGCACACAGGGCTAGAAACACATTCAACTGTAGTCTGTTTAACACTCAAACCAATGTGCATTGAACTCAACTTTTAAAATGTGGACCTGGTGATTTCCAGTCTGTTGACTCATTGTATATTCAGAGCATCTATTTGATTCATCACATTCAGCGTGTAATGCTTCCTACAATAATCAGTAATTGCTTTGACGATTATAAGAACCATTTTTTTTGGAAAAGCTGTAAGTAAACAAAATAGTGGATTTGGCTGAAAAGTTTAGTTTGGAAGTAATGCTGGAGACTGTGACAGCACAGCTCCATTATGTTGCTGATACAGAGGCCAAAATAACGTCATCTGGTTAGATTAAATCAACACTGACCCTGTGCATACAACCAAAGAATTAGGATAAAGCATAATATCCAGCCACTGTGCATTTGGTGTGTTATTATAACATAAAGGAAGTGATACCAAGGGTAGATAATAGAATTGTGTTTATTCTGGGAACGGCAAAGACTTTGATTTTTCACAATCGCATGATTGCCTTATCGTGTTGTCATGGTCTGTGAGCTTGACTCAAATTATGGAAAATTGTTCCTTGAAATTACTTCTTTCATTTCCGACCACCCCCTCAATTTAATGGAGGAAAACTTGCTAATTTGTGTCTTCATTTCTTGATTTTATTAAATTAGACATTAAAATATTGATGGTTGCTATATATTGAAATAATTTAATTAGATTTTGTGATCAGATCTATGGAGAAATATTGAATATATTTCTCTGCTTTTCGCTTAGCTGAATTTTCTAGTTTTGGATGGATCAAACCTTTCCCTGCCGGGCATTTCCTTCATCTCTCTGGGAAAATGGATTGCTTTTGCTTGCATCCTCCCATAAAGTCAGACAGATTAAAAACTCTTTTTTAAAAAAAAAAAAAAAAATTAGGCCACACTCACTTTTTACAAAAATCAACAGAAGGTTTCCTGCCGGACTGCGGCTGCCGAATGGGTACGTGGCACGAGGCCTTTATTGAGGCGTCACGGTCTCGGTGCCTCCCCAGTGGCCATGGAGAAGCTGGGTCGGAGCCGGGGTCAGCGGAGTGGAGCCTCACGGGTTGGAGCTGGCTTCGGCGGAGCGACCGACGGAGCCTGCGGCTGGGGCCCAGGTCGGCCCCACGGAGGCTTCAGGCGAGGACCTGGCGATGATGGCGCCAACCAACGGACGAGACGGACACCCGAAGTAAGGACGTCACTGCCAAAGGAAGGAACTGAGCAGGTCCCGGCGTGGGGGGACTGCCGTGTGGGAGGGGGAAGAGCAACGGGGATTCGGCATGGGGGGGGGGGGGAGGACCACTATAAGGGAGGGGGAGGAAGAGTGGACAACGGAGGACCCGGCGCGGGGCAACCGCCGTAAAGGTGGGGGGAGAGCAAAGGGGGAACTGGGGGGGAGTGGAGATTTGTAACTTTATAAGCGCCCTTCATGGGCGACTATTGCATACCATGGCAAGGTATGCAAGCAAAGAAATTCACTGTGACTTGTCACATGTGACAATAAAGTTATCATTCATTCAACAATGTGGTGGAGGAATTTGGCAGATCAGACAGTAACTGGAGTTGATAGACATTCTGAATCGTGACCCTTCATCAGCTTCAGGGACCTGACCACTCCCTCCACAGACACTGAGTTTCTCCAGCATCTATTTTGCTCAAGATCCCAGTATCTCCATTGTCCTGTGTCCACAAACTCTTTTTAACCATTTCATTACACAACATGACAGTGTTCCAACTTTTAATTTTTATTTTGTGGAATTTAACTTTAGTATTTCACCGAGTATATTGTGCAGGTACCCCGTTCTCACATCGGGCCTGGACACAAATAATGAATGTACACATTCTGAAGATATGAAAAGATAAGCAAAGAGGAGGTGGAAACTTCCGAACATCATTTATCCCAGCCTTCATCTGACATCTCCTTTCTGTCAGATTCCCACAGCCCTGAATTCCCTGATCTATCAAAGATGCATCTACCTTTTACGTCCTCATCAATTGCATCCTCATCACCTCCACATCCATCTAGTATGGGATTCTAGGGATAGAAAAAACTGTGATTGAGAAATTTGTCATCCTCTGCAAGAAGAAATTCCCATGAATCTCAGTTGTAAACGGCTACAATTCAAGCCTCTGTAAATATTTGAACATCCTATCCATTGAGTGTCCAATTAGTATTTCTGGCTGAACATGGCCTTTGAATGATTAATTGAAAGATATAACATGAAAACAGGCCCCTTCAGCCCATCAAGTCCACACTGACAACGGATCACCCATTCACACTTGTTCGATGTTATCCCACTTTTGCATCCACATTGCACACGCCAGGAGTAACCTACAAACTCACAGGTCTTAGCGATGTGGGAGAAACCAGAGCAGTCACAAGAAGAACGTGCAAACTCCACTCAGAGAGCACTTGAGGTCAGGATCGAACCCGGGTCTCTGGCGCTGTGAGGTAGCAGCTCTACCAGATGTATCATCGTGCTACCACTGAATTTGGATCCAACAAAAGTGAGCTGGCTTATTTGGCTTATTGTCATAGAGAGTCGTAGAGACATACAGTGTGCAAACAAGCCCTTCGGCCCAACTTTGCCCATGCCGACCAACATGCCCCATCCACACTTGGCTCATATCCCCCCCAAATCTATCCTATCCATGTCTTTTCTCTGTTGTTAAAATATATGAAAGACATTCTTGCCATAGAGGGAGTACAGAGAAGGTTCACCAGACTGATTCCTGGGATAGCAGGACTTTCATATGAAGAAAGACAGGATAGACTCGGCTTGTACTCGCTCGAATTTAGAAGATTGAGGGGGGACATAGAAACTTACAAAATTCTTAAGGGGTTGGACAGGCTAGATGCAGGAAGATTGTTCCCGATGTTGGGGAAATCCAGAACAAGGGGTCTCATCTCGGTAGATGAGAAAAACATTTTTTCACAGAGAGTGATGAATCTCTGGAATAATTCTCTGCCACAGAAGGTAGTTGAGGCCAGTTCATTGGCTATATTTAAGAGGGAGTTAGATGTGGCCCTTGTGGCGAAAGGGATCAGGGGGTATGGAGAGAAGGCAGGTACAGGATACCGAGTTGGATGATCAGCCATGATCATAATGAATGGCGGTGCAGGCTCGAAGGGCCGAATGGCCTACTCCTGCACCTATTTTCTATGTTTCCATATTCTGCTCTTACTTGCTGGTAATGTGCTGTTTCTGAATATTTGAGGTTGGTGGCTTGCATGGACAGTCTGAAGATGAAGGACAATGATTAAACTTGCATTCATTTCCTTCAGATTGGAGTTGCAGTGCACTGACACAGTTGTCTGACACATTGCCCATTGCATCTTGCAATTTCTCAGAAAAATGCTGTGAATTCAGCCACATAAACCTTGTTTGCTCTTCAAAACAACCACACATTTAACTATTTGCAGAGCATCAAATAACACGGGTAAGAGAGAAGTTAGAACCGTCTGCTCTGCCACAATCCTACTAACCCATGCAATGCATTGTACATATTATAGCTTAATTTGAACACATTAAAACATTTTGCGTCACGTCAAGGGAGTTTATTGTCATGTGTCCCAGATAGGATAATGAAATTCTTGCTTGCTGCAGCACAACAGAATATTGTAAGCATAAATACAGAACAGTTCTGTGTGTCTATAGACCATAGACCATATATATACACATAAATAAACAGATAAAGTGCAATAGGCTGTTATAGTTCAGAGTTTGTTTGATGGCGAGTTTAACAGCCTGATGGCTTTGGGGGAAAAAAGCTGTTCCTGAACCTGGATGTACCAGATTTCACGCTCCTGTACCTTCTACCTGATGGCAGCGGAGAGATGAGTGTGTGGCCAGGATGGTGTGGGTCCTTGATGACGTTGGCAGCCTATTTGAGGCAGCAACTGTGATAGATCCCTTCGATGGTGGGGAGGTCAGAGTCGATGATGGACTGGGCAGTGGTCACAACTTTCTGCATTCTTTTCCGCTCCTGGATGCTCAAGTTGCCGAACCAGGCCACGATGCAACCGGTCAACATGCTCTCTACTGTGCACCTGTAGAAGTTCGAGAGAGTCCTCTTTGATATACCGACTCTCCGTAATCTTCTCAGGAAATAGAAGCGCTGATGTGCTTTCTTTATAATTGCATCAGTGTGCTGGGACCAGGAAAGATCTTCGGAAATATGCACGCCCAAGAATTTGAATTTCTTGACCCTTTTCACCAACATCCCGTTGACATAAACGGGATTGTGGGTCCCTATCCTACCCCTTCCAAAGTCCACAATCAGTTCCTTGGTTTTGCTGGTGTTGAGAGCCAGGTTATTGTGTTGGCACAATTTGGTCAATCGGTCAATCTCACTTCTATACTCTGACTCGTCCCCATCAGTGATTCGTCCCACAACAGTGGAGTCGTTGGCGAACTTGATGATGAAGTTCGCACTATATCTGGCTACGCAGTCATGAGTATAGAGTGAGTAAAGCAAAGGGGTCGGAGAGGAATTTCCCGGATTTTTTTCCCGAATTGGACCTGGGTTTTTATCCGTTTTTTTGCCTCCCCCAGGAGATCACGCGGTTCTTGGGGTGGAGAGGGGTGATAGCGGTATAAAGGGGAGGGTAGTGTCTTGTGTTCTGTGTCTTGTGTCTACTGTTTGTAGGTAAGTGTGTCTGTTTAGTGTTCAGCCATGAGCGAATGGCGGTGCGGGCTCGACGGACCTGGTGGTCTACTCTCGCACCTACTTTCTATGTTTCTATCTATGTTTCTAAAGCAGGGGGCTGAGCAAGCAGCCTTGAGGTGCTCCCGTGCTGATTGTTATCGAGAATGACACATTTCCACCAATACGGACAGACTGTGGTCTGTGGATGAGGAAGTCGAGGATCCAATTGCAGAGGGATGCGCAGAGACCCAGATCTGAGAGCTTGGTAACCAGCTTGGAGGGAATAATGGTATTAAATGCCGAGCTGTAGTCAATGAATAACAGCCTGACATATGAGTTTTTGTTGTCCAAGTTGTCCAGAGTGGAGTGGAGAGCCAGTGAGATCGCATCCACCATTGATCTGTTGTGGCAGTAAGCGAACTGCTGTGGGTCGAGGTTCTTGTCGAGGTAGGAGTTAGTATGCGCCATAATTAACCTCTCAAAGCACTTCATCACCACAGACGTTAGTACCACTGGTCGATAGTTATTGAGGCACGTCACCTTGCTCTTCTTCTGCACTGGTCTAATTGATGCCCTTTTAAAGCAGGTGGGAACCTCAGATCTCAGAAGTGAGAGGTTGAAAATGTCCATAAAAACTCCAGCCAGTTGGTCCGTACAGGTTTTTAGAACACGACCGGGTATACCAACGGGTAGGCGCTTTCCGAGGTTTCACCCCCCCAGAAGGATCTTCTGACGTCGGCCTCTGTGACTGACTGAAATCACAGCGAATGGGGGCTCGGGAAGGCACATCAGTGTTCTCCCTATCAATGTGTGTGTAGAACGCATTGAGTTCGTCAGGGAGTGATGCTTCGCTGACAATTGAGCTGCCTCCTGATTTGGCTTTGTAGGAGGTGATTGCATTCAAACCCTGCCACAGTTGCCGAACATCTGTCTCATCCTCCAACTTGGAGCAAAAGTCCCTTTTGGCCTGTTTGATGGCCTTACCAAGGTCGTATCTGGACTTCTTGTAGACCTCTGTATCTCCAGACCTGAATGCCCGGTGTCTGGTCTTCAGAAGAGTGCGGATCTCATGGTTCATCCTAGGCTTCTAGTTAGGAAACACTTGGAAGGTTTTTGTTGGGATGCAGTCCTCCACACATTTCTTTATGAAGTCTGTAACGACTGTAGCGTATTCGTTCAGGTCCGTTGCTGAGTCCATGAACATTGCCCAGTCTACAGACTCCAAACAGTCCTGGAGTTGTTCCTCTTAGCCCCCCCCCCCCCCCCCCCCCCCCCGACCAGCTCTGTACAGTCCTCACCTCTCGGGGTGCGCTCTTTAATTGCTGCCTAGGCAGGAAGAAGCAGCACCGCGGTATGGTCGGATTTACCGAAGTGAGGGCGAGGGATAGAGCGATAGGCGTCTTTGATGGTCGTGTAGCAGTGGTCGAGGCTGTTTGATCCTCTGGTGCTGCAGGAGACATGTTGGTGGAAGTTAGGGAGCAATTTCTTCAGGTTGGCTTTGTTGAAATCCCCGGTTAGTTATATCATATATAATTTAGTTATATCATAATTGCATCGTTTTTGACTGAAAGATATTTTGCTGCTGCGCTTATTTGAGTTGCTATCTGTGTACGGTTGCTGTAGGAATCTGTGGAATGATGTAGTTGTTGGCTGAAGGCAGGTTGTAATGAAAGGAAGGCAGAGTTTAACAAGGGGCCCTTCATTGGGAATGGAGTTCTGTGTGTATGTACGGATGACATGCTGAGAGGCTACTTTAGGGTATGAGCCATTCACTCATACAAAACTACAATAAAACTCTCAGTATTTAGGTTAGTTTAGAGATACAGCACAAAAGCAGGCCCTTCAGCACACCGGGTCCATGCCGACCATCGATCCCCATACACTTACCATATCATACAGACGAGGGACAATTTACCAAAGCCATTTATCCTACAGACCTGCACATCTTTGGAGCGTGGGAGTTAACCAGAGCACCCGGAGAAAACTTGCACAGACAACGTACAAACTCCTTGCAGATAGCACCCGTGCTCAGGATCGAACCGGGGTCTCTGGCGCAGTAAGGCAACAACTCTACCGCTGCGCTACCATGCCGCCCCTGAGTTTATTACGTTAATCCAAATCATTAGTGATTGTTTTTTAAAGTGGGGCATTGAAAGAAATAGCATTTTCTGTATTTCAACTCAACATTCATGTTACAGTTTGTTTCTCAATGGAAAGGAAAACCAGTTAAGCAAATTTATCTTAATACTAATCTTAATCCAGCTTGTACATAAAAATAAAAGAAAATGTAAACTACAGTACTTGAAAATTTAAAATGCCTATCGACCTGCACCTGGCTAAATAAACAGATGGGTTCTTTGAGACTTAAGTTTCAGTCATAAGCATTTTAAGTGTCAGAAAATAGGAACAGGTATATGTAATTCATCTTCCAGTCTGTTTTGGCACTTTTGGGTCACGGTTAATTTGGAGTCAATCCGTTAATCTGTATTTTGTCCGCCCTTTGATACCCGATCAGAATCCATTGAAGTCTATTTTGAAAAACGTCTATCAGTTGTAATATTTTTTTATGAGGTAATTTCATGCTTCGCCTCTCCCTTGATTCCACTCCTGATTTTAGCTAGGTTTTGAAAAGCTAGGCAAAAGGAAATGGCATCTCTATTCTGTAATTTCATGAAATCCATTTTATAATTTCAAACACCAGGTGGCACAGTGCACAGCTGGTAGAGTTGCTGCCTCATGGTGCCCAGAGATCTGGTGTTGTACGAAGGGACTGCAGATGCACACGAAGATAGACACAAAGTGCTTGAGTAGCTCAACAGGCCAGACAGCATCTCTGGATAGAAGGAATAGGTTCAGGTCGAGACCCTTCATCAGTGAGATCCAGAGATGCTGCCTGCCCAGAGACGTGAGTTGCGCCCTGACCACAGGTGCTGCCTTTGTGGAGTTTGCACGTTCTCCCTGTGACCACGTGGGTTTCTCTCGGTTGCTCTACCTCAATGAGGACCATTGATCATTAATCGGACTCTAGTGTGTATCTTGCACTGAAAGTTGTGCGCTGTATTCTTCATCTGCACCTTGTACGGTTTGATTATATTCATGTATAGTCTTTTTTACACACTGCTCGCAAACAAAACCTTCTCATTGTACCTCAGCACACATGACACAAATAAACTAAACTCGTTGTAGACAAGCTTGGTGATGGGCTACAGTTGCCAGCAAATGATCGGTCATCAGTATTGTTTGGAAACCTGTGCCCTCATACTGCAATGAGTATTGCAGTTACTCGATGAGTATACAGACACTGTATCATCATATGTCAGCTTTTGTGAGGACAGTTGCATTCCAACTAGTGCCCGGACCTGGTTCAACGACGACAAGCCCTGGTTTACTGCAGAACTCAGACAGCTCCGACAGTCTAAAGAGGAGGCCTACAGGAGCGGGGATGCAGACCTCTACAGGCAGGCCAAGTACAAGCTGAGAAGAGGAATCAGAACTGCCAAGGAAAGGTACTCTGAGAAGCTGAGGAGCAATTTCTCAGCTAGTGACTCTTCTTCAGTTTGGAAGGGCCTACAAGAAATCACCAGCTACAAGAGGAAAGCCCCCCGCTCTTTGGGCAATCGTCAGCTGACCAACGACCTACTGCAGATTTGACAAGCAGAAACGTAACCCTGGTACCCCCTCCCAACAAACACAGCCAGAACCCCAGTCTGCAAAGACTGGACCCTGTACCCTCTCCTTCCCATTCACCACTTCACACCTACTTAAAGCAAGACTGGACCCTTTCTCACCCCAACCAACACTTCACACCCACTCACAGCCTGACCCCAGTCTACAAAGACTGGACCTTTCTACACCCACTCCTCCCCAATCACCACTTCACACCTACTTAAAGCATGACTCCAGTCTGGAAAGACTGGACCCTTTCCCACCCACCCCACTACAATCACCACTTCACACCCAATTACCCATCCCCTCCGTGCTGCAAAACATAATTTCTTCATCAACAATAAAAATAGAGGAGGTGGAGAGGCTGTTCAGAAGACAGAAAAGCCAGAAATCTCCAGGACCGGTCAATGTTCCCCTCCCCCCCCCCCCCTCCCCCTCCCTACGCTCTGTGCTGAACAACTGGCACTGGTCTACAGACATTTTCAACCAGTCCCTGCAAACCTGTACTGTCCCTGCCTGCTTCAAAGTCTCCACTATTGTCCCTGTACCCAAAAAGGCAAGGATTACTGGTGTTAATGACTACAGGCCCGTCGCACTTGTGCTGGCCAAGCTGAAAAATATCACAAACCCTCTGCTGGACCCTCTGCAGTTTGCATATCGGGCCAATAGATCTATGGATGACGCAGTCAATCTGGGCCTGCACTTCATCCTCCAGCACCTAGACCGCCAGGGGACCTATGCGAGGATCCTCGCATGTTTGTTGATTTTAGCTCTGCATTCAACACCATTGTGCCAGAGGTACTACACTCCAAACTTTCCGAGTTGACTGTGCCTGAAACACTCCTTCGGTGGATCACCAGCTTCTTGTCAGACAGGAAGCAGCATGTGAGGCTGGGAAAGCACATCTTGGACCCGCAAACCCTCAGCATAGGAGCACCGCAAGGCTGCGTAGTCTCCCCTCTCCTCTACTCTCTCTACACCAATGACTGCACTTCCACAGATTCCTCTGTCAAGCTTCTCAAGTTTGTGAATGCACAACCCTGATTGGACTGATCCAGGATGGGGAGGAATCTGCCTACAGACAGTAAGTGACACAGCTGGCGGCCTGGGGCCATCGCAACAACCTGGAGCGCAATGCTCTTAAGACTGTAGAATTGATAGCAGACTTTAGGAGAGCTCCTCCTCTCCTCACCCCACTCACCGTCAACAACACCACAGTCATATCTATGGAGTCTTTTAATTCCTGGGAACCATCATCTCCAAGGACCTTAAATGGGGGGCTACCATCGACTCCACAGTCAAAAAGGAACAACAGAGGATGTACTTCCTGCGGCAGCTGAGGAAGCACAATCTGCCACAGGCAATGATGGTCCAATTCTATACGGCCATCGTAGAGTCTGTCCTCACCTTCTCCATCATGGTCTGGTTTGGCTCAGCCACCAAGCGACATCTGGAGGCTGCAGCGAATCATCCGATCAGCTGAGAAGGTTATTGGCTGCAACCTTTCCTCCATTGATGAACTGTACACTGCAAGGGCCAGGAAGCGAGCGGGTAAGATCATCTCTGACCCTGGCCACAAACTCTTTGAATCACTTTCCTCGGGAAGGCGACTGTCAAAGCTGCCACAGCCAGACATAAAAACAGCTTTTTTCCAAAGTTGTAGCTCTACTCAATAACCAAAAATCTGTAGCCTCCTTTTGCTCTAGTATTTTACTTAATTCACATGTTTAATCAATAATGTTTTATTATTAATGTTTAATGTTGTATGTCATTACTAACTGTCACTGTATATCGTTGTCACTTGCCACCGGAGCACCAAGGCAAATTCCTTGTATGTGAATACTTGGCCAATAAACTTATTCATTCATTCAAATCCTCTGCAGCTGGTGCCTTGGATATCGAACCCTTTGGATCAGTACAAGTCCACCACTGATTTTCCAACAACTGGTGGTCCGGCACTTTTTTAAAATGCGTACAAAATTACGAGAGTACACTTGAAATCCTCCCTCACCCCCCCCCCCCCCCCCCGAAGTCCCCCAACTCCCAAAAACATGGCGCCTAAGACGGGTTAGGCGACCGATCTCCACCTCACTCATCGGGTCTTTTGCGCCAGTTGGCAGATCAAATTTTCCCCCTGAGGCCACAGCTCTGGAACTCCAGCCGGCTGATCTCTCGGCTGCCTAGGAGGACCATTCCAGTACCGTTGGACTCCTCTTGGAGCCCGTGACCCATGTTGATCCAGCAAAACGGATAATCCAGAAAGGCTCAAAAATCAGTGATGGACCTGTACTTGCAAATATGCACCCATCTTCTCAAAATGTTCAACTTCAGCCTCATTTGAATTTCTAAGATATACTTTCTTTAACTGAGTCAGTGATAACTCATTGGTTTGCTCCCTGCAGTGTTGCAATGGTTTGCCAGCAATAAAGGCACAGGTAATCGGTCTGCTCATTTACAGTTTTGTACGTTATAAACAAACGCACAGCTTTCCCTAGTTGTAGTTTATCTGCAACTGACCTTGAGATGAACTTGTGAATAAGCACTTGGAAACGAGCAGTAAGTGTAATTCTGATCCAACTGATTTACTCTGCCTCTAATTACATCTTACTCATGTAGGATCAAGAGCATAAGAAGATTAAAGGTTTAAAACTAAAATTTCTCGGCCACCTTTTCGCTTAATCTAATTTTTCTTGCAAAATTTGTGATGTGTTGGAATGCAGGACTAAGGAACTGATTTTTCAATTCAGGGAAAGGAAATCCACGGATCCACAAACCTGTCTTCATTGACGGAATGGCAGTGGGGAATCAACAACTTCAAATTCCTAGTGTGTATATCATTGAAGATCTGTCCTGGGGCACATTGATCCAAGCGCAAAGAAAGCTCATCAATGCCTCTGGTTCCTGTGAAGATTGAGGAGCTGTGGTCTGACACCAAATACTCTAACTAACTTCGCCAGGTGTATGGTGGAGAGAGCGTACTGACTGGTGACATCATGGCTTGATTCCACCATATCCATGAACGAAGGAAGCTGCAGAAAGTGGTGGACCCTGCCTCAAAAACACAGTTAATATCATCAATAGCAGTTAATATCGCTTCATCCTTTCTAAAAGAGTGAATTAGAAAATGTCGATCTAGAAGCTAATTTTGTGGCAAGAATTCATGGGTAACAGGTAACTTCTTAATTCTTCCCACGCACAATTAAAGCATGGAATAATCTCCACCAAACTATAGTTACCCAACCAGATGCAACTAAATTTAAAGTAGCACTTTCTTCCCAATAACCCTTCCTGGCTTAATCCCTCCCTTCACCACCTCCAGTTTAAATTCCAGTTGGAATATTTTGGAGGACCAAGTAACCAAGAACTTCAAAAGACACATGATGATTGAACGCTGTCTGCGTGGTTGTACGAAGCTTATCACTGTACCTTTGTACACGTGACAATAAATTAAACTAAACTACAAGGATATAAAGTGTTCAAAAGGGAACTGCAGATGCTGGAATATCGAAGGTACACAAAATTGCTGGGTAAACTCAGCGGGTGCAGCAGCATCTATGGAGTGAAGGAAATAGGCGATGCTTAGGGCCAAACCCCTTCTTCAGACTGATGGGGGGTGGGGGGGTGAGAAAGAAGCAAAAGGGGAGGTGGAGGAGGAGCCCGAGGGCGGGCGGATGGGAGGGTGGGAGGAGACAGCTAGAGGGTTAAGGAAGGGGAGGAGACAGCAAGGGCTAGCAAAATTGGGAGAATTCAATGTTAATGCCATCCGGACGCAAGGTCCCCAGACGGAATATGAGGTGCTGTTCCTCCAATTTCCGCTGTTGCTCACTCTGGCAATGGAGGAGACCCAGGACAGAGAGGTCGGATTGGGAATGGGAGGGGGAGTTGAAGTGCTGAGCCACCGGGAGTTCAGGTAGGTTATTGCGGACTGAGCGGAGGTGTTCGGCGAAACGATCGCCCAACCTACGCTTAGTCTCCCCGATGCCACGCGCCAACTCTCGGACACCTCCTCCTACTTACCCTTGGACCATGACCCCACTGACGAGCACCAGGCCACCATTTCTAGCACCATCACCGACTTCATCAATTCCCAAGCCCTGCCCGACCAAGCTTCCAACCTCATCGTTCCCCAGCCCCGCACGGCCCGTTTTTACCTTCTCCCCAAAATCCACAAACCCGGCTCTCCCGGCAGACCCATTGTCTCTGCGTGTTCGTGCCCCACCGAACTCATCTCCACATACCTTGACTCCATCCTATCCCCCTTGGTCAAATCCCTCCCCACCTATGTTCTAGACACCTCAGACACTCTCCGCCGCCTCCACGCATTCCACTCTCTGGGCCCTCACCCCCTCATCTTCACCATGGATGTCCGGTCACTCTACACCTCCATCCCCCACCAGGATGGCCTCGGAGCCCTCCGGTTCTTCCTCGACCAGAGGAGCAACCTATACCCAGCCACTGACACTCTCCTCCGCTTAGCGGAGTTGGTCCTCACCCTCAACAACTTTACATTTGACTCCTCCCATTTCCTCCAAACACAAGGCGTAACTATGGGCACACGCATGGGCCCCAGCTACGCCTGCCTCTTTGTCGGGTACGTTGAACAATCCTTGTTCGAGACGTACCAGGGCCCCATCCCCGACCTCTACCTCCGTTACATTGACGACTGCTTTGGGGCCACCTCCTGCACCTACACACAACTGACTGACTTCATCCACTTCACCACCAACTTCCATCCGGCACTCCAATACACCTGGACAATTTCCGACACTTCCCTACCATTCCTTGACCTCACCATCTCCATCGCAGGGGACAGACTCCTGACCGACATACATTACAAACCCACTGACTCACATGGCTATCTGGACTACACGTCTTCCCACCCTGCCCCCTGTAAAGACTCCATCCCCTACTCCCAATTCCTCCGCCTACGCCGCATCTGTTCCCAGGATGAGACATTCCATACCAGGGCATCGGAAATGTCCTCGTTCTTCAGGGAACGGGGATTCCCCTCCGCCACCATAGATGAGGCTCACACCAGGGTCTCATCCATACCCCGTAACACTGCTCTCTCTCCCCATCCCCGCACTCGCAACAAGGGCAGAGTCCCTCTGGTCCTCACCTTTCACCCCACCAGCCGGCAAATACAACACATAACCCTCCGCCATTTCCGCCACCTCCAACGTGACCCCACCACTCGCCACATCTTCCCATCTCCCCCCATGTCTGCCTTCCGCAAAGACCGCTCCCTCCGCAACTCCCTCGTCAATTCTTCCCTTCCCTCCCGCACCACCCCCTCCACGGGCACTTTCCGTTGCAACCACAAGAAATGCAACACCTGTCCCTTCACCTCCCCCCTCGACTCCATTCAAGGACCCAAGCAGTCGTTCCAGGTGCGACAAAGGTTCACCTGTATCTCCTCCAACCTCATCTACTGCATCCGCTGCTCTAGATGTCAGCTGATTTACATCGGGGAGACTAAGCGTAGGTTGGGCGATCGTTTCACCGAACACCTCCGCTCAGTCCGCAATAACCTACCTGAACTCCCGGTGGCTCAGCACTTCAACTCCCCCTCCCATTCCCAATCCGACCTCTCTGTCCTGGGTCTCCTCCATTGCCAGAGTGAGCAACAGCGGAAATTGGAGGAACAGCACCTCATATTCCGTCTGGGGACCTTGCGTCCGTATGGCATTAACATTGAATTCTCCCAATTTTGCTAGCCCTTGCTGTCTCCTCCCCTTCCTTAACCCTCTAGCTGTCTCCTCCCACCCTCCCATCCGCCCGCCCTCGGGCTCCTCCTCCTCCTCCCCTTTTCCTTCTTTCTCCCCCCCCCCCCCCCCCCCCCACCCCCCATCAGTCTGAAGAAGGGTTTCGGCCCGAAACGTCGCCTATTACCTTCGCTCCATAGATGCTGCTGCACCCGCTGAGTTTCCCCAGCAATTTTGTGTACCTACAAGGATATAAATGTCTTTAACAAAACTTTTTAAGGATTGGCGAGCAGGATAGTGTTGATACTTGTAATGTATTTCCATTTTCTAAATGTGCCACAATGGATTTGCACAAAATTAAGGCTTATGAGATTGCCATTATTATTATTATGAATTGATCATTGTTAAATAGACCGACAACAGAGTAGAAAGAATTGGGTCTTTTAGGTTGATGTGGGCATCCATGAGTGAGAGACCACAAGGAACCTTCCTTGACCTGAATTATTTACACGTTATTGCAATGACTTGGATAAAGGATAGAATGTAATGTGTAGAAGTTAGTTGACAATGTAAAACTTAAGTTTAAAAAAAAGCGGTGAAGAGAATACAAAGAGAGTGCAGGAGAGGTTGGGGTATATGGTCAGGTTGAGTGAATGAGGAAGAACTTGGTCGGTGAATAATCCACTTGGGGAGGGAAAGGTCAACAAAAACAGTTTTTGAAATTGAAGGAGATTGGGAACTAGTAGTATAGCCAAGAATGTTTAAATGTCATTTATAGATTGACAACGGTGCAAATAGATTCTTAATTGAACATTATCCTTGAACATTGATCATAGTAGGTTACAGTGAGTGTGCATGGGTAGACAGAAATGCATGTTCTCATTGAGATGCAGAGTAGGGTTGAGAGGGGGAATGGCCACCCAGTAATAAGTAACTGGGCCTGCACCGCCATTCGATATGATCATGGCTGATCATTCAACTCGGTATCCTGTACCTGCCTTCTCTCCATACCCCCTGATCCCTTTAGCCACAAGGGCCACATCTAACTTAAATATAGCCAATGAACTGGCCTCAACTACCTTCTGTGGCAGAGAATTCAAGAGATTCACCACTCTCTGCGTAAAAAATGTTTTTCTCATCTCAGTCCTAAAAGACTTCCCCTTTATCCTTAAACTGTGACCCCTTGTTCTGGACTTCCCCGACATCGGGAACAATCTTCCTGCATCTAGCCTGTCCAACCCCTTAAGAATTTTGTAAGTTTCTATAAGATCCCCCCTCAATCTTCTAAATTCTAGCGAGTACAAGCCGAGTCTATCCAGTCTTTCTTCATATGAAAGTCCTGACATCCCAGGAATCAATCTGGAGAACCTTCTCTGTACTCCCTCTATGGCAAGAATGTCCTTCCTCAGATTAGGAGACCAAAACTGTACGCAATACTCCAGGTGTGGTCTCACCAAGACCCTGTACAACTGCGGTAGAACCTCCCTGCTCCTATACTCAAATCCTTTTGCTATGAATGCTAACATACCATTCGCTTTCTTCACTGCCTGCTGCACCTGCATGCCTACTTTCAATGACTGGTGTACCATGACACCCAGGTCTCGTTGCATCTCCCCTTTTCCTAATCGGCCACCATTCAGGTGATAGTCTACTTTCCTGTTTTTGCCACCAAAGTGGATAACCTCACATTTATCCATATTATACTGCATCTGCCATGCATTTGCCCACTCACCCAGCCTATCCAAGTCATCTTGCAGCCTCCTAGCATCCTCCTCATAGCTAACACTGCCCCCCAGCTTCGTGTCATCCGCAAACTTGGAGAACTTAAAGATAGCGGAGTCAGGGGATATGGGAAGAAGGCAGGAACGGGGTAATGATTGTGGATGATCAACCATGATCACATTGAATGGCGGCGCTGGCTATTCTATAGGTCTATTGTCTATTGTAATTATTATTAAGTGCCTAATACGTGAGGTCTCTTTTGTGACAAATTAACTACAAGAGAGACCGGTTTGTAATGGAAGATCTCAAGCAAACTATAATCTAAGTCAGATGGGGTCATATTACTCATTTTAGACCAAAAAACCTGCTTTGTTAATTGGACCTATAGGATAATCCCGCAAGATGATTTGCTAATGAATTACTGGCCCTTTCTAAACAAGAATTGCTTTTCTTGGTAAACTGCTCAGTTTTAGCTAATTAAATTCCAGCAGTAAACCTCCATCTCTATTAATGAGGCCTGTCTGGCAGCCTTTCAGAGATGGCCAGCTGCCTTTTGTTGTGCAAGATACATTTCCAGCCTGTCTGAGCCACTTTATTATTTTCTTCCTTGCTCCCACGCATATTTCCCAATCTATTTAACCCTGTACAATATATTTTTCAACTTGTATATTAATTCCATCATGGAACAGATAAGTTAGAACAGTGCAGCCTCAACCCACTGTATCTGCACTGCCAATCTAGATACTGTTACCCCACCTGCCAGCATGTTCTGGACACCTAAAGGTAATGTAGGTGTAGGTAATGTGCAAACAAAAACTTGCCTTGCATGTCTTTTAAGTTTCTTCCTCTCAGTTTAAACCTGTGCCCTCAGCTTAAACCAGGAACTGCAAATGCTGGTTTATACCGAAGATAGACACAAAATGCTGGAGTAACTCAGCCAGTCAGGCAGCATCTCTGGAGAACATGGATAGGTGACATTTTGGGTCGAGACCCTTCTTCAGACAGATTGTTGGGAAGAGAAGCTGAAAAGCGGGAGGCAACAATAAGCATGGCAGGTAATAGGTTGGCATAGATGAGGCATATGGTTGGAACAAAGGCTGGAGATAAGAAAGGAAGGTGTGAGGCAAATTTGAAGAATTGCAGATTATGAGCCTGGAGGGAAGAAAGTTCCACCTTGGGGAAAAGACTGATTACCTACCCCATCAATGCTTCTTATCATTTTCTATCAGATTGCCTCCAGTGCTCAAGAGAAAGCAATCCTGGTTTGCCCGACCACTCCTTATAGCTGATACACTCCAATCCAGCCAACATTGTGGTGAACCACTTCTACACATTCTCCCAAGCCTCCACATCCTTCCTGTGGTGTGTTAGTTAACTAGTCAATGTCATACCGCTGGGTTATACATTTAGAAAGGATATTTGGAGGAATTTCTCACCATTCACCTTCCCAAGGGCAATTCTGGATGGGCAATTAAATACTTGTTTAGCCTGAGAAGTACTTATTCCAGAAATTGAAATTGGTTTCACAGTGTAAAGCCAAGTGCGAACAGTTTTGCACAGACCATTGTATTGTGTTATAAATGCAATTTGCAGCCTTGTCTGCCAACAGCTGAATTCAAGTTCAAATGTAATTGTCACATGTACCAATTAAGGTACAGTGATATTTGAGTTAAATGAAATAAATAAGACTGCAACCACCAAATTATGTCCTCGCATTCCGAAATGCTCTTGCCGGCATTATGATGGTATAGGATTAGTGTTTCTTTCCTAATCCTCATAAAGAAAGATACCTCCAGAAGCAACAGTGGGGTTTTAAAATGTTTCTTTGGAAATGAACTTGCAGTCTTCCCCACACTGACAAAGTGATTTCTTCTCTTCAGATGCAGCTACTGGAGAGGCAAGTAATGGATGCCAACCGTCGTGCCGATAAGGCCAACCAGCAGGTGGTGTATAAACATATTTGGTTCTTCAACAACACTGCAGCATTTCCAATGTAGCTACATGCCTTCAATGTCACTTCCTAACGCTTGGTTAAGGGCCTGTCCCACCAGCATGCGTTTGCATGCGTCTAGCGCGACAAAACGTGGTCGCTTGAGGCGTACGGCCTCGCGGGGCCAGTCCCACTTCCAACCGCGGAGGCGTATGGAGTTGTGCGGGGCTCGTCCCGACATCATACTCACCAATCAGCTGGGCAGGAGGCGGGCCGACTGAATTTGGGCATCGCACGGCGTCGGGTGGTGACGTCATCACGCAACAGCACGCCGGGCGGTGACGTCATTGCGCAGTGGCACGCCGGGGGTGACGTAATTGCACAACGCCACGCGCTACGCGTACGCCATCAAGACGATGCGTACGGCGTCAAGATGCTGCGTACGATGTCAAGACGTTGCGTTCGCCCGTCGAGGCGCTGCGTACGGCCTCATTGCGGCTGCGGGCCGACAGGCCGTTGTCGCGCGGGATTTTCGGACAGTGCAAGATTTTTGGAACCCCGCGCGATGTCGGGACCAGCCCCGCACAACTCCATACGCCTCCGCCGATCGAAGTGGGACCGGCCACGCGAGGCCGTACGCCTCAAGCGACCACGTTTGGTCGCGCTAGACGCATGCTATTGCATGCTGGTGGGACAGGCCCTTTATTGGTTCACACCTTTCATGGGAATTGCTTCCAAGCAGTTGAGTCAACTAGTTACCTGAAAGTGGTGATTTCATTCAGGGAAGAAACTGAGAGGATGTTTTCCCTCATGGAAGAATCCAGAACGGGAATAAGGCCTCATCCCTTGGGAGGTCCTGGTTTTCATTTTAACACTCACAGGCTGCAGTGTGTTTAAGATATTTCTGCAAAAAAATGCTTGCCTAAGTGAAGAATTGCTCCTGTCTGAAATTTGTCACTGTGATAACAATGAATCTCACCCTGCATTTGCAACAGTAGCCAGGCCTCCTTCGTTTGTATTCCAGCAATTAATATTTTTTCTAGAATGGAAATGTTTATTAAATCTGTTTTGAACAATTGGTTTGCACATACAGGTCCGTGTTATGGAAGAAAAGCTAAACGCAGCCAACATCCAGACAAGTGAGTCCGAGAATAAGTTGTACAAGATTTGCCAGGAGCTGGAGGTCCTTGTAGTGGAAAAAGATGACTTCATTCAGCGTTTAGAGCTTCAGCTAGATGAACAGGTTGGAGCTCCTCTTCATTAATTCCTTCCTTGGTGACTCTGAAATGGATATTGGTTAAATATGAAATTGGAACTTTTAGTCATTATATTTTGAAACCTTGAAACCTTCTACACAAGCCATATTTCTCCATGTATTCTGTCCCATGCTATCTTCCACAACCCCTTATCTCTTCCATCCCACAACTCCATTTGACCTTCAGCATTTTACTTCTGTTAATTAATAGTGTTAGACTGCAAAGAAATAACTGAAACCAAATGCATAGTAAAATCCCTGATCAACACCTGCTGAAAATACAGATGGGATACAGATTCAGGCAATAGACAATAAATAGGTGCAACCGTAGGCCATTCGGCCCTTCGACCCAGCACCGCCATTCAATGTGATCATGGCTGATCATCCACAATCAGTACCCTGTTCCTGCCTTCTCCCCATATCCCCTGACTCTGCTATCTTTAAGAGCCCTATCAAGCTTTCTCTTGAAAGTATCCAGAGAACCGGCCTCCACTGCCCTCTGAGGCAGAGAAATCCACAGACTCACAACTCTCTGTGTGAAAAAGTGTTTCCTCATCTCCGTTCTAAATGCCTTACCCCTTATTCTTAAACTGGCCCCTGGTTCTGGACTCCCCCAACATCGGGAACATGTTTCCTGCCTCTAGCATGTCCAAACCCTTAATAATCTTATATGTTTCAATAAGATCCCCTCTCATCCTAAATTCCAGAGTATACAAGCCCAGCCGCTCCATTCTCTCAGCATATGACAGTCCCGCCATCCCGGGAATTAACCTTGTGAACCTACGCTACACTCCCTCAATAGCAAGAATGTCCTTCTTCAAATTTGGAGACCAAAACTGCACACAATGCTTCAGGTGTGGTCTCACTAGGGCCCTGTACAACTGCAGATGGACCTCTTTGCTCCTATACTCAACTCCTCTTGTTATGAAGGCCAACGTGCCATTCGCTTTCTTCACTGCCTGCTGTACCTGCATGCTTACTTTCATTGACAGATGGGGTCAAGGAAAGAGCGTTCACGTCGCGGCCCTGCTTCCACCAATCTTTCCACCACCACGCACAAGAAGCACAAGAAGCGACAAGACAGACACCATTGTGCAGGTGCCGAGAGGTGTGTTCAGCTCTGGCTGAACAACTTCTAATCCTGTTTGTGGACTCGATAAGAAGAAGATTGACAGATGAACAAGGACCCCCAGATCATGTTGTACTTCCTCTTTTCCCAACTTGACACCATTTAGATAGTAATCTGCCTTCCTGTTTTTGCTACCAAAGTGGATAACCTCACATTTATCCACATTAAACTGCATCTGCACATTCACCCAACCTGTCCAAGTCACCCTGCATTCTCATAGCATCCTCCTCACAGTTCACACTGCCACCCAGCTTTGTGTCATCTGTAAATTTGCTAATGTTACTTTGAATCCCTTCATCTAAATAATTGATGTATATTGTAAATAGCTGCGGTCCCAGCACCGAGCCTTGCGGTACCCCACTAGTCACTGCCTGCCATTCTGAAATGGACCAGTTAATCCCTACTCTTTGTTTCCCGTCTGCCAACCAATTTTCTATCCATGTCAGTACTTTATCCCCAATACCATGTGCCCTAATTTTGCCCACTAATCTCCTATGTGGGACATTATCAAATGTTTTCTGAAAGTCCAGGTACACTACATCCACTGGCTCTCCCTTGTCCATTTTCCTAGTTACATCCTCAAATAATTCCAGAAGATTAGTCAAGCATGATTTCCCCTGTGTAAATCCTTGCTGACTCGGACCGATCCTGTTACTGCTATCGAAATGTGCCACTATTTCATCTTTTATGATTGACTCCAGCATTTCCCCACCACCGATGTCAGGCTAACTGGTCTATAATTCCCTGTTTTCTCTCTCCCGCCTTCCTTAAAGTGGGATAACATTAGCGACCCTCCAATCCACAGGAACTGATCCTGAATCTATAGAACATTCCAAAATGAACACCAATGCGTCCACAATTTCTAGAGTCGCTTCCTTAAGTACCCTGGGATGCAGACCATCAGGCCCTGGGGATTTATCAGCCTTCAGTCCCATCAGTCTACCCAACACTAATTCCTGCGTAATGTGGATTTCCTTCAGTTCCTCCGTCACCCCAGATCCTCTGGCCACTGCTATATCAGGAAGATTGTTTGTGTCCTCCTTAGTGAAGACGAATCCAAAGTACCTGTTCAACTCATCTGCCATTTCCTTGTTCCCCGTAATAAATTCACATTTTTCTGTCTTCAAGGGTCCAACTTTGGTCTTAACTAATTTTTTTTCTTCACATACCTAAAGAAGCTTTTACTATCCTCCTTTATATTCTTGGCTAGCTTACCTTCATACCTCATCTTTTCTCCCCGTATTGCAGTTATCTTCTGTTGCTCCTTAAACATTATCCAATCCTTTTGCTTCCCGCTCATCTTTGCTATGTTCTACTTCTCTTTTATTTTTATACTGCCCCTGACTTCCCTTGTCAGCCACGGTCGCCCCTTACTCCTCTTGGAATCTTTCTTCTTCTTTGGAATGAACGGATCCTGCACCTTCTGTATTATTCCCTGGCCAGTAGAGGGAGTTACACACAAAGTGCTGGAGTAACTCAACGAGTGAGGTAGCATCTCTGGAGAAAAGGTATTGGTGATATTTTGGGTCAGAAGCCTTCTTCAGACCCTTTTTCAGAGATGCTGCCGGACTCTCTGAGTTACACCAGCAGTTTGTGTCTATCTTTCGTATAAACCAGCATCTGCAGTTCTTCGTTTCTACAATAGAGGAGGATGAAGGGCGAACCATCAGATTTTTCTCATGATGGAACATCAAATTTTGAATTTATATGTAACCAAATCAGGAGACAACTCCTCTCTGCTAAAAAATAATTGCATTAAACTAAAATAATGTATTCAGTACAGCTGCAAATTACTGATTTGATGAGGAGGAAACAATTGGAAAAAGGGCAATTTGAATCCCGAACATTGGTTCAGATGCTTGTGAAAGTCTTGGAAATTGATTGCAGTCCTTAAACTGCTCATTTCCTTCAGTATTCCACAATTCCCAGCTACTTTTGCTAACAATTATCTCTCCTTCAATGCTTACAAATATTGAATAATTCAACTAACAATTAGAAACTATGATATCTTGAGATAGTCTGCTCAATGATCTTGGAGTCCAGCCACCCAACAATTATTGTTCAGCCTTGACTAGCCATTAGCCAGTTTGGTGGACATACAGGATGCACACATCTTCAGACAGAAGTTACCAACCGATGAGGGATGTAAAATTTTGCTGGTAGCCAGATCCTGGACAGTCATTTGTTGAAATGATAGCTCTGCACATCTTACTTTATTTAACTGACTACAAAAAAAATTGGAAGAGAAAGGGAGTTGGTTGCTGATGTTGAGCATAGAACAGTACAGCACAGGGATAGGCCCTTTGGCCCACAATGTCCATGATGCCTGATTAAACTATTCTCCTTTGTCTGCTTGTGATCCATATTTCTCCAATCCCTGCATATCTATGTGCCTATCCAAAACTATATTAAATGGCACTATTATATTTGCCTCCTCCTTTACCGCTGGCAGCGTGTTCGAGGCACTTACCACTCTGTCTAAAAAAACACTCACCCCGCACATCTCCTTTAAACTTTTCCCCTCGCCATTCAACTTATGCCCGCTAGTCTTTGACATTTCCATCCTAGGAAGAAGATTCTGTTTACCCTATCTATGCTTCATAATTTTCTATACTTCTATCAGGTGTTCCCTCAACCTCTGGCATTCCAGTGAAATCAATCAGAGTTCATCAAAAAATGGTTAAAATTGTCTTAATTCAGTTTCTTTCTTTAATACAATTCCCACTCCTACCGCAGGGATGCTTCGTTTTGATGGGCTTGCCAGGTACTGTTGGATATCTTGTTCATTGACCACATCTAATGTTTCAGAGCAGATCCCACTGTGGGCAAGTTAGTTGACTATAAAAAGTATTGCAGATGTTTAGTTCCTATCTTAAGTGGAGTGCACTGAGAGATGAGTTTCTGACTGATTATCGTTTTAAGTTTCCCCTCCCAAAAGCAGAAGCTTAACTTCAATTACCTATTGTAAATCCTGTTGGGAACAGTACATCTTCTAACATGACCGTCGTTCATTTCAATTACTGACGGCTTCCAGGGGATCTTTAATTCTGCTATAATGGCACAAAGCAATGGAAATTAAAGAGGCTTAGACAAGCTTGTGAAATAAATCATATCCAGAGAGCAGAAATGAACTCTTCAACACGATTGACCCGAGTTGGATTTGAAAACATACATTGTTTGCTACCAGTACTCTTGAAAGAGGTGCAGAATAATAAAGCATGTTCACCAACATTGGATTTATACCACCACACAATGTATGAAAAGTATACTAATGATTCCATTGTCTGTCACTAATTGCATTTTACCCATGGTTTTCTCCCGTTGGGATGAAGTGTTACACTGCAGTAATAAGATCGTAATATATATATATTTTTACATTTCAGAAACATCTACGGATGCAGGAGGCCAAAGTTATAGAAGAGAAAGCAGCCAAAATCAAAGATTGGGTGACAATGAAGCTGCATGAGGTACTCGGATTATGCTACATATCCAGAGGAAATGATCAGCACTGCATTCTGAACAACCCATGCAAAGATAGTTCTGTTTAAGAAGGAACTGCAGATGCTGGAAAATCGAAGGTAGACACAAATGCTGGAGAAACTCAGCGGGTGAGGCAGCATCTATGGAGCGAAGGAAATAGGCGACGTTTCGGGTCTGAAGAAGGGTTTCGACCCAAAACGTTGCCTATTTCCTTCGCTCCATAGATGCTGCCTCACCTGCCGAGTTTCTCCAGCATTTTTGTCTACCAAATATAGTTCTGCATTTGATTGATTATATATCATTTTTTTTTTTTAATTGAGGCATGGAACCTGTGATTTAAAAAAAAATTATTCTGTTTCTCAAAGAAAATTTAAAGGACGATTTGCATGTATAAAGTGATTTCAAAAACCTTCAGGCATCCCATAATATTTCTGCAGCAATGAATTACTTGTGAACTTTAATCATTGTGTTAACGATGGACAAATTGTGGACAGTAAGTTCCAATAGTCACAGAATAATGACAAGATTGTCAGTCTAGCATGACTTCAAGGACCTTATGCCATGTAATCATTTACAGTCATCTGTGAGGGAAGAACAGGCTTGTGCTAACTAGCTCATGCAAAAGATGCTATCCTCAATAGTGTTGCACTCCTCACGATGTTTTAAAATGAGTGATTTCTCCCTCAAGACTCCAGACTAATAACTATTTACAATGTAGGTTGGAAAAATAAAGTGGTAGAGCTGCTGCCTGGCAATGCCAGAGACCCGGGTTCGGCCCTGACCTTGGGAGCTGTATGTGAGGAGTTTGCACGTTCTCCCTGTGACCATGTGAGTTTACTCCGTGCCCTGGCTTCCTCCCACATCCCAAAGACATGAGGGTTTGTAGGTTAATTGGCCCCTGTAAAATTGCCTCTAGTGTGTAGGGAGTGGTTGAGGTGGAATAATATAGAACTAGTGTAAATGGGTGATTGATTGGTGTGGTCGATGGGCCGAAGGGCCTGCTTCCATGCTGTATCTTTAACTCTAAACTAAAAACTAAAGTCATAAATGTTACATAGTTTATTTTTGATAAGCATTTTCAGTAAGTATTAACTAATTGGATGTTATAATGTGGAGTAATACAGGATTTAGTAACACACTAATATTTACTTTATTTGTAGCTTGAAATTGAAAATCAAAATATTAAATTTATCAATCAACAACAAGTGGAACATATCCAGATCCTTCAGACAAAGCTACAAGGTATAAATAGTGCGATTCACTGATAAATCCAGCACTCTACCCTTATAGTACAGCACTGTCGGCACTGTACTGTTACAAATATAGTAATGATGTCGGATAAGTGCCTCGGATATGTGGAATATATTCATTTTCCCTTGGTATGCCTTTGGATTCTGCAAGGTGGAAGTTAATGATACCAATGTATGCAAAAATTAACCTAACATTTGCTCCTTTTGTTACGGCATTCTTGCCTGCAAAACTTGCTCCACCCACCTGCCAATCAGTCCCCCCCACCCCTCACCTGCATCCACCTATCACTCACCAGGCGTTGTCCTGCCTCTCCTCCCACCCCATCTCTCTTTTCCAGTTTTCTCCCCCCTATTACAATCAATCTGAAGAAGGGTCCTGACCCAAAACGTCACCTATCCATGTTCTCTGAGATACTGCCTGACTCACTGAGTTACTCCAGCACTTTCTATCATTTTTTAAATAAACCAGCATCTGCAGTTCTTGCGAGAGTTGCAACTGCAGTTCCTGTCTGAAGAAGGGGCCTGACCCAAAATGTTATCTATCCACGTTCTCCAGAGATGCTGCCTGACGTGCTGAGTTACTCGAGCATCTGCAGTTCCATGTTGCGATGCTTGAATTAATATTATTTTCTTCAATTTATAGGAATGTTTTGAAGTAGATTTGGTGTAAAAGGTGGGCTGGACTTGAAGGTCACGTGTCCATTACCCCCCCTCAGATGATACCTGATGTTCATCCAGCGCTCTGTGAAGCTGCTTTTTAAAAAAAGTGAATACTTGGGTTTAGTTTAGTGATACAGCGCGGGAACAGGCCTTTCACCTCACCGAGTCCACACCGACTAGCGATGCCCGCACATTAACACTATCATACATACACGAGGGACAATTTACATTTATACCAAGCCAATTAATCTACTAACCTGTACATCTTTGGAGTGTCGGAGAAAACCCACGCGGTCACGTGGAGAACGTACAAACTCTGTACAGACAGCGCCTGTAGTCGGGATCGAACGCGCATCTCTGGTGCTGTAAGGTAGCACCTCTACCACTGCGCCTCCATGCCACCAACAAAGTTGATGTAAAATGAGTGTGTATGCTGACAAACCAATCTGGGCTGTTGCCTTCTGCCACAATTTCCATTCGCAAACTTCCTTGTGTCTGCTCAACATCACCCTGTGGAACGTTGAGTAGAAACATTCCCACTTGATGGGTCATCCCAGCTGTTTGGCCTTTCTGAATGGGGAAGGGTGGAATCCAAAACTATCTAGTGCAGTAGGGTCTGACTTGTGTTTAGTGACTCTTGGAGGTAAAGTCAAGAATCTCTCATGGGCTGGTAGCTTTATTCCATTCAGTTCCATTCAAACTGCTTATTTCCCTCCCAAATTGTTTTATAATTCATTCCACGTAGCAGTAAAGTTCTGATATAAGGTCATCAATAAAGGTGGCACGGTGGTAGAGTTGCTGTCTTACAGCGCCAGTGTCCCGGGCTCAATCCTAACTGCAGGTGCTGTCTGTACGGAATTTGCACGTTCTCCCTGTGACCACGTGGGTTTTCTCCGGGTGCTCCGGTTTCCTCCCACATCCAAAATACGTGCGGGTTAGTAGGTTTATTGGCTTCTGTAAATTGCCACTAGTGTGTAGGCTGCGAAACCGGGATAACAGGTGATCATTGGACGGTGCGGACTCCGTGGGCCGAAGAGCCTGTTTCCATATTGTATCTCTAGATTAAACTATGGCCGCAAGAGTTGGTGTTTACGTATTTGATTATTTACTGTCACTTGTTTATTATTTGACCAAGTGATTGGAATATCTAATATTGCTATTGGTGAAAATACTGCCTTTAGCATTAGAAGCTTCATGACAACATATTATTCCACGAGGAATAATCATTCCGACTTCCCAAAGTTGAATTATGCCCCTTGTACCTGACAAAAAATGCTTAAAATGAAAAGTAAAGAGAGATCTATATTTTGTTCTGGAGTTGTGTGATTTTTCATCTCAATGCATATTAAGTGAAAGATTAAAATACAAACTAGACCAAGGGGGACCCGTTGGGTCCCGTCCCCTCAACGCGCGGTTGCGGGGGGGGGGGGGGGGGGGCGGCCTTCGGTGTCACACACACTAACCCCCCCCCGCTTGATATTATATTACTATAATTCATTCGCTTCTTTTACCCCATCCCCCGCCCTATCCACTCACGCATAACCCCCAACTGTGCAGGTGCAGCTAGAGAGGGGGGGTTGGAAAGGGGGGAGGGGGGAAGAGAGAGGGGAGTAGAGATTGAGGGGTGGGGGGGGGAGGCGCAAGGCGTCACAGGGGAGGACTGGTTCCCGAATGCAATACTCCACCACTTACCCATCGGTCCCAATATTCACCACTCCCTAGAGAGAGGGGGGGGGGGGACAGAGAGAGGGGGGGGGGGACAGAGAGGGGGGGTGGGGACAGAGAGGGGGGGGAGGAGAGGGGGGGGGCAGAGAGGGAGTGGGGGCAGAGAGGGAGGGGGGGCAGAGAGGGAGGGCCCCTTCCACCCCCCCTCTCCCCCCCCCTCACCTCCACCCCCCCTTCCCCCCCCCCTCCTCCTCCACCCCCCCCCCTCTCCTGCCCCCCCCCCCCCCCTCCACCCCCCCTTTCCTCCTCCCCCCCCCCAAGCTTGGGGGCACTCGGCTGATAAATCGCGAGCTGAATCGACCGTCAGCACACACACGCCAACACTTCGCAAAGGCGGGGGCATGGAAAGCGGGGGAGCGCTGTCTGAAATTCACACGGAACAAAGCCAAGGTGATATCCGCGATGAACAGGAAGGTAAAAGACAGCTAGCACAGTGTACGGTAAGTCCTTTAACAGAGTGGGGGGGGGGGAGGAGAGAAGGGGAGAGGGGGGAGAGAAGGGAGGGAGAAGGAGTGGAGCCACTTTTAAGAAGCATTTAACATTACCGGTCCGTTTTCATTGGCTCTGAAAATTCGTGCTTAAGTTTTTTTTCCCCCAATGAGCCAATTAACATGCCCGGTCAGCAAAGGAGAGTGCCTACGGCTACCTAGACTACCTATAACTAAATGGCGACCCCCCTACCACTTCACTACGAGTTTGAAAGAACCATGCCGACTAATTTTTACTCGCGGAAACATTTTCAGCATGTTGAAAATCTTTCCTCGACCAAACTGAGGCCACGAGTATGCGGGTACTTCTCTCGAGCATGAAGGTGAGTTACAGTGACCTCCTAGGACCACGTGTCGACTATGCTGCGAGTTTGTGGCGAGTGCAAACTCTTCTAAACTCGCAAATTAGGTCGCCATAGTGGGACAGGCCTTTAAGAAAAAGGTCTTATTTTGTACAGTGGTCAGAAAGCTGAAATAACAAATGCCATCCTGCTCTCTCTCTCTCTCAGCCCTGACAGGGAGTCGCGGACAGAAGTCACCATCATGTTTAAGTCAAACCTCAGGAGAAGCACAGCGACTCAGCAGCCTGACATTTGGATACTTCAAAGGAAATCCTCAAAGTCTTCAGCAAAATACTCTGGAAACTGGATTAATGAATAAACAGATTACAGGTGGATGGAAACCTTGCTAAAATCTTGTGCAAAGTACATTGGGGACTGGATAAGCTTCACACATTCACAAGATACCAATTTATGACAAACATTTTGCTAACAAATCTTAATACAGGTCCAGCACTCTTTTTCCGGCAACTGATGGTCTGGCACCTCCTTTAATTCGGACAAAACCACGAGAGCGCACTTGAAATTCCCCCCCCCTCCCCCTCCCCCTCCCCAGAAGTCCCCCTGAAAATGTTATGTCTAGGCCAGGTGAGGCAGCCGATCTTGATCTCATTGGGACAAATGCGGCCGATCGGCAGGTCAAATTCCAGGCCGGCTGTCTGGAACTCTAGCCTGGCTGGAGCCGGCAGATTCGTTCCCATAACCGATTTTGCAGGCCAGTATCTCAGCCCCTCCCTCAGTTGCTTAGGCGGATTGTTCCGGTACCAATCAACTCCTCTTGGAGGCCCTGACCTCTGGACCGGCAAAACGGATACTTCACAAAGGCTCTCACAAAGGACCGATTATCTACAGTTGGTGATAGCAGAGCCTATGAATGACTCCTAGATGCGGTGGCAAAGTGGCCATTAGTATGGGAGAATGACAACTGGGTCAGGAGGGTAATCACTGAGTTTTACAGATTTGTTCAATTCAATGATGATGATACATTATTGTCACATGTACCTAGGTACAGTGAAATGCTTTGTTTTACATACAAGCCGGTAAAATCATAGAGTAGACCTCACCTACACGGTAGGCAAGCGTCGCCACCATGCGTCTCGCGCCGACAAAGTTACCAAAGTACGCCGAACTTTCCTATACTGCCTGCCGCCGTACGTGGCAGCAACCCCTACCCGCTCGCTGGGTCCCCCATACTTCTTGACGCTCCACCTCATTCTCGATGCTCCACCTCGCTGGACAGAGTCGAGGGAGGAGGTATAGGGACAGGTGTTGCATCTCCTGAGGTTGCAGGGGAAGGTACCTGGGGAGGGGGTGGTTTGGGTGGGAGGGGATGAGTTAACCAGGGAATTGCGGACGGAACGGTCTCTGCGGTAAAGTGTGGAGATGGGAAGATGTGGCTAGTGGGGGGATCCCCTTGGAGGTGGTGAAAATGTCGGAGGATTCCGTGTTGTATGTGACGGCTGATGGGGTGAAAGGTGAGGACTAGGGGAACTCTGTCCATGTTGCAACTAGGGGGAGGGGGAGAATGTCTGTCTTAGTGCATCAATCTATGTCATTTCAAGCATCTAGAATTATGAATGTAATTTGACGCATGCTTATCCTTTCCAGGCAAGGAAATGAACAAGAGGTCCCGCTCGAAACCTGCTCAAAGTACTGACATAGATCAAAGGGGTTTCCCACAAAACCACTGTGTGTCGGAGTTAGAAGGTAGCAAAGAACTGACTAATCATCAGCCTTTAACAAAAGAAGTAGGTACGGCTTTTATGCCTCTGAGTGATGACAGTTCCGATGAGGGAGTGAGAATAAATCAGGCAACATCTAAATCCTGGTCCAACCTGTCCATTCACACGTCCGAGGAAGCCATTAGACTCAGTCAGATTGGGAGCGATACCTACCTGACAGCATCTGACAACAGCTTTGATGACGAAGGTAAAATTGTGAAAAAGCTACCTTTGCAAGATGCGGTTGCAAATACCAAATCAAGACACGCTGTAGATCACTTTCCGAGCATCGTGATCCCGAAAACACTGAGTAGAAAAAAAACGGACCTTGATTGTTCTTCCGATGAGTTAAACAAGCGATTTCAGTCACAAAGGCTAGATTCGTCATCGGGTGACAAGCACAATCCGAGTCTGATTCTAACATCAACACCTACAACAGCTGGCAGGACCCAGCACACACCTTGCTTCACCAAAGCAACATCTTCATCAGACTTAACGCCGCCAAAGTTAAGGGCTCCCAGTGTATTTGGTACAAGTGCGGCCAAAGCAAAGAAACACTGCAGCCAACCTCAGCTAAGCACTGACCGCCTGTTTAGCAAGAACCGCAACGTTATAAGTATGATGAGGCCAATGGATCACGAAGAAACTGACATCGACGTCATTGACGTCGAAACTGACATTCTGGAGAAAATGGAAATGGGCTATGAAGAGGGGATGTTTTGCTATGATTCTGAAACCCAAGTTACCGAGGAGCAACCATGCATAGAAGCCAAAGGCAAAGTTCCCAATAACAAACCACCAACTCCCCCTCTGCACAGATTCCCTTCCTGGGTAATTCTTATGATTCTGATGTGGTGATGAGCATTTGATGCTTTATTTGTTGATTTTAAAGATGTCGGGTTTTAAATATTGTTCTTATTGCTCTGACAGCTATAACAGTGCAGCTCACCAAACCAACATTTAAGAAATATTTAGACAGGTACATGGATAGGACGGGTTTAGAGGGATATGGACAAAACACAGGCAGATGGGACTAGTGTAGCTGGGGCATGTTGATCGGTGTGGGCAAGTTGGGCCAAAGGGCCCGTTTCCACACTCTTTATCACCACAAAAACCTCAGGTATTTTACATCAGGATGGGACTGGTGCATTTATCCACAGCAGGCAATGAAAAACATTTTTGCATTATTTAAACATTTTCTGAAATTGTACCACTTAAACTTTGGTGAGGAATTACTAATCTTTGGTGAGGAAAAATTAAACTAAACTAAATTGGTCCATCCACTAATCAATCTTTAGACGTAAAAAGCGTTATTTCACAAAATACAGCAATAAACGTGAGTAAACTTGACAGGAGAAATCCAGTGGCAGGCAACAGCATCCCTGCAGGTGAGTATCACGGCAGTAAATCTGGTCTCGGATCAACTTCTTGCCTGTGTATCAAGCACTTGTGATCTGATCTGTCCAAGTCATGCAAACTGGTAAATTCCATAATCCAGATTACATGCCAAAGAACGCCCTGAAATTAGGTACAAAAGCTCCGAGGAGAGGCTGCAGTTGGTGTCTTTAGTTCATATCTTTCCAGTAAATTTAGGGTAATTAATAGAGATAGCTATGTAGTCCATGTCTAAGAAGTATATAGGTGGCCGGTGATCACTGCTGCTTGTAGACAAAGGGTTTTTAAACACTCTTTTCCTTGACCAAGCTTTTCACTGTACCTTGGTATACGTAACAATGAACTGAACTAACTAACCCATTTGAGATGAAGGCGAATGTCATCTTCCCTGCTTTCACTGACAAGTGGCTCCCAAGAACATGGATAGGTGACTTTTCGAGTCAAGACCCTAATCAGTCAGAGAGTGGTGAATCTGTGGAATTCATTGCCACAGTGGCTGTGGAGGCCAAGTTATTGGGTATTTTTAAGGCAGAGATTGACAGAATCTTGATTAGTAACGGTTGCGGGGGTTATGAGGAGAAGGCACGAGAATGGGATTGAGAGGGAAAGATAGATCAGCCATGATTGAATGTGGAGTAGATTTGATGGGCCAAATGGCCTAATTCTGCTCCTATAATTTATGAATTTATTAATCTGCTGTCTGACCTGCTGATCTAATCAAGCACTTTGCATCATCTTTTGATCAAATGTCTAGTTCTACAAATTGCTTTTGATTAAAGTTTGGAAGTCCTTTATCTGGAAGATTGCTGTTCAATAATTTGTGTGATCGTTCAGTGGGATGAACAGAATTTCCTTTTATCTTTTAATCTAGGAGAGCAGGATTTATGCAGTAGCCAAATCGGGTATGAGAATGTCCGAGGCCATCTATACAGACCCAAGTAACAAATGTAAGTCTTGAATACTTGTGAGGAAAAAATGGTTCCAACCTAATTATGTCTAGGATCATTGGTCCACAGGATGATCTGTTCCCTTGAATAACATTACAGAGGTTTTACTGCTCTAGAGACTGATTTACCAGATTGTGTTTACTTTTCTGTGAAAGCTTTAGCTGCTGCATGTGCTAAGTTATCTCCCTTAGGGGTGGATGCTGTGTGAGTGGATCAACTTTTAAATGCCTGTTTACGTATTACGTAAGTATATTTATCAGGCACCCGCATGTAGTGCTTATTTTTCTGACAGTACGTGCCTCTAAAAAGTTTTTTAGAAAACTAGATTTTTCGAATTTTTAATCTTACAAGATGTTTACTAAAGTTTAAAAGTTAAAATATGTTAATTAAGTTAGGCATTCAGGCCCTTAAACAGCATAAGAAGCTTACAGGATGGCGATCTACCACAAACAGTAAAGGGCCTGTCCCACTTGGGCAACCTAATCCGCGAGTTCTGGCGAGTTTGCCCTCGACATACTCGCAGCATGGTCGAAACGAGGTCGTAGGAGGTCTTCGTAACTCTCCTTCATGCTCGAGAGTGGTCCCCGCGTACTCGAGGCTTCAGCTAGGTCGCGGCGTATTTTTCAACATGTTGTAAAATGCCCGCGAGTAAACAAAGGTTGCCATGGAAAAAATCGATACTTTTTGATCTCGTAGGTTTAGTCGTAGTAGGTCGGCATGTTATTCGTAGATAATCGAGGGTAGTCGAAGGTAGTCGTAGATAGTCTTCATCATAGTCGAAAGAGATAGAAGGAGGTCGTCTTCACTCTCCACTATTTGGTGTCCAATTTTGCCGAAGTTAGTCGTAGCTAGTTGTAGTTGGTCTTCAACATAGTCGAAGGAGCTCGAAGGAGCTCTTCTACATAGTCGAAGGAGGTCTTCAACGACATTTTTTTCAAACTCTCCTAAACTCTTCTAAACTCGCCAATTAGGTCGCCCAAGTGGGACTGCCCCTTAAGGATCGATATGCGTACCGGCACCTATTTGTCTGCAAGAAATACCCTGCTCATATGTACGTATATATAATAAATGGTTTTATTATACATAATATACATATGAGCAGGGTATTTAACAGTCCTGTATCTTCCATTCGATAAATGTTTAATTTCTTTATGCATACATTTTAATGCAGCTTTTGAATGTTAATCAAACTGTATAATTATTCTTCATTATTTTCTAGGCACTGGCTTCATGCCTTCTCAATCCACATCGGAATCTTATACCAGTTTGGTTTATAATAGCATGACTATTCCAGTTTACACTGTTCTGAAAGGGGTGAGTTGTGCAGGTTAAAGCAACAAATTGTTGAAAGATAATTGTTGAAAAGGAAACCGGCTCTTCAGCACACCATGTCGACGCTGACAATCAATCGCCCGTTTACTCTAGTACTATGTATCCCACTATCTCAAGTACTATGTTATCCCACTATCTCATCCACGCCCTACACTTGAGGGGCAATTTATTATGGCCAATTAACCTACGAACCGGCACATCTTTGAGATGTGGGAGGAAATGGGAGCACCCGGATGAAACCCGGATCCGGTCACCGGGAGAACATGCTAACTCCACAGATAGCACCCAACATCAGGATCAAACCCAGGTCTCCAGAACTGTGATGTGACAACTCTACTAGCTGGCATCAGCTCCACCTACATCAACCGACTCCAACTGGTCCAGAACGCAGCCGCCCGACTCATCACCCACACCAAATCCTGGCATCACATCACTCCAGTCCTCAAACAACTTCACTGGCTTCCCATCTCCCACCGGATCACCTACAAAATCCTGGTCCTCACCTACAAAGCCCTCCACCATCTGCCCCCCCCCCCCCCCATATCTCACTGACCTCCTCTCCCCCTACCTACCCTCACAGTCCCTCAGATCCACATCAGCCGGTCTCCTCTCCATCCACAAGTCCAACCTCCGCAGTTTAGGGGACAGAGCCTTCTCCAGGGCAGCTCCCAGGCTCTGGAACTCCCTCCCCCAACTGATCCGCAATTCCGTGTCCCTCACCATCTTCCAGTCCCGCCTCAAGACCCATCTCTTCACCTCTGCCTATCCTTAGCCCCACGTCCCCCTCCCTTTTCATCTGTGCATGAATTGCCTCATATTGTGTTTTGAATTGAATTCTGTCTTTAATTTGTGTACTAGTCATGTCTCTACTATTTATTTCATTCCCCTTACATGTTTTTCCTCTACCTGCTAAATTTTTGTAAGGTGTCCTTGAGACTCTTGAAAGGCGCCCATAAATAAAATTTATTATTATTATTATTAGCTGCACCACTGTTTAGTTTAGAGATACAGCGTGGAAACAGGCCCTTCTGCCCACCGAGTCCACGCCGACCAGCGATCACCTGTACACTAGTTCTATCCTACATACTAAGGACAACTTACAGAAGCCAATTAAACTACAAAGCTGTACGTCTTTGGAATGGGGGGAGGGAACCAGAGCACCCGGAGAAAACCCACATGGTCACAGAACGAGCAAACTCCGTACAGACAGCATCCGTAGATAGAATTGAACCCGAGTCTCTGGCACTATAAGGCAGTAACTCTACTGCTGTGCCACTGTGTTGCCCAACATTTTATACAAAAGGGTGTTAAAGAGTCATACAGCACGCAAACAGGCCCTTTGGGTCAACTTGCCCATGCTGACAAGTTCCCACTGTCCGCCTTAGACCCATATTGTTCTAAACCTATTGTGCCTATTAAATCTTTCCCTCTCATCTTAAACCTATGTCCTCTTGTTCTTGATTCCCCTACTCTGGGTATTTATTGTACCTACACCTCTAACCTGCCCAACCACTCCCTGGAGTTCAGGCCCTCAAGTCCTGGCAACTTCCTCGATGTTCTTCCCTGTACTCTCTCCACCTTAACAACATCTTCCTTATAGCAGGGTGACCAAAACTGAACACAATACTCCAAGTGCAGCATCACCAACGTCTTGTACAACTGTTACATAACATCCCAACTTCTATACTCAATACCCTTACAAGTCCAATGTACCGAAAGCTCTCTTGCCCACCCTATCAACCTGTGACACCATTTTCCTGGAGCTATATACCTGCACTCCGAGGTCCATCTTGCTACTTTCCCTTCTACAAAATATTGTTGAAACACAGTTCATATATTTTTTTAAGGGATTAGATGGGTGAATGCTGACTTGACAACATTGCTGTTTATCATTGTAGTTTTCTGGTTTAGGAATAGATTTTCAACTATTCTCTGTTTAAGTGAGATCTGCACAAATTATAATGTCCACATTGTGATTATTCTGGTGTGTGTGCTATTACACATACACTGGTGTGTATGCTATTAAATTAAATCTGTACAGAATTTCATTGCCTGGAGATCCTGCTGCATATGTTAAAATTTTAACACAGATATCTTCTTAAAATTTGAAGAAAGCAACCCAGATCAGCACCAGCCCTTTCTCAGACGAGTCGTCTGAAACAGAAGAAAGTGACAGCTCGAGAGGGAGCTCCAGGACATCAATGGCAGGATCAGACTCCCGCAAAGCCAGCAGCCCCAGCAGTCCGCGGGCCATGAAACGAGGTATGGTATCCACTACATGTCCGTGAAGCACTGGTGGGTGTGTCTAGGACCAGAGGCCATAGCCTCAGAATAAGCAGGAGATGATGAGGAATTTATTTTAGTCAGATGGTGGTGAATCTGTGGAATTCATTGCCACGGAAGGCTGTGAAGGCCAAGTCAGTGGATATTTTTAAGGCAGAGATAGATAGATGCTCGATTAGTACAGATGTCAGGGGTTATGGGGAGAAGGCAGGCGAATGGTGTTGATAGGGAAAGAAAGATAGCCATGATTGAATGGTGGAGTAGACTTGATGGGTGGAATGCCCTAATTCTGTTCCTATAACTTATGAATTCATGAGACACTGTGAAACCAAATAATTAAGGCAGTAATAAAATATTTCAGGATTAAAAGTAATTTATCCTTTGATGGTTCATCACTTTTTACGATTGTCTATGAACAATTCAAAATCAAATATACCCATTTATTAAACTTTACTTGGACTCATAATATAATATAGTCCAGGTTATTTATCCTTTTATAAATAAAACATGATGTGTTTAAAATGAAGGCTTTATACTTAAAGTAGCGCAATCTCAATGTATTGGAAGTCAAAGATAACTCTGGAAATTTCTTGTTTCTTGTCCACGCTCCTGGGCGTTCTAATGAGATGCATTTCTGTCAAACATAGTTTAATTTAATTCACATGTCTTAAATGTTAGTGGGATTTAATAGAGTAGGTTTTAAAATGTATTTTGGCTGGTGAGACATTTTCCAAAATCAGTATTGGAACAAGGTTATTCAGGAATAAAATATGGGGAGCTTATTTAGTACAATTTAACTTCAATTCCATTACATTGGAATTGAAGCTTTCAGGCACAGCTTCGTGGATGCAGCTTTGTAACCAGATCCAATGGTTCAATGGTTTCTTTATTATCGCATGTACTAGATGCAGAGGAATAAATCTTTTGCATTCAGCTTTGCAATACTATCCCCTTACACAAGCACAATCCCCCAGTTGGTACAGAATGTACAGAATACCCCACTGAGGCCGTATGCAAGAGACGCCATTTTGGCAGAATTTTACAGTCCCAGCTGCAGCCGGCCACAGGCCCATAACAGCCATCGCCTCCATCCGGTCATCCCGCAAACCGATATCCCTCTCCACGCCAGGCCATCTTCAGCCCTTGTTCCCCCAAAAGGGGCACCTCACATAGCCGACCTCGAGGGCGCAGAAGGTAAGACCCTCCCACCTACCCCCATTTCTTCTTACCAGGTCATTTGTCTAGCATCTATTGTCGTCTCCCTCCACCTCCTCTCCGATTCCCAGTCCACGGGACGTGCAGGGGATGGGTTTGCTGGCCTTCCTTCTCCAGGTGAGTTCTTAGTTCTGCAGCGGGCAAGCTGGGCTTGGGTCCATAACCCAACATAGAATCTTCCCTAATGAATGAATAGATCTGAAGTGAGACACATTCCTGCATCTTTGACCCCATGACCTTTGGATGTAGGAGCAGTCTTTATGTTTAAAAATCATTTTTCAAAAGATACGGCGTTTGTACAAATGATAATGAATAAATTGTGCACATATCTTGTACAGGTGTTTCACTGTCATCTATGACCTCAGAAAGTGATTATGCCATCCCACCAGATGCATACTGTACAGACACAGAATGCTCTGAACCCGAGCAGAAGCTTCCAAAAACATCCTCGTCCCATTCCATTGACAGTGGAAAAAATGTAAGTTTCAATCCTGCTCTTGAGTAGCCTGATATAATGTTAAGCGATTCAGATAAAAATAATATTTTAATGTATTAAAAATTTGTAAATGTCTAAAAAAAGAGTCCCGACCCAAAACATCGCACTTATCCATTTTCAAAGATGGACACAAAGTGCTGGAGTAACTCAGCGGGACAGACAACACCTCTGGAGAAAAAGGATGGGTAAACGTTACCTATTCCTTTTCTCCAGAGATGCTGCCTGACCTGCTGAGTTCCTCCAGCACTTTGTGTCGACGGTATAAAAAAGCATCTGCAGCTCCTTCCTACACACCAATCCATTTTCTCCAGGGATGCTGAGTGACCCACTGTGTTACTCCAGCATTTTGTGTCAATCTTTAAAAATAATTATTTTGTTCATCCAACATGTTGTATTGCTCAGTAATCAGCATGCAGTTGTATTGCATGCCAGTACGACCTCTGACTATAATACCCCAAATGGAAAAATCAGATATTCTGATCATTATCCAATAACCCTTACTCAAATTGTGTTGTTTCTGGTCCTGGAACGTGGAAGAAATTAAGATAGGTTGTGACTGGCCAGATCAGATAGCCAGAAACAGTCCTGGTACAAGCTTGCTTCTACTAAAAGCACAACCAACGCACAATCACATTGTCTACGACTCCCTGTGTCTACCTCCAACCCACCTTGATTAGCAAGAGCACGAAACTGTAAACAAAACTGGGATATTTGACCAAAGATAGACACAAAATGCTGGAGGAGCTCTGCATGACAGGCACAATCTCTGGAGACATTTGGATGATGCTTTGGGATGAGACCCTTCTTCAGACTGAGAGTCAGGGGAGAAGAAGTCTAGAGATATGGAGGGGTAAGGTGTGAAAACAGCACATCAAAGCAGACGATGTAAAGGAAATGTAGAATGGTTCATTGTTAGCTGAGGGGAAGTGGAAAAGGAGGCATACAATCAGTAAAATTAATCAGAAGGACAGTGAGGGTGGGGGAGGGGCAGAGAGAGAGAGGGAAGGCAATGGTTACTTGAAATAGGAGAAATCAATATTCATAATGCCGGGTTGTAAGCTGCCCAAGCAAACCAATTATTATTCTCTTGCTGATGGTGCAGAGTACTGTGTGGATAAAGTGTCACTGTAAATACTGTCTGTTCAAAATGTTGTTGTCTTCAACTATAAAGGCCTTTCAACCTGCATTGCAAGTAAATCGTTGCAAAATTCTTTGTACGGTAACAATTCTTTAAAACGTTTAATTAATTTTCCTTGAGAATAAATACGTTTTTTTTCCATGGACTATAAAGGGTGTTACCTCTTGCAATCGAAAAGTCATAACTCCTCTCAAGGAAACAAAACATAGACCAGTACAGCACGGGGACAGGCCCTTTGGTTCACAATGTTTGTACCGAACATAATGTCATGTTAAATTGATCTCATCTGCTTGCACATGATCCATATCCCTCTGTACCCTGCACTTACATGTTCCTCACTAAAATTCTCAAAAACGCCACTATTGTATGTGCCTTCACCACCACCTCTGGCCGTGCATTCCACTACTGCCCCCACTACACCGTGTGTGAAAAAACTAATACAGAACAGAACAATACATCCAGACCAATGAAACGGTCAGGACTATGTTTAGTTTAGAGATACAGCATGGAAACAGATCCTTCAGCCCACTGAGTCCACACTGGCCATCGATCTCCTTACACTAGTTCTACGGAGAGTGGGAGGAAACTGGAGCACCCGGAGAAAACACACACTGTCACAGGGAAAAAGTACGAGCTCTACACGGACAGCACCCATAGTCAGGATCGAACCCAGGTCTGAGGCAGGAACTCTACTGCTGCGCCACTGTGCCACCACTATGTGTCCCACTTGCAGGGTTGTAAATCCATGTAAACTGTGAACTGGCAAAGGAAAACGCCAAGGATTGTGATAAACACAGAGATTAAAATGCACAATCATCTCCTGAACAGGAACCTTTGGAAAAGTCTGGATATTTGTTAAAAATGGGAGGAAAAGCAAAAACATGGAAACGGCGATGGTTTGTCCTTAAAGGTGGTGAATTGTTGTACTACAAATCCCCAGTAAGTATGATGAACAGAACTATTTAGTTCCAACTGCAGTCACTAAACTTAGGCTTGAGATACTAAACTTTCCTCATAGACTCGGAAACCGTTTCGCCAAACACTTGCACTCGGTCCATCAAGGCCTACTGGACCTCCTGATCACTAACCATTTTAACTCCTCTTCCCATTCCCATATTATCCTTTCAATCCTGGGCTTCCTCCATTGCCAGAGTGAGGCCACACACAAACTAAAGGAACAGCACCTCACATTCCGCTTGGCTAGTTTACAACCGAACTGTACGAACATTGAATTTGTCAACTTTAAGTAACCTACCAATCCCCCCACCCCCCTGCTCTCTGGGACGTGCACTCATTTCTCCCATCCCCTTCCACTTGTGTTCTTTCCTCTGGCTTCACAATAAGCACTTCTATTCGTATCTCACACCTTTTGTCTTTTCATCTTTTTCACCCAACCATCTGCCAATCAAACCTCCCCTCCCTTCCCACTCACCTGTATCTACCTATCACTCGCCAGACTTCGTCCTGCTCCTCCACTCTTCCAGCTTTCCTCCCCTCCCCCCCTCCCCCTTCCTTCGCCCCACCACAATTAGTCTGAAGGGTCCCAACCGGAAACGCCATCTATCCATGTTCTCCAGAAACGTTGCCTGCGCCGCTGAGTTACTGCAACACTTTGCACCTTTACTTTCCACCATTTTTTGGTCTGCTTTCAATTTGAATGCAGAAACTATTAATATTCTTAAGTTTTATTACCCTAATATTTGTATATAAGACTCTGTGGCGCTTACTGAAATATAATTTCATTCTTATCTCTGAATCCAGAGTGATGTTATTCGTAAACCACAGGGCCAAATTGAGCTCAATGTTTCGAATCATATTGTGAGATGTGATGGAAAGCAAACAATTCAGGTTAGTGTTTCACATTTCATTTCCAAATTACAGCACCTGTCTCCATTTTTGAACACGAAATAACTGATTTTGTATTAAATCTATTTTCCATAATTGGAAATGTTACCTTTCCGAAGGTTTTGGGGTCATTGTCCATATGATCGGTCGTCCAATCATTTACCCATCTACAAAGACACGTGGTGCCTGACAATAATAAGTTTGTTCTGTTTTATAAGATTATTACAGAGAAAAAGACTTACTACTTGACTGCAGATTCTCCCAATATTCTCGAGGAATGGATTCGGGTTTTACAGAATGTTTTACGCATTCAGGCCGCCAGCCCACTCCACACACAGCCGGATATCAAGCCATCAATCGAAGGTTTACTAACTAAGGTACTGATTCCAATAATTAGCTATTAGATAGTCATGATGAATTATAGGAATTTACAGTCAGTCATGATTCATCAAAATAATAGGTTTTGTATTGCATATAATCTGAAATGTATATATAATTTATATATATCTTTAAATGTTGATGCACAATTGAATAAATAATCCTATGGTAAGTTAAGGAACTCAAAGAATTTCAAGATATTTAAAATGATGAACATACAATGTAATCTTAAAGGTGAAAATCATAACAACTACAGATGCTGGACATCTAAAATAAATCAGGAAATTCAGGAAAGTCAGCAGACCTACAGTAGATGAAAAAACTCTTCCTCAAATTCACTCTAAATCTCCTAATCTTACCTTAAGCCTATGCCTCTGGTTATAGAGACCAAGGGAATACTTACAAGGGAATCCCTCTGCCAAGGAATACAATTCCCACTACCTATCCTATCCAATCCATGTCTCTCAGAATTTTCCATACCTCAATCAGGTCTTTCCTCAACTCCAAAGAAAACAAACCCAACCTATCCAGTCTCTCTTCACAGTTGAAATGGTCTATCCAGGAAATGCCCCAGTGAATCTCCTCTGCAACCCTTGTAGTAGAATTACATCCTTATTATAACGAGGCGACTGGAACATCACACAGTAATTCAGCTGTGGCCTAACCAATGTGTTATATAGTTGCAATGTTCAAGTTCAAGTGAGTTTATTGTCATGTGTCCCTGTATAGGACAATGAAATTCTTGCTTTGCTTAAGCACACAGAAAATAGTAGGCATTTACTACAAAACAGATAAATGTGTCCATATACCATGATATAAATATATACACACATGAATAAATAAACTGGTAAAGTGCAAATAACAGAAAGTGGTTGTTAATAATCAGAGTTTTGTCCGAGCCAGGTTTAATAGCCTGATGGCTGAGGGGAAGTAGCTATTCCTGAACCTGGTTGTTGCAGTCTTCAGGCTCCTGTACCTTCTACCTGAAGGTAGCAGGGAGATGAGTGTGTGGCCAGGATGGTGTGGGTCTTTGATGATACTGCCAACCTTTTTGAGGCAGCGACTGCGATAAATCCCCTCGATGGAAGGAAGGTCAGAGCCGATGATGGACTGGGCAGTGTTTACTACTTTTTGTAGTCTTTTCCTCTCCAGGGCGCTCAAATTGCCGAACCAAGCCACGATGCAACCGGTCAGCATGCTCTCGACTGTGCACCTGTAGAAGTTAGAGAGAGTCTTCCTTGACAATCCGACTCTCCGTAATCTTCTCAGGAAGTAGAGGCGCTGATGAGCTTTTTTGATAATTACGTTAGTGTTCTCGGACCAGGAAAGATCTTCAGAGATGTGCACGCCCAGGAATTTGAAGTTCTGACACTTTCAACCATCGACCCGTTGATATAAATGGGGCTGTGGGTCCCCCTCCTACTCCTTCCAAAGTCCACAATTAGTTCCTTGGTTTTGCTGGTGTTGAGGGCCAGGTTATTGCGCTGGCACCATATGGACAGTTGCTTGATCTCTCTTCTGTACTCTGACTCATCCCCATCAGTGATACGCCCCACAATAGCGGTGTTCGTCAGCGAACTTGATGATGGAGTTCGCACTGTGGTTTGCTACGCAGTCATGGGTATAGAGTGAGTACAGCAGGGGGCTGAGCACGCAGCCTTGAGGTGCTCCCGTGCTGATTGTTATCGAGGCTGACACATTTCCACCAATACGAACAGACTGTGGTCTGTGGACGAGGAAGTCGAGGATCCAGTTGCAGAGGGATGCGCAGAGACCCAGTTCTGCGAGTTTGGTAACCAGTTTGGAGGGGATGATTGTGTTAAATGCCGAGCTGTAATCAATGAATAACAGCCTGACATATGAGTTTTTGTTGTCCAAGTGGTTGTTAATCTTCAATGTGACTTCCTTACTCCTTGTATTCTCTGCTCCAGCTAACAAAAGTATTATTTAAGCCTTCCTAATCATCTTCAATGAAAACCTCAATATAAACTGGGGCTCTACCATTCACTTTATATATCCTAGCCTTGTTCATCTCGGAAAATGCAGGACCTTGTATTTTATTCAAGGTTGTATTCCATTTGCCATTCTCTGCCTATCTTGCCAGCAGATTTCTATATATCTTCTATATATGTCCTGCTATTTATGGTGTCCATTGTGTCAGGTCCCATAATTTAGATTTGTCTTGCAGGTAAAGCATGGGTACTCCAAGAGAGTCTGGTGTGCACTTGTTGGAAATGGTCTTTATTATTTCCGCAGTCAGGAAAACAAGGTAAACCATCAATGTTGTAACTACCTGATCCTCTCCAAATCATGTGTTTGTCTGCTAGTACTCTTTGTTCAACTTCATGATTATTAATGTTGCATTTGGTGAATATATTATTTTATTATTACTTTAAGGTAATTATTACATTAGTTGTATTTTCATTTCATTCCATTAATGGGTTTCTGGAAAAATATCTCATGCACCTTCCTGCCAACAAAATATTGATTGATTGAAAAATACAGCATGGAAATAGGCCCTTCGGACCTCAAAGTCCATGCCAACCACCGATCACCCATTCACACTAGTTCTATGCCATCCCACTTTCACATCCGCTGCTTCCACACTATTCACAATTTACAGAGGCCAGTTAACCTCCAAACCTGCACGTCTTTGTGGTGTGGTGCAGAAACCGGAGCACCCAGAGGAAACCCATGTGGTCACAGGGAGAACACGCAAACTCCGCTTGGGTGGCTCCCAAGTCAAGATTGAACCCGTGTCTCTGGTGCTGTAAAGCAGCAGCTGTCCCAGTTGTGCCACTATGGCAATGCTGGGTTAGTGTATTATTACCACACCAATAAGACACTCTGTGACAATATAATCCACTCCTGCACCAGCATGGGCAGCATAGTGATGTATCGATAGTGTCTCTGTCTAAAGCACCAGTAACCGTGGTTCAATCCTGACTATGGGTGCCGTCTGTACTGAGTTTGTATGTTCTCCCTGTGACCGCGTGGGTTTTCTCTGGGTGCTCCGGATTCCTTCCACATTCCAAAGACATGCAGGTTTGTAGGTTAATTGGCTTCTGTAAATTGTCCCTAATGTGTATGTGGAACTAGTGTATGGGTGATTGCTGGTCAGCGTGAACCTGGTATGCCGAAGTGTCTGTTTCCATGCTGCATGTCTAAATAAAAGCATATAGTCGTGAATTAGGTGATAATTTGTGCTGTGACCATTGACCATGACAAGTTTAGCTCACATTAAACCCTTCCAACGTAGATAAGCCTTTCCGTCAATTTGCACTGGTCTTTGAACTTGGGCTCTTGTCACATTCACTGCTTTTAACGTGGATTTAGTGGACTGTTTGTGCAATGTACCTTGAAGCCCAAATCAGTGACACTATTCACAACATTTGCATTATTTATTCCAGCACCTTTGTGTTTTATTCAACATATTTTGTATGTTGTCAAGTTTCCATTAGGTCAGATTAATTTGATGGAAGCAACAGTGGACGAGGTAGACAGATCGTGTGATTCAGATGAAGATTACGAGACCAGCAGTCAGAGCCTACTATCTACACATTATACAATTGGCATTCATCCCAAAAACCAGGGCCCTACCTACCTCCTCATAGGCTCCAAACACGAAAAGGTATGTTTGCAATTATTTACTAAATCTGATGTAATGATTCTGTAAGGACATTTATACTAGTGAGAGGTAACCTTCATTTTAATGCCATCAGATATGATACAGGAATCCGTTATCCTCGAGGTAGTGCCCCAAAAGATTTACTGCTGTTTGACAGTTGTGAAGCAGGAAATATTGCAGTTAGTTTCTGCACAACACGGTGCCACATCTAGCTATGAAGCAAATGCACTGATTGTATGTACCGATGAGGAGGAATTTCTTTAGCCAGAGGGTGGTGAATCTGAGGAATTCATCACCACAGACGGGGGGGCATGGAGGCCAAGTCATTGGGTATTTTTAAAGCGGAGATTGACGTGTTCTTGATTAGTAAGGGTGTCAAAGGTTACTGGGAGAAGGCAGGGGAGGGAAAAATTGATCACCCATGATTGAATGGTGGAGCAGGTTCGATGGGCCGAATGGTCTAATTCTGCTGCTATGTCTTATGATATCGACCCGGGGTAGATCGTCCGGCGCGGGGGAGCTGAGATTCCCCCCCGAAGTTGGAGCTTGATCGCCCCAACAAGGAGGCGCCCCAACAAGGAGGCCTGCCGCCTGCTTCGGGAGTAAGATCGTTCCGTCAACGGAAGGGTAGAGGCCCCACGACCGCTGGGGGACAAAGAAGGGGGAGATTGAACTTTTCTTTCGCCTTCCATCACAGTGCGGAATGGGGAGGAGTCACTGTGGTGGATATTCATGTTTAAATGTATTTTGTGTGTTCTGTTGCTTTTTATTGGTATGACAAATCAAATTCCTCGTATGTTGCAAAACATACTTGGCTAATAAAGTATGATTATGATAGGTTTTAGGGGCTTCATTGAATAATAACTATTGTCCAAGAAAGTGTAAGAACTACCCTGCTCCTCATTGTGCAACTACATGGAAACATTTCCCATAAACCTGAGAGGGCTAACATGACCTCTGTTTAATGTTTCTTCCAAGAAGCATTAATTAGAATTATGACCTGGAATTTGGTCTGTTGCAAAATTATGGCTCTTGCTGTTGGCCTCAAAGAAATCTCACCACAATGATCCAACATACTCAGTAATATAATTGTTTTGCCTTTCCCAATATCAGTGACAGATGAACCTCAGTTTGAAATTACAGCACAAGTGTCCAGCACCAAGGTGATATCACGTAGGCTAAATCACAGAGACAAACCAGGATGAAATGCTCAATTTACCGTAATTAACCATCTAATCACAATGTAAAGATTGGAACACAACAGATGGGATTAAGATAGAAAGTTAAAAATAAACATATAGTGGTTGTCATTATTTTAGGAAGCACTGAAAAATGAAATAATGAACCGCTCCTGCATAGGACTAAATTTTTTAAAAACTTTTCTTCCCATCTGTTGACGGGCCAGATTATTTTGGGTTACAGACCGCATTCGGCCCAGAGGCCGTAGGTTGCCGACCCCTGCTTAGGAGGAACAAGAATCACTTGGAAAATCATTTGCATTTCCTCCTTCATTTCCACGAGTGCACTTCTGAATTTATTGTTAATCTCAAGATATGATGACAGTAAAAGATGACAGCTTCGCAACTGTTAAGTCTGGACAAATCTGTTCATCTCTACACCAGGGTTTGAACCTGGCCTGGGTCAGAAGCAGGCATTTCTCTTGGTCAAAGCCAGTGCCCACAAATGTGAAGGTCTCGACAGTTGACTACTGCTACCATCAGTTAAGATTAAATATTAAAGCAGAACCATTACCCCAAGTTTAAAAATGCACTATTAGCCAGTCCAATAATTATCATTGTTAGCTGGCCTTGGATTAAACTGTTATTTTAATGTGATTTGCTTTTTTTAAAGGACACCTGGTTTTACCAGCTAATTGTGGCTTCAGGTTGCACTGATATAAATGTGGGAACTGAATTTGAACAGCTGATTGGCAACCTATTGAATGCAGATAAAGATTCAAGTAAGTCTAATATTTCAATGTAAATAATTTATATTAGGAACATAATGTCTGAGTGTAGAAACAAAGAACTGCAGATGCTGGTTAATATACAAAAGTACACAAAGTGCTGGAGTAACTAAGCAGGTCAGGCAGCATCTCTGGAGAACATGGATAGGTAACGTTTTGACTCGAGGCCCTTCAATACAACAATACAATACAATATGGTTTTATTCGTCACATTGCACATGAAGTGCAAGTGAAATGAATTTGCCAGCAGCGGTACAATGAGAAAGAACACACAAAAACACTTCTGAGGCTGAGCAGCAGGTACTCCAGAATTTTGTGTCCTTCCATGTCTGAGTGCTGTTTTGAACAAATTGAGGGATATCAACCAGTGTTGTTATAAAGCACCCTGATGTGAGGCATGGGTTTTCACATTTTAATGTGATTTGGGAATCGATTCTTACCAAGACAGACAAAGTTTTATGTGCACATATGCACCACCATGTTGCTTCTTGTTAATCTGAGCAATGACTGAATTTTAACTTTTGAAATTGCAGTAATTTTTACTTGCAATAATTCAATTCCAATGTCATTTTTTTGTGTTTTAACTTTCTTTTCAGGCTCCCAGCTCTGGGCCCACCCGACTCTATGCTACTGTAAAGATGGGATAACATCTCCTCTTACCACACTGCCATCTGCAGCTCTGCAGACTGAAGCACTCAAGCTGTTTAAGGTAACATCCATTTGTCTCCTGAAGAACAATGGTCCATTCAGACCAGTAGAGCTCACTGGCATTTACCCCCAACATGCTACAGCAACTTCAAGATGGGAAGTATTTGAGGATGAAGACAAAAATCCAAATGTTGCCGTTGTCGAGCACATTAATCGTTAGCTTTGTCTCATTCTCTGCCTCTATCTTGATGAGATATTGCTGATAAGATAAGATAACCAACACAAGTGCCACACTACATTCCCTCAGGTTTTAGACGAGGTTCACTACAAATATTGGAAGATATTAAGTATGCTCAACATTCATCATCTTTTTTGGATAGACATGAAAAGCTGGGGTAACTCAGCAGGTCAGGCAGAATCTCTGGAGAAAAGGAATAGGTGACGTTTCGGTTCGAGACCCATCTTCAGACTGAGAGTCATGGGAGAGGGAAACTAGAGGTATGAAAAGGCACAGAACAAATCAGAGCCTGCACTGATAACCCAGGAAAGGTGGAGCCTATGGTTTCGGCCCGAAACGTCGCCTATTTCCTTCGCTCCATAGATGCTGCTGCACCCGCTGAGTTTCCCCAGCAATTTTGTGTACCTTCGATATTCCAGCATCTGCAGTTCCCTTTTGAACAACAAGGTGGAGCCTATAATGGTCCATTGTTCGCTGTGGAAGAGGTGGAAGAGCGGACAAGATCATCTCTGACCCCTCTCACCCTGGCCACAAACTCTTTGAATCACTTCCCTCTGGAAGGCGACTCCGGATTGTCAAAGCTGCCACAGCCAGACATAAAAACAGTTTTTATCCACGAGTAGTTGCTCTACTCAACAGCCAAAAATCTGTAGCCTCCCTTTGATCTGGTATTTTGTTGGTTCACATGTTTGATCAATGGTGTTTTATCATTAATGTTTTATTATTATTAATGTTTAGTGTTTTCTGAGTCATTCGTAACTGTCACTGTATGTCATGTTGTTACTTGTGGGCGGAGCATCAAGGCAAATTCCTTGTATGTGAATACTTGGCCAATAAACTTACTTACTTATAATGAAGGGATACGAACAGTGAAACTAGCAGGATGACTAGGGTGGGAGAGAGATAGAGAACTCTCTTTCTTTCGGCACAGACTTGTAGGGCCGAGATGGCCTGTTTCCGTGCTGTAATTGTTATATGGTTATATGGTTATCTATTCTTTAAAATCCATTCATTTTATAAAATAAGCTTAGCATTCATTGTCTTTTTTCGGATCGGTGGGAGGACGAGAAGGGAGAGGGAACTTATTTTTCATTACTCTTTTTTTCCAATGTTTTCTTTTAAAAATCCTTTATAAAACATTCCCAAACCTCATAAACAAACTCTTAAAGGTTTAATTCTTCAATATATCTCCTGTTACAATCCCCAACTTGAGAAGCATCTTCTTGCTCTTTTGACACTTCTAATTCCAGCTGATAGTATGGATTTTTCTGGCAATCAAGTCCCAGTATTTGGCTACTTTTGTGCTTCTAACCCAAATCCAACAGGAAGTTAATTTAAGATTACACAAATATCCACCTACTGTATTAGTTATCAAATAAAATGCTGTTTTTTTTTTTTTAATCTTCAGACTTCCCAGTTATTCATCAATGTTGCTATTGATGCCCCTGCCATTGACTATCATGTATCACTGGCTCAGAGTGCTTTGCAAGTGTGTCTCACGCACAGAGAGCTTCAGAATGAGATCTACTGCCAATTAATCAAGCAAACGAGAAAGCAGCAAACCCAGAACCACTTTGGAACACTTCAGGTGAGTTGACGAATTTTCCGAAATTTGGAAAGTTGCATTGTTTAGTTACAAGTTGAAGCAAATTGTTGTTCAGATGAGAAATGAGTTCAGTGAACATACCAATCAGTTAAGATTTAGAACTTGAGTAAAACACAAAGTGCTGGAGTAACTCAGTAGCATAGGCAGCATCTCTGGGGGGAATGGGTAGGTAATATTTGGGGTCTGGCCCTTCATCAGACTCAGTCCTGACCCAAAATGTCCCCTATCCATTCCCTCCACCGTTGCTGCCTAAATTGCTGTTACTCCAGCACTTCGTGTTTTGCTCAAGATTCCAGTACCCGCAGTACCTTGTGTCTCCTAGTTTCAGAACTTGCTTTCTCACTAAATCTGTGTGGTACCCCTTCATTCATTACACTTGTCCACCAGCTACATATTGGACTATAACTAATTATATCGATACCTGCAAATAGAAAACATCGGAGGGAAGCGGGAGGGATTCGGAATAGGCTGAGAGCCCAAGCCTTTCGTCCCCCTCTGCCCAGCGTTCTTCTGGCGAATGTCCAGTCCTTGGAAAACAAGCTGGATGATCTCAGGGCGAGGGTCAGATTCCAGCGGGACATAAGGGACTGCAACATCCTCTGCCTGACTGAAACATGGCTGATCTCACTGATTCCGGATCAGGTAATCTGCCCAACCGAGTCCTTCACTGTCCATCGTGCTGATAGAACAGAAGAATCTGGGAAATCCAAGGGTGGAGGAGTCTGCTTCATGACCAATAACAACTGGTGCAACATTGGAAATATCAAGATGCTTTCCCGTTCCTGCTCGCCGGACCTGGAGCACCTGACGATCTCATGCCGCCCATTCTACCTTCCCCGGGAGTTTGGCTCGGTGATCGTCACAGCCGTCTACATTCCACCGCATGCGGACACCGATGTGGCACTATCGGCCCTACACGATGTGCTATGTCGACATCAAAACAAGTACCCGGAAGCGGCTTTGGTGGTGGCTGGAGATTTTAATAAATCGAATCTCAAGAAGGTCATGCCGAACTTCTACCAACACATCACGTGTGCTACCAGGGGGGAGAGAACATTGGACCACTGCTATACGCCGTTCAGGAAGGGCTGCAAGGCCGTTTCACTCCCAGGAAAATGCTGGGAGAGTCTAGAAACGGGGGCCACAGTTTAAGAATAAGGGGTAGGCCATTTAGAACGGAGATGAGGAAAGACTTTCTCAGCCAGAGAATTATGAATCTGTGGAATTCTCTGCCTCCGAAGGCAGTGGAAGCCAATTCTCTGGAGGCTTTCAAGAGAGATATAGATAGAGCTCTAGAAGATAGCAGAGTCAAGGGATATGGCAGGAATGGTGTACTGATTGTGGATGATCAGCCTTGATCACAGTGAATGACGGTGCTGGCTCAAAGGGCCAAATGGTCTGTTCCTGCACCTGTTGTCTATTGTTTATTTCATGAAATATCTTTTGGGGGTTATTTTACTGCTTATGTGTTAGAAAAATTCTAAGCTTCTGTTATGTAAACTACCAGCAGAAAGCTTGTGAATCACTTTCAATTTGTTGAAAATGCGGGAGCTTCAGGGGACGTTGCCCCTTGAACCCCCGCTGGGGGCCTAGCCAGCCTCCTGTACCCCCAGCCAATACCTCCTTTTTTTCTGAATATGATGCTTGGTAACAGTGCCAGTTCAAAACCAATCATCTGCTCTATGTGTGTAGATTAAGTAGCAGCTGTTGTAGGTGTACTGTCTAAAGAATTAAACAACATTGTCACTGTGGAGGGAACTCATGCCAGTTAGAACAGAAGAACATAATAAGTAGAGGCAAGAGCTGGCCATCTGGCCCTTTGTGCAGGGCCCACCATTCAATAAGATCAGGGACACTTTGCTGCACTCACCCCAATCTCCTTGATTCTTTTATTAGCAGGAATGTATCTTGATTTCTCTCTTGAACATACTAATTGACAGAGCCTGCATATCACTCTTGGAAAGAATTCCAAAACATTCAGTTCCCACTAGGTGAAGAAATATTTTCTTCTCTCTATTTTGAATGGCTGATGTTTAGAGACTGATTCCTGGTTCTTGGTATCCTAGCCAGAGGAAGCATCATCTCTGCATTTTGTCCAACCCCAACAGTATTTTAGATGTTTTAAAAGATCATTCCTCATTTCCCTCATCTCCAGTCTCCCTGACATCTCCTCATCGGAAAATCCATTGCTCCCCATCCCAGGAATCAATCTGACAAACCTTCATTGCCATCCCTCTATTGCAATTATAACCTTTCGGGAGGCCAGACCTGTACACAATATTTGAGATGTGGTTTCACTGGGGTCCCATATAATTGCCATACGTGTATTTTAAGCATCCTCCAATAGCAAGATTTTATTACACAAGGCAATGGCTTCAAACCCTGTGCATACAAGCTGCATCTCTTCTAACTTCACAATGAATTGCAATCGTTTGAGCTGTAGAACATCAGGGTTTGGCATCTTGGGGTGCAAGGAAAGAGACAAGATTGTGGATGAGGCTAAATTAGTTGGGGATCAGGGCTAATTAAGTAGGCAACTGATTGAGTTGAGTACCTGGCAGTTCAGCAAATGGCATTTGGTCAAACAGGTGATTTGAGCTTGGGCTCAAATAGACTGGTGATCAGGGGACCTGAGGATATCAGCATGGGGGATGGCTATGTGATGAGAGCCAACACGAAGACTGCCACTTGGAAGTCAATGGATAGCTTGGATTATCCATCAGGAAAGCAAAGAAACGTATTAAATAACTAAGTGGAAACAAGGAACTGCAGACACTGGTTTATAGTACCGTATGTTTCAAGTTCACTCATTCTTCAAGCTCCTGAGAATATTGGCATCTTGCAACTAGCATAGTGAAGATAATTCAGATCCAACATCCTGGTTGTATAATAATTCTGTTTATACAGACAAATTGAAGAATATTCATCGAATACAGTGACCATTTAGCTTGGTTTAAGTAAATTAGATGGAGTCCTGTAGCACGGAAACCGGCCCTTCATCCCAACTTGTCCATGCCAACTAAGATGCCCCATCTACACGTCCCACCTGGTCGCATCTGGGCCATATCCCTTTCAATCCGCGCACCTGTCCATATGTCTTTTATATGTTGTTAGAGTACCTGTTTCAACAACCTCCTCTGGTGGTTCGTTCCATATACCCAGATGAATTTTGATATAATTTCATTGATATATTGCGCAAATGTGTGTGACTCAAAAAGAGTCCTTATTGCATTGTTTCTCAAATTATCCATGTTGATAGTTATATAGTTGTGGAATAATATATATAACCCAATAAGCAAGAACGTGCAGGGTAATCTGGGAAATAGTCACATATATGTGTGTCAAACTAATCTTTGTATCTTTTAGGGATGGCAGTTCTTGGCTTTATGCATTGGCCTTTTTCTTCCTCAACACCCTTTCCTCTGGTTATTCAGAGTTCATCTACAGCAGAATGCAGATCCAAGGTATGCACAGCACGGAAAGGGGGCAATAAATTGCCGCCTGAATAATGATGAGACTAACATGGCTCAAGTTTTTATGCATAGGTGTTACAGCAAGTTCAGGTGAGGGAAGATGTGTAGTTCAATGCAGAAATCCAAATACTATTGTTTCCCTCCATTGTCAGCTGTAAAACCAATGGTCCCCCCTCCTCCCCCCCCCCATTAATAATGTGCTAAACTCATTAAACTAAAGTCAAGCTTGTGCATTTCAGTCTAAATTTCCCGTTAACATGACAGGTGTTTATTTCAGGAAAGCAATCTCTTTAGAAGTGAAAAATAGTAGTGAAATTAACTAAATGTTGCATCCTGTTCCTTCAGCTTTTAATTTATATCAGAGATTTCAATATATATGTCTGAACTTTCCTTTTATTGTTCCGTTGTTTCTTTTTCACTTGTTCCTTCGTCACTTGATTTGACATGGAATTCACAGTCCCATTAACACTTCCATCTCCACTTTCATACTGAGAAATGTTTAATCATTTGATCTGAAGGCAAGTAAATTATATGCCTTATTTACCACTTTCTTCATTTCCAGAGGAACTATGGACTTGCAACCCGAAATCACTCTGTACATCAACGCTCTAAAGGCTCCTGCCATTTACCGTATACTTTCCCCTTATATTTGACCTTACAAATTACATACCTCCTGCTTCTCCAGATTAAATTCCATTTTCCATTTCTCCACCCAACTTTCCAACTGGCAAGCGAGAGAACAAGCTGCAGAGACAGTGGGGGAGGGATGGATATAACAAAGGGAGTATCTATGATAGGATGTCCTTATTATTACAGTACAAGATGCCACATAAAAACAAAGTGTGGAAACCATCAGTTTGTAGTCTTCTACGGTGTGATAATGAGACCATGGATATCTGTTCTTTCAGACATTTGCCAGCAACATCCAGATCAATGATAAAGTAACTGGCTTTACCTATCGAATTGTCAAAGCTCCATTTTGAGTTTTCAATTTATTGTCACATGTACCGAGGTACAGTGAAAAGTTTTTGAGCGTGCTAACCAGTCAGTGGAAAGAAAGTACATGATTACAATCGAGCCATCCACAATGTACAGATTCATGATAAAGGGACTAACGTGAATAATGTTTAGTGCAAGATAAAGTCCAATCAAACATAGTCTGAGGGTCTCTGATGAGGTAGATAATAGTTCAGGCTGCTCTCTCATTGATTGTTCAGTTGCCTGATAATAGGCAATTGTAATTTAAATTTAAATTTTAATTTGGCACTCTTGCCAATATTTATTACTGAACTGTGGATTTTCTACTTTACAACGCCAAGAAAATAGCAAGTAAGATTTTGTTGTACTCCACTCACAAATTGCAGGACTGAAGTTGGAAAGTACGCGATTTACTGCCAACGGTCACTGGAAAGAACTCAGAGAAATGGAAGTCGTGAATCAAAACCTTCTAGAATGGAAATTCTGTCAATACTCTTAAGAAATCCATACCATCATTCATTACCTTTCAGCATTCCCGTTCATTTCATGAATGGCACATATCAGGTGAGCAAGTTACTTGGGTCTTTGATTTTTCATGCATTATCATTGGTGTTAATTGTAATTTGAGTCATAGAAAGAGTCATACAGCATGGAAACAGGCTCTTCAGCCCAACTTGCCCACACCGACCAACATGTCCCATACACCAGTCCCACCTGCCTGCATTTGGCCAATATCACTCTAAACTTGTCTTATCCATGTGCCTGTCTAAATGTTTCTTAAACGTTGTGATGGTACCTGTCTCAACTACCTCCTCTAGCAGCTGGTTCCATACACCTACCACCCTTTATGTGAAAAAGTTACCCCTCAGGTTCCTATTAAATATTTCCCCCCTCTCCTTAAACTCGTGTCCTCTGGTTCTTGATTCCCCAACTCTGGGCACAAGACTGTGCATCTACCCAATCTATTCCTCTCATGATTATGTATACCTCTATATTTACTGGGTCTAAATTGCTCTGTTGCATCCTGCTGCAGGCAGAACAAATGGATGCAATATTATTTCTTACTAAACAGCCGCAGAGCACTGAATGGTTGTAGCTGACTAAAAAAATCTGAATGAATTTTAACCCATCAGCAAGATGATGACATTTGCAACTTGGCTCCATGGGAACTTTGGCCGAGCTTCATCAGAGATACGGAAACACAAGGAACTACAGCTGGTGGTTAATAAAAGAATGACACAAAGTGCTGGAGTGACTCAATGGGTCAGGCAGCATCTTAGGATAACATGAAGGAGGGTCCTGAACCCAAAATGTCACATATCCTTATTCTGCCAGCCTCACTGGGTTACTCCAGCACCTTGTCTTTTTTCCTCATTGGAGATATTTCCTTTGGCCTATCCATCTATCCCCCACCCTTGCTGTAACTTCAAACTAATTTGTTCTCTTCTTCTAAATAATCAAAACTGATTATGGTGAATGTGTGACAATTAGCAGTGGGTATTAAGGTGCGTATTATTCCTTGAACAAAGTTACAGTCAGAACCAAGGCACAGGATCAGATTACGACCACATCAGCATCTGCAACAAAGAACATTCATAATATAATATTAAATGTCAGAAAAACATGAGACATGGGTAATTTTGTTGAAAACATATTTTTATCTACACTTTTAACTTATTGCAAGGTCTGTAAAGGTCTGTAAAACTGTTGTGTTCTGAATGTGCAGGTGGTTGGATTTGATGCATCCACCACAGTGGAAGAATTTCTACACACACTGAACCAAGAAACTGGCATGAGGAAGCCTGTGCAGTCTGGATTCTTTCTTTTCACAGACGATCCCTCAGGAAATGATCAAGAGCACTGTCTCCAAGAAAACGTAAAGGTAATCATTTGGCATAACTGAGGTCTGTTGACGGATGGAGGGCCACAAATCCATACACAAATTACGTGCACAATCTTAGCAATTAAAAAAATGGTGTATTAAAAATACACTGGTATTACAAATCAAATTGATCAGTATCTGGAAGAAATTCCCAAACTGTACCTCACAAATGGTTTGGTCAGGCTGGAGAACGCTCTTTTGAAAAGTCAAAGGTTACAGGGCGAAGGGAGGATAATGGGGTTGCGTGGGAAAATAGATCAGCCCTGATCGAATGGCTTAATTCTGCTCCTGTGTCTGATCAGGATTAATGGGAAAGGTTGGTAAATATATATAAGGAAAAAGCGAGGCAAGGTGAACAGCAGAGGGGATATTTTAAAATCTACCACTAACAAAAATGTTTATTCTGCTTACTTACGATGTTTAACCTGTGCACTTCAAAAAAGCTGTAACTTACAAACTAATTTGTTTTCTCTATCCTCTTCTAATGAAGAGTTTTTGATCTGAAATGTTAACTCCCCACAGAAGCTGCCTAAACTTGCTTAATATTTGCAGCATTTTCAGTGTCTATGTTCTCACCCTTAGAGTATTTGAAATAACCTTGTCTAGCATTTAAATTTTGTTAACAGCTTTGATTGTAAAAAGACATGGATTGAACTATTCTGTCAGTTATCAAAAATAAATATTGCAGTGAAAAAGATAAACAGCCTGAAAATGATTGTGAACCCGGAGTTTTCCTATCTCCCCAAAGCTAGCATCCTTTAACATTTTATGATTTTACATCAAATAATTTCCTTGTTTTTTTTTCTCGCCTTGGGTTTGATTTGAAAGACAAGCTACACGTGTAAAATCCATTGATGTTTTCCAAAGGGTTTGGGCTTACAAAGCTTGCTTCCTAATGTGACAGCAGAAATGTTGGAGTGAAGGGAATACTTTAGTTCATTATTGTCACATGTACAAGGTACAATTAAAACCTTTTTTTGACCTCCCATCTATCTCATTGGAGATAGACACAAAAGGCTGGAGTAACTCAGCGGGACAGTCAGCAAAAATACTATACATGATTGCAATCAAGCCAACCACAGTGTACAGATACAGGATAAAGGGTATAAGGTTTAGTGCAAGGTAAAGCCCAAGTAAAGATAGTCTCCTGAAGAAGGGTCTTGACCTGAAATGTCACCCATTCCTTCTATCCAGAGTTGCTGCCTGTCCCGCTGAGTTACTTCAGCCTTTTGTGTCTATCTCCAATGAGATAGATGGGAGGTCAAAACAACTCTCTGAGAGAACGGTTCAATTGCCTGATAACAGCTGGGAAGAAAGTCAGTTGGGGGCTCTTGGAGGTCGAAAGGCTGCAGGTCTGTCCAGAGTTTGTATGTTCTCCCTGTGATCGTGTGGGTTTTCTCCAGGTGCTCCAGTTTCCTCCCACACTCCAAAGGCATACAGGTTTGTGGGTTAATTGGCTCTGGAAAATTGTGATTTATCCCTAGTGTGTAAGGATAGTGCTAGTGTGCAGGTGATTGCCGGTCAGCGTGGATTTGGTGGGCCGAAGGGCCTATTTCCACGCTGTACCTCAAGTATAACGGTCTCGATGGTTGCGGTAGGCCTCACTGGTCTAGTCCTTGTGGCTGCAGGAGTCGCTATGGGAGACCTTTTGGTCCTGGGACTCAGAGAATCGACTGGGACAGTCGGAAACCTAAGGCAGTCACCTGCCCTTGAATCCCACTTTGGCCTGGGTCCCAGCTTCAGTCCTCTGATTGGAAGTCAGCTATGTCACAGGGCCTCTTGCAATGTCAGTGCAAATGACTTTGGCAGCCATTGCACCCTGCCCATTTATATAAACTTTTTATAAATGAACAATTAATTAATTACTAATTTGTTAACCTTAACTTTATTATGGAAAGAATAAGACAAATTAATTGATGATTATGATAAATAATAATTTTCAAGTAAATTACTTTTCAATTTAGAAAATCATAGGTTGGAATTTTCCATGTTTTATAAATTCCTGCCTATTTTGGCAATTGGAACATTTACTCCAGACTGTTTATAATTTACTTTTTGGAGTTTACAGATTTATGTGTAATGTGCATCACGTGTATGTGTAATGTGTATTACTTTAATGCACTTGGTGTTATAATGTTACCTAGATTTAAGAATTTGCTGAACCAATAAATTCAGGAATACTTCTTGCCTTTCAGATTTGTGATATAATTTGTAAATGGGAGCAAGCCGCCAAGGAACAGCATCCTGGGAAATTTGAAGGTACACGAACTGTCCGACTCACCTATAAAAACAGGTAATGAACCTATTCTTAGTCACGTGTGTGACCAAAAGTATGAAAAATTGTGGAATACATCTCTTCTAATTCTGAAAGCATTAGAGGTATATTGTTTTGTACTGTAAATACTATTCATTTTTTTCCAAAGTTTATCAAGTGAAACTTTTATGTTATGTTGACAATGTTTGTTTAGGATCAGAGGTCAAATTTGACTGGTCACGTGTGTGACATCACACGGAAGCTTTTTTTTCATAACTCAGTTTTATCTTACAAACTTTGTGAATTTTAAAAAGCTAGAATGTTCATATATTTAGCAGGCATGCATTATAGTTCTGTGGGTAGGAAAATAGTAATGAATAAGATTAATCTCTTACAGTAAACTTTTAACGTATTACTTTATGTGATGCCATCTGGTCACGTGTGTAACATTTTGGTTCACTTTCCAAAGAATGGCCCAATAATGAAAGCAGACAGACTAACATTACAAAAAAAAAAAACCACACAGGTGCTGAACACCTCAGCAGTCAGGCAGCATCTCTGGAAAACACGGAGAGGTGACATTTCGGGTGGGGACCCTTCTTCAGACTGATTGTAGTGGGAGTGAGAAACTTGGAAGAGAGGTGGGGATGGCCTGACACTGATTCAGTGACAGAAAAGCCAAATGGCTAATACTTAATTCCATTATTTTGTATTCACAGGCTGTATTTCTCAACACAAGTGCACGGAGAGACAGACAGAGAAAAGCTCTTGCTGATGTATCAAACTAATGATGCAATTGTAAATGGACATTTTCCAGTAAACAAAGAACTTGCATTAGAAATGGCAGCGCTTCTAGCTCAGGTAAGAATATCACAAATCTGTACATCAATTGTAGTTGGATTAATCCATCTCGTGTCAACATTGTAAAATAAAAATCTACATTGGCAAAGTGGAGGAGCAAATATTTAGCTCCAAAAAAATTATACTTAAACTAACTTTCTTTTTATGGGCCTTCCTTCCCTGTTTGTGTGAGGTTTTTGATGAGTTATTGAATTTTGAATATGGACACAAGCTGCTGGAGTAAGTCAGTGGGTCAGGCAGCATCTCTGGAGAAAAAGGATGGGTGACTCAGTACCGCTGAGCTACTCCAACACTTTTGTGTATCTCTGTTATTAACCAGCATCAGCAGTTCCTTTCTACCCAGCTATTGACCCTCTTCAGGCAACTTCATTCATAAATCTCTAATGACCAGCTATCACAAAAAGCTTCCCAAGACTACAAATTATAATGTTTTCTCATAGAAGTTTAACATTGTTCAGCCTGTAAAACCACAGTTAGACGATGTTTCCATACAAATGGGCAAGAAAAGATCTGTGGCCGCATACAGAACTTGCAAATTAAAAACATAGAAACATAGAAAATAGTTGCAGGAGGAGGCCATTCGGCCCTTCGAGCCAGCACCGCCATTCATTGTGATCATGGCTGATCCTTCCAAATCAATAACCCGTGCCTGCCTTCTCCCCATATCCCTTGATTCCACTAGCCCCGAGAGCTCCATCTAACTCTCTCTTAAATCCATCCAGTGACTTGGCCTCCATTGCCCTCTGTGGCAGGGAATTCCACAAATTCACAACTCTGGGTGAAAACGTTTTTTCTTACCTCAGTCTTAAATGGCTTCCCCTTTACTGCAAGACTGTGGCCCCTGGTTCTGGACTCGCCCAACATTGGGAACATTTTTCCTGTATCTAGCTTGTCCAGTCCTTTTATAATTTTATATGTTTCTATAAGACCCCCCCCTCATTCTTCTAAACTCTAAACATGTTGGGGTTATGCAACCAGCAGCTCCTCAAAGCATTACAATTACACAATTAATTTTGTAATCCTAAAGAATGAATGTTAAGAAACTATTTAATCTTAAGAAACTGGCGTGCTTAAATGAAAATTTTTCCAGCAAGCATCAGTTGGTTGCAATGCACTTAATAATTTTCGCTTTATTTCTTGACTTCTTAAATATATATATATGTTGTACTGATAATATACAGCATGTGTACAAAGGGAGAAAAACACAATGTGCTGGATGAATTTTGTGGTTCAGACACTATCTGTGGAGAGAATGGATGAGCAATGTCTCGGGTCAGGACTCTTCTTGTACAATAGGAGCATGTCTTTCTCTACATTCATTGGACCATGAAGTCAATACATTCTGGTATAATATACCATTCATGCTTCCTCCTTAAATAATCCATCCATTTAGTACTTGATTGGCTGTTACACAGAGCCCAGCCCAGTAGTGTATAGAGGCAGCAGTGCCTTCAATCATGGCCCTTGCCCAACAAGCTCTGGAGAGTAAACTGGAGGAGGCACTAGAATATCATCTATCACATTCATTGTTTAACCCACTTCAGAGGGAGGATTGCATTGTCCACTGTAGTAACTGTTCAGATTGCCATGTTTTGATGAAATTGGCTGTTTGGCTTACAGTACCACTGCCAATCAATTAAATTTCCCCAAAAAAGACACAAAGTACTGGAGTAACTCAGCGGCTCAGGCACCATCTCTGGAGAACATGGAATGAATGAATGAATGAATGAATGAATGAATGAATGAATGAATGAATGAATGAATCTCTTTATTGTCATTGCACATGGTACAACAAAATTTAAAAGTCAATCCCACGGTGCGATTCACAAGAGCAATTTTAAATATATAAGAAAAGGTAAAAATATATACATATTAAAAAAAATTACAGATAAATAACAATAGCAGCTGAGGTAGAACCATTCAGTTGAATGTGAGTGTTATTTCTTATTTTGCATTGTTAAGTTCACGTATGGCTATCGGGTAGAAGCTGTCTCTGAGTCTGTTTGTGCGAGTTTTGAAAGACCTGTACCGTCTGCCAGAGGGCAGCAGGTGGAACAGGTTGTGTCCAGGGTGGGAAGGGTCCTTCAGGATGTTGGCTGCCCAGCCAAGGCAGCGAGAGCTGAAGATGTCCTTCAGGGAAGGCAGTGGGCAGCCAGTGATTTTTTGTGCGGTGTTGATGACCCTTTGAAGGGCTCTCCTGTCCGCTGCAGAGCAGCTGGTATACCATGTGGTTATACAGTACGCCAGCACACTCGCGATGGAGCAGCGGTAGAAAGGTGATGTTTTGGGTCAGGACCCTTCTTCAGACTTCTAGCAAGTCTGAAGAAGGAGCCCCAGCCCAAAATGTCACCTAGCAAATTTCAAGAAAGGTCCCAATCCTGAAACGTCACCTATCAGTCTGAAGAAGGGGCCTGACCAGAAATGTCGCCCATCGGTCTAAAGAAGGGTCCTGACCCAAAATGTCACCATTGAGTCTGAAGAATGGTCCCAACCTGAAATGGTCCATGTTGTCCAGAGATGCTGCCTGACTGCAGTGTTATTCCAGCACTTTGTCTTTTTTTGTAAAACTAGCATCTGCGGTTCCTTGTATCCAACAAAATGACCCAGTTGTGGATCTTATTTGCAATTGCAACTTTTAGCGACAAGATTATTTAACAAATTAAAACGGTACGGTGGAGAAATCTGGCACTTCCTCCTGATCCTTGAAGGGCTGGGTGGACGAATCCTGCTCCTATTTCTTTGGTTCTTATGAACCACATTTTAATCTGAATGAACGAATAACAGCAAAATAATTACAAGCTGCATTATTTTTAGGTGGATTTTGGAGACTTTGAACGACCATTCTCGTCTCCAGCTGGTCATATCTCCACGCAATTGAAATCAAACCAAGCTCTGAAGCAAGTAATAGAGAAATTTTATCCAAAAAGGTACAAACAAGGCTGTACAGATGATCAGCTCAAGTAAGTATGGAACCATTCAGGGCAAATACTGAAGTGCCAAGCTAGGCAATTTCTACTGTGTAGGAAGAAACACAAAATGCTGGAGTAACTCAGCGGGACATGATGCATCTCTGGAGAGAAGGAATGGGTGACATTTCGGGTCAAAGAAGGGTCTCAACCCAAAATGTCATCCATTCCTTCTATCCAGAGATGCTGCCTGTCTCACTGCAGCATTCTGTGTCTATTTTAAGCAATTTCTACTGTTCATTTCAGGGTGTATTCCAATAGTTAATGCAACTACAGGTCCACCACCGATTTTCCGGCATCCCTGGTTGCAGAGCCTTTCTGGATTAACCGTATTGCTGGGCCAACAGAGGTCACGGCCTCCGAGAGGAATCTAACGGTACCGGAATAGGCCGCCGGGGAGTCAAGATAATGGCCCCGAAATCGGCTATGGGAACGGATCTGTCAGCTCCGGCCAGTCTGGAGACCCGGCCGCAGGGTGCCACCAATCGGCGCCAAGTCCAGCTTAGGTCGAGACCGGCCGCCTCATCTGGCCTAAGCACCACATTTTCATGGGGGACTTCTGGGGGGGATTTCAAATGCACTCTCGTAATTTTGTTCAGATTAAAGGAGTTGCTGGTCACCAATTGCCGGAAAATCTGTGGTGGACCTGAATCATTTTTTGAGTGTGCAATTATATTATTTTACTAATTTTGAATGCTCAATTAAAATCAAGACTTTTGCAGGTAACATTGCAAAACAAATATTGTACAAAATATAGTTTGAGTATACACATGCAGTGGAAGGTGCTATTTTTCATTAGTTGTGTTTATTGCAGACAATTACATCAGCGACTTTCTACGAAATGGATGGCTCTACGAGGTCGTATCACTGCTGACTGTGTACGCATTTACTTTGCTGTAACTAAGAAATGGCCTTTCTTTGGAGGAAAGCTATTTGCTTCAAAGGTATTATTTTGTTTACTTCCTTGCAGCTTTGATTCTTCTGGTGAATTTCCTTCTGACCTTCTGCTATCTTAGAGGATACATATAAGTGGTGTAATGGTTGTGGTCCAGACTGCACAGAAATGATGAAGGTTGGTTGAGTTTCTGCCAGCGTTTCCCCACAGAAGCACAGATGCGTTCTTGCATGGAAGTTGTCTCACTGCCGCTCACTGCTATTTCCTTTAACTGTCCTTCAACACTGGATGCTAGTGGAGTCCCCATCACACAAACTACCTCAGTGTAACTGGGTGGCAGGATCATCAGGGGGAAGGAAGTTGGCTAAATGTGAGCAAATAGGTCACAGGGAAAATAAGTGAGGCATGGAACTGATGTGGAAGTCTGTGAGCAGACATAGGCTCATTGGGCCAAATAGCTTCCTATGTTGTGAAGCTATGTAAAAGGAATGAGTTTCTGCTGGGGTAAAGTATGAGGAAATGTGGAAACAAGGAACTGGAGATGCTCATTTACACAAAATCTCACAAAGTGCTGGAGTAACTCAATTGGTCAGGCAGCATCTCTGGAGAACATGGATAGGTGGTGTTTCAGATTCAGACCCTTCTTCAGACTGAGGAGGGGTAAAATAATCATAGGAGGTATGGATAAAGGTAAAGCAATGCTGAATATATTCATGACCTAGTACTTAGGTGATGATTCAACACAATACACTGTTATCGTGGCTCATTATGTTCTGTCAAAGGCAAGCTGCCATCAATCATGCCTGATCTTCAAAAAGACAATGTAATAACAAAGAACTGCGGGAGAACTATGCTGGTTCATACCAAAGATAGACACAAAATACCGGAGTAACTCAGCATGTCAGGCAGTATCTCTGGGGAAAATGGATAGATGATGTTTCAGTCTGAAAAAGGGTCAAGACCTATCCATATTCCCCAGGAATGCTGCGTGGCCTGCTGAGTTACTCCGGCATTTTGTGTCTATCTTTGGTATGAACCAGCATCCGCAGTTCCTTGTTATTATATTGTCTTTGTTGAAGCATCACTTAAGTACTAGGTCATGAATATATTCAGCATTGCTTTACCTTTATCCATACCTCCTATGATTAAGGAGCAGGGGAGATATCAGTAGCCTACAAACTTACTAGTTCCCTATTTGAGATACACACTCGTCAGGAAATGCTAAACATCAAAAGGTTTATGTGCAAATATAGTGAAGGTGGAATCATTGCCACTGAAACATACTCGTAGATGGCCACAGACCAGTACTTAAGAACCATGAGAACAATCTCTTACAATCCTCCCTTTTAACTTTGGGAGATATGAATTATTATAGAAACATTGGCCCATGAATTACGTGACTACATTTTAGTGGCACATTTTATTGTTAATTTTCCTTTAAATGGGATGGTATGAAAATATTGAATTTTCTTAATATCTTAACAATTTTCTTAATATCTTAATTCAAACATATCTTACCAATTGTAAAATGCCAATGAGAATTAAAAGATGATTGGCATGAGGGGAATCAAATTATTATTCAAAAGAATCAATTGATTGCAAATTTATTTTTATCAACATTTTCTAACTGTAAATATATATTATACTGTCGCTTGAATTTTATTTATGTTATGCAGCCTATCATTCCACCACTATCTGATCCTGCACCTGTGTGGTTGGCTGTGAATGAGAATGGCATTAGTATACTGGAATACAACTCGATGGTAAGCCTGATCATCTTTACATATAACGATTACTAATTTGTCACTACTTAAACAGGCAGAATGATGCTATTCAACCAACTTGCATTAAGGTAGTAGATTTTAGAAATGTTCTCCATACACATGACATACATGTTTAAGAAGTATCTGGACTATAATTGAGGCAAGGAAAGTTATGGGCCTAATGCAAGTAAATAGGATTAGTGTTGTTGTCTGCTGGTATGGGTACCTGGATATGGTGGGCCAAAAGGCCTGTTTCGGTGTTGTATGATTCTGAATCTCTAACATGTGGCAGAGATTATGAGGAACTAGCAGTAAGGGCAAAGATTTTCAGGGTTGATGAGAGTTTGCACAGAAGAGAAAAGTTGACGATGGACGTAGATGGAATTTGAAGAGAGACAATAGGTTCCAGTATTGGGTCTGCAAGATGGCCAGTTGGTGACATCAGGGGAAAAGGCAGCACAAGGGATAAGGACGAGGGTTGTACTTGCAATTAATCTGGCGTTTGGCATGAGGGCTAGCACAGCGAGAATAGGATCTATGATGCAATGGGAAAGTTCAAAGACATGGGGAGGGAGGGTTTCAGCGAACATAAAGGAAAATATAACAGAAAATCTGCCGGCAAGGAGATAGACATATTGGTCTCTGTGGTCCTTCACCAGGTGTGCATGATTGTCTTTATACATTGCCAAAGCAGGCCTCACTCTCCAATTAAAGTAGTTTAGAATGTGCATACAAATTTTACATCACTACATGTCCAATGGGTTCCACGTGTGCGGATATCACATGCAGAGTAGACCTTGATCTTGACCATGGAAATATGTTAACCGTGATCAGATTTTAGATAAAATTAATTCACGTAGCACATTTTAAAAAAAACCAACCCACAATACCTAGAAGAATTTAGACCCCATAAACCTCAGCATCTACTGTAAAAAATCCAAACAGTAAATATTATAAGTAATTCAATAGCTCAGGAAGTGTTGAGGAACGTTCTGCAAAACCACAATGTAACTTAAAGTGTTGCTGTTCACTGCTTCTCTAAAAGGACTAAACCACGCTTTCAAAGTAAGATAAAACAAATTATATATCATTTAGCAATGACCTGATTTGCTGTCAATTAATTTGCTATCACTAAAATTTGAAGCTCATTCATTACAATCAACATTTAGAAATGTAACTTCTTTAAAATGAATCACGAACTCCAAATTATATATTTCAGGCTGAGCATGGTTCATAAAGGAAGTTGGAACCACTGCAAAACATTCCATTCAACCCCTTAGTTTCCAGCCATAATATCTTTGCAGCATCCCTCTCCAGTATTGTCAGGTCATTGAACATGGACAGGTGACATCTTGGATCGAGACCATTAATGTCTCGACCAGAAACGTCACTTGTCTATGTTCACCAGAAATGCTGGCTGACCTGCTGAATTAATCCAGCACTTTGTGTCCCTCTGTCCGTGCTGCTGCCAGCCTTCCCCTGGTGGGACAACTCCTACCTTCTCATCCCTTCCCCTTCCCCCCATGATTCATCCCTCTGCAGGTAGGTTTTCTGTGGGAAATTGCAAAGCAGTAGATCAGGTCAGAGATACTTACTCCAGGCTTTCAAAACAAGAACACTGCAACCTCCTCCTTGCCCATAGTTTAGGATAGGCCCTTGAACATATATGAGAATGGTAATTGTCATTTCTTTTTTCAGACAAATGCAACATCAAAGATGAAAAAGGACTTATCTAATTGTTACATTCATTGCATCTTTTTCTTTCCACAGCGCTTGATAACAACGTATATATACAAGAATATCATGACCTTTGGTGGCTGTGGTGATGACTTTATGCTTATAGTTGGAAAGCCAGCAGAAGGTGCCTGTACAAAAGACAAACCATTGCAAAAGCTCCTGTTTGCCTTGTCAAAACCAAAGGTTTGTGTATTAAATTTTCACGCCAACTGTGCAGGAACCCACTGATGTTTGTGCCCAACTAATGTGCTGTAGTAATAAATCGGTCATCCATCTTATATTTTTGAAAAACATATGAATCTATCCAAACAATTGACATTTATTCAGCACCATTAACTTGACAAATAAAACCCAAAGTATTTGACAGGGTACGAGGATTACCCATGGGTAGCCCTTGCTACCCCTATTTGAGGTGAAATATCAAAGCTATGGCCAAGAAAGCACACCATTGGGCAAAAGGTATAGAAGTGTGAAACGCACAGCTCCAGATTCAGGTACACTTTCTTCCCAGCTGCTATCAGGCAACTGAACCATCCTACCACAACTAGAGAGCAGTCCTGAACTACTATATCATTCGAGACCCATCTGCTTTCCATCATTTTGATGATTGAGAATTGACTGATTTGATAGTAAATTGCAGAAGCAATGAACTGCAGAGGTTGGTTAATACAGAAAAGGACACAAAGTCTGAAGAAGAGTCTCGACCCAAAACGCCACCGATCCATGTTCTCCAGAGATGCTGCCTGACCTGCTGAGTTACTCCAGCACTTTTTGGCCTTTCAGTAGTAAGTTACTGGCTTGAACTTTCCACATCCTCCACTGGGGTCTCCAGCACAACATCCATACATCTCAGGGTGGATAGGGCGGTTACCGAATCAGTCATCTTCTCCATATTTAGACACACATTGAATGTCATAATGTGAGACAGACACGTGATACACAAGGTCAGTACAGTGGCGTGACTGGCAGAGCTGCTGCTTCATAGCACCAGAGACACAGGTTCAATCCAGATCTCAGATGCTGTCTGTGTGAAGTTTGCATCCTCGCTCTGTGACACCGTTGGTTTCCTCTGGCTGCACCAGTTTTTCCCCCAACATGCCAAACATGTACAGGCTTGTAGGTTAGTTGGACACCATGCATTTGCCCCTAGTACGTAGGAAGTGGTTGCGACATGAAACTCGTAAGGTGATCAATGGTCACATGGACTCCATGGGCCGAAGGGCCTGTTTCAATGCTGTATTTTTTATACTAAACTAAACAAAACAATTTTCCCCACATTGTAGCACACTAACTGTTCCCGAGATTTTTTTTTAAATCCACTATTTGCAATAGGTAGGCACATGTGCACAGGGACATATTAAACGGATTGTTAGGATGTTTGTTATTCTTAATTAGCACTCGGGACTGCAGCAAAAATAATACAGCCATATATTTATCACTTGTTCATAGCAATAGTTATATTAGAAATAAAGGCAGACAAAGACACAAAGTGCTGTAATTCAGTGGATCAGCAGATGGAGAACATGGATAGGCGACGCTCGGGATGGGAACCTCCGTCAGACCCCATGTGTTCTCCTTCAAACATGTTCTCTGGAGATCCTGTGACCCACTGAGTTACTCCATCATTGTGTGTCTTTTTTTTTTAAAGTCAAGCATCTGCAGTTCTTTGTATCCACACTCAGAGAAATAAAGGCAGTTTGCTTTGGTGCTAACACTTGGAATGTTATAGCTGGACAGTATTATTCATTGAGAAAGTAAATGTTGTCATTAACTTAGACTCATCAATTTTAATCTTTATTTTTACAGATCCTAGAAATGGCTTTGCTCATAGTCAGTTACATCAATAGTTTCCAATCCCAGAAAGGGATTGTTCACCACATGTTGCTTCCATCTTCGCTTTCTGCCCAGACGGCAGGGCAAAAATTAAAGGACATGGGAAGTCAATCGTTACTTTCACACGCCAGGCCAACCAAAGGACCAACTTTGTTATAATGATGATAGTAATGAACCTATTGATATTATCTGTACAAAAGTATACTAAAATGCATCTTTAGCTGCATAGAAAAAACGTTTTAAAGGGTTTTTTTGCACAAAATGTAGCTGCATGTAAAGATTTAATTAACAACATTAAGGCCTTCAGTATACAAGCATTTGAACAACAAAGCAATATTCTATTAAAAAAGGCTTTTGCCCACATGGATAGATGGCAACCTATTCAAGTGTCCAGCTGTGCACATGACCACTGAGCAACAGTTACATTCACTGTTAAAATAATTAAGGGATTGCTCAACATTAACAGTTATTAAGTGTTATTAAGATTAAAATTGATATTATTTATTATAGTTTTTTAATAGATATATCAAATGACATTTGGTGTTTTTTGGTGGTCAAGTTATTTAAACCAAAAGTAACAGTTTCTGTGTTGTCAAATAACCACTTTCTATCTTTTTTACAGATTTATTTTTATCTTATGACCATTCAAATAATATTTTAAAGTGTTTGCATTTTCATCTCTAGCCATAAAGTATATCTTTGTTTAATAATAAGCAAAAAATTGAATTAGACAATAGGTGCAGAAGTAGGTCATTCGGCCCTTCGAGCCAGCACCGCCATTCACTTGATTCAGCTTGCACCCTATATCCAGGCTACTGTTTGGGGGCCTGTAGATAAGTCCCATTAGGGTCTTTTTACCCTTACAATTCCTCAGTTCTATCCATACTGACTCTACATCTCCTGATTCTACCCTCACAAGGGACTGAATTTCAATTCCTTACCAACAGAGCTACCCCACTCCCTCTGCCCACCTGTCTGTCTTTTCGATAGGAGGTATACCCCTGAATGTTCAGTTCCCAGCCCTGGCCCTCTTGCAGCCATGTCTCTGTAATTCCCACAACATCACACTTGCCAATTTCTAACTGGGCCTCAAGCTCATCCACTTTATTTCTTATACTTTGCACATTCATATACAACACTTTAACTTCGGTATTCACCTCCCCTCTCACACCAGTCACTATTGGCCCTGACCTTACTCTTTTATCCCATCTAGAACTTTACTTCCCATTAATACGGGAGTCTTTTGTAACTTTTCATGTACTAACATCCCCTTTAACTCCATCTTCATACTTCAAATTTGTCAACCCCTCCCTCCTGCTTTTTAGTTTAAACCCACACGTGTAGCACTAGCAAACCTGCCGGCCAGAATGTTGGTCCCATTCTAGTTAAGGTGTAACCCATCCCTTTTGTACAGGTCACCCCTACCCCAGAAGAGATCCCAGTGATCTATGAATCTAAATCCCTGCTCCCTGCACCAGCCCCCCAGCCACACATTCAGATCCCCCATCTCCCTATTCCTGCCCTCACCAGCACGAGGTACAGGAAGGAATCTAGAGATAACCACCCTAGAAGTCCTGCTTTTCAGTCTTCATCCTAACTTTCTAAACTCGCGTTGCAGAACCTCCTCCCCCTTCTTCCCGACGTTGTTTGTGCCCACGTGCACAACTACTGCCGACTGTTCACCTTCCCTCTCAAGGATGTTCTGAAATCGGTCCGTGACATCTTGAACCCTGGCACAAGGGAGGCAACAGACCATCCTCGAGTCTCGCCTGCCGCCACAGAATCTCCTGTCGGCACCTCGGACAATGGCGTCACCCACCACTATGGCTCTGCCCGACGTCGGTCTCGCCGGTCGAATGTCATCGCTAGGATTGGAGCCGCCGACCTGTCCGCCGCTCGGACTGGAGGTGTCGTCTGCCCCGACACCTCCCAAGAGAGTGTACCTGTTTTCATGAGGCACACTCACCGGGGTCTCATGCACTCCATGTTTACTCCTCTTTCTCATAGTCGCCCACCTTCGCTATTCCTGTATCCTTGGCGTGACAACCTCACTGTAGGTCCTGTCCAGTTAACTCTCATTTTCCCGGATGGCCCTGAGGTCATCCAGCTGCTTGTCCAGTTCCCCAACACATTCATTCAGGAGCTACACCTGGACACAATTTCTGCAGGTGTAGTTTCCAGAAGCTCCAGCGGCGTCCCTGACTGCCCACATCCTGCAGGATACACATTGCCCCAACTTGTAAGAAGTATAAGTAACACTAAGTCGTATAACTTCATAAAAGGTACTTTATTAAGAATACATGCAGAGACCATTGCATTGGCATCTACAAGTTATGGCATCGTAGATTAAAACTGAGGTATTAGCTAATCGCACACCACCAGATGGTATAGTGGAAACCCGGCATGGATTATGGATCGGGTTGGCAATAGTAAAACCAGACATGGATCAAATCAGCAATAGTGATTGATCTACATCTCCTTAGGCTTTTGCCTCAGAAGCTAAAATCTAAGCATGCAAAACATCATATATATATATATGTAAAAATTAACTACAAACTACAGCGGAGCATATAATGTAAATTATGAGAAAGTAATGTCAGTTAGAGTCCAAAGATTGCATCTTGACATTGTATTTGTATCTGGGATTTGGTTTACTGACCCGTCCTGCACACGCCGGTACAGCCCCTCAGTGGCATAGTTTGCAGGTGAAATTGCTACTGGTACAACCCTCGCAGGGAGCTTCTTCACAGGCGATGACTCAACCAGCACAGGTTTCACGAGGAATTTCTCAACAGGCCATACAGGAGATTTCACCATCGGCACCGGCCCCACTGGTGGTTCTTTCACTGGTGTAGAGACAAATTCCTGATCCCGGAACTGTCTATTGTTACATGTCCATCCTTTAAACAAGCAGTTCCATCTTCTGTCCACAACACGTCATCTGGGTCGTCATATAGGACTTGCTGCAATGGCACCGGTTCATTCATTGACAGGATATGTCTCTGGTTACGTCTATAAAGACCTCCTTCCGACTGAACCAAATAGGATCTTGACTGGGCAAATCTCCTTGACTGTGCATAGGCAATCATACCCCTTCAGGGTCTGCAGCTGGACAGTCTGCCCCTCTGTTAACGGTTGGAGTGATCGACTGGATCGTTCGTAGCACGTCTTTTGAGTCAGCCTGACCAACCTGAGGCTCATACACACGTGGTTGAAGCAATTCCTTTGAGACGGGAAGAGTGGTGCGGGACTGTCTGGACATCAGCCGCTGAGCCGGAAAACCAAGTGTGGAGTCACGCGGAATATTACGGAGATTGAGGAGGTCTAATAATATGTCAGAACCGTCTCTGCTGGACTTTTCTAGGGCTTGTTTTGGACTGCATACAGCGTGCTCAGCCAGTCCATTTGATTGTGGATATTCTGGATTGCTGGTGATATGCTGAAAGTCCCATTGTTTTGCAAAGTCTTTAAACCGCTGGCTCGTGAACTGTCCAGCATTGTCCGACATGAGAGTATGAGGCGCCCCATGGACTGAGAAGTGTCTTCTAAGTTTCAGGATAACTGCCGCTGCAGAGGTCGAGTGGAGCAAATCGATTTCATACCATCCGGAGTAAGAGTCTACCTGAACCAGGTATTGATGACTGCCAGCCAATGTCAGTAGCTACTAGGGACCAAGGCAGGTCAGGGACAGGGTGTAGCAAAAGCAGTTCTTTTTGTGGGTGTGGTGACATGCTGTTGCCTGCCATTTCTTCAGTGGGCAAAAACCACAAATTTCAATCAAGTGTAGCCTTACCTCAGCCTCCTCGCCGAAGACTCTCAAACCAAAGACTCACACTTTACTCACCAAGACACTTCACCTCAACAAGGTCGCTCCTCTACAGCTTCATTTCTTTATCTGTTACCTAATCAACTAATTTAGGGCTAATTTGTAAATTACTCGAACCTGGGGCTTTGCCGCTTTTTAAAAATCTTCTTTCCCTCTGACTCACCTACTTCCAGCCAATACTCACTCTCGCTGCTTCTGGCTGCTGCTTCTCTCTGACCTTCACAAAATTTATGTACCACCCCTGTAGCATATGGTTCTTTCATAAGAAACAGGAAATATGGAAGGCAATACTAACAGGGTTGGATAATGGTCCAGCGTGCAGAGTTTCTGCCTCACAGCTCCAATGACCCGGGTTCTATCCTGATCTTCAATGCTGTCTGTGTAAAGTTTGTATGTTCTTCCTGTGACTGCATACATTTCCTCTGGGTTATTTAGTTTCTTCCCACATGCCAAAAAAAAAAGCAGTTTAGTAGGTCAATTGGGCACTATAAAATGCCCCTAATGTGTAGCCAAGTGATAGATTCTGAGAGGAATTGATGAGCATGTGGGAAGAACAATGTGGCAAGAGTGTAAATGGGTACATGGACCTGATGGGTCTAAGGTCCTGTTTCCATACTGTATGATTCTACAAATATATTTCAATTTCCTGCACAAAGATACTAGTAAAATTTGAATGGATAAGGCAATCTAAAGCATGGTTTCTGTCGATGTTGCAAGCCATGAAATAATTGCTTTTTACCTTATCCTTCAAGGGAGGTCCTAAAATTCCCCCAGCACGGCATCCATTAATTTTGTGAATATTTCCAAGATTTATTTCCACTGCTACTCTGCCTAAACGTTTTTCCATGTTACTCACTCTGCATGAAAAAAATCTTCCTGATATTAAAACTCTTCATTTGTTTAATCTTCCTGTAATATTGAAACTATGCTGTAGATCGCTCTCATGTATCACTAAACTTCTGTATAGGGACACTTTTTGTCTACCACCTGACTTCCTTGCTTCTCCTGTCTTTCCTTGCACTTTGTTGAGGCTCACAACTGTCCCCATTACTGAAGACTCTACTGTCATTTGGTAGCTAGTATTTAAGATGTGAAGTATGGCATAAGGAATATGTGGAAGTATGGCTTCCATCAATTGCATCCTTTTCAATATTCCATTTGATCTGTTGAATAATGCACTGCAACAAATAAACATCTTAATTTTACTTTTTTTTCATATCTTTTGATCATTTTCAACCATCATCTATAATTTTAACTTCAAAAATTGGGTATGCTGCCAATTTAGTTTTTTCTGAAATACTTTCTATTTATTATCTACTAAAACCAGGGTGAAAGGTTAGTTAAATGACAATTGAATTGTGTCATTGTATGTGACATATATAAAAGTTGCACAAATTGTGAAGTTGCACCAAACTTCAAAATATGAGAATTAATATGTTTGCAAGGTACTTCACAATATCATTTTACTCAACCTGTCCTTCACTCCACATTTAATGTATTTGTGCCCTCGTAGATTGGTCAATTATGTTTCCAATTGTATAAGGCATCTCTGTCCCTTCCAATCTATCATCATATCTGGCATACAGCTGGTTTATGCACCAGGTCTAGCTAGACCACATCATGATCCCCTATACAGTGCAAAAACAACCTACTACCCTTGGGGGGGGGGGGGGGGGGGGGGGAGCACTGTTTTCTCCACAAACCCCCATCCTCTTAATCACCTATGCCCCGTACCACGTGTCCTCACACAGCAACAGAGCAATCTGTGAATGTCATTGAGCATGAACTCATCCTTCCAGCTATCCCTGCTATTTAGTCACTTCCCCAAGACAATCTAAGAAAACGTCTGTGCAGCCTCGCTCTGCTCTGCTTCATTCCTGTTTACTCTTTGTCTTTATCTTGTTCCTTTTTCATTGCATCACCCACCTTCCCACAGCTCCTTGAAGCCAACAGCATTCAGAATTCCATTTCTGGCACACAAGCTATCTGACGTTGTAATGTGCTCTGCATGGTTTGTTACGTTTACATTTTGTAATCAGCTTTAGAACTTTATAGATAAAATCTTTTTTCCTGGCTATTGCTACTAATTTATTGTGCGGACTTCTCTCTCAAAAGGCACAGTAGTACTCTGCTGTAGTAGAGCTAATGTTACATGGGTATTATACATATGCTCCCATCTTACACATTCAGGTAGAGGAACAGAATAAGACCCTTGATTATTGTGTCTAAAGGCCTTAAAACCCCAGTGAATAACCAAATACGGGAAATAAAAACTGAGCTAATTAAGGCAGCTTATTACGAATAGTTTCAGAGCTGAAATGTAAACTCTGTTCTTTCTATAGATGTTGCCCAACCTGGCTCCAGCATTTTTTTTGTTTTTATGTCAGATTTTCAGCAAATGCATCTTTTTTTTTCAAAAAGAAATATTGGCCCAAGGTCTGTCCATTTTTTTTACCAGTGTCAACTGCTTGAGTATAAAATGAAGGGTTGACCAGAAATACCAAGGTAGCATGTCAAAATATATACTATAACTTATACCCACATTGCACTGTAGTAAGTTGATTTATTTATAAATATGTCCAAGCATTTTTAAAATTCTGTATAGTAAATATATTTTCCATTGTAAAAAAAATATTTTTATCTCCCGTTTCTTCAATATTATTTGATAGAAAGTATTAAGGTAACAGGATAGAAACCAAATTGAAAACAATCATGGAACTGAAGCAGAATATTTTTTTAATAAATTATACAAAGCTCAGCATAATCATATTATTTAGCCATGTGTTCTGGATCTTGCTATTAGAGGCATTCTGCCAGTCGTATAGCACTTTCTCTAATGCAGTGTAATCGAGGAAAGGTTAACACATACTGACTATGTGCTCAGGGCTTTCTAATGACATGGATTCATGGAGTCATACAGGGTGGAAACAGATCCTTTGGCTCAACTTGCCCACACTGACCAATATGTCTCATTTACACTAGTCTCATGCGCCTGCGTTTGGCCCATATCCCTCTGAACCTATCCTATCCATGAACCCGGCTAAATGCTTCATAAAAGTTGCGATAGTACCTGCCTCAACTACTTCCTCCAGCAGCTTGTTCCATAGTGCACCTTTGCACAAAGCAGTGCACCTTTGTGTAAAAAAGTTATCCCTCAAGTTCCTATTAAATCTTTCCCCCCCTCACCTTAAGCCAATGTCTTCTGGTTCTCGATTCCCCTACTGTGTGCAAGAAACTGTATTTACTCTATTCCTCATGATTTTTACACCTCTATAAGATCACCCCTCACTATTCCTGTGCTCCAAGGAATAGTCCTAGCCTGCTCAACGTTTCCCAATAACTCAGGCCCTCGAGTCCTGGCAACAACCTCGTAAATCTTCTCTGCACCCTTTTCAGCTTTACAATATATTTCCTATAACATGATGCCACAAACTGAACACAATACTCTAAATACTTTAAATGTGATCTCACCAACATCTTATATAACTGCAAAATGACCTCACAACTTATATACTCAATATGACATGTCTCATAGAAGTTCCTTTTATGGTCCCAAGAGTGCCGCCTGTCCAATTAACTTGAGAGGAAGAAAATAACCTCATGCTATTCTTGAAAAATTCCATTTGTTACAGATCACGTTGTCCTTGTTGTCATTCCCACATTTAATTACAGAAATCCTCTGGTATAGTGTGCGATCAGATCGGTTCTTCTACAGCATGGTAACACATGAGCCAGAAATTTGTTCAATTGAGCACTGTACTTCTAAGTAAGAATTTAAATAATTGTACTCTACTTAGTATCTACATTGAACCAACTTAAAATTCCAAGTATTTAACTTAATGGAGAATAATAACTGTGTCCATAAAGTAACTAGCCAAGACATCTTTTGGAATAATTGCTGTTGTAAATATCTTGCCATTAATAGAAATGGAGGAATCATTTAAAGGAATTTATTTTCTTTCATTTTATGTTCTTGTCTTTAGATATATTATCAACATTTTCTGTGCTCCTCTGAGTTTTCAAGCCAAACAAATAAACATCCTTGGAATTTCAATACAATCTCAATACCCACAGACATCTGTGTACAAAACTGAAACTCATTGCAGTTCCTCTCTGTATCTCATCCATTTTAGTTCCACACATCAGCATAATTCTCCCTTACTGGCAGATTCCTTGGGATTTTAAAATCCAATTTTTTTTAATCCTTGGAGCTCAACGAAGCATTCTTGTCCATTATTTAAACATACCTCCTGGCTTCCCTCATCTCTAATAGTACTAAAATTATGGTTAATTATTGTTAAATAATCAGTGTTTCCCAAAACCCAGTCCTTCACTTGGGACCCCACCAAAAAAAAAATGCATTTGCTTATTAAATTAAGTTCTGAAACATGATCAGCTTCATAAATTTCAACACAAGATAAATACTTAAAGAAAATAGAAATTGAATAAAGGTCCCCATCCGAAACATTGCCTATTTATGTGCTCCAGAGATGCTGCATTACCTACTGAGTTACTCCAGCACTTTGTGTCTTAAAAAAAAAAGATATACAGCCCTCTTTTGAGTACTTAATCAATACACTGTAACTGTTTTTACTGTAGGCTAGTCCATGCATATCACTCTCTTGTAAACGCAAGTATTTTCTGACCGCCAAACTCGTTTGTCGAAAAACAAAACAGTCGATGCTGAAAATTTGAAATACATTTTGAAAATGATGGGCATATTCTCCAGGCTGGGCAGCATCTGTAAAGAGAGAAACATAATTAAAGTTTCTGGTGAAAAGACATCAATCTGAAACATGAACTCTCCAGTTTCTTTCTCCAGCTATCCTGCCTGACCTGCTAAGAATTTCTCTGAAGAGTTAATCTAGTTCTCTTTGTTATTGTGATTTAAGATCACCTTCACTCAATAGCTCCACTAATAGCCAAGACTTATCTTGTTTACACTGCATGGCTGAAACTTGAATGTTCTTGCCTGAAAGAGGAGTTGGCACACTTTGACCTGCATGTGTGCACTTACCTACTTGTTTGGCATTTAAATCTGAATATACCAACAACAGTATTTTCACTGCAAACATACTTAGATAAATCATTATCAATTTCAAGGATAAGTACACTTTAAACCAATGCATTGGATATAACCTTAGTTTAAAGTCAAGCAGGACTAATGTGAAATTCATTCTTTGAGGAATTGTGACCGGATTTTCAGTTCTAAATGTGCACTTCTTTAGCAATGATGAATATCAATATTAAATTGTGTAAATACATTCCTAAATCATTTACTATCTTTATTAATCTCACATTTCTGAGCAGTAGAAACACGTTTTCTTCAATAAATACAGTTCTTAACGTCTCTGTTATTTAATAAACTTTATTTGTTTAAGTTCCAGAATCCTTTTTGCTCCAAGGATTTAAGGTTACAGAGAGTTCTAGCAACCTATTGTAGTTTGTAACAAAATACCCCGAGGGTAAATCTTGGAACTTGGCCATTTCATCAATAACAATGTTATGAGTGGTAATAATCCCATAATTAGATCGTTTATTTCACCTTTGCTAATGTCACATAAAAATATTACAATTCTTTCTTTTTAATACAAATTCATAACTATATTGATTTGTGTTTTCCGTGCTTATATTCACAATCAGATGGTACATTAAGAGGGAATTCTTCTTTCCAAAACTTTTGACGTAAGGAATTTTGATATTTTAGAATATCAAAACTTTTTTTATAACATACTATTGTGTTCAGCATTTCTGTCATAATGTTCCATGTTATATTGCATATCAAAATTCATATCACATCAAGATCATAAAAATTCATAACATTGTACCAGTGTGCCAGTTTATTTGCAATATTACTACAAATATTTATGAAAAAGTATAGTTATCTCACCATAAAAAGGTTGCTCATTATCTCCTCTGACCTTTTCAATTTTAAGTTAGCAAAGTAACTATTTTTAAATTATTCTATTAACCTAGTAAATGTCATAATTAAATAGTGCAAGATGATCCGGCATACATCTCCACATAGTAGTATTTTCTTAGAACAAAGATTTTTTTTAAAGTGAGTATTCTATTTAATGTAGAAACGTACAATGCCTATGTTCAGTTATTTATAATGCTATATATTTGAATAAAAAATGTAACTGGTTATTTCACAGAGTTATTTAAGATACAATAAACAATGCACTGTTAACTTCAAACTAATTTCCATTTGTTTTTAATATTCCTTAAAATATGCAGAGAAACCACTGTCTGAAAACAAAAGGTTTGTCCCACTGAGTTACTCCAGCATTTTGTGCCTACCTTCGATTTAAACCAGCATCTGCAGTTCTTTCCTACACATTTTGTCTCAAAACAAAATATACACAGTAGAATTTATTTCATACATCCACAATTCTTTCCTATTTGGCCCATACTTCCTATTTGGCCCATCTCTCTGTTCTATAACACTCTCAGGGCTTTGACATTTATTGTTTGAATGCTGCCCTGGATTAATTTCCCAAAATGCATTACTTTGCACTTGTCGACAAACTACATTAAACAACGTTCTTCCCTGTCCACTATTCCACCAATTTTGCATACTTATTATGTTACCTGCATTCTCATCCAAATCGTTAATATATGACAGACAACAGTGGACCCATCACCGATCCCTGCGGCACACCACTGGACACAAGCCTGCAATCTGAAAAGCAACCCTCCACTACCACCCACTGGCTCCTTCTTTCAAGCCAAATGTTTTTGAAATTTACGAGCACACCCTGTAATCTCTCCTTCTGGACCAGTCAAGGAGGAGTTTTATATTATCCATTTGGTTCATGGTGGGATGCAAGCCATGATCTGAACCAACAGATTGCAAAGAATGGCTGCGTTGTTACCTTGACACACTCTCATTCTCTCTTGCTGCAATGGTGCACCGCAGCTACAACAAGCTGCATGCCCAAATGAAATTGGGTATAAAGGTATTGAGTATAGAAGTTGAGATGTTATGTTACATACAAGATGTTAGCGAGGGTGCATTTGGAGTATTGTGCTCAGTTTTGTGCCCCTTGCAATAGGAAGGATGTTATTAAGATGGCAAGAATGCAGAGATTTATGAGTATGTTGCCAGGACTTGAGGGTCTGAATTATATGGGGAGGTTGGGCAGTCTAGGACTTTATTCCTTGGAGTGTTGAAGGCTAAGGGGTGATGGCAAGATTGTTAAGGGTTTGTACATGCTAGAGGCAGGAAACATGTTCCGGATGTTGGGGGAGTCCAGAACCAGGGGCCACAGTTTAAGAATAAGGCGTAAGCCATTTAGAACGGAGACGAGGAAGCACTTTTTCTCACAGAGAGTAGTGAGTCTGTGGAATTCTCTGCCTCAGAAGGCGGTGGAGGCAGGTTCTCTGGATGCTTTCAAGAGAGAGCTATATAGGGCTCTTAAAAATAGCAGAGTCAGGGGATATGGGGAGAAGGCAGGAGCGGGGTACTGATTGGGGATGATCAGCCATGATCACATTGAATGGCGGTGCTGGCTCGAAGGCCCTTGATTTTTCATTAGCTCTGCTTTGGAGACTAGATGTACATACAGCAAGCACTTCATAGTACTGGACTGTGTATGGTCAGTTTTTCTCCGTGGCCACTTTCCCAGCATTGAGGCCCTCGTCACACTCAGTTGGCTATGACAAGCGCCAGACTCAATTTTGAACTCTATTACAGGAATAGATTAGCAAATAGAAAAAAAGACATGGGGGATTTTCTCAAATCCTCCTTGGAAAAAGGTGCAGCATCATCAGTGACTCCTGAGACTCTGGTTCACAACTCAACGTGGAGAAGCAGCAGTCAAGATGACACTGATGTTGGGTGTCCATGCGTGTGCTCCCAACACAGTCCAAAGGTAGTGAACGGAGTGCACCACCTCCCAAGCTAAACACTTGCCACCTTCTACCCTTGCAAAGGTCTTTCTGCCCTACCTGGTGCAAAATTTGCAGATCCCATATTGGTCGTTTTGGTCACTTCAAACCTACAGAATGACAGTGGAAGCAAATCATTCTAAACTCTGCCTAAAAAGAGGGGACAGTTACATTTAAGGGAAAATTAGATAAATACATAAGGGGTACAGAAATATTAATTGTGTGGAGCAAATAACCTAATCAAACGTTCAGCCTAATGACTAGTTTCTGTGATGCAATATCCCAGTACTCATTGCTTTTCTATTCCTATTCCTTTTCCTTTTTCTCCAGAGAACAGATTTGCTGCCTGATCTGCTGAGTTACTCCAGCATGTTGTGTCTATTGTATCTCTCATTATCAATGTAGTCTCCATATCAACAGTAAAACCAAATAAATATAAATTATTTCAAACTATTCATTTATATTAGCTGTGCCTGTACATTAAGGGGTACAGTTTCAAAATGAACACAATTTCTTTCCAGTGAGTAGCCATAAAAAAGAAGGAAAAAATGAGCAATGCTTTACACTGACTTCAATCCTTTGGTTCTGTCAATGTACCAGCTTCTGCTGCCAAAGTGTGAGGCGATCTTTTCTTCCATCAGGCGGGCTCAAATCCAAGTCCAGCTGATGGCAGAACTGACTGGGGCCATCATCTCTTTTTGCTGCACATAGAAATTGCTACATTTATGCCAATAGCAGTAAGACATTTTTATACATGCAGTTGGCAATCCGTTTGCAAAAGCAATACTGTAAATTAACACTGGTAACTATATCATCAGTGCAGGATTAAAGAACTGCTGATGCTGGTTAATGCAGAAAAGGACACAAAGTGCTGGAGTAGCTCAGAGATAGCGTCTCTAGAGAACAAAGATAGGTGACGTTTCGAATTGAGAACTTCTTCAGGGGTGCGGGTAAGGGGAGGGGGAGAAAGCAGGAAAAGCGAAGTGGTAGAACAAAGGGTGGCAGGTAATAGGTCAACACAGGCAAGGGGGATTTTTTGACAGGCCGATAGTTGGAACAACGACTAAAGATAAGAATAGGTGTGAGGCATGTTAGAACAATGAATGAATGAATACGTTTATTGTCATTGCACAATACTGTGCAACGAAATGCCATTACATCTCCTCCGGTTAAAAAAAATACAAACACGACAACCATTAACACATATGTACACTTATTAGTAAAAAATAAATAGGTATTTTAAAAGAATTTAAAATAATTTAAAAGAATTTGGCGGCATTTCTTGGAATTACATTTTGCTTCCCCAGCGTTCTCTGTTGGAATTTAGCTCTTTTATCGCACATGGGTAGAAACTATTCTTTAGTCTACCGGTGCGAGCCTTCAGAGTCCTGAATCGCCTCCCAGAAGGTAGCAGAGTAAAAAGGTGGTTGGCAGGGTGGGATGTGTCCTGCTTGATATTTGTGGCCCGGCGCAAGCATCGGGCCCTATATATGTCATCCAAGGAGGGCAGTTGGGCGTTTGTAATGTTCTGCGCAGTTTTTATAATTCCCTGCAACGCCCTCCTCTCAGCCACAGTACAGCTAGCAAACCACACCAGGATTCCATAGGAGAGGATACTCTCCACGGCGCATCGGTAGAAGGACAACAGCAGCGGCTGTGAGACGTTTGCTCTCCGCAGAGACCTCAGGAAATACAGCCGCTGATGTGACTTCTTCACGAGAGTGACGGTGTTCATTTGCCATTTGAGGTCCTGGGAGATGTTTATTCCCAGGAACTTAAAGCCAGTGACTCTCTCCACCATGTCTCCTTTGATGTATAAGGGAGCAGGTTCCTCTCTCCTCTTCCTCCTGAAGTCAACGACCAGCTCTTTTGTCTTTGATGGATTGAGTACCAGGTTGTTTTTGGTACACCAGACAGTCAGTTTTTGGACTTCATCCCTGTATGCAGACTCGTCGTTGTTGTTTATCAGTCCCACCACAGTCGTGTCGTCCGCAAACTTGATGATCCTGTTTGTACTGTGTGTTGGTATACAGTCATAAGTGTATATTGTATACAAGATGGGACTCAGCACACAACCTTGTGGCGCTCCTGTGCTGAGCGTCAGGACTGGGGAGTAATTGGACCCCATCCTGACAGTCTGTGGGCGATCTGTTAAAAATTGCGATTGTGAAGCCATGGGGAGGAAAGTAGCGAGGGTGAGGGGTGGAATAGGTGGGTGTCCAGGTGGGCCCAGGGAGGGAAGGTGTTTGACGTTACCTAAAATTGAAGACTTCACCGTTCATTTCACTGGGTTGTAAGCTACCCAAGCAGAAGATGAGATGTTATTCCACCAGTTTGTGTCTGGCCTCAATCTGGTAATGGACGAGGTCTAGGACAGAAAGGTCGGTGTGGGAATGGGAGGGTTAGTTAAAATAATTAGTAACTACGAGATCCAGTAGGTCTTCTTGCAGACCCTGTGCAAGCGTTCAGTGAAATGGTCGCCGAGTCTAAGCTTGGTCTTGACGATATACAGGAGGCCACATCGGTAACACTGGATGCAGTAGATGAGGTTAGAGGAGGTGCATGTGAACCTGTCTCACCTGGAAAGAGTGCTGTGCTAGGGTCCCTGGATGGAGGTGAAGGAGGAGGCTGACAAAAACAGGAAGCATTCAGCAGATTAGGCAGTATCTCTGTAAGTAGAAATAGTTAACATTTCTGATTGATGATCTATTATCAGAACTAGGTAACTATTATCAGAACTTGGTTCATTTTATGTTGCCGTGAGGGTGAATGGATCAATGGAACAGCCAGGATTGTCAGGAAATGTTTGATATTTACAGCTATTTGGTTAATAGGTTAACAAGGGAAGTTAAAGAACAAAGATGGAGACATGTTAAAGCTGTGAATGTCATTGGAGCTGTTGAAGCAATCCTACCTTCTCCCACCCTCTAAAAGCCTTAAAACAAATTAATTCTCTTGCGTTCCTGATCATGATGAATGGTCTCCACTTCTCTGTCCAAAGATGCTGCCTAATCTGTTGCGTTCTAACATGTTATAATTTTAATTTGCGATTTTGAGCATTGAATGAGCACAGCACCAAAAAAAGCAGCCTTCCGTCTACCATGACCGCACCTTTTTGCCCAGTTACATTAATCCCATTTTTGTCATATATTTTCTAGCTTGATACTTTACATGTAGCAATTATATCTGATTCCAAAACTTCCTTTGCTAGAAATAGGTATTGACCTATTCTGTGTAAACAGAAAAACTTTCCCCTCAAATCTCCTTCCTCTTACCTTAAACTCTATGGCCTCTTGTTTTTTTAATATCTCTACAGTGGGAATAAGATTCTGACTACCTACCCTACCTGTCTCGTATAATTTTACATACTACTATCAGGTCACTCTCAGCCTTCTTCGCTGTAGGGATAACAAGCCCAGCATATCCAATCTTTCACCCCTACGAAAGTTCCCACGTGAATCTCCGCTGTACTCTCTTTAGTGCAATCCTATTATTTCCTACAGTGTGGCTGAACTGCACACGATACTCCCAAGTATGGTCTAACCAGTTGCAACATGTAAAGTTGCAACATAACAACCCAACTCCAGCCTTATTTCTCCAAACTACTTTTATATTATATGTCGCAACCTACGAAGGCCTTCTTCACCACCCTATCTATCCATGTTGCCACTTTCAGGGAACTACATACTTAAACCACAAGGATTCAACAATTCTTTGCATCCTACCATTTACTGCAGAATATATGCAGTTTTGGTTTTTTTCATTCAAGGACTTTGTTTAGAGCCATTCCTTTTAACATCTGGTGGTGCATTATTTACAACTTTTTTCTGGTTCACTACCTACACTCTTATTGTGGATTGTGGTCAGCTTTAGGAAGGTATCTGTTTCAGCGGATTATTAATTGATTGGAATGTCTTACATGAGTTACTCTCAAGAGTGATATAAAAAGTGACTGCACATAAATAAAGCAACCAGCTAAGCAGCATATCACTGGACAATTACCATTTCAACTACATTTCCCTTTCACAAAATCAATAATCTTCCAATTTCTCATAATCTTCAAGGGATTTAAAGCAGAGATAGAGGGAAACAATCTCCTGGAGGAAATCAGCAGGTTGAGCAGCATCTGTGGGCAGAAAGTAATGGTCGACGTTTGGGGTCAACGCCCAAAATCATGACTGAGAATGGAGATGGAAGATAGAGAGGGGGAACGGTGAGACAAGCGAGATGTGATTGGTGAATCAGGGAAGGGTGAAGCAGGAAAGGTATGTATAGCCAGCTAGTGGGGGGAAATGGAGTTGGGATACAGCAACAGCTATGGGCATTACTAGGGGCATTAGGTGTAAATTATGTAAGAGCCTCTGTGCCTATGATGATGCTGCAAACAAGGTTTTCACTTTACCCGTACCTCACCATACTTCTTCTTGGTTTCTTGGTTTCTTGGTCCTCCAAAATATGGAATTTAAACTGGAGGTGGTGGAGGGAGGACTTAAGCCAGAAGGGGTTTTTGGGAAGAAAGAGCTACCTTAAATTTAGTTGCATCTGGTTGGGTAACTATGGTAGGGTGGAGATTATTCCATGCTTTAATTGTGCGGGGGAAGAACGAATTGGTTTACACATCTGTCTTGGTAGCTGGAATCACAAATTCCATCGAATGCCCTCGTCTGCTCCTAATTCGTTTGGGTTTGGTGTGGGTCTTGTAATCTATGTCGAGCTGACCATTTAACATTTTGTGAAAACAGGTCAAACAGTGAGCTTCACGTCTGTCTTGGAGAGGGTTCCACCCCAGAGAATTCAGAAGTTTGGTAACACTCGCTTCTCTCTCATAGGTGTTAGTAACAAATCGAGCTGCCTGTCTTTGGACACGTTCGATGGAAGAAACGTTTTTATTTGTGTATGGGTCCCATGCTGCAACTGCACAGTCCAAATGAGGTCTAACGAGGGTGAAGTATAGCTTCTCCTTGACAGAAGTTGAACAATGATGAAAGTTGCGCCTCAGAAAATTTAGGACACCTGTTGCTTTCATCGTTGCATGATGAGTCTGACCATTCCAATGCAGATCATTCTGCAATTTGATGCCAAGATACTTGGTTTGTTTGGATTCTTCAAGGGTGGCACCAAGTATATTGTAAGATGTTTCACCTGGATTCCTCTTTCTGGTGATACGCATGGTTTCACATTTGGAAGGGTTGAGCTGCATGCCCCATTGTTGTGTCCACTCAACCATTGTATTGAGATCATTTTGGAGAGCATCTTCATCATCAGCTGACTTAATTGGACGGTACAGCAAACAATCATCAGCGAATAGTCTGGTCGTACATGCGACTTTTTCATGGATGTCATTTATGTAAAGTTATGTTATGTTATGTATACTTGTTTTACAATAAACACTGGACTTGAGGATAAAATAGATAGAAAATGCTGGAGTAACTCTGTGGGTCAGGCATTATGTCTGGAAAACTCAGATAGGCCACATTTCAGGTCGGGACTTTTTTGAAGATGGTCTGTTGCACCATCTGCACGCTCATGTTTCAGCAATTCAGAAGAGCTTTTGTTTTATGCATAGAACATATAGATTTAGATGATTCAAGCTCAAGCTCTGAGCAATTTAGGATAATGAAAATGTATTCGCTTGACCTTTGACCATCTCTCCTCCAAAGAGCTAAAGCTGTTCAGTCCTTCAGTGTATTCAAGTATACAATTGAAATAAATTTGTAAAGAAAACAAATGTAAATGAGGAGAGGAATTCCAGGTTCTGATGAAAGAGCATCAGCATTGTGATATTAATTCTATTGTTCACGCTACAAATGCATCTTCATTTGTAGCTGAGGATTGAGGAGGAATTTCTTTGGCTAGAGGGTGGTGATTTCTGATGAATACATTGCAACTGGCGGCATTGGAGGCCATATTTGAGTATTTTTAAAACAGAGATTGATAGATTTTTGATTAATAAGGGTGTGAAAGGCTACGGGGAGCAGGCAGAATGGAATTTAGAGGTAGAATAGACTTGATGGGTCGAATGACGCAATTTCTGCTCCTATTTATTATGATCTTGTTGCACGTTCTACAAATTCTGCAGCTTCACTTCCTGAGAATTACTCTTTACAAATGCAGCTTCACTTGTATGAGTGGAGTCAGAGTTCTGGAGTAACATAACGGGTCGGGCAGCATCTCAGGAGAACATGGATAGGCGACATGTGCAGGAAGGAACCCAGCTGAAGGATCCCAACTCCAAACGTCGGCTATCCGTGTTCTCCTGAATTACTGCCTGACTTGATGAGCTACTCCGGTACTTTGTGTCATCTTTTGTAAATAAGTAGGTATGTTATAAAACTTACCTTCAGCGGCGCTGCAATTCTGCCACTGGCCGTGTGCACGATTTTGGTGCGTTTGAGGAGGGGGGGCGGGGTTAAAACAGGGTTTTTTTTTCCCGACCTGGTCCTGAATTATTTGTTGGAGTGCAAGATGTTGCTAAAGAATCGTTCCTACGGCCGTTCTGTGTGGGTTTTTTTTAAATTCACCCGACAAGTTAATCGCTGGAATGATTTTAAAATCAGCTTCTAAAGCCGTCAATGCCGACAACTGGGACGGATTTTATGGAGGACCAGGTAAAAGAAAGTAGTTTATTTTTATGTAAAAAGTGTTTCTTAAGATGTATTTAATTCACATTTTAAGTTGCGAAACGGTGATTTTTTCCCCCGAAGAACTGGCAGTGTATTTGCTGCCGATATGGGGGACTAAATTCACCGGAACCTGGACGTTCCAAATGGTCCCGTTCCAGAAAATCCCACTCGCAAGCTGATTTAAATGGCCATTAATTTACAGGTATTAAACATTCCTTCCATTTGGCCTATAAACCCATGACAATGAGATTTAAAAATTATGTTATATTCTGAATTCTTGTGTGAATGTTATTTGGACACTTAGGCTATTTAAAAATGTTAATCTATTCTTAAGAAATGGATAGATGTTTAGATCTAGTAATTGAATTTTGTAATTAGCTACAATTAGGTAACTAACTAATTATATGCTTTAATTTCAAGTCATCTAAGTAAGATTGTTTCATATTTGTTTCAGAATGCTTCAATCTATAATAACTGAAATTTTCTTTCAGTTCTCTTAAATTTTAAGAAAGTTATCGGCTTTTAAATGTTCTCGATCACAGCTTTTGTGTTGTCATTGAAAAAGCAATAGGGAACAAGATGCCAATTTCCGAGTATGAAAATGGCCATAACCTTTTTAATACTGAAAATATGAAAGTGAATTAGGTGTCAAATTAAACTTCTTTTTATGCTTTATCTGATGGGATAAATTGCAGACTTGATTTTTTAAATCTCAAAATTTTGTAACATTGCTAAAATAAGCATCTGTAGTTCCTTGTTTCAGCATTTCACTTGCTCACTCTATTAGTGCAGCTTAATTTGCTGATTATTGCTCACTCTACAAATGCAGGTTCACTTGCTGGGTATGGCATATTTGTTGTAGTTTTTTACATGTACATTTGCACCACGATTTATCCCAGCTCCCGCTGCACATGCCCTTCCCGGCAACATTCCCTGGGGATGTGGAGATGGGGGCGGGGCGACCGAGCGCCGCTGCCCCGGACACACACACACACACACACACGTGGCAAGCGTGTAATTCCGCCCCGCACGCCAATCACCTGCCGGGGGAGGCGAGGGGGCGGATCTACGTGGGTTCCATGGGGATTCCGCCTCCGCGAGTGACGCGACGCTGAGCTGCCGGCGGAGTAATAACGGTCGCGGCGCGCGGGCGGACGGGGAGCTGCGGACGGCAGAGGGGCGACAGGCGGTAAGCGGGGGGCGCGCGGGGCGACGACGGCGGCCATCTTCTGCAGCGTCCACCACGTCTGTCGCTGCACTTTTCCCCAACGAAGCGGGTTTGGGCGCTCGAGCGTTGTCGGCCGTATGTATTGGCCTGTGTCGTGTGTGTGTTGGTCTGTGTGTGTTGGTCTGTGTGTGTTGGTCTGTGCCGTGTGTGTGTGTTGGTCTGTGCCGTGTGTGTGTTGGTCTGTGTGTGTGGGTGTGTTGGTCTGTGTGTGTGGGTGTGTGTTGGTCTGTGCCGTGGGTGTGTTGGTCTGTGCCGTGTGTGTGTGTTGGTCTGTGCCGTGTGTGTGTGTTGGTCTGTGCCGTGTGTGTGTTGGTCTGTGTGTGTGTGTGTTGGTCTGTGCCGTGTGTGTGTGTTGGTCTGTGCCGTGTGTGTGTTGGTCTGTGTGTGTGTGTGTTGGTCTGTGCCGTGTGTGTGTGTTGGTCTGTGCCGTGTGTGTGTTGGTCTGTGTGTGTGTGTGTTGGTCTGTGCCGTGTGTGTGTGTTGGTCTGTGCCGTGTGTGTGTTGGTCTGTGTGTGTGGGTGTGTTGGTCTGTGCCGTGTGTGTGTGTTGGTCTGTGCCGTGTGTGTGTGTTGGTCTGTGCCGTGTGTGTGTTGGTCTGTGTGTGTGTGTGTTGGTCTGTGCCGTGTGTGTGTGTTGGTCTGTGCCGTGTGTGTGTTGGTCTGTGTGTGTGTGTGTTGGTCTGTGCCGTGTGTGTGTGTTGGTCTGTGCCGTGTGTGTGTTGGTCTGTGTGTGTGGGTGTGTTGGTCTGTGCCGTGTGGGTGTGTTGGTCTGTGCCGTGTGTGTGTGTTGGTCTGTGCCGTGGGTGTGTTGGTCTGTGCCGTGTGTGTGTTGGTCTGTGCCGTGTGGGTGTTGGTCTGTGTGTGTGGGTGTGTGTTGGTCTGTGCCGTGTGTGTGTTGGTCTGTGCCGTGTGGGTGTGTGTTGGTCTGTGCCGGGTGTGTGTTGGTCTGTGCAGGGAGTGTGTGTTGGTCTGTGCCGTGTGGGTGTTGGTCTGTGCCGTGTGGGTGTTGGTCTGTGTGTGTGGGTGTGTGTTGGTCTGTGCCGTGTGTGTGTTGGTCTGTGCCGTGTGGGTGTGTGTTGGTCTGTGCCGGGTGTGTGTTGGTCTGTGCAGGGAGTGTGTGTTGGTCTGTGCCGTGTGGGTGTTGGTCTGTGCCGTGTGTGTTGGTCTGTGCCGTGTGGGTGTGTGTTGGTCTGTGCTGTGTGGGTGTTGGTCTGTGCAGGGAGTGTGTGTTGGTCTGTGCCGTGTGTGTGTTGGTCTGTGCCGTGTGGGTGTTGGTCTGTGCTGGAAGTGTGTTAGAAACAGAAATTAGGTGCAGGAGTAGGCCATTCGGCCCTTCTAGCCTGTACCGCCATTCAATATGATCATGGCTGATCATCCAACTCAGTATCCCGTACCTGCCTTCTCTCCATACCCTCTGATTAACTTAGCCACAAGGGCCACATCTAACTCCCTCTTAAATATAGCCAATGAACTGGCCTCGACTACCCTCTGTGGCAGAAAGTTCCAGAGATTCACCACTCTCTGTGTGAAAAAAGTTCTTCTCATCTTGGTTTTAAAGGATTTCCCCCTTATCCTTAAGCTGTGACCCCTTGTCCTGGACTTCCCCAACATCGGGAGCAATCTTCCTGCATCTAGCCTGTCCAACCCCTTAAGAATTTTATAAGTTTCTATAAGATCCCCTCTCAATCTCCTAAATTCTAGAGAGTATAAACCAAGTCTATCCAGTCTTTCTTCATAAGACAGTCCTGACATCCCAGGAATCAGTCTGGTGAACCTTCTCTGCACTCCCTCTATGGCAATAATGTCCTTCCTCAGATTTGGAGACCAAAACTGTACGCAATACTCCAGGTGTGGTCTCACCAAGACCCTGTACAACTGCAGTAGAACCTCCCTGCTCCTATACTCAAATCCTTTTGCTATGAAAGCTAACATACCATTCGCTTTCTTCACTGCCTGCTGCACCTGCATGCCTACTTTCAATGACTGGTGTACCATGACACCCAGGTCTCGCTGCATCTCCCCTTTTCCTAGTCGGCCACCATTTAGATAATAGTCTGCTTTCCTGTTTTTGCCACCAAAATGGATAATGGTCTGTGCCGTGTGTGTGTTGGTCGCTGTGTTACGCAAAGATGCTTATGCTCTATAATCTTTGGTGTTATGTGCGCTGTGGCGTCGGGGTGGCATGTGACGTCGGGGGATTCCCTGACCGACGCTCCCCTCCCTCAATCGGCGCTGCCGGCGTCATAGACAATGGAGCGGGCGAGCCAATGGGCGAGGGTGTGGGCGGGGTGGATGTACCGGGGAGGCGGGGCATCTGATGACAGCTCATTGCAGCGCAGGCACACGAGTGCGGCGGACTGTTGAGCGTCAGCTTGTGGCCTCTGTGAGTTGTGGCAATAACTATACAGGCAAGCATCACTGGCAAAGGGACTAGAGCATCGCACATGCAAGGGACCAGCTAGGGTTCAAGGGTTTCAAGGTCAGTTTATTGTCACACGTACCAATTAAGGTACAGTGTAATTTGAGTTAGCATACAGCCATACTAAGTGAAAAGGAACAAGACACACAACCGCATCAAAGTTAACATAAACATTCACCACAGTGGATTCCACATTCCTCACTGTGATGGAAGGCAATAAACTTCAAATTTCTTCCTCTTTGTTCTCCTGGGGTCGGGGCAGTCGAACCATCTGCAGTCGGGGCGATCAAAGCCCCCGTCGGGGTGATTGAAACTCTCTCCGCGCAGCATGAAACTCCCAAGTCGGCCTCTTCTTACCATAGGCCGCGGGCTTCACTATGTTAAAGTCCACAGGCCCCACGGTTGGAGCTTCGACCCCCGCCAAAGGGATCGCAAGCTCCGCAATGTTTAAAGTCCCGCAGACTCCCGCGGCTTGGAGTCAGTCTCCAGGAAAGGCTGCAAACTCCACGATGTTAGGCCGCAGTGCGGACGGAGATACGATACGGGAATAAATCGCATCTCCGTCGACGTAAGAGATTGAAAAAAGTTTCCCCCAACCACTACCCTCCACATAAAACAAACCAAGGAACACTAAAACATTCTTTTTAACACGTACTAAAAATAACAACAGAAGAAAGGACAGACAGGCTGTTGGCGAGGCAGCCACTGCTGGTTGCGCCACCTGGTGTGGCAGTGGGGTAACTGTACAGGCAGCATCACTGTGGTAAAGGGAGTGCAGAGCAGTGCCCCAACTCATGCAGGGGACCAGTTAGTGTGAGTTGTGGCAGTGGGATAACTGTACATGCTGCATCACCGTGGTAAAGGGACTGCAGAGCTTCGCCTCAGCTCAAAGATAGACACAAAAAGTTGGACTTACAGGCAGCATCTCTGGAGAGAAGGAATGGGCGACGCTTCGGTTCGAGACCCTTCTTCAGTTCATCGCCCACCTCATGCAGGGCATCGGCCATGGCCGCAGTGTGAGTTGTGGCAGCGGGGTAACTGGGATAACTGTACCGGCAGCATCGCAGTGGTAAAGGTACTTTGGAACTAAGCCAACCCCCATAACAGATTCAATTATTAACCCAAATGTTGGAGTAATTTAAAGGATTGGGACACTATGTTTCTTCAGCCAGATCTGTGATCTCCAGAGATGCTACCTGACCTGCTGAGCTCCTCCAGAACTTTGTGTCCTTTTTGTGTAAAAGGACACAAAGTGCTGGAGGAACTCAGCAGGTCAGGTAGCATGCTTGTTGACATCATCAACCAGTAAACATTGTCTTTTCAATTAACACCTCAGTTAGAGAACGACTCAATTGTTCATTTGGAGAAGGATCCCGAGCAGAAATGCCACCCGTCTATGATATCTGGAGATGCTGCCTGACCAGCTATTAGTATTTTGTAAAACGGTTATTGCAAATTGCTCTGTGTATAGGTGAGGCTGAGGAGAATTGGGAGGAGTTGGTGAATGCAAGGGAGATTAAATTAAAGGATTAGTAAAAGTATGTGGAATAGATGGGACAATGGAAGATAGCACTACCTTTGTTATCAGGAAATATGTTGGCCTTCATAACAAGAGGAGTTGAGTATAGGAGCCTGGTGAGTATAGGAGCCTGGTGAGTATAGGAGCCTGGTGAGTATAGGAGCCTGGTGAGTATAGGAGCCTGGTGAGTATAGGAGCCTGGTGAGTATAGGAGCCTGGTGAGTATAGGAGCCTGGTGAGTATAGGAGCCTGGTGAGTATAGGAGCCTGGTGAGTATAGGAGCCTGGTGAGACCACATCTGGAGTACTGTGTGCAGTTTTGGACTCCAAATTTGAGGAAGGACATTCTTGCTCTTGAGTGCAGTGTAGGTTCACGAGGTTAGTTCCCGGGATGGCGGGACTGTCATATGTTGAGAGAATGGAACGACTGGGCTTGCATACACAGGAATTTGGAAAATACGGATTTTTAAAAAATCAGCCCGACTTCCTGTTTCATCTTGCTGCTTAAAAAATGCAAGGATATAAAAAGTCATACTGTACCTTTAAAAATTATAACAGATTAAATCTATTAGTATTTTAAATTTCAAGATCTGGATGATTATTTTTGTAAGCTTTGATCTGCCTGTCCCGCTCCAGGTTTAAACAGCTGTCAGTTTAGCGCGTGGGAATTTAAACGACGAGCTGTCGGCTACAGCTCTATGGGTTCTAAATATAGCGCTACCGGATGGAGCGCTATGGGCTTTACACATAGGGCTATGGATCACAGACTGTTCGGGGAGGGAGGGAATAAGAGAGGGAGGGAGAAACAAAAGAAGGAGAGAGGGAGGGGGGGAGGGAAAGAGAGGAAGGAGAGAGGGAGGGGGGGAGAGGGAGGCTTCCAAAATGGCTTGTACATCATCATATGGTGCTAAAAGCAGGAAGCAGCCGTTCAAACAGCAGTATACAAAGAGATGGCAATGAATGCACTGTCAAGAAAGGTGCATAGAAGACATGTCAATTGGTAGCAAAATTATGCATTCTTATACTCTTACATGGGTATGACCACATTTTAAAAAACTTTTTCAGCAAAATGGCACCGCGTAAAAATACTGATTTCCTCTGCAAATTACTGATTTTCAGGTACTAGAATACTGAATCGCTCTGACAAAACTTGGCAGTTCTGACATTATCTATTGTCTACTCTAACCTTGTTCACCAATTCTTTGCAGGATCTTATTGAAAACCGTTTGAAAATCCAAATGCAGCACATTCACTGGTTACTTTTCATTTTCTCTACTAAATGCACCTTCAAAAATCTGTTGCAGATTATCTTTATCACAATTTATAATAGAATCCAGCATCTTCCAGTAATTTATGTCATATTAACATTAATATTCAGTTGTCCTTCTGTATCTTCTCCTAACTGTCCAATCTGTGTCAACTATTCCAGAGCAATAGAATTTTGGAAGCTGAACAACAGAGAATCTATTATTTCCATATCCATTTCTTTCAATACTCCGGGAAGTAGATTATCATTTTTCAAGCTCATTGTCTTTACTATTACTTTATTTCCTCATTTGTTCTGGACTGTTCTCCGGTAATACTGGGAGGTGTTTGTGCCTTTCATGGACACTGCTTTTTAATTCCTCTGCCATTTATGTTTATTCCATCAAAAATTATCCAGTTTGTTCCCAAGATACCCACATTTGCCTGTAAGACACAAAGTGCTGGAGGAACTCAGCAGGTCAGGCAGCATCCCTGTAGAACATGGCTAGGTGGTGCTTTGGGTCAAGACCCTTTTTCAGACAAGTTGAGACACTTCTCAAGTGCGACTTCTTATCCATTTTTCTATTTTAAATTAGTAATAGTAAAGAAGAGATAATGTAGATTGTAATAATTGAGATTGAAATAGACTCAAACTGGGACTTCGGTCAGTCACTTGAACTCTGCGCACCTCTCAGCTTGGTTGAAACGCAAGCTTTGAGTTGTGTCCACTATTTCTGAGTTTGTCAGTGCATGCAACAATTCTATATGGCCTTGTGTCTTTGGGGGGGAAAAAACTATGACCAAACATTTTGGTCAACAGTTCAGCAATCATTTTAAGAAACTCAGTAACACTCGTGTTTTAAAAGTGCTATTGAAGTGCTATTGATACTCACATTATCGTTAATGCAAACTGAAATAGTAAACAAGCAAACAAAATGCTGATTGGTAAGAAATTGTACAGATTTTATCTTGCAGTGCTATCAGGGTAATTTCAATTAAAGAAAACTTTAAGCCATTTGCAAGTAAACAATCAATTCCCTTGTGTTTAATATAATTACATTTTTGAAAAGTAATCAAACAGAATTCTCATCTTTGTTATTTTTTTTTAATTGAGCTTATGCTTTGTGTTATCTATTACAATATATCAGTATTTAATCATCTGCACAAAGTTAAAGATTTCAATTATTCAATATCCCTTATTGAAATCTCCATTTTTATGCAGGTTTGTCATCATGGAATACAGCAATAGAATTGCAAGGAGTTGTTTCATAGGGTTTGTGTGTCTTGTACTGTCAGGCAGGCATAACCTGGTGTCAGTTCGATCTCAAGCACATCCACCACATGATTCTGAAATTACTGAGGGTCATCGACCAAACATTCGTCTGGATAAGAACCTTGTTCAAGATAAAGAGTACGTATCTCGCTTTCTGCAATTAGGCCAAATATGTTAAACTAAAGCAGTTTTCTCTCATTGTAATTCCTTTCTAATTTACTAGTTGTGCCTAAATTTAAACTTTTTTTTACATGTAAGAAGTGTGCAATAAGTTGGAACTTTGCAATTTGTTTTGATGTGATGTCTTAAATAATTTGCTTCTCCCATTGTAGCATTTTTTTGTCCCCATTCAATTCCCATGCCTTATATAAGCAGACAAGGAACAGGACTGCTGCTCAGTCTTTATTTGTTGATGTAAAGCCATGGTCACAGGCACTTTATAATTGTTCTGAAGCATGACGTGCACATTTTGAACTTAGCTGTATTTTCCATTTTAATGCATGATTGTTGCAGATATTTAGTCCCTAGTGCACCAGATATATTGGCCATCACCGAATGAGAACATATGGTAGGAACATTTCAATCCTTATTAAGGTTGCTGAAACTTCACTCCCTCTAGCAACAGGCTATTATTATTCTGGCTTCAGCAAATGCCAGAATAATAAAAGTGGGGGAAGAAAAAGAAACAACGTGCTGGAGTAATTCGGGTCAAGCAGCATCTCTGACGAACATGGATAGGTCACGTTTTGTGTCGAGGCCCTTCTTCAGAACTAACCCAAAACGTCATCTATCCAGGTTCTCCAGAGGTGCTGTCTGACTTGCTGAATTACTCCAGCACTGCATTATTTTGTAAAGCAGCATCTCTAGTTCCTTGTTTAACATAGTAAAAGTAAATGTCGGACTCCAATCCACTGTCCTTGGAACACAGGAAAAGAGACTGCTAACTTTGTTTCCCCCTTAAATACAAGGGAGACTCTTTATCCCACACTCTATATTAAATTCAAGTTCAATTATCACTCAACCAAATAAATTGACTTTATTGTTCAGGTTCATAGCTTAAATGCTGTTTTAAAAATGATTGGGTCAACTGTTTTTTCAGATTTTTTTCTTGTCAATATTTCTGTGATTAATTGGATCTTTGGATTTGTGACCTTTATTTTTATCCAAACCAAGTTGCGTCACTAGGACTGGTTTCAACTTAATAAAATGAATTTCAACTACTAAAAACCCGAGCAAACGACTACTTTATTATTATACTTATGTTTGGGGGAAAACCCAAATGTCAGATACATGTGGATGCGAATCATTTTTGAATTTTATTTAAAACATACCTATTGAATATTGTCAGTGCCTCTTACCTAAATATTTAACTTTGTAGGATTAGCATTGTGGCTATTAATTATGCTTTGTAATGTTGCACCTCTGTATTAACATTGTCCTGACTGTGCTTGTCTGAAGTAGCTGGAGCGATGATAAATAGGTATTGGAAGCTGGGAAATATTATTTCCTTTGCTTTTCTATGATGAAGGTATTGCTAGTGTATCATTGGAAGTCCATACCTTGGAACTCCTGATGAAATGTTGATGTTTTTCCTGCGATATTTGAAAATGTTTTGTTGTAGTCCACTGAGAAAGCTATTTGTTTGCAGTGTATCGTTCATTTTAAGGTTGGCTCTGGAAATATCAATCTTTCAAACAATAAATATGTTGTTAAGTCACTCTATTTTAAATGGATCCAATATTTGTAACAAATCGTTTCATTAATTTTACAGTCATATAATGGAGCATTTAGATGGTGTGATAGACAAACCAGAATCTGAGATGACGCCACAAGAACTTCAACTTCATTACTTTAAAATGCATGATTACGATGGGAATAACCTACTTGATGGATTGGAACTAATTTCAGCCATTACGCATGTACACAAAGAGGTAAATATTCAGTTTTCATCAATAAGCGAGTTTGGTATCTCGATAAACGCAAGGAATCATGGGATTTGTCAAATGTCATTCGGGATAAAAATAAAGCGAACGCAGTGCTGCATAAACTGTATATAAGTTGTTAACTATTCTACCAAGGAATTAATCTAGAATTCTGTCAACTCAATTCTGTCAATTTCCTTTCTTGTTCTGCTGTTCACACACTAATTACACAGTCCCAGTTCTAGTTCTAGTTCAGTTCATTAAACTGCAATTATGAGATATTCAAAAAGTTAAAGAATTTATTATTTTCATTGAATGCTTAATGTGTTTGCTACTGGAATAAGAACATGTGTTTGAAACATTTTCTTATCATTATAAATAAATTATTCATAATTTATGTGTAATAATATATTTAATCTGAGGAAGGCAGCAACTGCATCAGTGTGATGTGGGCTGATGCTTTATCTACAGGTGGTGTGAATGTACCGTTAAGGCAAAGATTACTCTGCGAGGAAAACTGAGTACAGGGTTGGCCCTGTGAAGGAGCCGCCAATCCGATATAAGACATTTAACTGTGAAATGCCTGCCCTTTAGTATTGGATAGATTGAATAGAGGGTCTGTGCTGTTCCAAGTTTGCAGTGGTTGTGGTGCGTATCCCCCAGCCATCTCGCCCATTGCATGTTGACTAGCACAGTTCGCCTGCCCTTGTTTGCAGAGGCTCTTTGTGCAGGTGTTCCCCGAGTGGCCGAAGGGCAGATTTTAATGGGTCGTTATTAAACTGTTCCGTCTGTGCGGCATCGCCATCTCTCCCAGATCCCCCACCCCAACTGTCGACAAAATCTGACTGAGAAAATGCTTCCACTGATATTACGGGTTGGCTCCACGTTTGCCCACTCGCTGAGGCAGGCGGCACCTCCTTCAAAGAGAGCGAGAACAGGTCCCGTCAGCAGGGGAGCTGTGACCCACTCCTGAGTGAAGCCTCTATTTTGGCTGCGGTTCAAATGGCTGGCCCTGACAGACTGGAACCAGCCCCAGAGGTTAAAGCGACAGCATCTTTATTTAAGTCAACCTTGAAAGTTTAACCAGCCTGTTCAAATCCAATCCGAACACAGCACATTCTCATTGTTTCCTTCAATCCAGGAAGGTTGTTTAGATAGGAATGTAAGGGCTATATCAAATTAGTTGACCACACAACTTGTAATTCATGTAAATCAGTATCAAATTTGAATGGCTGTGACTTGGGCTAATGCCAGGGATTTGATAATTGACAGGTTCGTTCCAGGCATTCCTGCGTTTTCAAGGCTCGTGTTGTATTGAGTCAATAATTTAAATGGATACAATTGTGGATTTGTGCAGCCTGAGAGTACGCTGTGGCCAACTGCTGACATATTTGACTGATAAATTTATTTATAAATCTCATTGAAATGAATACGCAGGTCTGTACACGCACACATACAGTAGCTCAGCTGGCGAGAATGTATATCCCGACTGACCTATGACCTGGGCATGCACAGTTGTAATACTGAACTCGTTTATTATCTCTGGCTTAGCTGATGAGCATTATACTGATTGGAAACTGGTACAGTAAACCCTGATTTTAACCGACCACCGTATAATAATGGATTTTGGTTATCACGGACAGACCTACTGATGCTGCCACGCCCACTCTGCAAGGTGTACCAGCGAGCCCTTCACCAGCTGCCCACACCATCTGGCTGATACAATACAATACAATACAATACCTTTTATTATCATTTGAACCTCACATGAGGTTCAAACGAAATTTGGTTTCTGCAGCCATACAAAAAAAGAACCAAGACACACACCAACACAATTCAATTCACATAAACATCCATCACAGTGAGTCCTCCTCACTGTGATGGAAGGCAAAACTTAAACATATCTCTCCCCTGCACTCCCCTCTCCCCCCCATGTCAGAGTCAAAGACAGAGTCAAAGCCCCCGGCGGGCGATGTTAAATGTCCCGCAGCCACTAAAGCCACGCCGGGCGATGCAAGGCCACGCACCGGGTCTTGGTGTTGGAGCCCCGGCGGGCTCTTGGTGTTGGAGCCCCGGCGGGCGCTCACAAAGTCCCGCGGCCATTCCAAGCCGCGTGGGGCGGTAATGTAAGGCCCCATTCCAGGTAATCTTCAACCCCGCAATTCGGGCGGGAGAAGTCGCCGTTGCAGAAGCCCCGAAAAGCGGTCTCCCACCAGGGACCCGCGGGCTCCCGGTATTACTGTCCACAGACCTGCGGTAGGAGCTTCCGAATCTCCGGGTGTCGGGTCACAGCAGCGCTCCACCACAGCTCCACCCGCTCCGGACTCGGCCAGCTCCGTGATGGTGAGTAAATCCGCAGCTCCGCGACTGGAGCCCCAGGTCATTCCTGTTGGAGGCCGCTCCACGTTGCAGCCCCAACGACAACGGAGACCCGACAAAGAAAAGGTCGGGTCTCCCGTGCAGGGGAAAGACCTTAAAGTTCCCCCACCCCACCCCACCCCCACACACATACCCCGACAAAAAAAAACAATAAAAACTACATAGAACAAGACAGAAAACAATAAAAAGACAGACGGACTGCAGAGGCCGCTGCTGACAAGAGTCGCGCCGCCCACTAAGGTTTTGTCATGGTTCCCGGTGTAACCCTCGACAGGATGTGCTCGGTCAACATGTGGCTTCCTCCCCACTCACCAGATGCTACTACTTCCTGTTGGCTGTTGCTTTTTCCACTTGACCCCCTCCCCCCCCCCCCCCCGTTCCACACCACTGCCGTTGCTCCTGATGTTTCATGCACTCCGCCTCTACCCCCACCACCACCTGCTCCCATGGGCTTGTCAACTGTCTTTCCGGCCCCTCCACCTCTGCGGCCTCCTCTTTCTCCTCTGGAGTCGCCGACATATTCCACCTCGGAAGATGTCGGCCACTATGAGGGAGACTGAAGGAGGCGGTGGTGGCGGAGTGGACAAAGTGATGGTAGGAGAAGGCGGCAGAGGACAAAGCGACAGGAAGAAGCAGCAGCAGCAGCACCAGCAGAGCGGAGGGAACCCCACGATGACTGAGCGTGTGTGGCAGTGGCCTGAAGAAAGCTCTGTCCCCAGGAACTACAACGTGAACCGCAACAAAAGCCCCGTCAACCAGAGTGTGCGGCAGCTGGTGACGAATGGCTCGATGGTGCAGACTAGTGGCATTGGCGTATAGTTCCTGGTGAAAAGACGTAATGTGCTGGAGTAAGTTAGCAGACTGAATCAGTCCGAGAAAGCGTCCCGACCCAAAACGTCACCTATTTGTGTTCTCCAATGATTCTGTCTGACATGCTGAGTTACTCCACCTGTTTGTGACCTGTGTATTAACCAGCATCTGCAATTGTTTGTTTCTCGTAAATACAATGATGATACCGTACTTGGTTATAGTGGATAGATGGCAATAAAGGACACCATACCCCACTCATGACTTGCATTGTAATGAACATTTTATGGTGTTTTATATTGAAATCATAAATGATGAGATACTTAAAGTACTTGCCTGCAAATTGTAAATTAATGAAACAAAAGTAAAATGAGCTTATTAGTTAACATCTGTAAAGGGAACAAATTCTTCCACAGAATGTATTGGTGGTGAGGTTGAACCATTAAATACGTCATCTCAATACGTCATCTCAATTAAAATTTTCCACTGTTTAAGCATTGGAGTAATTTCTTTTTATAGTATGGTTTTCACACATAACACCCTGTCTGATTTGTGTTGTCTTTCTGTGCAGGAAAATGGTGGCCAAGGACAACCCATGAATGAGGAGGAAATTGTTAGCTTGATTGATGATGTTTTAAGGGATGATGATAAAAATAATGATGGATACATCGATTACGCTGAGTTTGCAAAATCACTAGAGTAAAAAAGACATAATTGAGTTAGTTTCCATTCTCTGACAGCCATTGAGAGTTTATTTTTTACTTGGTTAAGGTCAGTTAACTTTATTTTCTAAACAACTGAGCCAATCATAGTTTACCAGCCTCTCTGAACCAGAATGTTTTAACTTTTCTGTACAGAATTGTAAACTCAATTTTTAAACTTCACTGGATATGTATGAATTTTTTTGTGCAATTTCAAAGTGAAATATGTAAAGGAGAGTATGTTAACCTTGCTGTCCTATTATTGCAATATATTGTGACATTTTGCATTAGTCACATTCAGTTAATAAACATAATGAATGAAATATTGACATGAAAAGTATAACAATATAATTTATATTGGGGGGGGGGGGGATGGGAGGGGGGGGAGAGTCCATGTTAGAAAACAGATGGTATCAGTCCCTAGTCATGAGTGCAAGTTCAGTGACCTGGAGGATAAACTTTTACTTTAAAAATAAAATCATTATTACATGTTATAGGTCATGAGACACCATTTTGGATGACCAATTAATTACTTTTGTTTGTGCTATTTGACTTTGTGTATAATGCTATAATAGGTATGAAATGGAGCATTCTATACGTTAAATGTATTATTTCAAAAGCCTACTTATGCAACGTTGTAATAGAGAAAACGTTTGTATTAAGGTACAATTTTAAACTGCTCTGGGCCAGCAGTGAAATACTATTGGTATGCCATTTGATATGGTAATTCATATTTGCACTGATCATTCTTCACATTTCCTAATATCTGTTGTGCTGTATAAATACACACGATAGAGATTATAGGCTTACTGAAACACAGTGAATAAATTCTGTGGTAATTTGGAATAAAAATATAGTTGATGTTTTTTAAAGCTACACTCATGATAGCTGTTGCTACTTCCCGTATTTAAATACATTATGCATTTTGAAATCTGGCTTATTTTAATGATATTCTGCCTTTTCAATAAGTTGGAAGTTATTCATATTAATGGGACTATCTTGGACTTCAGTAGACCTTTTGGTGAAGGGAGAATACACTGGTCTTGAAAACCCATTGTTTAGGTTTCAATGTATATGTATTATAACAGTGTTCTCTATTACAACAAGTATTACATGAATTAAAGTAGAAAATCAAGTTTATATTGTTTGTACAGTTTCTGCTTGATCAAAGAATGTTTGCAACTTTTAAATACACCTGGGATTAAATTGAAATACCAATTGAAAGATTAAATCATAACTTAATGGATGATGACTGTCACTATGGCATGATACCTTTTTAATGGTTCATCGTATGCTAATTCAGATCAAATGGCAAGTGAAGGATAGCAAAGTAACATAATGTAAATTATCAAGCTGCTGTTCTTTTACGTATAAATTACTGTTTATGTATTGTTGCTGCTATTAAAGCTGGATAACCATCTGCCACTAAATTATACAAGAGTCAAGCATGATAAAAGTATATCCAGAACACACTGATTTCTCCTCCATTGTGAAAACAAAGTTGGCACATAACTTACTCAAGCAGTTTCCAGAGGAATTGGCTACACCTAGTAGAGGGAGATCAATATAAGGAATAAATTATCTTACCATCTCCAATCTGTCCACAACACAAGTATCTGTCCATCTCATTGGTGTCAATATGACCGGTGCATAATCCTCACTGGATGCTGTATGTTGTTCTAAACAAGTTAAATTCAGGACATCTTGCAGCTCTCATTTTATTCCCATACAATTTGTAACCTTGTTGACTGGCATTTCTTTCAGTCCATGTTTAAATGAGTATTGCAGCAAAGCATTCCAATTATATTTATCCGACAGTTTAAAGCCTGTTTGTTATTCTATTCACGTGCGGTTAAGGACAAGTGAATGGAAGGTGAGATATACCGCTTTTTATACACATTCAGTAATAGGCATACATTTGTCTGTTTTGACTTTTAGCAGTATTCTTATCACTTGGCTATGGTTAATATAAAAAATTCATCAACTTCCTGAGGCACAAGAACCACAACTTTTAATAAATCATTATTTTTATTTTCATAATTGATTCCCAAACGTTATAACATGAAATATCTTGCATGATCTTTATCACTAATGAACAAATCCTTGATTTGGGCACATTTGTTTAAATACAATTTTCTAAATTAGTGCACGGCTAGCAGATAACCAGGGGATATTGTTACATAATCTACCCGGATTTTACTTTTGAAAACGACACCTTTTCATTTAGCAATTAGCTCCAGTGTGTTTGTGGATCCAGACCTGGCATGGGTCCCAGGGCAAGCATTGATGGGGGTAAGCCAGCTGTGGGAGAGTTAATGGAGCGTAGGGGACTGTACCAGTCCTCATGCTGCCTGGTTGCAGGTGGTGCAGAGGCCAATTGTGCATGTGTACTAGTGTAGGAGAATTGGCTGACAGCTGAAGGGGAACCATAGGCACTTGCCATCGTTGAGAAGCGTGACATATGATTTATAGCATGAGGGTACTGGTGGTATGGTCTGGCTGAAGTAGACATTGGGCAAACAGCAGGTATCAGGCCACTACAGGCAGAAATAACAGTGGGAGGGATCGACTTCTGAACAGTGCGTTCTTGTTTCCGATGCTTTGCACGTCGGTTTTGAAACCACACCTAGAAGAAAAGGAATTAATTCAGCAAGAACCATGCAATAAATGTGCCAAGTGGTACAATGTTTTATTTGCAAATACACTGGGTCCTCCCTGGGTTACGGCAGGGTTCTGTTCTTGAGATCTCTTGGTGACCTGGATAGTTTGCAAGTTGGAAATGTGGCCACGATTGAAGCTACCATACGGCAAAGGATACATGCAGATACGGCTTGTCCCACAGGAATAGAAAGCTGGGAGAAGCAATTTAAATCTCATTTTGCCATTCTTAATAATAAAGCTGATACTAACAAAGCATGGCAGGTCAGGCAGCATTTGTGGATTGTGGAGGGAATGGATAGGCAACATTTTGAGTCAGGACGCTACCGCTGAGAAATTTATCCTGAGCTTATCACACTAATAATGATTTTTTTTTAAATTGTATGTAAGGTTTTAGATCTTGTCATTGGAACAGAATTAGGCTATTTGGCCAATCGATTCTGCTCCGCCAATTGATCATGTAGGTATGTTGCAAAGCCTACCTGAAGCGTCTTTGAAAATCTGCCGCTGCGGGTGTGCACGATTTTGGCGCCGTTTAGAGGGGGCGGGTTTAAAACGCGATTTTCTCTAGGCTGTTCAAATCGAAGATGTTCAGCCTAGTTAATTATTAACGAAAAATCGCTGGAAGACCACGTCGCAAAAGCTATTATTAGGTTTAAAGGCCTTGAATAATAGTTATAGTAGTTTAAAAATCAATCTCTAAACCCGCGACCGCCAGCAACCGCAGGGTCTTATAAAGCAGACAGCTGAAGGTAGGTTGTATATTTTTACATTAAAAAGGGCTTCTAAAGATCCCTTTATACAAAATTTAATATTGCGAGTAGCTCATTTTGGGCCCATTATATCGCGCAGTATTTTTCTGGGCATTTGGGGCACAAATCTACCGCAATGTGAACGTTCTAAACCAGCGCGTTCCACAGAGACCCACTGGAAAGCTGATTTAAATGGGCATTTATTTACAGCAATTGAACACTGAATTCCTTCCATTTGGCCTATAAATTAATGTAAATGAGATTTAAAAATCATGTTTTATTGTGAATTATTTGTGAATATTATTTGGACATTTAGGCTATTTAAAAATGTTAATCATTTATTAAGAAATGGATAGATGTTTAGATCTAGTAATTGAAGTCTGAAATTAGCTACAATTAGGTAACTAACTAATTATATGCTTTAATTTCAGGTCATCCAAGTAAGATTATTTTATATTTGTTTCAGAATGCTTCAATCTATGATAACTGAAAATTTCATTCAGTTCTCTTAATTTTTAAGAAAGTTATGGGCTTTTGACTGTTCACGATCACAACTTTTTTGTTATGTCCATAGAAAATCAATAGGGAACAAGATGCTCATTTCCGAGTATGAAAATGGCCATAACTTTTTAAATACTTGAGATATGAAAGTGAATTAGGTGTCAAATTAAACTTATTTTTATGCTTTATCTGATGGGATAAATTACAGACTTGATTTTTTAAATCTCAAAATTTTGTAACATTGCTAGATCATGGCTCTCCTATCTTTCCTCTCAACTCCATTCTCCTGCCTTCTCCCGGTAACTTTCAATGCCCTTACTAATCAAGAATCTATCAACCTCCAATTTAAACATACCCAATGACATGGCCTCTGCAGCCATCTCTGGCAATGAATTCCACAGATTCACCACCCTCTGGCTACAGAGATTCCTCCTCATTCCACCCTTGTTTCAAATGCTATTGACAGTTTTCAAAATGATGCTATTGCTGATGTGGATGGTCTCTAGGTAGAATTTGCAAAATGGATACCAACATGTTAACTGGAATGTATTCTTCTTGGGTTCAATGTCGTAAAATTCCAGCTAGTGCCAAGTCATCTGCAGCACTACACCAACCACAAATCCATCTGTCAAATGCTCTGTCATATGTATGGGCTGTACATAAGTTGGGTGTTCCTAAACTGGAGACGATCTGCAGTCTTAAAGACCATAGAAAATAGGTGCAGGAGTAGGCCTTTCGGCCCTTCGAGCCAGCACCGCCAATCAATATGATCATGGCTGATCATCCATAATCAGTACCCCATTCCGGCTTTTTCCCCATATCCGTTGATTCCCTTAACCTGCAGAGCTAAATCTAACTCTCACTTGAAACATAAATTAAAGACAAAGACAAGCATACTTTTGGCACTCCACCATTTTTTAATTGGTTAAATTCCAGCAAAATTCTTGGGAATCCCCAAGTCAAACCAAGGCAGGACTTTCACAGTGAATAGCGGGGACTTGGGGAGTGTTATAGAGCAGAGGGAGGCATATAGATGTACACGTACATATTTCTCTAAAAATGGCATTACAGGTAGATAGGGTGGTGAAGGAGGCTTTTGGTATGTTGGCCTTTATCCTTAAGGGAATTGGGATGTTTTGTTACCGTTGTACAAGACATTGGTAAGGCCACCCAATTCCGGTTACCCTGCGATAAAAAGATGCCATTAAGCTGGAAAGCCAACCAGGTTTATTATATGACCGTTATATTACCGTTGTACAACCATGTATTATCTAAATGGTGGCCGACTAGGAAAAGGGGAGATGCAGCGAGACCTGGGTGTCATGGTACACCAGTCATTGAAAGTGGGCATGCAGGTGCAGCAGGCAGTGAAGAAAGCGAATGGTATGTTAGCTTTCATAGCAAAAGGATTTGAGTATAGGAGCAGGGAGGTTCTACTGCAGTTGTACAGGGTCTTGGTGAGACCACACCTGGAGTATTGCGTACAGTTTTGGTCTCCAAATCTGAGGAAGGACATTATTGCCATAGAGGGAGTGCAGAGAAGGTTCACCAGACTGATTCCTGGGATGTCAGGACTGTCTTATGAAGAAAGACTGGATAGACTTGGTTTATACTCTCTAGAATTTAGGAGATTGAGAGGGGATCTTATAGAAACTTACAAAATTCTTAAGGGGTTGGTCAGGCTAGATGCAGGAAGATTGCTCCCGATGTTGGGGAAGTCCAGGACAAGGGGTCACAGCTTAAGGATAAGGGGGAAATCCTTTAAAACCGAGATGAGAAGAACTTTTTTCACACAGAGAGTGGTGAATCTCTGGAACTCCCTGCCACAGAGGGTAGTCGAGGCCAGTTCATTGGCTATATTTAAGAGGGAGTTAGATGTGGCCCTTGTGGCTAAGGGGATCAGAGGGTATGGAGAGAAGGCAGGTACGGGATACTGAGTTGGATGATCAGCCATGATCATATTGAATGGCGGTGCAGGCTCAAAGGGCCGAATGGCCTACTCCTGCACCTAATTTCTATGTTTCTATGACAGTTACATTAAAAAATGATGAAATCATCATGTCGTTACAGTTTTTGCCTTAAAAATAATTTACTGAACAAGGCCACCATCCAGCCTAACCTTGTTTAAAATTGCTTTTTCAGAGTTCAACCCAGTCAGTTGATATAAAACAAAAAGTCTCGAGCGCAGGTAGGAGGGACTAGTGTAGATGGGGCATGTTGGCCTGCATGGGTTAGTTGGGCCAAAGGGCCCATTTCAATGCTGAATGACATTATGATTTTATGATGCTATGAGTTGTAATTAATCTTTTGCAGGAATATTTTCTGTTCATTGCAATTTTAAATTAAGGAATCTTAAATTTAGTAATAATATTTCACAAAGATAAATGGTAGAATTAAAAGGTGACAATACATATAGAGACTTAGTGGAATAGAAAACCACTTCATAATAAAATGCATGTGCATCATGCATTTTATCTTTTTTAGTTTCAAACGAAGAATTGAATGCCCTTAACCTCTGACCTGGATGCGTGCCTCATTCAGTTTGGTGATCTTGGCCAGCTCCTCCCTGCAGTAGATGTCTGGATAATGGTTCTTACTGAAGGTGGCCTCCAGGTGTTCCAGTTGCTCCTGACTGAAGGTGGTCCGATGACGTCTGCGTGCAGGCGTTGGGTAGTGTGGTGGTCCGTGCAAACTGACTGGCAGGCAGGAGTTGTCACCCGAACTTGAGCTCTCAGGGAACTTGTAAATCCTGCTGTCAACTGAAATCAGAAACAAATTTTTTCAGAAACAAAATGTCTAAAATCAAATCAAAATGTGGATATACTAGACAGGCCACGCAACTGGGAAATAGAAACATAGAAAATAGGTGCAGGAGTAGGCCATTCGGCCCTTCGAGCCAGCACCGCCATTCAATATGATTATGGCTACGAAGACACAATGCCCTTCAAAGCAATGGATACTCATTGACATGAAAATGGTGCAGTATAGATTTGCATTATTAGGGGTGGCACTGTGGCGCAATGGTAGAGTTGCTGCCTTACAGCGCCAGAGACCCGGGTTCTGACTACGAGTGCTGTCTGTACGGGGTTTGTACGTTCTCCCCGTGACCTGCATGGGTTTTCTCCGAGGAGCTCCGGTTTCCTCCCACACTCCAAAGGCGTACAGGTTTGTAGGCTAATTGGCTTGGTATAATTGTAAATTGTCCCTAGTGTGTCGGGGATAATGTTAATGAACGGGGATCGCTGGTCAACACGGACACAGTGGCCCAAAGGGCCTGTTTCCATGCTATATCTCTAAACTAACCTAAACTAAAACTAATTTTAAAACGCTATTGCATGTAGTTTCAAGAGCATTTAATTGTCATATGCAACTGGAACAGAACACTGAATGTCACTACTGGAGCTTTACAGGCACATAAAGGCAACAACACAAAAAAAAAACCAATAAATAATAATATAATAAATTGTCCGTTATACTAGGTGACCAGACCCTAACAGTCCAAGCCAAAGTATGCACTACAGCCTACAAGTCCATAGTAGTACATTGCTGAGGTAGAATTGTGGTTTAGATTGTGCAGTGTGGTTCAAGAGCCTGGTAGTTGATAGGAAGATTGATGGGACAAAGCTGTTCTTCAACCTGGAGTTCACAGTTCTCAGGCTCATGTACCTTCTTCACAATGGGAGCACCAAGCTGTTATTGGTTGCTTTCTTGAGGAAGCACTTCGAATTGATGGCTTCATCGGTGGGGAGATCAATACCAGTGATGATCAGGGCAATGTCTTCCACTGTCTGTGACCATTTCCGAGCCTTTGAGTAAACCAGGCCAAGATGCAACCAGTTGAGTGATAGGTCATTCAGTCACCACACACTATAATAATCATATAGATTTTTCTTCCCCAAATGGGAGATGTGTTCACATGATTTAAACTGTACCTGAACCTCACCATACGTGCATATGACAATTTGTCTTAACTTGAGTTGAATCTAAAAATGCACACCACTAGATTCGGGGACAGTTTCTTCCCAGCTGTTATCAGGCAACTGAATCATCCTGCCACTACAGAGAGCAGTACTGAACGACTACCCACTGTACCTCTTTCATGTCCCTCGGACTATCCTTGATTGGACTTTGCCGGCTTTACCTTGCACTAAACGTTATTCCCTTCATGTATCCATACACTGTAAATTCTGTAGATCGATTGTAATCATCAATTGTCTTTCTACTGACTGGTTAGCACGCAACATAAGCTTTTCACTTCACCTCGGTTCATGTGGCAATACACTTAACTGAAACTATGTGGAATAAAAGGCAGCAGATGTAACAATGAGGTTCAGAGCCCAATCTGTCAAAATGTTACTTTCCATAGCCATTTTCAGGGCTATGGATGTCTTTCTACATATTGTTCCATTTGTGTAAACTTTTTTTGACTCGCTGCCATTATTATCATTAAGATTCTTTGCATAAGTTTATAAATGTTAGTACTAATTATAAATTTGAATAATTTGCAACCGTTTATTATTTATTAATGTTGTGTTGCATTGGATTACAAAAAAATAGAGCTTGTTACATTTGTGGCAATGAAGTAAATTTCTTAACTATTAAAATACTTGGATCAGAAGATAGAACACAATATGTTGACATGAAGTGCCCTGTATGGAGCCGGCATGAAGGTATCAATTAATTTTTGGGCAGCAAGAATGGATTAATAAGAGGAAAATCCTGAAACTGTGCAGTTTAATTAATGGTTAATGGTTTGAAGAGATTCTATTATATTAACATATAAGTTAGCTCATTACGGTTTCCATTTTGGTGAAACTTTATCTTTAAAAATACTCACCCTCTGGTATATTCCAACTTTTTCAACTGGGAAATAGTCTCTTCAAAACAATTATTTATGACGAAAGATACATTTCAAACACCATTCATTTTCTATTATTGCTATTTAGAAGCCTAAGGATCTAAATATGTCTAATTAAAGTAAAAGTCTATTCAGGACATTTCCAAACTCCATTTCCATCTTGAAAACAACTGAAGATTTGGCAGAGCAATACACTTTCTGATTGTAAAGAGATACAATGGAAAGCTTGATTTCTTGTTTTCTCTTTCCTTTGTAAGTTGAATAACATGAGCATTAAGATGTATAAGCTTTGCATTTGACAATAGGTCAAGCCCTGGCTTCAAGAAGCAGAACAGAAACTGGCCACGTTCTGATTGCTCAACCAGTCGTGATGCTGGCAGTGGAAGCGTCATTCAGCCTCTGGATCCAGGGATTAGACTTCACCATAGCCATTATACCAACCCTACTGGGAATGTGGAATCTGATAATCACTTGGTCTTACTTCATATAATTTAATATCGTGAGAAAGCGAACAAGACCCACAGCTAGAATGCTCAGATAGTGAGAACAAAACCAACAAAGAGACTAATTTGTCTGAAACGGACTATGTGCTTACCAGCACTACTGATTAGCAAGGAAGTCAAGTGACTGTGCCTAAGTAACTGGCCTTAGAATCAGAATGTAATACTGTACTTCAAGCTTTGTGCAAACTCATTAGTGAGCTTTCTAACTTTATGCACACTGGTCAATCTTGGCTCAGTCAAATAGTATTTCTTAGGAACCGGTGGTCTTAAAGAACACAAGTAAAATTTTCACATGCGTAATGAAAACTTTGTTTTGCAGTATTATATCTCCTTAGCCAGAAGATGTCTGGCTAATTCAGAAATTTGATAATACCCTAGAACAATGGTCCTAACCAACTTCTAAAATAAATCTTTAATTTCCATTTACCAGCCATAAAATTCATTTTCCATCATTGTAGCTACATATCCCATCAAAACTTAAATAAATAATTTAGCCTCAGGTTGATAAGCACCATCCCCTCAATATCTCTAGATATAGGGTGAGAATGTAACCACCTAAAATGGCACAATATGCTCGAATAACTTGCTGCAATGTTCCTGCAGCTGGGTAATTGTGATCTGTTTATGTTTTTTTGTATTGGTTGGGAATGTGTGGAGCTGAATGGGAAAGACAATAATCAATGAAACATTTACTGTAACCCAGTGGCTGGATCTCGATGAAATTCTAACTTGCATTGATGCTTGCATTATCAATTTCAAAGAGCCTTCCCAGCCAGTTTCCCATTCTATCTTTTCCCGTATAATTCTATAAACCAGTTATAGAGTCATACAGCATGGAAACAGGCCCTTCGGCTCAACTTGCGTACGAGGTTAATTCCCGGTATGGCGTGACTCATATATTGATAGAATGGAGCGGTTGTGCTTGTATACTCTGGAATTTAGAAGGATGACAGAGAATCTTATTGAAACATATAAGATTATTAAGGGTTTAGACACGCTTGAGGCAGGAAACATGTTTCCGATGTTGGGGGAGTCCAGAACCAGGGGTCACAGTTTACGAATAAGGGGTAAACCATTTAGAACGGAGATGAGGAAAAACGTTTTCACAGAGAGGGTTGTGAATCTGTGGAATTCTCTGCCGCAGAAGGCAGTAGAGGCCAATTCTCTGGATGCTTTCAAGAGAGAGTTAGATAGAGCTCTTAACGATATCAGAGTCAGGGGATATGGGGAGAAGGCAGGAACTGATTGTGGATGATCACAGTGAATGGCAGTTCTGGCTCGAAGGGCCAAATGGCCTACTCCTGCACTTGTCCATTGTCTATTGTCTATTGTTAAACCATCATGCCTCATCCACACTAGTCCCATCCGCCCATTCTTATCGCATAATCCTCCAAAATTATCCTATCCATATACCCTCCCAGATGTCTCTTAAATGTTATGATAGTACATGCCTCAACTACCTCTTCTTGCAGGTACACAAAAATGCTGGAGAAACTCAGCGGGTGCAGCAGCATCTATGGAGCGAAGGAAATAGGTGACGTTTTGGGCCGAAACCCTTCTTCAGACTGATAGGGGGTGGGGGGGGGGGGGGGGGGGGGGAGAAGGAAGGAAAAAGGGGAGGAGGAGGAGCCCGAGGGCGGGGGGTTGGGAGGAGACAGCTCGAGGGTTAAGGAAGGGGAGGAGACAGCAAGGGCTAGCAAAATTGGGAGAATTCAATGTTCATGCCCGCCGGCCGCAGGCTACCCAGGCGGAATATGAGGTGCTGTTCCTCCAATTTCCGGTGTTGCTCACTCTGGCAATGGAGGAGACCCAGGACAGAGAGGTCGGATTGGGAATGGGAGGGGGAGTTGAAGTGCTGAGCCACCGGGAGTTCAGGTAGGTTCTTGCGGACTGAGCGGAGGTGTTCGGCGAAACGATCGCCCAACCTCCGCTTAGTCTCACCGATGTAAATCAGCTGGCATCTAGAGCAGCGGATGCAGTAGATGAGGTTGGAGGAGATACAGGTGAACCTTTGTCGCACCTGGAACGTACCTCTTCTTGCAGCTTGTTCCATATTCCCACCATCCTTTGAGTAAAAATAATACCCCTCAGCTTCCTTTAAATCTTTCCCATTCGATCATAATATTAATCCTCTAAAGATATTTTCTCCCCTTTGGCCTTAGGTTCTCTCACCAACATTTCTTAATCTATGCCCCTTGGTTACTGATTTACTTACCTAAGGATGCTATTTGCTCCAATTTTCTAGTTTCCCCAATATTACATAATCTTTCTTTGTATTCTATCCAAAGATATGACTTATATCTCAAATGCAGTGTCTAGTTGGCACGCAACATTCCAGCTGATGCCAAGCCGATATCTTGTAAATATCTACCATCTTAACTTCTTATTATGTTATTCGAATGCCATGTACAGTATAGCCAACTCTTCAAATGCTGTTTCAGTTTAACCCATATCTCGCAGTCCCCCTCTATTCTTGCTCCTCTTTCAAAATAATTCAGATTTGACCATGGTCTGGTGCACTTAATAGGTTTAGCAGCAGTTGTGAAGAGAAAAATAGAATTGTGTTTCAGGCCAAAAATTCCCTCGCCAGAAAAGGAGAAGTGAGAAAACAGATGCATGTTTTAAGTAGCAGAAAGGGGAATTGGTGGCAGCATAGTGGCCCAGCAGTAGTTGCTGCTTCACAATGCCAGAGAACCGGGTTCGATCCTAACCATGGGTGCTGTGTGTACAACGTTTGAACATTCTCCCTGTGACCACGTGGGTTTTCTCTGGGTGCTCCAGTTTCTTCCCGCACTCCAGAGACGTACATGTTTGTAGGTTCATTGGCTTTGGTAAAATTGTTAGTTGTTCCTAGTGTGTAGGATGGTGCTGTGGTATGGGGATCGCTGGTTGGCACAAACTTGATGGACCGAAGGGCCCGTTTCCATGCTGTATCTTGAAAGCCTAAAGTAAGGTCTAAAGGTGGAAAGAAGGGAGGGAGTGCCTACGGTAAGGACCAAACCAGAGTTCCCATGGTAACCAACACTTTAAATGCCAACAGTGAGAGAAGAGAAAAGAAACAAGGGAACAAATTTGAAAATGGAACATCCAGCAAAGAAAAAAGCTGAGTTTACCTGGCAGCATTGAATTCACCATTGAGTCAAGTGCTGCAAGTAAGATAGATAGATAATGATAATGATCAGAAAAATAACGAGGTACTGTTCCTCAAGCTTACATTGGGCATCATTAGAATAGTGTCAGAGCCCTAAACTAGAGAGTCAGACTGGGACAAACAATTAAAGTGACAGTATTGATGAACCATGGGATCTTGGGGTTCAAGTTCTCAGGTCCCTAAAAGTGGCAATACACATTGATACAGTTGTGAAGTAGGCACTTTGCATGCATGTCTTCAAAGATTGGGGCTTAAAGTTAAAAAAAGTCAGGATGTTATGTTGCAACTTCACACAATATTGGTTGGATCATTTGGATTATTAGGCACAGTTCAGGTCACCAACTATAGGAAGGATGTGACTACCCTAGAGAGCATGCCAAGGATATTCACCAGGATGTTGCTTAGATTGGAGAACGTTAGTTATGGGGGGAGATTCGATTGTCTGTGCTTGTTGTGCCTGGAGCAAAGGACACTGAGGGGTAATCTGATAAAGAGGTGTATAAAGTTAAAAGATGCATAGGAAGGTAGATAGAATCTTTTCCCCACGGTCGGGGTATGAGAAACAGGAGGGCAGAGGGTTACGGTGAGAGGAAGGAGTTTTAAAGGATAATTGAGAGATAAGCTGTTTTAACATAACACGTGCTTGATATCTGGAACTGACCTGATCTACAATCACCACATTTCAAAGAATTTTAGACAGGCATTTAAATAGTCATGGCTTAGAAGAATATAGACCTAATGAGGTCAAATGAGACAACATAATGGAGATGGAAAGCCAAAGGCCCAGTCTCTTTACAGTGATCAGATTTGTTAATAGATACCCCTATAGCTTTCAAGCTATTATTTGCATTAGTCCATTTCATAGAAACATAGAAACATAGAAATTAGGTGCAGGAGTAGGCCATTCGGCCCTTCGAGCCTGCACCGCCATTCAATATGATCATGGCTGATCATCCACTCAGTATCCCGTACCTGCCTTCTCTCCATACCCTCTGATCCCCTTAGCCACAAGGGCCACATCTAACTCCCTCTTAAATATAGCCAATGAACTGGCCTCGACTACCCTCTGTGGCAGGGAGTTCCAGAGATTCACCACTCTCTGTGTGAAAAAAGTTCTTCTCATCTCGGTTTTAAAGGATTTCCCCCTTATCCTTAAGCTGTGACCCCTTGTCCTGGACTTCCCCAACATCGGGAGCAATCTTCCTGCATCTAGCCTGTCCAACCCCTTAAGAATTTTGTAAGTTTCATATCAAAACATTCTCCATCCCTTTAATACCAAGAGTGGCTTAGTTTGTGGTTCTGCCTCATAACGCTAGAGACCCAGGTTTGATCCTGGCCTTGGGTGCTGTCTGTGTTTGTACATTCTCCCTGTGACCACATGTGTTTTCTCCAGGTGCTGCAATTTCCTCCCACATCACAAAAACAGGTTTGTAGATCAATTGGCCTCTGTAAAATTGCCCCAAGTGTGGGAAATGGATGAGAAAGTGGAATAACATAGAACCAGAATGGGTGATCACTGATTGGTCTCAGTAAGCCCAAGGTCCTGTTTCCATGCTGTACATCTAAACAAAGCGAAACTGAACTGAACTAAACTAAACTAAACTAAAGTAAATTAAATTAAACTAAACTAAACTAAATGAGCCCACCTGCTTCTATTTTCCAAATCAATCTTTTATATGTGACTTTATTGAATATATAACATGTACTGTGCTTCTTTTTAAAGTTCTCCATAATTTAATCAAAAGGACTCTGATAGGTTAATCATGAACAAAACTCTCTTGACAGAACATCCAGTTATACACACGATATTATCACTCACAGAAGTGTTTGTCCAGCCTATGTCCATAAGAACCTTACACACTGTATTACCCATTGGTTATCCTCCTTTGCATCAAGATATTCTTCTAATTTGGAACACTGTAAAAATGAACATAACGTTAGGCCCATAAACCCTCCAATGCCATCCTTGGAAGAACAGGTGGAAACTAGAACTCACAGTCTCGATTTGAATATTAGAAGCTATGCAGTGGTATTGATTGCCTTGCTGCAAGGTCCTGGGGAATAAAGCAAACAGCATGCACTGGTGGCCATCATTGATTCCGCAAACAAGGATTTGGCTACATTAGGCAACATTGATTCCAACTCTGCTAATCTAGTACAGTTGAAGTTATGCACATGTGTAACAGAACACCAGAAATCCAAAAAGAATATATCAAAACAGAATGAGCAAAGCACAAAAAAGGTGAAGGCAGAGTAGATTTTACTCACAAATTGCTTAAAGACAATTATTTATTACATTTTGAATTAAAATGTCTGCACAAACATTGGAGAGAATCTTAAATTGTGAGAATATAACTGTAATTGACCATTGGATTTTTAAAAAATCATCTAAAGTGGCCCCTTTGAACCTCATTAGTATTTGTTATTTTGGTCAATGTAACATTTAGCAATTTGTCTTCCATTCCAATTTAATTTTCCTGCCTCATTATTTAGACATCATTGCCGAATAAAGAAAATTGAAAAAACCAGCACACATTAACTTTTCAGTAATTATTAAAGAGCACATATAATGATGCGACATTAGATGATTTGATTGAATTTATGCCATGCACTCCATTGCTAAAATGGGGGAAAGGAGAGGGGGGTGGGTGGAGAGGGGTAGGTTGGTGGAGGGGGGGGGGGGGGGGGGGTGCAGTAAAGAAATGACCAGCAGAATTTACTCTGTAAGTTTAGGACTTGCACGTTTGTGTGGGTGCTCTGAAGGTTAGCAACAATTATGCTGCAAAATGCTGCCATTCACCAGTACATCGTGCAGTTGCCAACAAATTTAAAGTATAAAGTAAATTATTTACATAACTATTATCAGACATGTACATTGGCATAAGAGGAAACTCTATGCTTAGTTATCTTAATTTTTACACAGGAGATATTTTAACATTATGTTGAGAATTTGTGTACCCACTTCCCACAGTGGTCACATAACAAATGAAACAAAATATTAACTCTAAAATAAAATATTTATTTTGTTTCCCGATTATAAATCTAAAACAACATTTGGCATATCATTACTGTTTCAAAATTTGATGGGTGAAAATATTTCTCCCATTACTTATCACAAATATTTCCATAAATCTATTATAGACCTTTCAATAATAAACTGAATACATTGATTACATCCAGTAATGATTGACAATGTCAAGTACTTAGTATTGTTTTTGGACATTTACTTTTTATTACCAAAATATAAACAATGTCCCTATGTGTGGAAGTACCCAATTGTCCACTAAGCACTAAGTATTTCTAAATACAAGTACTGTATATTTGATTAAAAAATGTTGATTGTCAGTATATTTTAATGTTCAAATGTATTTAAAAATATGATAAATATATACGTTCACATTTTTAAACAAGTAGAAAATGCATTGTAATGTTATTAATGCAAATATCTTTATTATTTTAGTGTGTTAAAATAGAAGATACATAGTGTTTATAAATTACTCATTATGTAACTGCATATTTCCACATATTATAATAATATTCTTTCTAACTACATTGTCCATTTTATTACATTTACCAAAGACCTAAATACACTTGAAATTAGTTTTACAAGTGTAACATAACTTGAATACTTGCTATTCTCTTGCTGATCGATGAATATCAAAAACAACATTTTACCCCCTTGATAATGGGACACAAATTTAAAAAATGATAATGCCATCAGTTTTACCACATTGGAAAGTCATTGCACAAGTCAGGTTGCCGGACTCGGGAAAGGAGCAGCATAATCACTCCAAGGTTCAAACAATGGCTGTCAGTCTTACAATGGTGTTTAAGGAGTCCATTGACACTTCCGACGATTAAAATATGTCATAACATGAGAAATAGAAGCAGAATTAGGCCATTCGACCCTTTGTGTCTTCTATTCCATTCAATAGATCATGGTTCAGGAAATGGAGGGATATGGATTATGTACAGGCCAATGAGATTTGTTTAACTTGGTATCATGTTCAATGTGAACATTGTGGGCAGAAGGGCCAATTCCTGCACTATACTTTTCTATGTGTTATGGTCAATGTTTTATCTTTTACCTAAACACCAGCATTAACTATATTCCTTGATTCAGTTAATATCTAAAGAATTTGCACGTGCCAACGCAATGCTTAAGAAACATTTAAACAGGTACATGGATATAAGTTTTTGAGGTTTAGGGGCCAACACATGCAGGTGGGACTAGTGTAGATGGGACACGTTGGTCAGTGTGGGAAAATTGGGCTGAGAGACCTGTTTCCACGCTGTATGACTATGACTCTATCAATCTGTGACTTAGAATCACAGAATACCATTTCAGATCATTAGACAGTGACAACGGAAAAAGTTAACTAAAGAGTTTTGCTCTTTCCTTGCAATACTGCAGATATAATTGAATTGATGCAGGCAGTTGCCAAGGAAGGATGTCATCTCCGGTCCCACATATATTGCGGGATTTACATCCAATTAAAAATAAAATGAAATTGTTTGAGGGGTGTTTCAGATTACTGATAATGATAGTAATGTGCGAGGCTCCATGCCAGCGGTTTTAGTCACCTAACTCTGCCAGAAGAAAAACAGATCTATCATTTCTAATACAATCTCTGTGCCTGCAGAGTTATCACCTGGTCCTGAAATTGGCTCTGAGATCTAGGCAGCAAACACACAAGTTCTTGCAAACAACCTTGACCTGCCACATCTCAGGTGGCAAGCAAGTAAAGCACTATTACATTGCATGGGTCTATTGTGACCAGCCGTTTTGTTGCACTGGTCAAGAACAAGCTTTTGTGTCCCTATCAACTTGCTACCAACTGGTAAAAGATTAGATAGGGAAAGAGGGATCTATAGAATCCATTCTCACTAAATATATAAACTGAGACAAGATAGGTTTAAAAATACCAATTGTTACCAGCACAACGGATTTGCTTTCTGGGTGCCAAACCATTTCATTTCAGAGTTCCACAGAGAAAAATTGTGGTGCCAGATAAATAATATTTGATGTTATTTTTAAACAGTATGGGCAAATCGAAAGAAGCAGTATCTTGATCAAAGACCAATTGGTATTTGGGTAAACCCAAAGATTCATTTTATATTTTGAAAATGGGGTGCTTAACCTAATACGGTCGAGACAGTTTTCTAAAAAGGAAGTAATTTAAACTTTCAATAATATTGCGACATTTTAAATAAATTAAAAACGATCTACAAACATTTCATACAACATCTGTGAAGATTTGATTGGCCAATATTCTCTTCTGATGCATTTGCTATTATTTAAGATATAATTCTTCCCATTTGGGTATCGAAACATTTCCTGTTAATATCCGCAAGTTGAGGCGATTGGTGGTAAAGTTTGATCGCGTACACAATATATTTGGGCAAGGTGTGTCTGTCCCAACGCTTTTGCTCGAACCCTAGTGAAAATAAATGCAGCAATATCCCACAGCATCTTGCAGATGTAAACGCACATTCTAATTTCAAACAAATAGCGTCTCTTTCTTACAAATCTGGTGCTAATACATTTATTTATCACAACAGAACATTGTGCGGCTCCTTGTGCAATAGGCGCGACATACCAGCCTGGCAACTCTCATCCAGCCTTCAGATGCCTAAAATTGAAATGACGATTGGCGTATCGTTTGTAGAATTTTTTTATACCAATGAGAAGATATTGAATAAATACGCCATGCAGGGGGGTTTGGAGAACATGCGAATTTGAGGTGCTTCGGTACAATGGATAGTTTTATTTTGTGATGGCGCATGGATTTGCAAGCTCCAATTTACGGAGCAAAAACTACCCTTCATCCGAAATTACAGACACCTAGTACATTCCATTTATTAAATATTGTTGATAAAATTCAACGTCAATTTTCGCCCTACAAGTCAAACATATAAAGAACAGTATATATATGATATTGCATCGTTTACCAACAGTTAGAAGCTTAGATATTGAAAAAAGGGCCAAACATAACCACTAAATTCGTTTTCAGCATTTTCGTTTTGAGGACTTTAACCAATAAACGGGGTTTTAGTTTTGAGACGGAGTTCGGAGCAAGGGGTAAAACGTGGGCGGCAAATATGTTTTAAAACCGACATCATTTCGAAAATAAGATGCTTTAAAAATATATATTCTCCATTAATTTTTCCTGTTTATGGACTTGACTACATGATCGTGAGGTATACATGTGTGTAATTGCACAACGTGTAATTGAACGAACGTTACATACCCATGCTCTTTGCATGTCTCCCTGTATTATCACAATTCTGATTGTAGGTATCACACTGATCACTGGAGCGTCACATGCAGGGTCCTAGCCCACGCGTGTTTAAACCAGGGAATATGTAGCTGTTTTCCTGTGATTTACTCACCCACGGCAGAATTGACAGGATTGACGTGATCTGGATAAAGGACTAGGAATTCGTCAACTTTCCTTTTACCTCCCCGAGCGCTGGTGGACTGCATTTCTTCTGCCATTTTCATGATCTAGAGGAGCAGCCAGATGCGGTGAAATCTTGCTCTTCCACCTCCCAGGAATACACCTTCCCCACCTCACTTTGACAAGTTTACCTGGTGACACCATGACATCACCAGGGCCCCACTGGGGCCGAACAGCCAATCGTCGGCCAAGGCAGACTAATGAGAGGTGGCTGTAACCAACAATGGGAATACAGTGACCTCTTGATTACAGACAAGCAGTGGCAGACATTGAAGGGCGAGTGAAAAGGGACTCGTGCTTTAACTCGAATAATTAAAGATCGCTGGAGTGAACTGGGTGGCATGGGAAGTCAGGGGGGGAACTCGCCGTGGGTGGCTGTATGTCAGGGCTGTGGCCGACAGGCCTGAGCTTTAAACTAAGCATCCTTTTTGTGAAAAACTAATTCAGCTCTAAGAAGAAGCCAGATGACATCCTTCTACCCGACGGCACCTACGAAATGAAACGCTCCAACGAGGCCGAGCAGCTTCCCAAAGAACAAAGAGTAAACTTGGGATAGATTGGGACTTCGCTTCGCCAGCTCCCCTTAAATCCTCTAATTTATACTGTAATTATGAGAACAATAAGCCCCGACGTTGTAATCAAACATGTAATTTCCTCCGGTTCTTTTCACGAAAGAAAACTTCTGGTTTCTAAAGATGCATAAGTTGTAAGGTTCCATGAAATGGCCCAGTACCAGTGAGATAGCAGTGGAACACTCCATGGAATGTGTTTGCTACAAGAATATTATGATCCAATTTCTTTAGTATGATTATAATAGTTATATCCGGTACATTTCAGCCCATTAATTCCTTCACCGTCGTGACAACACTGCACCCATACAGATAGATATACCGCGAAAACATCTTGTTCGAGCAATGAAATATCGACCCGGATTATTTCATGTTCTTGAAATGTTCCGCATCACATGCAGAATTCGCAACTAATTCCTCCCTTCTGCATTCGCCGTTGTTATTGTGTATTTGATCAGAGTGTAACGGCTCAACAATACAAAGTGGAATGGAAACAAATGCAGATAAACTTTCCTTTAAATTTTAACGACTTGAGAGAGATTCATTAAGTGTTTTGATTTTGCTGTTCGGCAGAAGGGAAATAGCGTTTGATCATTAATTATAGAGCAATTACTGGGAGAAAATAAAGCTAATTGCTTCTGTATAGAAACTGACGATTACAATTTAAAAAACCGTTAAATATAAATCGATTGAAACGAAGTTAAAGGACTGAGAGAATTCGACAGTTTGCAATTAACACGGTCCAATCCAACAACAGCCCGAAGGCAGATAGGGTAAAGGTTGGGGACGATAAAAACAACTTAATAAATATGTTGTGCTCAAAATGCAGAGAAAAAGCCGTCTTCATGCGTTACTTTGGAAGAATGCATGAATGGTCAAACGGGATAGTAAGAATACCAAATCTAACATGAATACTAATCTAAGGGTGTCTCTCCCAAACCCACGGTGTTCATGACAAGTTATATGTGCGATGTAGACCAAAGGAGGTTGACCCTTTGAAAATTATTTTGGAACTTGATAGAACCTGGGGGGAAGGGGAAGGGGGGGGGGGGGGGAGGGGGAGGGAGGGGGGAAGAGGAGGGGGAAGGGAGGGGGGGGGGGGGAGGGGAGAGGGAAGGGGAAGGGGAAGGGGAAGGGGAAGGGGAGGGGGAGGGGGAGGGGGGAGACTAGTCTATGTTATTTGTATATCCCTGGCCGGAATAAAGTTGTTATAGTCATAGAATCTTACAGTGTGTAAACAGGCCCTCCGGCCCAATTTGCCCACACCACCCAACATGTCTCATCTACACGAGTCCAACTTGCCTGCATTTGGCCCATATCCCAAAAGTTGTTACAATAGCTGTCCCCCACAGAACAGGGACTGCAGCAACAGTTGGACCTACTTGATGAGTACTGCCAAAATTGGGCCCTGGCAGTAAATCTAAAGAAAACCAACATCATGATTTTTCAGAAAAGACCCAGATGCCAGGAAGATAAATACAAATTTATTCTCAATGGTACTGTTATCGAACACACTATGAGCTATACTTCCCTTGGTCTAACTATTTCAGCATCAGGGAACTTCAATATAGCAGTGAATGCACTAAAAGAGAAAGCTCGAAGAGCTCTGTATGCAGTAAAAAGAAGATTCTACAACATTCAAATCCCAATTAAAATCTGGCTTAAAATATTTGACAGTGTAATCCAGCCTATTGCGCTTTATGGTAGTGAGGTATGGGGTCCGCTCAGTCACCATAGTTATAGTAAATGGGAAAAACATACAACGGAGGCCCTGCATGCGAAATTTTGTCGGAACACCCTCCGTATCCAAAGGAAAACACCAACAAACGCATGTAGGGCGGAACTAGGCAGATACCCACTGATAATAAATATCCAGAAAAGAGCACTACATTTTTGGAATTACCTTTAATCTAGCCCCCCAGATACCCTCCTGTTTAAAGCCCTTCAAACACAAGAGGGGAACCCAGAAAAGAGTTCCCTGTGTCAGTTGGTACTGAGACTAACTACCCCTATTCAGTTAAACCCTATCCAGTTAAACCCTGACCGGCCCCAGATCAATACTGGCCCCCAATCACCAATTAGAGTGAACCAAATTATCAAACAATGTAAAGAAACGTACTTGGAACATTGGGATAAAGAAACCAAAAGCCAAAGCAGATTAGAATGTTACCGTTCCCTAAAAAGAGACTATAAATTGGCAGACTATCTCTCAACTGTTAGAGACATAAAGCAGAGACAGACCCTCACCAAATACAGGTTAAGTGACCACTATTTGGCAGTTGAAAAAGGAAGACAGAAGAGATTCTGGCAACCAAGAGAAAACAGAATATGCGGCCACTGTTTGACAGATGAGGTTGAAACAGAGGTGCGCTTCCTCCTAAAATGCAATACATTTGACAAAACAAGGAAAGCATACTTTGACAAACTCGTTCAAAAAGGAACTGCTGATGCTGGAAGATCGAAGGTACACAAAATTGCTGGAGAAACTCAGTCTGAAGAAGAGTTTCGGCCCGAAACGTCGCCTATTTTCTTCGCTCCATAGATGCTGCTGCACCCGCTGAGTTTCTCCAGCAATTTTGTGTACCTTTGACAAACTCAGTGTGGCAACCCCTGATTTTAAAGAACTAGATGATACATCAAAACTAAGAATAATCCTTGGCGAAGGAAATACGGCACATCTTGGTGCACAATACGTAACAGCATGCCATAACCTGAAAGACAGTGAATGACCAACATGCACATATGTACGCACACACTAATCGACATTAACTAACACTAAGAAATGAATACTGAATTGCTAAACTTGCTATTGTGTTGTACTGCTTACAGCTACAAGAACGTGTAGCAATCAATAAAGGGCTATCGGCCTATTGCAAGTTTATGTACAGGGACATATCTATCCATGCACTGTATACTTGTATTTATACTTATGCATTTCAAATATGTATGTCACGTTTTATACTTTGGCAATATAACAATGTTTTTTTATCATGCCAATAAAGTTTTTAAATTGAAAGTGAAATTGAATTGAATAGTGTCGGACTTTTCAATGTTTCATAAACATATGTAGTGATAGAAATGGGGATGGGAATATATGAGGAGTCAAAGCACTTGAAAGGTAATGGACGATATATCGCTGACCCAAAGCGTTTTATAGTTCTTTGACATGTAACCAACCGCATTAGCAGGCTGAGAATAACAGCATCCAATTCGGCACAGAAAAGCAAGACAGAATATAATGATAATGATCACGTAATTATTTTACTAATGCACGAAGATCATTATGGCAGAAAAATGCAACTTTGCAGAAACCTTTTTGCTTTTCAAGAAATCAAATGTTGCAAGATTCCTTCATCATTGTTTAAAAAAAAACACTCTTAAAAGGCTGCGAAGAGCCCCAATTCGAAATGTTGCCTATACATTTCTTCCACATATGCTCTCTGGCCTGCTGAGCTCCTATAGCACTTTGTGCTTTGCTCTAGAATCCAGTATCTGGAGTTTCTTGTGTCTCCTTATAAAAGGCCCTGTCTGGTTTTATGAAGTAATGGTGAGAAAATGCAACCATGTGCTCTCTGAAAACCTCTTAGAGTCATAGAGTGATACAGTGTGGAAATAGGCCCTTCGGCCCAACTTGCCCACACCGGCCAACAATGTCCCAGCTACACTAGTCCCACTTGGCTGCGCTTTGTCCATATCCCTCCAAACCTGTCCTATCCACGTACCTGTCCAACTGTTTCTTAAACGATGGGATAGTCCCAGCCTCAACTACCTCCTCTGGCAGCTTGTTCCATACACCCACCACCCTTTGTGTGAAAAGTTACCCCTCAGATACCTATTAAATCTTTTCCACTTCATCTTGAACCTATGTCCTCTGGTCCTCGATTCCCCTACTCTGGGCAAGAGACTCTGTGCATCTACCCGATTTATTCCTCTCATGATTTTGTACACCTCGATAAGTCCCCCCCCTCATCCTCCTGTGCTCCATGGAATAGAGACCCAGCCTATTCAACCTCTCCCTATATCTCACACCCTCTAGTCCTGGCAACATTCTCATAAATCTTTTCAGAACCCTTTCAAGGTTGACAATATCTTTCCTATAACATGGTGCCCAGAACTGAACACAATATTCTAAATGCGATCTCACCAACGTCTTATACAACTGCAACATAATCTCCCAATGCCACCATAGTATCAGCCTCCATCGCCACAACATGTTCCAGGTCCTCACCACTCTCTGTGTATGAAAAACTAGAGTTAGATATTTCCACCCTGGGGAAAAAAGGTTCTGAATGTCTACCCTATTCATGCCTCTCATAATTTTATATACTTATATCAAATCTCTTCGCAACATCTGACTTTCCAGATACACCAATCCAAGTCTAATCCAGGCCGCATTCTGGTAAACTTCCTCTACACCCTCTCCAAAGCTTCCACATCTTTCCTGCATCAATACAAACAGTGGTGAAAGAAATTGATCTAATTGTAATTGTAATTAATTTATTAGCCAAGTATGTAAAAACATACAAGAAATTTGATTTGCCATACAGTCATACCAAAAAAACAACAAGACACACAACTACATAAAAAATAACATAAACATTCTCCACAGCGCCCTGAGACGGAAGGCAATAATGTATTATCTTCTTCCCTCCTTTTCTCCTGCAGTTTGGGCAGTCGAATCATCCGCTGTCGGGGTGATTATAGCTACCGCAGCTGGCGATCGAAGCTCCCGCGTCAGGGCGATCGAAGCTGCGGTTGGAGCTCCCGAAGTTGGTTCCCAGCAAAGGGACATCCAGCTCCACAATGTTAGGCCACAGTGCGGACGGAGATACGATATGGAAAAAGTCGCATGACTGAGAGAGAAGTATGAACCCCAAATCTGAGGAAGGACATTATTGCCATAGAGGGAGTGCAGAGAAGGTTCACCAGACTGATTCCTGGGATGTCAGGACTTTCAAATGAAGAAAGACTGGATAGACTCGGCTTATACTCGCTAGAATTTAGGAGATTGACGGGGGATCTTATAGAAACTTACAAAATTCTTAAGGGGTTGGACAGGCTAGATGCAGGAAGATTGTTCCCAATGTTGGGGAAGTCCAGGACAAGGGGTCACAGCTTAAGGATAAGGGGGAAATCCTTTAAGACCGAGATGAGAAAAACATTTTTCACACAGAGAGTGGTGAATCTCTGGAACTCTCTGCCACAGAGGGTAGCTGAGGCCAGTTCATTGGCTATATTTAAGAGGGAGTTAGATGTGGCCCTTGTGGCTAAAGGGATCAGGGGGTATGGAGAGAAGGCAGGTACAGGATACTGAGTTGGATGATCAGCCATGATCATATTGAATGGTGGTGCAGGCTCGAAGGGCCGAATGGCCTCCTCCTGCACCTATTTTCTATGTATCTATGTATCTATGAACACAAGTTTTGAACATGAGAACATGAGGATGAGAATTTTTATTTTTAGACTTTGGATGTTAGAGAGCTGGTATGGAATTTCAATGATGGGGATGCTGGTGAGGGAGGCTTATGGAAGATGGAATACCAGCAAGACTGGTTCAGGATGAACTGAACCGAAAGATGGAGGATCAGAGGTGTGTAGGAAGGAACTTCAGATACTGGTTTAAACTAAAGATAGACGCAAAATGCTGGAGTAACTCAACGCAACAAGCAACATTTTTGGAGAGAAGGAATGGGTGACATTTTGGTATCAAAAAGGGTCTCGACCCAAAATGTCATCCATTCCTTGTCTCCAGAGATGCTGCCTGTCCCGCTGAGTTATTCCAGCATTTTGTGTCTATATATGGAGGATCAGAGGGCAGGAGAGATTTTAAGTGGCTTATTATGGAGCTGACAATGGTTGAGAATTTCAGTTGTAATTAGATGGAACAGCCATAATGGTTGGTAATAATGCTGATATGGAAGTTGACATTATTGTGCTTGAGAGGAAGTGAGTTTGAAAGCGGAGTTCCTAGATTGAATGTAGCAACTTGGCAGCCAAAGTCATTGGAGTAATCAAACGAGATGATGGAGCTGTAGAACTGGGACATAAAGTCATACACTGTGGAAACAGCCCCTTCCGCCCAACTCATCCATGTCAGCCAAGGTGCCCAATCTGATCTAGTCCCATTTGCCTGCATTTAGCTGATATCCTTCTAACCCTTTCCAATACATGCACTTGCCTAAATATAATTTAAATGTTATTGTACCTGCCTCAATTACTTCCTCTGGCAGCTTGTTCCATACACCCACCTATTCCTATTAAAACCTACCCCTCTCACCTTAATCTTGGGTGTTGGCAAACTACAACCTATACTTGAGGTTATCAAGAACAGACTGTAAAAAAGAAAAGAATGAGCCAAGAGTTTTGTGAACCTTTGGATTTAGCATTACAGGGCTGGGATGATAAGTTATTGCTGGAGTCTGGATTCTGGTCATCGATAGGCAGGGAGCGAGGGCAGGAATATTGAGAGAGAAGATTATTCATTGCATTTAGAGCAGGTACAAAGGATGCAACAGCCTACCTGATATATTTTCTGTATTTATATGTTTCTAAGCTTAAATTACTTGAATGACTGTAAAGCAGTGGACTGCTTGTTAATCCATTGTGTTATAAGGAAGGGTATTTGTTTTATAAGGGAGGTTATTTGAGGTTATAAGGGAGGTTATATAAGGGAGGTTATTTAAGGGAGGTGACTTGAACGAAATATTTCTTTTTTATGATTGATTTTTTTAATGTGTGAATAGGCAATTTGAGCTAGAGCGGCATTAAGCACAAAATGCCATTGCAATAGATGCACCCATAGGGACCATGAATCAATTCCAATCATGAAGATGACTAGTGAAAAGTGAGATGGACACCTGTGCCTTGTTTAACTGTTTGGGAAATCAATAATTTTCCCCTCTTATGGTAGGAAAGAAAGCCTGGAGATTAGATTGCCACCAAATAGTAAGATTAAACGAGAACTTACCAGTTCGAAGTTTGATCGTTATTTTATGAGGAGTACGTTGAGGGAATACGTGAAGAACCCCGCCAGGACGCATGCGTGTCATTCTTCAAAGCAGCGGTGTGAAATCACAGATAACTGTAATGACTGAACATAGTAAGATTAGAGAAGAAAATACCAGTTGAGTATATGATCAAGGGTGGGAGCGGAGGGCACGTATTCCCTCAACGTACTCCTCATAAAATAACGATCAAACTTCGAACTGGTAAGTTCTCGTTTAATCTTACTATTTTACTTCGGAGTCACGCGAGTGACTACGTGAAGATTTCAAAGCTCTGTGATTTCATGCCGTGGAAACGAGTCCATGCATCACATCTGCCTTAATTGACTGTGGGAGGAATTGTATTAACATGTTTAGACATGAATCCAACATTGAAATCCATGATAAATTGTTAACAACTAATTATAGCCCCTATTTATGGGGTGAAATTATATTACAGAATTTAAAATTGGCTCTGCAAAGTTCCAGTTTAACTACTGGTTTGTGGTAGAATAGTTGAAACATTTTCCCCTGATCCATCCTGCTGTCTCGAGGATTTGGTTCATTGGTACATCCAACTCCATAGCTGCTGATGTAGTTGCAGCCCTGGTGGAATAAGATTTGAATATGTTAGTATCCACCCCAGCTGTTGTTAAAACCTGTTTCAGCCATCTGGAAATAGTTTTAACCGACACTTTTTTGTGGGTTTGTTTGTGGCTGATTAGTAGTTCCATCTCATGGCCTCAGATGTTTTTGGTGTTCTCCATATTGAACAATAATTGTCTTATTATACAGAGACGATATCTGTAGGGTAATCCCTAAATTCTATTTTGAGGCCTGATGATCCCGGTCTGTTCTGTTTGACTAATTCGTAATATGAAACGTTATATTCCTGTTGAAGAAGTCATGTAGTCCAGCCTTAACTTATGTACGACTGTACCCTTAGTGCCGTGACCAAAGCCATCAGCATGACTGTTTTGTGCGTCAGTCTTGCAGGGACAGAGCTGTTGCTGGAGACCAATTCCTTAGCAACGTTATGGCAATACTCATATCCCATTTAGAGAGTACCTGGTTCTTGGGGGATTGATATTAAAAATTCCCCTCATAAGTTTGGTTACCAGGGGTGAGTCCCAACAGAATGACGCTTTGATCCTCGCCATAGATATGTTGAAAGGGCACTTCTGGCGCAGATAATGGCACTGTAACTGAGCCCTTCATCATAATGGAGGCCTACCAGGAATTCGAGAACAGACGTTATGTTCATCGAACTGTAGGTGATGTTGTTTCTGTGACAATATATCTCCCATTTCCTGATGTATACCAGATATAGTTTTTGGTGGACTGTCTGTGGCCTGCTGAGATAATGTTCAATATTCGGTCCGCCAGTCCCAGTTCCAGTAGAGGTTTCTTTTAGACTCTACAAATTGATAGGTTTGTTGTTTTTGACATGGATGGGTTCCCCTGTTACGGGATGAACCAATAATCTGGTTGTTTCAGGATGGTGATGCATGGTTAAAACCCATGTTGAGTATCACAGGGAACCATGGTTAAGTAGGCCAATCGGCACTACCAATTAACAGACGCTGAGTCTTGTTGTATTTTCTCGTAATACCCGACTGATGATGCAGAAAAGGAGAGAATGCATAGATAAACAATTGCCCCCTCAATGCAGTGAAAAGCATCTGTCCCTGCTGTCCCAGGGTCTGGTTCCCAAGAAACACAGTTTGGTAACTGGTGATTAAGTCTTATTTTATTGAATTTGCGTGACCTGATGTCTGTCACTGAATGTTGGATTACCTGGTAGGTAAGTAGCTGATATTCCAATATTTCTCTGGATACACCATTACCAAATTGTATTAGTCAGATTGTCACTCTGTAGTCTGACATGCTGGTGATTTATCCCAGAGCAGTATGACTTTAGGCCATAGAACGCACCCAATATTTCCAAGTAGTTTATGCCCAGTGTCTGTGATAATGATGACTCCTGTGCCTTTCATCTACCTCCACAGATGGAGATGGAAATTGGTAGTACCCCAACCAAGCGCACTGGCATCAGTTTGTAGCACCACTAAGGGTTTGCTGATAACGATAGGGTTGGAACAATGCCGAATGTTATCCCTCCATCATTTTAATTCCATAAGCTTTGATTGGTGGCTTATTGGTCTGTCGAAATGACCAGTATTAACTTTGAGTGTTTGTATTTTTGCCCTTTGTAGATTTTTGGTAATGCAAAGGTTCAAATTGTGTGGCTGGAAAGGCAGACACTATATGACAATTATACTTGCTACCAATCTGATAGACAGTTCACTGATGTCAGTGGGGTTGTTGCAGGCCTCAGTTAAGACTGTAGCCTTGTCCTTTGGTAAAGTCACCGACATGTGAGCTGTCAATAGTGAACCCCAAATAATCCATTATGTTGGTATGGCGTTAGTTTAGATTTAACTGGATGGATGATAACCCCAGTTTTCACCCAATTGTATGGTGGCTGTTACAGCTGGTTAGGCCAACTCCAAAGTTATGCCCACAATTAGTATGATCATATGATTATGTATTTGGTAGAGCTCTATACTGCCAGAGCTGCTCCATTCAGTTGAATTTTTTAAAATAACGTTTGTGATCAGTCCGTGTAGGCACTGAATAGTAAGCATCTTTTAGGTCGATGCTAGCCATGGAGTAGCCTTTGGAAATCAGTCCTTTAGCAGTTACCAGTTCCCATTTTGTACTGAATATATAGTACAATGTATTCAATTTGGTCAATTCGATGATGATGCGACTGTCACCATCTATTTTGTTTTTGGTAAAGATATGAGACACAAATTCCAGCCAATTGTGTTGGGTTTACCCATTACCCCTTTTGCACAATTCAATGGTATATCCCTGGATACTGCTTAGGATATAAGTGTCTGTAGTTAATATACACCATGTATCCAAAAGAATGTAATCTCCCACCAATGTGTGTATTATCCACTCTTCCTATAATTTGTAAGGGACCAGACCCACCTACCTCCATTGTTACCAGTGGAAGTTTGCTTCTTCTGTGTGGTCTTCGTGGAGGTTGAGGCGCCCGTGTCTGGGTTTGTTTTTGGGTTGGGGGTTTGCGCATCTTCCAGAAAGGCCGGTCTGGGCTATGGTCTAAAAGACCGCTGTCCTGTATGCCCGGCCTTTGAGCTTTCACCAGCTTCTCTTGTTCTGCTGGTGGGTGCATAAGGGTGCTGTCTTTGGCTGTAGGAGATCCTTAATGTTGTCGCCTTTATGAGCCCCAGGGCTTTCCTAAGTCCTGCTCCGACATGTTTCCAGATGCTATTTCCACGACTGGAACATTCAGTGATGCGCAGTTTCCTGGTCCCAAGTATTTTTGCAGTGGTGTCCATCGTGGTCTGGCTGTATGTATTTGGACATCATGACCAGTAGATTTTGCCTTCCTGCACCCCCTGCACACTTGTAGTTTTGTTCGTCAAAACCCCTCTTCAGGGTCAGCCCAGAATTGACCCCCCAGTACTCCCCTCTGACGAGGGAGATGCACTGTGCAGCCCTACGTAAGGTGCTGCTGTGGGTGTTTTTTATATCCCCACGGTGACTAGACTCCATCTCCCGGAGTCTGTCATGTTGGAGCTCTGCTCCATAAGCCGCTCCAACCGGCTCCAGGGCTCACGGTCGCTGGCCGCTCGCGGCTGATCAAAGTCGGACTCATCAGTCAACGACTCTTTTGGTTTTCTTCTTGCCTTCCCGCCCAGACGCAGTGTTTAATCTGTCCGGTGCGGGGGCGAAGTCGGGTACAGCTGTTCCCTTACGGGTGATTCCTGTGCCGCCAGCCGCTGCTGGCGTCTGCAACTCCGCGGTCTTCCCCCGCCAGCTTTGTCGCAGCTCTGGTCGACTTCTTTGCCTTGTGCATGTTTCCTCCACCTGTAGAACAGTATGGGAACAATAAAGACCGCAGTATCACTTACCTGCAGGTCCAGGCTTAAAACTTGCCGTTATGGGGGAACGTCCTTCCACCCCTCCTCCTGCCGTTTTGACTTGTTAAAGCCAACGGCTCCGTTCTGTATAGTCTCCCGCCCAGCCATGGTGTTTAATCTGGCCGGTGCGGGAGCAAAGTCGGGCACAGCTGTTCCCTTACGGGTGATTCCTGTGCCACCTGCCGTTGTTTGCACAGCTCTCCATGTTTCCCCACCTGTGAAACAGTATGGGGAGAATAAAGACCGCAGTTTCACTTACCTGCAGGTCCAGGTTTAAACTGTCGCAACGGGGGAACGTCGTTCCACCCCGCCTCCTGCCGTTTCGGCTTGTCAAAGTCGACGGCCCCATTCTGAATAGTCTCCCGCCCGGCCGTGGTATTCTGGCCGGCGCGGGACCAAAAGTCGGCACAGCTGATCCATTACGGGGCTTGTGCCTTCAGCTGCTGCTGGTTCCCGCAACTTCGCGGTCCTCCCCAGCCAGCTTCACTCGCAGCACTTGTGGACACTATTTTGTCCATTTCCCCCCCCCCTGTGTAAAAACAGCGCGGGGACAAAAACTACCGCAGTCAGTCACTTACCTGCAGGTCGCGGTTTCAAACTTACCGCTGCGGGGGAACGCTCCACCCCGCCTGTCGTTTCGCAAGCGTGAAAGCGATATGGCACGCATGCGTCCTGGCGGGGTTCTTCACGTAGTCACTCACGTGACTCCGAAGTAAAATCTTAGATTAACAGAGGTTAGGTGTTCATTTGAGGATTCAGTATTACTTCAGATTACTCTTAATGGCAATAGGGCAGAGTGAAGGAGTAGGAAGTTTTGATCTTCGTGGATTAAAAAAAAAAAAGTTTTATCAAATACTAGACTAAGTGGGACCCGTTGGGTCCCATGTTCACACGGGGGGGGGCTGGTCCCCCAACGCAATGTTCCACCTTTCCAAGCAGGGTGCAAGGCCACCAAATTCAAGTGCAGTTTCATACCACTTCAAGTAGGGTGCAAGGCCACCAAATTCAAATTCAAGGGGTAAATAGCATGGGACCGGGGGTCAAATGAGATGGAGGAACTTAGTGAAATCCAGGTTAGTCAGGAAATGGTGTTAGGTAAATTGAATGGATTAAAGGCCGATAAATCCCCAGGGCCAGATAGGCTGCATCCCAGAGTAGCCCCAGAAATAGTGGATGCATTAGTGATAATTTTTCAAAACTCTTTATATTCTGGAGTAGTTCCTGAGGATTGGAGGGTAGCTAATGTAACCCCACTTTTTAAAAAGGGAGGGAGAGAGAAAACGGGGAATTACAGACCAGTTGGTCTAACATCGGTAGTGGGGAAAATGCTAGTCAGTTATTAAAGATGGGATAGCAGCACATTTGGAAAGTGGTGAAATAATTGGACAAAGTCAGCATGGGTTTATGAAAAATTTTCGAGGATGTAACTAGTAGAGTGGATAAGGGAGAACCAGTGGATGTGTTATATCTGGACTTTCAGAAGGCTTTCGACAAGGTCCCACATAAGAGATAAGTATGCAAACTTAAAGCACATGGTATTGGGGGTTCAGTATTGATGTGGATAGAGAACTGGCTGGCAGACAGGAAGCAAAGAGTAGGAGTAAACAAGTTACCCAACCTATCCAAGTCAACTTGCAGCCTCCTTACATCCTCTTCACAGCTAACACTGCCCCCCAGCTTTGTGTCATCCGCAAACTTGAAGATGTTGCATTCAATTCCCTCGTCCAAATCATTAATATATATTGTAAATAGCTGGGGTCCCAGCACTGAGCCTTGCGGTACCCCACTAGTCTCTGCCCGCCATTGTGAAAAGGACCTGTTTACTCCTACTCTTTGCTTCCTGTTTGCCAGCCAGTTCTCTATCCACATCAATACTGAACCCCAAATGCTGTGTGCTTTAAGTTTGTATACTAATCTCTTATGTGGGACCTTGTCGAAAGCCTTCTGGAAGTCTAGATACACCACATCCACTGGTTCTCCTCTATCCACGCTACTAGTTACATCCTCAAAAAATTCTATAAGATTCGTCAGACATGATTTACCTTTCATAAATCCATGCTGACTTTGTCCAATGATTTCACCACTTTCCAAATGTGCTGCTATCCCATCTTTAATAACTGACTCTAGCAGTTTCCCCACTACCGATGTTAGACTAACTGGTCTGTAATTCCCTGTTTTCTCTCTCCCTCCCTTCTTAAAAAGTGGGGTTACGTTTGCTACCCGCCAATCCTCAGGAACTACTCCAGAATCTAAAGAGTTTTGAAAGATTATTACTAATGCATCCACTATTTCTGGAGCTACTTCCTTAAGTACTCTGGGATTCAGCCTATCTGGCCCTGGGGATTTATCGGCCTTTAATCCATTCAATTTACCCAACACCACTTCCCGACTGACCTGGATTTCACTCAATTCCTCCAACTCCTTTGACCCGCGGTCCCCTGCTATTTCCGGCAGATTATTTATGTCTTCCTTAGTGAAGACGGAACTAGGTGTGGTCTCACCAAGACCCTGTACAACTGCAGTAGAACCTCCCTGCTCCTATACACAAATCCTTTTGCTATGAATGCTAACATATCCTTCGCTTTCTTCACTGCAACGTTCCAATCGATCGCGTTCCAGAAGCAAGGTGATTAAAATGCCCAGTTTTTTTTGGATATAAGCTGTCTAAATTGACTATATTTTGTCTTATTCTCTCTCTCCACGATCGTTATTTTAAAACTAAATATTCACAACAGTTTGAGTCACATGTATTGTGCAAAAAACTATATTTTGATTATATTTTGGGTGGATTTCTAGATTAATTTATGGGAATTCAATATTAAATTCCTTCCATCTGGGATATAAATTCATGACAGTGAGATTTAAAAATCATGTTATATTGTGAATTCTTGTGTGAATGGGATTAGTTTGTTATTTGGAAATATAGGCTATTTAAAAAATATATTTTTATTTATTAGAAGTAAATGTACAAAAATAGAACCAACGGCATATAAAATTATACAGTTATTGTACAGCTTCAATTTTAACTTTTTAGCTTTGAATTAGAAGAAAAGAAAGGAGAAAAATCAAGAAAAATAAAAAGTGAGATGTGCAAAGATAGAACCCCTAGACTACCAAAGTAGTGTAGCCAAAGAGTGAATAAAAGAAAGATAGAAGCGAGGAATAGAAAAAAATAAAGGGACAAAAAGAAAAATAGAGATAAAAGTGGTGGTATACCTGCCTCTCATCCCTCCCCACCCACCTCACCCAACCCGTAATTAAATTTAAATCCAAGATGTGTTGCGCCATACTATCCTTGTAATAAATCAACGAATGGTGTCCATGTCTTGGAAAAATGATCTGTTTTTTCTGCCAAGACAAGCCAAATATTTTCAAGATGTAGTGTCTCGGACATGTTTATAATCCACATCTTAAGAGTAGGGACTGATGTATGTTTCCAAATTTAAGTTCGTTTTTTTCGCCGTTATCAGGCCATAATTAAGGAGACGTCTTTGAAATAGTGATAGGCCAGAACAGGTTTCTGACGTACCTAGAGTGATCAGTTCCATGTCGGGATCCAATTTTATTTTCAGTGTTTTTGAAAAAAATTTGAAAAATTCCTCTCCAGAAATTATGTGACTTTATACAAGAGGCAAAGGAATGGGTTATAGTTGCTTCCTGAAGAAGACATTTATCGCAAATAGGAGGTACATTTGGAAAGATCTTATTCAGTTTAGACTTTGAATAATACAGTCTGTGCAGTATTTTAAATTGAATTAACGAATGCCTAACGTTAAGCGAACAGTTGTGTATATATAGAAGGTTTTCCGCCCATCTGTCTTTTAAAATTTTTAGGCCAAGCTCATCTTCCCAAGCTCTTCTAATTACTTCTGATGATGGGGTTTATATATTTAAAAGGGTGTTATACAGATATGATGTTAACTTGTTTGAGTCCGAGTTTCTATTCATACATTCGTCTAGTATGTCTGGCAACATAGATTGATAGTCTTGGATATATGATTTCAGATAGTCTCGTATTTGAAGGTATCTAAGATATTGGCTACCTTTCAGATGATATTTCGACTGTAATTCTTGAAATGAGAGAAGAGTTCCCATCTCATAAAGACATCCCAGTTTTTTAATTCCTAATCTTTCCCAATGTGTGAACATTTTGTCTAAAATAGACGGCTTGAACGAAGGGTTGTTGGCAATTGGTGAGAGAAGAGATAAATTTCTCAGTTTGAGGGTTGACTTTATTTGTTTCCAGATTCATAGAAACATAGAAACATAGAAAATAGGTGCAGGAGTAGGCCATTCGGCCCTTCGAGCCTGCACCGCCATTCAATATAATCATGGTTGATCATCCAACTCAGTATCCTACACCTGCCTTCTCTCCATACCCTTTAGCCACAAGGGCCACATTTAACTCCCTCTTAAATATAACCAATGAACTGGCCTCAACTACCTTCTGTGGCAGGGAATGCCAGAGATTCACCACTCTCTGTGTGAAAAATGTTTTTCTCATCTCGGTCCTAAAAGATTTCCCCCTTATCCTTAAACTGTGACCCCTTGTTCTGGACTTCCACAACATTGGGAACAATCTTCCTGCACCTGCATCAATCTTCTAAATTCTAGCGAGTACAAGCCGAGTCTATCCAGTCATTCTTCATATGAAAGTCCTGACATCCCAGGAATCAGTCTGGTGAACCTTCTCTGTACTCCCTCTATGGCAAGAATGTCTTTCCTCAGATTAGGAGACCAAAACTGTACGCAATACTCCAGGTGTGGTCTCACCAAGACCCTGTACAACTGCAGTAGGGTACTGTGGATAATCGGATTTTTCTCATATTGTGTTTTCTTCAAATTTATTGGAGAGCGAAGAATCGCGCTTATATTAAAAGGCGAACAATCCTCTCTCTCCATTATTAACCATTTTACCTGGTGGCATGTGTTGTCCAGCCAATAGATTACATTTTTAAGATTCGTTGCCCAATAATTGTATTAAAAATTGAGGAAAACCAATCCACCAATTTATTTGGATTTACATAGATGTCATTTATGGATTCTATGTGTTTTATAATCCCAAATAAGGTTATAATCCCAAATCAGAGAGTAAAAAAAAATAAAAATTTAGAAAGATAAATCGGTATTGATTGAAATAAGTACAGGATTTGTGGAAGGAAGATCATCTTTATGGCATTTATTCTGCCTATGAGAGACATCGGAAGCGTTTTCCAAAATTGAGTAAGGGCATTTAGTTTTGTAATTAAGGGAGGAAAATTTGCTTGGAATAGAGAAGTGTATTTTCTAGTTACGTGAACTCCAAGATATTTAAATTTTTCCGTAGCAATTCTAAAAGGGAATTTTATGAGGTGTGTCGGCTCTTGAGGTTTTATTGACATGATTTCACTTTTCTTCCAATTTATTCTATATCCTGAAAAGGAACCGAATTCCTCTATAAGATTTAGTATACTTGGAATGCTAACTTGGGAATTGGTGATATAAAGTAATACATCATCTGCGTATAATGATATTTTATTATTGGAATATTTAGTGTTATAGTCATGAATATTCGGATGTACTCTTATACTTTCCGCCAAAGGTTCAATCGCGAGGGCAAATAACAGAGGTGATAATGCACAACCCTGTCTATTGCCCCTGGATAGCTGAAATGTAGGTGAGAGTACATGATTAATCAGTAGTCTGTCATATAGCAATTTTATCCATGAAATAAAATTTTCTCCCAACTGGAATTTTTGCAATACTGTAAAAAGATATTTCCATTCTACTTGATCAAATGCTTTTTCTGCACCTAATGAAGTCTTCCTTTATCGTTCTGTGTGAGTACATTATATCAAACAGGCGTCTCAAATTGTTAAGCGAGTGTCTCTTGGGTATAAACCCAGTTTGATCAGAATCTATTAATTTATTAACGTATTTACTTAATCTTCTTGCCAAGGTTTTAGCTAATATTTTCTGATCTGTATTTAACAGGGCAATTGCTCTGTATGATCCCGGGTCTTCCAGATCTTTATCTTTTTTGGGTATCAGTGTGATAGTTGATTTGGCTAAGGTTTGGGGTAGCGTCTGTTCTTTAAATACATGTATATAAAGGTTATGTAAACGCGGGGAGATTACCTCATAAATTTTTTTATACAATTCATTACTAAACCCATCTGGGCCTGGTGTTTTGCCATTCTTCAATGAATTGATAGTCTCTTCCATTTCTTTAATTGTAATCTGTGCTCCTAATTCATCACGATCCGCCACATGTTGGAAGATTACAGTTATCATGGAAGTTTGTAATTTTTTTTTTTTAAATTAAATTTAGAAGTAAGTACAGTAATGTGGCACCAAGGTGCCTAATATATATTGGCATGTTACATTTTATGTACAGCTTCATTTTTTAAAAAATAATAAAAGAGAGAAAGAGAGAATAGATAATAAAAAATAGAAAAATGTGTGATGTATGGTGTGTGAAAAGGAAAAGGGAGGAAAGAGAGAAAGTGAGAAAAAAAGAGAAATAAAAAGGAGAGAGAAAGAGAAAGAGTAGAAAGTAGGAGATTATAGGAGATAGGTATTTATATTCTTGACCATCCTTCACCCAGTCCTGAAACAATTGGTTTTTACGATTTTGTTGCACCATGCTTCCAAGAAGTCGATAAATGGAGACCAACTAGTTAAGAATTGGTCTGGTTTATCTATTAGGAGGAATCGCATTTCTTCAAGATGCCGTGTCCAACATGTTTAAAATCCACATTTTAAGCGTTGGTATGGGTGTATTTTTCCAAAATTTAAGTATAAGTTTTTTTGCATTATTAACCCATAATTAAAAAATGAATTTTGAAATGTGTTCAATTTGTTCCCGTCTCCCGTTACTCCAAGTATAATCATTTCAGTGTTAGGCTCCATTTTTATCTTGAATAATTTTGTAAATATTTCAAAGATATCGCTCCAGAATTTATGAAGTTTTATGCAGGAAACAAAAGAGTGTGTTATAGTGGCATTTTGAGATAAACATTTATCACAAATAGGAGAAGTATTTGGATAACAGTTATTCAGTCTAGTTTTTGAATAATATAATCTATGTAAAATTTTAAATTGAATTAAGTTATGTCTTACATTGATCGAACATTTGTGTATATATATCAAATACTTTTCCCATGTTTCTTTCGTGATTTTTATCATTAATTCTCTTTCCCAATCTTCTCTAAGTGCCTCTGTCGATGGTAGTTCTATATTTAAAATACTATTATATAAATATGATATTAATTTCTGTGAATCAGCCTTAATATTCATTGCTTCTTCCAGTGGGTCTAAAATTATAGTTTGATGTCTTTGTATATATTTCTTCATGAAATCGCAGATCTGAAGATATTTAAAATATTGTTTATTTTTCAACTTAAATTTTAATTGTAATTGTTGGAATGATAACAGATTTCCCATTTCATACATATCGCCGATCCTTTTAATTCCCATTCTTTCCCATTGGTTATACGTTTTATCGATAAGAGATGGTTTAAATGAAGGATTATTCACTATTGGCGTTAACACTGATAGGTTTCTTAATTTTAAAGTTAATTTTATTTGTTTCCAAATTCTTATTGTATTATGGATAATTGGGTTATTCTTATATATTGTGTTGTTCAGTTTTATCGGGGAGAAGGGGATCGCTCCTATATTACAAGGAGAATAATCCTCTTTCTCCATTCTTATCCATTCTGTCTGTTGGGAAGAACTGTCCAACCAATAAATTATATTCTTAATATGCACTGCCCAATAATAATACAAAAAGTTCGGAAGTGAAAATCCCCCAGCGTCTTTGGGTTTACACAGGTATTTTCTTTGAATTCTATGTGATCTATAGTCCCAAATAAAGTTGGTAATATTAGAGTCTAGTTTTTTGAAGACATTTTTTGGTATATATTTTTTTAATTAAAAAAAAAAAATATCATGGAAGTTTGTAAGTTTTTTTTAATTTTTTATTAGAAGTAAGTACAATACATTGGCACACAAATTATGTTAACATATTACAATCTCTGTACAACTTCCTTTTTTTTTTAAAGAGAGAAGTAAGAAAAGAGAGAGAAAAAGAGGTTATGAAAGGTGAAAGATAGACTAGGAACGTGAGTGAAAAACAGATAAAGAAAAAGTGAAAAAAAGGATTATTCCAATCTATACCAATATATATACCAAAACACTTTTTTTTTAAATTAGACTCGAATATTTCTAATTTTATTTGGGATTATAAAGCACATAGAATTAAAAGAAATCACTTGTGCAAACCCAAAGAGGTGGGGGGAGTTGCACTACCTAATTTTCTATACTATTATTGGGCAGTACATATTAAGAATATAATTTATTGGTTGGATAGTTCTGCTCAACAGTTGGAATGGAGTAGAATGGAGAAAGAGGATTGCATCCCATACGATTTAGGAGCGATCATCTTTTCCCCAATAAAGCTGAATAATATGTTATATAAGAAGAATCCAATTATACAAAATACAATACGAATCTGGAAACAAATAAAATTAACTTTAAAATTAAGAAACTTATCAGTGCTAACACCAATAGTGAATAACCCAGTATTTAAACCATCTAGTATGGATAAAACATATAAACAATGGGAAAAAGTGGGAATTAAAAAGGTAGGTGACTTGTATGAATTGGGAAATCTATTATCATTCCAACAACTAAAATCAAAATTTAAATTGAATAACAATCAATATTTTAAATACCTACAGGTATGGGATTTTATGAAGAAATATATACCAAGATTACAAAGTATAATTTTAGATCCACTGGAAGAAGTAATGAATATCAAGGCGGAGTCAAAAAAATTAATATCATACTTGTATAACAGTATTTTAAACAAAGAATTACCATCAACAGAGGCAATTAGAGAAGACTGGGAAAAAGAATTAATGACAAAAATCTCAAAAGAAACATGGGAAAAATATTTGATACATATACATAAAGGTTCGATCAACGCTAGACATAATTTATTACATAGATTATATTATTCCAAAACTAGGTTGAATAAATTTTATCCAAATATTTCTTCCATTTGTGATAAATGTCTTTCTCAAAATGCCAATATTACACACTCATTTGTCTCTTGTACAAAACTTTATAAATTTTGGTGTGACATATTTGATATATTCTCAAAGCTATTTAAGACAAAAATGGAACCTAATATTGAAATGATTATATTTGGAGTAAGTGGAGATGGGAACAATTTAAATACACACCAAAACTCATTTTTCAATTATGGGTTAATAACAGCAAAAAAACATACTTAAATTTTGGAAAAATGCTAATATACCAACATTTAAAATGTGGATCAGTAATATGCTGGACACAGCACATTTGCAAGAAATGAGACTCCTCCTAATAGACAAACAAGACCAATTCTTAATGAGTTGGTCCCCATTTATTGATTTCTTGGATTCATGTGGTGACATAGTATCATGAAAACTCAAAGTTTCAGGTATGGGTGAAAGATGATACAGAATATTTAAAAAATCATCTCCTTTTGGCGACTGGACAATCTCCCTCCTGCTTTTTTGGTATATACTGTTTAATGGTATAGATTGAAATAGGTATAATATTTGTGGTAAAAAAAATCATTTAATAGCATTTATTCTGCCTATTAATGACTACGGGACTGTTTTCCAGAATTTAATCAACGTGTTCAGTTTATTTAATAACGGCATAAAATTAGCATTAAATAATGATTTGCATTTTCTAGTAATTTGGATACCCAAATACTTAAATTTTTCTGTTGCAATTTTAAAGGGGCGGAAGTTTGTAATTTTGTAATTTTTCTCGTTTCTGTTGATGTTTTGGATGTATATAAATTTTGATAGAATTTGGCAAATTTTTCGTTATTACTTTTGGAAGTGTGAACAGTTCACCTTTTTCTGATCTGATTTTTTGAATAGTATGATCCTTTTCCACTTTTCTCAACTGACGTGCTAGAAGTTTATGCGGTTTGTCACCGAATTCAAAGTTTTCCTGTTTAATAATTTGAAATAGCCTGATAACTCTTGCAGAGAGAATTCGATTTAGCTTGAATTTTAATACTGCTCTTATTATGTTTATCCATAGACGGATCTGTCGCATTTTCTGAATCCAGCTGTCTGATCTGTTCTTCTAATTGCAATTGTTCCATCCTATTCATTTTGTTTTGATATGCTTGATATGAAATGATAGAGCCTCTAATAAAGGCCTTAAAAGGTTCCCATAATAACGAAGCCGAAATACCTGGAGTATCATTGGTCTCAAAAAGGAATTCCATCTGTTGTTTTAAATATTCACCGCAAGCTGGGTTAGTTAGTATTTGGGGATTAAACCTCCAGAACGATTTTTTATTGTACATTCCTTCTAGTTTTAGGGAGAAGGTTAGCAGGGAATGATCGGAAATAATACTATTATGATATTTGGGATTAGTTGTAAAAGGTATTAATTATGTGTCCACCAGAAAATAGTCAATACGTGTATAAGTTTTATATACGGATGAATAAAAGGAATATTCTCTTCCGGATGAATTTGCAATCCTCATACGTATGTTATATTTGTATTCTTTATATACGTGTTTAAAAGTTCGCTGGATTTTGATTTTGTGTTATATCTCTTTTATTGTGATGATTTATCCAAATATTGATCCAAAACACAGTTGAAATCTCCCCCGATTATCAGGTTTTGCTGGGTGGAATCTGAGATTATATTAAAAATGTTGTTAAAAAATTGTGGATTATCAAAGTTGGGAGCGTAGATATTCACCATAGTAAGTGGGGTAGAATATATCTCCCCAGATACTATGACGTACCTACCATCTTTATCTGCTATGGTGGTTTTATGTTTAAATGGTATACCCTTACGAATTATAATTGCAGCACCTCTGGTTTTGGAGAGAAAAGAGGAGTGATATATTTGACCAATCCAGTTAGCCTTCAGCCTGATAGGAGCTCGATCTTTGAGGTGCGTCTCCTGTAAAAATATTATATCAGCATTAATCGATTTTAATTGGGCAAGAACCTTACCCCTTTTAATTGGCTCATTAACGCCCCTAATATTCCAACTACAAATTTCCTCCAGTTTTCTTCAGAGGGTCGTCTTGCATTAGAGCTTACATGGTTTCCCTTGTTTCAGATGGGGCAACACAATATATAAAATCAACCTTCTGATTGGTGGGTGGGTGATCCCAATTGCAAAACCCTGCAGGTATATCACAAGAAAAAGTGCCTTGAATAAGCGAAAAAAGTGCTAAATAACGTAACTAATACAAATTTAAACACGTTTAAAGACACTGTGCGTGCAGCCCACCCCCTGGTGGGATATTTCGTGTGAGCTTCCGTGGATGTTAATTACATTTAGCTCCGCCCCTTGCAGAATAATATTGCAACAAAAAAAACGTACTAAACAAGATATTATGTAAATAGAGAAAACAGAAAGCAGACTGTAAATCATTTCCTCTAAGAGAGTTACATTTCTTCTTATAGCTTGCCTCTAAGTGGGTATTTACTATTTAAATACCCTATTTAAATGAAAAAGTCTTGCTTATTGATATTTGTATGTTAAATACATAACCAGTTAAAAACCGTCAGGCTTGAAGGGGTTAATTAGAACCTCCAGCTGTCTCACCGGCAGAACGAGAACTCTTCTAAACCTCCTTACCTCATACTACCACTTAGCAGTACCCATCTACACCTGCTTGACCCCTCTTCCTCTGCTAGAGCCACCCTGCGACTTGCTCTCCTCGCTAACTGTCTTTCCCCACTCGAGTTCCCCCGATAGTCCACACTAAGTCCAACCTATAATAACCTACTGTTTCCCCATCTCACATCTCCTTCCTCTGCTCCCTACCCCCCTAACTATTGATTCCCTTACCCCTCCTCAACCAACTTTCTAACATATTCCCTTTCGCTCTGACCTGGTAATTGCTGAAAATTCCGACCCCCCCAATCGGATAGATATTAACCATATTTTAAATATAAACCGATACATTGACCGTTACCTAGAATTAGTAAATCTCATAATTATTAGGTATTAGATTAAAATAAACGGGTTAGTATTAGGTAATAGGTTAAAATAAACTGTTTAGTACGTTTGTTATATTTTATGTGATAATCATAACTTTAATTATATAATTTGTTAGTGTATTATATCATTACCATACGTTTAAATTGTTTTCAATGCTGAGTAGTTCAAAGATCATGAACACTCTCCTCGTGAACACGGGGACCTTGGACAGTCTCCCCACTTACATTCCAATCTATCTCTGATAAGTATGTCTAGACTTAATTGCCTGTGAACCTGTCGGCCATCTTATATGCAGGTTTATATATATATATATATATTTTTTTTTAAATAAAACAGATAATATCAGTCTACCCCTTATAAATACATATGAAATGTGTAAGTTAAACACACGATTTAACAAACAGGTTCAGTGAAAGTTCAGTAGGTCATAGCCCTGCTAATCATACAGAGCTATGCCAAATATTACTTATCTACTTATCCCTTTAAGTCCTTTTAAAAATCTTGCGCGTCTTTAAATGCATCTTCTGGGTCGATAAAGAAACGCTCCGATCCTCCATATGTGACCCTTAATTTGGCTGGATACATTATTCCATATCTTAAACCTGGGATGTCTCTGAGAATAACACGCGTCTTGGTGAAAAGTGATCGCTTTTTGACCACCTCTGCTGGATAGTCTCTAAAGATTTCTTATATTTTCTCCTTCAAAAATTAGGGTTCCTGCGCTTGCAACTTTCTTCATTATATCTTCAAGAACTGATAGGTCGTGTAGTTTAAGAATAATTTGTCTTGGTGGGGCTCAAGCACCTGATCGGGCTCTCTGGACTCGATGTGCCTGATCAATTTTAGGTCTCTCAGGCAGATTAAATACCTGTTGAAGTAAGTTGGCAGTGAAGACCCGAGAATCTTTTCCACTTTCCTTCCCTTCCTTCACTCAAACAATTCTTAAGTTTTGACGTCTGGACTGAACTTCAAGATCTAGGCATTTGTCGGTCATTCTGGCCAGTTGCCCAGAAACACGGTCTAGATCTTCCTTCAGTCTTTGCATTGTGTCAGAGATGTCCGTAGTAGTAGCTTCGAGTTCTCTGATAGCGTAGTTTTGTTCTTTTGAGGTAAGGATAATGGGTTCCAACTTTTTGCTAATATCTTCTTCGACCCGTTTAATTTCTCCTTTCAAAACAGTGTTTACCTCTTCGATGCGAACTTGTAGAATGTCAATTTTTCCGCAAATTTCTTTATTCCCAACATCAAGTTTTGTTTCTAGCTTTCCAAGCTTTTCAGTCAGAATTTCTCCAAAGTCTTTTGCCATAGCCCGTCTTAAAGTTTGTTCTTGTTCTTGTATTTGCTCTTCCATGGTAGAAATAAGTCCTTCTTCCTCAGATTCTTCAGAAGTTTCTTTCTCTTGCTCTTGCAGATCCTGCTATTTTTAAAAATTATAATTTTCTTAAGAAATGGAATCTACAGGACATTGTTAATGGGAAAGTAGTGGGCAGAAAGGCATGTCATGTGTGGTTTGAAGAGCAAAAACTTGTAGTTTACAATGCCAAAATTGAAAAGTTGAGGAAAAACAAGGTGTACAGAGTTGCTTATTGGTTACAATCTAAGGAGTATGATGATGCTACTGATTATGATATGCCAATGTACCAGCTAGCAACTGATCTTCTCCATAAAGACTTGGTCTATTGCTAGAAATTGTAATTTATTTACCTATCTGTTACGGATTTACAGCATATAATACAATAATATTAAAGTTCTGATCTTGAGAATATCACATTTTTGAATTTCAAGGCAGTCTGGGTGTTTATTACTATTTACGTCACAACGGTCAATTTTGTAATTAGCTACAATTAGGTAATTAACTAATTATATGCTTTAATTTCAGGTCATCCAAGTAAGATGTTTTATATTTGTTTCAGAATGCTTCAATCTACAATAACTGAAAATTTCATTCAGCTCTCTTGTTTTTTAAGAAAGTTGTGGGCTTTTGACTGTCCTCGATCACAGCTTTTGTGTTAAGTCAATGGAAAAGCAATAGGGAACAAGATGCTAATTTAAAAATCTCCAAATTTTGTAACATTGCTATTACTAGTGCACGCATCATAGCATCGCAACAAAGGTTTTTCTGCACAGTGGATTGATTCAGTGGCAGTGACAATGAGACGTACAGGAGAGAATGTTCAAGAAAGAACTGCAGATGCTGGAAAATCGAAGGTAGACAAAAGTGCTGGAGAAACTCAGCGGGTGAGGCAGCATCTATAGAGCGAAGGAAATAGGCAACGTTTCGGGCTGAAACACTTCTTCAGACTGATGTAGGGTGGGGGGGGGGCGGGAAGAAGAAAGGAAGAGGAGGAGCCAGCATGTCCTTAAGTATGTCCTTGCTCCCCGCTGATTCCTGCATGCCCGGTTTCCCCGGAACAGGGAGAAGTTCAGGGAGCAGCTAGGGTGCAGCTAGGGTGCAGGACCTGCGGTGCCCCAGAGCTGCGCCAAACCTTGCACTTGCAGCAGTGGTTTGAAAGCTATCAGAGATCACTGCACTCAGCGAACAACCGGAGTAGGTCAATTCGATATTTTTTTCCTTAGCTCACCATTCTTATGTCAACTGAGCGGGCCCATAATAATCTCTAATCCGAAATGGTGTATGATTTCAGCTCCGCTACTGAATTAGGTTGCTGTTCCCTTCCAGATCGTTTAAGCAGCATTCTTTCAAGTCGAAGCACGTAACTTTAGCAGGGAAACACAAGGTACTGCGGAGGCTGGAATCTTAAGCAAAACACAGTGATGGAGGAAATCAGCGGGTCAGATCGAGACCAAATTGAGATTTCTTCAGTTTCTCTGCCAATCTGACCACAATCCAGAAAAACATATGTTGAAACAGAAGCAAAGTATTGCAGAAGCTGAACGGCCGAATTAAAGCCATCATGCAGTAAACACTCACAGGTCAGATAGAATTGAATGTTTAGTCACAATAGAAAGTTGTGCAAATCTACAGTTCTTCACCAAGGAGAAATTGTGGAATTCTCTGAAATTCCCAAACAAAGCAGAATCCCACTTTGTCACCTTCAATTACTGAATTGTTTATGTTTATTTGTTGTAATTTGGGGCTTTCGATAAGGTTATCAAAACCATCACTAAGGTTCCACAAGGTAGGTTACTTTGGAAGGCTAGATTGCATGGGATCCAGGGAGAGCTAGCTAACTGGATACCTGATTGACTTGATGGAAGCAGAAGATGTTGGTGGAAGGATGTTTTCCAGACTGGAGGCCTGTGAGAAGTGGTATGCCTCAAGATTTGGTGCTGGGCCCATTGCTGTCTGTCATCTATTTTAATGATTTGGATGAGAATGTGCAGAGCATTGTTAGTAAATATGCAGACAACACTAATATTGGTGGTATTGTAGACAGTGATCAAGAATTACAGCAGGGTCTTGATCAGGTGGAAAAGTGGGCTGAGGAATGGCAGATGGCGTTTAATTCAGATAAGTGCGAGGTGCTGAAATTTGGCATGTCAAGCCAGGGTAGAACTTCCACAGTAAATGGTAGTACCCTGGGGAGTGTTGTAGAACAGATGAATCTTGGAATACAAGTACATAATTCCCTGAAAGTAGATTCACAGTCGAACAGGGTGACAAGAAAGATTTTTAGCCCTTCGGCTGTAAGGGCATTGAGTACAGATGTTGAGATATTATGTTGCAGTCGTACAGGACTAGGGTGAAGCTGCACTTGGAGTACTGTGTTCAGGTTTGGTTGTCCTGTTACAGGAAAGATGCCATTAGGCATCCGGTAGATCCGGTAGGCGGCGCGACTCTCGTCAGCAGCGGCCTCTGCAGCCCGTCTGCGTTTTTATTATTTTATGTCTATGTTTTTATGTAGTTTTTGTTATTTTTTGTTGGGGTATGTGTGTGGGGGGGTGGGGGTGGTGTGGGGGGGAGGGGGTAACTTTTAAATCTCTCCCTGCACGGGAGACCTGACCTTTTCTTTGTCGGGTCTCCGTTGTCGTTGGGGCTGCAACGAGGAGCGGCCTCCAACAGGAAGACCGGGGGCTGTGGTGCCGACTACTCACCTCACCGTCGCGGAGCTGGCCGAGTCCGGAGCGGGTGGAGCTGTGGTGGACGCTGCTGCGACCCGACCCCCGGAGATTCGGTGGCTGCAACTGCGGGTTTGGCGGACAGCGGCACCGGGAGCCCGCGGGGCCCTGGAGGGAGACCGCTTTTCGGGGCTTCCGCAGCGGCGACTTCTCCCGCCCGAGTTGCGGGGTTGAAGAGCACCTGAGCGGGGCCTTACAGCACCGCCCCGCGCGGCTTGAAATGGCGGCGGGTCTCTGCGAGCGCACGCCAGGGGCTCTAACACCAAGACCCGGTGCGCGACCTTGCATCACCCGACGTGGCTTTAATGGCCACGGGACAATCGCCATCGCCCGCCGGGGGCTTTGACTTTGACTCTGACATCGGGGGGGAAAGTGCAGTGGAGAGAGAAGTTTTTTTGGCCTTCCATCACAGCAATGTGATGGATGTTTATGTAAATTATGTTGTGTCTTGGGTCTATTTGTTTGTAATGTATGGCTGCAGAAACGGCATTTCGTTTGGACCTCAAGGGGTCCAAATGACAATAAATTGAATTGAATTGAATTGAATTGAATTAAGCTGGAAAGTGTGTGCAGAGAAGATTTCCGAGGTATTGTACGGATTTGATGAAATGAGCTATAGTGAGAGGTTGAGCAGCCTGTGACTTTATTCCTTGGAGTGCAGAAGGATGAGGGGTGATCTTATAGAATCATACATAAAATCATTAGTGGTATAGTTGGGACAAATGCATTGAGTCTTGTTCCAAGCTAGGGAAATCAAGAAGTAGAGGGCATAGGTGTAAGGTGAGAGGGGCAAGATTTAATAAGAAATTGAAGGGCAATTCATCTGAAAATTAAACTTCATAACTTCAATCTTCAAATTATTTCCATTGCCGATAGCCATTTGGCACTGGTCAATGTTTTGAATTGAACAATATCTTTCTCATTTACTCATCACAAAAATGCATAATATTTCCACCGTTATGCATTTTTGTGGTGAGAAGATGAGGGATAAATTCTATGTTCCTGCTTTAGTTTCGTGATCCTTTTCTATATGCACAGAAGGCTATGGAGGCCGTCAGTGGATATTTTTAAGGCAGAGATAGATAGATTCTTGATTATTACAGGTATCAGAGGGTATGGGGAGAAGGCAGGAGAATGGGGTTAGGAGGAAGAGATAGATCAGATCAGGCATGATTGAATGCAGAGTAGATGATGGGCCGAATGACCTAATTCTACTCCTATTCCTTATGACCTTAAAAGATACTTCAAAAATGTTGAATCACACCTGCCTAGACTGGTCACGATGAATGGTTGCTGCCATGATGTGATGAGTTGCCATGAGGCGATGGCTGGACTGTGCAGCTTAGACTGTGGAAAAAGGCACCAAAATCTGGTGACTATAGCATATGGACTATGTGTGCTGTTTCAATGCGTGGGCTACTTAATTGGGGATTGCCTTTACGCAGGGCAATAATCTCACTGATCTATATGCAAAAAATGTATTTCATTGTACCTTGTTAAACATTGAACCATTGAATGTTAGAAGCATAACAAGAGAGTTTTATTGTCATATGTCCCGACACAGAACAATGAAATTCTAACGCAGCAGCACAAGTGAACATGTAACTCTGTAAAACCCACAGTAAACAACAAAAAAGTTCAGTATAAAACACAGACAAATAAATAGACAAAAGTAAAATAATCAAAAATAATGTCTTCAAGTCTATATAGTATGGAGGCCTGTCTTTAAAAAAAAAATATTCTAAAGCAATTCCTGCCAGATGATACAATTCTGCATATCCTGGAATTATCAGTGGTGAAAATGAATTGAAAATGATCCAAGGAATAAACAAGAGCGATTCAGGTGGGGGCGCTGCAGTACAAGTAATGGAATGAGGAGTCACAAGGATCGGTGATGACCATAGAGTGAAAAATGACCAAGGTTCGTGATTCCCTCTTTGTGCCCTCCTCCTGTGTACATGTATCAACTTAGACTCACTTTTGATATGAGATATTGTGAACGGAAAGCTGAATTTTTAGGAAATATATATATTTTTTTTACTTATTATTTTGTGATTTTGTTCTCTTGGCCTAAAGTTGCTTTTGTACCACTTTGAGTGAATATTAGACGGATAAAATAAAATAAAACAGAATTCTGAATATAACTCATGCGTGTTTCTTCTCTAACACCATCCACTGACCGACATCCCTATCATTAGCTCGATCACCTCTCCCACTCCAGGTACTGTTCAGTGTTACAATTCCACTTCTCCCTGTACAGTATTTCGCACTGCAAAAATACTTTATAAATGTAAAGATGCTACTGAGCATTTTTAAGACAGACATAGAGTGTATGGCAATCTATCTATAAATAATGACAAGACAATTGCTTTGTCTCCTTGAACTTATTGGCCAAGGCATAGGATATGAGTTGGGATATTATTACATTTGGAGAAAGCATTAAAAGACAAAGTGCTGGAGTAACTCAGCAGGTCAAGCAGTGTCTATGCAGAACATGAATAGGTGACATTTCCGGTCAGGACCCTTCTTCAGACTGAGAGTGGTGGTGGGGGAAGAGAGAAAACTAGAAGAGAAGTAGTGGCAGGTCAAAGCCTAGCTTGCTTCCTTTCTTCCTATTTTTCCTCTCCATATTCCTGGTCTTCAGGAATATGGGACAATTCCTCTAGGGACAATTTAAAATTTACCGAAGCCAATTAACCTACAAACTACATGACTTTGAAATGTCGGGGGAACCTGGAGCACCTGGAGAAAACCCACATAGGTCTCGGGGAGAATGTACAAACTCCGTACAGACAGCACCCGTGGTCAGGATTGAACCTGAGTTCCTAATGCTGTAAGGCAGTAACTCCACCGCTGTGCCACCCTGCCGCCCCATGTCACAGTCTCACTTGCTTCCAGCCTATACACTAGAATCAATGTTGCATTTGTAACACCCAAACGGCTTGAATTACGAAGGCAAATTCTGTAGTTATTCAATCCTAACAATTCCTACACTGTATGATAGAGAATCTAATTACTGCATCAATTAATTTTCAGTTTCAAATGATAACTGCAAGTTAAAATATGAAGTCAACAGAACACAGCCTGTTCATTCTACTCCTCGGATTTAATAGATTCTTACGTTTTTGTTATCTTCATAGGATTTGCACAAGGTTTTGGTGTAGATGAATAGTGTGTGATGCAGGACATTCTTAGGGAACTATGCAACAGGCACATTAATCTACTCTTCTGAGCCTCTTCAAAACAGGATCCATTTGATACTTTCCATCTTTAAATAAACCATATGAACTTTGAACTAATTCTTCTGGCAAATGCTTTGTTGAGAGAGAATCTAAGTATTCATAGAGTTATGGAGAGATACATAGAACATCAAACATTGAACAGGAACAGGCCCTTCGGCCCACAATGCCCATGCCAAACGTGATGGCAAGTTACACAAAGCTTCTGTGCCTGCACGTGATCCACATCCTTCCATTTCCTGCATATCCATGTACCTTTCCAAAAGCCTCCTAAATTCCAATATCTTATCTGCCCCCACCATCATGCCTGGCAGTGTTCTCCAGGCAACCACCATCCTCTGTATAAAATCTTGCCCGGCACATCTCTTTTAAACGTTTTCCATTTCACCTTAAAGCTATGCCCTTTGGTCTTTGACATTATAATCCTGGGGAAAAGGTTCTAAGTATCTACTCTATCTATGCCTCTCATAATTTTATATAATTCTGTCATGCCTCAACTTTTCAGTGAACACAAACCAAGTTTTTCCAACCTCTCTTTGAAGTAAATACCCTCTAGTCCAAGCAGCAGTCTGATAAACATATTCTGTACCCTCTCCAAAGTCTCCATATCCTTCCTGTAATGGGTGACCAGACTGCACACAATACTCCAAATTCAGGCTAACCAAAGTTCAAAATAGCTACAACGTGCCTTTCTGACTTACTCAATGCCCCTCGAATGATGAAGGCATGCACACCATAAGTCTTCTTTACCAACATCCAGTGGCGGACTGGCCAGGGTGTTAGCTTGCCCGATGGCAAGTGGACCCCTGATGAAGTGGGCCCCCTATATCAAGTGGGCCCCTGATGAAGTGGGCCCCCTTTGTCTCCTGGCAACCAATATTTTTAGACCCAGTCCGCCACTGCCAACATCTACTAATGTTGTCACATTCAGCGAGCTATGTACTTAGGCTACAAGATTCCTTTGTACTTCAGTGCTGTTAAGGTCTTGCTGTATACTTCTCCCATACATTCAACCTCCCAAAGTGCAACATCTCATACTTGCTCAGATTATACCATCTGCCATTTCTCTACCCATTTATTTAGCTGATCTATTTCCTTCTCTCTATTCTGACAAACCTCCTCACTGTCTTCAACTTCACCGATGTTGGTGTCATCTGAAAACTTACTAACACATCTACATTTACATCCAAGTCATTTACATATATCTTAAACAACAGAGGTCCAAGACCCCTGTGGAACTCCACTGATTACAGACCTCCAGCTCGAATAACAGCCTTCAACCATGCATGTTCAAGGCACGTATGCTCCTGTTAGTGAATGTCAAGGCAGCTGGGAGTGAGGAACCCTGCATCACAAGAGAAATTAAGACTCTGGTCAGGAAAAAGAAGACGTGGGCCCAGTATAGTCAGTGGGGATCAGGTGTATCCCTGGAGAAGTTTTGTGGACTGAGGAGCATACTTAAGAAGGAAATCATGTTGGCACAAAGGGGCAGGAGATAGCTGGCAGATAAGACAGGGACTGATTAGGTATAGTCAACCTGGTTTTGCACGTGGGGGATGGTGTCTTACAAATTTGATTGCATTTTTTGAAGAGGCTACCAAATAGTCTGATGAGGGCAAGGCCATTGACGTTGTCAATATGGACTTCAGCAAGGCCATTGATAAGGCTCCGCATGGTAGGCTGCCCTTGAAGGTTAGATTGCATGGGATCCAGAGAGATCTACCTAACTGGACAAGAATTGGCTTCATGGAAGGAAGCAGAGGGTGATGGTGGTGGTTGTTTCTCAGTTGTTTATAGAGGCCTGTGACTAGTGGTGTATAGATACATAGATACATAGAAAATAGGTGCAGGAGTAGGCCATTCGGCCCTTCGAGCCTGCACCGCCATTCAATATGATCATGGCTGATCATCCAACTCAGTATCCCGTACCTGCCTTCTCTCCATACCCCCTGATCCCTTTAGCCACAAGGGCCACATCTAACTCCCTCTTAAATATAGCCAATGAACTGGCCTCAACTACCCTCTGTGGCAGAGAGTTCCAGAGATTCACCACTCTCTGTGTGAAAAAGTTTCTTCTCATCTCGGTCCTAAAGGATTTCCCCCTTATCCTTAAGCTGTGACCCCTTGTCCTGGACTTCCCCAACATCGGGAACAATCTTCCTGCATCTAGCCTGTCCAACCCCATAAGAATTTTGTACGTTTCTATAAGATCCCCTCTCAATCTCCTAAATCTCAATCTCTGGGATTGGTGTTGGGCCCATTTCTGTTTGTGGTCTATATCAACAATTCTGATGAGAATGTACAACGCATGATTAGTAATTTCGCAGATGACAATAAAGAGGATGGTATAATAGATAGTGGAGATGATTATCAAAAATTACAGCAGGCCTTGGTCAGCTGGGCAAGTGGGCTGAGGAATGGATAATGGAGTCTAATGCAGATAAGTGCGAGGTGGTGCCATTTGGGAAGTCAAACCAAGGCAGGACCATCACGGTGAATGGTAAGGCCCGAGGAGTGTTGTAGAGCAGAGGGATCTAGGAGTACAGATAAATAGTTCCCTGAAAGTGGTATCATAGATAGATAGGGTGGTAAAAGGCTTTTGCACATTGGCCTGCATCAGTCAGGGTATTTATAGAAGTTGGGAAGTTGTGTTACAGTTATACAAGACACATTGGTGAGGCCACATTTGAAGTACTATCTTCAGTTTTGATCAGCTTTTATAGAAAGGGATGTCATTAAGCTGGAAAGAGTGCAAAGAAGATTTGCAAGGATATTGCCAGTGACTCGAGAGGTTGACCTATAGGGAGAGGTTTAGTTGGCTAGGAGTACAGGAGGATAAGGGGTCATCATATACATTCATGAGGTGAATAGATTGGGTGAATGCACAGAGTCTTTTACCCAGAGTTTTGGAATAAAAAAACAGAGGCTATAAGATGAAATTGAGAGAGGCAAGATTTAATATGAACCTGAGGGGCAATTGATTCACTCAGTGGGTGATGGGAATATGGAACGAGCTGCCAGGGTATGTAGTTGAGGCAGGTGAGAAAAGGCCAGACAAATCAGGGCCAACAACAGACGACCTCTGGAATAGTGGAGCCCACAATGGCCCATTGTTGGCTGGGGAAAGTGTGATAATGACAGGGATACAAGGATGCGAACAGTAGAACTAGTAGGATGACTAGGGTGGGGGAGGGGGCGAATAGAGGAGAAGGGGGATAGAGGGGAGGGAATGCAGGAGCTACTTGTTATATGGCTCTGAATCTATAACCACAACTCTCTGTCTTCTACGAGTAACCCAGTACTGAATCCAAATGACCAAGTCACCCTAGATCCCATGCAGTATAGAAGCAGATCCTTTAGCCTCCCGAGTCCAAGCCAACCACCAACCATACATTTATTTTAATCCTACATGAATCCCTTTTTTTATTATCCCAAATTCACATCAACTTTTTCCAGATTTAAATATTCCCAGTGCCCAATGAAACTACCGACCCTTATGTTTTTAGAATGTGGGAAGAAACTGGAGCTTCTCCTTGGCCTGTGCTGCATTAACTCACCATCATTGGGAAGGTGGTGTGTATTTAGATTGTCTCTGTGTTCCCAAATAGCTTAGGAAAAATCAAACCAGTTGCCGCTTTTGATTTCTGTCACGTGGCAAGAACAGGAAGTGTGAATTGTAAATAAACGCACGATCAGGCTGTGAAAATGTCTGAAGGTGAACTGCATTTTACGATGAACTGGTCAGGAACAAATCATGAATTACAGCCTCATAAATGAAATAGCCAAGGCTGCACAGTGCCCACGTATTCACAGTGTGGAAAATACTTAACAAAACAGAGAGTGAAGAGTGAGTGAAGAAAATAACAAACACAGCAGCTAAACAGGGAATATGATGTCAAAGCTTTCAGCCATACTTTGTTCTTTTAGAAGTGTCCAAAGTAATTCTTGTTCATTTTAGGCGCATGGAAATATTTCGCATTGTGGAATCTAAGTAACTCAAGTTTAAGACAAGTTTGCCAAGGCATCTCGCTGTGCACAATGCCCACTTAAACACAACTGCAGCAATCTGTAGAGGTTAAGTGTTGGCTGAAGACCCTCACCCCACTGTTGCTAATGAAATACTGGCAGTATTACCTCGATTGTGTCGCTTTTTTTCTGAGGCAGTTAATATGACTTTTTCATACATTGGTTCTCAGCAACTGAAGGTTGCCCTGAATGCCGATGGAAGCTGCCAGCCTTAGGAGGATCAAAGTCCCAGCACACACTGGCCACATAGGAATTTCTCTTTATTGGTGCTTGCATGAATGAGCGGATTGTTAGTTCTTTTAACCACTTTGATCAAAAATTCTTATGGATGGTTCGCAGCCAGAAAACCATCACAAACACCAGCATTCACCACTTAGCTTAAAAGTAAAAGTGCCCAAGCATTTTCATTGTTTTCATGATAAATGCAAGTTAGGAACTGGGCGGACAGAGCACAGCCTGTTTATTTTCTTCCTCGGTTTTCAACATATATTTGACTATTTTTGTTGCTAGCATGGGATTTACCTCAAATATACGTAAGCTTATCAACAAAAATTAATGCTTTGCAGTACAATTCCAGCCCATTATTTGTCAAAATTAACATTATTTATAAGATCAGTCATTTTGGTTACTATTCTCTTTTTATTAGTTCAATAGCTACAACTGTAACTGCAAAGAATTTTCATCCAGCATCAGAGAAACCATGAATGTGTAAAGTACAATGTGAAGGTGCAAAGTTTGCATGGCTGGAACTCATTGTAGAGGAAAGCATTGGAATGGAATGGATGTGACTAGTGGGGTGCCACAAGGCTCGATGCTGGGGCCCCAGTTATTTGCAGATTTGCAGATGACACAAAGCCGGATGGTGACTAAGTTTTCTTATGTCAATGAGTGTTCTAGCCTTGTTTGTAAGGGTTGCAAATCGAATGCTATATGCAAATGTTAACGATCCAAAACAGATTCATGGTCCAAACTCTGAAATATTATGATAAGTAAGCATCACCTGCAGTACCAAGATATGACTAAATTGTTGCGTTTGTTTAGTTGTTTGTCTCTTAAAGACATACAAATTGACAACTATCTTATCCGTTCATGCAGGCTTGTGCAGTTTATTTTTGTATGTGTTTAGGGATGTTGACATTGATGAGGTGCCAATTGGAAAACAGCAATCTTGGCTTAACTATATGTCTAGACATTGTCGACACAAAATCCTGTTTCTGACATCGCTTTCACTCTGGCTTTGAACTTGGCAAAATGATTTTGCTGATTTTTTGTTTGCCATTGGCCCAAAAAGAATAGTTAGACCAGATGGTGCAACCAATCATCTTATGTAATAACTTCACACAAAGGGTGGTGGGTGTGTGGAATGAGTGCCAGTGAAGGTAGTTGAGGCAGGGAATATTGCTACGTTCAAGAAACAATTTGACAGGTACATGGATAGGACAGGTTTAGAGGGATATAGGCCAAACACAGGCAGGGTAGGTGGGACATGTTGGTTGGTGTGGGAAAGTTGGGCCGAATGGTTCGTTTCCATGCTGTATGACTCTATGACTCAATTAACTTTCTTGGAAATTCCAAACAAGCTGTATTATGAATTGTATTTCAATAAAGGCATATTACCGACACAGAAATAAACCACCCTTTGACAACATTTTGACACGTTTTTTGGAGGAGTTAATACATTAAGGGTGAACAACAAAAAACAAGCTATTTTTTGGTCAGGACTTTTGAAATATTCTCAAATGATTTGCACTTGTTGAATGTTCAGGCTTAGCAAGGGGTGTTGGGTCAGCAATTTGGACACATGTTTGGTGATTTAATTTACTTCCTACTGTTTCATTTTTATTTTGCTCTGATTAGCTAAAGTAACTATCTACCTACCATTAAAAAGCGATAGACACAAAATGCTGGAGTAACTACGCAGGTCAAGAAGCATCTCTGGAGAAAGTGGATAGGCGATGTTTCAGATGTCCAGACTCTTCTTCTTTTGTGTCTATATTTGGCATAACATCAGCTATCCATGTTCTCCAGGGAGCTCATAACTGATAATAGAGAGGCTCTTAAGGCACACCTCAATCCGTAGTGGTAGGGTGTCTACTCTCTCACTGCAAAAGTGCTCGGTAGTGACAAACAACTCATTTTTCCAGCCCATAGCCAGTGCATGATCTTTGTAGCACAAAGTGGTTGGATGTTAATTAGTTGAGAAAGATTACCAACAGTTTTTTGGGAAGTCATATGTATGTTTGGAAAGTACGAGTAATTATTGTCTTGATTAACCACTAATTTGCAGTGGGGCATCACATAGCCACGTGCATAGATCTACGTGTAGCACAGCGCAGAGCTCAGGCATTAGTCTCCAAAATAGTTTTGACAACTGTGCAATGTTAGTCACAAAACAAGGAGAATTATTGAAAGAAAGTCTAGCAGATGATTTCAAACTGTTTTTTATTCCCCGTTGGATTGCAACTTTGTCGTGGTCGCGAAGCTTGTGTGTCTCAGTGACCCCTAGAGCTATGCCAGTGGGAGATTCGTCTCCTGTTAGGGTCTCCCATGCTGGACAGGTCGAAGGGTAGAGGCGAGATGAAGAGCGACCCACTGGTCCTCCAGGTTGGAGGTTGAGCACAGGGCTAACAACTCAAAGCAAGCGATGTCTGCGAAGGGCGCGCAGCATGTCAAGGACTGCTCTCACCCCAGCCACAGACTGTTTACCCTCCTCCCATCCGGGAGGCGCTACAGGTCTCTCCGTTGCCGGACCAGCAGGTTCAGGAACAGCTTCTTCCCTGCGGCTGTTACACTACTTAACTCTGCACCTTGGTGATTGGCAGTCACCCCCCCCCCCCCCCCGGACACTCCTTCCCCCAGAAAAATTGCACTACTACTCCTGTTTGTACATATATATATATTTTACTGCTCATTATTCTATGTTCGCACTTCTGGGTGAGATGCTAACTGCATTTCATTGTCTCTGTACTGTACACTGCACAATGACAATAAAGATTGAATCTGAATCTGAATCTGAATCTGAATCCTGTCTCGTAAAACAAATATGTTACGGAAACAGCAACTGAAGGAATCAACACTACTGAGCGTGATGGACTTCCAGGGCTATCGACAGATGCTAGGCCTGACCTGGGGTCGTGTCCAGAAGCTAGCCCAGAACAGACAGGAGTGGAGAACCTTCGTTGCTGCCCTACATGCCAGGAGGCATAACAGACAGTAAGTAAGTAAGTGAGTGAGTGAGTGAGTGAGTGAGTGAGTGAGTGAGTGAGTGAGTGAGTGAGTGAGTGAGTGAGTGACTAAGTAAGTGACTAAGTAAGTGACTAAGTAAGTGACTAAGTAAGTGACTAAGTAAGTGACTAAGCAAGTGACTAAGCAAGTGACTAAGCAAGTGACTAAGCAAGTGACTAAGCTAGTGACTAAGCTAGTGACTAAGCTAGTGACTAAGCTAGTGACTAAGCTAGTGACTAAGCTAGTGACTAAGCTAGTGACTAAGCTAGTGACTAAGCTAGTGACTAAGTTACTGACTGACTGACTGACTGACTGACTGACTGACTGACTGACTGACTGACTGACTGACTGACTGACCGACCGACCGACTGCACAGCCTTTCTACAAAGATGATGTGCACAACCGCTGACCAGTAGGTCATGAGCTTCAAAGCAGGGTTGAGATCTAGATCTTTAAGCATGCGAGCAGTGTGAAGGGGGATGGGAGGAGGGGGCACTGGGCAGTGTTATGTGCAGAAGCAGGCTTGTGGACTATAAACCTAATTCTCTTGCACAATTCAAATGCAGTGATGATGAGAGCAAACTATAAATCAGGAATTTAAAGGCTCTTGTGGAAATAATGTGTGCGTTAATCTGATGGGACTTTAATTTGAACATAGAATGAAAATGCACTATTCGCACTAATAGTATAGAGAAAACATAAAATATATATTTCACATTAGTATACCTATATTTCACATTAGTTTGTTGAGGAACCAAAGAGAGACTGGCTTTTTTAGATCTGGTATTATGCATTGTCAAAGGGTTAACTAATAATCTGGTCGTTGAAAGCTTGACAGATAAAGATTGAACATACAGTATGTGAATATGAAACCAAGGTTTTAAAACCCAAACAAAGAGAACTATGAAGTAAGATGTGTGAATTTACTATGGTAATTTGGGAACAGTAAAAGATGTGGTAGTTAAAAGGACACAAAGTGTTGGAGTAACTCAGCAGGTCAGGCAACATCTTCTGGAGAACATGACATATCCGGGTTCTCCAGTGATGTTGCCTGACCTGTTGAGTTACTCCAACACTTTTTGTCTTTTTTTTGTAAACCAGCACCTGCAATTCCTTGTTTTTACAAATTTGCTTTTGACTGTCAAACAAATGAGAGAACAGATAGTGATCGAATACATTGCAACCAGGAACATGAATATACTCACAGTATAAAGCATCAAATGGTGCACCTGGACATGTGGCTTCTGTGGAGAGAGAACTGGTTAGTGTTTCAGGTTAACAACCAAATGTCACACAGCTTTTGGCTAAGTTTGAGCTATTTAGCTAAATTGCAATATTTTCCCTCCATTATTTGAAGGAGTTTATTTTTGACAAACTATAATTCTGTTTACCCACAGCCAATCTTCCACATGGCCATCTTTCTGTGTGAGCTAATTGTCACCAGACAAATCAAACTCCAACGATATCACTAATACATTCATCCATGGCCACACCCATTGACCATGTAGCATTGGGAGAACTGACCCCATCTATGCCCAAGGATGAAAGATCATTTGAAATAATGTAGGAAGGCACTGCAGATGCTGGTTTATACTGAAGATAGACACAAAATGCTGGGGAAACTCAGCAGATCAGGAGCATTTCTGGAGAAAAAGCTGCAGGAAGGAGTTGCAGATGCTGATTTATGTCGGAAGGAACTGCAATAAGATCATTTGAATCCAGGTTAAAATATGCTAACCTCACACCTAAGACCAGAAATGGTTCAGGCCACACCAAAAGTTAACCCTTTCCCGTTAATTTTTTTTCTGTGTTTCCAATATTTTCTATACATAGAAACGTAGAAACATAAAAACATAGGTGCAGGAGTAGGCCATTCGGCCCTTCAAGCCAGCACCTCAATTCAATATGATCATGGCTGATCATCTAAAATCTGTACCCCGTTCCTGCTTTTTCCCCATATCCCTTGATTCCTTTAGCCCTAAGAGCTAAATCTAACTCTCTCTTGAAAACATCCAGTGAATTGGCCCCCACTGCCTTCTGTGGCAGAGAATTCCACAGATTCACAACTCTCTGGGTCACATTTTTTTCCCTCATCACAGTCCTAAATATAGGGGGACAATCGAGATCACATTAACCAACGGCATCACTTCCTGGTTCGGGAGCTGCAAGGCGTACGAACGGCACCAACTTGACAGGATTGTGAAGACCGCCAGCAGGATTATTGGTGCTCCACTCCCTTTCTTGCTGGGCATATACAGGAAGAGATGTATCAACAGAGCCATCTCCATCATCAAAGACCCCTACCACCCATCGCATCACATATTCTCCATCCTGCCATCTGGGAAGAGGTACAGGAGCATTAGCTGCAAAACCAGCAGGATGCTCCTCAGCTTCTTCCCGCAGGCTATAAGACTGATAAACGGACTTAGCCCCCTGCCAAAGTATCGCGCACCAACCATCAACCTGGACAGAGCCACTGTCATGCCGCTGCCGATCGGAACGCCTGTTGATGTTTAGTTGAGAGTAGTGTTAAACTTGTTCATGATATATGTATTTTTATTTCTATTTATTTTTTACTGCACACTGAATGGACACTGGTTTGAGTAACGTTTTTTTGTTTCCTCTGGGTATGTGAGTACTCAGGAAAATAACAATAAAGATATACAATACAATACAATACAATAAATGGTCTACCTTTTATTCTTAAACCGTGACTCCTGGTTCTGGACTCCCCCAACAACAAGGACATTTTCCCTGCATCTAGCCTGTTCAATCCCTTATGAATTTTATGTTTCTACAAGATATCCTCTCATCCTTATAAATTTCAATGAATACAAGCCCAGTCGTCCCGTTCTTTTATCATATGTCAGTCCCACCATCCCGGGAATTAACCTGGTGAACCTATGCTGCACTACCTCAATAGCAATAATGTCCTTCCTCAAATTAGAATCTACACTTTAGAAATTCCAATGTCACAGAACATACAACATAGAAACAGGTCCTTCAGCCCAACTTGCCCATGCTGCCCCATCTACACTAGTCGCACTTGCCCGCGCTTGGCCCATATCCCTCTAAACCCATCCTATCTATGTACCTGTCCAAATGTCTCTTAAATATTATGATAATACCAGCCTGAACTAACTCCTCTGGAAGCTTGGTCCATACACCCACAACCAAAAACATTACCCTTCAGGTTCCTATTAAATTTTCCCCCCTCATCTTAAAAGCACAGGAAGTGCAATCAGAATAAACATTGCTTCTCACCATGGGAAAGTGATCATTCCAGTATGAAGTGTGATTATTCATGCTGAACCAGTGTCGTTTTTATCATGTTGGAATAAGTCCTTCTTCTGACAGCCCAAAGATAGACACAAAAGAAGAAGAAGTCTCGATCTGAAACTTCACTTATTCCATTTCTCCAGAGATGCTGCCTCACCCACTGAGTTACTCCAGTTTTTACTTAGTAATGGGATCTCAGGAGTCGTGCAATAGCATGAATATGTATTATTTAAAACTATGTCTCACTTGTCAAAAATGGCTAAGGTTGACACTCTTTTGTTCATTTCAATTCCTAGATGAAAATTTAAGTGCCATCTGTTTTTTTAATAACTTCTGTAAAATACTAATTATATGCCAGCCTTTCACCCAATGGTAATTCAGTATTTTTGCAAGCTGAATTGCATTGTAGTAAGTTGGTTGCTTATTCACTTCAATTTTATAATGCCAGCCTTTCACCCAATGAGAATTCAATATTTTCACAAGATGTACCGCATTGTAGTAAGTTGATTGCTTATTTGCTTCAATTTTATTCCGTTCACATATAAGAAAACTCCAGGCTCTTACACGACATAGTGGCACAACTGGTAGTGCTGCTACCTCACAGCATCAGAGACGAAGATTCGATCCTGACCTCGGCTGCTGTCTATGTGGAGTTTGCATGTTCTTTCTGAGACCGTGTGAGTTTCCTCCAGGTGCTCCGGTATCCTCCCACATCCCACATCCCAAACGGTTTGTAGGTTAATCGGCCTCTGTAAATTGTGACTAGTGTGTAGGAAGTAGATGCGAAAATGGATTATCAGAGAACTTGTGTCAATGGGTAATTGATGGTTAGTGTGGACCTGGTAGGCTAAAGGGCCTGTTTCCATATTCTTTCATCAATCAATTAAATCAATATAAACAAGAAGGCTCATGGCTCCCAATGTAAATTTTGGATCAAACTGGTCATAACACACTGACAACTTTGTTAGTGTGCACTATGGAATCAGGTCATTGAGCAGTATGGTTATATCCCAGCACATGAGGTGTTCACCCAATATTAGTTTGTAGTGAACACGTACTCACTTGTTCCCTAAATATTAACACTGCCCCCGAAGGAGTTTCATACGGAACATTTTGTTCATCTTTTTTTAGAACTGATATGAAATTACCATCTGTCGCTGCTCGGTCATGCTTTATATAATATCAGCCCTACCCAGGGTCTAAGAATCCACACTTGGCTCCAGTACTTTGTCAGTGGGCAATTCCTCCTTGTAAGCAGACATGGTGAGAATTCTTAACCCAGGTCAAGCTCTCCTGAGGTAACAACTTGCTGAGAGGATTTTTATCAAGCACTTCTATAAAAGTTTGTTGCAATAGGATGCAAACTGTTGTTTAATTAATTCTTACCCAATCAGCAGAAGACTTAATGTGATTCCTGAGGCTTGGATGATGTGTAAACTGTTTGGTGGCAATCTGAAGATAGACACAACATGCTGGAGTAACTCAGCGGGTCAGGCAGCGGCTCTGGAAAATAACTTTTTTCTCCAGAGATGCTGCCTGGCCCGCTGAGTTACTCAAGCACTTTGTGTCTATCCACGGCATAAACCAGTTTCTGCAGTTCCTTTCTACACATGGTAGCAATTTGAACTCTTGCTGGTAGAAAGAACACAACTAGGGCTCAAGCTGCTCATTTTCCAATTCTGCTCTTATGTCTTATGGATCTGTTACGGGACAACAGACAAGGTTAAGGTTAGCTGGCTTCCAATGAAGTAACCCGTTCACTGCCAAATTTAACTATGGGCCATGACCCGGGTATACTCGGCAGTGGCACTGAACAGGTTAATTCCACATTAATTGTATACCAAACTACTTATTTTCTTACCCAGATTAAAATATATGCGAGTGGCAAGACATTTACCTCAACATTTTAGCTGGTAACATTGTTTTTTTGGTAAGAAAACGCAATTCAGGAATAAAGTCCACGAAAGAAAGCCTATTCAGCATCGATTGATGCTTTTAAAATGAGTCAGAATTAAAATGTGCAGACAAGGCTACAGATTGCATGGAAATGTTTAGTATCATTAAGATGCCTCATTATGGAGATCCACAGATGAGACTAGTTTTGACTTTGCAATTTGTATTATGTGGGTGAAAGCAATTCCACAATCCACTTTCAATATAACCATATAACAATTTCAGCACGGAAACAGGCCATCTCGACCCTTCTAGTCCGTGCCGAACACATAATCTCCCCTCAATTTCTGCTCATCACCATTTACCACCAATGCCTTGTCCACTCTTCTTCTTGCATATGGCGTGCTCAGCCTAAAGTTGTAGGACAACTTGTTCTATTTGATCTTATTTTATTGTGCACGCCGGGTTGATTGCATATGTCGGACCATGTGAAGGTTGCAATCTTCCACCCCCCTTGTTCACCGGTGCTGAGATTGTGTTCAACGAGGTCCATTTGAGTTCAATACAGCTTGGGTTCAACAGAAGATAGACCCAAATTTCAGAGGTGAGATAAGATGATTGCCCCTGACATTAAGTCAGCATATGTACAAATGCAGCAGCCTTGCTAAAGCTGATAAATTGGTGTCTAAAAATAGTAGAAAGAAAGCCAGTTCTTGTTATTGGAGGCCAGTCAATGCAGAGTAGACGGTAGATGCTCCTCAGGGTTGTATCTTGAACAAACTATTCATCAAAGTCTCATCTATTTCCTATTCTCCATTCTAAGGTTAGAAACAGCAATGATTGCTCAGCATTCTGGGCGGCACAATGGCACAGTGGTAGAGTCGCTGCCTTACAGCGCCAGAGATCCCGGGGGTTCGATCCTGACAATTCCCCCCACCACTTGTGTACAGTGGTTGCATTGTGAACTATCTACAAAATTCATCGAACCATCTCGCCAAGGATCTTTCAATAGCACCTACCAAATCCATGACTTCTACTGCATGTAAAGGAAGCGGGGAAGAAAGTGAATAGGAATAACGGCAAGTACCCCTCCAAGATAATCACCATTCTGGAGGACCCAAAGTGCTGGAGTTAGTCAGCAGGCCAGGCAGCATCTCAAGAGAACAGGTAGGTGACGTTTCATGTTGAAGTCCTTCTTCAGACTGACCTGCTGTTATTCCAGCACTTTGGGTCCTTTTGTGTATTAACCAGCATTTGCAATTCTGTTTCCTAATCACCATCCTGATTTGAAAGTGTAATATCAAACTTTCATATATAAAAATTCTGAACTCCTCCTTTGTGGCTCTTTGGAATTACCCTCCCCATACAGACTCTAGTGGTCTATCAAGACAACTTATCAACATTTTCCCAAAGGCATTGCATTGACAGCAATTTCCTTATAACAAAAAAAGGGATCACTCTCTCCATTTTGATTATATTCATATATAATTTAATATGGAATTGTCTCTCGTGTAATTAGCATTTAATGAGAACGTTACAAGTAATGTAATATTAGCCGCATTTAAGTGGAAATTTTTAATGCAATGACTGCGATAATTAGCAAATTGACAAAGAACTCCACATTTGTGTCAGTAGGTTTGAATGTCAATCTTCATGTAAATCCATAATCTTTAGAGATGTGATATTAATTTCTGACCTTAAAATAGACTTTAATAAATATAGTACGGACTCTTGGGATCAATTGTAACAAGATCAAATCTCTCTAGAGATCTTTAGTTTTGCCCATACGTACAACATTGTTTCAATTCAGTGAAATAGAAACATCATTGATTACAGTGGGGTTTACCCTACTGTTCATCATAACTATGCCAGAAGATTGAGGAAAACCCTCAGAAATGATATAAAAGTCATTGAAGGCACCGTGAAGGTTTGGATAGTTTAAAATTTTTTAGCAGTAGGCAATTGGGAATTATATTCTAAATGTCTGCTGTAAGAATACTTTAATTGGGGATAATTCTACTTTTAATATAACTTTTAAATAGCTCTTTGATTAGCTGAAGCCTTCTAATAGCTCTGTTTGATTAGCTGAAGCCTTCTAAAAGTGCAAGGATCGTGGTGATTTGATGAAGATTGGTGAAGCACATAATGTTAGTGAAAGGGAATGCCATTGATTCATATACTGTACCAATAGTAACAGCTTCTTTATCTCAGTCCTCGGTGTCCACAAGTAATTATATTGGCCATATTCCCCACTTTACTCTATGGTTCCATTGGGGAGCTACACGTATTCTGGCAGAGCTGCGACACTGCAGTACTGTACCCAATAACTTAGTGCTTCTACTGAATAAAACCAGGGCTTTAACAGTTGCTTTTATACAGTAAGTAAACATAGAGCTCTCCATCCTTTAATCTCCACACGTGAAGCTGGTTCCAGCTGATTAAATTCCAGAACATTTTTGGACATATAAGTCATTTAACATTGTGTTCTTTTGGCAAAGTGCTGACCAGGGCAGAGTTCCATTTGTCACCACCCAATGACTTAATCGTATAGAGCTAGTGCACAGTAAAACTTTAAAGCAACAAGTAGCTGGCGGCAAAATTCAGAGCACAAGTGGAAAACTGCACGGGTTCCAAGATTTATGAACTGTTTACGTTTACGATGATCCAACAACATGAAAGGAATTGCAGTCTTTGATAGTATTGATGCTGGGTTTGGTTTCCACATCAAGAGTTTTGCCCTTAATGCTTCAATTTTTCAGTTTGTCAAAATGAAATCATTTGCTTTGGCATAGAAGGAATTTTCTGTTGAATTAGATCATTCAACACAGAGTTAGTAATTCCACAGGACTTCAACACGTTATTTAACAGAAAATAACTGCAATTGCTTTGTGAGTTTTGTGTTGAAGAGAGGACAGTTAACGGAGAAAAGATCCAGCGGAGTAAAACAAGCATCCTAATAATCCTAATAATGTTCATAGATCACCGAAAGTGGCAGCACAAGTAGACAGGATGGTAAAGAAGGCTGATGCTATGCTTGCCTTCATTGCTAGGGGGATTGCGCATAAGAGTCAGGAAGTCATAATGCAGCTCTATCGGACTTTAGTTAGGCTGCATTTGGAGTGTGTAAAGAAGTGTTATCGACACACTGTGACTTTACTTCTTTATTACATTCATACTGTGGCATTACAGAGAGCACTGGCTGTACGTGGTCTGTCACGGAAACTAGAGAGCGATATGTGGGTGGGGAGGTTGTGATATGGGAGTGGTTAGTAGTGATGAGGTAACTATATTAAGGGTCACATGCATATGTCATCTACATCCTTCCCCTTGGAAACGAAAGACAAACAAAGTAGTGACAGGGCGACCACGTCTCATGCGCTGACAATCAAATGAGTAGAAATGGTTAAACAAAATCGCCATAGCGGACAGGCGGCTTGACAACACGTCCCGACCGGGTTCGCATCTCGCCATCTCCCCTCCCTGCAGGAACAAGTGGAGGCAGTACGGCGACAGGTGCAGACGGCTACACTGGAACAGGTGAGCCGGGCGGGGACGGAGAAGACAAGGGCAGAAGGGCACGAGGGGATGCGGGACGCGCAGAGGACTGCGCGTGGGCAGGTGAGGGAGGGTGAACCGGAGGAGGAGCGGACGGATAGAGCTGTGAGGGTAGAGACCGTGGCATGCGAGGAGCGATGGGCCGAGCATCGCCTGGAGGCTGCAATTTCAGCGGGGGAGCAAAAGGATCTGCTGGTGGTGGTCGCGGCTCGTTGACAAGCCGCAGATGTTGGCGGGACCGGCGGTAGATGGTTCCTGCATGGTCGACGAGATAGGACCGAGGCGACCCAGCAGTGGCGACTATGGTAGCGAGCGGGAGTGACCGGTGGGGGTCTGCATGCGGACAACTTGACCGGGGAAAAGGCGCGGCAGGAGGCGGCAGGACTTGTCATGGGAGCGTTTCTGAACATCGCGCTTAAGGGCAATGCGCTCCTGAACAGCAGCGGGCTTGAGGACAGAGGGGACGAGTGAGCGCTGGGCCACCGGGATCGGTGGTCTGGTAGTGCGATACATGAGCCGCTGAGCAGGGGAGCCCATGGCAGGGTCACGGGATATGTTGCGAAGGTTGAGGAGGGCTAGAAAGAAATCAGAGTTAGACAAACGACATTGTTCCAGTAAGTTCTTTGCACTGCGAACGGCGCGCTCGGCCAGACCGTTGCTTTGCGGGTACTCAGGGCTGCTGGTGTAGTGGCGGAAGTTCCAGCTGGTTGCAAAAGCCCGAAACTCGGAGCTCGTGAATTGGCTGCCGTTGTCCGACTGCAGGCTGGCCGGGGTGCCAAAGGTAGAGAAATGGCGGCGCAGCTTTTCGACAATGGCCGAAGAGGTGAGGGAATGCAGCTGGTCAACCTCGAACCAGTTGGAGTAGGAGTCGACTAGTACCAGGAAGTATTTGCCTCGCCACTCGAAAATGTCAGTGGCAACCGCCATCCAGGGCAGTTCGGGTGTAGCCTGCTGCAGAAGCGGCTGTCGTTGCTGGTGGGGGGCGAGGCTGTTGCAGGTGGAACATGAAGAGACCCTCTCCCGGATGTATTGAGCCATACCAGGCCAGTAGAACTGGCTCTGGGCGTGAGACAAGGTGGCTTCGGCCCCAGGATGACCCTTATGAGCGGCCTGAAAATAGGGGTCGTGCAGAGCAGCAGGCACTACTACCTTGTGTCCTTTCACAATCACGCCGTCGTGGAGTACGAGCTCATCACGGACCAGGAAGTAGGGCACGGCACCAGCCGGCAGAGCGGAACGACGGTCGGGCCAGCCCTGCTGGATGATGGCAGCAAGCTGTTGCAGGGCAGGATCATCGGCAGTGTGCTTGACCAGGGACTTCATCTGCTGTGAAGGGACAATATTGACATTGAGCACCATCAGGTCAGACATTTCATAGGGGTGGCGATCGGTGGATGTTAGCGGGGCGCGGGATAGCGTGTCGGCCACGAACATGTCTTTGCCTTTCCGGAAAACGACTTTGAAAGTGAAACGCTGGAGCTGCAGCATCATGCGCTGCAGTCAGGATGTGACAACATGGATCGATTTGTTGAGGATGGTGACAAGGGGCTGGTGATCTGTTTCAATGGTGAAAGTGTTGCATAGTGTATAGTCCTCGAATTTGGAGCAGGCAAACACCACGGCCAGTAGCTCCTTCTCGATCTGTGCGTAGTGCTGTTCGGCAGGGGTCATGGTACGGGACGCGTAGAAGACTGGCAGTTGCAGGCCGTCATGGAGCTGCAGGCAAGCGGCACCGAGCCCGAACTGAGAGGCATCGCAGGTGATAATAATGGGACATTGCAGGTCAAAAAATGTAAGTGTGGGGGTACTGATCAGCTTGGACTTAAGGATGTCGAAAGCTGTTTGGTGTTGAGGGAACCAAGCCCAGGCCGTGTCCTTCTTTATCAAATCCCTCAGGGGTGCGCTCAGCTCGCTGAGGTCGGGGATGAACTTCCCCAGGTAGTTTACCATGCCCAGGAAACGTTGCAGGCTGGGCACATCAGTGGGTGATGACATCTCGGAGATGGCAGTCGTTTTCTGTGGGTCGGGTTTCAGCCCCGAGGCTGTGAATACATGTCCAACATATGTGACCTCGGGGACGCGGAATCGGCACTTCTTGGGGTTGAGTTTCAAGTTGATCTTCCGGGCCCGGTCTAGGACTTGGCGGAGGTTGAAATCGTGCTCAGCGGCATCCTTACCGTAGACCAGGATGTCGTCAACGATGATGGCACACGGTAAACCGGCAAACAGTTGCTCCATTGTCCGTTGGAACACCTCGCTGGCAGAGTTGATTCCGAATGGCATTCGGAGGAACTTAAATCTGCCGAAGGGGGTGCTGAAAGTTGTCAGGTTGGAGGAATGCTCGTCAAGCGGTATCTGCCAGAAGGAGCTCTTGGCATCGAGGACAGAAAAGATTGTGGCCGGACCAGCCTGTGCAGCGACGTCCTCTACTGTTCTCATGGGGTAGTGCGGGCGTTTGATGGCAAGGTTTAGGTCTTTGGGGTTGATGCAAATGCGTATTTCGCTTTTGTCCTTTTTCGCGGCAACAACCATGGTGGAGACCCACTTGGTGGGTTCGCTGACCGCCTTTAGGATGCCCATTTTTACCATGCTGTGCAGCGTCGATTCTACTTTGTCCTTCATGGCGAAGGAGACACGGTGTGGTGCACGGACCACTGGCACGACCTTGCGGTCGACGACAATCTTGTAGTTGTAGGGCAGCTTGCCCAGCTCGTCATCAAAGCGGTCAGGATATTCAGCCAACGGGTCCATTAGGGCTTGCACCTTGTGGATGTCATGGTGGAAAGAGACCAGGCCCAGGTCCTGGCATGCTTGGTTGCCCAACAGGGTAATGCAGTTGGAATTGAGAAGATAGAAAGTGAGGGGCCGAGAGGTGTCCAGTATCTTGCAGCGCAGAGTTGCCTTTCCCACAGGAACAAGCACCCCTCCCCCGTATGCATGCAAAGTGGAGTGATCAGAAGTAACTTGCTCATTAGTCCTAATCTTTTTGAAGAGGCCTGTTGACATAACATTCGCAACAGCTCCGGTATCTAACTTAGCGGTGAAGGTCAAGTTATTCACAGTTACACGAACTGAAGGGTCTGTTATCACTGCAGGTGCATCCAACACTGAAAAAATGCTGGTCTCCCCCTGAGAGGACCCAAATTCAGATACAGGGAAATCGTCGAGATGGTACTGGGAACCGAGCTCGCTATCAGTTTGCTCCGAGTTGTTTAACATACGCCTTGGAGCAGCAGGTGGCTTCCCACGGGAACGGCAGGCAGCAGAAAAATGGTTGAGTTTCTTGCAGTAATTGCACGTTTTGCCCAAAGCAGGGCATACATTGTACTGATGAGTGGCAAAGTTACAATTGGGGCACCTTTGCTGGGAACGTCCCCCGGGAGCAGTGCCGGACCTCCGGGGTCGTGGCGGGGTAGGGTTCTGTCGAGGGCGGGTAACGCCGGCAAAGTTAATGTCCTGATCAGCCGGTGACACTGCCGTAGTGACGGCTTCGGCTAAACGGCAGGCATGCATAGCCTCGTTGAAAGACAGGTCGGGCTTGCGCAAAAGTTCAGTCCTTAGCTTTTCATCGCGGAGACCGTAAACCAGAAGGTCCCTGGTCAGCTCCTCGGGGGTCAGCGTCACAAGGCGGCACCATCTGGCCAGGTGTCGCAGCGCAGCAACATAGTTCTCAGCAGATTCACCAGGGCGCTGACGCCGCCCGAACAGTTTGAAACGTTCTAAAATGCAATTAGTTGGAATGTCGCAAATCGCGGTAAACTTAGCCAATAAACATACCGGGTCCCGAACAGATTCACCCACATCGTAGACGAAGAAGTCTGACCGAGCCAGGGCATCGGGACCAGCCAGGTTAAGAAGTAGAGAAGCTTGGACAGCTGGAGTAGCGGCAGGATGAGCGATTGTGACATAGTGGTCGAAGTCACGTTTAAAGACATCCCATCGATGGGCAATGTCTGCATCAAAAACGAGCACATCGGGTTTGCGGCAAGAATTGGCCATAACGAGGAAACAAGGAGGGGGTAACAGAAAACTGGGGCAAAATTAAATAAAAACCGATAAACATGAGGCGCAAGGGGTAAGAGTTTTGACACCATGTAAAGAAGTGTTATCGACACACTGTGACTTTACTTCTTTATTACATTCATACTGTGGCATTACAGAGAGCACTGGCTGTACGTGGTCTGTCACGGAAACTAGAGAGCGATATGTGGGTGGGGAGATTGTGATATGGGGAGTGGTTAGTAGTGATGAGGTAACTATATTAAGGGTCACATGCATATGCCATCTACAGAGTGTTGCATACAATTCTGGACATTCTCAATAGCAAGAATGTCCTTCCTCAAATTAGTGGACCAAAACTGCACACAATACTCCAGGTGTGGTCTCACTAGGGCTCTGTACAACTGCAGATGGACCTCTTTGCTCCTATATTCGATTCCTCTTGTTATAAAGGCCAACATGCCATTCGCTTTCTTCACTGCCTGCTGCACCTGCTGAAATGTCTTCCGACTCGTTACTACAATCTTCATCGAACTCCAGCTTATTACGTTAAACATTAGAAAACTCCTCATGTCTCCGTAACACTGGCATGATCTCCTTTATGGCTCACATGGTCGAAGGGTTAACCTTCTTCCTACTCGCTCCAAACTACACTACAAACTAAACTTCTGCACAAGCATCTTAGCTCCAAACATGCCACAAAACACGTCATAAATCCCACCCACAATATAACGGGCAGTCAAAAATTTTAAAGGCACATGCAGTGACATCAATGACATGCAAAACAGGCCAAATGGCCACTACAGTGAACTCCTCTCTGGTGTTGTCCCTTGATTCCCGCAGATTGTTGGTTTCCTGTTTTAAGCTTAGCCTGACATGCTGAGGCGATATGGCCTTTCTTCTGGCAGTTATAGCACATGGCCATTTTGAACTGACAAAATTGGGATGAGTGATTACCGTTGCAACGATAACAACTGGCTGAACTCGGCTGTCCGCCATACTTTGGTTTTGGTTTAGCACCTCTTGGTTTGGCCATAGGCACTGCCTTGTGATTGTAAACGGCCACTGCAGACCGTGGTGCGGTGGCGTGACTCATGTTACAGCGGCCCCTACAGCCTGTCTGTCTTTTTTTAAATTTTTTGTCTAGTTAAATGTAGTTGTTCGTGTTTTCAAGGTTGTTTTTTAACTGTGTATATGTGGGGGGCGGGGGGGGGAGGGGAAACTTAAAAAAATATTTTCCCTGTACAGAGGACCCGACCTTTTTCCTGTCGGGTCTCCGTTGTCGTTGGGGCCTAGCACCATGGAGCGGCCTCCAACCGAAACGACCTGGAGGCTCCAGTCGCGGAGCCTGTGGAGCTGCGGACTACTCACCATTGTGAGGCTGGCCGGCCTCGGAGCTTGGGGAGCAATGGTGGCTCGCTGCTGCGGCCCGACTCCGGAGCTCGGAAGCTCCAGCTGCGGACCGGTGGACTGTGACATCGAGAGCTCGCGTGTCCGGGTGGAGATCGTTTTACGGAGCTCCCGCAACGCAACATCTCCAGTCCGTGTTGCGGGGTTGGAACGACCCAGAGCGGGCCGTACATTGCCCCGCGCGGCTTTAACGGCCGCGGGACATTCCAGCGCCCGCCGGGGGCTCCAACTTTGTGAGTTTTGGGCCTGGAGCGGGGGCGTACATCGCCCGGCGTGGCCTTAAATGGCCATGGGACTTACCACCACCCGCCTGGGGCTTCGACATCGGGAGAGAAATGGTGCACGGGAGAGAAAAGACTTCCATCACAGTGAGGAGGAGATTCACTGTGACGGATGTTTGTGTAAATTGAATGTTTGTATGTCTTGTAGGAATTGTCTTTGTTTGTATGGCTGTGGAAACGGAGTTTCCTTTGAGCCTCACTGAGGTTTTTTTTTAGCCTGATAAAAAATGTCCACGAGTAAAATAAATGTTGGCATGGAAAAAATCGATATTTTTACTCGTAGGTAGTCGTAGGTGGTCGGAGGCAGTCGAAGGTAATAGCTCCAGGGTGAAAAAAAAGTCAGTAGAAAAAAAAGGTTATTTAAACAGCAGAAGGCCACCTCTGTCACTCCAAGGCATGTTCATTCATAGCTGGAGAGTTATTTGGAGAGGAGACTTGTGTTTTAGAGATGGCACCAAAAAGGCAGCAGCGCAAGGGGAGGACACAACCCTAAAAAAAAATGGCCATGCAGGGGTTGCCCACCCAAGAGGAGGAGCGGCAGGAGGTGATCCCACAGGAGGTGATAGTGCAGGAGGAGGTAGCCCTGCATGAGAGACCCCTGGAGGAGGAGACCAGGGTGGTAGTATATGTCCCCACCACCACCCCCATCCTTCACTGCCTCATTTGAAGGCAGCAAAGCAGCCTTTTCTCCTGTGTCTGACACAGCATCAGAGGCAGATGCCCCATTGGTGGTGAGGGAGGGCTGGAGGAAGGTTATGCCCTACACCTTCACCAGGCAGCAGGAGGGGGAACTTGAGGAATGGTTCCAGCAGAATGCCAAGGAAAATGAGGGGTACAGGCACAGGGACAAGAATGGCATGCTTGCCATCCACTGCCCCACATGTGTGCTTAAAGTTCCATCTTTTGTCAAAGCCCAGCGCCACTCTCTTCCAGTCATCTGGTGTACTGGGACAGTCCATCACATCATCTCCATTCACCCATTGAGACCTCTTCTTGTGCTTCCTCTTCACCCTTGCTCTTCCCCTTCTGCCTTTCTTAAAAGGCCGCTGAAGCAAAATGGCTACAGCAGTAAAACGTACATGGTCGAAGCCAGTCTTCAACATAGTCAAAGGAGGTCGAAGGAGGTCTTCTTCATAGTCTTGGGAGGTCATCAACATAGTCGTAGGAGGTCATAGACATAATTGCGGAAGGTCATAGGAGGTTGTACACATAGTCGTAGAAGGGTCGTAGGAGGTTGTAGGTTACCACGACGTTGATTTTTTTTAGGTCGTTTAAGGTCGTTAGAGGTCGCGAATTTGGTCGTGAAAGTGGGACAGTGGCTTAAGGCAGCAACTCTAGCGCTGTTGTAAGTTATTTGGGCAAATCCTCCAAAATTATGGAAGAAATTGAATAAGCACATGGATATCTTAAAAGACAAATTTGCTGGCTGCAACGGAAAAACCCCCCCAATACACATCAAGAATCAAACCCGTCTGGCCTGTGGACTTGGACATCACACAACGGTGTGAACAGGAAAGGCTGAGACGGAGATAACGAGATTCTCTTGGATACACAAAGGGAGGAACCAAGCCTCAGCAGACGGTGGTAAACAGGCCAGCACAAGCACAATCACCATCGGGGATGATAACGATCAGGCTGAGGGATCATGACATCAGCAAACCCCTTATCATCGGAAGCCTATTGTTCATGCCAGATCGAAACTGGGAAACATCAAAAGAACCCCTTTTATCCAGAGGACCACCTGGGGGTTTCAAAGGAAGCTCAGGTATAAAAGTCGAAGTCAAGCCAGAACTCGCTCTCTCTTCCTGCTCTTCCTGCTCTGCTGGACAGCTCGTGGGCCTGCATCGACTTCGCTGTGAGTATCCTGGTGACCTGGTGAATTTCCCGAAATAGGAGGTTGAGGGGAGAAAGGTCAAGGGGGAGTATGCTTGCAAGTAACTTGTGTTAAAGTAAGTTTTACGACGTGCCCGATAGTTTTCGTCCATAGTTTTAGTTTAAAGCATAAGTTTAGCCACGCATTGTGTAGTGTTGGTGAGATTCGATTTCTCATTGTTTAATAAAGCCTGTAAATTTTAGACTTGCTTTGAGTCCATCTTGGTTTCTGTTTTCTCTCATCGGCACACTCTGGTCAATTCAACCTTTTATCATATCCCACCATAATTCCGAGGTCTAGAACCTAGGGGAATCCTTTTGTGGAGTAAAGGGAAAAACAAAACCCCTACAGAATGGCGACCATGGCAGGACCTCGGTGGTTTGGGATATGTGATTTGTCAGAGGGGGTGAGAGAACGTAGCAAGATGGAGGAGAGAATCTCCTCTTATCTGTTTAAAAAGATCAATCTCACCAAACAATGGGTGATAGCACTGTTGAGAGCTGAGCAGCCCGCAGAAGCTGCAGCTCAATGGACGGAAAGCAAAGCGTATAGTAAAGGGCAGGAAAAGGCAGTTTGGCTAGCGTGCCTATCACAGCAGGTAGCCAATATGCAGAGACAGATAGATAGACTGGAAGAGCAACTGAGAGAAGCTAGGGCCAGCGCTGAAGAAAGCGCTAGAGAAGGGGAAGGGCTATCTGAGGAATGCAGTAAAGCCAGGCAGTGTATCTTGCAGGCGAGGGAGTCCCACAGAAATGCCCAGGAATTCCTCCAATGCCAGGTGGTAGAGGCAAAGGAGAGGGAAAGGAACGCCCAGGAACTCCTGGCTCAGAGTACACAGAAGTGCAGGGAGCTGGAGGGAAAGTTCCAGGATATACAAGCAGCATACAGGGTGGCCCGTAGCGAGCTAGGCAATAGTGATCACGGGCCTTGCCAGGCGAGGATAGCGCAGCTGGAGGAGACTCTGTCCAAGACTAGGGGACGGGTTCACCTGGTAGGACCAGGGGGGTCCCCCGGGGGCAGAGGGCTTCCCTCAGCAGATGATTCCCCAGTGGCAAAGGGGAATAGACCGCCTCCTGAGGCGCCGGGGATAGGTCCGGGTCGGCAGGTGGGGTTCGGGTTGTCCGGGGAGGGACAGGCCCAAGGAGGGGCGGGAGAGCACCCTCAGTTAGCGGCTTCCGCGCCATGTGTAGCACACCACGAGGTGGTGGGGTTACCGATCATGGTGGGAGAGCCAGGGGTAAAGGGGCAACAGCCCCGAGTAGGGCAGATGTGCCCGGTACGGCAAAGGAAATATGGTCCCCCGGTAGGGCAGGCAGATAGGGGGCCCATAGAGAGTGATATCATCATTCCCCATGGGGCACATGTGCTGAGGGGGATGGTGGCTCAGGTTCCCAAGTTAACCAGGGCAGGAGACCCGTCATTGCATTTTATGGAGGTGCAGCAGGCAGCCGACATAAACGATTGCGATGAGGTAGAACGGGTAAAGCTGCTACTGATGACCCTAGATTCATATCTATGCAAGGCAGTGACCTCCAGGGAAGGGGGAAGACCTGAAACATGGGTAGCGGCACAGACAGCGGTTCTGGAGGCCATGGGGTTGAATCAGGGTAGTCCTTTCACCAGGGTGGGGGAGACGAAGCAGCAAGTAGCTGAGTCCCCGGACATGTTCGCAGACAGGCTGTGGGCAGTGTATGAGGGAGCGTGTGGGATGCCTTTAGATAGGCAGAATTTAGATGGGAGAACAGCTCACTGGCTGAAGACTCTGGTGGCGAATTGCCTCCCGCGAGTTAGGGCAAAGGCCGAGCACTGGTTCGACCCAGCTGACCCAAACCTTAACGAGGCGGAGGTGATCAGGAAGCTCACCCTTGCGTATCGCAATGGGGTGAGAAGTGAGGAGGAGCCCTTTAAGGGCAAGGTGCACGAAATAGTACCGGCACCCCCCAAAAGGAGGCAGTGGAAACAGGAAGGCAGCCAGACCTCTTCCGAGATGAGGCTGGTGTGCTACGGGTGTGGGAAGCCCGGGCACTACAAGAGGGAGTGCAGAAACCTAAGTAGAGCAGTGGGGGGTAGGACCCCGGTAACAGCCGACCCAGCCCCGGAGGTAACAATAGATTTAAGTGATCTATTGACCTATTTGCAGTCAAAGGCGGGAGGGTCTGGACAGGTAGCCATGGCAACTGGCCAGGGTGCGCCCGTATCCGTACCCCCGGCACCTTTATGACTGCCAGCGAAACAGCCCACATTCCTATGCCCGTTAGAGTGTAGCCCATGTGGGAGACCCTGGGTCAAGATGGAGGTCCAGGATGTGGTCGGGAGTTATCTGCTGGACATTGGTGCTTCCAGTAGCATTGTCCACACGGACAACCCCCGTACATCCCCTCTATCTAGTAGGGCGCCCTATAGTCCACGAGGCGAGGGAAATCAGAGGGCGGATTGCTTGGCCAGGGAAGGAGCCAGGAGTGGGAAAGCATGGGATCCCCATGAGGAAGGACAGGTAGCTGCAGCCAGGGAGCAGCCTCGCGAAAAGGAGAGTGCGGGAGTGGTTTTGGCCCCGGACCTGACCATGGTCCAGGCACAAGATCCCATTTTAAAGGCTGCCTCAGCAGCCATTTGCAGGCAGGAGAAGATAGAGGGACCGTATGGGGGTAAAGATCAAGAACAGACCCGGGTTGATGTGGAAACCGTAGGGGAGCCAGGCGAGTCCACAGGTAGTCAGCCTGAAGTAGCCGGCTGTGTTCCAGGGCGAGGACTGGAAGCAGCGGAGAAGGAGGCTGACTCCAGCCCTCCGCAGGCAGGTACCGTAGACTGCCTAAGAGAGGCAGAACTAGCAGAAGCAGCGGAGAAGGAGGCTGACTCCAGCCCTCCGCAGGCAGGTACCGTAGACTGCCTAAGAGAGGCAGAACTAGCAGAAGCAGCGGAGAAGGAGGCTGACTCCAGCCCTCCGCAGGCAGGTACCGTAGACTGCCTAAGAGAGGCAGAACTAGCAGAAGCAGAGGAGATGGAGGTATCACCTCTGGTGTGGGAACCCCCGGTCAGACGTAGGAGTGACAGGGTCCCTAAACCCCCAGTAAGGTGGTCCCCATCCCTAATTAAACCTAGGGCTGGGGCCGGCCACAGGAGGGCCGGGAAGGAGAGTGGCCGAAACAGGGCACTACGGAGTGCGGCTGGAGGGAGCCCAGTCTCCACAGGGAACGTAGGGGTAACTCAAAACCCCGTAGTGCAAAGGGAGGTGAGGGGCAGTCAGGCCCCTCGACAGGAGGAGTTCTGGCCTGCACGGGAGGGCCCACCAGAGGGGTGGCCCCAGCGTGACGGGGACCAGTTATGAGTTGGCCACCCGGAGACGGGTGGCGTTGTATATAGCATGGGTTTGTGTGTAAGTAGATGTAGTGTTTGGTAATTAGATATAAGGTTTTGTATAGCTACAGGGGAGTACAGGGACAGACAGTACGGGATCGAAGGGATGTGCTGTGGAAAAGTGGACCATAACAGACAAAACAAAACCCCAAATGCCATTTTAGGCGGATAGCTTTGTGGAGGCAAGGAGGTGTTTTGCTTTGTTTTCCAGATGGATAACCCCGCCGTATGGATGATGGCAATGATGTGCCTCCGAATGTGCGTGGCGCGTCGCGGGGACACGGAGGAGTCCATCGTATATGGGTGCTCAGGGGATAGAGCACCCCTCGTGTCTACTGGGCAAGGAAACCTGGTAGCGGATAGCCAGGCCGGATACTCCCATGAGGGAAGATGGCCTGGGTGGCTGGGGTCGAACTCGACCAGGTTCTCCAGCCACAGGAGCTTCGCCTACGGGGAAGCATCCATACCCTGTGCCGAGATACAGATGGCTACCGACCGGGTTAGGGTGACTGAGGGCAGGCGGGTGTGTTTAACCTGTAAGGGGGACGTTCCTTTGGGGAGATGGTGGTGGCTCAGGAAGCTGAGCTTGAACATGAGGGATCGATCCTCGGACTGGGAAAGACTGGACAATGATACCTACCGGACCATCACGGGGTCACCGGGAGGGATCACTGTATGTTGGGACAAATGGTGGGCCTATGACCAGGGGCTTTATTTATGTCTATGGGGGTCTGCCAAGGCGTGTCCGGTAGGGGCATCAATCACTTTCGTCAAGTGGTGGCAGAACCCCGGGAACGGGATAGATTGGGACCGCAGTGGGCAGGCATGTGTGGCCCCAAGGGCTGGGATGACAGTAAAAGCCACCGAATTGCTGGTTCAGGTGAAGAAGCCCCTACCCACAGCCCAACCGATCGACCCTCACAACTGTCCATCCACCACCAAAGGGCCGGAGAATGGGTTAGCACTTGGCCCAACAAAAAGGGTGCTGTACCAGGGAGTGCATTACGCTGTGGCCTCAGTAGTATTAAATTTGACTGAAGTGCGGTTACCCGCATGGTGCCCCCGCGAGACGGAATTATTATATCAGGCCCTGCTAAAAGACATGTTCCAGAAATTCCACAACCTGGATTTTGGGGACATAGACATAGAAGAGATGTACCGCGGGGGAGGGGATTTCACTTTGGGGTCCGGTAGGCAAAGACGAGGGGTGGTTAATGACGGGTTTACAGCATTTAACACGGGGACATCTATTATTAATAGCATGGACAACGTAGAACTGGCCTTGCAGATCAATCAGTTGAAGGGCCAGTTAAGAAAGGTTCTGGGGGAGGAAAATGCGGTGGTAGGATCGGGACTGCACGAAGAGGTGGCAATGACTCTACATCTAAAAGAAATCATAGCACAATTGGAGACACATGCAAAAACGATAAACGCTTTGATTAAAGAGGACCGGAATGCGTCCGATCAGGCTGCACAGAATGAGGTGTGTGGGCTGTATGGTGCGTGGTTGTTGGGGGAGGGGAGGAGCAACCTGGAAGACCTGAGGCAAGGTCGGGTCCCCTCCTGGATAAGCAACCAGCACCTAGCAGCGCTACACCCTTATAACAGCACTTTGAGTCCTTGTCAGCTTCGTGTGGCCTCCGAGGCCTACCCGGTACCGGTGGATTGCGGAAAATCCAATCACACCATAATGGGAGTGGTCGTACGAATCCCGGTAATGGGAACCTCGGCACGACCAGCTCCTCTGTACCGAGTGGAGAACGTGGGAGTTGTTCGTGGGGGGGTGCATATTCGCTACGGGAAGGTCCCGCCCTATGTCATAGTGAGGGAGCAAGCTGTGACAGGCATTGACCTTTTGGGTTGTCGGAGCCGGGGAGCACAGGTAATCCTGTGTCCCCAGCACATGGGCGCTGAGGCTAGGCCTCAGTGTGGGTTCAGGACTGTTGGGGCACAGCCTATAAACTGCACCATGGAGGCGATGGCGGCAGACCATGTCCCTCCACAGGTGGCGTATATAGGCAGTGGGACGTACTGTGTCACCACAAGTGCCCAGCGGTATCAGCACGGATCACAGCTGTGGTGCCCGATACCGCACAGCAGCTTCTGCTTTAAACCCAGGGCAGAAGTCCATGTGGCACAGCAGCGAATATTACCCATCCCGGAACCTTCTTCGGTTCACCTCTCGGTACGAGAAAATGTAACTGACTTATTTGACTATGTTGCCCATTTTGGGTATGATATTCCCCCAGTGAATGAAAAATTAAAAGAGTTGCTGGTGGCGGTCGAGTTGTCGCACAAACACTTCTTCTCCCTGGAACAAAAGACTCTGGATATCGCCAGGGAGATCGAAGAGATCAAGTCTCCAAGTTGGTGGGACCTGGAGTCCTGGATCATAGTACCAGCATGGGTCCGCATCGTGTCCCATGTTCTGATCATCTGCCAGATGATAATTGTGGTGTATTTGCTATGCATTAATTGCAAATTTAAAAGGCGGAGGAGGATGGCCAAATTACAACAGCTGGTAAATCGAGCCGCCCGACGTCACCATAACGACACCCCATCACTGTAAAATGTCTGTACTCTAGTGCAATAGTTTTTGTACATAAGTTGTAATCCCTGCATTTTCAGGGAATGGTCGTGAGGGTACTGTATGGTTTGTGGGATTGATGTAAAGTAAAAGGTGTATAGTGTAAGTTAATGTGCTTCGAGGGCCTAGTTTAGCGATTAAGGGGGCTTTCGGGGTACATAATTTCACCTTCTCACCAGGAGTGTTTACAGCTCTTGAGGCTGGAGGATTGCCCACTAACTTTGTCAATCGACACGGTCCGTGCGAGCCTGGACGTGTCGTAGGGGCATGTAAGTTATTTGGGCAAATCCTCCAAAATTATGGAAGAAATTGAATAAGCACATGGATATCTTAAAAGACAAATTTGCTGGCTGCAACGGAAAAACCCCCCCAATACACATCAAGAATCAAACCCGTCTGGCCTGTGGACTTGGACATCACACAACGGTGTGAACAGGAAAGGCTGAGACGGAGATAACGAGATTCTCTTGGATACACAAAGGGAGGAACCAAGCCTCAGCAGACGGTGGTAAACAGGCCAGCACAAGCACAATCACCATCGGGGATGATAACGATCAGGCTGAGGGATCATGACATCAGCAAACCCCTTATCATCGGAAGCCTATTGTTCATGCCAGATCGAAACTGGGAAACATCAAAAGAACCCCTTTTATCCAGAGGACCACCTGGGGGTTTCAAAGGAAGCTCAGGTATAAAAGTCGAAGTCAAGCCAGAACTCGCTCTCTCTTCCTGCTCTTCCTGCTCTGCTGGACAGCTCGTGGGCCTGCATCGACTTCGCTGTGAGTATCCTGGTGACCTGGTGAATTTCCCGAAATAGGAGGTTGAGGGGAGAAAGGTCAAGGGGGAGTATGCTTGCAAGTAACTTGTGTTAAAGTAAGTTTTACGACGTGCCCGATAGTTTTCGTCCATAGTTTTAGTTTAAAGCATAAGTTTAGCCACGCATTGTGTAGTGTTGGTGAGATTCGATTTCTCATTGTTTAATAAAGCCTGTAAATTTTAGACTTGCTTTGAGTCCATCTTGGTTTCTGTTTTCTCTCATCGGCACACTCTGGTCAATTCAACCTTTTATCATATCCCACCATAATTCCGAGGTCTAGAACCTAGGGGAATCCTTTTGTGGAGTAAAGGGAAAAACAAAACCCCTACACTGTGCCACTGTGCCGCCTCTATGTAAAATCCTGTTCAGGTGCATAGGCAAGATCCCATGGCATGGACAGCAGGAGGAAACTTTGCACTTTACCAATGCTAGGAAAGATGTTTAACATGGATAAAATTAGAAAAATGTGAAAGTATTCTGTAGGCCAGGCAGCAACCTGTGAAAAGTGGAACAGAGTTAACATTTTAGGTTGAAGAATTGTCTTTGGATTTTGGATTAAAAAAAAACTTTCATTTTCAATTTAGGGACAGTGGTGTAGTTTGTGCGTTCTCCCTGTGACTACGTGAGATTTCTCCCGGTGCTCCGGTTTTCTCCCACGCTCCAAAGACGTGCAGGTTAGCAGATTAATTAACTTCTGTAAAATTGTAAATTGACCCTAGTATGTAGGATAATGCAGGATAGTGATTGTGTATGGGGTGATTGCTGGTTGGCTTGGACTGGGTCGGCCGAAGAGCTAGTTTCTGCGCTGCACCTTTAAACGAAAAACTGAACTGAACTAAATTAACTGGTGTTTGACCTCATCTGTTCATTGCCAGAACTTGCTGAGCACCAATTGGCTGCAACAGTTGCCTTTAAAAGCAATTCCTCAGCTCTGAAGTGTTTTGAAAGAGAAAATGCACTGTAGGACATTTGAAATTTTAAATACAAGTGTGAGGTGATGAATTTTGGTATAAACATCCTCCTTTGGATGTGATAATGTAGACGCTGCCGTGTGGGTGGCCTGGCTACCGGCTGGAAGGCGCTCCAGTGAGGGCGAACCGGCTCCCGGCTGGAAGGTGCTCCCGTGGGGGCAACCCGGTGCGGGGCTGAGACGTTGCCGTTGCCGTGTGGGCGGCCCGGTGCGGGGCGGAGACGGTGCTCCGGTGGCTGAGGCGGCGTTCTGGCGGCGGCGACCTGGATCCGGGGCTCGGCCGCAGGCCAGTGGACGACTATGTCGGGAGCTCGCAGGTCACAGGTTGATGCCTGTTTTCCGGAGCACCCGTTGCAACAGCTGCGTCCGCTGGACTGGAGGGCGGCAGCTACGACCACCCCCGGGCCGCGGAGCTTGAACCGCGGGACTGACTTACCATCGCCCGGTGGGGTATCGCCTCGGCGCAGAGGGAGAAGAGGAGGGAAGAGACAGTAACTCTAAGACTTTTGCCTCCATCACAGTGAGGAGGTGTTTGGTGAACTCACTGTGGTGGATGTTAATTTGTGTTTATTGTGTGTTGTTATTATTACATGTATGGCTGCAGGCAACAGCATTTCATTCAGACCGAAAGGTCTGAATGACAAATAAAGGATTCAATCAATTCAATTCAATTGATGGCTCCAGGGACATATATCTCTCAAAATAATGCTAAATGTCCAATAGCCCAATAAAAGCATATATTCCTCAATTAACTCCGTCAAATTTTGTAAATATTTGATTATTGTATAAATGTAAATAATTTGGTGATATAGCTGCTGGTGTACATATGGTGTACATATAGCTGCTAAATTTGTATAAGATAATTACAAGCAGTTGAATAAAGGGTGGGAATTAATAAGCTTTGGCTTCTTCCTGCTCCTTTTCGGACACATACGATTTCATTTATTTATAGATATTGTTTATGACACTTTATAAATATTCTTGTTTTGTTTTTTGCGTGCTGTTTCACACTTGCTTTTTATTCTTTTATTCTGTTCGAAATAAATAATAAAATAATAATATAAATAATTTTAAAATCTATTTATCTAATTTGCTGTTTGTGTCATTGTCGCTGTGTGTAAATTGGCTGCTGTGGATGTCTAGATTACAAGTGTTTGTATTTCTTAAAAAATATCAACTGGCAGTAGAACAATTGTGGGCATGCCAAGATTGAAATGTGCTGTATAAATGTATTGCACTCATGGTCTTCGACTGAACTAGACTTGGCAGACATAAACCAACGCAGGGTCAGGCATTGTTTTATCACTAGGACCACCTACTTCAATCTCAAATATTGGCAGTTTCTAATCCTTCCTCAGCGTGTTTGCTGTCGCGACCATTTCTGCATCATCGTCAGACTTGTAAATCCTCCAGGAAACACATCTGCTCTTTTACAGACGGGTTTAAAAAAAAGACACAAAGTGTTGGAGTAACTCATTGGATGAGGCAGCATCTCTGGAGAACATGGATAGATAGAATGGGTTTGAAGAAGGGTCCTGACCCTAATCCCATGAATCCCGTGAAACAGACGTGAAGCTCACTGTTTGACCTGTTTTTACAAAATGTTAAATTGTCAGCTCAACATAGACTACAAGACCTACACCAAACCCAAACCAATTAGGAGCAGACGAGGGCATCGACCCAATTTGTGATCCCAGCTACAAAGACAGATGTATACAGCAATTCGTTCTTCCCCCGCACAATTAAAGCATGGAATAATCTCCACCCTACTATAGTTACCCAACCAGATGCAACTAAATTTAAAGTAGCTCCTTCTTCCCAATATCCCTTTCTGGCTTAAGCCCTCCCTTCACCACCTCCAGTTTAAATTCCATTTGGAATATTTTGAAGGACCAAGAAACCAAGAACCAAGAACCGTCACCTATCCATGTTCTCCAGAGATGATGCCTGACCCGCTGAGTTACTCCAGCACTTTGTGTCGAATGTCCTCGTGTTTAGTCGTCCACTCCTCACTATTTGTAAACAAGTGGTTCAGTGAATAAATGTGCAAATCATTGGATTTTGACAAAGCTAATGTCTGCTGCTGCAGGAATGGGGAATTAAAGCATGGCACTCAGATGCATATATACACTTTGTCTTCTGCAATATTTTTCATCCCATGCTTTATATCAGTGAAAGTCCATCATTTGACCGCTTTGTGGGAGTTTTCTGAGACCAAAATAGCTATCTGTTTCCCATGCTGCAACTGTGACTAAATGCACAGGTTTTCCACGGTGTTTTGTGGTATCCTGTCACCATGTTAGAGGAAGGTTTCCCTTCTTTCTTTCTTACACTGGATCCCAAGTTGCAATGCCTCAGATTTAAATATTACATCCTTGTTTATAGTTTATTACCTTTCCCCTACCCATCTCATCTTCCATCCCTGCAGACCATCCCTCTAAGACCCCTCATCCCTCTGATTCTAGATCCCTGTACCACCATCTCAACCCTTTACCCAGCTCTGGTGATCATCCATCCATGCTTCATGCTCTGGTAATTTCTCACTGAAAGCTTTACTGTTCTGGCTCTCTTTCCCTTGGTTGCCTTACAACCTACTTCCTCGACAAAGCCTTCCGTTGCCCCTCCTAATGTCCTTTACCCCTATTGTCCGATTTTGCTAATATTGTTTCTATAGAATACTTTGGGTTATTTTCCTACATTCTAATTGAGTATTATACACCATGCATGTTCTTTTTCACTTATCTAACCTACTGTGCAAAGAACACAAATGGTTCTATATCCAAGTATTAGTTCTATTGCAAGTTATTTTTCACTTTTATTTTTTGTGCTAAGCTCCTTCCTAAGATCATATTTTCTCCTGCAAAGAATTACCAAAAGCTCTCTACATTGTAAAGTGATAGGGGGAACTGTAGCAGAGTTAAGGTTGTTAAAGTTTAAGAGGCATACAAAAGGTGAGGTTGCCAGAAAAGTGTGGCAGGAAAGATAGAACATCATCCCTGAGAAGCATACATTACTAACCACCTCAAAGGCTGCCAACAACTAGAGAATCAAAGCAAGGAAACCTTGTACGCAGCAGAAACAGAAACCATCTCATACTCAGAGCACAAGAAACAGAAGCAGCAGTAGAACTGTTCCACCATTCATTTAGATCATAGCTGATCTTTGGCCTCAGCCCCACTTTCCTGCACTAATCCCATTCCCCTTGATCCCTTTAATATCAAAAGATCTATCATCCCTGAAGTAATAATGTTACAACAGGCCAATCAGCCTTTAAGGAGAAAAGCTGGACACCATTTGGCATAGTTCTTAACGTTCTGAGAACTCGTGCAGGATGGTGTAGGAATGTGGCACAGTGGTAAATTTACTGCCTTAGAACGCCAGAGACCAGAGTTTGATCCTGACTAAGGGTGCTGTCTATACGGAGTTTGTACGTTCTCCCCGTGACTGCGTGGGATTTCCGTGGGTGCTCCGGTTTCCTCCCACACTCCAAAGACGTACCGGTTTGTAGGTTAATTTAGCTTCAGTAAATATTGTAACTGGACCTTAGTGTGTAGGATAGTGCTAGTGTACAGAGATCGCTGGTTGGCATGGTCTCGGTGGGCCAAAGGGCCTGTTCCCGCACCATATCTCCAAAATTAAAGACTAAAATTAAAACTAAAGAAATTGGGCAGTTATTGACTAATCCAACCTGAGATCCTCAACGTGAATTAAAGTCAATTTAAGAGACAGTCAAATCTTTAACATGCAGAGTGCAAAATCTAGTGTTTGTTACTCTTTAAACTTTCTGTTGTGAATTTAATAGTATTGATAGCGGACCTAATTTAGTTTGAGAGGACACTGTGGGGTAGAAATTGATGTTATTTGTTCCTTCATCTTGAGGGTTAAACCAGTCGGAGGACTTTCCCAATTCAATGGTGATATGACCATTACTCAACCTGCTCAGGAGCCACTAGAATAATGGGCTTGTGTCCCAAGTGCATGGACATTATTCTAGTGCACTCCGTGTGCAGTGGCAGCGTTGGTGCTGATGACTCTTGCAGATCAGCTTCAATGACTAATTCAAATCAGGATTTTCAGATCGGGTTTCTGCAGAACAATATCTGGACTCAAATAAAACATTTTCCACACCATTTACCATTTAATGAAAGATGAGAATCTTGGCTGCACTTGGCATATTCTTCTGAATCCCTCTGAAGTCAATCACATTTCAGCCAGAAACCATTTGGCAGAGATCTTAATACTCTGGAAACTCTTACACTTCGGCATAGATTTTGTTTTGTGCAATGTACAAATGGAAAAATTAACAAACCAATCAGGCCAATTAAAAAAAAAGCTTCCACTGGATAAATTTCAAATTTAAACCCTTTCATTTTATACTTCATAATAGCAGAGACTTACATTTTCTTGCACAAGGCAAATTAATACAATTTCAGTCCAGTAATCAATTGTGAAGCATTTGGAAATGCTGCATTACCATAGACTTAGGTGACAGGCATTATTGCATTCTGTATTAAATTCCTCATTGCGCAAGAGGAGAATGTGCAAACTCCACACAGGCAGCACCCGAGGTCAGGATCGAATCCAGGACTGGTGCTGTCAGGCAGCAGCTCTACCCGCGATGCCACTGTGCCGCCGCCCCTTAGGTGTTGGGGCAATTAAAGGATTGGCAATAAATGCTGCCCTTGGAAAATAAATGAATAAAGTATATATTATTTATCATTCTTAAATTCTAATGTAATCACATTACCAAAGGAAACATATATATCATGTTCCTCATCGAAAAGAGCGAGAGGTTGACAAGTTGCATCACTCTGGCAACTAATTGGCTGGTCAAGTGTCCACTTTTTGTTGTCACCCAGCAATCCTGTGAATACATGTGATCCATGTGAATCAAGAAATAATTTGTTCCTTAAGTGTGCACTCTCTGATTTTCAATCCATGCGGTTCTGTGCCACAGTCGGTGTGATGAAACAATGAGTGCCAAATAATATGTGAAAAAAACATTTGTGCCTGGCATTTTGAGGATCTCTCAATACATGAGCACAGCCACAGACTTCCGATCGTAACTTTAGTGTAGTTTGCCGAGTGCATCTTTTCTCTATTGTCACCATGGTGATGATTGGACTGATTGACTGACTCTTTAGTGGCCCTTTAAGTGGGTTGAATGGGAGGGCAGATGCTGATAGGTAGACGTTTAGCTGGCAATAGACTGCCATGGTTTAGAAACATAGAAAAATAGGGGCAAGAGTAGGTCATTCGTCCCTTGGAGCCAGCACCGTCATTCAATACGACCATGGCTGATCATCTAAAATTAGTACCCTATTCCTCTTTTTTCCCCATATCCCTTGATTCCTTTAACCCTAAGAGCTAAATCTAACTCTCTCTTGAAACCTTGTGGAACCTCTCTAGATTTACTCTCCTCAGAACAACCTGGAATTGCTACTTATTCCATGGTGCTGTGCCGGTTTCCTCTGGCATGCCTACATAAACACTAGATAGCCTCGGCCTGCCAGAAATGGCATGCAAGGTTGTTGCCTCGTTGACCTGCTGCATTCTGGGCATGGGTCCAATATCTTGTCTGAGTTGTCTCTTAGAAATTGAGTTGAATGAAAGGAACACTTTCACAATTGTCTCATGCATTCTTTGTTCAATGGAATAAGCAAGATGGCATTGTTACCTCGCCAAAAGCAGTTGGTGTCCAGTACATAAAGGCATGGTACAAACTGGTATTCTTAAAGGACTAATTTATCAGTTGTTAACTTGTGCTACAGTCAGGGAACATTGATCAGTTTTGTAAAGCTCTCCAGGTTTTAAGTTAATGGATTCACAGGCAAACAAAAACCATTTAACCAACACAATTTATGGTAGATGCATCATGCCAATTCCTTTATGCATAAAGTGGTAATACTTGAATTGGCTGCCACTTAAAAGAATAGTTTTGACATCCATTTTGTGTGGTGCCACTTGAGACCACATCTTTTCACGTAAGAATGCTGACATATGCTATGGACACATAGCACAAAGCAAGGAGTGCATGCTTCCCTCAAAGTGAGCGAGTCAGGTGGATAGGGTGGAGAAAAAGGTCTTTGGTGTGTTTGGCTTCTTGGGAAGGATAATGAGTACAAAGGTTGGAACATAATGATACAATTGTATAATCCATTGGTGACTCCACACTTGGAAAAATGTACAAACTCTGTACAGCCAGCACTTCTTGCACAGATACATGGAAGTATACTCACAGCTTATTCTCTAAAATCATACTGAGGTTGCAAGCTGGCTCGGTACCCAGCCACATATTTCGATTAATGCCAAACAGCCTGATATTGTCTTTATCAAGCTCCACTCATGGAGAAATCCAATTTCAATAATGTAACACTAGAATAAATTCTGCTTTGTAGCAGATGTTCCAGCCAACAGCAAATTTTGTATTTATGCCTCAAGTTAACGAATTTATAGCGGCATTGCAGTTGTGCTCTAAGATTTTAAAACATATGAAAAATCGTAATGAATGGATGCAAGTTAATTTACACTTTTAAATCTTAAAGACTCATTTTATCATTTCAATAAGATGCTACACAAAACAAACTTATTTGATGTAATAAAATTAGAGCAAAATGTTACAGCTATCAATATATTAACTACAATACAATCTACAGATGCACTACAGAAAGCATTTTATCAGGATGCATCACAGCTTGGTTTGGGAACAGCTCCATCCAGGACCGTAACAAATTGCAGCGAAGTGTGGGCCCAGCCCAGACCATCACACAAACAAGAACTTACCAGTTTGAAGTTTGATCTTTATTTTATGAGGAGTTACGATGAGGGATTACGTGCCCTCCGCTCCCAACCCTCTCTCATAAAGGTCAGCTGGTAGTTCTAGTTTCTCGAATCTTCCTATAATCAGTTCAACAACTGTTATCTGTGATTTCACACCGTTGCTTTGAAGATTGACGCGCATGCGGGCTGGCGGGCTTCTTCACGTAATCCCTCATCGTAACTCCTCATAAAATAAAGATCAAACTTCAAACTGGTAAGTTCTCGTTTAATCTTCCTATTTATTAATGTATTTACTTAGTCTTCTTGCCAGAGTGTTAGCTAATATTTTCTGATCTGTATTTAGCAGGGCAATTGCTCTATATGATCCCGTAGATTATTTGTAATCATGTATTATTTTTCCGCTGATTGGCTAGCATGCAACAAAAAGCTTTTCACTGTACCGCGATACACGTGACAGTAAACTAAACTGAACTGAACAATGAAAGTTATGCGATCACGTTAGTCTGCTGTCAGTTTCTATGGCGTGTAGGAATAGTGGATTCATCATTCTAAACTGTTTGAATGGTGATGAACCTTTGATTCATTCATCCCATGGATTCCATGGCAAAAGCCAGTTTTCCAAGCTTGGGACCACTGTGAAGATAAAACTTCTTCATTCTTCAACTTTGACGAATACCTTTACTAGTTTCCACTTTTGGGAGAGTTTAGGACCAGAGGGCACAGTGCCAGTGTTAAAGGACGCACCTTTGGAATGGAGATGAGGAAGAATTTCTTTAATCAAAGGGTGGTGAATCAGTTGTTCAGTTCAGTTTAGTTTATTGTCACGTGTACAGTGAAGTGCTTTTTGTTGCATGCTAGCCAATCAGCGGAAAAATAATACATTATTACAAATAATCTACGGGATCATATAGAATTCATTGTCACAGACGGCTTTGGAGGCCAATTCATTGGGTATTTTTAAGGCGGTGATTGACAGTTTCTTGTTAGGGTTATGGGGAGAAGACAGGAGAATGGGGTTGAGAGAGAAAGATAGATCAGCCATGATTGAATGGTGGAGTAGACTTGATGGAGTCGACCCGAATGGCCTACCTCTGCTCCTACGACTCCTGAACTTTTATTTATTCATTATTTATAGTAAAGGGAGGTAGTTGGAGTGTAAAGGAACGGCGGAGTGTAAAATGTAATACATACAATTATGTCTCCTTTTCCATTCTGAAATACACCATCAAATTTGGAACATGGAGACATTACGAGCAGACTAACAGCAAACGACTAGTGGGAATGCAGCCAGGTAAAGACTGACCCAGATCTTATTGGGTTTTACATCTAGAGTTTCATTCAGAAAGATTTCTGTGATAGGGACAACAATCGATTTCCAGTAGTCCAGTATTGATTTCATGTACCACTGAAAACAAATATAAATCTCTCACAAGCAAATTGCATTCATACCAAACCTACATCTCTCCTTGAAGAGACTTGCCAATCCCTTAGCAAATAATTATTGTATCCAGTGTCTTTGTGCTGTTTGGCAAATTAATTCATCACACAGAAGAAATTATTGATATCAAAACACAAAGTGATGGAGTAACTCAGTGGGTGAGGCAGCATCTTTTGGCTTTAGCCTTTAAACTTTAGAGATGCAGTGCGGAAACAGGCCCTTTGCCCCACCAAGTCCATGCTGACCAGCGATCCCTGTACACTAGCACTATCCTACACACTAGGGACATAGAAACATAGAAACATAGACAATTTACAACGTTTACTGAAGCCAATTAACCCATAAGCCTGGTTGTCTTTGGAGTGTGGGAGGAAACCAGAGCACCCGGGGAACACCCATGCAGTCACAGGGAGAACGTACAAACTCCATACAGACAGCACCCGTAGTCAGGATCGAATCCGGGTTTCTGGCGCAGTAAGGGAACAACTCGGGAGATAATGTATAGGTAACATTTCAGGTGAGGACCTTTCTCATTGATATTAAATATATTTTAAAGTGTTTGATGAAACTTTTTTTAATTGATCTATACCCATATATACCCAATGGCAACATCCCATTATTTTGTAGCAAAGTATGTAAAACTGATCTTTATTTCTGAGTTCAGAATTCTGCATTTAATTCATCATCTACAAATCCCTATTAACCTAAACCTGTAAAAAGTCTGTGCCATCAAATATATTTAATGTTGTCACATTCTTGGCAAGGACATTATTTCCAAATGACAACTTTTAAAAGATTGCACACACAAGTAATTATGTAGAATTAAATTTGCTGACTATTTGATATCAATACGAAAGGTCCTCACCTGAAATGTTGCCTATACAGCAAACTCAATGAAATAATTAGTCTGTGCTTTATTTGTTTGCAATATTGTTAATCTTTTAGTGCATGCATATTGTGCTGTATTCAATTTTTAAAGATATATTGCAAATGGTGGCAAGGCATGCAAATGGATGAAAAACCTTCAAGGGGACTGAACAGAGCCAAAAGCAGTTATTTTTGTGAGTAAAAACTTTAATTTTCTATTCTTCTGTTCTGTCCAATGTCGTTGGCAAGCATTTGCTGATGGTAACATGAAAGACAATAGCTGGCAATCCAACCTATATTCAATGTACATTGGATACAGAAGATAAATATAACATTTGATGTTTTCCAGATATTGTTATCCTTTTACATCTCAAAGTTTTGGCCCAAAAGATTAGAAAGTATAAATCAAATATAGATGTCTCAGCAGCAAAAGTATAGAAAACAAGGCTTTAGTGACATAAGACACAAGAACCCACATGCCCTTACCATTTATGTTAGGCAGTCAAAAGACATTTGATGGCTTAATCTAAATGAAATCATGGTTCCCTATTCCCTGGGTCTACTCTGTGCAGTGAGTATTTCACTATTTATTGTTGAGTGTCCATTAAGCTGGTGTGTCAAATTTCCCTCGTATTGGTCCATAGGGTAGGGAACCAAAATGTTTTTGTACTTCAAAGTGACGCATCCAACAAAAATATACATTTCTATTACAGAGCTTACACTCAGCAAAACTGTTCTAAATGCATTGCATTTTAGAGGGACGACATGAAGGAGACCATAACAGATTAAACATTTGCCATGTTTAGTCCATTAGATAGCCTTTAAAAAAAAAAAGAAATTCATTCGGCAATTGAGGTAATCTTTTGATAATATCTCAAATAACGTTCATAAATTCATACGTTCTAGGAGCAGAATTAGGCCATTCGGCCAATCAAGTCTATCCCACCATTCAATCGTGGCTGATCAATCTTTCCCTCTCAACCCCCTTCTCCTGCCTTCTCCCCATGACTCCTGACACCCATACTAATCAAGAATCTATCAATCGACTTTAAAATATCCATTGGATTCTACAGCTGTCTGTGGCAATAACTTCCACAGATACACCAGCCTCTGACAAAGACATTTTCTTCCTTTCAAATTCTGAGACTATGGTCCCTGGTCCAAGACTCCCCCATTAGTGGAATCATCCACTCCACATTCACTCTATCCAGGCCTTTCCCTTTTTGGTTTAGTTGGTTTAAACACATACATGTTAGAAGTCTTTTTTTTGCATTATTATTAAAGAGTGTTGGGAACAGAGCCCAGAATATATCAGTTCAGAATTTTTATCAATTATATTTATTTATAATTATATAATCTGGAATTATATTTCAGATTAATTTACTTTATTTGTAAATGTTTTATTTTCAACAGACAGTCTGAATAATTATTTCAGGGATAATTGCCTGAGGGCAATTGAAGGGAAGAGATTGAACTTTTTTTTTGCCTTCCATCACAGTAAGGAATGTGGAGGAGTCACTGTGGTGGATGTTTATGTTAAAATGTATTTTGTGTGTTCTGTTGCTTTTTATTTGTATGACTGACTTTGCAAATGAAATTCCTTGTATGTTGCAAAACATACTTGGCTAATTAAGTATTATTGTATTGTATTTTTTTTTTTTGTGTCTTGTGGTCACACTGTTTTCAAGTTAGTTTTTTTTAAATGGATTACATTTTGACAAAGATTCTTCTTGACAACCTCTGAATTAGTTTTGCAAACATTTGAACAAACTCATATACAACATGTTCAACGTGAGTACTGAATATAAATTTGAAAACTGAAATGAAAATCAAAACTATTTTAACTTTTCCTTATTAATCACAGCAAAATCAATCTGAATCTCAGTAATATTTTGTTGGCTAAGAATTAAACAAGATGTCAGAATTGGGACATTAATTAAGATACCTGATGCCAGAATTTTTTGGTTAAAGTTGAAGAACTTATTTTCTTTCAGATGGTCTCACTCTGAATTAATTCCTTGTACTGGAATCAAATGATAAAACAAACCAGAGATCATTTACACAATCTTTTAAAACGCACTAAATTTTTTGTGAAAAGATATACATGAATTGCTTATAACATGTGTTTGCTTCTAATAAAAATATTATTAAAAAAAAAAAAAAAGACAAAAAAACAGACAGACTGTTGGCGGGGTTGCCAATCGTTCGACGTCCCTGGTGGAGTGGGGATGAGGATTTTTTGAGCAACAATGACCTTTGGGTAAAGGGAAATCTTTTCCTGTGAGCAATGGTTTGAAGAGAAACTGGACCAGGCAGCGGAATCTCACCACAGAACTGGATTTGGATCTAGCCCAGAACTAACGGAATTAAAAACCTCTCAGTTTCTGGTCTGAGAAATCTTAATGTAAAATAAGGCTGGAGATCTTCAGTTCCTCGATGGTGGCCTTCTCAGTCCCACACATAAAACCTGGCAAAGCTGATATGAGGATCAATTTGTCATCTTGGGTCTCTTGGCTGAATGTGAGTACACTATGTTGGTGTTAAGCACTGGAGTATATTTGGTTTAGTTTAGTTTCTCTTAGTTTAGTTTAGTTTAGTTTAGTTTAGTTTAGTTTAGTTTAGAGATCCAGCATGGAAACAGGCACTTTGGCACACTGAGTCCCCTGACCATTGATCACGCGTTTGCACTGGTTCTACATTATCCCACTTTTGCATCCACTCCCAACACACTAGGGCAATTTACAGAGGCCAATTAACCTACAAACCGGCACATCTTTGGGATGTGGAGGGAAACAGGAGCACCCTGACGAACCCACACGGTTGCAGGGAGAACGTGCACACACCATATAGACAGCACCCAAAGTCAGGATTGAATAGTTCTCTAGCACTGTGAGGCTCTACCACATTGGAGTAAGGAAATGATCATTACGTGTGTTCTGGGGACCATGTTGCAACAGGCATCTAATGTATTGTATCTATCTCTCAGGCACTCCCTTAATATCTGTGCACTTAATATCTTCCTCTTTTTTGTTGATGGAACTGACATTGGTGGTGCTTTGCTAGAACTTCAACTAGCAGTTTTAATTTTTCCTGAGTGTGTTAACCAAATGCAGAGTGTTTTCCAGACAGCAGAAATAGGCACAGTTATAGTAATATTATTATCTATAGACAGTATATTTGTCCGGTTGACTTACATATACTGGTGTCCAGTTGACACAAGGTAATGAAGCTTGACTTTTATAATTGTTCAACTTCCATCTCCAGTGTGAACTCTCGGGGTATCTATTTCTAAATGTTATTAGTTATTTAAGTTATGACATCGGATGGAAGCTGCATACCAAATCTCGTTGCGCTTATGTGCAATGACAATAAAATATGTTATTATTATTATTATTATTATTATTATTATTATTATTATTATTATTATTATTATTATTATTATTATTATTATTATTATTATTATTATTATTATTATGGCTGCCAACCTTTCTAAAGCATCCCCACTTATTCTTCACCCCGTAGTCTAAAACCTCCTTGAAATTCATTGTGTCACAGAATATTTTTCCGAGCATGAAAATGTCAAAGAATAAAGGGATTAGCTTTAAGGTGAGAGAGGCAAAGTTGAAAGAAGATGAGCAAGGCCCGGAACACGCTGCCAGGGTGGTGGTAGAGGTAGATACGATAGTGGTATTTAAGAGGCTTTTAGACAGGGCATATGGACTAAGGTGCCTGTACTGTGATATACATTTCTATGTTCTATCATACCTAGAAGATGCATTGAAATGAAATTCTTTCAAAGCTTCCAAGGTGGTTTATAATAGTTCTTTTTCACACTAGCTCTATGTAATCCCACTTTTGCATCTACTCCCTACACAACGGGGACAATTTTACAGAGACCATTTAACAACAACCATTTAACAAACTCACAAAAATCTCCATTTAAATGCCTGACTTGCTAAGTTACTCCAGTACTTTGTATCCCTTTGTGCACTAACCAGCATCTGTAGTTTATTGTTTCCATAAACTAGCAAGCCTTTGGGATGTGGGAGGAAAATGGAGCTTCCGGAGGAACCCACCTGATCACAGGAAGAATGTGAAAACTCCACATGGACAGCACCCGAGATCAGCATTCAACCCGGGTCTCTGGCACTCTGCAGTACCGGCTCTGCCAACTGCACTACTGTGCCCTATGGTTGTAGGGATTACACTGCTTTCCAAACTCACCCTCTAGCCAAGAAGTTGAAGCCACAATAGCGTGCTTGATGCTGTCTGGTTCTACATTCATTGTAATGTGATCTGAGCTTAAGCATCCCGTGTGACCTCCAGCAGCTCAGATGGGTGTGGGCTAATTCCACATTGTGAGTTCCACACCCATTTTGCAAAATAATCCAATTTCACTTGATCAATTTCAATCTCCTTGACACAACATCTGAAGTGAAATCTGGCAAGGATCTATATGTTTTCCACTTGAAAAATTAAAACTGAAGAATGATTTCAATATTCAGACAGTCATTTCTGTCATGGTTACATATCCCAATCAGCACACATCCGTTTTGAGTCTGAATTCCCATTTAGAGTGGGACACATCTGAGCAGCAAGGGCAGTTATGTCAGACTGCTATTCATTGTTTAGTTTTAGTTTAGTTTAATTTAGAGATACAGTGCAGAAACAGGCCCTTCGGCCCACCGAATCCCTGCCGACCAGCGATCCCTGCACATTGACACCATCCTACACACACCAGGGATAATTTTCAATCATACCAAGCCAATTAACCTACCAACCTGTATGTCTTTGGAGTGTGTGGGGGGGGGGGGGGGGACTGGAAATCCCAGAGAAAACCCACACAGGTCATGGGGAGAAGGTATAAATTCCATACAGACATCACTGATAGTCAGGATCGAACCTGGGTCTCTGCTGCTGCAACTCTACTGCTGTGCCGCCGTGACTGCAGTTACATCTTCCACGACATAACCCCAACCAAACACATCTTCAATTTCCTGGACCAGGACTCAGTGTCCCACTCTGGATCCTTGATCCTAAGGCCACATTCACTTTCGCAACAGGTTGCATAGGTGCGTCAGTTGTCTCCTTTATCACGCGCAACTCAATGTGGCACTGCCATCTCAGTGACCATGTGTGCTGCTAAAGTGGTGTTTAAACATCCCCAAAATTAAATTTGTTCTTGGCGTTCTCCAAGCATTTAAACCCCCCACAAGCAGGACAAGTGCAACTCAATTTCCTGTCCCTCTTTAAATGGTGCCCTCTTTAAGTCTTGCCGGAGGGATGTTTGTTGAGGTAGTCTATCTTTCCAGGTTCATTCACATGTAGATTGGAAAATGGGTGGCATAATTCAGGGACTGGGGTCAGTGAAACATTAATGTTGTTAAGTAGATAGAACAAGATGGCGTCGAAGCCAGGCGACTCTTTCCATGCTGGTCCCAGAGGTCCCAGCACTTTTTGCGTGCTGCTATCATTCATTAGTGATTAATGAACAGTGAAAGGCCTGGATAGAGTGAATGTGGAGAAGATGGGGAGGAGGAGGAGCCATCTTGGTGAACGGCTGCTAGCCAGCAGCCGTCCGTTTTAAATTCGTTTTTTTAATAGTTTTTAGTGAGTCCTGTTTTTTGTTTGTAGGGGATATGGTCTTTTTAATGTGGGGGGTAGGTGTAAACTTTATTTCTAGGTCCCTACCTGGTCGGTGTGGCAGCCTTTTCTCCGGGCTGCCCGTCGACCCGTCCTCGTGGCCTACCTGCGGGCTTGGAGCGCCGTTTCCTGGCGGGGACCGCCCAGCACCTAGGTCTCGGCGGCGGCACAGCGTTGAAGCGCTGGAGCGGGCGATGCCTTGCCTGGGTCGTCGCGCTGGAGCGACGCGCTGGACCGCCGAGAGCAACATCTCCGGGTTGCGGGTCTGCGGAGCGGAGAGGCGGCGTGCGGAGAGGTGGCGTGCGGAGAGGCGGCGTGCGGAGAGGCGGCGTGCTGAGAGGCGGCAGTGCGGAGATGCGGCGCCGACTTTTTCATCGGGAGCCTGGGAGCTCCAAACCTGCGCGGCCTTGTCGGCTTCGGCAGCCGCGGGCTCCAACCAGGAAGCGGCCGTTCCAGGTGGCCCAGCCGCCGAAAGGACTCTCCCGACGCCGGGGCAAGACCACCCGGTGAGAACGGCCAGGGACATCGGGCCTCCGTAGAGGCAACTGCGGTGGCCTCAATAGGCCTGACTTTGGGGTGAACATGGGGTGGGGACTGGACATTGTGCCTTCCCCCACAGTGGTATCCATTGTGGGGGGATGATTTTTTTTTTGTCTAATTTGTAGTCCTGTAGGTCTGTGTCCAAGATGGCTGCCGTGAAGAGAGAGTGAACGCTGGCGCGCTTTGGCTGCCGCTGCTCTCTCTTCACACTGTGTTTTTGATTTTCTGTTTTTGGATTGAATTCTGTTTTTAATTTGTGTCTCTGTGATGTCTTTATTACTTGTTATATTCCGATTATATGTTATTCCGATTACTATGTAAGGTGTCCTTGAGATGTCTGAAAGGAGCCCATTAAATAAAATTTATTATTATTATTATTAAGATGTTTCCACTACCCGGAGAGTCTAGGACCAGAGGCCACCGCCTAAGAATAAAAGGGACGTATCTTTAGAAAGGAGATGAGAAGGAATTTCTTTAATCAGAGGGTGTTGAATCTGTGAAATCATTGTCAGATGGATGTGGAGGCCGTCAAAGGATGTTTTTAAGGCGGATATTGACAGATTCTTGATTAGTACCGGCGTCAGGGGTTATGTGGAGAAGGAAGGAGAATAGAATTGAGAAAGATATATCAGCCATGATTGAATGGCGGAGTAGACTTGATGGGCCGAATGGCCTAATTCTACTCCCAGAACTTATGTACTATGAATTACAATCGCTCCTTTAAATCTTTATTTCAACAGCAGCATTTCTTACACTGTGGATTGTAAGCTTGACTGTGATCAATGTATAGTCTTATTGTTGACTGGACAGCACGCAACAAAAAACTTTACACTATTGTTACATGTGACAATAATAAACTAGACTAAGCTGAAGCCAATAAACATACTTGTCATGTTGGTGCTACAAATGCTCTATCGCACGATTGAAATACAGGTTAGAGCAATTAGCACTAAAAATGTGCACTGCCAATTAGTTCTCAGCTTGAAGGCATCTCACAGTCTGGAATGCCAAAAAGTAGGTGTTAAGGGATCCAAGTCCTCCCAGTTAGCATCTATCATTGAGCCTGATTCATCAGCATAAATGCTGAGATAAATAAATGTAGTTGCCGATAAAAGAGCTCATAGTGGAACTTGACTACTATGTGTCCTGCCAAACTCTAAGTTGTGCACAATGATGGAATGCGCTTGTTCCTGGCACTAAATGGGATGTGTGCATTTCTCTCTCGCTTTGTCCAAAAATCCAAAGAACCGTGTTTAAAATCAGACTGAACAACCCAAGGCCTGGGAAATGAAAGATACCAGGTTTTGCTCAAAATGGAGTAGCTTTTGGAAGAACCATAGAGTCACATAGAAGCGAGGCACAACAAATGCACACTAAACACACGTTTTTATTCGGTGATGGCAAAAAATGGCACAGTGGCGCAATTGCTGCCTTACAGCGCAAGAGACCCGGGTTTGACCCTGACTGCAGGTGCTGTCTGTATGGAGTTTGTACATTCTCCCTGTGACCACGTGGGTTTTCCCTGGGGGCTCCAGTTTCCTCCCACATTCCAAAGACGTACAGCTTTGTGGGTTAATTAGCTTTGGTAAAAATTGCCAGCAGCGTGTTAGTTTTTCTACTTTTTTTGTTTTTTTTAGTGTGTCTCAATGTGTGTTTTTAATGTTTCTCCGTGTGTCTTGTGGGGGGGGGGGGGGGGGGTTAAGGGGGAAACCGCTTTGCTCGCCTCCTCGATGGAGAGGCGACTTTTTCCATGTCGCCTCCCCGTGGCATATCATCGAGGATCGGTGCGGCCTTTCCCGGAGACACGCCCGGGGCTTCAGCTGTGGGCGCAGAGAAGACTCTTTCGTCGCAGAGCGGGCGAGCCATTCGCCGGGGGTCGCTGGAGGGGAGCGCTCCGTTCGCTGGCCCGCGGCAGCCTAAAGCCGCGGTCTGCGGAGCTCCAGCTGGCTCCAGCCGGAGCCTGGGATCCCTCGTTGGGGACCTCGGAGGAGAAGAGCTCCGACTGCCTACTACTAACCACGGGTGCAGCGGGGACTTACCATCCGGAGTGGGATCCCTCGCGGGGGATCCCTGGAGAGGAGCTCCGACCGCCAGCCCTGCAGTCCTGCAGTGCTTCTGGCTGCGGCGCGGCGGGGACTTTAGATCTTCGACCGCCAGCCTGCGGCCTACACCATCTTGAAGCCGCAGTCTCCGGTGGGGAGGCACCGATTCAGGACTTACGTGGACTTACCTTGTCTGTACATCTGGACACCCGCAGCGGCGACCACGGGGGGAAATGGAGGAGGACTGACCAAATGTTATGCCTTCCACCACAGTGATGAATGCTGTGGTGGATGTTTGTGTTAAATTTTTATTGTGTACTGTTTGTTCTTTTTTTATTGTACCGCTGCTGGCAAATTCATTTCACTGCACTTTATGTGCAAGTGACGAATAAAACTTGACTTGACTTGTGTGTAGGATAATGCTGGATCGCTGGTTGCCGCAGACTTGGTGGGCCGAACGGTCAATTTCCACGCTGTGTCTCTAAACTCAACTAAATTAAAATATTTTCTCAGGTTATTCATCTCAGTATTTTAATGCTTCAGGAAGAAAAAGCAGATTTTTAAAGTTCATTTTGCTATCTTGGTTGTCATCCTGGGTCTATGTTCAGAATGATACATAATTTGACCACAATGCAAATTCTGCATTTACTGCGTGTCTGTCTGAAGCGTCAACTATCCATGTCCTCCAGAGATGCTGCCTGACCCGCAGAGTTACTCCAGCATTTTGTGTCTTCTTGGGTTCTCAATTAAGGGTAAACATCGCTGGAGGCCCTGAAGCAGTCTGGGATTCAATTAGATCGGGCACGGCTCCAAGTGGCCGGGCACTTGGAACGGACATGGACCACATCAGCACGGAGCAGTAGAGCAGTGGAGTTATTGTTGCTATAGTTATTGTTGTAGAACTACTAATTGTGTTATTATTATTGTGTGTGAATTTGGTTAGTAAGTCTCGTTTGACTTTAATTTTGGTTCCTACCAGCAATTGTTGTATTGGGGACATGTTTTGTGTTGTGCAGTAAGTTCCCGGGAGGTCACACGGAGACTGCATGTTGAGTTACCTGATACAGTGATTGCTTGTGATTAATGAAATGTAAAGAAATCAAGTGTTTCCTGATTATTGCCCACAGCTCAGACTGGAGTAAATCAACAAAAAACACAGGGTTACACCATTAACCCAGGTCCTACAGAGAAAGAAAAGACCCAGATCAAGCAATAACTCTAAGCAATATTATTCATAGAATTCAGAGATGAAACTTTGATTGAAAATAATTACAATAATACATTCCCCACAGACAATAACGTCATGACATTGCAGTGGAGTTATGATCAGCCATCATACATTAATCTTTATTCTGGGCTTTGTGTGTTCTATGTAACTCGTGAATCCTTCAGGCTGTCACAGCGCATTCAAACGTTGAACAAAAGCATTCAGATACCCATTCTGATCTATGCACAGTACAACAACTGTAGCCAGGGCCGGTGCTAGGAATTGCGGGGCCCAATTAGAAAATTGATGGCGGGGCCCCTACTCTAGAAAAGTAAAAATTTATGTATGTATATATTTCGTGTAGTATGCTCGTCTTTAACCAAAAAAAACATTAAATGCTTGATATACTAAAATTTTGAAAAACTATATGAAAGTGTCACACATCTAATAAAATGAGCGGCACTTTGAAAGATTGAATGTGTGTGTGTGTGTGTGTGTGTGTTTATGAGTGTATGCGATTGTGTCTCTGTGTCTGTGTGACTGAGTGTGTGTGTTTGTGTGTATGCGTCTGTGTGTGTGCGTGCATGGCCGGCCTTAGGGGGTTTAAACGGTTTAGAGATGTTTAGAGGGCTTCAGATGGGTTCAGGTGTGTTTACAATTGTTTAGAGGGGAATAGAGGGAAATAGGGGGGCTAGAGGGGGTTTAGAGGTGTTCAGAGGGTCCCAGAGGGGTTTAGAGACGTTATAAGCCCCCCGTGAGAAATTGTATTTCTCTGAAATTGAAGATAGACATAAAGCTGGAGTAACTCAGCAGACAGGCAGCGCAGCGACTCTGGAGAGAAGACCCTTCTTCAGACCGAACTGAACTCGCGTCGGTGAGAGTACTTGTGATTGTCTGAAGAAGGGTCTCGACCAGAAACACAACCCTCTCCCCAGAGCCGCTGCCCTGTCCCGCTGAGCCACCTTCAACTTCAGAGCCAAACAAAAAACACAGTGCTGGAGGAACTCAGCGGGCCAGGCGAATGCCTCACCAGCTGAGTTTCTCCAGCATTTTTGTCTACCGCTAAACATCAATGATTCCGGGAATGCTGAGGGGACAGGGTGATAGAGAGGGAGTAGGAGAGCTAGAGAGAGACGAGACGGGGAGCGGGAGAGAGAGCGCGAGAGAAAGAGGGAGGGAGGGAGTGAGCAAAAGACAGAGAGACACAACATGGGTCGGTAGGTGAATGACTAACCTGCACACCAGGAAGAAGCCCCTTCTCGCGGTCCGGGGCCCTCACTCATGATGATGAGTTAAATGAAATTCTCAACGTGTCATCGATCTACATTTCTCAGTAATGTAATTGTGTTTTAAACAAGTATTAATGACGCCGCGTGAATTTTATTCAAAGGAACACGGCGTCATTAAATGAGTCTGAAGAAGGGTTTCGGCCCGAAACGTCGCCTATTTCCTTCGCTCCATAGATGCTGCTGCACCCGCTGAGTTTCCCCAGCAATTTTGTGTACCTTCGATATTCCAGCATCTGCAGTTCCCTTTTGAACACGGCGTCATTAATACTTGTTCAAAACACTATAACATTTACTGAGGAATGTGGATAGATGCAGATTCATGACATAGCATAACAAGGTGTTAACTACTTACCGTTAAGAAGTGCTAACAGCACTAGTTAACAAATCGTTTGTGTATGATGGCCGTGCAGCGGTTGTTATGCATGTTCGTTTAAAAAAAATCCGGATGGCGAATTTAAAAAAATCTTTATTTAACAAAGAGAATTCGTATTTCCGTACGAAATACTGAACATTAGTGCGGGGCCCCCATTAGGCGCGGGGCCCAATTGGGAGCAATCGGTCAAATCGGCTTAACGCCGGCCCTGACTGTAGCAAACATGAATGGTCTCTGCACACTACCCTTAACATCCTCCAGATCCGTTTCATAGCGAATTTATATGAGGGCAGGAAACTTCTCTCTGATCTTGGGCGGCATGGTGGCGCAGTGATAGAGTTGCTGCCTTACAGTGCCAGAGACATGGGTTTGATCCTGACTACAGGTACTGTCTGTATGGAGTTTGTACATTCTCCACGTGACCACGTGGGTTTTCCCCAGGTGCTCCGGTTTCGTCACACATTCCAAAGACGTAAAGCTTTGTAAGTTCATTTGGCTTTGGTAAAAATTGTAGATTGTCCCGAGTGGGTAGAATAGTGCCCGTGTGCGGGGATTGCTGGTTGGCGCGGACTGGTGGGCTGAAGATCCTGTTTCCCCACTGTATCGCTAAACTAACCTAAACTAAACTAAATCCCCTGACCTTTGCTGTTGTTCCACAGCAAGATGGAACTATATTTATTTCTGGTGTGACTTTTGAGTCCATTCTAAGTGGGATCTATGAGTACTCCAACACAGATTGAGCGAATGTGGAAAGCGGGACACATCCTAAAATAATTTTGCTTTGATCAACATCGTGAGTCTTTGGGGCTTAGATGAAACTTCTGCCAAACCATCAATGAGAATACTTTCCCATGAGTTGTTGAGCCAAAGACTTGGCATTTGTGGATCCTGCCCTGTTTCCTTCATCTCTCTGCATTATTTACTCAGCTTATGGAGATGGGCTTTTCTGCATTGTCATTTACAGCATAAATCATTGAAACACACAGAATTGCTAAAGACGGATTGAGTGGACGTGGAGAGGATGTTTCCACTAGTGGGAGAGTCTAGGACTGGAGGTCACAGCGTCAGAATTAAAGAACGTTCTTTTAGGAAGATGAGGAGGAATTAATTTAGTCCGAGGACGGTGAATCTGTGGAATTCTTTGCCAGAGAAGGCTGTGGAGACCAAGTCAGTGGATATTTTTAAGGCAGAGATAGATAGTTTATTGATTAGTACAGGTGTCAGAGGTTATGGGGAGTAGGCAGGAGAATGGGGTTAGGAGGGAGAGATCGATCAGCTATGATTGAATGGTGGAGTAGACGTGATGGGTTGAATGTCCTAATTCTACTCCTATCCCTTATGACCTTATGAAATGATCTGAGTATGTGACTGACATAAGACTTTACCCACTGGCAATGCACTTTGGAACATTATGGGTGTGTACTGATTTACCGATATGACTTTCTGCTATGTGCTCATGGCAGATAGGATTCCTCATTGCTGGCATAACTTGGAAGAGTGACCCACTTTTATCCTTGCCAGAGCACATCTTTAATCTGACTGCCCGATGAGTCACAAAGGGTGGGGAATTGAGGGAGGAATTCTTATACACTAAACATTAGTCATCCCTATTAATTGGCAATATTTTCAAATGGTGGAATTGAAATAACAATAGCAAAAATAACCTCCTGCTCATCCACGTTAATGGCAAATTTCATGCTTCCTTCGCAAGCATGCTTATTGCCTTAGATAAGGCATTTGGAGTTTCTGTCCCTATGTTTGATTTTCTGGTGCCATGGGGCATAGTCTTCAACTCCATCATCTCCGAGATTCCATGAAAAATAAAAACAGTAAAAGCTGGAAAAGCTCAACAGGTCAAGCAATATCAATGGAAAGAGAAACAGAGTTAATGTTTCTTGTCGAAAACCCTTCATCAGAATTAGGAAGGGGAAGAAAACAAGTTTGTTTTAATTTGCAGAGAGGGATGGGTGGAACAAGGGAATATTGTATCTCTAGTTCTGGAGTCCTGGCAACTTTACATTTATCAGGTGAAACTATCCAATCTCCATTCTCCCCATTCAACTTGCTTCCATCAGAGAAAGTTGAGATGAATGAAAATATATCTGCTTAAATTCAAAAGTATTGATTTGAGAATCATAGCAGAAAATGCTAGAAATACCCTGAGAAAGAGAAAGAGGGTTAACATTACTTCTTTAGTAATGTATTTGAATTTCATGAGATGCTTATGAAATAAGTGTCCATTGCTTGTCCGAGTCAAATTGCAACCCCACCGGTTTCTACACAGATATGGGAACAGGCGTGACTGGCATTCTTCATCTACTTTCCTTGGATTTTGGAGTTTAATCCATGGCATAGTTTCTGCTAATGACAGTGAAGAATGTAGGCTTGATTATATGCGGGTGAAGATTCATAAAAGCCTACACCATCAGCTTCTTCCAGTACCCTTTTCATGGTGACCTTTTATAATAGTTAGAACATTTTATTCACCGCAGGATATGGGCGATCCCGGCTGGTACTTATTGTTCATCCCTATTTGTCCCTACACTAAGGAAGTTGTTAGAAATCAACAACATTGTTCAGTCTGGAATTATATATTTTATCAAGGGTGGGTAGGCATGGTTGATTTCCTTCCCTGAAGTAAATCTGTGGCTATGACCGATGATTCTTTAAAAGTAATTCCAAACATTTAAAGAAGGTTAGCGTAGGGAACTCGCTCTTTAAAATGGTTGCATCCTTTTCTCTTTAAATTATCTCCTGTTCTCCTGGTGGGAATGTGTCAAATTTGATACTGAAAGTTTAGTTTAATTTAATTTAGAGATACAGCATGGAAACAGGCCCTTCGGCCCACAGTGTCCGCGCCAACCATTGATCACCCATACACTAGTTCTATTCTACACACTGGGGATAATTTACAGAAGCCAATTAATCTGCAAACCCGCAGGTCTTTAGAAAGTGAGGGGAAAACGGAGCACCCAGAGAAATCCCATGCGGTCACAAGGAGAACGTACAACTTCCGTACAGACAGCACCTATGGTCAGGATCAAAACTGGGTCTCTGGTGCTGTAAGGCAGCAACTCTACCTTTGGACCACTGTGTTGCCCTACTAAAAGTTTTGCAGCATACAGCATATGACAAACAATTGTGCATAACATGTTTAAAATAAATAGGTTTGGATTTTGGTGCTTGCATTTTCATGTTTGTTCATTGTGTTGCAAATACTGAGATCCAAGAATCAAGAACAGTGTCACCCTCCCACCATTAACTTGTTTGTTCCTACCTCATAATTACAGGAAACACAATTTTGTGCTGGATGATTGTTAAACAATTCAACTTCCTTTTTGTTTGCAAGATGCACAAAATATTTAATGGTCATTGAAAGTCAGGAAAGAAACACCCATTAAGACACTAAATTTACTGGAGGCCAGATTTCAGGATATCAGTTTTAAAGTTGGTTCACAACTTGCCCCTCTGGTAAGAATGAAGAACTTCTGTTCCTTATTTAAACATAGAACATAGAACAGTAAAGTACAGGAACAGGCTCTTTGGCCAACAATGTCTTTGCTAAACTTGATGCCAAATTAAACTAATCCCTTCTGTCTGCAAATGATCAATATCATTCCATTCCCTGCATGTTAACACGTCTCTTAAACACTGCTATCATATTTGCTTCTACCACCATGCCTGAAAGCGTGTCCCAGACCCCACAACTCTCTGTGTAAAAAAACTTACCACGCAAATCTCCTTCAAACTTTCCCCCTCTGATCTTAAAGCTCTCCCCAGTATCTGGCATTTTCACCGTGGGGAAAAATAATATGGTAAAGTGATTATGGTAAAATGACAGTGACTCAAATTTATACAGCTCAAGCTTTCAACAGGCTACAAGTTCTATAATCTGGACTCCAATCATGTCTGTACCAAAATTTGAAGTGAATTCAAAAAAGCTGAATTTATTGCGTATCTCAACAGATGTCATGACTGTTGGGGAATACAGTACATATGTTGTACTGAGGTACGTCAGGAGCAAATTAACATCCAGGGTAAGACTTAGCTGCCCCTATAATGTTACTGTCCCAAAAGGTTGAACCACATGCAACCTCAGCGAAGATGTCCTCAACATGCTCCCCGTACGACACTCTGAATACTTAATCTACTTGTGACTTGGAAATCATGGTGAGGTTTTAACATTGAAATAAATAACATAGTTTAGTTTGGAGATACAGTGCAGAAACAGGCCCTTTGGCCCACCAAATTCACACTGACTAGTGATCCCCATACACTAACACTATCCTATACGCACTAGGGACAATTTACAATTTTACCAAGCCAATTAACCTACAAACCTGTACGTCTTTGGAGCGTAGGAATAAACCGGAGCACCCGGAAAAACCCAAATGTTAACAGTGTTGACACAAATAAATGTGTCCGAATATTTAGCCATTTTGTACAATGTACTCTGAACGCTGGAACCTACATTATAGTTTACTGAGAAGTTTAATATTTTAAAAGCTGCATTTTAACAGACAAATTTGGAATAGGTTTAAACTCGGATCCCAGAGGTGAAAGGACATATTGTTCTAACCCACTTTGCCACCCAGTTTCCATTGTCAGTTGATTGCTTGCAAATATTGCTTGCTTACAATTGAGAGCACAAGAGACTAGGTACTGGAATCACTGTCTAGATGAAGGGCCTCAACTCAAAATACTCACTATTCATTTCCCTCCACAGATGCTGCCTAACTCTGAATTCATCCAGCAGATCTCAACTTTCTAGATTAACTTGTTTAATTTAACTTGAGAGGGCACTCATGGACAACATATCTGAATGTTGTGATCCTTCTGGGAAATTGCTGTTTCGTAGTCTAGTTTAGTTTAGTTTATTATTGTCATGTGTACTGAGGTACAATGAAAGTGTTTTGTTGTGTGCTATCCAGTCGTACACTGTCATCCACAGTGTACAGATACAGGATAAAAGGGATAATGTTTAGTGCAAGATAAAGACCAGTAAAGTCCGATTAACAATAGTCCGTGGTCTCCAATGAGGTAGATTGGAGGTCAGGATTATTTTCTAGTTGGTTAAAGGATGATCCAGTGGCCTGATAACAGCTGGGAAGAAACTGACCCTGAATCTGGCAGGGTGCATTTTCACAATTTGTACTTCGTGCCTGATGGGAGAGGGAAAAAGAGGGAGTGGCCCCTTACTCCTGACATTCCATGCAAGTTTTCTATAATTTATGCTCTTTGGTGTAATCAGGAAAAATCAGTAAATAATTAAATCCATTATTCATGAGTGAATCTTTGGCATATTCTAGATCCCCATTTGGCAGAGCGTGGCATGAAGGAGCTTTAATTAAATAAAAGTTTATGGGAACTCAGAAAAATAAACTCCTAAAGGGCCTGTCCCACACGAGGTCGTAGGAGGTCTTCATAGCTCTCCTTCATGCTCGAGAGTGGTCTCCGCGTACTCGAGGCAGCTAGGTCACGGCGTTTTTTTCAATATGTTAAAAAATGCCCGTGAGTAAAAAAAGGTTGCCATGGAAAAAATCAATACTTTTTTTACTCAAGTTTAATCGTAGTAGGTCGGCTTGTTAGTCGAAGGTAATCGAGGGTAGTCGGAGGTAGTCGAAGGTAGTCGTAGATAGTTTTCCTCATAGTCGAAGGGAGGTCGAAGGGAGGTTGAAGGAGATCATAGAAACATAGAAAATAGGTACAGGAGTAGGCCATTCGGCCCTTCGAGCCTGCACGCCATTCAATATGATCATGGCTGATCATCCAACTCAGTATCCTGTACCTGCCTTCTCTCCATACCCCCTGATACCTTTAGCCACAAGGGCCACATCTAACTCCCTCTTAAATATAGCCAATGAACTGGCCTCAACTACCTTCTGTGGCAGAGAATTCCACAGATTCACCACTCTCTGTGTGAAAAATATTTTTCTCATCTCGGTCCTAAAAGATTTCCCCCTTATCCTTAAACTGTGAACCCTTGTTCTGGACTTCCCCAACATCGGGAACAATCTTCCTGCATCTAGCCTGTCCAACCCCTTAAGAATTTTGTAAGTTTCTATAAGATCCCCCCTCAATCTTCTAAATTCTAGCGAGTACAAGCCGAGTCTATCCAGTCTTTCTTCATATGAAAGTCCTGACATCCCAGGAATCAGTCTGGTGAACCTTCTCTGTACTCCCTCTATGGCAAGAATGTCTTTCCTCAGATTAGGAGACCAAAACTGTACACAATACTCCAGGTGTGGTCTCACCAAGACCCTGTACAACTGCAGTAGAACCTCCCTGCTCCTATATTCAAATCCTTTTGCTATGAATGCTAACATACCATTCACTTTCTTCACTGCCTGCTGCACCTGCATGCCTACTTTCAATGACTGGTGTACCATGACACCCAGGTCTCGTTGCATCTCCCCTTTTCCTAATCGGCCACCATTCAGATAATAGTCTACTTTCCTGTTTTTGCCACCAAAGTGGATAACCTCACATTTATCCACATTATACTGCATCTGCCATGCATTTGCCCACTCACCCAGCCTATCCAAGTCACCTTGCAGCCTCCTAGCATCCTCCTCACAGCTAACACTGCCCCCCAGCTTTGTGTCACCCGCAAACTTGGAGATGTTGCATTCAATTCCCTCATCCAAATCATTAATATATATTGTAAATAGCTGGGGTCCCAGCACTGAGCCTTGCGGTACCCCACTAGTCACTGCCTGCCATTCTGAAAAGGACCCGTTTACTCCTACTCTTTGCTTCCTGTCTGCCAGCCAGTTCTCTATCCACCCCAATAGTGAACCCCCAATACTCCAAGATCAAAGGAGGCCGTCTTCACTCTCCACTATTCGGTGTCCAATTTTCCCGAAGTTAGTCGTAGCTAGTCGTAGCTAGTCTTTAACATAGTCGAATGAGATCGAAGGAGGTCTTCTACAGAGTCTAATGTTTCTCACATTTTGGCAGCATCACAATTGGAGGCTTTTGTTGACAGAACTTCAAAATGACTTCCACTCGTGCTTCATAACTCTTCATAAAAGGAAGAGAAAGTATTACAACATTTTGTGGAAATAGAAAAAAAAATCACTGTACTGTTTGATTGAATTTCATGTCTGTTTTTCTGAATGGAAGTTCTTGTGTGGACTGAACTGTTTCAGGTTGGCAGCATGGGTGGCAGCGCCAACGTAAAGTTTCCTGGAGGACTTCACACAAAGCCTGGCTTCAGAAGAACCTGGCTCATTCAAGTGGCCCCCTTCTGAGTCGTAAAATTCTTTGCAACTACAGCAATGCAAGAAAGTACACGTCAAACAGTTTGACCAACTGTGTAGCTACCAAGGGGTGGGCAGCTCTGGAGGAACTCACAGCTTTGCAGGAACTATCTTTTCTCAGCAGTTGTTTTTTGGACTAAACAATATACAGTGAGATGACAGGAGTAACCATGCAAGGAGCTGGTCAAAATTCTGCAAACAAGTTGCCATTTTTCTGTTACTAAAGGGAAAAGTACTTTGAATAAGGTGTACTTGTTAAAGATATTTTTCTTCCCCTTTCAAACAAAGATTCCTTTTTGCATAGCAGAACTTTGGAAGGTGACTTCCAGATGATAGAAATTACCTGATCTAATTACAGGTGCACAACCTTTTATCCGAAAGCCTTGGGACCAGACACTTGTCGGATTTCGGAATTTTTCGGATTTCCGAATGGAAGATTTTTAGCGTAGATTAGGTAGGTAACGCGGGCGGCTTGAAAAGTCTGGAGCGGCTGCCTCCTCCCCGGAGACCGGGGAATCATTGTAAATCATTGCATAAATGTTAGTCAGTTAGTTTGGAGGGATTTTATGTGGTGGGGGGGGGGTGAAGGGGGAAACTTTAATTCTTAGTCCCCTACCTGGTCGGAGAGGCGGGGAGCGGGCAATGCCTTACCGGGTCGCCGTGCAGTAAGCTCCGGAGTGCTGTGGCCGCCGACTCCCAACATCGCGGAGCTGTGGGCTGCGGGCGTCCGGCCGCGGTTGGAGCTCCGACCCCGGCAACTCTACCCCTGGCTGCGCGGCGCTCCAAAGCCAGCGCGGCCCGCGGCCGGACGCCCGCAGCCCCAGCGCCGTGATGTTGGGAGTCGGCGGCGTCACAGCGCTGGGATACCAGCGGGGAGCGGGCAATGCCTTACCAGGTCGCCGTGCGGTAAGCTCCGGAGCGCTGTGGCCACCGACACACAACATGTCGGCGGCCACAGCGGTGCTGGGGCTGCGGGCGTCCGGCCGCGGGCCGCGCTGGATTTGGAGCGCCGCACAGCCAGGGGTAGAGTTGCTGGGCTCGGAGCTACAACCGGCGCCGCCCGCGGCTGGACGCCCGCAGCCCCAGCTGGGAGTCGGCGGCCACAGCGCTCCGGAGCTTACTGCACGGCGACCCGTTAAGGCATTGACCGCTCCCCGCCTCTCCGACCAGGTAGGGGACTAAGAATTAAAGTTTCCCCCTTCACATAAAAGCCCTCCAAACTAACTGACTAACATTTAAGCAATGATTTACAGATGTTTAAGTGTCTCCCCGGTCTCCGAGGTGGAAGCAGCCGCTACAGTAGTACAGACCTGGGTTGACCGTGGGTCGTTTCGGGTCAAGTTTGGCGCCAAACGCGAGCTTTGGTGTGCAGACGACATCCTGGAAAAAATGGCCGGTTTTCGGAGTTTTTCGGTTTCAGTGGCAGAAGTTAACTATCTTTCAAAATATCCACCAACCAGCACCTTCTCAGCACCTAAAGCTGCATCCATGGATCCCAAATTAGGCTCATCTGTCACCTCAGCATCTAAAAAACTTAAGCTGAAGCAAGCCAACCTCTACTCCAAGGGACAGCCTATCAAGAGAGAAAAACTGATTATGAATTAGAAGTAAAATTAGCTAGGCCAGTAGAGAGTGAGCAAACACCAAATTATTTTAGATGAACAGTGTGGATGTGTTACTGTTGGATTATGCATCGGACAGGATGTGATATTATCCAAAGTTAAACAGCCTGACTTGCCACTGTAGTGAAATACAACGTGCTGGAATGACTCAGCGGGTTGGGCAACATCTGTGGAAACATAGAAACATAGAAATTAGGTGCAGGAGTAGGCCATTCGGCCCTTCGAGCCTGCACCGCCATTCAATATGATCATGGCTGATCATCCAACTCAGTATCCCGTACCTGCCTTCTCTCCATACCCTCTGATCCCCTTAGCCACCAGGGCCACATCTAACTCCCTCTTAAATATAGCCAATGAACTGGCCTCGACAGCCCTCTGTGGCAGGGAGTTCCAGAGATTCACCACTCTCTGTGTGAAAAAAGTTCTTCTCATCTCGGTTTTAAAGGATTTCCCCCTTATCCTTAAGCTGTGACCCCTTGTCCTGGACTTCCCCAACATCGGGAGCAATCTTCCTGCATCTAGCCTGTCCAACCCCTTAAGAATTTTGTAAGTTTCTATAAGATCCCCTCTCAATCTCCTAAATTCTAGAGAGTATAAACCAAGTCTATCCAGTCTTTCTTCATAAGACAGTCCTGACATCCCAGGAATCAGTCTGGTGGATGGAATGGATAGGTGACAGTTTGGCTTGGGACCCTTCTTCATCTGAAGAATGTTTGCCTATCCATTCCCTCCATGGGTGCTGCCTGACCCGCTGAGTTACTCCAGCACTTTGTGTTTTGCTCAAGAGTCCAGCATCTGCAGCTCTTCATGTCCCTGTCTCTTTGAATTATCAAGATCTAAGCTCATGTTCAAGAATTAAGCACGTGAGACATTTGTGGAACCTGACGACAAGAACAATCTTAAGTGAAGTGGGATAAAAAATGTACGATAAAACATTTTTATACTTCTTTCCACTAGTGTGATTGGGAAAGGTGGTGCCAACAGCACTAAACCTGGCATCCAGAATAGCAGCCTCAGTTATCTGCTCTATCATTGCCTCCCCACAGGTCATAATAAGACTGCATCTGCGGTTTTGGCTATGCTTCACTCGATTTTAATCTCTCAGTGTGCCAAAGACATTACTTTAATGAGACTTTCTGCTCAAAACTAACATTTCAAACTCAGAATGGGGAATGTGTTGAAATTGACGCTCAATACTATGGGTTTTAATGAATTTTCATGCTGATATTTTATTGCTGGAAATGAGACAAACCACATTGCATGATAGACTCTGCCGATGGGACCTTCTGCTGAAGTGAAGAGGATTTGCAGAGTTAATTCAATCCAGACCAGTAGATCTGATATTAGACTGAGAGGATACCCATGTTCCTGAAGTCTGTAACCAACTCTCTAGAATGTTGGAGGTTGAGGGGAGACCTGATTGAAGTATATAAAATCATGAGAAGCACGGAATTAGCAGGTCAAATCGTTTTATGGTAGACAGAAAGAAAGAATGACAGATGGGGTAGACAGTCAGGGTGGAGATGTCAAAGTTCAGTTTAGTTTAGTTTAGTTTATTGTCACATGTACCGAGGTACAGTGAAAACCTTTGGTTGCGTGCTATCCAGTCAGTGGAAAGACAATACATGATTCCAATCGAGCCATTTACAGTGTGTAGATACATGATAAAGGAATTACTTTTAGTGCAAGGTAGGCTAGAGGGCATAACTTTAAGGTGAGAGGGGCAAAGTTTTTTACACAGAGAATGGTGGGTGCTTGTAATGCACTGACAAGGAAGTTGTGGAGGTAGATACAATAGTGGCGTATAAGAGGCTTTTAGATAGGCACATTAATGTACAGGTAATGGAGGAATATGGATCATGTACATGCGGAGGAGATCAGTTTAATTTGGCATGGACTGTGGGCCGAAGAGCCTGTTCCTGTGTTATACTGTTCTATGTTCTAAAACAATATGCTGAACAATATGCATAAATTAGGATCCCTGCTTCAAAACCTTTGAAACACGATTTGTCTTTTGATAAAAAAACAATTTTCTATTGTCTTTTTATCAACTATTAATAAAAGGGACCATTTCTATTGTGGAAATAATATTGTACTGGAAAGAACTTAGATGCATACCTAGGAGAGATACCAGGAACTGCAGAATGTTCAGATAAATCAAAGTGCTGGAGTAACTCGATGGGTGAGGCAGCATCTCTGGACGGCATAGACAGGCGTTGGTTTGGGCCGAGGCCCTTCGACAGATATAATAAAGATGACCACTCCATCTCTTCATTCCACAACTGGACTTTAGTGGAAAGTATGTGCTGAAGTATAAAATGAAAATGCATTATAACAAAGATTTTTTTTTAAATCCAACAAAGAAGAAAATAGAAATGCCAATTTGAAGAGACTCATTCTATATTTCTCTGTAATAGCAATGTGATTTAGGAATAATTTCAACCTAACTTGACCGAGGAAAATTATGGGATTAATTGCAACACATGTTTATATTTTGTCCAATTTTAGATTCCCTTGTGGGCCAACAACCAATGATTTCTCCCTCGGAGGAAATAGGTTAAGTTTGTACGTTCTCCCTGTGACCACGAGGAGTTCCTCCGGGTGCTCTGGTTTCCTCCCACACTCCAAAGACACGCAGTTTTGTAGATTAATTGGCTTCTGTAAATTGTCCATAGTGTGTAGCATAGAACTAGCGTACAGGGTGATAGTTGGTCAGCGCGGACTCCGTGGGCTGTTTCCACACTGTATCTCTAAACTAAACTAAACTAAAGCTAAACTAAGAAATCTGTACCAGTACAACAGAAACTGTTCATGAATTTCATCAGTGTGAATATTGCTATTGAGATGTGGAGATATAATGCATTTCAACGTGGTGAGATAGACTTTTATTGATAGAAACTGTCATTGTGAATCAGGGACATGCAGGGCAGAAGATCTTTGTTTTGTGGATGCCCATTACTCTACTAGCTTTCGTAATAAGTCAATGGTAACTTGGAGCCCAGACTCTAAGCATACACACACTGCAGCTCAACACAGTTAGAGTGAACTTGGTTCTGGAGTAGAAGTGACATAGTGGGGGCAATTTCCTATTCATTCTGTGGATTATCTCCACTGTGGATATATATTTGTGGCAGGTGAAGTGCAATATCGAGGCCAAAGGCATTGAGAATATTTTCACTCATCTGTAGGCTAGGGTAGAATATAGATGGGTTTAAGGGAATCTGGTAGGAATAAGTTCATTGGTTCATAAGTTTTAGGAGCACAATTAGGCCATTACGCCCATCAAGTCTACTCCTCCATTCAATCATGGCTGATCTATCTATCCCTCTCAACCCCATTGTCCAGCCTTCTCCCCATAACCCCTGACACCTGTACTAATCAAGAATCTGTCAATTTCCCCTGAAAAATATCAATTGACTTGGCCTCCACTGCCATCTGTGGCAATGAATTCACCACCCTCTGACTAAAGAAATCTCTTTTCTAAAGGTTTGTCCTTTTATTCTGAAGCTATGGCCTCTGGCCCTCCCACTAGTGGTAACATCCTCTCCACATTCATTCTCTCCAGGCCTTTCACTATTCGGTAAGTTTCAATGAGGTACCCGTCATCCTTCTAAATTCCAGTGAGTAGAGACCCAGTGCCTTAAAAAGTTCATCATATGTTAACCCAATCATTCCTGGGATCATTCTTGTAAACCTCCCCTGTTTCCTCTCCAGCGCCAGCATTCTTCTTCAGATATGGGGCCCAAAACTGCTCACAATATTCCAAAAACGGTCTGACCAGCCTTATAAATCCTCAGCATTGCATCCCTGTTTTTGTATTCTAGCCCTCTCAAAATAAATGCTGGCATTGCATTCGCCTTGCAAATTAACTTTTTGGGATTCTTGCACCAGCACTCCCAAATCCCTTTGCACCTCAGATTTTTGAATTCTCTCCCCATTTAGAAAATAATCTACGTCGTTATTCCTACTACCGAATAAGATTACAGGAATAAGGTGCTTAATAGTTGGCATAGTTCCATTGGGTTGAAGTGTCTGTTTCATGCTGTATCACACTGATTTCATGAGTCAGTTAACCACACACTCTGTGAAGTTTGTGTGGTAGCTGATGTGCCATGGGTATTCCATTTTTAAAGCACTTAGCGATAAATTGCACCCACATATTTATGAGACCTCAAAGCTGTAGATGTGGTTGTCTAGGCAAAGATGAGTACATTGGTGAAATCCATGATGTGGCTGCATATCTCACAGTGGCCTGCAGAACTAATGCTATTTGACTTGAAGACTAAAGGGAGATTACAGTTGTTTCTGGTTGTGCCAGGAAATAAGCTTGAGCCAAATTTTCTTCAAATGATGTTGTTGTGATTGTTTTGTAACATACCGTGTTTGTCCAGCTGATTCCGTTTCAGTTTCAGTTTGTTTATTGTCACGTGTACCGAGGTACAGGGAACAGATTTTGGTTTAAAGCAAGCATGAAAATCCTTGCTCCCATTGGTGACAGCCGAAGTATTTGGGGTGCCAAAGGACTATTGGATATTGTTTCCTTTTAATCAGAACAGAAGATGTGAACCAATGTAAAGAAGTAAAGAGTAGAAGCAGACCTGTGGGTTGGTTCCTGCAATATCACATGAGATACATTTGGGCAATTTTCCAACTCAGTTTGTTGCGTGGAATTACTCCTTAATTTTCTTTAATTAGATTGGTATTAGATTGTCAATTTAACACTGGGATGTCTAGAATGCTGGACATGGTCAAAATGAAATGCCCCATAATGTAACTAGGATCCTCTTCTGTGGCTGTTGGGAGGCACAGCATATGCAACAAACTCTACATCAAGTAGAAACAAAGAACTGCAAATGCTGGTTTATACCAAAGATAGACACAAAGTGCTGGAGTAACTCATCAGGTCAGGCAGCATCTCTCGAGACAAAGGATGGGTGAAGTTTTGGGTCGGGACCCTTCTTCTACATCAAACTGTGTTTTCTCAGGACTGTAAGTAGTTTAGTTTAGTTTCATTTAGAGAGGGGAGGGGGCAGGAAGTACAAAAGGAAGATGCGGAGGCAGTGGGCTGTGGGAGAGATGGGAAGGAGAGGGGAAAGAGGGAGAAAGCAAGGACTACCTAAAATTGGAGAAGTCAATGTTCATACCGCTGGGGTGTAAACTACCCAAGCAAAATATGAGGCGCTGCTCCTCCAATTTACGGTGGGACTCACTTTGGCTGTAGTTGGGGTTACCCGGGTCTCTAGTGCTGCAGGCACTGTAAGGTAGCAACTCCACCGTGCACCCTACCAGCTTTAGTAATTTAGCAATGGTAACTTGGAGCCCAGACTCCAGCATGCAAACACACAGTGTGCTGCTCAACATAGTTAGAATGAACTTGGTTCTGGAGTAGAAGTGATCTAGGGTGGACAGTTTCCTATTCATCCCGTGGATTAGCTCCTCTGAGATATACATTTAGAGAAGGTGAAGTGCAATATTGAAACAAAAAGATTGAGGAAATCACTGAAGCAATGACACAGCCTGCATTAAGACTTGCCAAAATGTAACCTTACCAACTCATTATATTTGGCGATTGACCTGAGAAAGAATGGAGCGACTGGGCTTGTATACACTGGAATTTAGAAGGATGAGAGGGAATCTTATTGAAACAGAGAAGATTATTAAGGGATTGGACACGCTGGAGGCAGGAAACATGTTCCCGATGTTGGGGGAGTCCAGAACCAGGGGCCACAGTTTAAGAATAAGTGGTAGGCCATTTAGAACAGAGATGAGGAGAAACTTTTTCACTCAAAGAGTTCTGAATCTGTGGAATTCTCTGCCTTAGAAGACAGTGGAGGTTGATTCTCTGGATGCTTTCAAGAGAGAGTTAAATAGACCTCTTAAAGATAGTGGAGTCAAGGGATATGGGGATAAGGCAGGAACGGGGTACTGATTGTGGATGATCAGCCATGATCACAGTGAATGATGGTGCTGACTCGAAGGGCTGTATGGCCTACTCCTGCACCTATTGTCTATTGTCTATAAGGCATTGTAGGATCAATACATAACATGCCTTTGCAGCATGCTATATTTCTATGCCACTACTTACTGGATTACATTTTAGAGAACATAAAACTTCAATAGCTTGGACATACATGAATGTTCTCGTAAATAAGGGGTTGGCTCTTATTCATAATTAAAATACAGCTGGTGCAGTGCATCAATGTTAATGTAATGCAAGGAATAAGGGCATTGCCAATTAAATTATCTGAACACATATGGGAAGAAAAATGTTTTTTGGCAAAATTTTAAAAATCACAATTTCAATTTGTAACCCTTGAGAAATTAGAAACCTGATATAAAGTTTAGTTTGAAAAAGGGTCTCAACCCGAAACGTCACCCATTCCTTCTCTCCAGAGATGCTGCCTGACCCGCTGAGTGTATCTATCTTTTTGTGTCTATCTTCGGTTTAAACCAGCATCTGCAGTTCCTTCCTACACATAAAGCTTAATCCCCCACTCTACTCTCTCTACACCCATGGTTGCATGGCTTAGCACAGTTCCAATGCCACATATAACTTTGCTAATGACACCACTGTTGTTGGCTAACTCATAGGTGGTGTTGAGTCAGTGTACAATAGGCATGTAGAACAACACCTGATGGAGCGGTGCAGTTGTGTTGTGGCTGTCCAAATAACTGAAGCCTAACACCATAATAAAGGTCCAAAGACTACAGGTGCCACAACAACAATCACTCACTCACTCACTCAAGACCAAGAAATTACTCCTTGACTTTAGATGGGGGAGTTGGGAGAGCACACGCTAGTTTTCCATAGTGGATCAGTGGTGGGGAGGGTCCATAGCTTCAAATACCTGGCATTGACATCTTGGATTACCTGCCCTGGGCCCAGGACATTGATGCAATCATGAAGAAGGCGCGCCAACAACTATTTCTTATAAGTTTAAAGAGATTTGGCATGTCTCCAAATACTCCAATGAACTTCTACAGAAGGACTGTAGAATGGATCCTGACTGGTTTGGCAATTCCAACACACAGGGATGCAAGAGGCTGCAGAGCATGGTGGACTCAGCCAAGTCCAGCACAGGCACCGTCCTCCGCTCCATCAAAAGCCTCAAAAAGGTGGCATCTGTCATCAAGGATCCCCACCATTCGCACCATGCCCTCTTCCTGGCTGTTACCATCAGCCACGAGGTAGAAAAGCCTGAGGTCTTCGTAACCCGGGTTATTTCCCTAGTAGATTGTGTTCAAGATTGTTAGTAACCTAGATCCATGGATCCCAAAGTGAATAAATATTAATTATTATTTAACAGAAATAGAATTTGCTTTATTTGTTCATTATGAACCATGTAAACTCATGTCAGATCCCGAGAGAGCTTAATTTTACATATTTTTTCAAATTCAAGGGCAGATTGTTACACAGTTTTAATAGGCAAATTATTTTAGTGATAAATCTTCTATTAAGAACTGTCGTGAGTTTGAATTAAAAATAAACCCTGTCTGCATCCAGATCGTGGGAATCTGCTGGTCCTTGCAGATTGTAATATTTACAGTTGTATGCCAGTTGGAAGCTACTATTACTCTATGAGTCAAGTCTCTGATGTTGACGTCAACTGGAATTAAACGCATCATGGAACTTCCCTTCATGGTGCCAAAACCTGGCAACTTTTGCACATGGACTCAAGTCGGCTGTTTCTATGCATTTGGTACTTGAACGGGGATTCTACTTATTTATGGTAATAATCTTACTGATCTGTTTGCAAAAAAAATGTCACTGTATCTTGGCACACATAATAATAAAAGAACCATTGGAATCATTGGATATCAATGCCTGACTTTCATTTCAATAATTTCACCGAGTACAGCTTTGCTGGAATGACATTATATCTCATGAAAATCTTTGTGGTGAACGTTTCTTATTTAACACCGCTGTTGCCTATTATGTAATCCTTCAATTACATAATAGGCAACAGGTAAACTCGCACTTATGTAAGTAACTCCTTAAGCCTATTGCTTTATTTCCGAGTTGCACATCTCTGTAGTTTCGGTAGTAGTGTGCTACAGTCGTCGCATGCGGCCATTTCTACAAGCCAGTCAGTTGTTCTCGAGATCCCATGTGGTCTCCACGCTAAATAGTAATTTTGCACGTGCGCATTCGCCCTTCTGTTTTTGACTTACGCAACATCCCACTTACGCAAGGGCGCATGGAACGTAACCCTTACGTAAGTCAGAGAGCATCTGCTTAAGTTATATGGAGCACTATTCTCATTAACTGGTCACATGAATAAGATGGAAAGTCACAGAGTGACTGTGGTAGAAATGCAAGAAATTAATCTCATCACAGATATTGTCAGATCTCAGAGCCTCTTATTAATCTTGAATGTTATCTTCTCTTCTTGGAATATTTATCAGACTTGCCAGGACCAGGACTGAAATGTTAACTTTTGACATCTGGCTCTTTACAGATGTCAATAGTTGTTTGTTATATTATCTCTTTCCAAACTTTGGCCATGAGCTACACATAAATCTTCTACCTTTAATAGAGGAAATATTAACTACACTCATATTCATTTCTAATATAAGCCTGACTCCTGGCAAGGAACAGAATATTTAAACTACCTTTCATCCTGCTTTCTGTATTTTCCTTGTCATCCTTATTATGCCCAATGAATATGGATGCTTCATGTATAATTGTATCGCATGTGCAAGGTTAAAAACCTGGAGATGCTGGATTATTTCCTAAGTAATTTGTTCCACCAAACGTCTCCTTCATTTTGGCCATGTCTGAAGTTGGCTGTAATCAAGATGAAGAAATTGCTATATTGGCTCAGAATAGGAACCATTCATTGCACCATATGCTTGATGCAAGCTGTTCATTATAGAGCACCATTACATCACTGGTGTATAGTAAAATCCGTGTGCTGTAAAATTTGATACTGTAAAATTCCAGGCATGATTGGAAGAAGTTCCAATGTCCCAACTAGTTTACCACGTAAATGAATGAGATAGAAATGTTAGTTAAATAGCAAATTTAAAATTTAAATTGAAAAACAACCAATATTTTAAATATCTTCAGATTTGCGATTTCGTGAAAAAATATATACAAGGATATCAAAAAGTAACTCCTGACTTATTGGAAGAAGCAATGAATATTGAAGCTGACTCACAAAAATTAATATCATATTTATATAATAGTATTCTAAATATAGACCTACCATCGACAGAGGTACTTAGAGAAGAGTGGGAACGGGAACTAATGATAAAAATTACGAAGGTTAAATGGGAAAAATACCTGATATATATTCACAAATGTTCAATTAATGTAAGACATAATCTAATTCAATTTAAAATTGTACATAGATTATGTTATTCAAAAACAAGATTGAACAAATTTTATCCAAATATATCCGCCACTTGTGATAAATGTTAGCCCAAAAGGCAACTATAACACACTCCTTAGTTTCCTGCATAAAACTTTATAGATTTTGGAATGATATTTTTGAAATATTTACAAAATTATTCAAGACAAGAATGGAACCTAATACTGAAATGATTATATTTGGCGTAATGGAAGATGGGAATAAATTGAACACATCTCAAAATCTATTCCTTAACTATGGTTTAATAATAGCAAAAAAATTAATTCTTAAATTTTGGAAGGGTACATCAATACCAACGCTTAAAATGTGGATTGCAAGTATGTTGGACACCGCTCATCTTGAGGAAATGCGATTCCTCCTAATGGATAAATCAGACCAATTCATAACGAGTTGGTCTCCATTCGTCGTTTTTTTGGAATCATATGGTGCAACACAATTGTAAAAAATAACTGTTTCAGGACTGGACGAGGGTTGGTCAAGACTATAAATAATGATCTCCTTTTCTTTTTTTCTTTTCTTTTCTTTTCTCTATTCTATCTCTCAACTTTCTTCATTTACTCGTTTTCTTTTTTCACACACTATATATTTCACATCTTTCTATCCTTTACTATCTAACTTCTTTTTCTAATCTTTTTTCAGTGTAACAAAAAAAAAAAAAGAAGTTGTACATAAAATGTATTATGAAAATATATATTAGGCACTTTGGTGCCATATGACTGTACTTACTTCTAATAAAATAAAATATTAAAAAAAAAAAAAAAAAAAAATAGCTAATCAGTCCATAAAATAGCAAGGAAAGATGTTGAATGAATGAATTTCACAGTGAAATTCTTTGCTTGCATACACACGGTATGCAAATAGTTGCCACATAAAGGTGCTGACAAAGTTACAAAGTATACACAGTATCTGTGCCGTCCCCCTTTGGTCCCCCCCACCCCCGCCAGGTCTATATTGTTCTCCACTCCTCCCCCTTCATGGCAGTCCCACCACGCAGGGTCCCCATTGTTCTCCCCCCCCCTCACCACCCTCACAGTGGCCCCCCCCGCGCCGGGTCCTCATTTATTCCTTCCCTCAGCAGCGGCGTCCTCACTCCATATGGTCCATTTCATCCATTGGTCGGCTCCCTGATGTTGTAATCCTTCCAGTAATAGAGCACAATTAACCCTTCGAGTAATAAAGCATAAAGCCTCTACACAAGTGAGTCATTAATTAAATCTATTTATTTAGGCACACGGATATGCAGGGAATGGAGGGATGTGGATCACATACAGGCAGAGATGTTTGACTTGGCATCATATTCGGTGCAGACATTGTGGGCTGAAGAGCCTGTTTCCTGCATTGTATCGTGTAATGTTCTAAGCCTGAGGCAGATCAGCCATGATCATACTGAATGGTGAGGCAGGACTGATGGACCTGATGGCCTACTCCTGCCCTTATTGTCTTGTGTTCTTTAGAATCAAAGCAAGCCAAAATGGTGGAAAAACTCAGCAGGCCAGGCAGCATTTGCAGAAGGTGAAACAGTGAACTTTTCATGTCCGGAGTCTATTCAATTTACATTTGCAGCATCTGCAATTTAATTTTAATTTTTATTTACAGCTCAAAAGAAGACTGTTGATACCCATTGGCTCATGAATTGCATGAAGATTGCTGGCTGTTTGAAAATTAGTGTTTGGACATTAAAAACATGTTAGTGGGGGATAAATGTCAGCTTGGTGAGGCTCTTACCCTGCTGTGCTAGCCTTGGCAAGTTAAAAAGACGAAAAGAGGAAAATACATTTGTATCTGTCCTCTCACTCCAGTAGAGATGCTAGTCATGCATCCATTTGAATCAAATCGAGTGTTGGCTTTATCTAATGATGATTGCTTGTGGCATACCCTTTGCACAAGGCAATAAAAACATACATTTAGCCCAAGATGGCTGGAACCATTCTAAATTTGGTATTTTCCTGAAAAAAAGAAATACAATAAAAAACAAATAATTGCAAGTCTACTGCAGTAATTTGAAATGCTAACTTCAAAAAAATGTGGGGTTCCACAAACGGTTTAATGTTTATTCAGTGTAAAGGAAAGCACTGTCCATGATTTGCTCTCAGTCTTTGCTAATCTCATTTATCTGAGTCTTTTAATGGAGATTTAAGCACCTCATGAGGGGGAAGGACTGTCCAAGATTCCAGCTGACTTTTGTTTGTAATTATTCTAGAAGTGAAAATATGTGGACAGAGGCAAAGATTCCCATCGTGGAAATATCATAGCACTATTAGTAGGCGCTTATTGTAAAGTTGCTTGTTGTTAATTCATGGCCTGATTAAATATCATCCAAGCAATTGCCTTGAGCCCTAATCAACCTATTCAACCATGGTTAAAATGCAGGATCATGGTCATGCCGATTTTGTACAATTTGTCCTTGTCACATTATTAACTTATTTACTATATGTTACAATCATTAAGTGGTTTAATATATTTTGTTTGAATTGAGCAGTTGTGCATTTACCAATTGTGGTTTTCCTGTAAGTCAATAAAGGTGCAACCTATTTAAGGGTCACAAACTTGACTTGAAATTCACCACATACTTCATGGAAAATGTTTGATTGCAGGGGGCAGAGATGAGAGGTCCATACAGAAATGTGGCCCAGAAATGTGATTAATATCTCCAGTCAGTTGCTCCAAGACCAGTAGGAAAAGACTTACAGAACATAAAACAGTATAACCCAAGAACTGGGCCTTTGGCCAACAACGTCAGTGCCAGACCTGATGTCAAGCTAAATTAATCTCTTCTGCCTGCACACGATTCATATCCCTCCATTCTTTGCTGTGTACAAGAACTTGCCCTGCACATCGCCTTTTAGACCATAAGACATAGTAACAGAATTAGGCCGCTCGGCCCATCAAGTCGGCTCCCCAATTCGATCACGGCTGATCCATTATTGTCTCTCAACCCTATTCTCCTGCCTTCCTTTAAGCTTTAACAGGGCTGAAGTGCTACTAACCAAGAACCTATCAATCTCCGCTTTATCAATACCCAATGACCTGGCCTCCACAGCAGTCTATGGCAATGGATTCCACAAATTCACCACCCTCTGGTTAAAGAAATTCCTCCTCATCTCCATCTCCATCTCCTCTTATTGTGAGGCTATGCATCTGGTCTTAGACTCTCCTACTGCTGGATACATCCTCTCCATCTAGACCTTTCATTATTCAGTAGATTTCAATGAGATCCCCCCTCACCCATCTAAGCTCCAGTGAGTACAGGCCTAGAGTCATCATTATATGCTCCTCATATGTTAACCCAATCACTCCCAGGATCATTCTTGTAAAGCTCCTATGGACCGTCTCCAACGCCAGCACCTCCTTCCTCAGATATTTGGCCCAAAAACTGTTCAGAATATTCCAAATCTTTATGGAAGAAACAATGCAATAATCAATTCAAGAGTGTTTAGTTGTTACAAGCACCAGCACCAGACCAATGAGATTCTTATGCCCCTATCCCACTTTGGAAACCTGAACGAAAACCTCACCCAAGGTTTCCGTGCGGTTCCCGGAGGTTGTAGGTGGTTGCCGGAGGTTGCAGGTAGTGGAAGCAGGTAGGGAGACTGACAAAAACCTCTGGGAACCTCCGGGAAGCGCACTGAAACCTTGGGTGGGGCACAAAGTCTCCAGAGGTTTCCGTTCAGGTTTCCGAAGTGGGACAGAGGCATAACTTGCTGCATAACATATAAATGTACAATAAAGTATCAGTTAAGTTGTGTACACCAGACCATGATAGTGTGAGCTAAATTACATAGAGTGATCGAGTCATAGAGTGATAGAGTGGAAACAGGTCCTTTGGCCCAACTTGCCACACTGGCCAACATTTCCCAGCTACACTAGTCCCACCGTCCTGCACTTGGTCCATATCCCTCCAAACTTGTCCTATCCATAAACCTATCTAATTGTTTCTTAAACGTTGGGATAGTCTCAGCCTCAACTACCTCCTCTGGCAGCTCGTCCCATATACCCACCACCCTTTGTGTGAAAAAGTGACCACTCAGATTCCTATTAAATCTTTCCCCCTTCACTTTGAACCTATGTCCTCTGGTCCTCGATTCCCCTACTCTGGGCAAGAGACTCTGTGCATGTACCCGATCTATTCCTCTCATGGTGCCCATTGTAGTTCGATGCTGAAGCAGTGTTGTTTTGGGTTGTGCAGGGTGGGTCAAGAGTCTGGGGTGGATGGGCCCTGTCCTTTCTTACTGACGATAGCAGCAAGATGAGAGCGTGGCCAGGGTGGCGTGTGGGGTCTTTGATGAAGTTTCCTGTGCATCCCTTTGAAGGTGGGGAGCCTAATACCTGTGATGGACCAGGCAATGACATGGGTAAGCAATGTTACATGGCCTAAGTGACTGGAAATTATGGTGAGATGCCCACTGTTTCTTCTGTGATAAGAAGTTTACTATTATACAAAACCTGATTATACAATGCTGAACATGGCAAGCAATAGGATGCAATAGAAGTGAACTGCTGATGCTAAAGGAAGGTCCCAACCTGAGACGTCACCTATCCATTTTCTCCACGGATGTTGCCTGACCCGTTAAGTGACTCCAGCATTTTGTATCTATCTTTGTAATCAATAGGAATGTTGGTTTTGCTTGTTGAGGGATTCAGTTCTCTGTGAGAAATATTGTTTATCCATGAATAAGAGAGCAAGTTTTGAAAGGAAGCTGAACCTGTAACCCCATGCACCTGGTTGAACAAATAATATTAAGCTCCTCAATACCGAGAGATTATATTACAAATGGCCTACATACTATGAGGGAAATTGTACTGGAAATCTGGAAAAAATGATGACATTTTATACACGAACTGAGAGTTCAGCCAGCATTTCTTGTCAGGAGGGCGTACCAGGTTCTAAACAGATGCAGAATATCCACATACCTTGCCAATTAGTAGACTTGCAAAGGTTTATTCACATGTTGTGAGGCACAGAAGGTTTTAATGTGGGGGGGGGGGGGGGGTCTTGCTGAAGTGTTACTTACAAGATGCTAAATCCAACTCATTATCAAGTTATCAACACTGATATCTGACCTGATCTGTGAGAAAGAATTTAACCTAACCTGGGGTCTTTAATTTACATGATGCATAATTCATCTTGTAATTTGTTGCACTGGCTGCAAGTGGATTCAACCACCATTAAATAGACCATGTCCTTTTCTAACAATCCAGTATCAACATCAAACACCCTTAGGTTAGGCAGTGGATAGCTAATTGCAAATTAGTTTTATTCACCCAACTCCAAAATTATTCCTCATTGTCTGAAAATCACAGCATTACCCATTTTCCTTTTCCAAACCTCCCTGAATGATGCAGGTCCACCACCGATTTTTGCCAAATGAGCAAGAGAAGAATAGGGAATGACTGGTTGCTTGAAGCTTTCATCCACATCTACTTTGGCACCATTGAAGCTGCTGGGGCGCGTACACCACCTTGTTTCCTGAAGTGAATACCCAGCTTCTTCATCTTGCTGACATTGTGAGAGAGGTTGTTGTCTTGACACCATTTTCTATCTCCTTACCTCCTGGAATTCGCCATTAATGGCTTTGCGAAGGTCGTACGGAGATTTCTTGTCCTATTCAAGATCATGAGACTTGAATGATACAGACTTGGACTTCACCTAGGAATGGACTTCAAGATATATCCCTGGCTTCAGGTTGGGGAACACTCATATTTCCTTCTTTGACATGCATTCCTCTGCACACTTAATGATAAAGTCTGTAACGGCTGTGGAATACTTATTTAGGACGGCCACAGAGTCCTTGAATGTGAACCAGTCGACCGACTCAAAATGGTTACGAAGGACCCCAATTATCTTCTCAGACCAGCACTGTACGACTTTCATACCAGAATCCTTGTCTAACCTCAGGGTGGCACAGTGGGGTGGAGCAGTAGAGCTACTGCCTTACAGCGCCAGGGACCTGGGTTCGATCCTAACTACGGGCACTGTCTGTATGGAGTTTGTACGTTTCCCCGTGATCACATGGGTTTTCTGAGTGATCTTCGGTTTTCTCCCACACTCCAAAGGTGTACAGGTTTATAGGTTAATTGGCTTAATATAAATTCCTAGTGTGTGTGTAGGATATGGAATGTGTGCGGGGTTGTATCGGTGGTTGGTGCAGACTCGGTGGGCTGAAGGGCCTGTTTCCGTGCTGTATCTCTAAACTAAAAACCTAAACCTTACAGGTTAAGATTGGGTGGCTTAGTGAAATACCTGTAAATGTATGCCTCAGCATAAAGAGTGAACAAACACACAATTAATCAACCATCCACGTTCCCTAAACATTGTTAGCATTCTATTCAATTATAAACAAAGTTGTTCCAGTTCCAAATTCAGCCAAAAGTCGCTTTGGACTCCTGCACCAATTATTTTTTTGAATTTGTTTATAGGGTCTGAGAAATATTGTTCCACTCTTGTTTTCTCTTTAAAAAGTCTAAATAGACAGAATTTAAATAATGCATTTAGGATAACATAGCCAATTGCACAATTATCTTACCATGGTGTCAGACAATGATTAGCCAATGACCTGAGTATCAGCAGTGACCTTGCAGGTTCAACCGAAGGTGGTACTTATGCAGGTAATTGCAGCTTTTAGTTGCACACCTGGCAGTCATTTGGGATTCATTCAAATCAAAGCAACCAAGGCTGGATAAAACAGGTGGAAAGTGGCACAGCAGTTGAGTTGTTGCCTTACAGCGCCAAAGGATCAGGTTTGATCCTGACTACGGGAGCCGTCTTATGGAGTTTGTATGTTTTCCCCGTGATCACGTGGGTTTTCTCCGGGTGCTCCAGTTTCTTCCCACATTCCACAGATGTGCAGGTTTGTAGGTTAATTGGCTTCTGTAAATTGTCCCTAATGTGTAGGATAGAAATAGTGTATGGGCATCATTGGTTGGTGTGGGCTTGGTGGACTGAAGGGCCTGTTTCCACACTAAATCTCTAGACTAAAACTAAACTAAATAAAAAGGGATGGAGAATCACAGAATGAGGTAGTACAAACGATAAGATCCTGGCTGATGTCCTATCTTTATGCTACTTTACAGCACTCACCCAACATCACTTGATTCCCTTAACATCTAACATTCTATTCTGTATAGCCATCTTTTTATTTGAAGACTGTGGCCACAATTAGGAACACATTGAACCTGCCCTAACATATCAAGCCTTGTAAGAATTTGATGGATTTCATTGAGATCAATTCTTGTTCTTCAACGCTCAGGAGAACAGAAAACAACGTTTTGGAACCAATTACCGGATCAAACTGCATCCTGCTGACCCATTTACCACATTTTATGATTTTATTTCAGATTGTCAACACCAGTTATTTTGATTTTTAGAATAGAGACCCAAACTGCTTAAATCTCTCATCATACAATATACCTACTGTCCGTGCAATCCACGTCTTTAGAGATACAGCATGGAAATAGGCCCTTCAGGCCACCAAGTCTGTGCCAACCAGCGATCACCCAAACACTAGCACTATCCTCTTCACTCTCAGGGGAGTTGCCATGTAAAGCGGAAAGTTTAAACAGGTGGCCAGTAAGAATGATTTAGTGGGGACAGCACATTTAGAAATGATGAATGATTGCTGAGAGTAAGAATAGTGAGGAATTGCTGAATGTGGGGACTGAAAGAGCAAAGATACATTTCAACAAGAAGCCTAGATGGAGGCTGGAATGCAATAGATATCAACAATTTAAAATAAAGGGGAGGTATGAAGGGAAATGTCCAAAAGGATTGAAGCCGTGGCCAAGGTATAATTTGGTGATCAGGGCTACTGTGCCTTCAAGAAAGTGGAGATTTTACAATTACTGATTAATTCTATAAAATCAGGAAGTGTGCTTAAAGTAGAATTAAACTAATGAACCCCATTACACCACCAATGAACAGAATGAAAACCAGCAGGCAGAGTCCCAAACGATATTTTGGCCACGAGGAGCAGCACCAGCACTCACCGCCTCCCGGCCCGACCTCAGGCCTGGACCACGGAGGACGCCACCGTTGCCGACCTCCACGTCGATGCTGCCGCTGACCTTCACCCCCTCACCGATTACGCCGATCTTCGCTGCCTCACCGGTAACACCCCCTCACCGATTACGCCGACCCTCACTACCCCCCTCCCCCCCCCCGCGGTTCCTCTGACTATCGGCACCTTAACGTGACAGCCGAACCTCGCCGCCTCACTGGGACGGTCCAACCTCGCCGCCTCACCGAGCCCTCCGAACCTCTCCGCCTCACCAGGATCGCTGAACCTCTCCGCATCACTGGTCATCCGCTGACCGGGACCTCCTATGCTTCGCCCGCCGACCTGGACTCCACTACCCGCGAGCCTCCACAATCGATTCCACCAACCCTCGCCACTCCACCGCTCTCCAGCAGGTCACAGCCATCGCTTTACCTTACCAGAGTCCTAGGCTCAGCACCGGGCCTGAAGTCTCCACGCTGCAAACTCTGACATCACGGGGTCTGGCTGTGCTGGGTCCTAGTGCTAGAGAGGAGAGAGGGGCAGGGCTGCCAACTCTCATGCATTGAGCGTGAGCACGCATTTTGCCAAATTCTCACGCTGACCACAAATTTCTCACGCTCTGTCATGAGAAATTCCGTGATCAACGAAAATTTCAAAACTCATATCAACTGCATGGGTCACGGGTGTTGGAAGCAGAAGCAGCGGCGGGGACAGATGCGGAAGGGCAGCCGGGGATGGTGAGTGTTTGCCGGGCTGGCGAGTCGCTCACTGCAGCTCCGGCCATGGAGCAGCCTCATTGCAAGAGTCCCGGGCCGTTGGAGGCGTTGTGCCGCTGCCGTGAGAGTCTCTGTGGCAAATTTGCCCAGGTGACCGGCATGGATCAGGCTGCGGCTCAGTGCATCCTGGAGGACAACCAGTGGCTGCTGGAAGTAAGTACCAAGCACTGGGTAGAAACGGTGGAAGATAGTGGACTTCAAATGGGAGTTATTGGAGAAAGCATCCTGCTTGCCTGCTAAATTTTCACTTACTGTAACTGCAGGAAAAATGTTCCTGATGTTGGGGGAGTTCAGAACTAGGGGGTCACAGTTTAAGAATAAAGGGTAGGCCAATTATGACTGAGATGAGGACAAACTTACTTCACGCAGAGAGTTGTGAATCTGTGGAATTCTCCGCCACAGAAGGCAGTGCAGGCCAATTCACTGGACGTTTTCAAGAGAGTTACATTTAGTTCTTGGGGCTAATGACTGATTCCTGGGATGTCAGGACTTTCATATGAAGAAAGACTGGATAGACTCGGCTTGTACTCGCTAGAATTTAGAAGATTGAGAGGGGATCTTATAGAAACTTACAAAATTCTTAAGGGGTTGGACAGGCTAGATGCAGGAAGATTGTTCCCGATGTTGGGGAAGTCCAGAACAAGGGGGTCACAGTTTAAGGATAAGGGGGAAATCTTTTAGGACCGAGATGAGGAAAACATTTTTCACACAGAGAGTGGTGAATCTCTGGAATTCTCTGCCACAGAAGGTAGTTGAGGCCAGTTCATTGGCTATATTTAAGAGGGAGTTAGATGTGGCCCTTGTGGCTAAAGGGATCAGGGGGTATGGAGAGAAGGCAGGTACAGGATACTGAGTTGGATGATCAGCCATGATCATATTGAATAGCGGTGCAGGCTCGAAGGGCCGAATGGCCTACTCCTGCATCTATTTTCTATGTTTCTAATGAAATCAAGGGATATGGGGAAAAAAAACAGGAAAGAGGTACTGATTTTAGATGAACAGCCATGATCATATTGAATGGCAGTGCTGCCTCGAAGAGCCGAATGACCTATTCCTGCACCTATTTTCTATGTTTCTATGCTTGAGTATATGGCAATAAAACTCGATCGCTTGATTTTGAAGCATTCATGCATGGTGAAGGTACAATGTAGTCATAGAGTGATACAGTGTGAAAACAGGCCCTTCGGCGCAACTTGCCCACACACGCCAACATGTCCCAGCTACGCTACCTGCTTTTGGTCCATACCTCCAAACCTGTCCTAATCATGTATCAGTCTAACTGTTTCTTAAATGTTGGGGTGGTCCCAGCCTCAAATACCTCCTCTGGCAGCTTGTTCCATACACCCACCACCCTTTGTGTGGAAATAGTTACCCCTTAAAAAGTTACCGCTTAAAAATACTTCATACAAAAAACATTGAAATCATACTTCTACAATGCACTAAAACATGATTTTAATACATCAAATTTCAAAAATTCCCTACCCTGGGAGGGGGGACACCCCCCTTCCACACCCTCTCCCCACTCGGTTGCTCCACTCCATCACCGGGTACCCTCAAGCCAGTGATCAGTGATCGCTCAGCCTCCCCACTTTCAAAAACGCTCTGCGACCTCTGGTTCAGACGGAGAACACTACCAAATGTGAGCGGGGAACTGAGGCCAGTTGTCTGTGATGTCTGGATCTCAATGCTCAGCGCTTCATGTTTCGGAGTTGGCTAATGTTATTGATTTGTAATTAGTTGACAAAACCTTAATTTAGTCTTTAGAGGCTTTAGACTTCATAGAAAAAAACTGCAGATGCTGGTTTACACCGAAGTACTGTGTTACTCAGCGGGTCAGGCAACATCTCTGGCGAAAAAGGATGGATGATGTTTCGGGTTGGGACCCTTCTTCAGATTGAAAGTAGGGGGTGGGGGGTGAAGAGGTGGAGGCAGGAAAAGACCAAGGCCAATCAGGGTTATTTGTTGCCATCCCTGACTGGTCCATATCTTTTCTCGCATTCAGATCTTCACCTTGGTAGTAGGAATAAAGGCATAGACTATTTTCTAAATGGGGAGAAAATCCAGATGCAAAGGAACTCAGGAGTGCTGGTGCAGGATTCCCAAAACATTAATCTACAAGTCGAATCAATAGTTTAGAAAGCAAACTCAATGTTAGCATTTATTTCAAGCGGGTTTGTATACAAAAAACAGGGATGTAATGTTGAGGCTCTATAAGGCGCTGGTAAGGCCGCATTTGGAATATTGTGAGCAATTTTGGGCACCATATTTGGGGAAGGATGTGCTAGCTCTGGAGAGAGTCCAGACAAGGTTTACAAGAATGATCCCAGGAATGAGTAGTTTGATCCCTATGAGGAGTGTTTGTCGGCACCTGCGCCTGTACTCGCTGGAATTTTGAAGAATGAGGGGGGGACCTCATTGAAACAGACAGAATAGTGAAAGGCTTGGATAGAGTAGATGTGGGGAGAATGTTTCCACTAGTGGGAGAGTCTAGGATTATATGTCATAGCCTCAGAATTAAAGGATATTCTTTTAGGAAGGAGATAAGAAGGAAATTATTTGGTCAGAGAGTGGTGAATCTGCGGAATTCTTTGCCACAGAAGGCTGTGGAGGCCATCAGTGGACATTTTTAAGGCTTTTAGTACAGGTGTCAGAGGTTATGGGGAGAAGGCAGAAGAATGGGGTTAGGAAGGAGAGATTGATCAGCCATGATTGAATGGCAAAGTAGACTTGATGAGCCAAATAGCCTAGTTGTATTCATCACATGACCCCCCCCCCCCCCCCCACACACACTACTTTCAGTCTGAAGAGGGGTTCCAACCCAAAATGCCACCCATCCTTTTTTCTCCAGAGATGCTACCTGATCCGCTGAGTTATTCCAGCATTTTGTGTCTATCTTTAGACTTTAGAGACTTTTAATTAGGCTTGTTATTGTTTCTTGTATGAGGTAAGTGAAAAGCTTTGTTTTGCAAACCATCCAAACCGATCCGCCATACATAGAAACAATTAGTTCAAACTAAAGTACAATAGATACAGCAAAAGAGAAGTTAGACTGTAGAATATAGTCATCAGCATTGTAACGCATCAATTCCATAGGCAAAATCCAATGTCCTCAATGTGGTACAGGTGAATCAAACAGTACCTTTCACAATTTAATGCCAATTATGAAATAATTTTGATTATAAGGAAAAGTTAAGGTACTGTACATTTATGCATTTACTCTTTATGAGCATGCAACGCCGCCAGACCAACAGGCCTTCATGGTCAGGTTAAGAATTCTACAGCTATAACAACTGGGACTTGAAAATGGCACCAGATCTGGTGACTCTGTATACTGTCTCAGTGTACTACTACCATACACTTGTACTGTTTCTGCAATGCTTATCTAAGATGTATCCAAGTGCTCACATATAGTGATACTTGTACTGAACTGTATATAAAATTAAATTTCACTCTATCTCGGTGCATGTGACAAATAAGGTGCCATTGAACCATCATCATGCTAGTCAGACACGGATTGTAAATGTTCACATTTTCATATTTTATTCTCATCTGATCCTAAGATGAATGATTGATACGTTCTTCAATAATAAAAATATGTACAGTGTAGATGCATACTCTATACTGTACTGCACTATAATCACTATTGGACAAAGGAGGCACGTGATAAACTTACATTGGACTGAGTCTGGAACAAGAGCCAATGCAAATATTGGCTCTGCCTAGATCAAGAACTAGCAAAACCATCACATCAGACTATATTTAAGCCATACACGTAAACACCAGTGACAGTGTCACTGTGTATGGATATGCGCTCAAAACCCCCTTCAACAAGTGTATATAGATTTTGTGAAAAGGGTCTTGACCATTTCCTAATCCTTACTGACAGCTATTCCAAATGGTTGTTAGAAGCTAAGCCCACTGAAAACTTCCAACATCACATTCATAATGAATCTTCAATGAGTTAATACTTTTATTGTGTTACATGGTCTGCAAAGGAAAATAGCCTTTGACAACAGATTGCAACTTCAACTTTGACAGTTTATTGGTTCTGTGAGAAGGAATGCCAACAGACTTCCATCCCATTTTCATTTAGCATCAATGAAGCGGCTGAATGATCTCTTGGAATATTCGAGAATGCATTGTAGTAGCAAGGACCAGTTCGAGTATAAATCATTGTTTGGCAAATATCCTGATAACATTTCAGACCATGGCACACATCGCTACAAGATTAACGCCAGCAGCACTTCTCAAAGAAGACGATTGCTTACAAGGTTCAGCTAAGTACAGCCAAATTTTATTAAAAGAGCATGACAGAAAAAAAAATAATAAAAACAAACTGGTTCTTTTTTTGATTGGAGGCAGAGTTGATTTGCACTTCCAATATGACCACTTTATTGCAAAAAATGCTGAAAGTCTAGCCAGGTTTCTCCACTGCACAAAACTGAAACATCACCCACTCCCTTAAAAAAACCCTCTGAAATGCAGTGATAGCCATCTGTGGATGTTAGTCTCTTTTTGTTGTGTGCACTGTGAATTGATAACATCCTAAATTTCTATTTGCTGTGAATAAATCTAGCTCAAGGGAGACTAAACCGTCTGAAATAACATGTCCATTATTATCATCAATCCTCAGAATATAAAGTACGGAGGTCATTGTGGTCACATTTTATGCAGTGCCCAAAGAGTGGAAAGTCTCTGAAAGGGAAATATTGGGATGCAATTGTATTCTCGAGGAATTTGCTATTCTCCAGGTGCTGCTTAACGTGGGAAATCTCATTAAAACTGCTAAATGTGATGTATAGCAGAAATAAATATACTGGTTAAAATAGCTATTTTGCTTGTGAACTGATTCTAACTTGTGCTTTCTAAATATTAACTCATTTATTAGCTCCCCATAGCAACGTATCTGAAAGAACAATGTAACCCGGACAGTCCTTTCAGGTGAGGCAGAGGTTCACTTGTACCTCCTCCAACTTCAACTACTGTATCCATTGTTCAAGGTGTGAACTCTTATACATGGGCGAGACCAAACGTAGACTGGGCGATCGTTTCGCTGAATACCTCCGCTCAGTCTGCCTGAACCTATCTCATCCAGTTGGCAAACACTTTAATTCCCCTTCCCACACTGACCTTTCTGTCCCCGGTCTCCTCCATTGTCAGAGTGAGGCCATACGCAAATTGAAGGAACAGCATCTTATATTTCGCTTGGGCAGCTTACAAACCAGTAGTAGCATTTCAGTATTGATTTCTCTAACTTCAAATAACCCCTACATTCCCTCTCCCTCCATCCGTTCCCCATCCAAGTCATACCAGCTTCAAAATCGTCTTGTTGGATCTCAATATCTGTACTCGTTCTCACCTACCAAACAGCTAACAATGGCCTGTTTCCTTTATTGTTACTTTTTTACATTTCTTTCATTTATATATTTTATATCTCTTTACATCACTGTCTATATCTCCCATTTCCATTTCCCCTGACTCAGTCTGAAGGGTCTCAACCCGAAACATCACCTATTCCTTTACTGCAGAGATGCTGTCTGACCTGCTGAGTTACTCCAGTTTTGTGTCTATCTCCAAATATTGTTTTTGTATTGTCATTGGCCCTTTCTTATGAATGCATCAGTTACTTTTAAATTCTTAAACTTAATGTAACATTGCATCTTATAAACATGCAAAATAGATTTTTTTAATGCATTTTGCACCATGCATTATGGTACATTTTACTCTGTGGACATTGTTATATAAAGATTGAAAATGTATTCTGTATTTGAATATTGCATTATGAGGTGCATGGCAGCACCGTACTAACATTCTTCTAGGTTTTGGGAAAAGCAACATGCAGTCAGATATCAGACTTTTAGCCCTTAATACCTGCTTATCACAATTACACAGTACATCAGAACAGTCAAAATGAATATATTTGTTACAAAATATTATAGGAATTGATCGTTGTAAATAGAGCTCCACCATCACAGCAGTTTCTAATGGATATTGTTAAGCCACATTTAGATCATTAAACTAGTTGCCAACATTGCTCACCATTTTATTTTTAAGGTTGTATAATCTCTCTTTCCTGAATATCCAATATTTCAAACTCTCCAGAGAGCTGCTTAGCTGATGTCAGCTAGAGGCTCCATGTGTGACTGGCTCAATTTCTGGCACTGGCTGGTAAAGTCTGTGTAGTAATACTTGGCTAGTGCTGCAGTCTGTATCATTTCCGTGGAATAGTTTCCAGGACTATCTGCATTGCTCCTTGGGAGTCATTTTTCGAGCAAGGATATTAATGCAACAAATTTGTCGGGGTACTGTTGTTCTGAAAAATATGGTGCATTGCACGCAGAGAACTTTCAGCAATTTAATACATTGCAGCATGAATGCTATTTTGAAAATGATTTATTTTAAAATTAACATCTCAATTGAGAGGATACTTTACACTGAATGTAGTCTCCCTCTCTTTAACTTCCACCTTAATTAAATAATATAAATAATGGATTCCAATCAGTGAATCTATGACAGTAATTCAATCTGGAGGTTATGATGACTAATCCCAATTGCTCATCCTTTCCAAAGTGAATGACATCATTTGAACATCTCGTTTAGACTGCCGCCTTGCACTTCAGTATAAACTCGCTGCAGTATAAACTGGACTGCAGATTGCCCTCAAGTTTGTCAAGATGATGAGAGTGACCTCAGGTGAACATTCCTGTTTACCAATGGGCCAATGAACATCTTAAAAAGTGGGTTAAACCAAATTTTGTTTGAACTTCATACTTGAGGTTCAAATGACAATAAATAAATTGTATAATTGTGAGTTACTACCTGGGTGAAAATCTTTTTCCAAATGGCCAGGGTAAAAGTTACTAAACAGGATTCGATCAACTCAATGCTAGGGCTTCCTTGAAATGTTAAGTAATGTTTCCTTTTCAAAGTGGGTATATCCAAAATTGTCAATTTCATTCCTGGAGTACAGCATATCTTGAGTTTACATTACAACCATTTTGAATTGCATTTAGAAACGACAGTTGATGGCTAATTTTCTCAAAGGACTCCCAATGAAAATGCAGACTTTTCCAGCCTCTCTTGTTCTGATGCCAATGGACTGTGTGTGTGAGTTTCAAGACTTGCCAGTAGCTGTGCCAGGTATTTTACTTGGTACATAATGGGAAACAGCAATGCGAGGAAGTGGGAAAAATAAACACTATTTATATGAAGAAGCAGAGAACTGTAGATGGTGGTTAATACACAAAAGGACACAGTGATGCATTGGTAGAGCTGCTGCCTTACAGCAGCTGAGACTCGGATTCGATCCTGACTATGAGTGCTGTGTGTACGGAGTTTGTACGTTATCCCTGTGACCATGTGTGTTTTCTCCAGGTGCTCCAGTTTCCTTCCACACTACAAAAACATACAGGCTTGCGGGTTAATTGGCTCAGTAAAAATAATTGTAACTTGTCCCCACTGTGTAGATACTATTAGCGTATGGGATGATCTCTGGTCAGCGTAGGCTCAGTGGGACAAAAGGCCCGTTTCCTGTATCACTAAAGTCTAAAGTCATAGAGTGCTGGAGTAGTTTTATTTTCCATTAGGATACTTGAAGGAAATAAGCAAAGGATTGAACCTGAAACAGTACCCATTGATTTGTTTTTCACTAAATTTTAATAAGGGAAAAGGTTGTTGAGATTTAGCCAAGTGGTCCTGGCAAAAGCTAAACTCAGTTTATCAGTGAATAAGTGCCACTGGATAGTATTGTTGGTGACTTCTGTCACTTTACTGATAGACAGTAAACCAACTGGACAGCAAATAGCCAAATTAGAAGTGCCCTGCCTTTTGTGATTGTGATAAATTAATTTACATTTTCTGGGAAATGTCAGAGTTGTAACTATACTGGGATAGGTTGGTTCAATGTTGTTCCCTCACTATTTTCTGTATTGAAATTAACAAGATCATCTTGATGTAAAAAAAGTTTTCTATAGGAAAAAAACTTTACCAACAGCATTGTATGACTTTTAAATCAGCCACCATGTTATTGCAGTAAAAATATATAATTCACCAGCCATTTAAGAGAGGAATAATAGTTTTAAATCAGTGTCTCAAAAAGTATTCACCCACTTGTTTTCTTTGACTCCCGAAGTCAATTGAATTGAAATCACTAACATCGTTCGCATGTAGACTTATGGGTTGATGCAAAGGTTTAAAAACTGCAAATCACTGGTTTGGGATTTTTCTTCAGTTGTAGTCCCACAATTTCTACTACAAAGCCTTCAGTTCTACACCTCCATAGCTCTGCAGAAGTTCAGAACGCCCCCACATAACTTGTGCAAATTCCAAACTCCCACACAGTTGCATACTCGTCATCTCCAATGTGCGCTGCACGCTCAAAGATAAGACTACTAAGAACTTTTGAAACTTTGTCGGCACCAGAATCGTGGCGACTCTTTGTACTGCCTAGGTGAAGTCTGTTGTGTGTTTTTACCAGATTGTATGCACAAAAAAAGAATTTCACTATACCTAGGTACGTGCGACTATAAAGTTACATTGCATCAATGAAGATGGTATGTAAACTTTCATAACTATGCTGTCGAATATGCCCATGGAAGCTGTACTTGGCTAAAAGAATGGAGTTATAGAGTCTGTAAGCAAATGCAATAATGGCTGTAAGACGCAAATGTAGTTATTATTTCTGGCATAACTGTTACAATGCTCATCTGACAGCGACACTAGCTAGTGTATAAGTACAAGTTATGTTACAGTTATACAAAGCTCACCAGAGAAAGTCTATTTCTGAACACCATAGCACAGAAATTTGATCTAAAGAGGCGTACAGCACAGAAAGGAGCCATTCAGCCAACCTTATCCATGCTGGCCAAGTTGGCATGTTGGGCGGGCCCCATTTGCCTGCATTTGGCCCATAACTATCAAAACTCTTACTATCCATAAATCTGTTCAAATGTTTTGAAGTCACAATTGCATCTGCTTTTAGTGTTTTCTTTGGCAGCTCATTTCAGATATGGACTACTCTGACTGTAAAAATTGACCACAAAATAGTCTTAAATCTCTCCCCTTATCTTAAGCCTTATCCTGGGGAAAATATAGTAAGCATTCACTTTATCCATGCCCCTCATCATCTTGTGCACCTCAATGATCCCTCAGACACCTATGCTTCAAAGAAAAATGTTCCATCCTAACCAACCTCTCCATTTGACTCGAGCACGCAAACCCAGGTAACATCCTGGCGAATCTCTTCTGTACCCTTTCAAATAATAACATTCTTCCTAGAGCTGGGTAGCTAGAACTGCAGTTTCCCTGGTGTGGTCTCACATTTGACTTGAACAGCTGCATCTTGATGTGCCAAATTACTTTATACTCAAAACCCTTCCCATTGAAAGGAAGCATGCAAATGCCTTTGCCACACTGTGTGCTACTGGCCTCAAGTTCCTTGGAGAAAGACAAAATACTGGAGTAACTCAGTGGGTCAGGCAGCATCGTTGGAGAAAAGGAATAGGTGACATTTTTGGTCGAGTCCCTGGCTTCTCCTTGCAGCACTTCCTAATTAATGGTACATCATTTGCCACACTCCAGTTTTTCAAAACTTCAACTCTGACTAAAGACAATGCAAATATCTCTGCAGGGAAGTGATACACAAACTAGGAATGCAACCTACATTTTTAAAATCACCCAGTTCAAAATATTAGAGGAAATAAATAGAATAGAAACTATTGCTGCTATGAGCAGAGCTAATAATAGAGGACATGGTGTGTAGAAAAGGAGGTTGAAATTAGGAAACATTAGGAAAGCTTGCATCTCCTCTTCAAATGAAAATTTTAAATGGGATCAGAGAGAATTTAACAATGGCACAACAGGCATGAAGTTAAAAACAACTGGTTCTTGGGTTCTTATTGTCTTAACATATACAGCCAAATGTAAGTAACATCATCTCATAAACAGATGTGAAATGACTGATAAACGAGCAAAGTAGATTGACTTGGGGACAGAAAAATACCACCAGAACAAGGTGGATCCGGCTAGCATCTCAGCTTTGATGCAAACAATTTAGAAAATTAAAACAAGCCTTTGATTATATGCAATAGCAAAGTGATCTTCACTTCTTGAAGACAGAACTATCCAAGTGAAGGTTTGCAATCCTAGCCCTCGGATTCATTCATAGAAATCTAGAATCAGTCCTTAACTTGGTGGGTTTACAAGGAAGGCTAAAGGACGTATTTCCTTGCTGTATATAGCTTTAGCAGAAGAGCATTAACTTGGATAATGGTCTTTTAGCTTTTATAAAGGCCCTATAGATCTTAGGTAGCCACAAAATGCTGGAGTAACACAGCGGGGCAGGCAGCATTTCTGGAAAGAATGAATGGGTGATGTTTTGGGTCGAGACTCCCTATAGATCTTCATCTATTCCAAGTTTTATATTTGTTAATTTGTTATTTTTTGTAATCTGGACATAGCTGCTAAGGTATGCATTTATTGCCCATCTCCAACACCCCTTTAAGAGAATGGTGTGCAGCCACCTTTAAGTATCTTGGTTATCTGATTAAAGTACTCCCACAGTGCTTTTGGGTAGAGTTCTCAGACTTACTTCAGTAGGAAGCTCAGTGATACATTTCTAAATAAGGATACTGTGCCACATGGCAAACCTACAAATGGTGGAGTTTTCATCAGTCAACTGCCCTCGTCTTTTAGTGTTAGAAGTTATGGGTTGGAATGGTCTCATCATATGATCATATTTGGGGGTGTAACTTACACTTTTTGTAGATGGTACACACTGCAGCCATCTATGCAAAGAATGTTTTGAATGGTTGATGACTTGTAAATCAAGTAGGCTGCGTTGTCCCATTTGGTGGCAATCTCTTTCAGTTCAGGTGGAGTTGCACTCAGTTAGGCAGATGCAACTTGGGTCTTGTCAAGGGAGGACAAATTTTGAGAAGTCAGGAAGTGGGTCACTCACCATAAGATACCCAGTTTCTCCTATACTCTTTATGCCACAGTACCCATGTGAAAAGGGAGCACGAAATAGCTCCGAGAAAGAAGGATGAGAAACCAAAAAGACTGGAAGTATATTAAGGTAAAAAAGGTAACTAGAGAGAATAGGACCCCATAGAAACCACAACGAATCTATCTTTTATTTACTGTAGAAAAAGGCACAGAAATGAGGGAACTTGGAAAGTTAGTGATATCTTGAGGTCAGTCTGTATTACAACCGAAGAGGTGCTGGATGTCCTAAAACACATGAAGGTAGTTAAGTCTGTTGGGCTTGGTTACATACATCCAAGGACCCGGTCAGAAGCTAGAGAAGAATTTGCAGGAACCCCGGCTGAGATATATGTACAAATCATCTTTATACATAGGTGAGATGGCAGAAGACTGGAGGGTGGCTTATGTTTCTCCATTTAAGGATGCAAAAAACCTGCAACTATAGAACAATAAGCCAAACATCTGTGGGAGTAGTTATGGAAGCAAATTGGGGAATAAGATTTGGAAAGAGAGGGGGTGATTAGGAATAGTCAGCAAGGTTTTGCGCATGGAGGATTGAATCTCAAATTTGCTTGAGTATTTTAAAAAGGTTGATGAGGGAACTGCCGTAGGTGGTCTAAACAGACTTCAACAATGTCCTGCCTGATATGCTGCTCTGAAAGGTTACATTGCAACAATCCAGGAAGAGGTAGCTAAATGGATACAGAATTGGCTCTGGTGAAAGGCTGTGTTTTGGAATGGAGGCTGGAGACTAGTGGTGTTCCTCAAAGGGTTGGCGCTGGGCCAAATGCTGGTCATCTACAATGATCGGGATGATCAACATGATGAAAAACATCTCGTCAGCCTTTTTCTGATGAAATTAAACATTCCCTCTCCAATGTCTTTCGAGGAATCATTTTTGTATATCTCCTCTGTACCATCTCCTGTGTCTTCACATTCTTCCTATAATGAACACAATTGAACACAATATTCCAACTGACATCAGGCCAGTGTTTTATAATGAACATGAGTTTCCATGCTTTTATACTCTAAGCTGCTTCTGATGAAGTCCACAATTGTGTTTACTTATTAACCACTCAACAACTTGTGCACCCATACTTACCAGCTCCCTCCGCTTTTATAAAAATGTTGAAAAAGCATCCTTTATTCCAAATTGGTCATAAGAATACGAGTGGCATCTTTGTATTAAACGCAATTTACCATGTGGTTGTCCATTCTACTCATCTTCTTGGATTTTGTTCTAATTTATCAGAGTTCAAGTTCAGAAACCTGCCAAGTACACATAATCAGATTTAGCAATAGGGGCTTGCATTGCACGAGACTAGATCAAAAATGTGCACCCAAAAAAAGACTAGTACAAATTCCTGGGTAGCATTACGTCCTCTAGTCTAAAACACCAACACACATGCCTGTTACTTAGCCACCTTCATATCCATATTGCAACATATTTTCGAACCAGTTCTGCAACATGTTATCAAATCTTCTTGAAGTCTTGGTACAACACATCAACTGTATCATCTGAAAATTCTGTCACCCTGCAAAAACTCTACTGGATTGGTTCTTCATAATTTACCCTTAAAACCAATTGAGCCCTTTACTAATCCTAACCCAGTTCAATTTTTCTAATCATTTTACCGGGCGTATCCTTAGTCCAATTTTCAAATAAAAGTGTAAATGTCACACTATTCCTCAGGCACCACCCCTGTATTGAAAACATATCTAAAGATTATGGTCGGTGCCCCTTTGACTTGCCTCTTATTCCATGTTCAGCCATTTAAAAAAAAAAATAACTTCACATCTGGCTAGTATCATAAGCATCTCCTCTATCATTAATTTGGAACCACCCCATTACCTGGTGAAGATAGATGCGAAGTACTAATTTCTTAACATAGTCCTAACCATCCAAATCCCCATTTTTGTTGTCAATGCACACACAACATACCTTATTTACTTTTGGATTCACATATATGTTGGCATCTAATTTCTTGTCATAAATTCTCACATTACATTTCATGCTTGATTTTTCTGTAATTATCCCCTCCCCCCCCCCCCCCGCAAACCACTTGTCATTGGCATAATTCTATATTTATGCTACTTTTAAAAACTAAATTAGGTAACAAACAAAATAATTCACTGGATTAACAAGATTTAACCAACACCTCTTTAGAATGCATTAGAAAGTTTAATATTTTATAGTCATTGGGGAATAAAAAAGGACAAGGACAAGGCATTTAGCGGGTGGTTTTTATTCTATATTAAGACAATGAAGCCAGAGGACACCAAGGAAGCCTGCAGGGTGGAAGGGAGGGATATCCGCAATACATAGCAAAATAAAGTGATAAGTTCTATTGTACAACATGTTAGAATGAGCATATACAGGATTTTATGTGCAATGTAAACAATACCCCAAACAGGCATTCACTTATCAAGAGTATAACAGAATACATACTACAAAATTGGCTACATAGCTGGATCTTTCAGAAAAGATATTTAGCCAGTTTAATTCATACGCACGAACATTTGATTATAAACAGCAATAATTACCTTTTACATACCTATAGCAATTAGCTTACATCAAAGCACTTGATATGCCATTAGACACGCACACACATCCGACAAAAAAAGAGATTTCTTAAAAAATCTCAAAGTGCACAAATGATTGAGGGTTGAAAACTTTAGCAAATATGCTTTCAGCTAAATTGCAAAAATACTGTTGAGAACAGAACCTTAATGCAATTTACAACAATTAGAATTCAGATGCACGAATAAACATGGGTTTCCATGCCACAAACTCATTGTGCCCACAAAAAAAAAATTTGTCGTATATTTTCAGGAAGTTGGTGGCCTATTTAAGAAAAAAGGCATTCAGCAAGTCTAACATTACAGATAAAAGGCAAAATTACATGTTCTTTTTAGCACCTGCTGATCAACCCAAATGTACCCCCCCCCCCCCCCCTCCAAAACCAGCATTCAAGTAAACTACACTGAATAGTTTGCTACGTGCTTTAATACTAGGGGATAAGCCACATATCTGTTGCTCTTCACTAAACTTTGGTTCCACCTGCCAAAAATAATGTCATTAATGTTCCACTGGCACTTTTAGAATCTTTGTAGCCCGTTTGTGAGATGGCGGCCCATATGAAAAATAAACCAAGGAATAATAAATCCCATATTTGATGGTTTTAAAACTCTTGTAAAGTGCTTTAGAATCCTAAGACACAAATCATCAGCACACAAACAAGTTGAGTAACCTTCGAAGCGACCATCATTAAAAGCATTAAAAAAAATTAACATGAAGCTGAAGCAGAGTTCAAAAGAATTAGAACAGGTAACAAAAGGTGTGACCGTTTCTTTCACAAGCATAAAAGAATCACCTATATTACAAGGGTTGGAGGTTCTTGAAACTTGACGACAGATTTTTTTTTAAAGTATCAAACTGGAACTGCTTATCGGGCTTGAAACTCAGTATACGCTTTCAATTCCCAAATAAGTTGCCATGACAAGTTACATTGTGTACCAGTTCCAACGACCGTTATGGAGAGTGGATTAAGGCTGTCCAAATTCTAAGTACAAAGACCATTAAATAGACAAAAACTATTTGCTGTTATTCCAAATTGAACAGGAAAAAATGAATATCAATTTGAAATTGATATATTTTCCTCCCACATCCACTACATCCAAATTCTAGTTATTTTATCTAATAGGTAGAACGGTCTAATATAAAATGTAATAAATAGTACATAGACTGGAACAATTTGGTTTGGTTTCTAAGAATTATTCATCTTTAGGTGATAGAAATATTAAATTTACAGAATTAAGTTAAATAAAATCACATTTAAATACATTGCCGTAAAAAATACTTGACATTTGCAAAATAAATCTAGTGTTAAATAGTTTCCCTGTATTGTACAAGTACAATGCAATGTTAAACATTTCTGTCAAGGGTTTCATCCCAATTGTTTTGGACAAACTTGCAAATCTAGGAGTTTAAAGTGGAAGGGAGAACACAGAGCACACACCTTAGTGTGCAAAAGGCAAAAAAAGAGACAACCTCAACGTGTGATTTTTTTAAAATCTGTTCAGCATTCACAAATGATTTTCAATAAAGCCAGGCACACTTGAAGAGGTTATTAAGAAAGATCCATTGTCAACTTATATTTTAAATAATTCCATATCATACACAATTTGAATAATGCAGGAAACAAGGACTAGTGGAAATGGTTCAAGAGTTCCGTAGGAGCTAAAAAGCACATCATTGTATAATGCCTTCCATTCAAAGTAGCTCCAAGCATATTTTTATCCATTGCTTACTGGCCTGTTTTCCAAAAGTAACTCTTTTGTATCAATACCATTTTACAAATGCCTGGGAGATCAATAACTAATTAATAGTATGTTGAAAAGTACAATAAATTCCTGGGAAGGACACAAAAAGAATCTGTAATTCTTTAATGTTTTTTTTCTTCTTTGGATTACACTATACTTACTAGTATACAATATTTGTTAGTGGAAGCTAAAACATTTGATTTACATTTCAGCTGCATTCATTCTCAATAAACAAAAAATTCTGCACAAAAAAATCCTACCAGCTTTATCTTTAAATAAACAGACTGAATACATTGATTTAGTTTGGGAGAAAGTTAATTGTTAATTTAGATATAGGTTTACAACCATACTACAATTCCAAGTTGCTCTCAATTAAACAAGTAAAACGATCAAGAAATTAAACATGTTCCCCTTAACTAGAATGATTCAAGTATCTTGAAACATTTTCCCAAAAAAGGCATTTTTGAAGGTAATTTAAATTGTATATCAAGTGCAACAAATGGTATTCAGGGGCTGCAATTACAGAAAGTTTAAGAAGAGGGTAGTTGCAGTTGAACCATTTCTATAATTTAGAATACGTATCACCGGACACAATAAAGATGGCAATTCTGCAGATTACTAATCTTTTGAAATTTCAAAACCAGGTAATGGGGATAAAATATTAAGGGTGTCAGGCAGTTGATACAAATCGCTACAGCCTAAATGTGCAACATCCAAACATTTAATTAGACATTAAAAATAAATGACACATTCTAATTGTATGTATGGCAAGAATTAGACCTTTGTACTAAACAATCAGAATAGATTTTTACAAATGTGTTTACAAGTTTACTCAATAGCTTAAAGTTGAAAGCAATTGATGCAGTTTTAACTTACACAGCATCTCTTGACAATACATCTTAAAAATTATACAACCCTAAGGGGTTATTAGGGTAGTCGAGTGCTTTTCAGGATCTGCTTGCCTACAATAAAAATGCTAACATACTATTAAAGCAATTCATGAAAAATTAGATTAATCTTTAACATATGGAATACAACTAATGCTTGTTTAATTTGGATAACTGCATTTATTTGATGTAGAAACACAATTTAAAATTCCCACTGCATATTGAATTATTAAATTAGCATCTTCCAATACCTTTAGTCCTTGAAGGATTAAAAAGAAAATCCAGGCTGCACCAGATTGTGAATGAAAGAACATGAGAAACAATCCGGTTCCACAAAATATCTTAAGTCCTCTAACAAAGTTAACTTGCTAAAATCTGCTCTGTCAAAGTAGGAAAGTACACAGCGTGGCATGTTAGTTATCTTGTTCACATAGGCCAAATGAGCAAAGCTTGGATAGGAATTAACTGCTCACAGCCAAAATTACAGTCACCGTCTACAAAGGCCACAATGCCAAAAAACAGCAGGGTATCACAATTTTATTGAGCAACTATTGAGCTTCTGTTCAGTATTGCAGCTACTTAAAGTTTATATTTCTCTAAAGAACAAGTTTAAGAATTTTGGGACAAATATATACACGAGAAGGTTTTTTTTAAATGTTTAATCTAAATGGAACAAAGCAAACTTTCAAATACTGGTGTTATCATTTGAAGTGAAAGTGACTCTGACCCAATTGTGACAATGTACAGGTGCCAAACCAAAAGCCAAATAGTTGGTGAGCATTCTATGTCTCGCCCAGATGGTCCAGAGTTAAATGGCAACATTCTCTCTTTTCTAGATGTTTTTTTAAACACTCAAATGCAAATAGTCTACAGCCCCAAATAATCTAATGGTTACCAATTTACTAGAAAATAAGAGGTATGATGTTCAAATGCCACCTACATTACACTAACTACTTGTATTTGAGAAACTGATATAGTAAAGATTGTTGTCACACTTCCACCAGAATTGGCTGAGATATTGTTAATTTTACAAGTTTGAGACGAGGGACATTCTCATAACAAAAATTTTAAATAGGGCAATACCCTAAATATTCAAAAATCCAGGAAAATTACTTTAATCAAGATATAATGTTCCTCCCTCCATAGAATATCATTACCTTAATTAACAACAGAAGCTGGAGTTGTTTGCTCTTTTGTCTCTGAAAATTATCCAGGCATTCAAATCAATTTAAACAATATTTTCCATTTAAGTGTTGTTGCCACTCTCATCTTTAAGTTCTAAAACAAATGTGGATATGTGCACAAGCAAAAAACATTGAATCCTTGAACTTGTTGAATCCTTGAGCAAGATTTCTAAACATAATCTAGAAATATTGCACAACAATCTCAGATTTTACCCATGACAATGACCTGTTCTGGTCAGATTTAAATCACACAACCAAAATTCCACTCAGGAATGCAAGTGATAATCCACAGATAAAATAACTTTTCGATCAAACGCATTACCACTGAATTTCCCCTATACATTCCAGAAACAAAAGCTTAAAAGTGATTTCAAAATAGTTTTGAAGGGCCAGACATGGGTCATAATGTACTCAAGTTGCACTTTATAACCATTCAGCAGTCAATCACAAAATAATTCCAGGAAACCAGTTATTGACAAAAAAATGCCATTGCAGACCTCCAAAAAATTCCTTCCAGTCTGGTCAAATTCATGCAGGTTGGCTGCCAGAATGCACCAAAATGGTGTTGAATCTCAAATGGCATTTCCTTAAAATTATTTTTAAATTTCATCACAATTTCCAAGATTCTATCGTAAATGTTAATTCCTATATCAAATCTGCAGAGAGCTCCATAGTTGCCCTAAATCAATGATTTTTGACCACATCCCTCAAAGACAACTGCAAAGGTACAAAGTTGTTAACTGCCAACACAATAAATACATGCATGTTAATTTGTATATAGACCTGCAGTATCCATTAATTTACAGACACAAAGTGCCAAAATACCCTAAAAGGAAGTTGCAAAAAGTTACCACATATTGTGAGTTAGTCTTAAATAATTATTTCTGAATAAGTTTATCATCTTCATAATGTCCCATATGTCAGGGTCGTCAGCAACTTCAGTAATATTAAAAAAGACAAATCCTTATTTGACCTTGGATGGTTCTCGTTCTAACCATCGCACTCGTACTTTCTGTTTATAGTGGTACTCTTTCAGATACTCTTGTAGAGGTGGGGGAAGTGTAAGGGCATCTATTCCATCATACGTTGTACAGTAGCAAATGGCTGCACGACAGATGTACTGCAGGCTGAAGGGAAGGGTCCTGGTCAGCGGAACAGTCAGCAAAGGTTCAAAAAACATGCATGAGCTGGGATCTTTGTAATGTTCCAGGAGGCCCGTTACAGTGGAGGAGTGAAAAACACAGGGATCATGAGCATCAAAACTAAAATTATGATTCCATTGCTCAATCCTAGCATGCAAGGAGCGGTTATAACGACGGAAGCTCACAGAGAAGAGGTAATCCTCTTGTGCAGAGTCCCTGAGTAGAAATGTCCCTTCAGGCTTGCCATCAAGGAGAGCCTCAGCTTCATAACGATCCATTACCCCCCAGTAACAAGGGTTACTTGTAATCTGAAGCAAGTCTGGCACCAAACAATGAATGTAATCAATTTGTGTGTGCACTTTCCAAGGTCCAGGTCTGGCAGCATGACCAATATTTTCTCCTGCCGTTGGCCGTGATTTCTGTTTTCGTGCCTGAAGACAAAGCGTAGTTGAGCCCTCCTCCACATCCCAGTCTCCATTTGTAATTCCATTATTGTCAGCAGGAAGCTCACTCATTCCAGGTGCTAACTTTGGTCCCAGTTTGTACGTTTGATTAATTTGTGCAGTGGCTTCAAAAGTGTGTATAAGGGCATTGGGAGGAGGATCAACCCCTTCTTCAATACTGAGCCTTCGTCTTTCCCTGAGCCTATCTTCTTCGTCTTCTGTAGAAGAAAAAGTAGGATCAAGCGTTTCAAGCCAACAAGTTGACTGCGAGCTTACAGGAGCTGTGTGTTGTTTAATAAGATGCCATTTCTGGGCTAGATCTGACCCAGCAGGAAAAGGACATTTTTCAAGCATCAGTTCAGAGAGCAAAATTTTTCTCCTGCTCGACAATAAACTCTTTGGCTGCTTACTATGTGTGCGCAAGGGAAAACAGAGTCCTACAGTTTCTTGGAAACGTTGGCGTATAGATGGACGTGTCATAGCACGATTAGTCAAACTCTCCATATCATGGATGGAACTCACGCCATATCTTCTTTCCCGCCTTTGTAACCCAGATCTTGATCTACTAAAACGTTTAACTGTTTCAAATGACATCTGGGATTTTGTAGAGCAAGAGTGTTTCTTCTTTCCACCCCAGGGAGCATGGCGGGAATAAGAGTCTCGTCGAACAAGGCGAGACTCCGGTCCAGCAGCTAAATTATCATTTTCTTTATCCAAATCAGCTTCAACAATCTCTGGGATATTAGAAACACAGTTTCCATTCCTTCTGTCTATGGTTAAACCTGTGTCTGTATGTTCATTTGTTGCACCCCCTAATCCTTGATGAGGCAGTTCATCAACATTTGTACTTGTGCTTTGGCCAACGGAACAACTTGGACAATTTAAACCATTTTCATTTGGGCCTCCACCTTCATTAACAAAAAAACTCTGACATCGGTACTTCAAAGTGCTCCACATCCTTCCAACTTTATCCATAGGTTAAGCACGAATCTAAAGGATATAAGAAAGAATATTAAAGACAGGGCAGAAATAAAGCCATATAGAATTTCACAAACTTTAAACCATAATCGAGGACTTTATACCAAAACTCACTTTAGCAATTAAGGTTTTCGGGCAATGTAAATTTATATGCATTTGACATTTACATATCCAAATTCCAACACCCTAAATAATGCAATTACATTGCTTTCATTAATTAAAACAAAAGTCAAGACCAGGAAACTCCCTATATTACTCGATAAACTTGCAAACAGTTTAAAGAAAACATTTGGTTCCAAGTCAAATCAGAAGAACTCAATTTGTTCAATAGCTAATTACCGGATTTGGGAATGACTTATAGGTAAATGTGGCCACAATTGCAAGATCCAAAGAAAAAGTGGAAAGAATCATTTGTTTTGCTAAAACATGAATTGTCAATTTTTGAAAAGTCTTTGACTTGAAACATCAACTCTGCCTTTCCACTCGTTGCCAGACTAGAGTATTTGCAATATTTATTTCATATGTCCAATATCTAGCTTTTGATTTTCACATTTGCAGAGTTCCCTCTAGTGATAGAATGAGATATTTTACAACACTGATTGAAAGACAGCTTTCAATCTGTCTTCCAAATGCATCAGGCTCCTCATTTTATAAATCCCAAATCATTCAGCCACAAGTTTATAAAACTGCAGTGCCTTTAGGAAGTCAATGAACTAAATTAGTTACAAATTATTGCCATCATACTGAAATGGATATGATAGTTGGTACTAAAGTAAAGGTCTAAATTAGAATTTGAATCAAACACGTGCTGGAGCAGTTGGTACAAAAGAAAATTAACCAGTTTGCCATCCAAGTGTGAATTGCAGGAGAATGCTAACATTTCAATGGTATCAAATGTTCACACTTTTGTGTTAGCTTTTTATGGTCAGATATGTGGTTGGATAAGTTAGGAGTGGGGGTGTGAGAAGCCGCTGCAGGCTTGATGGATAGTATCACAGACCAATCACCAGCCAAAAAAGGATTACAAAAACTCTGTATTTCTGCACAAGGGCATCAGATACAAAGGCTTAATATAGAAGGCTGTAAATTATGTGACCAGTTTTAAAACAATCCATAAACCAAATTAAGCCTGCCATCTGTGTCAGCGGTGCATTGTTTTGTAAATTATAGGAATTAAGCTGAAGACAAATTGTGGAATGAAAATCAATTTTCTTAAGGTAAGGGAACCAATGGGTTACAGGGTGGGGATTGTGTTCCTGGAAAACAGGTGGCATTTCTGCAATGCCAAGCCACATCATCTGCGCATGCATCAAGAAACCAGAGTTGAAAAATAGTGTTGATTTATTTACTTTATTTCACAAATTCCAAGAGAACAAATTTTATTCTGTATCTTATTTTTTCAGTGATTTATGAATTCTGAAAGACCAATTTTACATAACCCAAACAGCACTAACATGGGGTCCCTGTACTTAAGTTTACACTTGCACAAACTTGGTGTTCAATTTCCATCTACCTGATGGCAGACAAAATACATATTAGGATAAGAACATGACATCCAGCTCCTATAACAAAAGTATTATACATGCCGGCTACATTATTATTTAACTAGATAATTAACGTAGGTCAATCAAGTGCATGAAACTAGAACCTCAAGATCATTACTACAATTTCTGAATGCATAGGTTATCGGAAATCTGCCTACCCATCTGTTCCTCCAACTCACGAGGAGGCCTATAATACAGTGATCATTCTCTTACTGTTTTGTTCAGAGAATTCAAAGCAGCAGCAAGAGCTGGCTTGGCTGGTAGTGAATGGGCTGTCTCTATTAGATCCTTTGGGCATAGCTGCAATCTTACTCTCACAACACGTTGCCCAAGATAGTTGTGACGCGCGAGAAAATTGGCCACATTGTACTGAACAGTGCATTTGTGATGATCTGAACAACGATATAATGCCCCTTGGAGATGTTCACTGAGCAGCCGCAATACAATGACCCCGATGTACAGTCTATTCCCAGAGAGAGTCAGATAAACTCCTGTTGGAAGATCTCAATAAAAGCTTCACTGTAGCCCGTCTGAAATGTGGTGTTGGTTACTTCGTAAAGTAACATACAAATGCTGCTAACGACTTATTCCATGGAGCAGGCGTATGTGTTGTAGTAACACTGAAGCTCAGTGCAGCCACCACTAAGGCTTTGCGGGCAAGGACCACAATCTGGTGTCCTGCTAGACCAGAATGTATAAAACTCGGCTAAATAAGCATAGCTCTATTTGGTACAAGTTTGCTTCTTTCATCTCAAGATTGAGTCAATTTTTTATTTCAGATAGACACAAAATGCATGAGTAATTCACCTGGTCAGGCAGCATCTCTGGACAAGAAGAATAGGTAACGTTTCGAGTTAAGACCCTTGTTCAGGCTAAGTCGGGGAGAGGGAAACTTGACAACCTAATGCCCATTATCACAAGGCTTGAATGACTACATGAGAACACACAAAGCAAAATTAGGCCAAGGACCTGCTCATAATTCAAGATTGCAGCAGAACTGGTGCCTCCAATCCACTTTTCCACACAATTCACATTGCCTCCCATGAGGGACCAAGTGCTGAAGTAACTCAGCAGGTCAGCCAGCATCTCTGGAGAACATAGATTGGTGACGTTTCAGGTCGAGACTCTTCTTCCAAAAGGTCCTGTTCTTCCAAAGGCTACCTAACGTGCTGAGTTATTCCAGCACTTTGTGTAAAACACCATCTGCAGTTCCTCGTTTCTACTTCTCTCATTGCCTCCACTTTTCTAGAAGAAGCATCGTTCCAGCATCTTTCTAAAGTCAACCCTGCTCAGGATTCCAAAAGAAATTCAGCACAATTGGCCAATCCTAATCGTTCCTTACAAGGCAGATTACATTTCATGAATTAATCTGTTAAATTTATGTTGCATAGACCAACAAGACAACTTTAAATATTGAAATCATAACTGTGCAAAGTATTCCAATTAGATCTCAAAGCCCTATGGAGTTGTGGCAAGAGAGCAGCCTAACCTTTGTTCATCAATCCCGTTCATAGGTTCACAAAAAAAAAAATTGCATTCACTGTTTGTCATATCTGCAAGTTTACTTTCGGCATCTCAAACCAGTATACATTGCTCCTTCCTTGCAGAAATGTTTAGTTTCACATGGTTTCAAAATATCCTGTTCTGACATCCTCCCAATAATGGACATAATGGATGGCAGCATCACAGCAATCTCTGCTGCCATTTGTTTAGTTTGTACTTTTTCCCTGTGCAGGTTTCTCCCCCCTCTCCCAGATGTTCCATCCACATTAGTGTTAGCTGGTGACAGTTTACAAAAGTCAATTAAACTTAAATAGGTGGTAGGAGATTCAGAGTGGAACTGATGGGCATGAAAGAATAAGCTACAGGGGGCGGCGGGAACAAAAAAAAATAGGGGAAAGACAGGGGTTAATTGGAAAAATCTCTTGATAATTGCAGTACACTCAATGGGCCATTTGGATCCAACATCATATATTAATGTCAATTTTCTTGCCCACTTATTTAACTTGTCCATATTCCTTTGTCAAGGAGACCCTCTCATGCCCCACAAAAGCAGTTGAAGCAACACACCACCCTACACATGATCCACTCAAGGCCAAATCTATGGATCTCACACACTTCAGTCACCGAAGGTCTTTATATGTTAATAATCCTTGATCAAGGAGATCTTAATACAATTTGAAAGAATTTAAAAGTAACTGATGCATTCATAGGAAAGATAAACACAAAGCAGGAGTACCTCAGCAGGTCAAATGTCATCTATTCCTTTTCTCCAGAGATGCTGTCTGACCCACTGAGTTACTTCAGCTTTTTGTTTCTATCTTTGGTTTAAACCAGCATCTGCAGCGACTCCTTCAAAAAAAAAGTGCACAACTGAACACATTAGCTTTATTTGACATTCTCACATTATTGCAAGTGGAGCTTAAACTCCCACAAAACATTTACAATAAACCCAAATTATTGCAAATTGACACAAATCCCCAATGGATTGCAGCCAACACAATTTTTACTGCAAATTAACTGCTGAACTCTTTCTAGTAGAAAGTGAGAATTTTATCCAAAACTCTATCAAGTAAATCCCTTTTGTGGTCAAGTCGTATTTTTCAATCAATCGTGAACGATACAACTCACTTGAAAAGTAATCACATTGTATCTAATTATCCAGCCAACAAAGAGCTATAATGTTACACATGGCTTAAAGAGCAGTCAACTTTTACTCGTGAATTTGTGGGTACATTTCATTTTAAAATTACATTTTTGCCACAAAAAAAAAAATAGTACAAAAAGGTAGCTTTTCTGCATATTCTGCATAAACTTGAGCAATCTCGTTTTATCCCTATCCCCCAACCAACATCCCTTAACCTCTAGACAATGTTTTCTCCATTAAGTATTATTGCCTCTTAAACTATTGACCATCACCCTTTTAATAGTGTATTTGAAATCTTAACAACGCATACTTCTGCTTATACTTTTCCAAAGTGTGATACTCAGAATTGGAGATTTGTTCAGCTGGAACCAAATTATGCAAGCGTTGATCACTTTTTTTTTAACTCAATGTCATTTCTATATTCCAAATTTCATTTGTTTTAACTTCTTTGCAAACCTGACTTCCACCTTTAAATATTTGTACAATCTTCAGTCTGCTTTCTCATTCTTTCTCGCAAAATAACATTAAAATGACATTTAATGCCTGCATTGATTCCCAAAGTTTATTTAAATTTGATTTAGAAACTAAGTATCAACAATATAAATTTTCATAATTCATCCCAAATTGCCCCAAGGTGGAATCGTTGCTGCCATTAATTCCTCCATTTCTCGTGAAGGTAATCTTATGCTATTGGGTAGGGATTCTATATTTGGACTCAAATGTAAAGAAAGAACAGTTACACATTTCTGAGACAAGATCGTTGAGATGTGGAAGAGAATCTTCAGGTTTAAGTATTCCCACATGCCTGAAGCTCAACCTTCTTGGCCAAATTATGTGTTGGAAGGAGCTATTGTAGTAGTCTGATAGATAACTGCAGTCAATTTTGCAGATGGTCTACAGTGCAGTTAGGAGGAGGGGGAAGCAACAGAATGAATATTTAGGATCATGAATGAGGTAGCAATTAAGCAGGTTAAGCAGAGTTAATATTTCCAGTCAATGGTCTTTCAGAATTTTGAATTTTCAGCATCTGTAGAGCTTTTACTTTTGATTCCCATTCAAGAGATCTGATTTGACCAGGATGGTGCTTAGTTTGAGTTGTTGTCAGAGCTGCACTCATCTAGGCAAGTTAACAGTATTCCACCACACTCATGATACGTTTCTGATAGATGGTAGAATGGCTTTGGGGTGACAGTCATTTACCACAGAATACCAGGCATCTGACCTGCTCTTTTGGCCACACTATTATCTAGCTGGCCCAGTCAAGATTGTGGTCAATGGTGACCCGCAATGCTCATGCGGAGTTGGTGATATTAATATCACTAATCGTCAAGATGGGTGTTGGAGGTGAAGATGGACATTGCCTGGCACTTTTGCTTACCATGAATATTAGCTGCTGCTAATTAGTCTATGTCTAATGCTGTTGAGGTCGAGCTCCAAGTAAGTTGCTACACCCTTAGCTTACGAGATAACCATTCAATATTCTGATACAGCAGGGAAAAAGCTGTTCCCAAATCTGGTGGTACATGCTTTCAAGCTTTTGTACCTTCTGTCTGACCGGAGAAGAGGGAATGACCAGGGTGTAAAAGCTTCTCAATTATGTTACTTCTTTCTTAAAGCATGTGAAGTGTAGATTGAGCTGAAGGGGAAGGAGGCTGCGTTGTGTTATCGACTGGAATACATCCATACGTTTCTGTAATTTCTTGTGGTCTTGGGCAGAGCTATTGCCAAACCAACCTGTGATGCACGCCGATAGAATGCTTTCTATAGTGCATCTGTAGACGTGCGGTACAGCGGTAGTGCTGCTGCCTTTCAACGCCTACAGCGCCAAAGACCCGGGTTCGATCCCAACTACGTGTGCTGTCTGTAAGGAGTGTGTACGTTCTCCCCGTGACCTGCGTGGGTTTTCCTCAGAGATCTTCCGTTTCCACCTACAATCTAAAGACGTACAGGTTTGTAGGTTAATTGGCTTGCTATAAATAAATTGTCCCCAGTATGTGTAGGATAGTGTTATCGTGCGGGGATCGCTGGTCAGCGTGGACTCTGTGGCCAAAGGGCTTGTTTCCGCGCTGTATCTATAAACCAGGGATCGGCAACCTTGACCTGCATAAAGGCCAGGACGCGTGTTTGTGAGCGGATGGCGGGCCACATCTGCCACGTGTTCACATAGACCCTGTCCCTTCGAGGACGCCACCCGGAGCCCTAGTTACAGGCGCTCACGAACATGCCACACCTATGGACCATTGCCGTGGCTCTGTCTTGAAGGCGGTGGCTCAAATACTCATACTCACTCATCCCCGGCCTATTGACAACCCCAATCCCGAAAGTGAATCCCAGACACAGGTCGCGGCTTTGTGCAGGATGCGGTACAGCCAGAGCTCGGGTGCTCGGCCCCGCTCGGTGGCTCCGCAATTGCCAGTGCAGGCCTTCTTGCGGCCTTGCGTCACCACGCTTGGCGCCTCGGGCCCGGGAGGCACCGGAGATGAAGAAAGTCTGCTGGCCGGAGGACTATGGAAAAAAAAATACGCCTGGATGATTTTGGGTTACGGGCCGCATTCGGCCCGGGGCCCGTAGGTTGCCGACCCCTGCTTTAAACTAACCGAAAGTTGGTAAGAGTGGTTGGAGGCATGCCAAACTGTGTTTAGCTTATTGGATTGCTTACTTGGCCATGGCTTCAAAGTGGTTGGAGACATTTATGCCTAGGAACCCATAGCTCTCACTCATCTCCGTTTTGGTACCATTGATGCTGACTGGGGAGTGCACATCACCTCTTCTTCTTAAGTCAATAACCAGCTCATTTTGTTGACATTTCGACAGAAAGGTTCAGTTTTGATACCATCTCAATCTCCTTCCAATACTCATCGCATTGTTCCAGCACACTATGGTGGTTTAATCTGCAAACTTCTACCAGTCTGAAGAAGGGTCTCAACCCGAAACATCACCCATTCCTTCTCGCCAGAGATGCTGCCTGTCCTATTGAGTTACTCCAGCACTTTGTGTCCATCTTTTACGAATCTTGGAACATGGGTTTAGATTTCAAAGGAGCAGGCCAATTTATATTCATAATTTTGATAAGCATGAAACTAGTCCTACTGTTGCAAAAGTCTGAAGTGTCTCGTCCGGAAACGTCACCCATTCCTTCTCTCCAGAGATGCTGCATGTCCCGCTGAGTTACTCTAGCATTTTGTATCTACCATACTGTTGCAAAACCCCATCTGGTCAACCAAAATCTTTAAATAGAAAATAATTTCTATTTTTTTTGTCCTGTCAACCTACATGTAGCCTACAACCTAAAAATATTCAATTCCTAACTCCTTCTGAATTGCATCCAATTAAGGACAAATTTGTAATGAACAGTACCAAAGCCCACATTCCATGAACAGATTTGCAAAATATCAAGTAACATGGCACATGTATTGGGCAGAGGCCAGTTCCAAATTTGACTATTACCTCAGAATTTCAGTGGAACATCCATAAAATGGAATATTTAGTCACATCACACAAACCAGTCATTATACAAAACAATATTCTACCATAAGAGAGCGCTGTTTCAGGTCGCATTCCTCAAATTTCAACACCAAAATTAGATATCCCAGTGCATAATCAAACAAGTATTGCAACATCACAACTGGTGCTTTTCAGTTGAAACATCATTTAAAGGCTACTACCCTTATTTTGAAGGCGAGAGTGTTAAGGGCCTGTCCCACCAGCATGCGATTGCATGCGTCTAGCGCAACCAAACATGGTCGCTTGAGGCGTACGGCCGCGCGGGGCCAGTCTCAATTCGAACCGCGGAGGCATATGGAGTTGTGCGGGACTGGTCCCGACATCATACTCACCAATCAGCTGGGCAGGAGGCGGGCCGACTGAATTTGGACGTCGCACGGCGTCGGGCGGTGACGTCATCACGCAATGGCACGCCAATTGGTGACGTCATCACGCAACGCCACGCACTAGGCGTACACCATCAAGACGCTGCGTACACCCTCAATGCGCCTGCAGGCCGTCAGGCCATTGGCGCGGGAAATTTCTAACAGTGCGGGATTTTCTGAGCTCCGCGCGATGTCGGGACCAGACCCGCACAACTCCATATGCCTCCGCGGTTCAAAGTGGGACAGGCCCCCCGCGGCCGTATCTCTCAAGCGACCACGTTTGGTCGCGCTAGACGCATGCTGGTGGGACAGGCCCTTTATCATCAATATCCTGGTTGATCTCTCGCTCAAAAGAACACTTACAAAGAGATCAAGATCAGGTCATTACACCAGTACTTTTTGTGTATTGATTGCCCACTAATTTCCTGCAGCCATACTTTGAAAATTGCTAAGTTACTCAGAACATCAAAGCTGGAGAAGGCAGTTAACTTAAAAAAAACACTGCCATTGTATTTTACACCTGTACATGTGTCCAATGTCAACGAGAAAGTGAAGTTTGAAGTCAGCAATTTAGCTTATTCCAACATTCCCCCCATCCCCGAACACCAAGTCAGATGAGAGCCACAATGAAAGAAAGCTACCTTGCAGCAATGGTTACCTATGAAAAAAAACATAAAATAAAAACATAAACAGTCAAATAATTCCGGTATTTTTCAGGTACTTTCAAGCAAGTTCGTCAACTATCATTGTCTAAAATGGAAATATTAGAATAAATTAATTTTTGCCAGAGAAGGAAGACAGGAAATGTATCATATACACATCGATTCCAGGTCAATGCTGAATTAGATCATCTTAAATAGGGTCATGATAATTGGAATTCTTGACCCCATTTATATTTTCAATCCAACACTCCCTTGGTAATAAATGTATGTATATAGTACTTTAAATATCCTGCAGTGCTTTGGCTGTATGTAGGTAGAATGCACGATTAAGCTTTGTTGTAATGATACACCTCCCAATGAAAATGTAAAATATTTAAATGATTTTGCAGTCACAAAAATAATTGACTCCATCTCTCCTGAGAGGCTCAGATTTGAAAAACCAATCATTACCAACTGAAAGTGCAGGGCCGGCCTTAAGCTGATTGGTCCGTTTGCTCCCAATTGGGCCCCACGCTAGAGTAATCTACTCTCGGCTCAGGTAGATCTACCACGGGTGGAGGGGGGAGAGAGGGGTGGAGAGAGAGAAGAGGAAGAACAAAGGGATAGACGGGGAGGGGGGTGTGAGGGGGAATGGAGAAGTGGGAGAGAGGGAGGTGGGTCGTTCGCTCATGGTCGCGGGGCAGCATGCACTTTTTAAAGGCACATTTTGATTACTTTCCATTCTACCATAGAGATATAAAGTCTATAATACTTTATTTATATTTCTATGATTCTACAGACCTTGGCTGGGAACCTGGGGCTCACCAAAAGTGTTCCCAATTGGGCCCCGCACCACCTGCTACAGCGCCTCTACTTCCTGAGATTACGGAGAGTCGGTATGTCAAGGAAGACTCTCTCTAACTTCTACAGATGCACAGTAGAGGGCATGCTGACCGGTTGCATCGTGGATTGGTTCGGCAACCTGAGCGCCCAGGAGCGGAAAAGACCACAATACAATTCAATTTATTTGTTGTCATTTGAACCTCATTGAGGTTCAAACGAAATTTGGTTTTTGCAGTCATACACACAAGAAAAAGAACCAAGACACAACACAATTTACACAAACATCCATCACAGCACATCTCCTCCTCGCTGTGAAGGCAAAGTCTTCTCTCCCCTGCACTCCTCATTCTCCTCCCGATGTCAGTCAAAGCCCCCGGCGGGCGATGGTAAATAAGTCCCGCGGCCATTTAAAGCCACGCCGGGCGATGATGTAAGGTAATTTTCAACCCCGCAACTCGGGCGGGAGAGTTCGCCATTGCGGAAGCCCTGAAAAGCGGTCTCCCACCAGAGACCCGCGGGCTCCCGGTGTTACTGTCCACCAGACCTGCGGCTGGAGCCTCCGAATCTCCGGGGTCGGGCCGCAGCAGCGCGCCACCACAGCTCCTCCCGCTCCGAACTCGGCCAGTAAGTAGGTCCGCAGGCTCTGCGACTGGAGCCCCAGGATGTTCCGGTTGGAGGCCGCTCTACGGTGCTAGGCCCCAAAGCAACGGAAACCCGACAGAGAAAAAGTTGGGTTCTCCTTACAGGGAAAATTTTTTTTAAGTTTCCCCACCCCCCGCCCCCCACACACACATACCCAGTTAAAAAAAACACTATAAACTACATTCAAACGAGACAAAAAAAAGTAAAAGACAGACGGACTGCAGAGGCCGCTGCGACGCGAGTCCCGCCGCTCACCCGGGAAATAGCAGTAAACACTGCCCAGTCCATCATCGGCTCTGACCTCCCTTCCATCGAGGGGATTATCACAGTCGCTGCCTCAAAAAGGCTGGCAGCATCATCAAGGACCCACATCATCCTGGCCACATACTCATCTCCCCGCTACCTTCAGGTAGAAGGTACAGGAGCCTGAAGACTGCAACGACCAGGTTCAGGAATAGCTATTTCCCCGCAGCCATCAGGCTATTAAACTCGGCTCGGACAAAACTCTGAACATTAATAGCCCATTATCTGTTTATTTGCACTTTATGAGTTTATTTATTCATGTGTGTATATATTTATATAATGATATAAGGACACACTGATCTGTTCTGTATTCATGCCTACTATGTCTGTTGTGCTGAAGCAAAGCAAGAATTTCATTGTCCTATCAGGGACACATGACAATAAACTCTCTTGATTTGACTCTTGACCCTAAGGCCAGCCCTGTGAAAGTGCATGGAATTAGGGTTACTTCAAGCAGTATTGTTTCAATACTGATATTCACTAAAGATTAATGAATGATTTTATTTGTTTTGACTAAAATTGCAGTTACAATTAATGCTGAGCCTTATGATAGCAATTTATCACATTTCCTTAGAAATGTGGTCCGATTATACAAAAGATTTTAATAGACCCTTCTTCAGTCCAATTGTAGTAAGGGGGAATGCAAAGAGGTGGGGGCGGGATATTGGCACATGGGTGGATAAAGGCCAGAGATGAAAAGACAAGACTAAGGAGAAAAGAGTAAATACAGCAACATTCACAAAATTGAATTATTGCAATCCTTTTATAGATCAACATACACATTAGGCCATTAAACCATCTGCAGTCTTCAGTACAAGGTTTGAATAAGTCATTATCACCGACTCACTTCCACTCCTGAGATTTGAGCTTACAATTCAGACCACCATCTCTGCACAGTACTGGGCGGCCATTTCACTCAAAGGGACAATCCATGTGCAAAACATTAATTTGAAGCTGTCTAACATCTCCAGGTGAATATAAAGGTCCCATGGCACTCGGCAAAGCTGATACCTCTCCCATTGGCTTCACCGATATTAACCTACAAGCATTCTAGGTGATTAGTTCATATATTGCTACTTCAGAGTTTGTAGTAGACCCATTTCCTTTGTTACAATGGCTCCATTTGAAAGTAAAGTACTTTAGGACGAGTTAAAAACTTAAAGCTCATTAATAAGTTTTCCCTCTTAAGCATCTACAAAAAGATAATTGTTCGAGAAATAATATTACAACCCCAGCTACATTACAGTAGTCAGTCATAACAATAATAATTTCATTATTCGGCCCATAATTGCACATACAGATATACTCGAAACATACATCAAATTAAAAAGTACACACTGAAATGTACTATTTATCAATCGAAATACAAGTTATCTGCCAACATATAAAGATATAACAAATTTAATTTTGTTAGTCTTGTGACAATGAACTATTTGAGGCATCAGTCATACAAACTGCAAACTCCAGTAACCAAGTTGCAAATCATATCGAAACGCTGGCATTTAAATACTAGTGAGGAGAAAAATTACGAGTTTTACACTGAAAATGCTCTTAAAATCTTGAGGCATCAAACCACAGATTTTTTTTAGCAAGGCTTTTGTGAAATAATTTTTCAAATGACAAGACAATTAAGTAAAACCAATAGAATTCCATCAAAATCCATCAATAAATATTTATGGATCCTAACTCAAAACGTCACCTATCCATTTCCCCCAGAGATGCTGCCTGACTCGCTGGGTTACTCCAGCATCTTGTGTCTTAACGTCAATAAATAATTACGATTAAAATTAAAATTTAGTAAAGCAATTAAGCCCCCTCTAAAACCAGGATACAAACCTGCTACGGTTAAATTAAGATAAACATATAACCCAGAGATGCTTCCTGACCCACTGAGTTACTCCAGTACTTTGTGTCTATCTTCGGTGTAAACCAACATTTGCACTTCCTTCTTACACGGTTAAAATAAGATTTATTCTCGGCCACACTGCAAATCAAAATGTTTAAACCTCACAGCCAAATTTAAAAGGCCATTGTCAAATAGCTTCGGGCATCGACTCCATCGCAAGTAACAAATATCACAAAAGATGAGGGGGGAGCGGAATACAATATTGTGGGACTAATCGTTACCTGCCCATGCACGATTGGTCACACACAAGAGCGAGGTGACAACTATAAAGATACAATGGAGCTGTTAGCAATAGGTGGCATGTGAGGGCTCTGTTGTTTGAAGGGGGTGGAAGACACACACACACACACACACACACACACACACACACTGAGCTGAGCGCAACCCATACAATGGTAACGTTAACACACATTACAAGCGACGAGTAAAACTTCCACGGCATGGACGTTGCAAATGTCCTGCTGGTACCTCGGGACATGCTATTTGCGACGATGTGGTGAAAACTAATCCACACACCGGGCAGGCATGCGACTTTAAACCGTTAACCCGTTTTAACGATGCGCGGATAATTTCACGGAGTTTTCACACTTCCCTCCTCCCCAACCCCGCTCCGCCGGTTTCTTAAAGAAGGCTGGGACGGCTTAGTTTTACCTCAGTTCTTCGGCGGAATCCCCCGCTTTTCCACGAACATCTCGGCCCCCGGCAGAAGAAACAAGATGAAGGATTTGCTTTTGTTGTTGCTGTTGCTCTCTCTCTGTGTTGGAGGAGACGGGAGATAAAGCGCAGGGCTCCGGCTAATGTTGAGGGAGAGGGCAGAGGGGGGGGGGGGGGGGGAGGAAGGCTGCCGACAAGCCAGGTCGACCACCCCGCCCTGGCGACGGCAGCCACCACAGCCGCTCGGTGGTTTGACGGAAAGGGCGACGCTGCCTCGCGCCGCCGCCGCCGCCCCCCTGACGGTTAAACGGCCGCCGAGAGCGCGAGCTGGGGGGGGGGAACAAACGGCCGCCGGGAGCGTGAGCGGGGGGGGAGGGGGAGGAGGAGGGGAAACAAACGGCTGGAGGAGAGGCGGACGTGACCACCCTAACCTGATGGCGGAAACTCCATGACGACGGCGCCGCCCAGCCACTCAGAAAGCGCCCCTGCTGAGCCTCACCGCACATGGCAACCCAGCGGCCAATGGGAGGCTGGGTCTGGTGCCAGGGGGCGGGGCGAAGGAGCAGGGCAGGAGATGCACGAGAGTCATTGAGCTCAGTCAGTCAGTCACTTCCTCTCCCCGCAGTATCCAGGTGTCTGCTGCAAGGTCTAGTTGGCGCTGAACCTCAGGAAGCGCTTACCTACCTTGCAAAATATAAACCAGACCGCTCTTATGAGCGCACAAATTAATATTTGCGTAATTTAGGAAACCAATCGAGCCAGTCTTTTTTTTGTATATCTTTCATTATTAATGTTCTTTATCTCTCCACATCACGGTCTATATCTCTCGTTCCCCTTATCCCTAAACAGTCTGAAGAAGGATCTCGACCCAAAAGGTCACCAATTCCTTCTCTCCAGCATGTTTGTGTCTGTCAACAGAGCCAGTCATTGCATAATGGTCCATTCTCGTCATAGAATATTATTTTACTTACAAGTCAGCAACAACTTTGAATGTCCAGCATTGTTAGTTTTCCTTCAAAACATCGATGGCCTCATCATTCCAATAATGTAATTGTAGTTCTGACCAACTAACCACCCTTGGTACCGCATTGGCTAATGGTACAAAAACGCAGTGTAATTAATAACAAATCTGGAAATAAACTTAGTTATTTAGATTATCAACATTTTGTAAATCATTTGTTTAAATAAAGTGGTTGACATGAATGCATTAACTTTATTTTAGTTGACCTCATATGAGATATGGAGTCAGAGTCATATAGTCCAGAAACAGGCCCTTTGGCAACTCATCTATGCCAAACAAGATGCTCAATCAAAGGTAGTCCCATATTCCTGTGTTTGGCCCGCATCCCTGTTTCCGATGCATGTGCCAATCCAAATGACTTTTAAATGTTGTTATTGTACTTGCCTCATGTACTTCCTCAGCGAGCTCATTCCATATACTCACTGTGTGAAGAAGTTTCCCCTCAGCTTTCTATTGAACCTTTCCCCTCTCAGCTTAAACCCATGTTTTCTCCTTGATTCCCCTACCTTATTCACCCTATTCTCCTCATAATTTTACATGATCACCCCTCAGACTCTTTCATAAAGTCCTAGCATGCTCAACCCCTCCATATAACACAGATCGTTGGGTCCTGGCTATATCCTCGTAAATCTCTGCACTCTTTGCAGCTTATTGACAACTTTCCAGTAACAGGGTGAACAAAACCGAACACAATACCCCAAGTTAAAGGTGTAGCCATGGGCACTCACGCGGGTCCTAGCTATGCCTGACTTTTTGTTGGTTTCATTGAACAGTCCTTGTTTCAGTTGTATACTGGCAACGCCCCCAACCTTTTCTCCGCTACATTGACGACTGCATCGGGGCTGCCTCCTGCACCCGTGCAGAACTCATTGATTTCATTAACTGCACTAATAACTTCCACTCTGCCCTCAAATTCACCGACACCTCTCTCCCGTTTCTTGATTTCTCTGTCTCCAAGGGACAGAGTATTGATTGACGTCTACTATAAACCTACCAACTCCCACAGTTATCTGGATTACAGTTCCTCCAACCCTACCTTCTGCAAAGATGCAATCCTTTATTCTCAATTCCTCCATCTCTGCCGTATCTGTTCCGAAGATGTGACTTTCCATTCAAGGACATCTGAGATGTCCGCTTTCTTTATTAAATGTGGCTTCCCCCCTTCTGTCATAGTTGAATCCCTCAATCACATCTCCTCTGTAACCTATAACTCTGCTCTTGCTCCCCTCCACACAGACACAAAGATAGAGTTCCTCCGGTCCTTACCGGAGGAGCAGGATTCCAGTGCAATCCTGCTCCTTCTCGACCTCAGCGCAGCATTTGATACTGCTGACCACACCATCCTAATTGACCGTCTCCGCTATGGGGTTGGTATTGATGGCACTGCCCTGAGCTGGTTCATCTCCTACCTCAAAGGTAGGAGTTTCTCTACTAACATAGGCAACTCTTTCTCCTCCCCAGCTAGCCTCTGCTGTGGGATTCCACAAGGTTCCATCCTTGGCCCCATTCCCTTCTCCCTGTATATGCTCCCCTTAGGCCAAATCAGTCAAAGGCACGGCATTACCTTCCATTGCTATGCAGACGATACACAACTCTATCTCCCCCTGAAGCCCAAAAACCGATCAAATCTGCTTAACCTTATCCGCTGCCTCGAGGATATAAAGTGTTGGATGGCCCAGAACTTCTTCCAACTAAACGAGAGAAAGTCTGAGGTCATCCTTCTCGGCCCCTCGAACTCAATCAAAATGATAGCTGGCAGCCTTGGAAGCCTTACCCCACTACTCAAACCTTACGTCAAAAACCTTGGCAAGATATTTGACTCGGCATTGAAATTTGACAAACAAGTCAATGCCGTGGTAAAAGCTAGCTTCTTCCAGCTTCGGACGATAGCTAAAATAAAACAATTTCTCCAGTTTGATTACCTCGTAAAGATCATTCACACATTTATCACCTCCTGCCTAGATTACTGCAACTCCCTCTACATTGGCATCAGCCAATCTTCCCTGTCCCGCCTGCAACTGGTCCAAAACACCGTAGCGAGACTCCTGACGGGCACCCGAAAAAGGGACCACATCATCCCGATCCTGGCCTCAGTATCCCATCCCTGCCTTCTCTCCTTACCCCCTGATCCCTTTAGCCACAAGGGCCACATCTAACTCCCACATCAAACATGATGCCGACCATCACTTATTTACCTTCACATAACCCAAAGTCCTCCATTCTGCGCATATGCATATGCCTATCTACAAGTCTTTTAAATCCCGCTAACATTTAAATGCCAATGCTTCAACCACTACACCTAGCAGCAGTTTCCTGACACGCACCACCCTCTATAGAAATGTGTCCCATCCATCTCCTTTGAACTTTGCTCCTCTCACCTTAAACCTATGCCCTTTAGTATTTGATTTTCTCACCCTGCGAAAAAGATGCTGACTGTCTACCCTATGTATGCCTTTTATATATTGATGGGATTCAAGTGCAGGAGCTGAGATGTCTTCCTGTTATTGTACAGGATATGGTGAGACCATCACCAATAGAGATACTGAAAGTTTCAAGCCACTGTACATTCCCAAGTGCAAGAGCAGATAGCAGAGTGGTGATATCTGCCTCATTACAAAACATAAAATTGAGGATTGAACCGACGAAGAGTGCTGCCCGGTCCATTCAAACTTCCATCACGTTTCATTGAGAAATTGCTACATGCACAAAGTGGAAAGCTGCTCTTTAACTTAACAAGAAAATAATTTAGAAGGCTGTAGAGGTTGAGGATGTTGCACATAATGAACCAAAGGGATTGTGGCGTAGAGGACAACGGTGGCTGGAAGGCTCCCGGGCTGCGCTGCAGAGCCGAACAAAGATGGACCCGAAGGCCCACTCTCGGGCGCTGGTGGTGGCAGGCCTGGCTCTCCACCGCGTGCTGCCTGCAGGGATAGTTCGGAAGCTGCCGAGCTCGGTCCTGAAGACTGGAGAGGAGTCGAGGAGGAGGGAGCCGCTGGTGACAAGCGACGTGAGGAGTGGGCCGGTAGAAAAGGGACCAGGGTATTGCCTCCAGCGTCTTCAAGGTCGGCTGCAGAAGGTGCCCCGGGACACATAGGGCGAAGAGAGGGGCGACGGAGGAGGCATTGCAGTAGCCTGGGGGTTACCTGAATCAGGAGCGCTCCAGTACTTTGGACTTTTTCTTTGTGTAAATGGCGTCAAATATGGCGACGTGCAGGTGTAAGCTATACAAAAATAATTTAATTGTGCAGTGCATACATAACAATAAAGAACCATTGAATTGACGCTCAAAGTAGGTGAAGTTGCATGATTTATTTTATTTACAGTGATAAGAAAGTCCAGGACTGCATGGGGTCACTGTCCCTCACTGACAGAGTGCATGTGCGATGACATTAGCGATCTTGGGCTTGTCCCAACCGCTTTGTCCTGGTCTTCGAAGGAGCAGGCATGGCGATCGCAGGCTTCTTCTTGCAGTTCACTCTTCCTTGAGAGGAGGCCCTGACAGGACAGGTTTCTTCCTGGCAGCTCAGCTTTGGGCCTGAAGAGGCAATGCTGGCAGTCTCTGGATTATCCTGGCGGACAGTCTTTGCCTGTGTGTGGGTGCAGTCCCTCATTATCTTTGGGCAGGAAGAGGTTCTGGCATCTCAGGCTTGCCCCGGCCTCTCAGTCATAGCCTCAGTAGAGTCGCTGGTTATCTAAGGTTTTCTTCCCGGTAGTCCAGTCTGATAGCACTGGTGGTCTAAGGTTTGTCCCAGTGGATCAGTCTTCCTCAAACCTACAACAGGGGAACACAGCTAGCAGGGTTGTCCTTGTGTTGGTCACAAGGAAGGCCATTTGAGCTTAAAGGAAAAGCAATGAAGGCTGCCTTGGAGATGAGGGAAGACACAGGAGAGGGAGGACAAAGTAACCTTCAGTGTGCGTTTGACTACCCCCCTACATGAATCACTGCCCGATGGATTTTGCTGTGATAGGGCTATCACAACTGCAAGTTGCTGATGATCTAGTGAGTTAGAGTTGGCACCGAGCAGATGAAAATAAAGGCTGCAGTCGACAATTGTGCTAATTATTTTTACCATTAGAATATGGATCTTGTGGTCGAAGTATTGAAGTCAGAATGGAAATGGCATCCTATTAAGATTGTCAGCAAGTTATGCGCCTTTTGAACAAAAACGTTTTAGGATTATGATCTCAATGTTTGCTTGCAAAATTTTATTGGGAAATTTTATTCGGAAATAGCTCCAATTAAATGAGTAATTCTTCAAAGGTGTCCTTCAGCACGTGTTACTCTTCATCACTGATCACTAGATCATGCATCCTTGTGAATGAAGGATAACATCTCCATGCTACACCACTACGTTCTTCTTCAATGATCAGAGGCACAAATACCTTCCCTCTACCGACACACTTACATTTCTCCTCCAATTCCAACCACTCATTTTCTCCAGCTCAAAAGTGTAGCTATTGGAATTTATATGAGCCCAAACTGGCCTGTCTTTCTATCGGATACTTGAAACAGTTTTGCAGTCCTTCTTGGGCCTGCCTGCTCAACTCTTTGCCCAGTACATTAATAATGTGCTGGTGCAGCTTTCTATATGCATTCAAAACTTGAAAACATTATCTTCGCTACCACTTTCCACTCCGTCCTCATCTTCATGTGATCTATCTTTGACTCTTTTTTGACACTGATCACTTCCCATATCTCTCCGTCTCTATCTCAAGAATAACGACTAACAACCATCCACTACAGGCCTGCAAACTCCTACAGCTATCTTGACTATACTTCCTCCCACCCTGCATCTACAGGGAGGTTTATTCCAGTAGATGGTTCATCATCCGATTGGGAGACATCGTGGAACAGACACAGGATAACGAGCAACTGTTCTTTGTGAATAAGAGCCAAGTCAGGGATCTGAAGTTGTTCACATGTATTCATAGATGGATAATGCAAAGCAAGTGAAACTAAACGTTGTTAGTTTGAGTATTATCACAATGAGGGGAGGGATGGCGGAGAAAATTGATGGTTACAATATAGTTGTGGTGAATGTATCATTAAAGCAACTGACAGATTTGTTTTTGAAGATTACCTACTTTCTGTTTGCTTTTTTGAAGAAATATTCAGGATTTCTGAAATTCCTTCGAGGGGCCTGTGTGCAAGTTATAACAGTATAAGCAACTATGGAAAGGTGAGATGATTGTTAAATGGGACAGAATAGAGTGAGGATCTATAATAAAGGGAGATATTAGGAGCTAGATCAGAGAGTCAGAAACAAGATTATTTTGGGATTTCTCTTTGTACCGCTTATCAAATCAAATAAACAATTAGGCACTCCAGAACATAAATTGATAGAATAGGGATAATTGGGACTAGTTCTGAGAAAACCAAGGAGTTGCACAGATTCCATTTCATCAGAAATATTTCCAATGTCCCAACAGTATAAAGGGGAGAAAGGAAAGATTTAAGATCTTCACAGAAATCAACATTTTACATTAGGAAAAGGAAGGACAAGATTGGAGGCCAATGCAAAAGGAAAGATTTGCAGAAACTAGGAACCAGAAATTAAAATAAACAGATTGATGATTATAGAAAACTGGAGGAAGCAGTGATTAAAAACAAGCTGGATTTTTGTAATGAATCTCTTGTGCATTAATTTAATAGCATTTCTTGATTGGAATGCTCAAGCTGCCTCGGCCATAGTATATTCAGGAATCAGTTGATGAAGTTAAGGGAAAGAAGTGAAACAGAGAAGTTTGGGGAATAGGTCGAGTCAGCAGTAAAATAGAATGTGGTTATTCTGAATCACGGGTGTGGTGACCACGGCAGGAATCTGTTTCATAACTTTCAGTTTTACAAGTCTCCACTTGGAGCTATTTTGTTTTCATTTTGCACTGTACCCTACAATGCACATCTCATGCATTTTGTAAGATTAAATTACATAATATGTATGCGTGATGACAGTTCACATATCTGGCAACTCACCACCCACCAATCCTACCTCTAGACATCTATTGTTTGCAGAATGCTGGGATGTGAGTTGCATATACAAGCAACAGAGGGAATGCTGCAGCCTTCTGTTTCCTCTGAGTCAATCGGCTTATCAGCTGGAGTTTCCTGTATATTTGGAATGAGAAAGACCAAAGGATATGGTCATGGAGAGGGAAGGATGAACATTACAGGCCTCGTTAAATTATCTGCACGTTACTGGCAAGAGGAATTGTTGAATGTGGGCCATTTGAGCTGTGAAATGAAAGATTGCTGGCTATGCTATCTGTAATGTCCAGATCTATGACCATGACTAGGTATGTATGCAAGGTACGACCACTGCAAGCCTTGAGGTTGGTTGTTGTATTTTCCATCATTAGAGAGTGATGAAAGCCTTGCAATGGTGAGAGCAATGGCTGATTGCTGATAAGTACTGGATGTTAGGGCATGCGCATGTGAGGCAGGAATAGTCATTAGTTGAGATTGGAAAATAAGGAACATTTAATGTAAAGAAACATTTAGACATTTACATGGATAGGATAAGCTCAGAGGGACATGGGCCAAACGCAGGCGGAAGGGACTAGTCTAGATGGGACATGTTGGTTGGTGTGGGCAAGTTGGACTGAAGGGCCTGTTTCCACTCTGCATGACTCCATGACTCTCAGGGGTGGGGTGTGTAAGGATTGAGAAATTCCTGGTGTGGTTGAATATTTGTTGAGGAATAATTGGGATTTTCTCTAGGATTTATAGACTTCCCAGTCGACCTGGAGCACATTTATAAAGTCTGTAAACTTTTTTTTCTGCTCTGAGTAGGTATGTTACAAAACTTACCTTCAGTGGCGCTGCAGTTCAGCCGCTGCCCGTGTGCGTGACTTTGGCGCCTTTGAGAGGGGGCGGGTTTAAAATGCGATTTTTCTGCAGCCTATTCAAATCGATCTCTGTTAGACTGTTTAGTTGCTAAAGAAAAATCGCTTCGACTGCCGTTTTATTAAGTTTATTAAAATTAGCGCTGGATAATTTAATTGTTAGAGTAAATTAAAAATCATCTTCTAAAGCAGCGAACGCCAACAACGGGACGGATCTCACGTAGGGGACAAGGCAAGGTAGGCTGTTTATTTTTACATAAAAAAGTACTTCTTAAGATGCCTTTAATCAACATTTTAAGTTGTGAGAAGGTGACTTGGAGCCCATCCAAACCGGCAGTATTTTTCATGCCGACATGGGCTTCAAATTCACTGCAACCGCAACGTTCCAAACCAGCGCGTTCCACAAAATCCCACTCGCAAGATGATTTAAATGGCCATTTATTTACAGCAATTAAACACTAAATTCCTTCCATTTGGCCTATAAATTTATGACAATGAGATTTTAAAATCATGTTATATTGTGAATTCTTGCGTGAATGTTATTTGGACATTTAGGCTATTTAAAAATGTAAATCTTTTCTTAAGAAATGGATAGATGTTTAGATCTAGTAATTGAATTTTGGAATTAGCTACAATTGGGTAACTAACTAATTATATGCTTTAATTTCAGGTCATTCAAGTAAGATTGTTTGTTTGTTTCAGAATATTTCAATCTATAATAACTGAAAATTTCTTTCAGTTCTCTTAATTTTAGTAAAGTTATGGCCATTTGACTGTCCTTGATCACAGCTTTTGTGTTAAGTCAATGGAAAAGCAATAGGGAACAGGATGCTAATTTCCGAGTATGAGAATGGCCATAACTTTTTTAATACTGAAGATATGAAAGTGAATTAGGTGTCAAATTAAACTTCTTTTTATGCTTTATCTGATGGGATAAATTGCAGACTTGATTTTTAAAATCTCAAAATTTTGCAACATTGCTACTCTGAGACTCAATCCTAAGCACATCGTCTTGAATTTTCTTTACTGGTTCTACATTTGCCTGGATAACTTCCTTATCCACATCAGCATTTAAAAGACAGGTCGTTCGCTCTCCAGTCTGTCTCACCAGTTTTCCACTCAGTGATTTTCAAGCTGCACTGTAACTAGCAGCACTCTTCGGCGAGGTGCAGTAATGACTTCAGTTGGCTTCAGTTCCATTCGATTGGTCCCCAGAACACCTGAAGTCCCTCTTTTCTATTGTCCATTAATGTGAAAAGCAACGCCATTTATCATGTTTCAGTACACAAATCTTGCATATGATGTGCACATGAATTCCTTTGGACTTTATAGATACAGTGCAGAAACAGGCACTTCGTCCCATCTGAGTCAACAACGACCAGCGATCACCCCGTACACTATCCTATCCAACACACTAGGGACAATAAAAAAAAACGTCTTTGGAATGTGGGAGGAAACTGGAGGACCCAGAGAATAACCATGCTGACACATGGAGAAAGTACAAACTATGTACAGACAGCGCCTGTGGTCCCGGGTCTCTGACGCTGTAAGGCAGCAGCTCTACCGCTATGCCACTGTGCCACCCCAAATTACTTCTGTGAACAATATCAGGGGAAGATGGTGCAAATCCCTGCCATTCACTATTTAAATGCATGGCTGCCAGTGCAAAAGTAAATTTTGGTAAACAATACTGCAAATGCAACAGAGGTATTTGTATGTTACATCATAGTGAATTTATGCCTTAGAAACATGCCAATTTGGCTGTGAAATTTGGCTGTGAAATTTATTCCCCACTATAAACCTCCTCCCCTCTATATTCAAACATATCAGCATATCCTTCAAAAGGACATAAAGTGCTGGAGTAACTCAGCAGGTCAGGCAGCATCACTGGGGAACATGGATAGGCGACGATTTGGGTAGATACCTGAAACATCACCTATCCATATTCTCCAGGGATGCTGCCTAACCTCCAGGGGCGTGGACACTCAAAAAGCATCTGGACCTGATGGTATACCTGGTCATGATCTCGAAACCTGTGCAGACCAACTGGCTGGAGTTTTGGCGGACATTTTCAACCTCTCATTAATGAGGTTAGAGGTCATGCTTCCGCAGTATGTCAGCTCTTGGAATAAACATATTAGAAACTACCCATCTTCCTTATAATTTTCAAAATTTCAAACATCAATGGAGATTGTGACAAACTAGGGGAAGATGAAGATTTAGCAGTCTAGCAGTTAGTGGGGACTGCTGTTGCAGGAATGAGTGAGTTTGACGGCCAAAAGAAAGTAGAAAAAACAATGGCAGATCTTGGTCTTGCTAATCAAGAAGTCCATGAACCTTTTATACTTGTGTAGGAAGGAACTTCAGATGCTGGTTTAAACCGAAGATAGACACAAAATTCTGGAGTAACTCAGCGGGCCAGGCAGCATCTCTGGAGAGAAGGAATGGGTGACGTTTCGGGTCGAGTCTGAAGAAGGGTCTCAACCTGAAATGTCACACATTCCTTCTCTCCAGAGATGCTGCCTGTCCCGCTGAATTACTCCAGCTTTTTGTGTCAACCTTTTATACTTGTTATAGGAAATAAGTGTCTCTTCAGTAAGAATCTACACTTGGGTAGGATAACTATTCAAAGCGCAGGAGTCGCTCTCTTCAACAAGGCACATTGTACAAGGAGAATGGGGAAGGGAGCACTTATTTGCTGTGGCATTCACAGATGATTTTGGAAAGGTGTTCAGTCTATGATTAGCAAACCAATTCCTTTCTGGTAATGTGACCTAGGCAGATGCCCTTCTGCTTTCCTAGATTTATGCAATATTTGTTCCAAAGGCAAAAATTTGATAATTCACACTTTTTGAGAGAAAGGACTAGTTGCGTCAATGCTAATGAACGTGGTTTCACCTGGCCAGGAACTGAAGCTGGGCAAGCCTAAGAATGATAAAGATTATTTTCACAGCAGACAAGAGGCCGTGTAGCAATCTGATTTGGTTTAGGAAAGTTACGTGGTCAGTCTTGACATCAGTCGCCTCGGGGGCTCAGCTGGAGGCGAGAATAAGTCCAGACTGTCTACTGTAAATAATGTGTTCATGATACTGTAAGGACTGCACAGTCTAAACCTTCAATGACTCAGAGTACAGTTAATGCCATTGAGAACAATTACAATAGGAGAGGTCAAAAGCCTGCTTTTAATTGGGACTTGGAGGACATGAGAATAATCTGTTGGCTCAGGATCTGGCATGCTCATATTTTTGTCACTGGTTTTAGTTATTTCTGTTGCCTCTATGTAATCCATGTTAGTCACCCTGCCAAAATCTGTGTTGTTTTCCAAAGGCACCAAACAGATCAGATTAAACAACACTCCAAATCTTAGGGTATCAGAGTTTCTCATTCGTTTCTAGGCTGCATGCAAGATGGATTCAACCAAAGTGATTTTTTTAACTGAGTCAAGAAAGACAATTAAGTTATGCTGGATGTTGGAAGACCTAACACTGAGTTACTGCAACAATATTATCGCAAGACTGGCCACTCCTCAGAAATTCTGATTTAAACCTCCTTTTGCTTCCCATGATGTATTCAACTGCCATGCTACACAAGACATGCCTCCTAAAATTAATATGCAAATAAAACTAAAGTTCAGTTATTTCAGAGTTGATGGAAGGTTAAAGAAAATTTAAGGACCTGAGCCTCATCTTTACTGAGTGATATTGGCATCAAACCAGTAATCCAGACATTTTGACTGTAAATACTGGGTCGGGATTTGTTTTGACCCAATTAGTTCACTATATTATCACATCTCCATAAATAATTCAAGGTACTGTTGGATTCTTATTGCCAAATGCTGGCCTCAAGTACTCACGCCAGTGGCGAACTACCCATGTCTCTGCTACAAGCAATACATACCTTTTGTGGATCCACATGATAGCAATGTTACAAAATTTTGAGATTTTAAAAATCAAGTCTGCAATTCATCCCATCAGATAAAGCATAAAAAGAAGTTTAATTTGACACCTAATTCACTTTCATATCTCAAGTATTTAAAAAGTTATGGCCATTTTCATACTCGGAAATTAGCATCTTGTTCCCTATTGATTTTCTATGGACATAACAAAAAAGCTGTGATCGTGGACAGTCAAAAGCCCATAACTTTCTTAAAAATTAAGAGAACTGAATGAAATTTTCAGTTATCGTAGATTGAAGCATTCTGAAACAAATATAAAATAATCTTACTTGGATGACCTGAAATTAAAGCATATAATTAGTTAGTTACCCAATTGTAGCTAATTTCAAACTTCAATTACTAGATCTAAACATCTATCCATTTCTTAATAAATGATTAACATTTTTAAATAGCCTAAGTGTCCAAATAATATTCACAAATAATTCACAATAAAACATGATTTCAAAATCTCATTTACATTAATTTATAGGCCAAATGGAAGGAATTTAGTGTTCAATTGCTGTAAATTAAAGTCCATTTAAATCAGCTTTCTAGTGGGATGCTGTGAACGCGCTGGTTTAGAACGTGCACATTGCGGTAGATTTGTGCCCTCAAATGCCCAGAAAAATACTGCGGGATATAATGGGCCCAAAATTAGCTACTCGCAACATTAAACTTTGTATAAAGGGATCTTAAGAAGCCCTTTTTAATGTAAAAATAAACAGCCTACCTTCTGTTGTCCCCTGTATGAGATCCGGCCGTTGCCGGCGGTCGGTCGGGGGTTTAGAGGTTAATTTTTAAACTACTATAACAATTAGATAAAGCCCTTAAAAGTAATAACAGCTAAAGCGACGGAATCTTCCAGCGATTTTTCGTTAATAATTAACTAGGCTGAACATCCTCGATTTGAACAGCCTAGGGGAAATCGCGTTTTAAACCCGCCCCCCTCTAAACGGCGCCAAAATCGCGCACACCCGCAGCGACAGATTTTCAGCGACGCTTCAGGTACGCTTTGCAACATACCTACACATGATTCAAAGCAACAGCCTTGTCTTGTACCTAAATACCATCCTATGGAGAAGCCACAAACACCCCGATGGAAGATCTGAAAATTGCTTTCACTGGCAGCTATGAAAAATAAGCAAAAATGAAATGGTAATGCGCCTAAAATCTCTTAAAACAATAAATAATTTATTGTGAAGTATATATTGAATGTAGTAATATATGCAATAAATAGCCTTGAAACTGTTCAAAGACTGCATCAAGGACCACTCTCAGCATGCAGACCTAGCCCTAAAAGAACAGGAAACCCATGCCTGTGACAGGACTGGCTAGCGTACAACCACTAGGAAGGTGGTCAGCAGTTTCGAAGACAATCGCCGAAGCCGAGTGTTAGAGACAGGAGGAAGGCTGCAACCCTAAATCCTCCCACAGCGGCCTTCATGTGCCCCCCCACTGGTCACGCATGTGTGGCTTGAGCATCGGACTCGTGAGCCACACTCGATCTCACAAGACATAAGACTGCATAACCATGCTAGCATCGTCTATGACCAGCCAAAACCACCTATAGCTTTGATAATCATTCTCCCCCAAGCCAACAGGGGGTTTATTTTGATCATTGGCAGATGCCATGGCAGAAGGATACCCATGAAAAGTACAACCAGTCATCATTTTGTTTTTCCAGCAGTTCATCGATTGTTTGATTCATATTAATCAAGACCAGGGTGCTGCTGCTGTGTTCAAATTAGTTATTCGAGTGAAATCCAATCAAGTTAGAAAACTTCGTCTCCTGAATTTCCATGTATGTTCAGTGCACATATAAGAGTGTACCCCAACTCTTACTTCTGATATCTGAAGGACCATTATTATGTAAGAATCAGGAAAATTGTCTGCAAATTACTTGTACAGAATTCTGTCCACATGATCATTTGAATCGAACCTAATCTGCTGAATAAGACCACGATGGTGCAAACACGATGGTGCAAACACTTTCCATATTGTTCTATGTTCTATGTGCTTACAATCAAACTACTCCCAGCTACTGTAAGTGACTGTAATATCTTCAACAAATGCCTCCGTGAATATATTAAATTACACTTTATAGTCTTCCGAGAAAGATATAAACAACTGTTGTCCAGTTTAAATTTATCAACTTACTGGAAGTTAGTGTGGTTTTTATTTAAATAGACACCTGTTAAATCAGCTGCTTAGAGAATTGGTGAATAAGAATTTCACTCACCCTGCCAGTAGTAAGGATTGATTATGTTGGCATGATTTTCTACCAAATTCCCCTTCTTTCTTAAATTTGGTTTTGCTCAATACTTTTATTTACAATATAATAACCCAGATTTTATAAAATACATGTCCTTCCAGTTATTATCTCCTAGCATTTACACCTTTACTTCAGAAGGTTGAGAGTTCAAATCCTATCCTGCACGAGTATACTTTGGCGCCATATACAAAATGTCTGAAGTTTGGTCCATGCATTCGATGTACCAGGTGGCTCCCGATCCAGGTCAGCCCCAGGCTGTTGCAGAGCCTCCATTGTTGCCCTCGATCGGCTCAGCTCGCTAACCAGCGTCCCTCTCACCCAACCGCCTTTGTTTCCTGGGGGTGGCTTCGGCAGCCGACCTTGAATTGGCATATTAATCCTTTTTGGAATAATATGGGGTAGCAATGATTGGATGAAAGTTGGCTTTTTATTGCCAACTTCAGATGGATCCAAGGCTTTGACAGGCATTAATCACACTTTTTTTTTAAACTGTGACATTGTTCCTCCCTCTGATATTGCTCTGATCCCTATCACCGCAGACTGGCCTGAAGAGGCCAAACCTCAGCACCATTGAGCTGAAGCCATTGCTAAATAAGTATTAACTGGATCCAATTACCTGATATTGGATTAGCCCACCCGAACCTCGACAGCACACACAGAGGCAAAGACTGAGCCACCAGGAGAAGCCTAGGACTGCCAACGCCGCATCTTCAAGACCAAAGCTGAGCACCAGGAGAAGCCTGAGACCACCAGCGCCTCATTTCGAGGCAGGGGTGAATTGCATGGAGAAGCCTGGGATCACTACGCCTCCTACTTCAAGATCAGGACTGAGCTGCCGGGACAAGCCCGAGATTGCAAGTGCCACCTCATATGCGTCCTGATGACTAGAGTCAGCACCCACATGTGGACCTGAACTTTCTTGCCGCTGAAAATAAATCGTATCATGTGCGTTCACCCTACTGCGAGTGCCGGTGTGGTTATTGCAGAACCTGGCGTCATCCCCAATGCCGCAACATGAAAATGTGCCATCCAGCTGTCAGTTCTGAGACTCGAATGCAAGGTCTGACCGGACTTGTGCTGTGGCTAGGATGGGCCAGGAAACATCATGATGATCTGATGGTTAGGAGTGTGGGAGAAAGTCAGTAGAAACATCGGAGACTTTTGCTGTGATAAACAGCAATTGCACTCAGGTTTAGGCTTAGGATTCAATTGATGGAATTGAAGACGATAGCGGCGCCCGTCGGTAGTTTTGGTGCATTTAGCTTCAGAAGATTGGCTTTAGAAACATGGGGAATTGGAATGGAGTTTGGAGATAACATTGTTAGATTGGGGGTATAACCAGTCAAGGAGCAAATGACTGAGTGTAAGTGCAGAACAATGATTAATTCATCGACAATGTGATCCAATGCTCCACAAAGAGATTTGCACAGGAAATGAAGTCATCCTAGGAGCCATTACTATGAAAACCATGTCAGAGGCACAAGCATGATTCATGCTCAGAAATAGCACCAGAATTAGTTATCACTGTTCATTCCAAAAAAAAATCTCTCCATTAATCCCGTACGAGCACCTTTTTTTGCGATGAAATTTTGGGCACCGATGTTTTAACATTTGTAAGTGTTACCCTCGGGCAAGGCATTGATTAAAGGGCCTGCCCCACTTGGGCGTCATTTGCGCGTCATTTACCGACAGGGGCGGTAGTGACTGACGCGCGACAGTCGCGCACAAATCGTCGCGCACAAATTGTCTGGCAGTACGACAGTCGCGTGCTCTTGAGGGCCCTTGAGTGCCAAGTGCTCTTGAGGGCCCTGCTTCTTTTGGGAGCCATTTGCGATGTCGTTCGTACTTTGACAGATCTCCATGGCAAGGATTTTCCCAGTGAAAATCAAAGATACTATGGTGAAAATGTTTCAAAACTACACGCGTTTTATACCCTGGTGGTCACATGGTGCGGCGCTCAAATGACACGCAAATGACGGCGTACGGGCGGCGCATGGTTACGGACGTTGATGCACGGTGACGCATAATAAATTAGCATAGGTAATGTTCGTGCATCACCGTGCGTAACCATGCCTCACCACGCGCTACACATACACCATCAGTATGTCAGCGTACGCCGTCAGTACATCAGCGTGCACAAGGAATACGTCACGCAGGTGGCGCGTGAGGATTTTGAGCACTGCAAAATTCTGGGGCGATAGGGAAGCACTGCATTACTGCGCGTCACTGCATACGCCACCACGCCTAACCACGCGTCACGAAGCGCTAACCCATATTTAGGATGTCGCGTAAATGAGGCGCAAATGACGTCCAAGTGGGACAGGCCCTTAAGGCCTTTAACAGAAATTAGTAACTAACATCTTAAGGGCCTGTCCCATTTGGGCGACCTAATCCGCGAGTTCTGGCGAGTTTGCCCTCAACTCATACTCGCAGCATGGTCGACACGAGGTCGTAGGAGATCTTCGTAACTCTCATTCATGCTCGAGAGTGGTCTCTGCGTACCCAAGGCCTCAGGTAGGTTGCGGCATTTTTTTCAATATGTTAAATAATGCCCTGAGTAAAAAAAGGTTGCCATGGAAAAAATCAACACTTTTTTTTATTAGTCGTAGTAGATCGTAGTAGGTCGTGGTAGGTCGGCATGTTAGTCATAAGTAATCGAGGGAAGTCGAAGGTAGTCGTAGATAGTCTTTATCATAGTCGAAGGGAGGTCAAAGGGGGGTCAAAGGAGATCGGAGGAGGTCGTCTTCACTCAATTATTCAGTGTCCAATTTTCCCAACGTTAGTTGTAGCTAGTCATAGCTAGTCGTCACTAGTCTTCAACATAGTTGAAGGAGGTCGAAGGAAGTCTTCTACATAGTCGACGGAGGTCTTCAACATGTCATTTTTAAAAAACTGTTCTAAGATCGCCAATTAGGTCGCCCAAGTGGGACATCCCCTTTAGGACATAAAAACAGTCATCTTTAGAGGATGGGCAACTGGATTATTTTTGCTAAGATATACCCTTAAATGGGAGAAAGAATGTTGTGCACTCCTGCCTCACAGAGGATGTGAGTCTGTCATGGGCATCCATCCAAAATGTGATTCTTATTCATAACATTCAATGCATCACGATCTTTTAAAATGCTGCCTCTAGAAGTGTGAGAATAAGTTTTCAAATTATGGTTTTATTCCCTATGTTTTTTAAGGATTCCATTGCTTTGGTCCAAGCATTATTTGACTTTTTTGGCAAGATTCTTACCTCTTATCTTTTCCTAAGCAATTGTAGCATAATATTTTGCTTTCTATTTAATTTAATATGGGATGTTACAAAGGGAAGTTATTGATTCCAAACATGCTTTGCAATTCAGGTGCCCTGAACCCCGAAATAAGCCTTGACCTACTTCTCTCGATACTAAGTGCAGGAGTAACTCAGCGGGCCAGGCAGCATATCCGTGGAACATGGATTAGTGATGTTTCTAGTCAGGAACCTTCTTCAGACTTCACCCAAAACATCACCCATCCATGTTCTCCAGAGATGCTCGAGCACTCAACACTTCCGGGTTTTATAGTCCCTCCGGAAGGGGAGTGGCCTTCAGGAGAGAGAATCCCACCATTTTTTTATACACTAATAACTCTTATATTTTTCATCGATGGGAAAAATCCTCTTGTCCTGCGCAGCCAAAGGGGACTCTAAGTAAGATGCCCAAAAATCACAGCCGTAAGTGGCAGCGTTTTTTCTAAAATCAATATACGGGACAACAGGAAGTGGTCAAGATCAGACTTTTAATAATATAGATATTCTCATGTGGCCACTTCAAACAGGTATTCAAATTCTCAAGGGTTTTCTCCTGTTGAACATGACAGGCATGCAAAGGTGAAGAGGTTCAATGATGTGGTGTCTAAGCCAAAGAATATGAAGTTTAAAAAAAATAAAGAGATGAGCAGGAAATGGTAGTGGGATTTACATGGATATGCTTCTGATGTGTGGTAACTTTGATCCATTAGATGTGCAAATTCAGTCCTCATATTGTGTGTTCTAAATCCTCTTTTGAGGAAATTCAGCAAGATTGTATCCCATTTGAAGACAGGCTACCCCACTCAGTTGTAGGTTATAGTAGACTGGAAGCCTCCCTTCCTGCAAATATTTTCCCTTTACACTTTGTAATATTAGTGTTGGCCCTGAGGGGATTCCCAAAAGAGACATTGATTGAGACTTCACCAATGACAATGATCTGTGTTTACATTTGCAGATTTGATGTAATTAAAAGGCCAAAGACATTTTAACAAGAGCATTATTAGACTAATTTCATTTTAACAAGAGCATTATTGGACTAATATTCGAGCAGTTGTCTGACAAATTAGTAGGATTAAATGGTCGATGAGATGTGGATAATGGAGAATTTCATGGAGGGAATATCAGGGTATAAGGCCTTGGCTACTGAAGGCACAGACACCATTTTTTGGCCACATATCTGAGGAAGAATGTGCTGGCATTGGAGAAGGTCCAGAGGAGGATTACGCAAATGATCCCAGAAATGATTGGGTCAGCATATGATGCGCGTTTGAAGGCACTGGGCCTGTACTCGCTGGAGTTTAGTGGGTGGGGGGAGGGACCTGATTGAAACCTACCAAATAGTGAAAGACCTGAATAGAGTGGATGTAGAGAGGATGTATCCACCAATGAGAGAGTCTAGGACGAGAGGTCATAGTCTCAGAATAAAAGGATGTACCTTTAGAAACACTCAGTGGGCAGAAGGGCCTATTTTCACACTGTATCTCTAAAGTCTAAAGTCTAAAAAGAAGGGAAAAGTAAGAAATGTAAGAAAGGGAAATACTTTTCTGAAACCCACATCAAGCCAACGGAGAGATAGCAGTGCTATGTAACACACCGTGTGCCAGAAATATTTGGCAAATGTTTGCGGAAATATGTTGATGTAACTTGTCAACCAATCAAAAGTGCATTATCAACATTCTGGAGCTAGTTTAAATAACTCTGGTTGTACATCAGTGCTGGAGGATTTCTAAGAAATACATTTTAAAGGTCTTGGCTATGGTTATCCAATCAATCCTAAAGACTCGTCCACCATAAATATCCACCAATGGATATTTTTAAGGCAGAGATTGATGGATTCTTGATTAGTAAGGGTGTCAGGGGTTATGGGGAGAAAGCAGGAGAATGGGATTGAGTGGGAAAGATTGATCAGCCATGATTGAATGGTGGAATAGACTTGATGGGCCGAATGGCCTAATTCTGCTCCTATAACATCAACAATTTGGAATATTGAAAGGGACACTGAAGAAACTTTATTTTGAGAACAAAAAAAAATTCCTACTATTTAATCATATGAATATTATATAAAATATATATTTTTTAGGTTCATATCATGTACAGATGGATGTGTAGTTAATAATGTGCAGATATCTAATGAAACCTAATGACAGGCAGAACCTTTCTCCCAGGATGGAAATGTCAAATTAAATAGGGCTTAACTTGAAGGTGAGTGTTCCATAGTTTAAAGGAGAAGGGTAGAACAAGTTTTTACACAGTTGCCTGGAACATGCTGCCAGGGGAGGTGGTGGAGGCAGATATGCTAGTGGCATTTAAGGGGCTTTTACATTGTCATGTGGATATGGTTGTAATGGAGGAATATGGATCACATGCAGGCAGATAAGATTAGTTTATCTTGATATTATTTTCGGTGCAGACATTGTGGGCCGAAGGGTCTGTTCCTGTGCTGTACTTTTCTATGTTATAAAAAAAACGTGTTGTTATTGTTGAGTTACCATTTCTAGTACCTGGTTTCAGAAACCGTATGTGAACCCTTGACCGTTGTTACTGTGACTTCAGAGGTGGACAATATTTGGCTGGATAATTTTTATATAGCCCTAAACTAAATAAGAAAAAAAGCTCACTTTGATTTTGGCTTTGCCTTATTCTGTTTTTAGCCGAACATTGTTAATGCAATAAAAAGCCATGGTCTGAAGGCATGGAAGGAAACTAGGCTGTTGGCCTCAGCAGCATATTTAAAGTAATATTTGCATCATTTCTGCTGTTCCACCAAGGTGACTCATCAGTGTAAAAACAAAGAACTTCAGATGCTGGTCAATACACAAAAGGACACAATGTGCTGGAGTAACTCAGGAGGTCAGGTAGCATCTCTGGAGAACATGGATAGGTGATGTTTCGGGTCAAGACCTTCTTCAAACCGATTCTAAGGAGGGGTGAGCCACTTTCATGGGCAGCAGTTAGTTCACAATACATTTAGGTATTCCTGAACAACATACGATGTGGGTCTTTATTGACAAATACAAATACCTTGCCTCATTTTAGATGCAAAATTAATATGGACATATTTTTTATGTTCTTCAGGTTTGGGAAAGAGCCATGAAATATTTTTATGGAAAGACTAAAAACAGTAGCACCACATGTGCTCCTTGATTTGACTTGGTTTGCGATCATTCATTATTTCTTTTTAAAGCTAATTAAATGATTGTACATAAAATTGCAAGAGGCACAGATGGGGCAGATAGTTGTCATTTTTTCCCCCAGGGTGGGAAGACAAGTACTAGAGGGCATGGGTTTATGGTGAGAGGGGAAATTTTAAAGGAAATTTGCGAGAGCAGTTTTTTTAACAGAGAGTTGTGAATGCTTAAATCGTTTTGCCTGGGGAGGTGATGGAAGCAGAGAGAGTCGCAATGTTTAAGAGACATTTAGACAGGGACATGCACAGACAGGGTGGGAGGGATACAGGCCATGTACAGACAGATGGTATTAGTTTAAATTGGCACCATGGTCAGGCCAGATAACGTGGGCTGAAGGGTCTGTTCTTGTGCTGTGTTGTTGTCTAACTGACTATGTGTTAGAGCTTTAAGAGTCTCCAGTACAGATCACAAACATGTAAGTGTTTATAATCACTTTAAGCTGATTTTGGTTGAAATACCATAAGTGTTTCTGATGTTCACACTTAACAAGATCTATATTGGGACAATTCCTGCAGCCCCCTTCTTGTGTAAAAGACCAGCGACTCGGAGAAAATTATATTATGGATATCTTCAGCACCCATTTGCCTTCCTGATGAAAACTCAGACTCGTCTTTAAATGGGCAGCCAGCACACTCAGCGAGACAGGCAGCGACTGGTTCTATTCACACATCAGGTTCTGAGCCATGTATGAAAGAAGTACTTGTGAATCACTCCGTCACCTGGAGGATCTGTTTGTGTCCCTGAATAGTGGGAAAGATTAATAAAAGGGCCAGTGTCTTTTTTATTTCAGTTTTCCAACCTGACTCACCATTTCCTGTGAATCATCAGACACTACTCAGCACCAGGTAAGTGTTTTGTATTTATTTCCAGCAATTATTATATCCTAGTTTATTTAATGATACAGCATGGAAACAGGCCTTTCAGCTCACCGAGTCCATACCGACCATTGATCACCCGTTCACACTAGTTCCCTGTTAATTCATTTTCCTATTCTCTCCCCACACACTCGGGGCAATTTACAGAGGTCAATTAACCTACAAACCCGCACATCTTTGGGATGTGTGAGGAATCCGGAGCGCCCGAGGAAACCTGTGCAGTCACGGGGAGTACGTGCAAACTCCACACAGACAGCACCCGAGGCCAGGATCGAAGCCCGGAACTCTGGCGCTGTGATGCCGCAACTTTACCAGCTGCTCCACTGTGCCACCCAAAGATATTTTAGCTAGTTCTTGGTCCATTCAACCTTCAACCAGTTCCCCATGGAACAGGCTCCAGTAATATTCACACATTAGAACCACATTACACAACCTGAAACTTCCAGTGTTACAGTGCTGCTCTCATTTTAAATCAGGCCTGAAGATGAAAATGGTTCCGACTGGTGTAAATGTTAAGGTAAGAGAAGATATGTTGGATGTGTACAAGTTCAAAATTGGTTTAGAAACAACATTTTTTTGTATAAATATATTAATGCTCTTTCAGTTTTTACACTACTGCTAATTTGATAACTTATCATAAACTTTAATTTTGCAGTTTAATTGTATCTATAATTGACAATCAACCAACAGTTGCATAGTTAGGTGAAATAATATTTATAACATATTTACAGTAATGAAAACTACCTTTGAGTCAAGTCAAGTCAAGTCAAGTTGATTTGTCACATACACATACGAGATGTGCAGTGAAATGAAAGTGGCAATGCTCGCGGACTTTTGTGCAAAAGACAAACAACCAAACAACCAAACAAACTATAAACACAATCATAACACACATATTCTTTTACATAATAAATAATGGAAGGAAAAATGTTCAGTAGAGTTAGTCCCTGGTGAGATAGGCGTTTACAGTCCGAATGGCCTCTGGGAAGAAACTCATTCTCAACCTCTCCGTTCTCACCCTATGGCAACGGAGGCGGTTGCCTGACCGTAGCAGCTGGAACAGTCCGTTGCAGGGGTGGAAGGGGTCTCTCATGATATTGTTGGCTCTGGAGTTGCACCTCCTGATGTATAGTTCCTGCAGGGGGGCAAGTGAAGTTCCCATAGTACGTTTGGCCGAACGCACTACTCTCTGCAGAGCCTTCTTGTCCTTGGCAGAGCAATTCCCAAACCAGATGGTAATGTTCCCGGACAAGATGCTTTCCACCGCCGCTGCGTAGAAGCACTGGAGGATCCTCGGAGACACTCTGAATTTCCTCAATTGCCTGAGGTGGTAAAGGCGCTGCCTTGCCTTACTCACGAGTGCTGAGGCGTGTGATGCCCATGTCATATCCTCGGAGATGTGGACTCCCAGATATTTAAAACAGTTCACCCTATCCACAGGATCCCCATTTATCCTCAATGGAGTGTACGTCCTCGGATGATGTGCCCTCCTAAAGTCCATGATCAGCTCCTTCGTTTTTTTGATGTTCAAGAGGAGGCTGTTATCCTGGCACCAGAGTGCTAGACCAGCCACCTCCTCCTGGTAGGCCTTCTCGTCGTTGTCTGAGATCAGGCCCACCACCACAGTGTCATCAGCAAACTTAATTATTGAGTTGGAGCTGAACCTAGCCACACAGTCATGTGTGTACAGGGAGTACAATAGGGGGCTGAGGACGCAACCCTGGGGCGATCCTGTGCTCAGGGTGAGGGACTTCGATGTATTCCCTCCCATCTTGACTACCTGGGGCCTGGCGGTGAGAAAGTCCAGGACCCAGGCACACAGGGAGGTATTGAGCCCCAATTCCATTAGCTTCCCGGCCAGTCTGGTGGGGACTATCGTGTTGAAGGCTGAACTGTAGTCTATGAACAGCATCCTCACGTAGCCCCCCTTCTGGCTGTCCAGATGGGAGAGAGCGGTGTGCAATACCAGGGAGATCGCATCGTCCGTGGATCTGTTCGGACGGTATGCGAACTGCAACGAGTCCATGTTCCGAGGGAGGAAGGCGCAGATGTGTTTCTTCACCAGCCTCTCAAAGCATTTCATGACTACTGAGGTAAGGGCCACCGGACGGTAGTCATTCAGACAGGCTGGGGAGGCATTTTTTGGTACCGGTACAATGATGGATTTTTTGAAGCAGGCAGGGACCACGGACTTGTCCAGGGAGAGGTTGAATAATGTAGTGAGCACTGGAGCTAGCTGCGTAGCACAGGACTTGAGTACTCGCCCCGAGATGCCATCGGGGCCTGCAGCTTTTCTCGTGTTCACCCGTGTCAGAGCCCTCCTCACGTCGTGCTCGGACAACGAGAATGTGTGCACATTCCTCCCTTCAGCTTCGGTAGCCAGCCCGCTGGTGGTATTGTCGATAGTCGGCAGACCTGGAGTGGTGTTGCCCCTTTCGAAACGAGCGTAAAAGGAGATCAGGTCATCAGCTAGGGAGGTGCCGGCACTTGCGGATGAGGGAGGGGTGCTCCGGTAGTTGGTTACAGTCCGTAGCCCCTGCCACAGGCTTCTGGTGTCCTGCTGCTCCATCTGTAACTCCATCTTGTCTCTGTACCTTCTCTTTGCGTCCTTCACCGCCCTTCGCAGTCGGTACGACTCTGCCTTGTAGACGTCCATGTTTCCTGATGCCAGGCCTGAGTTGTAGGCAGCGGTGCGAGCATTCAAGGCCACACGAACAGACCTGTCTACCCAGGGTTTTTGGTTCGGAAAGGTGCTCACCCTTACCGTGGGGACGATGTTGTCGGTTACTGTTACGATGAAGTCCGTGACTGCTTCCGCGAACTCACTGACGTCACTGGAACTTGCTTCGAACATTTAATATTGAGTATTCAGTCTCTCTGACCAGACTTAAATTCAGAGTATGTATCCTGCAGTGGCTGTTTCACTCTTCAATCAACAAAGAACACATTGGACAATGCATTTTTGGTTCTCAGACTTCTTGACAATTATGACCGTGGAAGTCAGAAAGATTGGCTCCTTTCAGGATCTGAGGTCATGGAAAGACATAATAATAGAATCAGTTTACTCCTGTGGCCTGACTGCCGTTCTGAGAATCTAATTGGCCTATTCTGCCTGGCTTTATGAGTCAGGTGAAGTGTAATAAAGGTATTGAATAACAAATTGCTGTCTGAAATAACTGATAGAGCATACCTTGAATAATGAGCTTTGGTTATAAAAATAGTGTTACCCGAGGCCCTGTTGCTAATACTCTTGGCTCTTTCAGGGGCTCATGGGGAACAATAACTGGAGAACAAAATCTAGGCTAAATGCTTCACTGTTGGAAGAGAAACCTTTTGAATGAGGTGTTTAACCCTGTTTGCTCACAGGCAGATGCAAAGCACTCGTCTTGGTAGATTTAAAGCAATGAAACGTATTATCTCTCCAACGTTACTTCATTGCTTACGGCTACACATACTACATAAATTGGTAGCTTGTTTGTTAATTGACAATATTTTATAGAATATAGAAAAGCACAGTACAGGACAGGCCCTTCAGCCCACAATATCCAGGCCGAACATGAGGCCAAAATCCAAATCTTATTTGCCTGCACATCATCCACATCTCTACATTCAGAGGGATGTTGGGATCCAAGTCCCTAGCTCTGAAAGTAGAAAACCCAAGTGGATAGAATGATATCGATGGCACACATCATGCTTGCTTTCATTGGTTGGGGGATGGACCTCAAGTTGGGATGTCATGTTGCAGTTGTATGAAACTTGTCAAGCCACATTTGGAGTATTGCATGCAGTTCTGTTGGCCACGCCAGAGGAATGTAGAAGCTTGAAGAGGGTACATATCACCAAGAGTATTGACATAATATATTTACCAAAACCTCACCATCTACACTTTATTAGGCACCTTGAACAAAAACTTAGCTGGAGCAGTCACTTAATGACTATGTTTACAAGGGCACATCAAACACAAAGAGCTCCTGATGTCCTTTAGCCTTTCTGCCACAGACAATAGTTGATGGAATGCGTACCACTTGCCTTGAACAGTGGAGCTCCAAAAGCACACAAGAGGATTGGCATCATCCAATGCTTGATTGGCGCACTATCCACCATTTAAACATTCTCTTTCTCAAATCAGTGTGAATCCTGGTTAAAGTATGAACAATTTACAAACTGCACTACTGTAAATATCCAAGGTTTCATTAACGTCGCCTGCCAAACCTGTGACCTCTATCATTTCAAAAGCAAACATTGGCAAGCATGGGGGAATCCATTGACTGTCGTTCCATTCCAAGTCACACACTATTCTGACTTGAAATCTTCCCATGAACACTGGGTCAGAGCTGTAAATTCTCTCCGACGGTGGAAATATATTCACTCCAAGGGCCGCAGCAGTGCAAGAACATAGTTCCTCATCATATTCTCAAGGGTACTTAATGATGACCTTTCAATCCTGGCATTGTCAACGATGCCTCATTCCATGTGAATATAAATAACAAGATCTCTACTGACAACCCTGTGATTGTTCCTTGGGCACGATGCTGGGTGGGACATATATCTCAGTTCAGAGCAGTTGTTTGTACAGCTAAGAGCATAAATTTATTTTGAACTCAGTCTATTTTAAGAGCAGAGAATACTGGAACTTATGAAAGAAACCACAGCAACTTCTCCCAATTAAATAGAAGATCTTTGACAGATGACCAGGGAGCAGAGGATTGTTGCACATGAATTGAATGATTTTCAAATCAATGTTAGTTCAATAACCAATTCTGGGCCAGGTTGTTGTTCTAATAACATGACACAAGTTTTGCAATCTCTTTCCCCCTGCTCCGTCTCACTATTGTTGTTGTTGATCTTGCCAACACAGTGGTATCATTGGCGAACCTAAACGTTGTGTTGGCACTGTGCTTGGCCACTCAATCATGGTTGTGCAGGGAGGAGAGCAAGAATTGAGCCACAACCCTGACGGGCACCAGTGGTGAGGATCAGAGTGGAAGAAATGTTATTACCAATTCCAACTGACTGAGGTCTGCCGATCAGGGAGTCCACATTTCAGTTGCAGATGGAGGCCCCAGGGCAAGGTTCACAATAGAACGTAGAACATAAAACATAGAACAGCACAGTACACAAACACAATGTCTGAGCCAAACATGATGCCAATACCAACATTTATCTGCCTGCACATAACCCATATCTCTCTATTCTTTGAGTCAGCACTCTCAGCGGTGCTGGCTCGAAGGGCGGAATGGCCTCCTCCTGCACCTATTTTCTATGTTTCTATTCCCTGTATATCCATATGCCTATTCAAAAGTCTCACAAATGCCACTATTGTATCTAACTCCACCACCATCCCCGACAGCACGTTCCAGACACACATCACGTCCCGTATAAAAAAGTTGCTCTGCACATCTCCTTTAAACTTTGTCCCTCTCACCTTAATCCTGGAGATGAGATTAGATGAGGAAGAAAAGGTGGCGATGGGACAAAGCCTGGCAAGTAATACTGTAGGTGGATAGAGGAGGGTTTGGATTAGCAGGTGGATAGACAAAGGCCAGAGGTGAAAAGAAGACAAAAGACTGTAGTATAAGAAGGGAAGAGGAAGCCAGAGGAAGGGATATAGGTAGAAGAGAATTGGGGGAAGGACAAATGGGGGAGTGGTACAGTGGGAGACATGTGTGCACATCCAGGTGGGGCACAGGGAAGAGAGGGGGGATAAAGGCGGGGTGGGTAGGGGTTTGTTTGTAGGGGTAGAGAATTCAATGTTCATACAGTTGGATTGCAAGCTGCTCAAGTGGAATATGAGGTGTTGTCCCTCCAGATGCTCTCGGCCTTATTCTAGTTACCAAACAACCTGCTCCCCAGGTACTCTTCCCTGTAACACCTGTTCGTACACCACACACACACACACACACACACACACACACACACACACACACACACACACACACACACACACACACACACACACACACACACACACACACACACACACCACACACACACACACACTCTTCCCTACATATCCATGTTTCTAGCCAAAAGGCTTTGAATTGTCACTGTCATACCTGTCTCCACCATCACTCCTTTACCCTCTGGCTAAAATACTTGCCCCACACATTTTCTCTAAACTCTGCCTCTCTTTCACATTAAAGCTATTCCTTCAAGTCTTTGACAATTCGACTTGAAAATTAACTTTTTTGAATACTTCACCAGCACTCCCAAGTGTCTTTGCACCTACGATTTCTGAATTTGTATGAATTAAAACTGTACAATGCTTCCATTAAACTTACCGGAAGAGATGCCCCTCCACCCTATCTAACGTGCTGTCATGAGCTACATTTTCCATATCCCAAGCATAATGTGACAGTTGTATATAGTCAGTCAGCTAGGGAGGTTAGATCTGTGTAGAACCAAAGAACTGCAGATATTGGTTCATTATAAAGATTGACACAAAGTGCTGAAGTTACTCAGCGGGTCAAGCAACATCTCTGGAGATAAAGGATGGGTGACGTTTCGGGTCGGGGCCCTTCTTCAGATTGAAAGTGGAGGCCCCCTTTCAATGTTGTGGGGAGGGAGGAGGTGAAGAGCTGGAGGCGAGTAAAGAGCAGCACTAATCAGGGCAAGCCACAGGGTTACATCTTTCCTCAGCCTGTTGATTTTACATCTCCTGTCTGCCAATAATATCTGCCAACATGACTTCTGGTTTTATAGCACAGTTTTATGTCTTCAGATTGAGGAGGGGTGTTTACAGAGTATTGAACGATTAACAACTGCAATGAAAAACAGGACTAAAATATCATGATTTTGCAATAAAATATCAGATGTAAAGAAAAAGCAGTTTGTATTATGGGGGAGAATTGTCCGTATATCTGCTGGAGAATCTCAGCTGTACCAGCAAGTGTTGGAAAACAAAGGGGTATCTCTTGTCGGCATGTTTAGTGGAAGAATTGTACTGTTTCAGTTCATGAAAATTCAGAAATCAGAGGTGCAAAGGCCCTTGCTGGTGAAGGATTCAAAAAAGTTAATTTGCAAGTCTAATCGGTGGTAAGGAAGGCGAATGCAATGCTAGCATTTATTTTGAGATGGCTAGAATACAAAAACAGGGATGTAATGCTGAGGCTTTATCCGACATTGGTCAGACCGCATTTGGAGTATTGTGAGCAAATTTGGGACCCATATCTGAGGAAGGATGGGCTGGCAATGGAGTGGGTCCAGAGGGGGTTTACAAGAATTATCCCAGGAATTATTGGGTTAACACATGATGAGCATTTGAAGGCACTGGGCCTGCACTCGCTGGAGTTCAGAAGGATGAGGGGTGACGTCACTGAAACTTTCCGAATAGTGAAAGGCCTGGATAGGGTGAATATGGAGTGGATGTTGCCACTAGTGGGAGAGCCTAGGATCAGAGGCCATAGGCTCAGAATAAAAGGATGTACCTTTAGAAAGAAGATAAGAAGAAATTTATTTAGCCTGAGGCTGGTGAATCTGTAGAATTCATTGCCACAGACAGCTGTGGAGGCCAAGTCAATTTTTAAGGCACAGATTGACAGGAAATATCAGATTGATTAATAATGGTGTCAGGAGTTATGGGGCAAAGGCAGGTGGATGGGGTTGAGAGGGAAAGATAGATCAGCTATGATTGAATGTCGGAGTAGATTTGATGGGCTGAATGGCCTAATTCTGCTCCTAGAACTCATGAACATATGAATAAGATTTTAAGATAAATTCCTTTGATAATAAGTGGAATGTGCTGGACTACTGATTTTTCAGCTTTTCAGCAGGGCTTCCTGTCCATTGATGCTATTATAATTATCCTGGAATCACAGTGCTGTGAATACCCCACCCCTCTTTTCCTGTGGGATGAAAATGTACTTTTGAAACTTGCAGGCGTATTTGCAACAGTTGGTAAGAAAGATATTGCAACTTTAATGGAAAGCACAGACCTCATATGTAAAACATCAAAAAAGTGATTGCAATACAATATTTTTCAGATGGTGTGCTTGGAGCACAGCGTGACACACTTGCATTATTGCATGGGAACATTGCAGGCAATAAATCCAGGCCACAACAACTCATGCTTGTTGTGGTTATAAAACCAACCTCTGAAAATTCAGGTCCATATGATAAATTCAATACCCAGCTTCCATATTCTTTATTGAAAGCTCTTTGAAATTGTTATTCAATATTTGATAGGTCTTTCTGGTTATGGTTTATAGGAAACTAAGCTATAAGCTGCAATATGTTAAAAGTCAGAAAATATAACTTAGGGAATGAGTATGAAGCTGTCTGACTTGCAGTAACACTAGCCTACCTGACGCAAACTGCGAGGTCGCCATCATTTTCAACAGAGTACGTTTCATTCTGTTTAATAATTGTGCAGTCAGCTCTACCCTTTCATTAATATTACAAGAGATTACTTTAACTTGGCATTATGTTTGGCATGGTCATTGTGCATTGAAGGACCTGTTTCTGTGCTGTAGCATGCAATTGGAGACAATCTTTAATTGGAGTTTACTCAACTTTATCTTGCACTAAACATTGTTCACTTTATCATGTACCCTGTGCATTCAGTAAGTATTCAGACCCCTTCACTTTTTCCACATTTTGTTACGTTACAGCCTTATTTTTAAATTGATTTAATTTTTTTTTTTAAATCATCAATCTGCACAGAATACCACAGAATGAATAAGCAAAAACAGGTGTTTAGACATTTTTGCAAAGTAATTAAAAAGAAATAACTGAAATATCACATTTACATAAGTATTCAGACCCTTTGGTATGACACGCAAAGTTGAGTTTAGGTTCATCCTGTTTCCATTGATTATCCTTGAGATGTTTCTACAACTTGATTGGAGTCTACCAGTGGTAAATTAAATTGATTGGTTATGATTTGGAAAGGCACACACCTGTCTATATAAGGTCCCACAGTTGACAGTGCATGTCAGAGCAAAAACCAAGCCATGAAGGAGGATAAATCCCCTGGGCCTGATGGATTACATCCAAGGGTCTTGAGGGAGATAGCGGTGGGGATTGTGGATGCATTGGTGATAATTTTCCAAAACTCCCTGGAGGCAGGAACGGTCCCAGTGGATTGGAAAATGGCCAATGTAACACCTATATTTAAAAAAGGAAGTAAACAGAAGGCGGGTAACTATAGACCGGTTAGTCTAACATCGGTGGTGGGTAAAATGTTAGAGACAATTATTAAAGAAACACTAACGGGGCACTTGGATAAACATGACTTCATCGGACAGAACCAGCATGGTTTTGTGAAGGGGAAGTCCTGTTTAACGAATCTGCTCGAATTCTTTGAGGAAGTAACAACCCGGGTGGATAAAGGGGAACCGGTGGATGTGGTATACTTGGACTTCCAAAAGGCTTTTGACAAGGTGCCACATAAGAGACTATTGCTAAAAATAAAAAATTATGGGATTGGGGGTAATATATTAGCATGGGTAGAGGATTGGCTAACAAATAGGAAGCAGAGAGTGGGGATAAATGGTTCATACTCGGGATGGCAACCGGTAACTAGCGGGGTTCCGCAAGGGTCGGTGCTGGGACCCCAGTTGTTCACAATTTATATAAATGATTTGGAGGAGGGAACCAAGTGTAATATATCAAAATTTGCGGACGATACAAAAATGGGAGGAAAAGTAGGGGATGAGGAGGATAGGAAGAGTCTGCAAAAGGATATAGATAAGCTAGGTGAGTGGGCAACAACTTGGCAGATGAAATTTAATACTAATAAATGTGAAGTCATTCACTTTGGGAAAAAAAATGATAGGGCAAGTTATTTTCTAAATGAGGAGGAGCTGCGTTGTAATGCAACGCAAAGGGATCTAGGGGTATTAGTACATGAATCACTAAAAGTTAGTATGCAGGTGCAGCAAGCAATCAGGAAGGCCAATGGAGTTTTGGCCTTTATTGCTAGGGGGATTGAATATAAAAACACGGAGGTCTTGCTGCAGCTGTACACAGTATTAGTGAGACCACATTTGGAATACTGTGTACAGTTCTGGGGTCCATACTTAAGAAAGGATGTACTAGACCTAGAGGCAGTGCAGCGAAGGTTTACAAGATTAATTCCTGCAATGAGGGGATTGACATATGAGGAAAGGTTAAGTAGGCTGGAACTCTACTCTTTGGAGTTTAGAAGAATGAGAGGCGATCTCATTGAAACATATAAGATCGTGAGGGGCCTTGATCGGGTGGATGCACCGAGGATGTTCCCAATGATCGGGGAAACTAGAACTAGGGGACATAGTTGCAGAATAAGGGGGGGCTCTTTTTTAGGAGGAGGAGGAGGAGCCATCCTGGGGAACGGCTGCTAACCAGCAGCTGTCCGTTCAATTCACTTTTTTTATTAGTTTTTAGTGAATTTTGTCCTGTTTGTTGGGGAATTTGACTTTTTTATGTGGGGGGGAAAGGGGGAAACTATTTTCTAGGTCCCTACCTGGTCGGTGAGGCAGCTTTTCCCCCGGGCTGCACCGTCGACCCGTCCTTGCGGCCTACCAGCGGGAGTGGAGCAGCGTTTTCCTGGCGGGGACCGCCCAGCACCTTCAGCTTCGGTGGCGGCACAGCGCTGGAGCGCTATCGCGGAGCGGAGCGGGCGATGCCTTGCCTGGGTCGCCACGCTGGGTCGCCGCGCTGGAGCTCCGGTATGCTGAGAACACCGTGATCAACACCGTCAAGCTGCGGGACTGTGGAGCGGCCAGCCACGGGCGGCGGCGCCGACTTTAACATTGGGAGCCTCGGAGCACCAACCGACGCGGCCCTGTCGGCTTCTAAATGCCATCCCAGCCGCTGTGAGGACTCTCCCGACGCCGGAGCAACACCAACCCGGCGAGAACGGCCAGGAACATCGGGCCTCCGTAGAGGGAACTGTGAAGGCCTCAATAGGCCTGACTATGGGAGAACTGGGGATGGGGACTGGACATTGTGCCTTCCCCCACAGTGGTAACCATTGTGGGGGGATGTTTTTTTGTGTGTAAATGATTATTTTACTCTGTGTCCAAGATGGCTGCCGGAAGGGAGAGTGGACGCTGGCGCGCTTTAGCTGCCGCTGCTCTCTCTTCATATTGTGTTTTTGATTTCTGTCTTTGGATTGAATTCTGTCTTTAATTTGTGTACTGGTGATGTCTTTACTATTTATTTCATTCCGCTTACATGTTTTTGCTCTATTTGCTAAATTTTGTAAGGTGTCCTTGAGACTCTTGAAAGGCGCCCATAAATAAAATGTATTATTATTATTATTAAAACTGAGATGAGGAAGAACTTCTTCACCCAGAGGGTGGTTAATTTATGGAATTCACTGCCCCAGGGAGCAGTGGAAGCAGAAACTTTAAATATATTTAAGACTAAAATAGATGTTTTTTTAGCTGCCAAGGGGATAAGGGGCTACGGGGAGAGGGCAGGGATATGGACCTAGGTATGGTTAGTATAGTAAGACCTGAGTGATCTCCTGGACAAGTGTCGATCGCCTGGATTGGGGTCGGAGAGGAATTTCCCGGATTTTTTTCCTGAATTGGACCTGGGTTTTTATCCGGTTTTTTGCCTCCCCCAGGAGATCACGAGGTTCTTGGGGTGGAGAGGGGTGATAGCGGTATAAAGGGGAGGGTAGTGTCTTGTGTTCTGTGTCTTGTGTCTACTGTTTGTGGGTAAGTGTGTCTGTTTAGTGTTCAGCCATGAGCGAATGGCGGTGCGGGCTCGACGGACCTGGTGGTCTACTCTCGCACCTACTTTCTATGTTTCTATGTTTCTATGTAAGACGAAGGAATTGTCTGTAGATCACCGAGACAGGATTGTGTCGAGACACAGATCTGGAGAAGGGTATAACAACAATTTTACTTCGGAGTCACGTGAGTGACTACGTGAAGAACCCCGCCAGGACGCATGCGTGTCATATCGCTACAAGTTTAAAAGCCGGAACCTGCAGGTAAGAGATACTCTGCGGTCTTTTTTGTTGTTCCCATACTGTTTTACAGGTGGGGAGTCAATGGACAAGTCCAAGAAAACGACGAGGGCTGCGACAAAGCTGGCGGGGGAGGACCGCGGAGTTGCAGGCAGCCAGCAGCGGCCAGTGGCACATGAATCACCCGTAATGGGAACAGCTGTGCCCGACTTCGCCCCCGCACCGGCCAGATCTACACCGCGGCCGGGCGGTAAGGCAAAACAAAAATCCAACAGAGTCGTTGACTCGGACGAGTCCGACTTCGAGCAGCCGCGAGCGGCCAGCGATCGTGAGCGCTGGAGCCGGATGGAGCGGCTTATGGAGCAAATGCTCCAACGTGACAGGCTCCGGGAGATGGAGTCCAGTCACCGTGGGCAATTTATCACACCCACAGCAGCACCTCTTGTAGGGCTGCACAGTGCATCTCCCTCGTCAGAGGGGAGTACTGGGGGTCAATTCTGGGCTGATCCTGAAGAGGGGTTTGCAGAACAGAAGTCAAGTGTGCAAGGGGTGCAGGAAGATGAAAATCTACTGGACATGATGTCCAACTTCATACAGCCAGACCAGACTGGCCGAAACCTGGAACAAAAACTAGCTGCCAGTATTGATTATATGTCATTTAAGCAGGAACAGGCTGTGATGGACACCACGGCAAGACACTTGGCACCAGGAAACTGTATATCCCTGAATGTTCCCATCGTAAATAATTGCATATGGAAACACGTCGGAGCAGGAGTTAGAGGCCTGGATGTCAAACTCCAAAAAGTACTAAAGCTTCTAACAGCGGGAATAACAGCTTTCGCCCGCACAGTAGATGAGAAGGAGATGTCGCAGGATCAACAGGATGCACTGGCACTGCTTTGCAATACACAATACGAAATAAACAGCATCAGGAAGAGTGCCATCCGACCTGCTTTAAACCCGAAATTCGCAGGTCTGTGCAAACCTGGAAACACAAAACCACCAATTTTACTATTTGGAGGAAACCTATCCAAGCAAGTCAAGGATCTCGATGAGGAGGCAAAAACCCTGGGGCTCATAAAAGCGACATCATCAAGAACCTACTACGGCCATAAACAGCACCCTTATGCATCCACCAGTAGAACAAGACAAACTGGTGAAAGCTCAAAGGCCAGGTACACTGAACATCAGTCTTTTTTAGGCCATGGCCCAGACCGGCCTTCGTGGAAGATGCGCAAACCCCCAACACCAACCCAAACACAAACCCAGACACCGGCGCCTCAACCTCCACGAAGGATTTACAAAAAGAAGTAAACCTGCCACTGGTAACCATGGAGGTAGGTGGGTCTGGTTCCTTACAAATTGCAGGGAGTATGGAGGCTGGTGGGAGATTACACTTCTTTCTGGATGCATGGAGTATGTTAACTACAGACACTTATATTTTAAGCAGTATCCAGGGATATACCATAGAATTTATACACAAATATAGCCCTCCAGTTCAGCATGTACCGAACCGAATATTCGTACTTTCAGGTAAAGAAAAATCAGAAGCACATGCTGAACTGGAGCGGCTTTACGCAAAAGGGGTAATTGAAAAAACCCAACACGAATCGCTGGAATTTGTGTCTAATATCTTTACCAAAAACAAAAAAGATGGTGGTTGTCGCATCATCATAGATTTGACCAATTTGAATAGATTTGTACAATATATTCATTTCAAAATGGAAACCTTTGTTACTGCTAAACAATTGATTTCCAAAGGTTACTCCATGGCTAGCATCGATTTAAAAGATGATTACTATTCAGTGCCTATACGAGGTGATCACAGATGTTATTTAAAATTCAACTGGATGGGACAGCGTTGGCAGTATAGAGTGCTACCAAATGGATTAACATCAGCCCCCAGGCTGTTCACTAAAATTTTGAAACCAGCCCTAGCGTTTCTGTGGAAACAAAAACACATGGTCATGGCATATCTAGATGACATACTTATTGTGGGCAAAACTTTGGAATTGGCCAAACAAACTGTAACAGCCACAAAACAATTATTTGAAAAACTGGGATTTATCATCCATCCAGTTAAATCTAAATTAACGCCTTCCACCACAATGGATTATTTGGGGTTCACCATTGACTCAGTTCACATGTCGGTGACTTTGCCAAAGGGAAAGGCTATAGTCTTAATAGAGGCTTGCAATAACCTAATTGACATCAGTAAACCGTCCATCAGATTGGTAGCAAGAGTAATTGGCAAAATGGTGGCTGCTTTTCCAGCCACACAATTCGGACCTTTACATTACCAAAATTTACAGAGGGCAAAAATACGAGCACTCAAAATTAATGCTGGTCATTTTGACAGACCAATGAAGCTACCAATCGAAGCTATAATGGAACTAAAATGGTGGAAAGATAACATTCGGCATTGTTCCAATCCAATCATTATCAGCAACCCTTCTATGGTGCTACAAACTGATGCGAGTGCACTTGGTTGGGGTGCTACCAATTCCATCTCCAGCTGTGGAGGTAGATGGAATGCACAGGAGGCTTCAATATTACAAACACTGGGCATAAACTACCTGGAAATGTTGGGTGCATTCCATGGCCTAAAGTCATATTGTTCTGGGTTATATCACCAGCATGTTAGACTACAGATTGACAATACCACCGTGGTAGCATATATCAACCACATGGGTGGAAATAAATCGACATCATGTGACAATCTGGCCAATACAATTTGGCAATGTTGTATCCAGAGAAATATTTGGATATCAGCTACTTACCTACCAGGTAAACTAAATTCAGTGGCAGACACCAGGTCACGCAAATTTAATGAAAACACCGAATGGATGTTGGATAAAAAAAGTATTTGCTGATATTACAGAACGGTATGGAACACCAGATATCGATCTATTCGCATCCAGACTTAATCACCAGTTATCAAATTATGTTTTATGGGAACCAGACCCTGGGGCAGCGGCGACAGATGCATTTTCGCTGCATTGGGGGAAATTGTTTATTTATGCATTCCCTCCTTTCTGCCTCATCAGTCGGGTATTAAGGAAAATACAGCAAGACTCTGCGTCTGGTATTTTGGTAGTACCCGATTGGCCTACTCAACCATGGTTCCCTGTGATACTCGACATGGTATTAGAACCATGCATCACCATCCTGAATAGACCAGATTTATTGGTTCATCCCGTAACAAGGGAAAGCCACCCATGTCATAACTATATGAACTTATTAATTTGTAGAGTCTAAAAGTACCTCTACTGCAACTGGGACTGACGGACCGAACAGTGAACATTATTTCAGCGGCCCACAGACAGTCCACCAAAAAACAGTATCTGGTATACATCAGGAAATGGGAGATATATTGTCACAGAAACAACATCACTTACTGATCAATGAACATCCCGTCTGTTCTGGAATTCCTGGCAGTCCTCCATTATGATGAGGGGCTCAGTTATAGTGCCATCAACTGCGCCAGAAGTGCCCTGTCAACATATCTATGGCAAGGAACAGAGCGTCATTCTGTTGGGACTCACCCCCTGGTAACAAAACTTATGAGGGGAATTTTTAATATCAATCCCACAAGAACCAGGTACTCTCAAATATGGGATGTGAGTATTGTCCTGACTATGCTAAGGAATTGGTCTCCAGCAACAGCTCTGCCCCTACAAAGACTGACACTGAAAACAGTCATGCTAATGGCTTTGGTCACGGCACAAAGGGTACAGTTGTTACATAAATTAAGACTGGACAACTTCCGGAAGTGGCGGCGCTGTGAAACGGCTGCGGCTCGCCTGCAGTCTGTCTGTTTTTACTTTTTTGTGTTGTTTTTTTTGTCTAGTTCAGTTAAATTTTTGGTTATTAGGTTGTGTTATGTGTGTGGGAGGGGGGTGAAACAGGGCTTTCTGTCTCTCCCTTCGGGGGAATGCGACTTTTTTGTCGTATCCCCCTTCTCTTCCCCCGCCTGAGCTGAGGCCTAATGGCGAAGCTGGCGGCCTCCAACCTGCGACCAACCTAGAGGATCCGGAGGTAGAGCCAGCGAGGCTGGCCGTCTTCGAGCGACGCTCGGGCAGCGGCACGACTCGGCGCTTCGGTGAGGGCGGACGGCGCGGGGCTGAGACACTCCCGTGCGGGCGGCGTGGCTACCGGCTGGAAGGCGCTCCCGTGAGGGCGGCCTGGGTCCCGGCTGGAAGGTGCTCCGGTGTGGGCGGACCGGCTCCCGGCTGGAAGGTGCTCCCGTGGGGGCGGACCGGCTCCCGGCTGGAAGGTTCTCCCGTGTGGGCGGCCCGGTGCGGGGCGGAGATGGTGCTCCGGTGGCTGAGGCGGCGTTCTGGCGGCAGCGACCTGAATCCGGGGTTCGGCCGCGGGCCAGTGGACGACATCGTCGGGAGCTCGCAGGGCACAGGCTGGTGCCTGTTTTCCGGAACTCCCGTGGCAACAGCTGCGTCCGCTGGATTGGAGGGTGGCAACTTCGACCACCCCCAGGCTGCGGAGCTTGAACCGCGGGACTGACTTACCATCGCCCGGTGGGGTATCGCCTCAGCGCAGAGGGAGAAGAGGAGGGAAGAGACAGTAACTCTAAGACTTTTGCCTCCATCACAGTGAGGAGGTGCTTGGTGAACTCACTGTGGTGGATGTTAATTTGTGTTTATTGTGTGTTGTTATTATTACATGTATGGCTGCAGGCAACAACATTTCGTTCAGACCGAAAGGTCTGAATGACAAATAAAGGATTCAATTCAATTCAATTCAACATGACTTCTTCATCTGGGAATATAATGTTACATATTTATGAATTAGTCAAGCAGAACAGACAGGGGTCAGCAAGCGTCAAAATAGAATTTAGGGCTTACCCGACAGATGATCATCTCTGTATAGTAAGACATTTATTGTTATATATGGAGGACACAAAAATCATCAGAGGCAATGAGATGGCACTACTAATCAGCCACAAGCAACCACACAAAAAAGTGATGGTCCAGACCATCTCAAGATGGCTGAAACAGGTTCTAATAAAGGCTGGGGTGGATACTAACATTTTAAAATCTCATTCCTCCAGGGCTGCAGTTACATCGGCAGCTATGCAGTTGGATGTACCGATGGACCAAATCCTCAAGACAGCAGGATGGTCAAGGGAGAAAACATTCCAACTATTTTATCATATACCAGTAATTAAACCTGGAACGTTTGCAGAAACAATTTTAAGTTCTGTAATATAATTTCACCCCATAAATAGGGGCTATAATTTGGTGTTAATAAATTTATCATGGATTTCAATGTCGGATTCATGTCTAATCATGTTAACACAAATTCCTCCCACAGTCATTAAGGCAGATGTGATGCATGGACTCGTTTCCACGGCATGAAATCACAGAGCTTTGAAATCTTCACGTAGTCACTCACGTGACTCCGAAGTAAAATAGTAAGATTAAACGAGAACTTACCAGTTCGAAGTTTGATCATTATTTTGTGAGGAGTACGTTGAGGGAATACGTGCCCTCCGCTCCCACCCTTGATCATATACTCAACTGGTATCTTCTTCTCTAATCTTACTATGTTCAGTCATTACAGTTATCTGTGATTTCACACCGCTGCTTTGAAGAATGGCACGCATGCGTCCTGGCGGGGTTCTTCACGTATTCCCTCAACGTACTCCTCACAAAATAACGATCAAACTTCGAACTGGTAAGTTCTCGTTTAATCTTACTATTTCTGCAGCATTGCAGGTCCCGGAGAGCACAGTGGCCTCCGTCATTCTTAAATGGAAGAACTTTGGAACTTCAAGATATCTTCATAGAGCTGGCCGCTCGGCCAAACTGAGCAATCGGGGGGAGAAGGGCCTTGGTCTGGGAGGTGACCAAGAACCCGATGGTCACTCTCACAGAGCACCAGAGTTCCTCTGTGCAGATGGGAGAACCTTCCAGAAGGACAACTATATCTGCAGCACTCCACCAATCAGGCCTTTATGGTAGAGTGGCCAGACGGAAGCCACTCCTCAGTAAAAGGCAAATGACAGCCCGCTTGGAGTTTGCCAAAAGGCATGAGAAACAAGATCTCTGTTGTCTGATCTGATGAAACCAAGATTGAACTCTTTGGCCTGAATGCCAAGCCTCACGTCTGGAGGAAACCAGGCACCGCTCATCATCTGGCCAATACCATACCTACGGTGAAGCATGGTGGTGGTAGTATCATGCTGTGGGGATGTTTTTCAGCGGCAGGAATTGGGAGACTAGTTAGAATCGAGGAAAGATGAACGGAGCAAAGTACAGAGAGATCCTTGATGAAAACCTGCTCCAGAGCATTCCGGACCTCAGACTGGGGCGGAGGTTCACCTTCCACCAGGACAACGACCCTAAGCACACAGCCAAGACAACACAGGAGTGGCTTCGTGACAAGTCTGTGAATGTCCTTGAGTGGCCCAGCCAGAGCCCGGACGGACTTGAACCCGATCGAACATCTCTGGAGGGCCCTGAAAATAGCTGTGCATCGACGCTCCCCATCCAACCTGACAGAGCTTGAGAGGATCTGCAGAGAAGAATGGGAGAAATTACCCAAATACAGGTGTGCCAAGCTTGTAGTGTCATACCCAAGAAGACTGAAGGCTGTAATCGCTGCCAAAGGTGCCTCAACAAAGTACTGAGTAAAGGGTCTGAATACTTATGTAAAGGTGATATTTCAGTTATTTATTTTTAGTTACTTTGCAAACATTTCTAAACACCTATTTTCGCTCAAATACGGTGGGCCAAAGGGCCTATTTCCATGCTGTATGTCTAAAGTCTAAATTATTAACCAGGAGATGTTCAAACAGCTGAGGTGCAGTAATTTTTTGGTTTGACACAGCTTCCTCTGTCTGGTCTCTCCACTGATGCCAAATTCATTTTTCACAGAGCTCAGCAGTCTCATACCACATGTGGCATTGGGACAGCAAGGAGGATTACAGCACGCCACCCAAGATGTGTAGAGCAACAACAGAGGACAAATCCGCAGATAACTAATAAAAACCCCATCTGATATTATTTAGTTGGATGTTTAGCCAAGAAAAAAATTATCAAATTTGATCACAAGTGCAACCAAAACGATAACTGATCAGAGGCAAAATTCAGACACAAGGAAGTGCAGATGCTGGAGTATTGTGTAGAACACAAAAGTGCTGAAGTAACTCAGCGGGTCAGGCAGCATTTCTGGAGGACATGGATAGGTGATACATGCGTCTCGGGGCCCTTCTTCAGGCTGCCTTGTTCAGGGTCAAATGTCGGTGGCTTTCAAAAAAGTGTGCAGAGGTCGGAGTGTACGACCACTGTCTCCCATTGGTTCAGATGCTGGGGTGAGATGCTGGGTGCGTACTTACATTATTGCAGTTTGCATTTCGCGCTCACTGGAATGTTAACTTGCTGCACCCATCACCATGAACCCTCCTTATTGTGAATGATTGGCATCAGTTAAACCCAGCCCGTGTGCTTCAAAGATGCACCATAGTTGGAGTAGGAAAGAACCAGAGTGAATCGGAGACAGATGAAGAGCTGGAAAGAACAAAGGAGAGCAGGAAAGGACCAGATAGAGTCGGACAAAGCCGGAGAGCTGAAGGGAACAGAGGGGAGCAAGAGACAGCAGGAGAGAATAGAAGAACAAATCGGCTTGACATAGAAAAGATGTGCATCAAGGGTGAGAACTGGTTCCAAGATTCTCCAATGCTGCACTTCAAGAGTTTGTGGAGGACTTGGTTGGGGGTTATTTTTATTCAATTTTCAAGCAATATGTTGCAGATTTGCTTGAGAAAATAAAAATTCTCATTGTATCCCCAGATTTGTTTTAATTGTTTTAAATCTGATTACTGACAATAGACAATAGACAATGGGTGCAGGAGTAGGCCATTCGGTGTGATGAACACCGATGTGATCAAGGCTGATCATCCACAATCAGTACCCCGTTCCTGCCTTTTCCCCACATCCCCTGACTCTGCTATCTTTAAGAGCCCTATCTAGCTCTCTCTTGAAAGTAACCAGAGAACTGACCTCCACCACCCTCTGAGGCAGAGAATTCCACAGACTCACAACTCTCTGTGTGAAAAAGTATTTCCTCATCTCCGTTCTAAATGGCTGAACCCTTATTCTTAAACTGTGGCCCCTGGTTCTGGACTCCCCCAACATTGGAAACCTGTTTCCTGCCTCTAGCATGTACAAACCCTTAATAATCTTATATGTTTCAATAAGAACCCCTCTCATCCTTCTAAATTCCAGAGTATACAAGCCCAGCCACTCCATTCTCTCAGCAAATGACAGTCCCGCCATCCCGGGAATTAACCTTGTGAATTGTGACCTACGCTGCACTCCTTCAATAGCAAGAATGTCCTTCCTCAAATTTGGAGAGCAAAACTCTACACCATACTCCAGGTGTGTCTCACTAAGGCCCTGCACAACTGCAGATGAACCTCTTTGCTCCTATACTCAACTCCTCTGCTTTCATAAATCCATAAATAAAAACTGTTAATCGTTTCAAGACAAAATAGGAGCCTGATAGGCAACTGTGGAAATGGGAATTCAGCTCCAAAGTGTTAGCTCTAATCAGACAAGCGTGAGATCAGTGGATCAGTAACCACTCCTTCCTTCCATTTGTTTGAAGCAAAAGTGTTGATTGGAGTCTATGAAATAGTTAAATAAACTCTCTCAAAAATCTGCTCTCAGCCATGCTGACTACTTCGAAATCAATCTGTGGAATTGGAAATCGTAAGCCCATATTAGTGAGCCACTTACGTATGGCTTGTCTGCACACGTCAGTTAGCTTGAATGGATTAAATACTGTGTAAATGATGACATAAACTCAAAATTGCATGCATTTTCTGACGACAACCTTCAACTATCTGATGAACTTTGCTGTTGGCATCTCTCCAGTTGAGTGTTGATTTAAATGAAACATATATTTTACGGCACATTCACAAATTTAAGCTTACAATTTTTTATTGTGAAAAATGCAGACCATGAGCTGAATTTTCCCTTACTGACAATGAATAAAGGAAACAAACTCTCGCCTTTTGTGGTTCATCACCACCCTGATGTTCTAAGCAATTTTCACGACTTAATTATACATTCAATGTATTGGAATGAGTGACATGACAAGTTAGAATATTACCCATTTACCGCTGACTAACATTCAAGTGAACTTCCGCCTGACAAAACAACACTTCTGTAAGGTCATAACTCTGAATAGTCCGAGTCAATTAAACCGCAGAAGCGTAGAACCTTGGAGTAATGAAACAGACCATTCAGCCCACTCTCTCAACCACTTCTTCACCAAAGGAATCAAAAATGAACTCTGTGTCCCCATAGCCTCATACGTTTCTCTCCATCAAATGTTCAATCAGTTGTGCTTTAACAAGACACAACGCTCAGTTAATCATTCCCTGTGGCAAGACATTCTAAGATCAAACAAAACTTCATAAGAATGTTCTTCCAAACCTCTCCGTTTTGTTTTAATGACAATTTAAATTGTTCACCTCTAATCATAGACTGCTCAACCAAAGGAAGTAATGTTTCCTCATTTCATGAATTCCAACATGGGATAATTTTAATTTAATTAAAGTATTAAAAACTGTAATGGAGCCTCATCGAAACTTTCTCTGATGAGTAGACTGAAAACACAAATATGCTTCCTGCCCTTTTAAGATGGATCTTCTAAATTTGTTTGAGATGGTCTATTGATTTGGCCTGGCTACTGGGAAATAGGATGCCTACAATTGATCTTGACTTTGCAATCATATAGCATTTTTGTTAAATGCTATATGATCCTGCTGATCCAATTGAAGAGCGCACCCCAAGAGGTGAGGAATGTACAGAGCTGGTCGGGGTGGGGGGGGGGGGGGGGGACATCCCCATTTTTGAAGATATCTAAAGGCACCCAGCATCATCAAGGACCACCTCCCTAGCCATGCTCTAATTTCACTGTTGCCATCAGGAAGAAGGTATAGGAGTCTGAAAACTGACCTCCCAGTTTAAGAACAATTTCTCCCCAACAACCATCAGGCTATTGAACTACGGACTATCTTGATTTATACTATGGACTTTGGGCTTTTGTTTTGTTTCGCACTAATATTGTTTTTTGCAATTTATTGAAGCTTTCTTTGATATGTTTTAATGATGTTATCTATTAAGTACTGTCAAGAGTCCCTCTGTTCCTCTAGTTTGCGTGTGGTCTCATTCTGGCAACAGAGGAGACCCAGGATAGAAATGTCAGTATAGGAATGCACTTTTAGTAGCAGGTAAACATGCCTGCTAGAACAGTACAAAGAACATCAGAATGAATGTTCGTTTCTGAATATGTTCATCCTTTCCATTGACTGCGGTGAGAAGCTCAAGGTACAACCGTGGGCAACAAATGGATTTAACAACAAAAAGCTCATTAACGAAAGAATGCATCTAACATGTTTGTATTTATTTATGGCATAGTGACCTGCATATCCCTGGGACATAAAGCTCTTTGATCTCCCCAGTCACAGGATTATATACGGAAGCCTGAGGGATGTGTGAATACCATGCTAGTGTTTTGGATTCTGATACTGATCCAACATAACATTCAGTATCCCGTAAGGGATTTTGTGTTAACTGCTTTGGTGCTATAAATGGTGAAGAAAAATCCATATTGATACTGTAGCAGAAAAAATGGGTTGGAAGGAAGTGCAGAAGCTGGTTTATATTGAAGATAGACACAAAGTGCTGGGGTAACTCAGTGGGTCAGGCAGCATCTCTGGAGAAAATGAATAGGTGACGTTTTGGGTCAGTACCCTTCTCCAGAGATGCTGCCTGACCCAGCACTTTGTGTCTATCTTTGGTACTGAAGCTGCACATTATAGCCCACTAAATAAAAATCCACGGATCCAAAGATGTCAGCAGATACAAACTTGGTGAGGACCTTGGAAATATATTTCCCCTGCCTGCCCAAAGTAGGCAGGAAACAATTAGGCACCACCAGCGACAGTTGATTTTGGTTCATTATTGTCACATGCATTGGGATACAGTGAAAAGCTTTTGTTTGCGTGCTATGCAATCAAATCAGATAATACTATACATGAATACAATTAAACAATTCACAAATACAACAGGTAGAACAAAGAGAATACCATAGTGGAGAATGTACAGTAGTTTTGCTGCATTGTAGAGTAACAGTTACAGAGAAAAATCCAATGTCTGCAATGATATAGGTTGGAAAATCAGGACTGTACCCTAGTTTAGACTTCACTTTACTTTCAACTTTAGAGATACAGCATGGAAACAGGCGCGCTGACCAGTAATTACCCCATACACTAACACCATCCTACACACTAGGGGCAATTTACAATTTCCAGGAGCCAATTAACTTACAAACCTGTACGTCTTTGGAGTGTGGGAGGAAATCGGAGCACCTCGAGGAAACCCACGTGGTCACAGGAAGAATGTACAAACTCCATACAGACAGCAGTCATAATCAGGATCGAACTCGGGTCTTTGGTGCTGTAAGTCAGCAACTCTACCGCTGCACCACTGTGCCATCCTACAGAAGTCTGATAAACCGTTGCTGAGTCTGGTGGTATGTGTTCTCAATCTTTATAGGACCCTGATGATGAAAAGGGTAGAATATGTAATGGGAATGCTAGATTCATATTTATTCAGGTACGGAGAAACATAATCCGTGGTTCTTCAGGGGGCCGCTGAGGCCTCTGAGAAAATACACGGTTCTGTAGGGCATATCTGTGATAAGATAATAATGCAGTTGTACCTCAGCAGTTGGGACTCTTGCCTACCTGGTGTTCGTACCCAGGAAGTAATGGAAGGGCCTTATCAGGGGCGGCCAATCTCATGACTGTTCATTACTCTGACAAATAATCTTTTCAGTGACCCCACATAGAGCATCCTATTCTGTTACTGGAATAATTCAAAGGAAACATCAACCATTGCGGTACACCAGGTACTCTATGGTTCCATTGATTCCAATGTCCCAGCAGCCTCTGTGAACTAAGCGTTCCACCAAACCAAGCTGAGATATGCTGATCTCATAAAAATACAGTGCGTAGATTACATATTGTGAGCATAGATCAGTTGGCCAACAGCATCTCTGCCTTACATCTCTCCACAGGTCTCCTCTTCTAATTATCTCAGACAGAGATATACTCAGTAAAAATTAAAGAGGAATGATCGCAAGACTTGATGAGAATTGAGTGTTGGCATAAAGATGGTTGGCATGGTCAGGTGAAAAACAAGGCTGCATTGTTGCCTTGACAATTTTCAGATTGCATAATCACCAGATAATACTTTTTAATAACAAAATAGCAGCAATGCATCAGCACTGTATCACATCCCTCTTTTTGCCACGTCTTGGAACTATCTTGAAGTGCCTTGTTCTTTCTTTAAATTGTAAATTATAATCCACTGACAATTTCATCTCCATTATATTGCCAGAAGCCAGTAGTAATATTAGTTTTGTAAATTTTTGTGTCAACATTTTCTCATAATTTTTCTTAATATCTTGCTAAGTATCTTAATTGGTAAATCTGCTTAACCATTTTATTCAATCTTTAAATTGGTTTTCTGAGGGATTTTGACGACTCTTCTACCGAGCTCAATGACAAAACACACTCAGTGCTGTGTTTATTAGGTTACTGGATTCTGGATTACATTTGGAAGGCTCGCCTGCCTAATTTCCATCCCTTTCCCATTTCCCATGAAAATACTGAAAACAAGATTTTGAACATTTTGTGCGCGACGATGTTGAGTCCAGGCTAGAAATGTGGCACTGGGTATTGGCGAGGGCTTTCCCCCTCTGATCATCTATATTATTCTGACACCACCTACATGGCAGCCAGAATGTTTAACTTTGAATCGCACTTATCTAATGATGTGCAATTACAGTTCCAAAACTACTAGAATCAAATACTCGAATTAGAAGTCTGAAGAAGGGTTTCGGCCCGAAATGTCGCCTATTTCCTTCGCTCCATAGATGCTGCTGCACCCGCTGAGTTTCTCCAGCACTTTTGTCTACCTACTAGAATCAAAGCATTTAAAGGACAGATTCAACCTTTCATCTGTGCCCCAGCTTTTTGCAGGAGCCAAGCAAAACTCGTCTTTCTCCATCGCAACATGTTTTGCCTTGAAAATACTGCAACCCCTGCTCAGCTATTCCCTGGGGTAAAGCAGACTGCACGCTCCAACAACTCTATGTGAAGGCTTTTTTCAACCTGTCTCGTGATTCTTATGATGACAACACTGAATTGATGACTCACCAAACAGTCTTTCTCAGTCACCCTGTCAAAGCCTTTTCAAACTTCAGGTTTCTTGCATTGATTGAGTAGTCTAGTCACCACATTTTCACTTCACACGAGCAGTCAGGAAAACAGAGTAATGTTATAGATGTACTGTGGATCATTTTCTCATTGACAAGCCAAAAGTCAGATGGCTTTTAACCAATTCTGCATTTTACTCTGGCTGTTGTCAGCATAGATTTGTAATGAATATTAAAGTAGATCTGCTGCCTAATGGGGCTTTTTCACGGGGCGAGTTGACGCAAGATGTCACCAGAGTGAAGTGGTCGTGGTCCAGCACGAGTTTCGCACGATATAACGGGGGGTAGATAAAGAGTTCCCACGGTACTCGGCATTTCTGTTATTTGTGCGAGTGACTTGTCCGTCTCCCGAGCTTTCCCTTTAATCTTGAATGAACATCGTGAACTGTAGTGTTGTTAATCACGTGGCACAAATGATGTTACTTTGTTTTCACACACTATATTGGGTTTTTTCACACACTATATTCCTCCCTTGGTTGAATTGGCTCATTTGGAGACATGCCTATACTAACTATGTGCATCGAGAACGCTTGCGTGAAGGCAGAAGGGTGAGATTAATTAAAAAGAGAATTAAGAGGAAGTTTCACTGGGTGAAGCCCATCTTTCAACGGAGACCTCAATTTGGACAATATGATCAGCTGCTTAATGTGCTGTGCGAAGAGGATAAAAGTGCATTCACAAACTTTGTCAGAATTTCACCCGAGCTCTTTAATGAGCTGAAGAATAATCTGTTTTTTTTAGACAAATGTTGTTTGGTGTGATGCACCTTCTCTCAATATGTGCAAGAAGTCGTCTTTTTATTTTGTCAAATAGGAATAAAGACTTTGTCTCACATTGACCGTGATGGTTGTCTTATTTTATTATCTACTGAGAGGTGAAACCTTCAAACGTTTAACCAGTCAGTAGACAGACAATAAATAGTAACAATCGAGCCATAAATGGTGTATTGGTGAAGGGAACAACGCTGTGTGCAAGATAATGTTTAAAATCATGCGAGGAATCGATCGGGTAGATGCACAGTCTCTTGCCCAGAGTAGGCGAATCGAGGACCAGATTACATAGGTTTAAGGTGAAGGGGAAATGATTTAATATGGATCTGATTAAATACTGTCAGTAGTAAACCCGATCAAAAACAACATCAGGACGTCTATTAAACACCAGAGATCCCAGTAAACACCCAGCCGAGACTTATTACAGGTCTAGTGGAAAGACACAAAGCGCTGGAGCAACTCAGCGGGTCAGCCAGCATCGCGAGACAACATGGATAGATGATATTTCGGGTCGGGACTCTTCTTCAGCGCTGAGTTACTCCCGCATATTGTGTCTTTCCAATGCAGATTAGCGTCTGCGATTCTTTGCTCCTGCATTACGGGGTCTATCTCGATTCCCGATAAAGTCTAAAACCCATCCTCCAGAGTTCTCAGCCCAGGGCGCCCATAAACAAGCCCTTAACTCCACACTGGGGACAGAGGCTGAGAGGTGTACAAAACCATGAGACGAACAGGCAGGGAAATAGACAGAGTCCAGGGTAATATATGTCCTTTGCCCACAGAGTGGATTCGAGGACCAGAGGGCATAGATTCAAGGTGAGGGGGGAAGATCTAATAGGAATCTGAGTGAGGGGTAACATTTTCGCACAAAGGGTGGTGGGTGTATGGGACAAGCTGCCAGAGGAGGTAGTTGAGGCTGGGTCCATCCATACATTTAAGAAACATTTAGACAGGTACATGGATAAGACAGGTTGGGAGGGATATGAACCAGACGCAGGCAGATGGGACTAGTTTCGATGGGACATTTTGGCCGGTATGGGCAAGTTGAGCCGAAGGGCCGGTTTCCACACTGTAACTCGATAACACCAGTGAGTATACGATCTAAGATAGTCCGAGGGTCTCGAATGAGGTAGGTAGTAGTTCAGGAATGGTCTGTGGTTGGTGTTAGGATGGTTCAGTTACATAAGTGCTCAAATGTAGGCACCGTTTTCGCAGTGGAAGCTCCGAGACTGCAGCGGGCGATTGTCGTGTTGGCTGGGACTCCTGTTATCCATGCAGGGGATTGACCTCAGTCTGAAGAAGGCTCTCGACCCGAAACGCCACCAGTTCCTTCTCTCCAGAGTTGCTGCCTGTCCGGCTGAGTTGCTCCAAGCAACTGGTGTCTATCTTCAAAGGACTGACCACCGGGCTGGATGTCGGGGTTGGCGTGTTGCGTTTCACAGACCGAACTGTCCAATTAATGGTAACAGATGGGCACTGAGGGAAGTCCCCCCCCCTCTCTGTTTATCTGCCCTTTCTTTAACTTTTGTGCCTCTATGCAAGTATCTCGCGAGCCATCCCAGACTGCCCATTTCTGCTCCCCCTCGTCTTTAATAACTACATTTCCCTAACAATTACTATCTTTGTTAGTTATAGGAGCAAAATTAGGCCATTCGGTCCATTAAGTCCACTCCGCCATTCAATCGCGGCTGATCTATCTCTCCCTCTCAACCACATTCTCTTGCCTTCGCCCCATAACCTCCTGACAGCCGCACTAATCAGGAATGTATCTATCTCTGCCCCTATTCTTCACCCTTTTGACAGTAGTTTTGTTTTATTGGAGACGCGGGAGACAGCGGACGCTGGAATACTGAACAAAACACGAAATGCTGGAGGAACTCGGTGCATTTGTGTTTAAGAAGGAACTGCAGATGCTGGAAAATCGAAGGTACACAATAATGCTGGAGAAACTCAGCGGGTGCAGCAGCATCTATGGAGCGAAGGAAGTAGGCAACGTTGCCTATTTCCTTCGTTCCATAGATGCTGCTGCACCCGCTGAGTTTCTCCCGCTGAGGTTGGGCAGGCGAGGATTATGTTACTTGGAGTGCAGGAGGCTGAAGGGTGATCTAATGGAGGTGTATAACCGAGGGGAAATGCACAGACTTTTACTCAGGGTCGGGGCATCAAAAAGTAGAGAACACGGGTTTAAGGTGAGAGGGCAAGATTTAATAGAAAGCTGAGGAGCAGCTTCTTTACACAGAGGGTAGTAGGCAACGTTGCCTATTTCCTTCGTTCCATAGATGCTGCTGCACCCGCTGAGTTTCGTGGTGGCGCGGCTCTGGCTGCAGCGGCTCTCCGGCAGTCCTGTTTGTTTTGTGTTTTTTGGGTTGTTTATTTTCGTTTTGGTTAGTCTAGTTTTGGTTTTTAGTTTGTGTTTTTTGGGGGGGGGGGGTTGAAACGGGGCTTGCTGTCTCTCCCTGCGGGGGAATGCGACTTTTTTGTCGTATTCCCCTTCTCTGCCTCCGTCTGCGCTGAGGCCTAATGGCGGAGCTGGCGACCTCGAGGCTCAGGAGGCAGAGCCCGCCAGGACTCGCACTGAGCTCGCTCCCGTGAGGACGGCCCGGCTCGGGGCTGGAACAGGGCTTTCGTGAGGGGCTGTGACGGCCGGCCCGAGGAAGGAACGGTGCTCCCGTCGGAGTGGCCGAGCTCGGGGAGGTACGGCGTTCCCAGCCCGAGGGAGGAGCGGCGCCCGGTCGGGGCGGCCCAGCCCGAGGGAGGAGCGGCGCCCGGTCGGGGCGGCCCAGCCCGAGGGAGAAGCGGCGCCCGGTCGGGGCGGCCCAGCCCGAGGGAGGAGCGGCGCCCAGTCGGGGCGGCCCAGCCCGAGGGAGGAGCGGCGCCCAGTCGGGGCGGCCTGGCGCGAGGGAGGAGCGGCGGCCTGGCGCGAGGCTGAGACGGTGGCAGTACTCACGTGAGGGCGATCCGGCTCGGGGCTGGAACGATGCTCCGGGGGCTGGGACGGCAGTTCTGGTGGCGGTGGCCTGAGACCGGGGTTCGGCCGCGGGCCAGCGGCTGCGTCAGCAGGTCTGGTGAGCGGCAGCTTCGACTACCCCGGGCCGCGGTGTTTGAGCCGCGGGACAGGTTTTAACATCGCCCGGGGGGTATCGCCTCAGCGCAGAAGGAGAAGAGGAGGGAAGAGACTGCAGCCCTAAGACTTTTGCCTCCATCACAGTGAGGAGATGTTGGGTGGACTCACTGTGGTGGATGTTAATATGTGTTTATTGTTGTTTTTTTATTGTATTGTATTGTATGTATGACTGCTTCAATTTCGTTCAGACTTCGGTCTGGATGACAATAAAAGGCTATCTATCTATCTCCAGCATTTGTGTGTGTGGGTGGGAGTAGGGTGGAGGGGGTGGGGGGGGGAGAGAGATAAGGCAGCCTGAAGAAAGGGTCGCCTGTCCATTTCCCTCCGTAGATGCTGCCTGGCCTACAGTCTTAGAAACTGCTTTAGACAAAAAGAGACACAAACTGCTGGAGTAAAATAGCTCAGCAAGTGAGGTACCTGAACACTCAAAAATGAAAAAGAATGAAAATGTGATTATTTCACCTCCCTTCAACTATTTTGTGTTTCAGCATGAGAGGGATTATAACATTAGAAACATTCATCTTGTAGTGATGTGCTAATGAAGAATTGCAGACATCAATCTGATAGTAAAAAATATATTTATTTAACAATGAGGTAAAACAAGCACTGACAATCAAACTGCTCAGTTAATCACCGTTCGCAGGAGTTCCCACGGTACCCGCAAGAGTTATTACGGATATCGCACGGATATCGCACTGGCCACTAGTTCATACAATGTTGCAATGCTCAACCACAAGTGTACAAGTCACTCTTGGAGAAATTCAAACTTTCTTGAATTTTCTCCCGAGTGACCAAGTTACACGATTACCTGCCGTTAGCGCCACGGTGGTCCACGGTGGTCCACAAATGCCGTACTGTTATCGCACGAGGTTCCCACGATGTTAAACTCTGGTTCACTCTTGCGTCAAGTCGCCCCGTGAAAAAGCCACTTTACAGCGCCAGAGACTCGGGTTTGATCCTGACTTCAGGTGCTGTCTGTGCGGAGTTGTACGTTCTCCCTGTGACCGCCGGGTGCTCTGGTTTCAAAGAATGTGCCGTCAGGGTGGGCAAGGTAAAGAGTAAAGATTTCCAATTCATTAACTAAATTCAGTATTTATTATTAAATGGTTATTATTTTAATAATCGACCTTAGTTAGGCATAATACTCCCGTGCCTTTCATCTGCAGTACGCGTAATATGCGTAACAATATTAAACCCACGTGCCGTGGACGTTGCTTCAAGCCTTCACTGACAATGGGCAATAAAGGCAGCTGAAATCCTGCCTTTGCACGGTGGACTGTGCGCAAGGTGCTGCACATGCCTACAGGAGAGGAGACCAATCTGCGCATGCGTGTTTTAAAAGGATTTTTAAAAAGTCGACTGACTGCCTACAGGACCGATCTGCGCATGCGCGGCTTTACAATTTTCAGTGCATGCGCATTTTTTAAATGATTTTTAAAGGTCGACTGACTGCTCAGTACCTACCCTGAGTAATTACTCATGGCACGTGCCTGAGAAACATAGAAAATAGGTGCAGGAGTAGGCCATTCGGCAGCACCGCCATTCAATATGATCATGGCAGATCATCCAAAATCGGCACTCCGTTCCAGCTTTTTCCCCATATCTCTTGATTCCCTTAGCCCTAAGATCTAAATCTAACTCGTTCTTGAAAACATCCAGTGAATTGGCCTCCACTGCCTTCTGTGGCAGAGAATTCAACAGATTCACAACTCTCTGGGTGAAAAAGTATTTCCTCATCTCTGTCCTAAATGGCCTACCCCTTATTCTTCAACTGTGACCACTGGTTCTGGACACCCCAACATCGGGAACATTTTTCCTGCATTTACCCTGTCCAATCCTCTATATCCTCTTTCCTCCCATATTCTAAAGACATGCAGGTTTGTAGGCTAATTGGCTTCTGTAAATTGCCCCTAGTGTGTAGGATACGAAAGTGGGACAACATAGAACCAGTGTGTGGGTGATCGATGGTCAGCGCAAACTTGGTGGGCGGAAGGGCCTGATTCCATGCTGTATCTCCAAACAAAATTAAGTTATTATTTAGTTTATTATTATTAAACTATTATTTAGTTCCAGTCTGAAGAAGAGTTCCACCCTGAAACATCACCTATCCTTTTTCTCCAGAGATGCGGCTGAGTTACTCCAGCATTTTGTGTCTATCTTCAGTATAAACCAGCATCTGCAGTTCGTTCCTACACATAAAATTGTATTTTGATTGTTTAAATGCAGATGTACAGTAGGCCATATATAGTATATTATTTTAAACATCGATATGAGGTCATTTTCAGTATCGTCCCTATATTCAAAGTGCCGTTATGATGCTAAAACATGGCAAATCATCTTTCCTGTAATAAATACACTCATCTTAAATTTGAAATATCATTCTTAACAGGGCTTTGGAGCTGAGAATCACATCAGTTACTTCTCCAGTCTCAATGTCAGGATGATTGGAAATGAAATAAAAGGTATTAAAATCATTTATTACAGTTAAACAACTTCATTTCTCTGTTTTCAACAGTAAATCATTTCATACTCCAGCAACTTCATATGTCAAAAGATCAAAAATGACAATTCAACACAGAGACGTTGAGATTCCTTCATTGGAGGGCAAGCCCGGAATAGAATATTGCTGCTGGCAAGGATTTTGTATGTCTGTTCCCCATGTGACACACATCTATTTTCCTGCTGAATTATGTGTGTTTTACACTTTGAGAGGAAGCATTTGAACTCATAAGCACATCTTCAGTTTCTTCCCATGATCTCGTATGTAACACTATGAGGGGCATAGATAGGGTAGACAATCAGAACCTTTTGGCCAGGGTGGAAATGTCCAACACCAGAGGGCACAGGTATAAGGTGAGAGGGGGATAAATTAATGAAGAAGTGCAGGGGAGGTTTTTTACACAGAGTAATGGGGGTATTGCCAGGGGTAATGGTGTAGGCAGATATGATAGAGGTGTTTAAGAGGCTTTTAGGTACGCACATGTAAGTGCAGGGAGATGCGATCAATTTAACGTGGTATCATGTTCACCACAAACATTGTGGGCTAAAGGGCCTGTTCCTGTTGTGTACCCTTCTATGTTCTATCCTGGTGAATACTACTACTATATGACACCAGTAAGCAATGGCGCAATGAAAGGGCTTGGACACGCTAGAGGCAGGAAACATGTTCCCGATAAGCCATTTAGAACGGAGACGAGGAAACACTTTTTCTCACATTGAGTGGTGAGTGTGTGGAATTCTCTGCCTCAAAGGGCGGTGGAGGCAGGTTCTCTGGATGCTTTCAAGAGAGAGCTAGATAGGGCTCTTAAAAATAGCGGCCAGGGGATATGGGGAGAAGGCAGGAACGGGTACTGATTGGGGATGATCAGCCATGATCACATTGAATGGCGGTGCTGGCCCGAAGGGCCGAATGGCCTACTCCTGCACCTATTGTCTATTGTCTATTGTCTATTGAAATTTCAATGTTTTCAGCCAAGCGACTTCGCAGGCAGCTCACTTCACAGAACAAGGGCACCACTGTGTGGAAGAAGACAGAAACATCATTCTGCTCCCTGCAGATGCTGAGTGGGTTTTGGATGAGTTAGCAAACTGGATGGTCTTTCTCAGCATGGGAATACAGAGGTGCTGTGAGAAGGAATTCATTAGGAGAAAGCAAAAAGCAAAGAGAGTCAGCTGCAATGATGGGTCATGACCTGACTTTGCAGTCAATGGGGGAGTTATTCCCTACACCGAGCAGGAATAACACATTTTCCTTTATAGTGGCTGCATTTACCAGAAAGCTGAACAATGGTTTGTTTATGTGCTTAACACACTGTAGCACTATAGAATCACAGAAAGTATAGAAACGTTACAGCGGTGGAGGCCATTTGACCCAATGCTCTTGTACATGTAAAAAAAAGAGCTACCCCAACCTAATCCCATTTCCAATGTTAGGTCTCTTTAAATCCAAGTACCTCTTGTCTGGCAGGCTAATTGACTGTTGCAAATTACCCCTCAATGCAGATCCTACAGTCATATAACCCAGAAACAATTTCTTCAACCCAACTCGTCCATGCAAACCAAGATGCCCCATCTAAAATGCTCCCCTTTGCCCGAATATGGTCGATATCCTCCCAAACCTTTCCTATCCGTGTACCTGTCCAAATGTCTTTTAAATGTTGGTATTGTACCATTCACTGTGAAAGTCCTGCCCTGGTTTGGCTTCCCAAAATGCAACAACTCACACTTATCTGAATTCAATGCCATTAGGCATTGCCCGGTTTAGACAATAGGCAATAGACAATAGGTGCAGGAGTAGGCCATTCGGCCCTTCGAGCCAGCACTGCCATTCAATGTGATCATGGCTGATCATCCCCAATCAGTACCCCGTTCCTGCCTTTTCCCCATATCCCCTTTTCCCTATATCCCTTCTCCCCATATCTTTAAGAGCCCTATCCAGCTCTCTCTTGAAAGCATCTAGAGAACCTGCCTCCATCGCCCTCTGCGGCAGAGAATTCCACACACTCACAACTCTCTGTGAGAAAAAGGCCAACTGGTCTATAATTCCCTGTTTTCTCTCTCCTGCCTTTCTTAAAAAGTGGGATAACATTAGCTACCCTCCAATCCACAGGAACTGATCCTGAGTCTATAGAACATTGGAAAATTATCACCAATGCATCCACGATTTTTGGAGCCACTTCCTTAAGTACCCTGGGATGCAGACCACCAGGCCCTGGGGATTTATCAGCCTTCAGTCCCATCAGTCTACCCAACACCATTTCCTGCCTAATGTGGATTTCCTTCAGTTCCTCCATCACCCCAGATCCTCTGGCCACTACTATATCAGGAAGATTGTTTGTGTCCTCCTTAGTGAAGACGGATCCAAAGTACCTGTTCAACTCATCTGCCATTTTCTTGTTCCCCGTAATAAATTCACCTTTTTCTGTCTTCAAGGGTCCAACTTTGGTCTTAACTAATTTTTTTCTCTTCACATACCTAAAGAAGCTTTTACTATCCTGCTTTATATTCTTGGCTAGCTTACCTTCGTACCTCATCTTTTCTCCCCGTATTGTCTTTTTAGTTATCTTCTGTTGCTCTTTAAACATTACCCAATCCTCTTGCTTCCCGCTCATCTTTGTACTTCTTCTCTTTTATTTGTATACTGTCCCTGACGTCCCTTGTCAGCCACGGTTGCCCCTTACTCCCCTTGGAATCTTTCTTCCTCCTAGGAATGAACTGATCCTGCACCTTCTGTATTATTCCTAGAAATACCTGCCATCTTTGTTTCACTGTCATCCCTGCTAGGGTATCTTTCCAGTCAAATTTGGCCAGCTCCTCCCTCATGGCCTCATAATCCCCTTTATTCAACTGTAACACTAACACCTCCGATCTACCCTTCTCCCTCTCCAATTGTAGATTAAACCTGACCATGTTATGGTCACTACCTCCTAATGGCTCATTAACCTCGAGGTCCTTTATCAAATCCGGTTCATTACATAACACTAAATCCAGAATTGCCTTCTCCCTGGTCGACTCCAATACAAGCTGCTCTAAGAATCGATCAAAAGTCCCTTTCTTGGGGTCCAGTACCAACCTGATTTTCCCAGACTACCTGCATGTTGAAATCTCCCATAACAACCGCAGCATTACTTTTGCTACATGCCAATTTTAACTCCTGATTCAACTTGCACCCTATGTCCAGGCTACTGTTTGGGGGCCTGTAGATAAGTCCCATTAGGGTCTTTTTACCTTTACAATTCCTTAGTTCTATCCATACTGACTCCACATCTCCTGTTTCAATGTCACCCCTTGCAAGGGACTGAATTTCATTCCTCACCAACAGAGCAACCCCACCCCACTGCCCACCTGCCTGTCTTTTCGATATGAGGTATACCCTTGAATATTCAGTTCCCAGCCCTGGCCCTCTTGCAGCCATGTCTCAGTAATTCCTACAACATCATAGTTGCCAATTTCTAACTGAGCCTCAAGCTCTTCCACTTTATTTCTTATACTTCGCGCATTCATATACAACACTTTGACCTCCATATTCACGTCCCCCCTCGCATCGCTCGCAATTGGCCCTGACCTTACACTTTTATCCCTTCTTGAACTTTCCTTCCCATTAATTCAAGAATCTTTTGCTGAGGCTCTGTTTCCACCTCTGGTGGCTCGGATGGATCGGTTTACCGGTAAAGGAGTCACAACTCCTCCGGCTAGTCCAGAAGAAGCAGATGTTACCAATGGGTGGGGACCAGATACAGGATTGAGAAGAAATAAAATAGATATCAAGAAGGATGAGCAAACAAAGCTCCAGGTGGTGAATGTTAAGGAAGAGTCTAATCCCGAGTCTCTGATAGAGTCCCCCGTATTATGATAGGAGAAGTCCCCATGTTGAAACCCTGGGCCCCAGCTGAAGCTAGAGCCATGGTTGCAGAAGCTCCAGATCCCTTGAAGAAAACAAGTGCATTTCTTAATTGGTTGTGCAGCAATCAGATGTGCAGCATTTAAATCCCTCTCCCGGGGGCTGTGCAGATGCTGCTGATATGTGCATATGGAAACTCATGGGCTCTCCTGAAAGATGGGTTTGCAGTTCCTCACGGAGAAAATGGAGATTGGAGAGCAAATGATGATTAGCAGGCTCTGGGAAATGAGTGCCTCACTCACTGGTTGGCCCACTGAGGAAAGTAGCCTATAAAGGGGGAGCGAGAACATGCTCAAACTTATAAAGTGGCCACTATGTAATCTGTGCTCCCCTCCGTGGGCATCTCCGTAAGTCAGTCAAATATTAATACTATTGGGGTTGCTGGCGTCCCCATGATAGAACCTTCATCAGGAGCCGCTCGTATATATGGCGTCACTTACTGTACTTTTATAATCTCTAGAACAGCCCCAGTCTCGTTACTGGGAAGACAGGCTCTGTGCAAACTGGGAGCAGCCTCTGCAGTTCCTTCCAACAGTAGTTTCCCAATTTGACGAGGAAGCAGACGAGGCGAAACCCTGACTATTCCTCTTTCCCCATACGCTGCCTGACCTACTGAATTCACCCCGTATGTCCTATTTCGTAATCCAATTATTAATACTTGTTTTACAATTCCGCTAATACGGGAGGAAGGCCGTATGAAACAATGAGTTTGGGTCCGAAGTGGGAACTTATTTGAAACAAGAGTAACTCGGGAGAGGAACTTGACACATCGCGGAAATGAGAAGTTAACGGCAAACTTAGACATACACGTGGGAACTCGGTTAAAATCTCGATCATACACTTGGAATCTCGTACACAACCACGAGCCTTTCACTCGGGGTATCTCGTGGGTCAGCTCGCACCGTGAGACAGGGCTATTAATTTGCTTCTGTGCCATAAGCGTCAATGAGCTATGATTCTGCTGTGACTCGACTGACAGGATACACTTAACTGATAAGCATTGAGTCATAGTCATACAGCATGGTAACAGGCCCTTTGTGTCAACTTGACTGTGCTGGCCACAGGGAGAACGTATAAACTCTGTACAGACAGCACCCTTAGTCAGGATCGAACCCAGGTCTCTGGTGCTGTAAGGCAGCAACTCTGCCGCTGCGCCGCCATTTGTAATGGCATCTGTCTACAGTGAGGCCATTATTTTCATTGTACTAGGGTCACATTGATTTATTTGAAGACAAACAATTGATAATTGCGCTTGAAGAGTATGTAGCAAAGGGTTAAATCAATTTATTTAATATTCTGGTGACTCAACTATTTTCTACTTTGTGTGTGTGGGGTTTCGCAGTTGCCATAGTGGCAGTGAGAGCCAATTACCATAATGAAATGCTGTACTGAAGACAATTACTGGCACCATTTATTTGTTTATCAAATTATTTAAATTAAATTTTATGTCAAAGGCTCTCAGATAAAAGGTTATAATAATGCTTGTGGGAAAAAAATCATATTCATCATCTATCCAGCGAGCTAAGGGCTGAACCATGCCATGATTTTTTTTATATTTGTCCACAGAGTGTGGGGGTTCCTCCCTAGACTGGCATTTATTGCTTACTTAGACCTTAGACTTTAGAGATAATCGCAGTGAAGGGCCTGTCCCACTTGGGCGTCATTTGCGCGTCATTTACTCGACATCCTAAAAATTGGTTGGCGCGTTGTGATGCACGTGACACGCGGTAACGCACGGTGCTTCCCTATCGCCCCAGGATTTTGGAATGTTCAAAATCCTCACACGTCACCTACGTGACGTATCCCTTGCTCATGCTGACGTACTGATGGCGTACGTGTAGCGCGTGGTGGCGCATGGTTATGCACGGTGACTCACGAACATTGCCTATGCTAATTAATTATGCGTCACCGTGCGTCAACGTCTGTAACCATGCGTCGCCGCACACCGCCCGTACGCCGTTGGCGTATCATTTGCGCGTCATTTAAGCGCCGCACCACGTGATCACCCGGGTATAAAGTGCGCCGAGTTTTGACATTTTTTCACTGGGAAAATCTTTGCGACGGAGACTGGCACTACTTGGCGCGCGACTGTCGTATTGCTAGACGATATTCGCGCGACAGTCACTGCCGGCCCATCGCGTAAATGACGCGCAAATGATGCCCAAGTGGGACAGGCCCTTAACAGGCCCTTCAGCCACTGAGTCCGCGACCAGCAATCGTCCTGTACACTAAACCACACGCCTACTAGGAACGATTTTTACAACTTATCGAAGCCAATTAACCTACAAACCTGTACGATTTTGGCGTGTGGGAGGAAACTGAAGCACCCGGAGGAAACCCACAATAACTCACAGGGAGAACGTACAAACTCTGTACAGAAGACACCCGTAGTCAGGATCAAACCCGGGACCCTGACGCTGTAAGGCAGCAACTCTACCGCTGCACCACTGTGCACCCCTCTGTTCTAATTGCCTCTGAAATGAATGCCTGCCAGGTTGGATCAGGGACAATTAAACAACCACTACATTTCCATCACATATGCCTCATATGTGGTAAGAATATAGTACGGTGAAGGAAGGAACTGTAGATGTTGATTTAAACCGAAGATAGACACAAAATGCTAGAGTAACTCAGTGGGACCGGCTGCATCTCTGGAGAGAAAGGCTGGGTGTTTCGGATCGAGACCTTTCTTCAGTCTCAACCCAAAATGTCACCCATTCCTTCTTTCCAGAGATGCTGCCTGTCCCGCTGAGTTACTCCAGCATTTTGTGTCTATCGTACGAATATTAGTAAGATAGTGATGATTTTATATTTGCCATTATTGACACTGGTTTATTATTTAAGATTTAATTAGGGATGCACAGTGGTGCACCAGAGAGAGTTGCTGCCTCACAGTGCAAGAGACCCCGGTTCCATCTTATCCTCCCTCTGGAGTTTGCATGTCGCCCTGTAACCACGTGGGTTTCCTCCGACATCCTAAAGACGTGCAGGTTTGTAGATTAAGTGGCCCTCTGTAAATTGCCTATAGTATGGTAGGGAGTGGATACGAAAGTGGGATAACATAGAACTGGTGTGCACTGATGAGCAATGGTTGGCGTGGACTTGGTGGGTTGAAGGGTCTGTGTCTGTGCTGTATCTTTCAATCAAATTCAAATTGATTGAATTTACATTCCTCAGCTGCATAATGGGATTTGAACTCATCAAAAGAAACTGGGTTGGTACATGTGAAACTCGCACATTATTCACTGAACGCTAGATGGCCTCCTAATGCAAGGAAGCAAATTCACTCTGAGGTTTCTCCTGTGATACTGTTTTAACCCCTGGACAGAATATTCTCGAGGGTCTGAAAATAAAAGCAACTGATTATTATCACTGCAATGCATGCGTTTATTTAAACAATCCAATTGTATTTGCTATTTTCCGTAACTCACAGAAGGAAATGTGCCTCTTCCTTTCGTGAAAGAATCATTAAAGCAGTCATCAATTGAACATCCCAGTAGCGGAAAGAGTTGCTTCATCATGGGTGCATGGTTCCTGAAGAACCCCTTTAACTGTAACTCTAAATGAATGGTTCCCAACCTGGGATAAATTTACCCCCAGTGGGTAAATTTCGCCTACCCAGGGGGTAAATTTGTTGATTCTGGATTTGTTAAAAACAGTATTTTAAAATTTCCCCTTTGTCGGTTGCTTTATTATGGTAGAAGTGTAAACTGAAATTACTGAACAAAACACGGTAGGGGTAAATTTACTTTTGAAAAGTTGCTAGGGGGTAAACCGGTTGGGAACCCCTGTTCTAAATGATGTGTACGAGTGGATGTCTGATTCTTCCAATTTAGACAGAGGATTCTGAAGAAAGAGGGGGAAGGCAGAGGGACACAACAATATTGCAGGCTTCATAAGTTCATAAGTCATAGGAGCAGCATTAGGCCATTCGGCCCATCGAATCTACTGCCATTCACTCATGGCTGATCTATCTTTCTCTCTTGAACTCATTCTCCTGCCATCTCCCCATATCCTTTGATACTCTTAAGGGCCTGTCCCATTTGGCCGTCATTTATGTGACAGGCCGGTAACGACTGACGCGCGACGGTCGCGCGATGGTCGCGCACGTCATCATGCGTCCGCACAGCCGTCTGGAGTGCGTGACGTCATTTGAAGATAGACACAAAATGCAGGAGTAACTCAGCGGGACCGGCAGCATTTCTGGAGAGAAGGATTGGATGATGTTTCGGGTCAAGACTCTTCTTCAGTCTGAAGAAGGGTCTCGACCCGAAACCTCACCCATTGCTTCTCTGCAGAGATGCAGCCGGTCCCGCTGAGTTACTCCAGCATTTTGTGTCTATCTCCAATCGTCTTGGCCCCGCTCTAGGAGTAGGAGTGGGGGCTGATCCGGATCCGCAACGGCCGTGAGCCCCAGGTCGAGCTCGGCGATCGTTTGCCTGCTTCTGCTGCTGTTGGTGGTGAGACGTTGCGCCACGCCAGGGTCTTGGGCCTGTCCCACTTTGGCTGTCAGTTACGCGACAGGCCGTTGGCGTGCGAAGATTTCGTGCAGCACGAAGTCCACACTCCTCCACACCACTCCACACTCCTCCACACCTCTCCATGCACCCATTCCCGCGCTACCCACACGCTACCCACACGCTAGCAGGTCGCGTAAATGGCGTGTGAATGACGGCCAAGTGGGACTGACCCTTTACTAATCAAGAATCTGTCCATCTCTGCTTTAAAAAAAAACTGACTTGGTCTCCTCAGCCGTCTGTGGCAATGAATTCCACAGATTCACCCCCCTCTGACTAAAGAAATTCTTCCTCATCACATTTCTAAAGGTACTTCCTTTTATTTTGAGGCTGTGTCCTCTGGTCCAAGATTCTCCCACTAGTGGAAACAACCTTTCCGCATCCACTCTGTCCAAGCCGTTTACTATTCGGTAAGTTTCAATGAGGTACCCCCTCATCCTTCTAAACTTCAGCGAGTACAGGCACAGAGCCATCAAACACTTATCATACGTTGACCCACTCATCCCCAGGATCATTCTCCTCTGGACTCTCCAACACCAGCATTTGCCTCCTCAGATATGCGGCCCAAAACTGCTCACAATATTCCTAATGCAGTCCGACCAGGACCCTGTTGTTAGTGTTACACAGCATATGAAGCACAGATCCAGGCGGTTCGGCCCATCCAGTCTCTGGTTGTCTTAAAGTTCCACCTGCGTCTCCTTCAAGAAATCAAAAATCCCCACAATCCGGGCAGTTCCCTCTTTTCATGGGGCAGGAGGTACAAAAGCCGGAAGCCCCACCCACACAACCAGGTTGATGAAAAGCAACTTCTGACAACTATCGGGTTGTTGAACCAACCTACACAAGGAATACAGGACTGTATGTGACTTTGAGCAGAACTTGCAGTTGGTGAGGTACCCATGCAGCTGCTCTGCTCACTCCTCTTGGGGATGTTGCTTGCAGGGTTAGGAGCAGCTTTCTGCGTAAACAATACAAGTAGCTGCAGTAGATGCAGCAGATGCCATAAATAAATTCAAGATGTGCTACTGGCCGAGAGAATGAATGTTTAGGAAGGTGTTTGGACAAAGTCAGACACAACTGCTTCCGCCTTGTCTTTGGCAATCATGTGCTTGGATTTGTCACTAGTGAGGATAAGAATCTTTGACTTTTTAAAAAGCATTTAGAAAAGTTCCTCAGTTTACCAAGCCGAGTACAAAATTAAATTAGACAACTAGGAATGAGAAAAGGATAAATGTCTTCACCCCAGAAGCTGTAAATCTTCAGGATTCTCCACTCCTGAGGTTTATATTTGAGATGAATAGTTTTTTAAGACTAAAGGGATATGGTGCTCAGGTGGGGTTGATGTATTTATGATCAACGATGACCTTGATGAATTGTGGAGCAGACTTGTATAAACCACAAGGCCAATGCCTGCTTCCAAATATTCTGTTATTTTCACAAGCTGTGGGAATACAACAGTTTTCTCACATGATGTGCCCAAGTAAGCACAACATTTTTCTCTCGAGACAAAGGTTATTTCTTTGTCTTGGAATATAGCACTGCAATTTCCTGCAAAAATATCAGCGAGACACCAGGGATGGTATTATCTTTGAAGAACAATTCTAACTGTCTGCTAAAAGATTAGAGCTATTGATGCCATCAAAGGAGATTTTAAGAGGTTGGTTGTTAAACTTCATGAGGGGATGGGAGGATGATCATACTGAACAGTATGAAACAGTAATTGCCACATTTTCAGCGTCTAAAGTATGTATTGTGTGGTGTTGTTGCTTCAAACTCCACTGGCTGCCTCAATGGTTTGGTTTGTGTCTGTGTTACAACCTGGGCTGCAAAAGTATGCAAGAATGGGACAGGAATAGGTTCAATCCCTTGTTTGTTCCCAGCCAGCTGGGCTCAGATGTCACAACAATAATTGCATTGCTTGCAGAGATTGGGAGAATCAAACAAAGATCACACACTTCATTGTTTCTGGTCTTGATAGTATTGGTTAAGAATATTGAAAATATTGATTGCCCTCACAGAGAGAGGTTTACTCTGCAACGCTGATAATACATGACTTGGAAAGGCCTGCGATTGCTTCTTGAAGATCTGGAACATTGCAGTGGCTGGAAATCTGAACATAAATATTGTTATGCTATTGTTAGGTGTGGCTGAAATTGTGCCAGCTTAGTTTAGTTTAGTCTAGTTTATTGTCACGTGTATTGAGGAACAGTGAAAAACCTTTATGTTGCATGCTATCCAGTCAGTAGAAAGACTATGCATGATTACAATCAAGCCGTCCACAATGTACAGATATGCAATAAAGGGAATAACGTTTAGTGCAAGGTAAAGTTCAGTAAAGTCCAATTAAAAATGGTCTGAGCTTCTCCAATTAGGTAGATGGTAGGTCAGGACTGCTCTCTAGTTATTGATTGGATGGTTAAGTTGTCTGATAACAGCTGGGAAGAAACTATCCCTGAATCTGGAGGTGTGCGTTTTCACACTTCTGTACATCATGCCTGATTGGAGAGGGGAGAAGAGGGAATGCACGGGGTGAGATTCATCCTTGATTATGCAATGATTAAAAGGCGTGCAAACTACCATTACCTTGGGCATACATAACGATTAATTAGTTAAATAATTTCTATCATATCGACAAATGTATGCTGCCTTCAAAAGATCAGGGGACAAAATTGAGTGAAGGAATATCCATTAGTGGATAGTGAACTGAGTGATGTCCCTCATAACGGGGAAACACAATTAATAAATATCTTTGTTTAAGAAGGAACACTGGGTCTTCCCCATTCCCTTCAAACCATGTGATCCTAGCTCTTCCCCACGCACATTACAGTCCTCATACCCCCCTACCTCCTGACCACCAACCACCCCCCCACCAGACATCGCCTCTGCCTCAGTCCACTCACCTGCCTTCCTCCGACCCCAACCCCCATCCCTGCCGTGTGTTCACCATCCCCCCTGACCACCCCTTCTCAGATACCTTTGTCCCCCTCCATCCACACCTCAATGAGTTCCGCGCCCGCAGCGATTTGGAGTTCTTCTTCCGTCGCCTCCGCCTCACACCATTCTTCAATGGGAAGGAGTCCTCGCCCCCATTGATGATCCCTTTTCCCGTCTCCAATGGACCCCCTCCTCTAGGACCCCCCCTCATGGCCATCTTCCGGCTTTAGACCATTTTATTTTAAACTGCCGAGGGGATAACAACCACCTCAACAGAATATAATACCATGTAATTCTCTGTTCAGGGAAGTGGAGAGAGGACAGCCAAGTGTCTGTGTTGATCACTTGGCTGGGGTTTGTTTTCCTTGGCCGATAATTAGTAAAGTTTTGAATTGGTCTACCAAACTGTTTTGTGAGTCGTCTGTTTATTAAGAAGTGAACCTGTTGGTTTAGTTATGTTAGCCTTTTTCAAGCAGATTTGATTCAGATTTGAATCAGATTTTGCAATATAATTGTCAATAAGGAACAATTCTTTAAGAAATATCTCCCAACTATTATACAGATTTTTTTTTCTTCACTCAAGTGGACTGCATTTTGTTGAGAACGCCCCTTCATGTTTTCCTTTCTAATAACTGTTGAAGATTAATTTTTATTTTTATTTTCAGATTCTAATCTGAGCATGAGTAAAAAATTTGAAAGTGGTGCTAGCAAGTGCAAGGGAAAGATAAAAAGTTAAGCCCAATCACTGCTTTCTTGGGGCAGCCACAGACAGAGGCAACAAGTGCCAGCGGTGAAGCAGATACATTGATACTAACACAAGGAAATCAGTGTGGTGGAGCTATCCAGCCATCTACTAGCATTCAACCAGAAGAAAACCTCCCTGAAACATGACATGGAACAGCAAGCTGAATATGAGGAAGCAGCCATGATGCTGGCTCAAAATGAAAATATAGAACTGATTGATGATGCCAAATATAGATGTGCTGCAACAGATGTTGGTTTGTGGACAGAATTATCACATGAGGACGTATCCTATTGGTTGGAAAGCGGCCCCTCTCAAGTTCAGCATCATTGTGGACCATTTTCAAATTCCAAGCGAGTGTATAAAAATCAGTCTAGGTCTTGCACCAAGGCTCTTTTTTATTCAACAAAAGTCAATTGCGAAACATATAGCCAAGAGTGGCTTGTGTATTCTCCCTCAAAAGGCTGGATATATTGCTTTGTTTGTAAACTCTTTCCAAACATTGCATCTTATTCTTCTGCTACATCTTTAGCTTCTGAAGGGTTTGATGATTGGCGAAACCCCTATCTTATCCAAACTCATGAAAACTCAGGGAAGCACAGGAATGCCATGTGGACCTACTTAACAAGAAAGCGAGGGCAAACGTTAACTTCAAAGCTACAGGAACAAATAAGAGTAGCAGTACTGGCGGCATGTCATGGAGAGAATTGTCGCCATAATATGCATTCTTGCAGAACGAGGCTTACCATTCAGAGGAGACAATGAACAATTTGGATCTCCAAATAACGGCAATTATCTTGGTCTTTTAGAGCTTGTTGCAAAATTTGATCCAATTTTACTGGATCATCAATCGGTATGGAAACTCCGGATCAGGAAATCCTTCTTATTTGTCAAAAACTGTATGTGAGGAACTAATTCAACTCATGGCAAAAAAAAGTTAAGGATGCAATTCTGGCTGACTTGAAAAAGGCTGGATATTTCAGCTTGTCAGTGGATTCCACCCCTGACATTTCACATATTGATCAGTTGACTTTAATTATCAGATATGTATCACCTGAAGACGGTTTACCAAGTGAGAGATTTTTAACTTTCCTTGAGCTAAAAGACCACTCAGGAGAAAGCATGGATGATTTTGTGTTTAACTCTCACGACTGAGCTTGAAATTGACGTTAGAAAATGCCGAGGGCAGTCTTATGACAATGCTGCCAACATGGCTGGTAGGTACAAGGGTATGCAGCAAAAAATCCTCGAATAAAACAAATTTGCTAGATTTATTCCATGTGCTGCTCATTCATTAAATTTGTTGGGCTGTTCGGCTGCCTTGATGCAGTGAACTGTTTTGGAATTATCAATGACATTTATACCTTCTTTTCATCCTCCACAAAGAGATGGGCAGTTCTAAAATCATTTTTGAGGCACATGCAAAAGCCACAGAAGCTATTTTGGAAAGTTACAGCGCTATCACTGATGCCCTCAGTCATTTGTACTATGATGTTAATGTGAAGGGTGATACCAGGCTTCAAGCTAACAATCTTTTGCAGAAAATGGAAGAACTGGAATTTGTGTTTATGCTGCATTTTTGGACCAGTTTGCTAGGTCATTTCCACAAGGTCAATAAAGCCATTCAGAAATCCAAACTGTTATTTATTTACTTAATTATTTAATTAAGCAAAATTAGAGAATATTTTGATGAGCTTGAACAACAAGCAAAGGCCACCTTGCCAGATGTTAACTAAAGAACTGTCACAGGGAGACAAAAAGTAAGGAAATGGCAAGGAAATGATGGAAGTGCACCTGGTCCTGATGCTTTAGATAAACTCTCTTCAAGAGATAAGTTTAGGATAAAATCCTTTATTCCTATACTAGATGCACTTGAAACCAATTAAAAAAGAAGAGGTACTGTGTACAGTGAAGTTGCACAACAGTTTTCCTTTCTTGCTAATCTGACCGCATCTAAGCAAAAAATTCAGCAAGGTGTTGAACCGTTGATGGAAGCATACCCAGAAGATGTTGACCTGAAACTTACTGATGAACTTTTGCACTTTCACTCGTACGTGAGACAAAGCCATAGTCATACAGAAGAGCACTCTGTCTCATTCAGACCTTTATCAAATAATATACAAGGAAACAATTCAAATGGCCTTCCCTAATGCGGAAGCAATCGTGCGGCTGTTCCTTAGCTTAATGGTCAGAAACTGCTCAGGAGAGAGGTCTTTTTCAAGACTCAAAAGAATTAAAAATGAATTAAGGCCCACAATGTCTCAAGAGAGGTTGTCTGCACTGAGCATTCTGTGGATTGAGAGTGACAAACTTAGACAAACAGATCTTGGTGAACTTCTGGATGATTTTGCTATGAAGAAGGCGCGAAAAAAACATTTTAGCTCTTAGTGTATTTGTAGTTTCTTTATTTCTTAATATTCCACATTCAATTCAAGAGACACTTATTGTGACATGCAACAATTGGTACAATGAAATTTGAGGGTCACCATCCGACGTCGGAACGGGAGAACATTCTCAGTGGCTTGGACTTCCGGAGGCCGCGGTTCCCGAAGTCCACAGGCTGAGCTGGGCGGAGATTCACGCTGGTGGCCCTCGGCAAAGGGATCCCAGGGCTCCGCGATGTTGAAATCTGTGCGGACGGAGGCTGGGAGTCCGCAAACCACAGCTCCATGATGTTGAAGCAGCAGGCCCAACACTCCAGAGCTTCAAACGGCGATCCAGGTAAGGCATCGCCCGCTCCGCGGTGAATCCAAAATGTATTTTAAAACCAACTGTTTAATGACAACATACATTAGGATCTAAAAGTGTCACACTGTCACTGTCGGGTAGTCATGGTCCTCTAGTCATGGGGGTGGGGGATAGGGAGGGAGGTGAGGCTCACAAGTGAAATAGCTTAGGGCCTCTCTTCATCTAAATCCGGCCCTGGGGAGGAGAAAGTAAGGACGACCTGAAATTAGAGAAGTCAATGTTCATACCGCTGGGGTGCAAACTGCTCAAGCGAAATATGAGGTGCTGCTCCTCCAATTTATGGTGGTTCTCACTCTGGCCATGAAGGAGCTGAGAAGGGGAGGAGAAATTAAGGACTACCTGATATTAGAGCTGAGAAGGGGAGGGATTTTATACCACATTAGTCTCTTTGTGTCAACGATGCTTTGCAGCATTAAGGTTTTGGGCCACTAGGCAACCGTCAGGGCAAAAACAAAGTTCCAATTCAATTCCTTCTAGAGTAAGGACATTGAAATCAGTGAAGCCATGGGAAAATAGTCTAGATCTTAAGAGAAACAAACATAGTCAAGATTGGAAATGAAATACATAACATAATACATAAACAAATACATAACATAACTGATTCTGTTTTTCTCTCTCCACAGGTGTTGACTGACCAGCTATTTCCAACATTTTCTCTTATTTCAGATTTTCAGCCACTGCAGAATTCTGCATCTTTCAGTTCCAGTCTAGTTTATTTTCCACCATCATCTGTTCTCATTCATGTTTATTCATTTGTACATCAACCAAACTGAGCAGCTGTGATGAATGAACCTTCATGACCACTCTCAAACAATCCCAGTACCATTTGCGACCTTGATCTGCACCCTCTCACTGACATTACCTGCACTCATCCTGTGGTGGAGTGCTCGGTGGTACCACCTCATTCAACACACCTGTGGGCTTGATTGGGCTTGTATTCACTGGAATTTAGAAGGATGAGAAGAGATCTTATGGAAACATATACAATTCTTCAGGGATTGAACCGGCTAGATGCAGGAAAAATATTCCCAATGTTGGGAGAATCCAGAATCAGGGGGCCACAGTTTAAGAATAAGGGGTAGGCCATTTAGGACTGAGATGAGGAAAAACTTTTTCAGCCAGAGTGTTGTGAATCTGTGGAAGTCTCTGCCACAAAAGGCAGTGGAGGCCAATTGAGTGGATATATCCAAGAGAGAGTTAGAATAGAACAGAATAGAATAGAATGCCTTTTATTGTCATTCAAACAGGTTTGAACGAAATTCCATTCCTGCAGTCATGACATTACAAAAAAAAACCAAGACACACACTTAACACAATTTACACAAACATCCATCACAGTGAATCTCCCACACCTCCTCACTGTGATGGAAGACAAAAGTCTTATCTCTTCCCTTTGTTTTTCTCCCGCGGTCCAGCAGTCCAACTGCAGCATCGAGGCGACTGGGGCTCATGATGTTAAAGCCCCCTGCGGGCGATGGTAAGTCGCGCGGCCGTTTAAGCCGTGCCGGGTGATGTTAGACCCCGCTCCGAGTGCACTTTCGAGTTCATTTTAAAATTATTTTATTTGTTTTCAAATCGTTGAATGGGCTCGCCCCGCCTTACCTCTCTGAGCTGCTCCACCTATATGCTCCTGCCCGGTGCCTCAGGTCAGCTGATCAGCTGCTCCTTGAGGTACCAAGGTCTAAGCGGAAGCTCAGAGGGGATAGAGCCTTTTCTGTTGCTGCTCCGGCACTCTGGAACACCTTGCCGCTGCACATCAGACAGGTCCTCTCACTGTCCATCTTCAAATCCTCCCTAAAAACTCATTTTTATTCTCTGGCTTTCGACACTGGCTGAGACATTGCTCCTGTTCTTAGTGCTTTTAATGTCTTTTAATTTTTACTGTTTTTTAGTCCTTCGTTTTACGGTTTTTAATGGTTTGTAATAACTTTTGTCCATGAGTTCTCATGTACAGCACTTTGTGGCAACTGCGGTTGTTTAAAGTGCTTTATAAATAAAGTTATTATTATTATTATTATTATTGTTTAAACCCCACGATTCCTGCGGTAGAAGTTGCCGTTGCGGAAGCTCCGAAAAGTGGTCTCCCACCAGGAGCCTGCGAGCTCCCGATGTTCCTGTCCACCGGGCCTGCGGCCGGAGCCTCCGAAGCTCTGAAGTCGGGTTGCAGCCGCGCGCCACCACAGCTCTCCCCGCTCCGAAGTCGCCCAGCTCCGCGATGGCGAGTCCGCAGACCCCGCGACTGGAGCCCTCAGGTTGGCTCCGGTTGGAGGCCACCGCCGGCTGCACGATGTTAGGCCCAATGACACAGGATAGCCGAAATTGAAAAATTCGGGTCCCCATACAGGGTCGAGATTAAACATTTTCCCCCCCCCCCCCCCCCCCCCACATATACACAGCTAAAAAATAATGATAATTAGAACCAAAAACATACATCTAACGGGATAAAAAAATGTAAAAAGACAGACGGACTGCAGCCGAGCTGCTGCCGTTAGGCGCCACCACACTCCAGAGATATAGCTCTTAGGGCTAATGGAAGCAAGGAATATAGGGAGAAAGCAGGAACGGGGTACTGATCTTCTTCTTGAGTATGGCGTGCACAGCCTAAAGTTGTGCGACAACTTGTTCTATTTGATCTTATTTGATTGTGTGCGCCAAGTTGATTGCATTCGTCGAAACAGGGCGGACCACGTGATGGTTGCAATTTCCCACCCCGGGGTGCCGATTTTAAATGATCAGCCATGACCATATTGAATGGCAGTACTGACGTGAAGGGCTGAATGACCTACTCCCGCACCTATTTTATATGTTTCTATGACATTACCTGCATGGCATGGACTCGGTAGTTTGAAGGGCCTGTTTCCGCACTGCATCTCTCAACTCTAAACTTAACTTTAAACTCTAAAGATTTTATTATTTTTAATTTCAGATGGATCCAAGCTCAGCTTCCTGATAAGCTGACAGCTGCAGATTTCCAAACCTTTTGCATGATGAAATACAACCTGACATTGCCCCAGAGCAGCGAAGCTTATAAATAGTGTCATGTTTTAAATAGCCCAACTACATTATTTGAATGAATTACCAAGCTACTGAGAGAGACACAAGGAATGTGCATTCATTCTGAACCCCCGAAATGTTGCCTGTCCATTCCCTCCAGAGATGCTGCCTGAGCCATTGAGTTATTCCAGCACTGTTGTCCCAGTGTTGTCCCAAGTTAAGCTGTGTCAAGCTTCTATGCCAGTCGTCACAAAGAATTAAAGAAAATAGATCACCCCTGAAGTGAACCAGGCACCGGATTCAGCACATATTCAGGCAATGCCATGCGGTCCTTCTGATTAATATTTAGGGTCCCTAACTTGGCAGCACTGCCCCACCTCCATCACCATCCCTGCCTCACCAACACAAAGTGTGAATTAAACGATGATGGCACCATCGCAGCTTCTACAGTTACTGGACAGGTTGCACTTTCAGTAACTCCTTCACTTCCTTGCAGATTTGCCCTTTAAATTTCATCAAAAAAACAAAATCAATGATCACTGTTTTGATCATCCTCCTAGAGCTCCATTCCTGACAGGCAAATATCATAAGAGAATTAGGCTATTCAGCCCATCAAGTCTACTCGGCCATTCAATCATGGCTGATCCATCTCTCCCTCCTAACCCCATTCTCCCGCCTTCTCCCCATGATCTCTGACACCCGTACTAATCAAGAAACTAATCAAGTTACTGAAGACGCAAGGAACTGCAGATGGTGGAACTTTGAGTAAAACACAAAGTGCTGGAGGAACTCAGCGGGTCAGGCAGCATCTGTGGAGGGAATGATCAGGCAACATTTTGGGTTGTGACCTTCTTCAGACTAAAAATCATTTACTGATCTGTTTTACAATCTGTCCTCTGCAAGGACCTTTTAGAATTTTTCTCCTTCCCTTTGCAACATTCATTTTTTATTGTCCTTAATCTCCTTAAATTTAACTTGCAAATTTAACTTGCATTTAAATTTCCACCCTTGCCATTAGCTTGCCCGTCTAAGCAGCAGTCTTCACATTTCACAATGTGCTTTGGTAGTTGAAACAGATTTAATTTCCTGAATATTCCAATGGTTTCAGGGACACTGATCAATCTCCACTTTTGCAGCTTCCACCTTGCTGGTTAACGGAGCACAAGGCAGTGGTTTGTTGATCAACATACGTGTACAAAATCATAAGAGGAATAGATCGGGTAGATGCACACAGTCTCTTGGCCAGAGTAGGGGAATTGAGGACCAAAGGATATACGTTCAGGTTGAAGGGGAAAAGATTTAGTAGGAATCTGAGGGGTAACTATTTCACACAAAGGGTGGTGGGTGTATGGAACAAGCTGCCAGATGAGGTAGTTGAGGCTGGGACTATCCCAATGTTTAAGAATCTGTTAGACAAGTCCATGGATAGGACAGGTTAGGAAGGATATGGACCAATCGCAGGCAGGTGGGACTAGTGTAACTGGGACATGTTAGCCAGTGTGGGCAAGTTGGGCCGAAGGGCCTGTTTCCACACTGTATCACTCTATGACTCTAAAACATACAGCATTCGAGCTGCAAGCAGTTAAACTAGTTTTTATAACATTCTACCAATAAAACTTGTCAATTGATCTAATTTGTGGTTTAAAATGTGTGCTTAGTTTGACTTTCTAAATATTTGACACATCATCAGTAATCAAAAGCAAGTTACCTAAAGTGTGGTCTGCAGTAGAGCTCACTTGTAAACTTACTTTCAACTCCAAAATTCTGTTTTCGTGCCAGCATCTGGGATTACTCTGAGCATAAAAAAGCATCTACTAATGCTGCTATAATCTGGTTAAAGTCTTTGCTGAGGGAGGTCAGACAAATGTACAGACTATTTCTCTCATGGCTTGGCCTACATTCACATGTATGTTGGACTGGACTTTGCATAGTGTTTTTCCCCTTTTTCTGAATGAATAATTTACTCAGGACTCTACATAAGACTAACTTGGCAATGTTGAGAACGTAGTCTAAATTAAGGATTAAACAGTAGAAATTTGGACAGTTTTTTTTTTTTTTTTTTATATTTTATTTTATTAGAAGTAAGTACAGTCATATGGCACCAAAGTGCCTAATATATATTTTCATAATACATTTTATGTACAACTTCTTTTTTTTTTTTTGTTACATTGAAAAAAGATTAGAATAAGAAAAAGAAGTTAGATAGTAAAGGATAGAAAGATGTGAAATATATAGTGTGTGAAAAAAGAAAACGAGTAAATGAAGAAAGTTGAGAGAGAAAATAGAGAAAAGAAAATAAAATAAAAAAGAAAAGGAGATCATTATTTATAATCTTGACCAACCCTCGTCCAGTCCTGAAACAGTTATTTTTTTACAATTGTGTTGCACCATATGATTCCAAAAAAACGACGAATGGAGACCAACTCCAATTGGTCTGATTTATCCATTAGGAGGAATCGCATTTCCTCAAGATGAGCGGTGTCCAACATACTTGCAATCCACATTTTAAGCGTTGGTATTGATGTACCCTTCCAAAATTTAAGAATTCATTTTTTTGCTATTATTAAACCATAGTAAAGGAATAAATTTTGAGATGTGTTCAATTTATTCCCATCTTCCATTACGCCAAATATAATCATTTCAGTATTAGGTTCCATTCTTGTCTTGAATAATTTTGTAAATATTTCAAAAATATCATTCCAAAATCTATAAAGTTTTATGCAGGAAACTAAGGAGTGTGTTATAGTTGCCTTTTGGGCTAGACATTTATCACAAGTGGCGGATATATTTGGATAAAATTTGTTCAATCTTGTTTTTGAATAATATAATCTATGTACAATTTTAAATTGAATTAGATTATGTCTTACATTAATTGAACATTTGTGAATATATATCAGGTATTTTTCCCATTTAACCTTCGTAATTTTTATCATTAGTTCCCGTTCCCACTCTTCTCTAAGTACCTCTGTCGATGGTAGGTCTATATTTAGAATACTATTATATAAATATGATATTAATTTTTGTGAGTCAGCTTCAATATTCATTGCTTCTTCCAATAAGTCAGGAGTTACTTTTCGATATCCTTGTATATATTTTTTCACGAAATCGCAAATCTGAAGATATTTTAAATATTGGTTGTTTTTCAATTTAAATTTTAATTGTAGTTGTTGGAATGATAGTAGGTTTCCCATTTCGTACATATCCCCGATCCTTCTAATTCCGAGACTTTCCCATTGGTTATATGTTTTGGACAGTTAAACTACTTAATTTTATTTATTTGAATGTGACATGCACACCAAAAGGAAAAGAAAAAAAGCTCTTATTCAGTACCACCATATCTCACACAATTCCATGTGCAACTTCTTTTCAGTTGGGTCACAGCCATTCTCCCGGTCTGGAAAAGTTAGCGAACGACTGTAAACTGCTACTGGTTTACCCAGTGCTTTTTTGCAGAAAGGTGCCAGTACGCATATCAATAAAAAATCAAGCCAAATTTATCAACTATTTTTTATCCTTCAATATACCGAACTCTACGGTTTTGATTTTGAGTACAAACAGCTTCTACTGTAATAAATTCATAACTAAGCAGAAAATTAACACATACTAAAAAATAAAGAATTCAGTTTTTAGCTCTTTTGAGGTGCCAGCTCGCTAGATCAGAGCTTACCATTGCAAAAACATAGCACTGGTTATGTCTTCAAAGGGTCGCAATGTAATTCTTAGCAGTAAAGAACTAGGGTAAGACATGAAAGGACACAAAGTGCTAGAGTAACAAAGCAGGTCAAGCAACATCTCTGGAGAAAAGGTATGGGTGATGTTTTGGGTCAGAACTCTTCTTCAAACTGATATTAAAGGGGAGGGAACTGGAGGTAGGAAAACACCAGAACAAATCAGGGCCGGCAGTAGACCAAGGCAGCATCCCTGCAGAACATGGATAGGTGACATTTCAGGCCGAGACCCTTCTTCAGACCCTTTTCAGTCGAAGGCTATCCGTGGCCTTCTGAACAGAAGTGAATGTCACTGAGTCATACGGCATGGAAACAGGCCATTCGGCCCACCACATCCATGTTAATCTGTGGGCACCCATCCATATTGATCCTATCTTCCCTCAGTTGGCCCATAGCTTTCAATCCCTAGGCAATTTAAATGCTTACCAAGACACTTCGTAAATGCTGTCAACAACTCCAGCATCCACTACTTTCGCTAGCCTTGTATTCCAACTACCCCCCACTCTCTGGATAAAAAAGATTCCCCTCAAATCCCCTCTAAATTTATTACCCCTCACCCTAAATCTACATCCTCTATACGTATCTCACTCTGCTCTAAGGAAAGGCTTCCAGCAGTCTACCCTATCTAAATCCTTCATGGTTTGATATACCTCCATCATGACCCTTATTAAACTCCTCAATGAAAACTTTCAAGGAAAAACAGACCCAGCCTCTGCAGTAATTCTCATAACTGAAGTGCTCCAGCCTGAAGTGAAGTGCTGTAAGAACACAACAGGCCAGGCAGCATCTGTGGAGGCGTAAGGACAGACGATGTTTCAGGTCCGGTTAGGACCCTTCTTCAGTCAGTCCTTTTCCCTCCACAAGTCCAGGTGAGTTCCTCCAGCACCTTTTCTTTGTTCTAGATTCCAGCATCTGCCGTCTCTCATGTCAAGACCCTGGTGAATCTTCTCTGCAACTTCTCCAGTGCTATCATGCTTTCCCTAGTGTGCAGTAACCAGGCCAGGCCAGTAATATCATCATTGGCCCTTTGCTGGACCTTCTTTCTTTCTTTTATCAGACACAGCATTCAACTTGTTTTTTGAGTCTCCATGCATTGCAGGTGGCTGCATCTTCCTTCAATCATGCATCTATCCCATGCTCTCTAGTATCTGTCTCTTTACTCTCCCGTTTGTTTGGCTTGACTAATTCATGCATAGTATTATCTATTCTGATGGAATAGCATGCAATAAAAATGTCTCGGTACACATGACAATACTAAGCGTAACCTAAAATAGAAATCACTTTGTTCTCAAAGTACTTGGATATTTTCCTTAACAAACATTACTATGAGTAGCGCAATGTGCTCAAGTTTATGCTATCAAACTGTGTATAGTGGAATGATCAAGGTTTTATTTTTTATATATATGCATAGAACATATTATCATGTTATGTCAGTAGTTAATAGTATATGGTACAAACAACAAGTGAGACATAATCTGCACTAAAGGTGGAATGATGGATTGTAACACATTCAAAATTTCATAAAATGGATCACTGAAAATGCGAGGATATCAAGTCATCGCTGAATTATGTCTGGATGCGATGATTTAATTATTGAACAGATTCACAATACTCATAGTCGCTTCTTTTCACTGTACCTCAGTATACATGGTAATAAACTGAACTAAATTAAATCTGACAAATTAAATCCTCATAAGTGTATTGTGTCACCATGAGACCACAATCAAGATGCTCAAAACAATCAGGAAAGGATGGGGAAAAAATTTGGAGGCAGAAAAATATTTTAAAATATCATTAGAATGGTTGAAGATGATGTTATTTCATCGCAGTGCACATAATACATTAACTAGACGTACCTTCTGACTATTGGCACTGTTGCACCAGACATTGACATTTAATTGACAGTCACAGCCTTCAGTATTCTTGCTCATTACCTTTGCAAGACATAACACCAAGACGTCTACAGATATTATAAAGCTGATGACTCAATAAATTCAATTTCCTGGCAGCAGGAATGATGGTTAGCAGCTTTGAATAGTAGCCATCTGCCATTGCCTTATACAATTCAAAGTATTGCATAGGTTATACTACTCAAAGACCAAATTGAACAAGATCTTCCCAACTGTTGCCCCTCTCTGTGATAAATGTCACCTCCAAGAAGCCACCCTAACCCATTCCTTTGTATCCTGTATAAAAATACAAAATTTCTGGATGGGAATATTCAATACCATTTCTAAAACACTCAAAATTCAATTGGAGTCAGATTCAAAATTATTAATATTAGGAATGTCAGAGGGCTGCCCTAAGTTAACGATATTCCAAAGACGCTTCCTTGACTATTGTTTAATAACTGCGAAAAAACTTATACTTAAATTCTGGAAAAAGATAACAGTCCCCACAGTGAAGATGTGGATCACAGAAATGACCGAGGCACTACATTTAGAAAAAATAAGGCTTGTTTTGTCTGACAAATCAGATAAATTTTCCAAACTATGGTCTCCTTTCGTTGAATTTCTTCAACAACAGAATGGTTGAACACAAATTCAAAACCGACGCTAGGGAAGGGTAGTGGGATATATCTCCCCTTTTTTTCACTTCTTCGTTAGTTCAGGGGTTTTTCTTCTTTCTTTTTCGTATCTTTTTCGAAATTCTTTCTTTTCTTCTTCCTTTCTACTTCCTTTCTCTTCTTTCCTTTTTTTCTTTTTTCCGAGTCACTTATTATTTTATAAAATGTTAAAACTGAAACTGTACGAAAAATGTATAATTGTTATATCAATTACTTTCTCCTTGTACAATTCCTTCTAATAAAATAAATATATAAAATAATAATAATAATAATAATAATAATAATAATAATAATAATAATAATAATAATAATAATAATAATAATAATAATAATTAAAAAAGTATAGTAGCCATCTGCAAATGAATTCTGTCTACTGCACCAAGCAGAACTGCAATGAACTCAATATAATTTAAAAAAAAGAAAATAGCCACTTTTGGTTCTGCAGTCTTTCTATAATTCATTTCATGACTTTGGATAATGACACAAAGTGAAATAATGCTGCTTATGTACCTTATAATAAACCATAAACTAGATAGCACTCAGTCAGTACCGAACCCAGACCTCTGACGCTAAAGGACACCAACTCTACCACTGTGCCACCCCTAAATTCTTGTGCACGTTTTTTAGATGCATGGAAAAAATTTTAATCAGAAATCCAATCCAGTTTCATTTTAATTCTCTTATGATGATTGTTTTGTTCTCCATAGAGGTTTCAGATGTACATACTAAAATCAATAGATGTGCTTTAGAAGATTTCGCAGTGTGAGAAGTCTGAAGAAGGGTTTCGGCTCGAAACGTTGCCTATTTCCTTCGCTCCATAGATGCTGCTGCACCTGCTGAGTTTCTCCAGCATTTTTGTGTACCTACAATAGATGTGCTGTTGCGTATCCTCCCAACCACCACAACCCACGAGTTTCTCTTAATTATAATCCCCCTGCAATCTGAAATCAGGATCCCAGGGGAAGCTGCCGTGCCCAGCCCCTGCCCACTGCTGAAGACTAGGAATCGAAGAGGAGGACAGAGGGAGATGACAGTGAACACTGGACAAAAGGCCTAGTAAGAAGAACCGGGGTGGGGGGGGGGGGAGGTTACCTTCCCTGCCCTCAAGGTCAGCTGCGGGAAGTGCCCTCCGGGGAACAAGGGCTGAAGAGGACCATGCAAGGAGAGAGATATCAGTTTGCAAGACAACGGGAATGGAGGTGATGGCTGCAACAGGACTTTGTGGCCGGCTACAGCTTAAACTGTAAAATGAACCCAAAATGTCAACTCTTGCCTATAGATCCAGTGCTTATGTATGGAGATAGTCTTGCTGATCTGTATGCAAAAAAAAAATTCTCACTGTACCTTGGTACATGTGGTAATAACAAAACCATTAACCTACTCACTTTCCTCCATAAACTTCCCAAAGGTGGAATTGACAAAGAAAATGTTGATTCTGTTGCTTAGATTCTAGCTTAGGTAACATGTGATGAAACAAACTACAGAGCGGAGGTGCAGAACCTGGCGGACTGGTGCGCCAATAACAACTTGGCACTAAACACCCAAGACCAAGGAGCTGATTATTGACTTCAGGAGGTCCCATTCTGGAGAATATGCCCCAATCTCCATTTATGGGGAAAGTGTGGAGAGAGTGTCCAGCTTTAAGTTTTTGGGCACTCACATTTCAGAAAACCTCACATGGTCCACATACACCGCCGCGCTGGTCAAGAAGGCACAGCAACGACTGTTCTTCCTGAGGACATTAAAAAAGACTGGTCTGCCCCAACAGCTGCTGACAACGTTCTACCGCTGCACCACAGAGAGCATACTAACGTATGGCATCTCTGTGTGGTATCTCAGCTGCACGGAGGCGGAGAGGAGAGCTCTTCAGCGCGTCGTCAACAGAGCGCAGCGGATCATCGGGACAGAGCTACCAGCCTTGGAGGGCATCTACCACACGCGGTGCCTCAGGAAGGCCCTCAGCATCCATAAGGACTCATCACACCCCTGCCACAGTCTGTTTCAACTACTTCCCTCCGGCAGACGTTACAAGGCCTTCTACGCCCGAACCTCCAGACTCAGGAACAGTTTTATCCCAAGAGCTATAGCGGCTCTGAACCGGCCCTAATGAGTGCCCCCCCACCCACCCCCTTTGGACAGTCTCCCTCAGATGGTCACGTCAATCAATTCAGCTTGTTTATTTATGTATTGTATTTATTTACCTTTCTTGTACATCAGTGGAGCTGCACACTAAATCTCGTTGCACTGACGTGCAATGACAATAAAAGATATATTATTATTATTATTATTATTATTATTATGCTCTATATGCCCCCACACACCACATGCATCAGATCCTGTGCCTCATCAGCGCAGTGAGTCTTGAGGCACTGAGCAACCTCTAATCCTTTGGAATGAATCAAGTATAAAAAAAACATTGGAAGTACATTTTCAAAACGAACATAGAGAAAAAATGATTTTTTTAAAAACAAGGCTTGAATGTCAATTTCTTTTTAAGATAAATGACATCAAAAATATTGCTTTCTCTCCATTGAAGCTGTCAATCTTTGTTTGATTTTCAGCTGGTGATCATATAGTTCACACCAATCGCTATTCATTGGCATTTTTATCCAGCTGCTGCTTCTAACATTTGTTGGTATAACAACGGTGATGCAGTTGGATTACATCAGCAAAGCAAGTAAGACAAAGGAAATGAAAATGACCAGCTCGAGCTGTAGCTAGGGCTCGGAAATGACAATGTCAACAGATGTGAAAAACTAAGAAAGGAAAATGAGTATGTTTCAAATTGCACAATTACTGAGGGTGAGTCATGCTGTTAAAGTAATGATCAATAATACAGTTTATAATACATGACACCTTTACATTTGTACTGCTGGCACCATTTGTGTCACGGACACATTAGAAGCACATGTGGCCTGCTTCAGGACTTGATGTGATGCAGTCAATAAATGGTACAATACCGAAAAGGTACGTTGACATTCAGAAGCATTATGAAGCCTAAATGTACTTGTTTCAGGCCCTCAGGCTATATAATTGCAATATCAAATTAAATCCTAGACCTTTTCGACTTGACCAGCTGAAATGGGATATAATAGTCCATTTACAGATTTCTGGAAAATGTCCAATGCCGGGAAGGAAATGTCAAGAGTCAAGAGTGCTTATTTGTCATCAGATATGTACCGCAATAATGACATTCTTATTTGCTGCAGATTTACGGGCACATTACATGCAACAACAACAACACTATCAACATACCAAAGTCTGTGGGCGGTGGGCGGCACGACTCACGTCGCAGCGGCCTCTACAGTCCGTCTGTATTTTTATTATTTTTTGTCTCGTTTGAATGTAGTTTTTATTTTTATTTTTTGTGTATGTGTGTGGGTATGTGTGTGGGGGGCGGGGGGCGGGGGGTGGGGGAAACTTAAAAAAATCTATCCCCTGCACGGAGAACCCGAGCTTTTCTCTGTCGGGTCTCCGTTGTCGTTGGGGCCTAGCACCGTGGAGCGGCCTCCAGCAGGAATGACCTGGGGTTCCAGTCACGGAGCCTGCGGACCTACTCACCATCACGGAGCTGGCCGAGTTCGGAGCGGGTGGAGTTGTGGTGGCTGCGACCTGACCCCGGAGATTCAGAGGCTTACCGCAGGTCTGGCAGACAGGAACACCGGGAGCCCGCGGGTCCCTGCTGGGAGACCGCTTTTCGGGGCTTCCGCAACGGCGACTTTACCCGCCCGAGTTGCGGGGTTGAAGAGTGCCTGGAGCGGGGCCTTACATCATCGCCCGGCGCGGCTTGGAATGGCTGTGGGACTTTGCTGGCGCCCGCCGGGGGCTCCAACAACAAGACCCGGAGCGTGGCCTTGCATCACCCGGCGCGGCGTAAATGGCCATGGGACAATTACCATCGCCCACCGGGGACTTTGACTTTGACTCTGACATCGGGAGGGGAATGGGGAGTGCAGGGGAGAGATAAGTCTTTGCCTTCCATCACAGCGAGGAGGAGATGCGCTGTGATGGATGTTTGTGTAAATTGTGTTGTGTCTTGGCTCTTTTTTGTGTGTATGACTGCAGAAACAACATTTCGTTTGAACCCCAATGGGGTTCAAATGACAAATAAATTGTATTGTATTGTAAGTCTCTCAGTTATTCAAAGTACACTGGACCATGATAGTGTAAAGAACAATGTACGTTGAGCAACCAGAACAGTGCAAAGTCTATCATGGTTTAGTAGGGGTGAGGAGGATGAGGTAGGGTTGTGGTTAGGGTTGTGCATTGTGCTTCAAGAACCTGATGGTTGACAGGAAGAAGCTGTTCTTGAAACTGGATTTACAGTTCTCAGTCTCCAACGGTAGCAGCGAGAAGAGAACATGGCCTGGATGGTGAGGCCCTTTGAAGATATTAGAGTCAATGCTTTATTGTCATATGTCCCAGATAGAACAATGAAATTCTTGCTTGCTGCAGCACAACAGAATATGTAAACATAGTACACTGTAAATAAGATGATAAAATGAGAGAGAGAAAAAATAAGTTCAGTGTGTATATATACACATACTCACATATGTTTATAAAAAACAAACAAAAGTAGTGAAAAAACAATAATAATAACAATAATAATAATAATAATAATAGTCTATTGTAGTTCAGAGCTTATGAGGTTGTAGTGTTTAATAGTCTGATGGCTATAGGGAAGAAGCTGTTCCTGAACCTGGACGTCACAGTTCACAGCTACCTTCTTCAGGTAGTGCTTCCTTCGATGTTGAGAAGGTCATGACTTGTGATGAAACAGGTAATGTCCACTATGTTCTGCAACCTCCTTCATTCTTGAATGTTTGAAATTTAAAACCTGGGTGCGAAGCAACCAGTCAGTGTGCTCTTCACGTACACTTGGAGAGATTCAATTGAGTATTCGATGACAGGACAGATCTCCTCAAACTTCTGAGGAAGTAGATGAATTTCTTTTGCGATTGCATCAACGTACTGGGTCAATGTACAGGTCATCAGAGGAACTACAGATGCTGGTTTATACCAAAGATTGACACAGAATGCTGGAGAAGCGTCAGGGAGCATCTCTGGAGAACATGGATAGTTGACGTTTCGGATCAGGACCCTTCTTCAGACAGATGATCGTGGAGGTGGGGGGGGGGGGGGGAATAGAAGCAAGGAAAAAATCTGGATAAATCGGGGCTGGCAATAGATGACCGCAGGCAAGAAGGTTCCCTAATCTGCGAATTGTTGGCTGGAGATGGTGTGAGCCCGAGAGGGATACATTGTTGCAAACTGTGGAATTGGTTAATGGACTTTTAGTGGAGGCGGGGGGGGGGGATGAAAGAGGGCGGGAGGGAGCGGTGTCTGTGGAAGCTATCTAAAATAGGAGCTCATCTCATTGGATTGTAAGCTACCCAAGTGAAAAATGAGGTGGAGTTCCTACAATTTGTGTGTGGCCTCATTCTGTCAAGAGTAATGATTTTAGACGTGTAGACAAGGCCAGTGATGACATCGATAAATCCCTTCTCTCAGCAATATTCTCACACACTGCTGTATAACCCAAATCATCACCTGTCCATGTCTTCCAGGGATGATCAATATCCTCACACACTGCAGTATGTTACATGCCAGTTTTTCTCCCTGATTACTGATCTCTAATCAGTGTGAACCCAAAAGGCCTTATAACCATATATATAACCATATAACAATTACAGCACGGAAACAGGCCATCTCGACCCCTCTAGTCCATGCCGAACACATAATCTCCCCTAGTCCCATATACCTGCGCTCAGACCATAACCCTCCATTCCTTTCCCATCCATATAACTATCCAATTTATTTTTAAATGATAAAAACGAACCTGCCTCCATCACCTTCACTGGAAGCTCATTCCACACAGCTACCACTCTCTGAGTAAAGAAGTTCCCCCTCATGTTACCCCTAAACTTCAGTCCCTTAATTCTCAAGTCATGTCCCCTTGTTTGAATCTTCCCTACTCTCAGTGGGAAAAGCTTTTCCACGTCAACTCTGTCTATCCCTCTCATCATTTTAAAAACCTCTATCAAGTCCCCCCTTAACCTTCTGCGCTCCAAAGAATAAAGCCCTAACTTGTTCAACCTTTCTCTGTAACTTAGTTGCTGAAACCCAGGTAACATTCTAGTAAATCTCCTCTGTACTCTCTCTATTTTGTTGACATCCTTCCTATAATTAGGTGACCAAAATTGTACACCATACTCCAGAATTGGCCTCACCAATGCCTTGTACAATTTTAACATTACATCCCAACTTCTATACTCAATGCTCTGATTTATAAAGGCCAGCACACCAAAAGCTTTCTTTACCACCCTATCTACATGAGATTCCACTTTCATGGAACTGTGCACAGTTATTCCCAGATCCCTCTGTTCACCTACATTCTTCAATTCCCTACCATTTACCATGTACGTCCTATTTTGATTTGTCCTGCCAAGATGTAGCACCTCACACTTATCAGCATTAAACTCCATCTGCCATCTTTCAGCCCACTCTTCCAACTGGCATAAATCTCTCTGTAGACTTTGAAACTCTTCTTCATTACCCGCAACCCCACCTATCTTAGTATCTTAGTATCATCTGCATACTTACTAATCCAATTTACCACACCATCGTCCAGATCATTGATGTACATTGATGTGGCCTTATGTCCACTCCCTTGCCAGATGCTAGTTCGAATTGGCGGAAACACTTCATCCTCAGTAACAATTAGTGCGGGAGCACCTCAAGGCTGCGTGCTCAGCCCCCTGCTTTACTCATTCTATACCCATGACTGCGTAGCCGGACATAGTGTGAACTCGATCATCAAGTTCGCTGACGACACCACTGTTGTGTGACGAATCACAGATGGGGACGAGTCAGAGTACAGAAGTGAGATCGACGGATTGACCAAATGGTGCCAGCACAACAACCTGGCTCTCAACATCATTAAGACCAAGGAACTGATTGTGTGACTTAATGGGGCATTTGGATAGCAGTAAAAGGATTAGTCCAAGTCAGCGTGGATTTATGAAAAGAAAATCATGCTTGACTAATCTTCTGGAATTTTTTGAGGATGTGACAAGTAAAATGGATGAAGGGGAGCCAGTGGATGTAATGTATCTAGACTTTCAGAAAGCCTTTGATAAGGTCCCGCACGGGAGACTGGTGACTAAAATTAGAGCATATGGTATTGGGGGTAGGGTGTTGACATGGATAGAAAATTGGTTGGCAGACAAGAAGCAAAGAGTAGGAGTGAACGGGTCCTTTTCAGAATGGCAGTCAGTGGCGAGTGGAGTGCTGCAAGGCTCGGTTTTGGGGCCACAACTGTTTACCTTATATTAATGATTTGGAAGAGGGAATTAGGAGCAACACTAGCAAGTTTGCGGATGACACAAAGCTGTGAACTGTGAAGAGGATGTTAGGAGGGTGCAGGGTGACCTGGACAGGTTGAGTGAGTGGGCAGATGCAGTATAATATAGATAAATGTGAGGTTATCCACTTTGGCGGCAAAAACAAGGGGGCAGATTATTATCTCAATGGGGTTAGGTTAGGTAAGGGGGAGGTACAGCGAGACCTGGGTTTCCTTGTACACAAGTCACTGAAAGTTGGCGTGCAGGTACAGCAGGCTGTGAAGAAAGCTAATGGAATGTTGGCCTTCATAACAAGAGGATTTCAGTATAGGAGTAAAGAGGTTCTTCTGCAGTTGTATAGGGCTCTGGTAAGACCACATCTGGAGGATTGTGTACAGTTTTGGTCTCCTAATTTGAGGAAGGACATCCATGTGATCGAGGCAGTGCAGCGTATGGTCACGAGATTGATCCCTGGGATGGCGGGACTGTCATATAAGGAAAGATTGAAAAGACTAGGCTTGTATTCACTGGAGTTTAGAAGGATGAGGGGGATCTTATAGAAACATATACAATTATAAAAGGACTGGACAAGCTAGATGCAGGAAAAATGTTCCCAGCGTTGGGCGAGTCCAGAACCAGGGGCCACAGTCTTAGAATAAAGGGGAGGCCATTTAAGACTGAGGTGAGAAAAAACTTTTTCACCCAGAGAGTTGTGAATTTGTGGAATTCCCTGCCACAGACGGCAGTGGAGGCAAAATCACTGGATGGATTTAAGAGAGAGTTAGATAGAGCTCTAGGGGCTAGTGGAATCAAGGGATATGGGGAGAAGGCAGGCACGGGTTATTGATTGGGGACGATCAGTCACGATCACATGAATGGTGGTGCTGGCTCGAAGGGCAGAATGGCCTCCTCCTGCAACTATTTTCTATGTTTCTATGTTTCTATGACTTAGAAACTGCAGGGCTGGGTGAATGTTCCAAATATGCTGTCGTCAACAAAACTTGGCAGTCTGGTACAGGGAGGAGGGTATTAATGGATTGCAAGATGGGTTGGCTGAAAGGTAAGACATAGAGGCAGAAAAAATATAATGTCAAGGAAGTGAAGTGAAACATCTCGACAAAATGAATAAGATGCGATATTGGAGCAGATTATCAAAAATGATATCCACTCATTCCACACTGACGAGGTATGGAAACTCAGCGATGATTAACGATCCTTCTGACCACATGAGTGAGCTCAGCAAGGTTACCCCATGGTGACCACTGTGCTGCATGTGACTGGTCCTCAACCATGCTGATAATACCATAATCATAATCATACTTTATTAGTCATGTTTTGCAACATACGAGGAATTTCATTTGCCGTACAGTCATACCAATAAAAAGCAACAGACAGCACAAAATACATTTTAACATAAACATCCACCACAGTGACTCCTCCACGTTCCTGACTGTGATGGGAGGCAAAAAAAAAAAAAAATCTCGTCCTTTCTTTGTTCTCCCGTGGTCGGGTGCCTCGAGCCTTCCGTTGACGGGACGATCTTGGCTGCCATAGCCGGCGGCGTTTTGGCCCTCGCATCACGGCGATTAAGTTCCTGCATCGGGGGGATCTCAGCTCCCCCGCGCCAGGCGATCTGACCCCGGGTCGGGGCTGGTCGAAACCTTCTGCATCGTTTGGAGCTTCCCGACATCGGTCTCTACCCGAGACTGCGAGCTCCTCGATGGTTATATCCGCAAGCCGTGGTTGGAGCGTCGATCCCAGGCAAGGGATCAGCTCCAATGATAGGTCCACGGCCCCGCGATGGGGCTCAAAGTCAGTCCTGAGCAAGGCCTCCAGCTCCATGATGTTAGACCGCAGAGTGACCGGAGATGAGATCCGGAAAACAATCGCATCTCCGGCAAGGCAAGAGCGAAAGAATGTTTACCCCAACCCTTTTACCCACCCCCCACATAAAACAAACCAGAGAACAGTAACACATACTTTTAAAACACACTAAAAATAACAAACAAAAGACAAAAAGACAGATTGTTGGCGAGGCTGCCATCGTGCAGCCCCCCTGATGGTCTTTTATATCATTATGAAAGGCCCACTCAGCCCAACAGCCTGCGTCTCAACATCACAGGCAAATTCACAGCCAATGCCAGACATCTGAACATCTTTGATAAAGCATATGCAAATAACATTCGCAAATGTTAATTAACATAAGTAGTGAGGTACTGTACAGTGTAAGAAGAACCATCCTAATGGACTGTTGATTGGTGGGGATGTGATTACACCATTTTTTACGCTTTTTGTTACCCTAGTAACAGATTTGCATAATTTTACTAAATTGCCTGTCCATTTGGAATGAAAATGTTGCATCGTCCTAGGCAAATTTTGTAAAATTCTTTACATTTTAGGGCACTCAATGAAAAACTTTATTTTGTCAAAATGATCGAAAAACAACATGAACATAATTGAAACTCTCAGCCTAGGTGTAGAACATTGCAGAAAATGTCTCATCTAACGGGAGATCATAAGGTGAGGAGGGAGGGGGAAGAAGGGTCTCGACCCGAAACGTCACCTATTCCTTAGCTCCACAGATGTTGCCTCACCCGCTGAGTTTCTCCAGCATTTTTGTCTACCTTCTATTTCATTGATGTGCTTCAGGAAAGGAACAAGCTGCCCTTCTCCAGTCCAGTATATAGTGTAGTGGCCATTTGGCCTGTTTTGCATGTCATTGACGATGGCATGTGTTTTTAAATTTTAGACTACCCATTATATTGTGGGTAGGATTTATGACGTGTTTTTGGGCGTGTTTGGAGCTAAGATGCTTGCGCAGAAGTTTCGTTTTTAGTGCAGTTTGGAGCGAGTAGAGAGAAGGTTAACCCTTCAATCGTGCAAGCCAAGGAGATTGTGCGAAGTGTAATGGAGACATGAGGAGTTTTCTAATGTTTAAAATAATGAGCTGGTGTTCGATGAAGATTGTAGTAACGAGTCGGAAGAAATTTGGATGTATCTTACTGTTTTCTATCAACAATAAAGCATTTATTCATCAAAAGACTGTGTTTTGGAGCCATATCTGTGAAGAAGCTCTGAAGGTCTCTGTGAGCCAGCTCGCATGCGTATCGAAGATATTCCCCTTATCCCTGCTCATTCATTTAGCGGCTAGAGAGTTAGTTTCTCGAAAGATATGAAAAATCTGCCGCTACATATAGAAACATAGACAATAGGTGCAGGAGTAGGCCATTTGATTCTTCGAGCCAGCACCACCATTCAATATGATCATGGCTGATCATCCACAATCAGTGCCCCGTTCCTGCCTTTTCCCCATATTCCTTCATTCCATTAGCACTAAGAACAATATATAACTCTCTCTTGAAAACATCCAGTGAATTGGCCTCCACTGTCTTCTGTGGCAGAGAATTCCACAGATTCACACCTCTCTAGGTGAAAAGGTTTTTCCTCATCTCAGTCCTAAATGGTCTACCCCTTATTCTTAAACTGTGACCTCTGGTTCTGGACTCCCACAACACGGCGAAGTTGGCCCATCTACACGAGTCCCACCTGCCGGCGTTTGGCCCGGTCCCAATTAAACCTTTCTTATCCATTCTATTCAGTGAGTTAACGATAGAATGGCACGCATTGACCTTGCCTACACCCTGCAAAATACTGAATTAAGATGTTTTTAAAGCGTCTTCCTCTTTAAGCTATGTTTCTATTAATCAGATCACCTCGCCTGTTTTATTCCTAGTTTTTTTAATGCTTTAATGTACAAGCAGAAACCGACATGCCTGTCGCTTCCAATATTGCAGCCGAGGTCTGCAACTGATGACCACACGCTTTGACGTTATTTCCTGTACTTAAAGGATCTTTCATTGCTCTCGCTCCATGCTTTATGGCCGCACTCAGACAAAAAGCATCCAATTTCCTGTCTAATAGTGATTGTTCTCTATTTATAACTAGTTAGTGACTGCGAGCGCCGTGGAAACATTCTTATCTTCGACATACAATTATCTTTCCCCCAGAAATAACCCTAGCCGGGGGGCAGACGATTTAATATGGCTCAGTTGCACCGGCCCAAACGCTGACGTGTGAACAACGCACTAACTAATCAAATGAGACTCGACTCTATTAATCTCCAGGGGTATAAATGGAAGCGCCAAGGATGCAGTGATCGCTGATTCCACTCGGCACATCTCGGATACATCGGGGGCATCATCATCATCATCATCATCAACAGCATCATCAACATCAACATCATCAACAACAACAACAACATTGCAAGCTCTCCAGTAGCCGGGCACCATGAATTACGCCAAGCAGATAGTGGCCGCGGAGATCAACGGCATGTGCTGTGCCAAGAAGTTCGTTGCCAATTGTTTCGACGGTTTCAGCAATCTGACGCTGGAGCCCAAGCAAGTGACGGTGCAGTGGAGGGAGGAGAAGACACGGAGCGGAGGAGATGCCTTGGCCGGGCTGGAAGAAGCCTACACAACCATTCTCAAAGGGCTGGGCGAGAATCCGGAGCGAGAGGGTTTGCTGAAAACTCCCCGCAGGGCGGCTAAAGCCATGCAGTTCTTCACCAAAGGCTACCAGGACAATATCCCAGGTAAAAACTGTTTCAAGAATGAAACAATTTATCAAAATGATATATTTCAAGCTTACATTTCCCTACTTTATTTGTGAGTGGAGTGCAGAAAAGTTAATCGAGGGGATCATGATTGTGAGGTCGTGATGTAGGACCTTTCTTATGGTTAGACTTTCTCCAATTTCAAGTATATGAATATTGATTTCTATAATTTAAAGTAACCCTTGCATTTCCCCCCACTCTCTCTCTCTCTCTCTCTCTGTTCCTTCCTCGCTCAAGATATCCTGCTAGTTTCACTGTTTGTATCCCTTCGTTATCACCTCTTCCACAGCCATGATCATATTGAATGGCGGTGCAGGCTCGAAGGGCCGAATGGCCTACTCCTGCACCTAATTTCTATGTTTCTATTGTGGGCTCCACCTTTCCTTGGTCATCGGTGCCGGCTCCGCTTTGTTCTGTACATTTTCATACCTCCAGTTTCCCTCTCCCCTGTCTCTCAGTGTGAGGAGGGGTCTCCACCCGAAACGTCACCTAATCCTTTTCTCCAGAGATGCTGCTTGACCGGTATTTTGTGTCTATCTTGGCCAGGCGTCATGTGTTGGCAGATGAGGTTAGTTTATCTTGTCATCGTGTTCAGCACGGATAAAGAGGGCTGAAAAGCCCGTTCCCGTGCTGTACTTCTAAACTTGCAAACAACGGGCGCTGATTTTATTTTACGCTTACAATGTCTAAATTTTCAATTGAGTCAGGAGCAAATATAAAATGATGTATGTACACAGTCAAATCTGAGAACGCTCGTTCAAGTGATGTTTAATTTACAAGCAGAAACAGACATGCCTGCTTGTAAATAAAGCCATGCGATTCTTCACCAAAGGCTACCGGGACAAAAAAAAAAGTTTCAGCCCACGATCTAATTTGAGACCACCTCGGACTATTTGTAACTCAAACCTAACCCATCCCTGTTGCAAGATTTACAACAGGGGCGAGTTAGGCTGTTAGGGCGAGTTGGCTGTTCTTTCGTTCAGTCATGCAGTCATTCATTCAGCGGAGAGCTGGCATGCATTCAGTAAACCAGCCATTGGCTCTGTCCCGCCTAGTTAGTGCGTTTAAATGCGGAGGGAAAACTAAATGAACAACGTGTGCAGCTCTAGGTCGCCTTTTGAGGCTGCAGGGCATCCCGGCTGCGAGGGGGGTGGGGGGGAGAGAGAGAGAGGAGAGGGGGGGTTGAGGGCGGAACGGACGGTCGGAGAGTGCTACTGATTGAAGATCAAGAAGAAATAACCAATCCAACAGTATAGTGACGCCATCTGTCAAACAGAGGGTTGAAACTAAGGGCAAAATGTGCACAAACGAATTGTTTTCCTCGCCCGTTCTGCATGTCAGCTACCACACAATACAACAGCAGCAAAAATGATTCCAGTATATCGTAAACAACTATGGTAACGTTAAGTAGGTACAAAACGATTTACTTTTCAATCAAAACCATTTAGTCAAAGAGCCTACAGGTGGAAACAGGCCCTTCGGCCCAACTTGCCCACGCTGGTCAACATGTCCCATCTACACTAGTCCCACCTGCCTGCGTTTGACCCATATCCTTCTAAACCTATCCTACCCATGTACCTACCCAAATGTTTCTTAAATGTTGCCATAGTACCTACCTCAACTACCTCCTCCAGCAGCTCGTTCCATACACCCACCACCTTTTGTGTTGAAAAAGTTACCCCTCGGGCACCTCTTAACTTTTCCCCCTTCACCTTCAACCTATGTCCTTTGGTTCTCAATTTCCCCAACTCTGGGAAAAAGATAAATTCTTGTCCCAGATACTTGAGAGATATTCCTTGCCATTTAATTGTTCAGGAATTTGATCTATACAAAGCCCTGAACCAGATTTCATAGTTTTTCTTGCAGGTGATACCAGAAACATCGGTGGTTATGTAAAATAAGTTAGAAGCCCGATACTCAAAGAGACTTAACAACATTCCAGTCTCTTACCAGAGACCGGTAGATGGAGATATCCTACCACTTTTCCAACACTGCACAGAATCTCTTGGCCAGAGTAGGGGAATCGAGGACTAGGTTCAAGGTGAAGGGGAAAATATTTAATAGGAATCTGAAGGGTAACATTCACACAACGGGTGGTGGGTGTATGGAACAAGCTGCCAGAGGAGGTAGTTGAGGTTGGAACTATCCCAATGTTTAAGAAATAGTTATACAGGTACATGGATAGGACGTTTGGAGGGATATGGGCCAAGCGCAGGCAGGTGGGACTAGTGTAGTTGGGACATGTTGGCCAATGTGGGCAAGTTGGACTGAAGGGCCTGTTTCCACACTGTATTACTCTATGTCTCTATGCAAGGTCCCCATTAACTAAGCAAATACAAGGGGGTGCATGAGAATACAAATTTGACCACTCTTGGAAGGGCAATATCTTATTGTAAATGGGTACTTGATGGCCAACACAGACTTTGTGGGCTGAAGGGCCTCTTCCTGTGCTCTGTGACTTTGATATTTAAAAAATATAATGTACATCTTGTACACAAACTTATTCGAGTGGATCTTTAATGTTTTAATAATTATTACAAAGTGGCCCATGCTGCTTCACCATATATCTTCCACCCCACTCCCTAAAGTTGCTGCTTCCCCAGCACGCATTTAGTTTTGAGATACAGTGCGGAAACAGGCCCTTTGGCCCACTGAGACTGTGCCGACCAGCGATCCCCATACACTAACACTATTGTACATGCACTAGGGACAATTTACAATTTTACCAAGCCAATTAGCCTATAATTCGATGCTGGTTTTGCCAAAGGCTGAAATAGAAAGCAACCTCAATATCCTGTTTGTGTTTGAACACAAACAGCAATTGCTTAAGGGCCATGACTGACGTCCTGGTGGTCCTGTGATGCTTTCATTCTGCAGTGGTCACCATGGCAATAAAAGGAGTGGTTATGGGCCAATAAAGATAGTCTCCTGAAGACTTTTGCACATGGAAGCAATGCTCCAGCACAGTCTGATAGAGGGGATCATTGGCATATAGAGAGTTAATTGCCACAATTTAAACCATTCTGAAAGAGCGCTGCTGTATTCAGCTTCTATATTCAGCAGAATAGATGGTCTGCAGCATGCTGGGACACGAACACATTGCATTTGCTCAGAGCACCTAATGCAAATTTACCTCCGAGTCATTGCACTGCACAGAGTTGTAAATGCAACTCTTGCGATGGTTTCAACATCTGTTGCAAAAAAAAGAATGTAGATCTAAAGAGAGAATTAAGAAACTGCAGATGCAAACCAAATTTGAGGTTGCTATTGAGGGAGTGCAGCATAGGTTTACAAGGTTAATTCCTGGGATGGCAGGACTGTCATATGCTGAGAGAATGGAGCAGCTGGGCTTGTGCGCTCTGGAGTTTAGAAGGATGAGAGGAAATCTTATTGAAACATATACGATTGTTAAGGATTTGGACACGCTAGAGGCAGGAAACATGTTTCCCAATGTTGGGGGAGTCCAGAACCAGGGACCACAGTTCTGGTTTAAGAATAAGGGGTAAGACAGTTTAAGAATAAGGGGTAAGCCATTTTGAACTGAGACGAGGAAACACTTTTTCTCACAGAGAGTGGTGAGTCTGTGGAATTCTCTGCCTCAGAGGGCAATGGAGGCAGGTTCTCTGGATGCTTTCAAGAGAAAGCTAGATAGGGCTCTTAAAGATAGCGGAGTCAGGGGATATGGGGAGAAGGCAGGAACTGGGTACTGATTGGGGATGATCAGCCATGATCAGGACTGGACTTTGCTGCCTTCCCCCACAGTGGGAACCATTGTGGGGGGATGTTTTTATGTTTATTGTTAAATTCTTTAATGTTGTGTCTTATCTTTATTCGTGTGCTGCAATGGCAAGTCAAATTTCACTACACCAGGGCTGCCAACTCTCACGCTTTGAGCGTGAGACTCACGCCCTCAAGCAAACTCTCACGCCCTCACGCTCATCAGACATTTCTCACGCTCAGTGGTGAGAAATTCTGTGATCAACGAAAATTTCAAAACTCGGATAAACTGCATGGTCCGCAGGTGTTGGAGAGCCGGGGCTGCGGAAGGGATGGAAGCAGAACCAGCGGCGGGAACAGATGCGGGGAGCCGGGACTGGTGACTTTGCGGGGCTGTCGAGTGTTGGCGGCGCTGCGAGTCGCTCGCTGCAGCTCTGGCCATGGAGCGCTCCGGACAGTGCGAGTGTCCCGGGCCGTGGAGCCGTCGGAAGCTCCGCTGCCGCGAGTGTCTCTGTGCCGAAGGGACAGACTCTTAAAGGGAGGTGGAGAGAGAGAGAGGGGAAGGAGACAGGGAGACAGTGGGGGGAGAGAGAGGGGGTTGAGAGGAGAGGGAGAGGAGAGACAGAGGGGGCGTGAATGGAGAGAGAGAAGAGGGAGAGGGGGGAGAGAGAGGTGGGAGAGGGGGGAAGAGAGAGAGGGGGGTGAGAGGGAAGAAAGATGGAAAAGAGGGGGGTGGAGAGGGAGGAGAGGATAGGAGAGAATGGGAGAGAGAGAGGGGGAAGAGAGAGGGGAGAGAGGGGAAAAGATAGAGAGATGGGGGGCAAAGAGAAAGAGGAGATAGAGACAGAGGAGAAAGAGAGAGGGGAGACAGAGCCAGGGGGAGAGTGAGGTGGGAGGGAGAAATGGGGGAGAGAGAGGAGATGAGCGATAGAGGAAGAGGGGGGAGAGAGAGAGGTGAGACAGAGGTGAGAGGATTGAGAAAAAGAGAGAGAGGGGGAGTGGTTGTAGAGAGGGAGAGAGAGGGAGAGATAGAGAGGGAGGGAGAAGAAGAGAGATGGGGGGGGGAGGGAGAGGGGTGAAGAGAGGGAGGGTGAGAAGAGGGGAGAGAGAAGAAGAAAGCGAGGGGAGAGAGAGAGAGGAGAGGAAAGCGTTATGGGAAAGAGAGCGGGAAGAGAGTGGTTAGGGGGAAGAAGGGGAGGATGAGAGAGGAGAGCAGGGGGGAGAGGAGAGGGGTACGAGAGAGAGGGGGAGTGAGAGTGGGAGGGAGAGGGGAAGAGAGAGAGGGAGAGAGAGAGGGGGAGAGAGAGGGGAGGAGGAGAGAGAGAGGGGGGGAGAGGATAGGGGGGGCCAGAGAGAGAGGTAGCGGGGAGAAAGAGGAGGGGGAGAGAGAGAGTTAGGGGAAATAGAAGGGAGAGAGGGGAGAGAGAGGAGAGAGGGACGAGAGAGGGGGAGAGTGAGGTGGGAGGGAGAGAGGGGGAGAGAGAGAGAGGGAGAGAGAGGGAGGAAGAGAGGGGAAGAGAGGAGAGAGAGAGGGGGGGAGAAAAAGGGGGGAGAGAGAGAGGGGGAGAGAGAAGAGAGAGGGAAGGGGAGAGAGTGAGAGGGGAGAGAGGAGAGAGAGAGGGGGAGGGGGAAGAGAGAGGGGGGTTGAGAGGAGAGAGAGCGGAAGAGAGGGGGAGAGAGGGATGAGAGTGAGGTGGGAGGGAGAGAGAGAGAGAGGGGAGAGAAAGAGAGGTGGAGAGAGAGAGGAGAGAGAGGAGAGAGAGGGGGGGGAGAGAGAGAGAGGGGGGGAGGGAGAGGGAGATTGAGAGGCAGGACTGCCAACTCCCATGCATTGACCGTGAGAATCACGCATTTCACCAAATTCTCACGCTGATCACAAATTTCTCTCGCTCTGTTGCGAGAAATTCTGTGATCAACGAAAATTTCAAAACTCATATCAACTGCATGTTGGAAGCAGAAGCAGCGGCGGGGACAGATGCGGACGGGGAGCGGGGCTGGCGAGTGTTTGCCGGGCTGGCGAGTCGCTCACTGCAGCTCCGGCCATGGAGCATCCTCAGTGCAAGAGTCCCGGGCCGTCGGAGACGTTGAAACGTTGCGCCGCTGCCGTGAGAGTCTCTGTGCCGAATTCGCCCAGGTGACCATGCATGGATCAGGCTGCGGCTCGGTGCATCCTGGAGGACAACCAGTGGCTGCTGGAAGTAAGTACCAAGCACTGGGTAGATACGGTGGAAGATAGTGGACTTCAAATGGGGGTGGTTGGTGAAAGCATCCTGCTTGCCTGCTAGATTTTCACTTACTGTAACTGCAGGAAAAATGTTCCCGATGTTGGGGGCGTTCAGAACCATGGGTCACAGTTTAAGAATAAAGGGGGGCCAGTTAGGACTGAGATGAGAACAAACTTTCTTCATGCAGAGAGTTGTGAATCTGTGGAATTCTCTGCCACAGAAGGCAGTGCAGGCCAATTCACTGGATGTTTTCAAGAGAGAGTTACATTTAGTTCTTGGGGCTAACGACATCAAGGGATATGGGGAAAAACAAGAAAGCGGTACTGATTTTAGATGAATAGTCATGATCATATTGAATGGCAGTGCTGGCTCGAAGGGCCGATGGCCTATTCCTGCACCTATTTTCTATGTTTCTATGCTTGAGTATATGGCAATAAAACTCGATCACTTGATTTTGAAGCATTCATGCATGGTGGAGGTATAATGTAGTCATAGAGTGATACAGTGTAAAAACAGGCCCTTCGGCGCAACTTGCCCACACCCGCCAACATGTCCCAGCTACGCCACCTGCTTTTGGTCCATACCTCCAAACCTGTCCTATCCATGTATCAGTCTAACTTAAATGTTGGGATGGTCCCTGGCTCAACTACCTCCTCTGGCAGCTTGTTTCATACACCCATCACCCTTTGTGTGGATAAAGTTACCCCTTAAAAAGTTACCTCTTAAAAATACTTCATACAAAAAACATTGAAATCATACTTCTACAGTGCACTAAAACATGATTTTAATACATCAAATTTCAAAAGGTTCCTACCCTGGGAGAGGGGACACCCTTCTTCCACACCCTCTCCCCACTCGGTTGCTCCACTCCCTCATCGGGTACCGCCAAGGCCAGTGATCAGTGATCGCTCAGCCTTCCCCCTTTCAAAAACGCTCCAATCCAATTTAAAGCATATATATTGCATTCAAGTGTAAGTTAAAAGACTCGCTACAGTATGCACCATATTGCACAATTTCAAGCTGAAAAATGCAAATGTTCCATACCAATAGGAGAGGGACACCCTCCTTCCCGACCCCCCCCCGGTCGCTATGCTCCCTCGGGCTTGGTCTTTCGCAATTTCTCACTCCCAACTCTCACCCAATGTTGGCAGCCCTGCTACACCAATTGGTGTATCTGATAATAAATGTCCCTTGTACCCTTGTATCCCTTGATCACATTGAATGGTGGGTAGACAAAAATGCTGGAGAAACTCATCGGGTGCGGCAGCATCTATGGAGCGAAGGAAATAGGCAACGTTTCGGGCCGAAACCCTTCTTCAGACTGATGCAGGGTGAGGGAGCGGGAAGAAGAAAGGAAGAGGAGGAGCCAGAGGGCTGAGGGAGAGCTGAGAAGGGGAGGAGACAGCAAGGGCTACCGGAAATTGGAGGTCAATGTTTATACCGCTGGGGTGCAGACTGCCCAAGCGTAATATGAGGTGCTGTTCCTCCAATTTCCAGTGGTGCTCACTCTGGCCATGTAGGAGGCCCAGGACGGAAAGGTCGGATTCGGAATGGTTGGGGGAGTTGAAGTGCTGAGCCACAGGGAGATCAGGTTGGTTAATGCGGACCGAGCGGAGGTGTTCGGCGAAACGATCGCCAAGTCTACGCTTGGTCTCACCGATGTAGATCAGCTGACATCTAGAGCAGCGGATGCAATAGATGAGGTTGGAGGAGTGCAGGACCTTGAATGGATCCAAGTAACTCCCTGGCCAATTCTTCCCTTCCCACCCGCACCACCTCCTCCCCGGGCACTTTCCCTTGCAACCGCAGGAGATGCTACATGTGTCGCTTTACCTCCCCCCTCAACTCCATTCAAGGACCCAAGCAGTCATGGGGTATGGAAGAGACCCTGGTGCGAGCCTCATCTATGGTAGAGGAGGGGAACCCCCATTCCCTGAAGAATGAGGACATCTCCGATGCCCTGGTGTGGAACACCTCATCCTGGGTGCAGAGGCAGCGTAGACGGAGGAATTGGGAGTAGGGGATGGAGTCCTTACAGGAAGCAGGGTGGGAAGAAGTGTAGTCCAGATAGCCATGGGAGTCAGTAGGTTTATAGTGGATGTCGGTCAGGAGTCTATCCCCTGCGATGGAGATAGTGAGGTCAAGAAATGGTAGGGAAATGTCGGAAATGGTCCAGGTGTATTTGAGTGCCGGATGGAAGTTAGTGGTGAAATGGATGAAGTCAGTGAGTTGTGTGTGGATGCAGGAAGTAGCACCAATGCAGTCGTCGATGTAGCGGAGGTAGAGTTCGGGGATAGGGCCACGGTACCTCTCGAACAAGGATTGTTCGACGTACCCTACAAAGAGGCAGGCATAGCTAGGGCCCATGCGCGTGCCCATAGCTACGCCTTGTATTTGGAGGAAATGGGAGGAGTCAAACGAAAAGTTATTAAGGGTAAGGACCAGCTCCGCTAGGCGGAGGAGAGTATCAGTAGACGGGGATTGGTTGCTTCTCCGGTCGAGTAAGAAACGGAGGGCTTTGAGACCTCCTGGTGGGGGATGGAGATGTAGAGTGACTGGACATCCATGGTGAAGATGAGGGAATGGGGGCCTAGAAAATGGAACTCATGGAGTCGACGAAGAGCGTGTGAGGTGTCTTGAACATAGGTAGGGAGGGATTTACCCAGGGGGGATAGGATGGAGTCGAGGTATGTGGAAATAAGTTCGGTGGGATAGGAACAGGCAGAAACAATGGGTCTGCCAGGGCAGTCAGGTTTGTGGATTTTAGGGAGAAGGTAAAATCGGGCCGTGCGGGGCTGGGAAAGCAACCTTGTCTTTCTGCCAGTTACTAGACTGGTATAAGAAGCCATGGATAAGGTACGGTACTGAGTAAAATGGAGTATTGGGTAAGAATATGAATCTGCATGAGAAATAGTGAAATGAAATGTATTGTAATGCTCTCAACTATTGCTTGCATATTTTAATCACTTTTATGGTAACAGGGTCATATTTATTACAATTCTTTGCAAAATTAATCAGACAAAAGAATAAATCTGATTCAAAGAAGGAGAATGTGTTACTGAGAGATCAACAGTGAGGTGTTCGTAATTAAGGAGGCAAATGGCAAGAGGCTGAGATTTATGATGGAAATTCCAGAGCTTGACCTGCACAGCAACATCATGTGAGACGTAAAGGGGTGAACATGCAGGAATCTGGAGTTAGGGGAGAGACAGAAACTTGGAGAGTTACAGACCTTAGAGCTACACTTGAAGGGAGAAGTGTAGCTGTGGACAGCTTTGAACATAGAAAAAAGTTAAAACATTTTAAACCATTGTTGGGCAAGAAGCCTAGTTGGGTCTGACTATCAGTGCCTTAGTCCAGTATTTGTGCTTTCTCCAATCAAAACTTCCCTTCCAAGAAACTACAAATGATGGACTTGTGAACTAAACACAAAGTGCTGGAGAAACTTGGCGGGTCAGGCAGCATCTGTGGAGGAAATGGGGAGTTGACGTCTCAGGCCTGGACTCTTCTTCAGGGTCTGTAGAAGGGTCCTGACCCTAATCATGGACTGTCCATCCCCATCACAGATGCAGTCTGACCTGCTGAGTTCCTCCAGCATTTTTTTGTTTTCCTCCAATTTTTATTTGAGTGTTCATGGTCTAAATATATGACTTGTATGGCTGTATTTCTGGATGTCTAACATTATTACTTTGGACTTCTAGCATCCGATGGGATGACATTTGCTTCTGTGCAGCTATAGTTTACCAATCCATAGTGTGTCACCAGGGTTTACCACTGTGCAGTTGCTGGCAGTAATACATCATCAAGTTAACACATGCTGCTATTTGATGATTCATTTGCATTGCTTTAATGATTTGATATTTGGTAAACTGTAGAAAATGTGAATGTAGATTATGGTAATATGCAACTGCATTCCATCCTCTCATTGCACTAGGTCATTATTGAAGTGTAGGAATGAAGAAATGTTTCAGATTGAAAGACCATTGGTTTTATAGTGCAGTACATGTCATTTACCAAATGAACTGCCACACTTCCCTGCCATTTCATTCTAAATTACCAAAAATTGCAAAATATCCATCACAACCTCCTCCTTTCGCTGAACCGTGTGGAGTTTGCACGTTCTCCCTGTGCCCTTGTGAATTTCCTTTGGGTGCTCTGTTGCCCTTCCACATCCCAAAGATGAGCAGGTATGTAGGCCAATTGACCTCTGTAAATTACCGCTGGAGTGCGGGGAGTGCATGTGAAAGTGGGATAACGTGGAACCAATGTCAACAGGTAATCAATGTTCAGGGGGGACTCAGTGGGCTGAAGGGCCTGTTTCTGTGCTGTATCTTTCTACTAATTCAAATGAAATTTCAGATATTTACCAGCTTTATGCAATTAAATGAAAATTAAAAATGTACTGCAGGTGCTGGAAAGCTGAACAAAATAGAAAATACTGGACATAGTCAGCTGTCCAGGCAGCAGCAAGAAAAATATGGTTAATGCTTTTGTCAAAAAGCACTTGTCGTGACAAAGGATCTTTGACTTGAAACATTATCTATTTATCTTTCATTTAATGCCTCCAGGCATCTGGATTGTTTTCAACATTCTCTGTGAGGTAGTTATCCAAATTATTTCCCCCCCCCCCCCACCTTCTGTATGTATTGAAGCCTGTATTTGATTACATAAGTTCTGAGGCTGTTTAATATTTGTGGTTATCTATATTACTAAAAGTCTGCTCTTGACCACTTTTGGCTCGCTGTGGTGTGATTTCCGAGAGAACGGCGCCACCTATAGCCGTCATTTTTGGCCACCTCGCTCAGAGCCCCCCTCCGCCTTCCGGGACCAGAGCATTTTTCCCATCGATGAAAAATCAGAGAGATATTAATGTTTTTAAAAAAATCTCCATTCTCTCTGCTGCCCCCGCTGGCAGCAGGGGGGAGGGACTATAAAACCCGGAAGTGTAGTCCCTCACAGTCTCTGCCAGACCCAGGAAGCGAGAGGGTCACGGCTCTCTGAGCTGTGAATAACACTGAACACACGTCTACTCCATGAGTCCCCTCGATGCGGCTGTAAGGTGGCTGCTGCCCAATTGTTTGCCTCGCCTTTTTAACAAGTTTGTGTTCACAAAATGAATTTTGGTTGTCGGGTGGCACCTGCCCAATTGTTTGCCTTGGCTTTTAAAACAAGTTTGTGTTCACAAAATGAATTTTGGTTGTCGGGTGGCTGCTGCCCAATTGTTTGCCTCGCCTTTTAAAAAAAGTTTGTGTTCACAAAATGAATTTTGGTTGTCGGGTGGCCCGGAGAAAACCCACACAGTCACAGGCAGAATGTACAAACTCGGTACAGACAGCACCGGAGTCAAGATTGAATTAGAACCTGGTGCTGTAAGGCAGCAACTCTACCACTATGCTACTGTACCGGCCCCTAATTATTGCAGTAATGAACTAAGTGATGCTTAGTCTTTCTAAATCAGCTGTTACAAAATAAACAAGTAGTTAACCCTGCACACTGGCAGTGGGTTATATCATTGTTATATTTCAGAGCACAAGTATTTAATTAAAAGATACGAGGCAAGCTATGTAACAAGAAAGTGAGGGTGTCTGGGGTTATGGGAAGAAGGCAGGAGAATGGGGTTGAGAGGGAAAGATTAAATGGCGGTGTAGACTTGATGGACCTAATGGCCTAATACTGCTCCTATAACTTATGAACTTATGAAACTAGTATCTTGGTCAGCAGAATTGCATCCACCATCTTTGGAAGGATGGGCGAGGTATTAAAACATATTTCAATAATTATTAAAATTAGGAGTGAGACTGCACACAAAAAGTAAAGTCTTATCTTCATAGTTCCGTTGGAATTAAATTTATTGCAACAGTAAAAATTCAATTTCACTTTAGTTTTAGAGATGCACTTGGGAACAGGCCCTTCAGCCCAGCAGGTCCACACCGACCATCAATCACCCAGCAAGGGCTCTAACCTTTAACATTTCAACCTTGGGAGAAAGGTTCTGACTGCCTACCTTATCCGTGCATCTCATAATTTTATATGCTGTCAGGTCTTCCTTTAACCTTGGCAATTTCAGAGAAACTAATCCAAGTTTGTTTTGTGAAGGGAGAAACAGAACTGCACAAAATATTCCAAATGCAGCTTAATGTCCAAGTCATTTATACATATGTTACAAACAACAGAGGTCCCAGCCTTCCCAAAAAACTCCAATGATCACAAACCTCCAGCCAATATTACACCCACCACTATCCTCTGTCATTTGTAGGTAAACTAGTCCTGAATCTAAACAACCAAGCCACCTTGGCTCCCATGCATCTTAATCTTCTGGATCAGCCTACCATGAGGATTGGCATGGTGGCGCAGCAGTAAGGGTTTCCCTGGGTGCTCCGGTTCAACAATCCAAAGATGTACAGGTTTGTAGGTTAATGGGCTTCAGGAAAAGATTGTAAATGAATCCAAGTGTGTAGGATAGTGCGGGTGTACGGGCATCGCTGGTCGGCGAGGACTCGGTGGACCAAAGGCCTGTCGTAGCACTGTATCTTTAAACTAAAATTAAATTTTATCAAAATCATTGTAAACAACGTTCACTGCACTAACCTCGTCAATCACACTCCTCAAAAAACTGGTCATAATTATACCACTCTCTTCCAAATGCTGCCAAATTTAGTAGAGATCATAACATTCTTTTTTGGAAATATTGTTACCATCATTTAGCTTCAATATCTCTCCAGTATACATTTTTCCTTTTTTTCCAGACATTTTGAATGATGCTGTCTTCGATGAGGACCACGATGAAGTAGTTATTGTGAAAGATATTGAAATGTTTTCACTTTGTGAGCATCACCTAGTTCCTTTTTTTGGCAAGGTTAGTATACAACTTGAACATCTATAATCTATGAATTTGGCATTAAACCAATACCAATATCTTGATTGCCCTACCCTGGGAAGAAGACTCTTTGCATTAACCCCGTCTATTCTCCTCATGATTTTATACATCTCTATATGATCACCCTCTGCCTCCTGTGTTTCAAGGAATAATGTATTAGCCTGCCCAGCTTCTCCCTATAGCTCAGGCTCTCAAGTCCTGGAAACATACTTGTAAATCTTCTCTGCACTCTTTTCACTTTTTTAATGGCACCTTCCCTACGGCAAGATGATCTAAACTGAACACAAACTCGAACAGTGGTATCACCAATGTCTTGTACAACTACCATTGTCTTGTTAAACTTGTTTGATATGAGTATTTTCTATTTATTTGATCCGTTTATTATTGTCATTTGTACTGAGGTACAGTGAAATGCTTTATATTTCTATTTTTGAGCACCAACAGTGTTTTTTTAATGTACTTGCAAGGTATAATGCAGTCTTTGTAAAAATGCATGTGCTTTTCATTGCATGCAGAATGCAAAACAAAAATGAAAGGCAGAGGTAAATAAATGCGAGGATTTTGGCCGGAATCTATCAATGATGCACAATTTTCTAGTTCCAAAATAGCAGCAAAGAAGATTACTATAGAAACACTAGTGTGCCAGTATTCCAGTGTACCAGGACATACCTTTAGAAAGGAGATGAGGAGGATTTATTTGGCCAGAGGGTGGTGAATCTGCGGAATTCATTGCCACAGACGGCTGTGGTGGCCAAGTCATTGGATATTTTAAAAGCGGAGATTGACAGGCTCTTGATTAGTAAGGGTGTCAAAGGTTACGGGGAGAAGTCATGAGAATGGGGTTGAGAGGGAAAGATAGATCATCCATAAATGAATGGTGGAGGAGACATGGTGGCCTAAATTGCCTAAATCTGCTCCCATAACTTATGCACTTATGTATCTGCCCTTCCCATTCCTGAACAGTTACTCACCACAGTGACATTTTGCCTTCTCTAGTGGTTTCTTAATTTTGTCTCACTGTTTTAGCCAATGTGAAAGCTTTTATAAGCTTTCAAATGAGTCGAGGGCAATGTAACATGAAATCTTCTTTACGATTCTTACTATATTTATTTCTCGCTTGCAGGTTCACATAGGTTACCTACCAAATAAAAAGGTTGTTGGGCTCAGCAAACTAGCAAGGTAGGTAAACTCTAAATGTGATTTCTCACATTTAGTTACGTTCATAACATCGGTTAATTCATGAATATCCTTTTGCCTGAGAAGATGAAGAAAAATGCAAAAGGAGATGAAAAATAAAATTTAGAAGGAATCGTGTTTATTTTGAAACAGAAGAATTACAAATGCAAGGGAGGTGCATGGGACTGACCTCGAGTCCTTGGATCAATAGCGAGGCCTCTTCATTCAACAGGATTCATGGGTTCAGCAGGTTCTCTGTCAATGTGACACTTCAGAGATGCAGCCTGATCCACTGAGTTACTCTAGCATTTTGTTTCTATTTTCGGTATAAACCAGCGTCTGCAGTCCCTTCCTACACAAGGTGAAAGGCAAGAGCGGAACTCGCTATCAAAACATGGAGGGGACGGGGGACACAATATTTTGGCGGCCATGCGCGCATGCGCACACTCACACACGTGCGAGGCTTCGGAGGCTCAATCCAGCGCTAAAAGTGGAGATTTTAAAATCGGGATTACAAAAACTTGGGGGAGGATGTCCCGCACCTCTCAAAACATGGGGGGGACGTGTCCCCTCTGGCCCCCCCCCCCGGGTTTTCCGCCCCTGGTGAAAGGGGACTTTGGAGGGTGCTTGTTCAAAGAGACGGGCTAGGCTCAATGGGCCTAATGGCTGCCATCCACTGCACCCATCGACTCCAGCAGCAATATTGGTGCCAACCGCACCTCCCTGCATGCCAACATCTCCAGCGCAGCACAACCCCTCTTTCCCAACACCACCCTCCTGCCCCAACACCCCCCCCTTCCCCCCCCCCCCCCCCCCCCCCCCCATGGCGTAACCCACCCACCTGGGGCGCTCTGCCCTCCCTCGTGTCATGGAGTACTACATGTGCCACCCCGTCTCACTGACGCTGAGCCCCTCCGTCGCCCCATCCATCTACATGCCCGGAAACACAGAGGTAAATGGAGCGGGCGCCGGTGCCCGGTAACCAGTACCTCAGTGACCTGTCGCCCAGATCCCCCGGTAACCGGTTCCCCTGATACCTGGTACCAGGTGGCCGGTGTCCCAGGTAGGTGGGGGATATATCCCCCCACTTTTGGGGGGGATTTATCCCCCCATTTTTTGAGGTGGGGGATGGCTTGTTATCCCCCAGATGGATTATTATCCCCCAGTTTTTGGAGATCGAGCAATAACAAAAATAACAATCACCTGTTCCTATCTCTCATGTAGGCTCTACATTATCTTTAAAAAACATTGAAATCATACTTCTACGATGCACAAAAACATGATTTTAATACATCAAATTTCAAAAAGTCCCTACTGTGGGACCCCCTCTCACCCCTCACCCCGCTCCCTCGCCAGGTACCCTCGAGGCCGGTGATCAGTGGTCGCTCAGCCCCCCCCCACGTTCAAAAATGTTCCGTGGCCCCTGTTTATTGTAGATTTATTCAAATTGATTCTCCTATTCTGGCAGCTTCCTGAATTCCGCTGGCTTTTTACAATTTCAGCTCCATTCTCCTGTCTGAAGAAGGGTCTTGACCCAAAACCATTCCATCTATCCAGAGATGCTGCCTGTCCTGCTGAGTTACTCCATCACTTTGTGTCTATCTTCGGTGTAAACCAGCATCTGTAGTTCTTTCCTACACAGCCCCATTAAAGATGCATTGTATCCTGGTTGCCAGTATGATTGGAAGCAGTGGTAGCCTCAAGCACTCAGCCGATCAGGGCAACTTCTGAACACTGTTCTAAGCCAGTCCTTTCTTATACTGCAAGAATGAAGGACTGACTTCTTATGTTGCCTTCCATAATCTTCCAAGCGTCTAAAAGTTCTTCTGCAGTTGTATGGGGATCTGGTAAGACCACATCTGGAGTATTGTGTACAGTTTTGGTCTCCTAATTTGAGGAAGGACATCCTTGTGATTGAGGCAGTGCAGCGTAGGTTCACGAGATTGATCCCTGGGATGGCGGGACTGTCATATGAGGAAAGATTGAAAAGATTAGGCTTGTATTCACTGGATTTAGAAGGATGAGGGGGTGTCTTATAGAAACATATAAAATTATATCAGGACTGGACAAGCTAGATGCAGGAAAAATGTTCCCAAATGTTGGGCGAGTCCAGAACCAGGGGCCACAGTCTTAGGTAAATGGAGGGCCATTTAAGACTGAGGTGAGAAAAAACTTTTTCACCCAAAGAGTTGTGAATTTGTGGAACTTCCTGCCACAGAGGGCAGTGGAGGCCAAATCACTGGATGGATTTAAGAGAGAGTTAAATAGAGCTTTAGGGGCTAGTGGAATCAAGCGATATGGGGAGAAGGCAGGCACGGGTTATTGATTGGGGACGATCAGCCATGATCACAATGAATGGCGGTGCTGCCTCGAAGGGCCGAATGGCCTCCTCCTGCACCTATTTTCTATGTTTCTAAGATTCAGGAGGGAGGACTAGAAAATTGCAAATACAGGGCAGCACAGTGGCACAGCGGTAGAGTTGCTGCCTTACAGCGCTAGTAACCCGGGTTCGATCCTGACTATGGGTGCTGTCTGTATGGATTTTCCTAGGGCGCACCGGTTTCATCCCACATTCCAAAGACATACAGGTTTGTAGGTTAATTGGCTTTGGTAAAGCTTATAAATTGTCTCTAGTGTGTAGGATTGTGCTTGGATCGTGTACGGGGATCGCTGGTCGGCATTGGGCCAAAGGGCCTGTTTCTATGCTGTATCTCTAAACTGAAAGATCACTCCTCATCCTCCTGCACTCCAAGGAATAAAGTCCTGGTCTGCCAAATCCTATAGCTCGAGCCCTTGATCGTGGCAACAACCTCGTAAATCTTCTCTGCACCCTTTCACAATATCTTTCCGATAATAAGATGACCAAAACTGAACACAATACTCTAAATGTGGCCTCACCAATTTCTTGTATAACTGCAGCATGATCTCCCAACTTCTATACTCTGTTCTCTGACTGATGTGCCAAAAGCATTTTCCCCCCGGGTCCTATAGTTTTCTCCATGTTATTAACTAATCTTTTCTTTGACGTTTTATCTTTGGGTTTCAATTATACAATTATTGTCCGTGAACCCTTTGAAATATGGGAATCTTGCAATGTAATGTTCAGGCAAATGACGTTCAGTTATTTCACACTTGCACTGAGAGATATTAATACTATTAATCCACAGTGCCAGACTCTGACATGACTGTTCTTTTTCTTAACAGGATTGTTGAAATTTACAGCAGAAGACTTCAAGGTACCATTGGTTCAAAATTATATATATTTATCACATATCAATATAATGGCCATGTTTTAAATTTCCACATCAACCCCTCCTTGCAATATATGGGGGACCACTTTCCATTTTAACATGGGTCACAGGTCAGTTGCCTAGTACTCTTCTATCCAAATATATTGGCCAATTAGGTGACAATTCAAAGATTTGGACAAGGATCAAGACTTGAACATACCTAACTTTTTTTTTAAATGTTCTCATGCTTTCCTCATTCTCTACATTCTTCTTCCACATGTATACATCAAACTTCTCCTTTACAACAATATTGTATAAATTTGCTATTAAAAATATGGTTATGATGTATTAATAATGGGGTACTGATTCGGGATGATCAACCATGATCACATTGAATGGCTCGAAGGGCCAAATGGCCTACTCCTGCACCTATTGTCTATTGTCTAATAACATATAGTGACCAGAAAATGTTTTTCCATGGTTTCTGATCCACTACCTGCTTGAAATGTAAACTTTGTGCATATTAACAATGTATAAATGCCCTTGTTGGTCGTCTATTTGAGGCATCTACAACTTTAATATACCAGTAGTTTGCATTTCTAAATGCTTTAACTCATTCTTTTGCTATTGCTCCCATGAAAACCTGTTTGTGAATGATAACAAATATAGTTATTTGTTGGCGGTGAGAACTGACAACTTTTGTTTTCTTGCATTCATTCATTGCAGTTCAAGAACGGTTAACTAAGCAAATTGCTGTAGCCATCACAGAGGCTTTGAAACCAGCTGGAGTAGCAGTTGTCATAGAAGCCACGTAAGCAAGCCTTGAATTGATTTAAGCTCTCAGTTATACTGTGTCTCTGCCTTTGTAAGATTTTACATCGCATATGAAAGGACTAAATTATTTTGATATTAACATATCTTTAAAAAATATGTTCTACCAGTTTTGCATGGCATTAAATTCATTACAAGATGAAATACGACATAGATCATTACGGCAGTTACAGGCCCTTCGACCCACAATGTCCATGCCGAACATGATGCCAGGCTAAACTAATCTTCTTTGCCTGCATGTGATCCATATCCCTCCATTTCTTGCATATCCATCTAAAACCTTAACCTTAATTGCTTATCTCAAACCTTAAATGCAACTATCATAACTGCCTCACCAACATACTTGTATTGCATGCACCCACACAAAAAAAAACCGTACATCTTTAAATTTTGCCCCTCTCATCTTAAAGTTGTGCTCTCTAGTCCTTGAAGGTTCTAACTGTCTACCCTATCTATGCCTCTCATAGTTTTATGTACTTCTATTGGGTCTCCCAATCTACATCTGAAATTCCTAAAAAAAAATTCAACTTTGTCCAATAGAAGATATAGGATGTCCGGATGTTCCTGGACCCAGCTCACTTCCAGGGGTCATTCTTGTCTGCCTTCACTTCATTCTCTGGGGGTCAGTATGTTTGGAAAAACGACCATTTTATCACCTATCCCAATTTCCCCTTGAGCCTAGTGGTGAGTTTTTACTTAAGCCAGTGCAATCCATGTGGTAAAGGCATTCCTTCAATGCTGTTGGGCTGTGAAATGTTGGATATTGATTTGATGTCTCTGAAGGTATGGTGTTATCCAATGTCAGGATGTGTCACCTGGAACTAGGAGGTGGCAAATGTCTGTTCCCTTTGTCTCCATAGGTGGTGGAAGCTATATGTTTGGAGATGTCATTAGTTGTTAGTGAAGGATAGGATGAAAATTTTGAGATGAATACTTGAGATGTGCTTGAATAGAACACTCATATGTTTTATAATGTGACACCTTTGTGGAAAGATGCACATTCATGCCAATACAATCTTCTACAGCATCAGATGAGAGCACAGATAAACAAACAGTGCGAGCAGCATTTGGGTCAAGTGTTTTAATGAGTTACCACGAGGAAAAGACCAGTTAAGCAATAAATATATTTACCTGCAAAAGTCACAAGGCTCAGTCATGAAGTGCAGACAAAAGGTGTAGGAATGAGCTGCAGATACTGGTCTAAATCGATAGACACAAAAGATGATCAATCTGAAGAAGGGTCTCGACCCAAAACGTTACCCATTCCTTCTCTCCACAGGAACCGATCTTGAATCTATTGAACATTGGAAAATGATTACCAATGCGTCCACTATTTCTAGAGCCCTGAGGAACCTGGGATGCAGACCATCAGGCCCAGGGGATTTATCATCCTTCAGTCCCATTAGCCTACCCAATACTATTTCTCGCCTAATGAAAATATATTTCAGTTCCTCTACCTCCTTAGATCTTCTGTCCTCCAATACATCTGGGAGATTGGTTCATCTAGTGAAGACAGATCTGAAGTACCAATTTCATTGTTGCCCATAATAATTTCACCCGTGTCTGCCTTCAAGGGACCCACATTTGACTTTTCTACTCTTTTCCCCTTAACATGTCTAAAGAAGCTTTTACTGTCCTTCTTTATATTCCTGGCCAGCTCCCTTCGTGCTTCATCTTTTCAGCCCGTATTGCCTGTTTTGTTTTCTTCTGTTGTCCTATGAAAGTTTCCCAATCCTCTGGCTTCCGGCTACTCTTAGTTACCATTAAAGAAAGAGCTGCTATTTTAACATGCATTAAGAAAAGAATGTTTCATTGCTTTCTGTATTATCACGTGTATTAAGGTACAGTGGAATACTTTTGTTTTGTGTATAGATCGGCAAGACTATCACCGATAGTACAATTACATAAATACAATCCACCGGTTAGTACAGAATGTACAGAACAGCCCACTCAGTCTCTTTACAAGCGGTGCCATATTTGCATCATTTTACAGTCCAGCCACAGTTAGCTGCAGAGGCTTGTTGTGGCCATCGCCTCCATTCCGGTTGCCCTGCGAACCATCAAGTGTCAGCCATTGTTGCCGACTCCCTCCATGCTCCTTTCCGATTCCTGGTCTTCAGGGGCTTGCAGGAGCTGGACTCGCTGAGTTTCGCTCTCGGGAGGGTTCCTGCCTCCGTGGCGGGCGAGCCAGGCCTGCCGTTTGGGGCTGCGGCACTTCGGGGAGATCGTCTCTGGCAACTGCCGACTGACGTAACAATTTTTTTTTTTGCAGGCACTTGTGCATGGTGATGCGCGGTGTGCAGAAAATGAACAGCAAGACAGTGACCAGCACAATGCTTGGAGTTTTCCGTGAGGATCAAAAGACACGGGAAGAATTCCTCACATTGACCAAAGAGTAGAAGGACTGCTTTCAAAGCAAAACTCTCTGCAGCATTGGGAATAAATTCTGGCCTGTCCTGAAAATAAGGTGTGCATTGAAATTTCAAAGACTTTCAAAGAATTTCAAATTCCTGCTCTGATTAAATGCTGAGGATTCCATTTGATTCAAGCAACAGGCCAACAATTTCCAAAAAAATACTAAAGATAAACACAGTTGTCGCGCCATATCTGAATAATAGAAACCACATTACCACCGTGTGTAGTGGTAATACACTTTGTACCTGTCAATATCCTTGTTGTGACTCGGTGTATGATTCTGCAGTTTCAGTCAACGTTCTAAAAATATTTCTAACTTCCTACCGTTTTATTTTTTAATAATACAGTAAGTGTTAAACCAACAGAGCTGGCTGCTTATTTGATTAATTCCCAAGCTTCAGGTTCGGGCATTAGACATAAAACAAACAAATGCGCGATGTCATTGCGTACTAATCTAATCAACTTATTTTTATCTGTTTAAAGTTCAAAGCCAGGTTAGGTGATGGCCTTCTACTTGTATCTGCGTTTACTCAGCCCAAACTGACAAATCAGCAGTTTCATCTTTCTGCTGACTTCAATGCTCTGGATGTGAACCAAATTCTTTATTTTCCACCAACAGGCAATATTTAGACAGAAGGCATGCTACGTGGAAAAACATAATTACTAGGTGCAATTCCAGTTAAATTACATTTTCGAGGACCAAATGTAGGAGGATTCATTTAAATCCAGTCATTCTACCTGGAAGCTTTTGACTGTGTACATAAAATATCCTGTGAGCACAAAACTATTTTTTTAAATGAGTGAAATTTTATTTTGAATATTGTTCTATTGGACAAGATTTATTTTAAATGTTTTTAATAGGTTTACTTTTTTATTTGGATGCTTCAATCTTTTTGTGATTTATTTTCAAATTTATATTTTCTTAGCATCATTGCATCCCTGCTGAACCTACAGTTACTGAAAGTATAAGCCAGGGTTCATAGTTTACTCTTCAGTCTGGTGGTGAGTTGGCTGAGCAATCCCCAACAATCCTGAGGGGAAAACGTAAGCAGAAATCCAAGAATAATCACCCAACAAAGCTGAGCCCAAAGATCTTAGAGCAGAGCTCTTTGGCAGAGCCTCCAGAATATTTTAGCTGTAGTTATAAGGATGACTCTCTCAAAGCAGGTTTTGTGCTCTGGGTCACCATCCACCTACCCAAGCTGAACCTTCAGAGGACAGTACGAGTCTTGATGATAGTCTCCTCTGTTGTTGAATGAGCTAAAACTATTCAGTCCACACTGACTCAACCTCAGTCAGCGGCTGGTGAATCTGTGAAATTCATTGACACAGATGGCTGTGGAGGACAAGTCAATGGATATTTTTAAGGTGGAGATTGATAGATTCTTGAGTAGTACAGGTGTCAGGGGTTATGGGGAGAAGGCAGGAGAATGGGGCTGAGAGGGAGAGATAGATCAGCCTTGAATGGCAAATGGGCTGAATGGCCTAATTGTTCTCCTACAACTTATGAACTGATGTGTAAAGTGGGCTGTTTAAATGGAGAATGCCTTTCACTTATGGGATTGTAGCTCAACAAGAATTAGAGCCTCGAGTGGAATGGAGATAAAGATGAGGAAGAGACAAGTCTTTTCTGAAATTGTTCACTAATATTTCAGTTACAACAGTAATTTGTCTGCAATGACACACAATTTAAAATAATGGCTGGTGATGTTAGAAATTAAGAAATTTGCTCAGCTTGTCACGTAAAATGGATGAAAACCAGTCGGCAGCCTAAATTGCACTGTAAATATTTTCCTGATAAAGTCAGTGTCAATGAAAGCTCAACATTTCTGTGTTTTATTGTGTAGTTTTTACTACTTCCCCACCCCCCGCAAAAAAAAAAGAAATCCCAGTCTCTATGTGCTCATTAACTCCTTTGTCTGAATACTTTAATGGAGATATTAAAAGTGCTTTTATTAAAAATAAATTTATGACTCCAACAAAATATATTTATAATAATGGAGGATTATAAATATATGATAAAAGTGATACATGTAATCATTTCTCTCACTGGTCTTAATGCTGTATATCGCCATGGTCTTAATGCAAAATCTATCACCATAAATTGGATCAAAAACAGACTGCTTAGTTTCTCCAATTGTACGAAGACTTATGTTAACAGTATATATTTTAAAATTCTCTGTATACATTTTTAGGAGAACATAGCATTTTATCAGCGAAGTAATTTGAACCTCTGTGGTTAATATAACAAATGCTGAGACCATCAATCTATTGTTATGTCTCTTTAAAGAGAAATAATTTGCATTTGCAGAGCATTACTTGAAGGATGTCCTAAAGCACTTTTCAATCCATAAAGTTCCTTTGAAATGCAGTCACTGTTGCAATGTAGCTGTCAATTTATACACAGCGAAGTGACAGATAATCGGGTAATCTGTTAGATATGGTTTGTGGGAGAGGGCAAGGGTAATAGGGAGAACTGCTCTGCTTTCCTTGTGTCCTGGATTCTTTTGCATACATTTGAGAACTTCCCAAAAGATGACAAATATAAAATTTACCTTGCATACGTGTGGGAATAAAGCCCGAGCCCTTAACCTTCTTATTCAGAAATGAGAGTATTACCAGTAAGCCAATATGCCAGATATAAAGATAACATATATTTAAAGGATAATGCTAAACTGGTGCTTTGAACCATAGGTCATTTTCCAAAATGACGTACTATGAGGCCTTAATGAGTTTTCATCGCATTATGTAAAATGTTTGAACTACAGAAATTAAACAAACATTTTAATGTTCTGTCAGCCACTATCAACTAAATGTTCTGTATTTCTACTGCGGATATTATTACACTTTTCATGTTGTGTTATTATAGTACTAAAATTGATTTTGTAGCCTTGTCACCATTAAATTAAAAGGCTTTAGAATTTAAAAAAAATGTAATCACTATATACCTGTGGAAATACGTTGTGCCTTTATAATTTGTGCAATATGGAAAAAGTGTTGATGGGGATTGTTTCATATATCATTATTTATGGGGAAAAAAGTAGAACTATTTTAATTTGCTGTTGCTTGTCTGTACCAATGTTAGTGTTCTCGTGAATTTTTGAAAATATACCAAAATCTATGTTGTATCTATTAATAAAATGATTTTTTCATAATTAATACAATTAGAATAATATTCTTATTTTCTTAGGTCAAAACAACTCATAGTTTTACATTTTATAATGGATAGAATTGTAAGATTGTACCATGAGATCATTTAACAAATTCTTTTCCTAAATTTATACTGACTAAATAGGCAATTTCATGTAAAATGAGAAGAGATATTTATTTCAAACATATTTGATGTTCATATTCCAATGTCAGCGAGTACAGTTTTTACACTGTTGTGACCTTAACCAAGACCAAAGCTTCTTTTTTTTTTTAATAAAAATTTTTATTTTTTTATTTTATTAGAAGTAAGTACAATCATATGGCACCAAAGTGCCTAATATATATTTCATAATACATTTTATGTACAGCTTCTTATTTTTTTTGTTATAATAAAGAAAGATGAGAATAAGAAAAATAAATTAGATAGTAAAGGATAGAAAGACGTGACATATATAGTGTGTGAAGAAAAAGAAAAAAGACGAATGAGTGAAGAAAGTTGAGGAAAAGAAAATAGAAAAAAGAGAATAAGACAAAGAAAAAAAAAAAAGCAAGGAGCTCATTGTTTACAATCTTCACCATCCCTCGTCCAGTCCTGAAACAGTTAGCTTTTACAATTGTGTTGCACCATATGATTCCAAAAAGACGACAAATGGAGACCAACTCGTTATACAATACAATACAATACAATTCAATTTATTGTCATTTGGACCCCTTGAGGTCCAAACGAAATGCCGTTTCTGCAGCCATACATTACAAACAAATAGACCCAAGACACAACATAATTTACATAAACATCCATCACATTGCTGTGATGGAAGGCCAAAAAAACTTCTCTCTCCACTGCACTCTCCCCCCCGATGTCAGAGTCAAAGTAAAAGTCAAAGCCCCCGGCGGGCGATGGCGATTGTCCCGTGGCCATTAAAGCCACGCCAGGTGATGCAGGGTCACACACCGGGTCTTGGTGTTAGAGCCCCCGGCGTGCGCTCGCAGAGACCCGCCGCCATTCCAAGCCGCGCGGGGCGGTGCTGTAAGGCCCCGCTCCAGGTGCTCTTCAACCCCGCAACTCGGGCGGGAGAAGTCGCCGTTGCGGAAGCCCCGAAAAGCGGTCTCACTCCAGGGACCCGCGGGCTCCCGGTGTTACCGTACGCCAAACCCGCAGTTGCAGCCACCGAATCTCCGGGGGTCGGGCCGCAGCAGCGTTCACCCCAGCTCCACCCGCTCTGGACTCGGCCAGCTCCGCGACGGTGAGGTGAGTAGTCGGCACCACAGCCCCCGGTCTTCCTGTTGGAGGCCGCTCCTCGTTGCAGCCCCAACGACAACGGAGACCCGACAAAGAAAAGGTCGGGTCTCCCGTGCAGGGTCTCCCGTGCAGGTTATGAATTGGTCTGATTTATTCATTAGGAGGAATCGCATGTCCTCAAGATGTGCAGTGTCCAACATGCTTGCAATCCACATTTTAAGCGTTGGTATTGATGTATTTTTCCAAAATTTAAGTATTAATTTTTTTGCTATTATTAAACCATAATTAAAAAATAAATGTTGAGATGTGTTCAATTTATTCCCATCTTCCATTACTCCAAATATAATCATTTCAGTATTAGGTTCCATTCTTATCTTGAATAATTTTGTAAATATTTCAAAAATATCACTCCAAAATCTATAAAGTTTTATGCAGGAAACAACGGAGTGTGTTATAGTTGCGTTTTGGGATAAACATATATTTGGATAAAATTTGTTCAATCTTGTTTTTGAATAATATAATCTATGTAAAATTTTTAATTGAATTAGATTATGACTTACATTAATCGAACATTTGTGAATATATATCAAGTACTTTTCCCATGTAACCTTCGTAATTTTTATCATTAGTTCCCGTTCCCACTCTTCTCTAAGTACTTCTGTCGATGGTAGGTCTATATTTAAAATACTATTATATAAATATGATATTAATTTTTGTGAGTCAGCTTTAATATTCATTGCTTCTTCCAATAATTCAGGGGTTATTTTTTGATATCCTTGTATATATTTTTTCATGAAATCGCAAATCTGAAGATATTTAAAATATTGGTTGTTTTTCAGTTTAAATTTTAATTGTAATTGTTGGAATGATAGTAGGTTTCCCATTTCGTACATATCCCCGATCCTTCTAATTCCGAGACTTTCCCATTGGTTATATGTTTTATCAATAAGAGATGGTTTAAATAAAGGGTTATTCGCTATTGGCATTAACAATTATAAATTTCTTAATTTTAAAGATAATTTTATTTGTTTCCAAAATCTTATTGTACCATATATAATTGGGTTCTTCTTAAGAGCAAAGCTTCAAGAACCATATTATAGTCGCTGTAGAATTGAGGAATTTAAGGGAAACAGGAAAGTACTTAGAGAATTAGATGGGCTGAAAGGTACCGTGACATGTCCTTGGTAAATAGGACTAAGGAGAATCCCAAGGCATTTTATGTATATATTAGGAGCAAGAGGTTAGGAAAGGGTATGTTTATTCAAGGACAAAGGAGAGGATTCATGAATGGAGCCAGAGGAAGTGGGCGATGTACAAAATAAAGACATTGCATTGGTAAAGTTTCAGCAAGGAAACTTTCCAAATTAATATAGATAAGTCACACAGGGGGCGTGGGTAAATGGAAGAGGCGCCCGAGGAGATAGTTGAGGAAAGTACTATAACAACATTTAAACGATATTTGGACAGGTACATGGATAGGAAAGGTTTAGAGGGAAGTGGGACTAGCACAGTTGGAACTTTGTGGTTGGCATAGGCAAGTTGGGCTGAAGGGACTCAGTGATGCATGACTCTATGACCTTATGCATTTTGATATTAGAACCCTCAGAACCATTGATGTAGAAAAGGATCTTGTCCATAGTAGGTCCGTAGTTCCCTGAAAGTAGCAACACGTGGATTGGGCGGTAAGGAATCTACACATAATGCTTGCCTTAATCGGGCGGGGCATTGAATATAAAAGTTGGGAAGTCTTGATGCGCCAGTGTAAAACTTTTGAGCAAGGGTTAAAACTTTAACCCTTGATTTTGCTAGCCCCAAGAGCCGAATGTAACTCTCTCTTGAAAACATCCAGTGAATTGGCCTCCACTGCCTTCTGTGGCTGAGAATTCCACAGATTCACAAATCTCTGTGTGAAGAATATTTGTCCTCATCTCAGTCCTAAATGGCCTACCCCTTATTCTTAAACTGTGATCCCTGGTTCTGGACTCCCCCAACATCTGGAACATTTTTCCTGCAATTACAGTAAGTGAAAATCTAGCAGGCAAGTAGGATGCTTTCTCCAACCACCCTCATTTGAATGCTACTATCTTACACTGCTTCTACCCAGTGCTTGGTATCTACTTCTAGCAGCCACTGGTTGTCCTCCAGGATGCACCGAGCCACAGCCTGGTCCATGCCGGTCACCAAGGTGAATTCAGCGCAGAGACTCTCATGGCAGCAGCAGCGGCGCAACGCTTCCGGCGCCTCCGACGGCCCGGGTGTCTTGCACTGTGGCTGCTCCATGGCCAGAGCTGCAGCGAGCGACTCGCCAGCCCGGCAAACACTCGCCAGCCCTGGCTCACCGTCCGCATAGTGGTTAAAAAAAAACGCCCCCCCCCCCCGGTTCTGTGGCCCAAGGGGCTTTGCATAACAAGATCGCTAACTAATCCTTCCTCATTACACAATACCCAGTCTAGGATGGCCTGCCCTCTAGTCAGTCCTCTACATTTTGGCTTAAAAAACCATCCCGTATACATTCCAGGAAATCCTCCTCCTCAACACTGTTACCAATTTGGTTGGCCCAATCTATATGTAGATTAAAGTCACCCATGATAACTGCTGTACCTTTGCTACACGCATCCCTAATCTCCTGCTTGATGCTATCCCCAACCTCCCTACAGCTGTTTGGTGGTCTGTATACAGCTTCAAACAAGCGTTTTATGCCCTTGGCTATTTCGCATTTCTACCCATACTGATTCTACAGCATCCAAGTTAATGTTTCTCCTTGCTATTGCATTAATCTCCTCTTTAACCAGCAATGCCACCCCACCTCTTCCTTTCTGTCTATCCTTCCTGAATATTGAATATCCCTGCATGTTTAGTTCCTAGCCTTGGTCACCCTGGAGCCATGTCTCCGTAATTCCAACTATATCATATCCCTTAACTACTAACTGTGCATTCAATTCAGCCACCTTATTACGAATGCTCCTTGCATTAAGCCACAAAGCTTTCAGGTTTGTTTTTCTTTTCTCCCATTTACCTTTTGCTTCTGTCCTCCTTTTATGGGCCCGTCTCCTTGCATTGGTTCCCATCACCCTGCCCTGTTAGTTTAAACGTGATCTTTTCACTCTTTCTCGTTAACTGCACGCATACACTTCCATGTTGCTGACCCCCCCCCACCCCACCACTGTTTATTGGGGTGGGAGATTGCAACCTTCACGTGGCCCACCCTGTTTCGACGAATGCAATCAACCTGGCGTGCACAATCAAATAAGATCAAATAGAACAAGTTGTCCTACAACTTTAGGCTGTTCACGCCATATGCAAGGAGAAGACTGTTTAGTTTAAACCCACCCGTGTAGCACTAGCAAACCTGCCTGCCAGAATGTTGGTCCCCCTCCAATTAAGGTGCAACCCGTCCCTTTTGTACAGGTCACCCCTGCCCCAGAAGAGAACCCAGTGATCTAGAAATCTAAATCCCTGTCCCCTGCACCAATATCTCAGCCACACATTCAGCTCCCCTATCTCCCTGTTCCTGGTACTGGAAACAACCCAGAGATAGGCAACCCACCGTAGAAGTGCTGCTTTTCAGCCTCCTACCCAGTTCTATATACTCACGTTGCAGAACCTTCTTCCTCTTCTTATGGATGTACATTGATCTGAAGCAATAATTTTGTTTCTCTCCAAGGATACTGCCTGACTTGCCTGAGTATTACCACTATTTTCTTTTTAATATCAGATTTCCAGTATCCAATATATTTTGATTCTGTATATTACTTGTTGTCATCTTTTAAACAATGCCTATCAGTCAGGACTTTAATAAAACAGCGCAGAAACCTGCAGATATGGGAAATCTAGTAACAGATCAGATTTGTTTTTTTTTTTAATTTATCAGAGCACATTATGAATGCTATTTCTAGGAACTTGATGCATCAGTGGCAGATTTCTTTGTTAATATGATATTAAATAAGCTGCCTGCAGAGTTCATGGGAAGCCTTAGCCAGACCTAACTAATCTCAAATTAAATCACTGCTTTTATTGAAAGCACAAGATAAAAAAGTTTCCATCCAAGAGAAAAAAAACTATTTCACAACCATAAATAGCCCAAAGATGATCATTTCGACATTTGATATTTTCAATTGATTACTTTCAACTTACAGATGTTCTTTGACAACTTTAACTGCCATCAAAACAGTTACGTGCATTACCTGATTATCCTTAATAATTGCTTGATTTAAAGGAGATATACAGCTCCATTTCAGCAGTGTAAACAGATTTACGTGCACCATTTCCAACCTCGTCCTTGGCAAATGGTGCTCCCGATATGGCCTCCTTTACATCAGCGAGACCTAGCATAAACCAGGCAACTGTTTCGCTGAATAAATTTGCTTGGTCTGCCGAAGCCTGCAGCATCGCCTAGTTGCTGACCATTTTAACTCCTCTTCCCATTCCCGTACTAACCTCTCTGTTCTGGGCCTCCTCCATTGCCAGTGTGAGGCCGAGTGCAAACTGGAGGAACAGCACCTCATATTCTGCTTGGGTGGCTTACAACCCAACGGCAGGAACATTGAATTCTCCATTAAGTAACACCCATCCTTTCCCCTCTCTCTTTCCTACGCCCCCTCATCCCAGTGCACACCCACTTGTTCCATCTTTCCCCCATTCTTTCACCCATATCCCTCCCACGCGCTTTACATCGCATTCCTCTTCTCTCCTTCTCTGACACCTTTTTGTCTCCTTTTCATCTCAAGCTTTGGTCACTTATTCCACCCATCTGCCCCTCACCTATATCCACCTATCACTTGCCAGGCCTTATACCACACCCACTTCTTTACCACCTACTACAATCAGACTGATGAAGATCCTGGCCCACCTAATCATGCCCTCCACAGATGCTGCCCGACCTGTTGAATAACTCCAGCATTTTATTTTTCAAGATTCCATTTACAGTTATTTTATTCAAAACCAAAATCCTTTGCACTAGTATCATTTAATTAATTCTGTCCTCTGTGTATATTTATTAAGCAAGTAACTGCAAACATTGGTTAATTCACAGTGACTGCAATGTCACAGGACACAAAGACAAAGTAACAGTTTAATCAATTTTACAAAATATGTAACCACCATGAATCATGGACCAACTGCTTGTGATATGGAGTTTACAATGGGCAGAATCCTATGTCACAACAAGTGCAGCTCCTACAATCAACCTCTAACCCAAAGAGATCAATGCCATGTGAATTACTGATAAAGAAACATATCAGGGTGAATGGGTGGGCAGAAATCCATCGATTTGCAGATGCTAGAGCAGAAATATCACAATGCAGCTGCATTTGCAATTCTAAGCCCAGCAGTAATAAACCATAATCTGCAGCATGGAGTGTAGAAACTAGGAACTGCAGATACTGCCTCACAAAAACAAAACTCAAAGTGCTGGAGTAACTCAGTGGGTGAGGCAGCATCTCTGGAGAACATGGATAGGTGATGTTGAATCAGGATCGTTCTTCAGACTGAGAGTCAGGGGGGCTTTTTGTAGGCGGAGTTGGGGATAGGGTAGTGGGAGTGAAAGCTAGAAGAGGGGAGGGACATGACCTTGCCTGCTCGGTTTTGTCCGTGTTCTCCAGAGATGCTACCTGACCCGCTAAGTTACAAATATTTGTGAAGATGAATTACATAGAAAAAATGCATAAGAAGGAACTGCAGATGCTGGTTTAAACCATAGACACAAAAAGCTGGAGTAACTCAGCGGGACAGGCAGCACCACTGGAGAGAAGGAATGGGTGACGTTTCAGGTCGGGTCTGAAGGGTCTCGACCCAAAATGTCACCCATTCCTTTTCTCCAGAGATGCTGCATGTCCCACTGAGTAAAGGGCCTGTCCCACTTTCACGATCTAATTCACAACCTTTTTTACTAATGGACATTTTTCATCAGGCTAGAAAAAACGCCGCGACCTACTTGATGCCACGAGTACCTACGACTAGCATCATGACCTGCTACGACCTACATACAACCTCCTATGACCTGCTGCGGGTATGAATCAAGGGCAAACTTGGCAGAGGTCGAGAATTAGGTTGTGAAAGTGGGACAGGCCCCTTACTCCAGATTTTTGTGTCTATGTAGAATAGATGCTGCTAAAGTTACCATTATAATGAATATACTGCCATCTTGTGGCAACCCTGGTAAATATTTTCTGCAAAATAGATGGCTCTTGGTGCCCAAAAGTATGAATGAGAGGTGCTCCTACCCAGAGGAGTATTAAAGGGGTATTCTGTAACAATATATGAAGGGGAAAATAATTAACTCGTATGCTTTCTTAAAACTATCCAAGTAGAGGTTAGTGCACTAGAGCACTGTGGCAGTAGATAGGAGGTGGACTGAAATGAGCAGAATGTTATTTCATGGCAATGAAGAAGCTTCAGGTGGGCTTAACAATTTGAGCACTGAAGACGATCAGTATTAAGCATAGTATTAACATGCCAGAGACCAGGAATACAAAGGGGTCTTGGGATCCAAAAGTTACTTTATTTCTCAAAACGGATAATCAAGAGTCCGTTACATACCATTGAGAAAAATTAAACTTTCCAAAATTATTTAGGAATTCTGTAACTCAACAATTCAGCCTCGGTAATGATAAAAAATTCAAATTACAGAATTCTTGATAAATATTCTCATTTCCCAAACTAGGAGACCAAAGCCAAAAAGGAAACCACCATTTATTATTTATTAATTTATTATTTCATAAAATAGCCAATGTTTCAGTAAAGCTAGTCTTACAGCAAAGCAAGTTCCATCATTTGTGACTTCACTAAAACAAAACTGCACTTTCTACAGCTCTTCTAATTGAAGTATTGACAACCACAGGAACACTCATTTAGAGCCTTGCAGGATACGGAAGGTGGACATAAGCCATCAAGTATTATAAGCTTCAACATACAGCTGAGGTAATCAAGTCTCCATTTCACTTGGACACTGCCAATACCACTGTCAAGTCAAAAGCCACGACAATTCAAGGAATATTTTACATTTAAAATGCATCCACTAATAGATGCTAATAAACAACTATATTTAGATCTGATGTTGTTTGCTTTTCTTTTTCTGCTCTAGTTATATACATATATTTTATCTTTCAGGTACAAGAGCATAAGTTGTTAATGTTGCTATAGCACATTTTTCAAATTATTCAACGATATCCAGAACACCCGAGCATAGTTTATACTTCAGTTATACAGATGTTTGCTTGTAGTTCTTGGTATCCAATATTTTTTTACCACACATTGCACAGATGCCTGCAACAAGAGAAAAATAAACATTTGATCATTCTGTTGACCTAGATAGTAAATTTAATCAAAAATACAAAAATATTGCGAATGATACAACGGTGAAAGAAGAACAGAAAATGGCATAGACATTTAATTAAGTATAATAGGCAGGTTAGCATTCTTAAATTTTGATTTTCCACTGGAAATAGAAAACAGTACTAATTATTCCTCCAAAGTATGGACCAAACATTATTTTATAGCTTTGATCTTAATGCAGCATTTACAGGGATCAATTTAAACATAGTTTTAAATTATATAACATGTAGCTTATTTATGTTAACCTTTAGTTGTGAACAAAAATGAATGAGCTGGAAAACATTACAGAAAGACTGTGAAATATTTTACATGTAAACAGCAGAATGAATTGTATCTAAAAACAAGTAAAAGATAATTTAATTTCATGTTTTCTAAAATTAGTGTAAATATCATGTTCGGCTCAACTGAGAGCACTAATGTTTTCAGCATGATCTTATGCTTGATGAAATTAAATTTGAATATTCCTGAAAATGAACATGTTGGCAGATCAAAATAATAAAATAAATCAAGACAACCAACCCATACCTTTTTTGTATGCACAGCCTTGACAATAATTGGAACCAGCCTGATGAACTGCACTTTTACAGATACGACACACTGAAAATCTGCTCTTTCCATATGGATCAAACCTAAAGAAAAAGGAATTCTATATTTTTTAATTCAACAACTTCTGACAACAAAACTTTAAATCCTTTATAAGATTCTAAGATTACAAAGGAGCTGAAGAAACTGTAGTGGGAGAGATGAGTGGAATGAATGAAAGATGGTCAAAAACATTCCAAAAGATACTTCATAGCACAGAACAGTTATAGAAACATAGAAACATAGAAAGTAGGTGCGAGAGTAGACCACCAGGTCCGTCGAGCCCGCACCGCCATTCGCTCATGGCTGAACACTAAACAGACACACTTACCCACAAACAGTAGACACAAGACACAGAACACAAGACACTACCCTCCCCTTCATACCGCTATCACCCCTCTCCACCCCAAGAACCGCGTGATCTCCTGGGGGAGGCAAAAAACCGGATAAAAACCCAGGTCCAATTCGGGAAAGAAAATCCGGGAAATTCCTCTCCGACCCCAATCCAGGCGATCGACACTTGTCCAGGAGATCACTCAGGTCTTACTATACTAACCATACCTAGGTCCATATCCCTGCCCTCTCCCCGTAGCCCCTTATCCCCTCGGCAGCTAAAAAACCATCTATTCTAGACTTAAATATATTTAACGTTTCTGCTTCCACTGCTCCCTGGGGCAGTGAATTCCATAAATTAACCACCCTCTTGGTGAAGAAGTTCTTCCTCATCTCAGTTTTAAAAGAGCCCCCCCTTATTCTGCAACTATGTCCCCTAGTTCTAGTTTCCCCGATCATTGGGAACATCCTCGGTGCATCCACCCGATCAAGGCCCCTCACGATCTTATATGTTTCAATGAGATCGCCTCTCATTCTCCTAAACTCCAAAGAGTAGAGCTCCAGCTTACTTAACCTTTCCTCATATGTCAATCCCCTCATTGCAGGAATTAATCTTGTAAACCTTCGCTGCACTGCCTCCAGGGCTAGTACATCCTTCCTTAAGTATGGACCCCAGAACTGTACACAGTATTCCAAATGTGGTCTCACTAATACTGTGTACAGCTGCAGCAAGACCTCCGTGTTTTTATACTCAATCCCCCTAGCAATAAAGGCCAAAACTCCATTGGCCTTCCTGATTGCTTGCTGCACCTGCATACTGACCTTTAGTGATTCATGTACTAATACCCCTAGATCCCTTTGCGTTGCATTACAACGCAGCTCCTCCTCATTTAGAAAATAACTTGCCCTATCATTTTTTTTCCCAAAGTGAATGACTTCACATTTATTAGTATTAAATTTCATCTGCCAAGTTGTTGCCCACTCACCTAGCTTATCTATATCCATTTGCAGACTCTTCCTATCCTCCTCATCCCCAACTTTTCCTCCCATTTTTGTATCGTCCGCAAATTTTGATATATTACACTTGGTTCCCTCCTCCAAATCATTTATATAAATTGTGAACATATATATTCATTTAAAGGGCAAGACTAGTAGGGATAAAGGGCTGATCTTGGCAACTGGCAAGGTGATCAAATTTAAGATTGTCCTTAAAGTATAAAACTACATTTGAACTAAACAAGTTTGGGAAAAGGTTAAGCAAGTTTAAAAAAAGTAAAACCAAGGGAGCATAACAATTCAAAATTAAATAAACTGAATGAAATGAGGTAATATTGTGCATGAAGAAAACACAGGTAAATTCAACAGCACAAGAAGGAAAACTGGAAAAGATAAACAGAAAATACTGGAAACACCCAGTCAGACAGCATTTGTGGAAGGAGAAAGACTGAACAGGGCATTCAGAGTCCAGGCACGAGATATTAATTGTGTTCTTGTTTTATTTTACAAAAGCAAATGTATCGCTTTGTTTCCTTCAGAGAACTTTACTAAATGATTTTTTTTTAAATGGACATAGAAATATCAAGTTGAAAAATACAGGACTGGCAAATCAAGTTGCAGTTTTTCTGGAATCCCAGTGCAAACTTAAATTCACCCCATTGTTGATCTGTAATAGGACAACTGATCTGGACAACTACTCCATTTAAAATATCTCATTCTTCTTTTTAAATCTATTTGTGGCATCATACCTTCTCATTGCTATAATTCATCTAGTCATGTACAATTTGAGATCTCCGAGCTTGCTTAACTCTGGCCTCAGTCTTAAGATAAAGACACAGAAACATCCAACTTCCAGGTTCACAGATCAGTACATCCAAGGGATCACTGGCATTAATGGGGAGTCCAACATTTGCAATTGCAAAGGTGCAAGATTATAATGATACATGGGATTTGTGAATGACATGAACAGTGGATGGACAACAAAAAGGTATGGGTAATTTTGCTATACTGCACGTTGCTATAATACGAATTGGATATAACATGACTGATGAATTAGGGAACACTATTTGCATTAGGTGGGCCGAATTGGTTATAAATCCATTTCAATGGGGAACTAGAGATTCACTTAAAAGTTACCCCGGGAAGAAGAAAGGAAGAGAGGAGCCAGAGGGCTGAGGGAGAGCTGAGAAGGGGAGGAGACAGTAAGGACTACATGAAATTAGAGAAGTCAATGTTCATACCGCTGGGGTACAAACTGCCCAAGCGAAATATGAGGTGCTGCTCCTCCAATTTACGGTGGGCCTCACTCTGGACGTGGAGGAGGCCCAGGACAGCAAGGTCGGATTCGGAATGTGAGGGGGAGTTGAAGTGCTGAGCCACCGTGAGATCAGGTTGGTTATCGCGAACCAAGCGGAGGTGTTCGGCGAAGCGATCACCAAGCCTACGCTTGGTCTCACCGATGTAGATCAGCTGACATCTAGAGCAGCGGATGCAATAGATGAGGTTGGAGGGGGTGCAGGTGAACCTCTGTCGCACCTGGAACGACTGCTTGGGTCCTTGAATGGATTCAAGGGGGGAGTTAAAGGGACCCCTCAAGGTATTTCTATTGTCTAGTGTTGATTTTCAAAATTATTTTCAGCAATATTCCAGAGATTCTCTTCAGTGATTATAACATAGCATATACATTTTTTCAAACTTTGGTTTAAAACAATAAATCCATTGTTCAAATAATGCAAGTCAAAAGATTTCATTTAAATGTTATTCCAGGGTTATCGATCAAATAGAAAATTGCTGAAATTCCATAATTCTGGCATGCTTCTCATTCCCAATTTTACCTCTTAGTTCCCACTGTAAAACAAACATCTATACTCCAAGACTGGATGTATAACTATCTACATGGGAGAAGTCTGAAACAAATACTGCTCACCTAGGACCACAATGGGAGTGCTAAAACCTTTTTATAATTTTAGTCAGGGCAGGCACTGCCTACCTTGCCTACCTTGACGGTACGTGCCTGCTTTATACTAACCTTGCCTTTTTGGAAGTCAAAGCTTTGTTTTCATTGATCTTACGGCCACCACTTTCTGAATAAATAAAATTACAACTTTGATTAAAAAGCCAGTAGAGTAGCACAAGCATTTAAATTCCACATGGAGCCATGCAGTAAATTAATTTCATACCCATTGTGTTCCTTGATCCATCTTTCCAGGTGTCTGGAGTAATAACCCTTCCCAACTTGTTTTCACCTACAAGGATAGAAATACAGAAACAAATAAAATCATCAATAAAGCAGAAGTAATTGATAATTTGTTTCTGATGTTGGAAGACACTTTCTGTCCCCAGAATTGAAGTTTTTAAAACAAAATACAAGCTCTTGTGGGATTAAAAAGTAAACAAATATCAATAATTCATGAGAAATCAGTGACTGAAGGTGAAGCAATTTTGGGAAGTATTAATAAGATAGGATTGAGTTTTCTGATGAGGGTAGAAGGCATCATATTTGCTTATAAAACTATCTGATTAACAGTTCAATGAGGATGGAGAAAAGGAATACTAAGGGATCCATTAAAGCAGTGAAATACAGGTCAGAGCTGCTGTTAAAACCTATAATTAAAAGCAGAATGCTGGAAATGCCTGTCAAGTTTCCTCTAGAAAAACTCTCCACAGATCCAGTAAACATCAAAATCACAGTGGTAACCTTGGTTCCACCCAATCAGAAATATTTCCTCTGTTCTATCCATCTCTGCACCCCCCCCCCCCCCCCCCCCCCCCCCCCCCTATCAATCTGAGGGAAGATCTTGACTTGAAATGTCACCTATCCATGTTCTCCAGATATGCTGCCTGGCCCGCTGAATTACTCCAGTACTTTTAAAACTAATTTGCTTTCTCTCTTCCCAAGAGGTGATGAAGGGTCTTTGACCTGAAATGTTAACACTGTTTCTTTTCCACAGAGACAAAGGGAACTGCTAATGCCAGTATCTTCCATAAAACACAAAGGCTGGAGACAAAAAGGTGTCAGATAAAGAGAGCAAGGTTCATCATGGCATTCTAGATCTCCCAGATGATAACCATTTTAATTGCCCTTTGTATTAAAGTAGGCCATATGCAAACTGGAGGACCAACACTCATATTCCACTTGGGTAGCTTTCAACACAACAGTTTGAACATTGAATTCTCAAATTGTAACAGCTCTTCTCCCCCCTCCCTCTTTACTGTGCCCCTACACCCAGTGCACACCCATTTCTCCCATTATCCTGTCCCTTCCACCTTTTTCAAACATAACCCTCCCTCCAGCTTCACATTTCACTCCTCATCTGACACCCTTTTCTCTACTTTATCATCTCGTCCTTGTTCATCCATCTTCCAATCAACCCCTCACCTGTATCCTCAAGTCATCCTATCAGTTCCACTGCCCGCACCCTTGAATGCCTCTAGGTTTACACTGAAGATAGACACAACAAAGCTGGACTTTACCAGTTTATTTATTCATGTGTGTATATATTTATATCATGGTATATGGACACATTTATCTGTTTTGTAGTAAATGCCTACTATTTTCTGTGTGCTTAAGCAAAGCAAGAATTTCATTGTCCTATACATGGACACATGACAATAAACTCACTTGAACTTGAAGTAACTCAGCAGGTCAGGCAGCATCTCTGGAGAAAGGGAATAGGTGACATTTCTGGTTGGAACCATTTTTCAGACTTAAAACATTTGGAGGTGGGTGGAACTGCAGGTAAGAAAAGGCCAAAACAAAGCAGGGCCAGTAACAGGTGACCTCAGGAAGGGTGGAGCTTATAAAGGATTTCTAGGGAAGATGTGCTAACCAAAGATCCTATAGCAAGGATCCTATAGCAAACATATATGGTGCTAACTACTCAGTCTGACGAATCCTTACTCTAAACATCGCATACCCGTGTTCACCAGAGCTCAAGATTCAAGAGATTTTATTGTCAGAGCTGCTGCCTGACCCGCTGAGTTGTTCCAGCACTTTGTGTCTTTGTCAGCATTTCTTGTTCAGTTTTAATTTCAGAGCAGCTGTAGTTTGACAGAGGCAGAGGACGCGCCGGCCCCTGGGGGGGGGGGGGGGGGGGGGACAAGGGACAAGCTGGACGGGAGGCCCGGGCTTCGGTCTCCGGGCTGGGTCCCGACCCTCGGTTAGTGGACACGCCGCTGGGCCGGTCTGGACTGGACGGGACGGGACCGTCTCCCAGCCCACAGTCTCGGTTACCAGACCCCGGGCCGGGCTGTGTTGCGCCGGGTTGTGCTGGGCTGGACCGTCTCCCAGCCCACACTCGGTTACCGTGGGCTGGGCTGTGCTGGGCTGTGTTGTGTTGTGTTGTGTTGGGCCCCGGGCTGTGCTGGGCCGGAACGGGCCCGGTTACCGGAAACTCACATTTCTCACACACCATCCTCTCCGCTCACTCACTTCCGTCAATACACGCGACGCACTTCCGTCAATACACGAGACGCGCTTCCGCCCCGCGATGCAGCCTCCTCATTGGCTGAAAGCACCAGGGTCGGCCGCTGGGTCCTAGTGCCCCCTGGTTTCCAATCATTCTGCATCATGACGACCATGGAGCAACATCAGAGGGCTTTGCTCTCACAAGAAGAAGAAGCCCTGTTGCTTGCAGCAGCCCTCATCCTTAAAGATCAGCAAGACAGAAGGACAAGAGGAACGGGGAAGAAGAAGCCCAAGAAGAGATCTGTGTGGTTGAAGCCCTTGTCCCTGAAGAGACCCAGGTTGGCCCAGTATGACAACCTGATGACTGAGCTCCAGCAAGAAGATGAGGCTGCCTTCAGAAACTTCACTAGGCTCCCCCCTGAGCTGTTTCAGGAATTGAAGACACGGGTGTTCCCTCTCCTGGAGAAAAAGGAGACCTTCATGAGGAAGCCATTGGATCCAGGCCTGCGCCTAGCCATCACCCTCCGCTACCTGGCATCGGGAGACTCCTACAAGAGTCTCTCCTACAGCTTTCTTGTGGCCCACAACACCATCAGCAAGGTTGTCCGAGAGACCTGTGAGGCCATCATCAATGCGTATCAAGATGAAGTCATGGACTGCCCTAGTACACCAGATGAGTGGAAGAGAGTGGAGCAGAGCTTTGTTACCAGATGGAATTTACAGCACACATGTGGGGCAGTGGGCGGCAAGCATGTGGCCATCAGATGTGCACCCAAGAAAGGTTCTCTTTACTTCAACTACAAGAAGTTCCATTCCATCGTACTCCTAGCTGTGGTGGATGCAAACTACAACTTCCTGTTTGTGGATGTGGGCACACCTGGCAGTGTCGCAGATGGTGGGATCTGGAAAGAGACCTCCCTTGGGCAAGCACTGGAAGAAGGAAGAGCAGGCTTTCCTGATCCAGAACCTCTGCCAGGAGAAGCCAACCCTGACATCCCCTACACACTGGTTGCTGATGATGCCTTCCCACACAGGTCATGGATAATGAAGCCATACCCTCACAGGCAGATGTCAAGGGAGCAGAGGATCTTCAACTACAGGCTGTCCAGGGCTAGGAGGGTCGTGGAAAACGCCTTTGGCATCCTCGCCAGCAGATTCAGATGTTTGCTGAATACGATGGAGCAGGATCCCAAGAATGTGGAGACCATTGTCTACGCAGCATGTGTCCTCCACAACCTGATCCGTACCAGAAGTGCAGCAGCAGTCATGGAGGAGGGTGACCAAGTGGACAACCAAACAGGCAACATCACACCAGGCTCATGGAGAACTGGAGGACAGGCTGCACCGATAGTGGGACTGGAGATATTGCCAGAAAACACCCCGACCAAGAGAGCCGAGGACCAGAGAGACCATCTCTGCAATTACTACAACTCTGAACTAGGCAGTGTACCATGGCAGAACGACATGATCTGAAGACCAGCAGCAAACAGCCCACACCACCAACAGAAGTCCACCACTTGGGGACGAGAGGCTACAGATCACAAGATAAGTCGCTTTTCAGGGACACCCACATCCTCCCAAAGGAGTTTACTTTTCAATGCAGTGCACTGCTTGGTGTTTGTTTGCTTTATTGATCAAAATATATGAAAATAGATTGCTTTTCAATGCAGTACAATGCTTGTGTTTGTGTTTGTTTTATTGATCCAAATATATGAAAGTAGTTTGCTTTTCAATGCAGTGTTTGTTTTATTGATCAAAATATATGAAATTAAAATATTTGAAAGTGATGCCATGAGATTACTCTGAATTATAATATCTCCGTACATCAATTTGACATTAAAATGTCAAACATTTACTTTATTGATATTGAAACAAACAAAAGTTTTAACAACAAAAAAAGGTTGATGAGAACATACAACAGTGCATACAAAATTATTATAATCACATAAAATTTGAAATTATCTACAATAAATCTATAAAGAATCATCAACCCAAGGAAGGTTGCTCGTTGAGTTTCAATAAACTTCAAACTTTAAACTTCTAACATAATACAAGTACAAAAACATACAAGACTTAACATAATTTATGGACACATTACACTGATGGATGATCTGTGTCCATTAATCCTGTAAAACTCAAACTCAAGTCCCCACTTGTGTCCTGGGTCTCTGTTCTGTGGGTACCCCCTGGTGTTACTGGTGCAGGTCGTGGTGTGTCAAGGCTGGGGTAGTCTGTGAATGCAGCTGAGAGTGCAGAGTAGCTACTCGATTTTGCAGGCTGCAAGGCAGTGTATGTTGAAGTAGTGGCTACCTGCTGTGATGGTGTTGATTTGGGCTGCCACTGCTGTTTCTGTGCTGTTTCTGTGAGTACTGTGGCTGTGAGTAGGGCTGCTGCTGTCCTGTGGAACTGGGTGACTTGCCCATGGGTGAGGTGGCCATCGGTGAGCATGACAACATTGGTGCTGGCATCTGTGGTGGTCCCATCAGAGACTGTGGCTGCAACACAGAAACATATCAATATTAAGTAGAAGGCAAATAAATTAAAACTTTTCACAAGCTGTGTGTGACAAAGAATTTTAAGTTCAATTCACAAAATGTATTATCAATTTAGATACCTGGTGAGCCTGCTGATGTGGTGGTCCCATTAGTGGCATCTGTTGTGGTAGTCCCATCTGTGGCTGTCCCATCTGTTGCTGTCCCATGTGTCCCATCTGCTGCCGAGACTGCAACACACATGAATTCTTTGTGAATATTTCGTACAAAAACATAAATTCTAAGGTCAAATATGAAAATCAAATTTTCCCAAAATTCCACAAAAATGACAAAATATTTACCATCTGTGAGAAGCCATGGTATAGTTGAACCACACGTTCTCTGGTATCTTGAGCAGCACAGTTTTTAAGAATCCCTGGAAGGTGTCAACATGCCTCTCATGTTGATGTCTTTATTATTTATTTTACTCCGATTATATGTTTTTTACTCTTGTTAATTTCTGTAAGGTGTCCTTGAGACTTTTGAAAGGCACCCATAAATAAAATTTATTATTATTATTATTATGTGGTGTCTGGGGCTGTGTCATGGCCTGTCTGGCCTCCCTGGCCTCTGTTGCCTGTTGCATGAGCCGAAAAATAAATGAGTATGATACAGGTAAGTAAATTTGGAAAAAAAGATGGATGGATGGATGAGAAGAGAAATCTGCCAAAAAATTCCCCCAAAAGTACTTACCGCCTTGATTAGCTCCTGCTGACTTGCCTTTCTCTCCTCTACCTCAGTTGCTGTTGGGATGGAGCCTGCAGTGGAGCGGGCAGTGGTCCTGCTCCTCTTGCTGTGCTGGTTAAAGTAATATTTAAAAGCTTTAGAATGTATCTCAGGCTTCATGCTAGAATTTGTTTTATTCCAATTAATGTATTTGTTGTTTTCATTGTTTTTCATTGTTTACTTTGTTTTAGCATTGTGAGGGTGAATTATGCTTTATAAAACAAACAGTAGTTATTTCATAGTATCAAAATATTCACCATTATTAATTTGTATGAGCAAATACTGCAAGAATTTGTGAAAAAAAAATTAATTGCAGAATCATAAAATTTAACTTGTTAATTCCAATTGATACTTAACTTTTCGTTGCTCATGAAATATGAAATTTAGTCTGCACATGCTACAAAAAAATAATTGTAGGCTCTACAGTGAATAAACTATATTGGAAGGCCCTAGTCTGATTAAAGTATATATAGTCAGGCCCGAGGTGGGTGGGAGGGGGTGGAAAAATCAAGGAAGGAGCTGAAAGTGTGAAAACCCTTTTTCCACATTGAATATGGAAACACCCAATGCAGGAGATCAGGGGAGTCAGGGGAGGGGTTGTCACACATATTATCCCCCCCCCCCACCCCCGTATCCTGCAAACCTGGCTGTGGCTTATTGAAATTTAAAAGTGCTCTTGCTCTCTTGAGGTAGAACTGCATACTGAACTGTCAATGGCCAAGCAGAGAATTTCTATTATAATTCATTTATTCATGATGTAACACATATTTTAAAAATCTAACCACAAAATGTAGACAAAATGGCTTTGTGCGTCCTAAGTGCTTTTATATCTTGTGGATATACACAGCTTATTTATTTATTTTACTTTTCTTTTTCATCGGTTGGAGCTGCATACTAAATCTCGTTGCACTGACGTGCAATGACAATAAAAAATATTATTATTATTATTATTATTATTATTATTCAAGAAATTAAAATTGAAAATAGAAGAACTGAACATTGATTCCAGATTTAGTTTAACCTTTTTTTAAACTGTTGATAACATGGCCCTATTTATGAACCAATTTTTCTCGATAACCATTAATTATTTTTCCAATAATTTGCATTATCAAGTTTCTGATTTTTAACAGGTGATATTCTAGTTTTTAGCTTCTCACTGCAGAGGAATCAGGAGTGAGCTGAGCTATCACTCCTTAAGACATTTCATGAAATTCGATGAACAAATAGAAGTATACAGGCACCATCACCCGGCGAAGAAGGGCCTGTAACATCAGCCCCCGTAGCGGAAACTGCGGAGGCTTCAATAGGCCCGACTATGGGTGGACAAGGGGATGGGGACTGGACTTTGTGCCTTCCCTCATAATGAGCACCATTGTGGGGGGATGATTTTTATGTTTATTGTTAAATTCTTTAATGTTGTGTCTTATCTTTATCTGTGTGCTGCATGGCAAGACATATTTCACTACACCAATTGGTGTATGTGACAATAAATGTCCTTTGTCCTTTTGTTTGTCCAGTCTTCCTCACAACCTGCGACTCCAGCAATCTTGGTGTTATCTGCAAACTTATAACCCACCCCTTCTACATTTACGTCCTGGTAATTTATATATATATCACAAACAACAGAGAACCCTGCACAGAGCCCTTTGGAACTTCACTGTTCAGATCTCCACCCTGAAATCATTGTACCACCTCAACCCTCTGTCTTTTATCAGTAAGCCAATTCTGAACCCATATGACCAAGTCCCTGTAAATCCCGTGTATCTTAATCTTTTGGATCAGCCTACCATGGGTGACTATACCAAATTCTTCCTAAACCCCACATAGATACCATTTACTGCCATACCCTCAATGATCATGTATATCACCTCTGCAAAAACCCCAGTCAACTCAAGTTAGTAAGACATGACCTGCGAGGTACAAAGCCATGATGCCTATCCCTAATTTACCAATTTTCTTCCAAATGGGAGTGATTCCTATCCCAAAAAATCCTCTCCAATAGATTCCCTATCATCTGGCACATGTAGCACACTGGCCTACAATCCCTGGATTCTCAGTATTTTCCTTCTTAAACAAAGGAATAGCATTAGCTGTTTCTCCACTCCTCTAGGGTCCAGGTCAGAATTTGCTGCTTATCACCTTGACCTTCAAGGAGATTGTTGGGAAGGGAGCTCCGGGATATTCACTCAATTCTATGTACATGTTCAAGATATTTTAAGACATTGAGGGTAATCATGCCTCAATGTACCTAACATCCTTATCCCTCAATGGTGGAAGCTGTGGGTTTTGCTGGTGGAAGAATTGGGGCTGTTTTGAAAGCTCAAGAGGTTGCTAAGGGGAATGTTAATGAGGGTGCACTCCAGATGCATTAAATAGAGAAGGAGTGGATGTTTGAAGTAATGCATTAGTGAATCAAGAGGATTGCTTTGCTCCAGAGGTTATATGCTTATCATTCCACGTAAAATATAATCAACAGGATAATGCCAACAAAATGTTGCATGGTGGAAACTTCTATATAGTGAAAGGTAAAACATGGGCTTTTGTTTGCAGTGGCAACAAAGACAGGAGTGCAAGTTTTTGTAGTAGCCCTGCGTGACATAACTAAAAATCAATAAGCCACTGACTGTGCGTGACGAGGATAAGATTACCCCATCAAATGTTGCAGGTTTGAAAAAAGCAGAAGGAGGCTGAAGCAACAGCACCACCCTCCCCATAACAAAAGCCACCGTGTGCGTCTGTGTGAAAGCTGGTTCTCACCTGGTTAGTTCCCTCTCCGGCTGCTTTATCGCCGCCATGTTGTCGGCGGCTGCACATGGACCATGATGCGACACACTGCCGTCAACCAACGGGCTTCCCCACAGACTGCACTGTCGTAAAGCTTGCTGTCAATGTAGCGCAAAGAGTAAATGTGCAAGGGACTGAAGACAGAGCGTGAGAAATTCTGTGATCAGCGTGAGAGCATGAGAATTGTGTGAAATGCGTGAGTCTCACGCTCAATGCAAATTGGCATTTAAAAATACACCATGTCCACACACTATAGTCACCTGACCACGTGGAGCGTTTCCTGACTTCCCTTGACGCCGGTACCTGTCGCTGGTTTACGTAGGTAGTCGCCAATGGAATTCACCGAAGTCAGCACCGGTGACAACCTACGTCACCTGGCGACAACCTACGACAGCACTTACGTCAGGAGAAGTTATGCTACGCTCATTGGCGTCAAACGCACTGTCGCCAAAATGTTTTGAACATGTTGAAAATCCAGCGGCGACCAGAAAGACGCTACGACTCTTTGGGCGACTGAGGAGACTACTCACGACCATACAGGCGACACCCCAGCGACGATGTGGCGACAGCCTAGTCGCCTGTAGTCGCCTAAAAAATGGCCTAAGTAGCAAGACAAGAGACACTTATTGTCACATGTACCAATTGGTACAGCGAAATTTGTGGTCGCCATACAAGTAAAAAAGAGCACAGAACACGATAGTCTTTAACATAGACATCCCCACCCAGTGGAATCAAAGTTTCCCATTGTGAGGGAAGGCACCAAAGTTCAGCCATCCTCTGTTGTCCTCTGTTGTTCACACGTGGTCGGGGGGCTCCCGAACCCCTCGCTGTCGCCTCTATGGGCGGCCCGGTGTTCAGGCCCGTTCACCAGTGATGGAACTCCGACGTCGGAACGGGAGAACACTCGCAGCGGCTTGGAGTTCTGAATCGGCCACTTCCTACCGGAGACCGCGGCTCCCGAAATCCACAGGCCGAGCTGGGCGGAGATTCACGCTGGCGGCCCTCGGCAAAGGGATCCCAGGACTCCGCGATGTTGAAGTCAGCGCCGCCTGCGCTGGAAGCTCTGCAAACCACGAAGATGCGACTCGGAGAATAGTCACATCCTCGCCAGGAAGTGACTGAGAAACGGTTTTCCCCTTACCCTACCCCCCTCCCCCACATAGATATACTAAAAAAATCCTCCAAATCTTACTTTTAAACAAACTAAAAATAAAAAATAGAAAAACAGACAGACTGTAGGCAGAGGCTGCCATCATGTGGCGCCCCTAGTGGCCGACATAAGACTTAAGGGCCTAAGAGGGACAGCCATTAAGTCTTTTTCGCAATGAAATGCTTTATTGGGAGGAGCATTATTTTTGTCTTTGCACTCTATTGTTTATTTGTTTTTATTGAACTACTTTTTGTAATTTATTATGGTGTCTACTTACATAGAAACATAGAAAATAGGTGCAGGAGTAGGCCATTCGGCCCTTCGAGCCTGCACCGCTATTCAATATGATCATGGCTGATCATCCAACTCAGTATCCTGTACCTGCCTTCTCTCCATACCCCCTGATCCCTTTAGCCACAAGGGCCACATCTAACTCCCTCTTAAATATAGCCAATGAACTGGCCTCAACTACCCTCTGTGGCAGAGAGTTCCAGAGATTCACCACTCTCTGTGTGAAAAAAAATGTCTCATCTCGGTCTTAAAGGATTTCCCCCTTATCCTTAAGCTGTGACCCCTTGTCCTGGACATCGGGAACAATCTTCCTGCATCTAGCCTGTCCAACCCCTTAAGAATTTTGTAAGTTTCTATAAGATCCCCCCTCAATCTCCTAAATTCTAGCGAGTATATGCCGAGTCTATCCAGTCTTTCTTCATATGAAAGTCCTGACATCCCAGGAATCAGTCTGGTGAACTTTCTCTGTACTCCCTCTATGGCAATAATGTCCTTCCTCAGATTTGGAGACCCAAACTGTACGCAATACTCCAGGTGTGGTCTCACCAAGACCCTGTACAACTGCAGTAGAACCTCCCTGCTCCTATACTCAAATTATTTTGCAATGAAAGCTAACATACCATTCGCTTTCTTCACTGCCTGCTGCACCTGCATGCCTACTTTCAATGACTGGTGTACCATGACACCCAGGTCTCGTTGCATCTCCCCCTTTCCTAATCGGCCACCATTCAGATAATAGTCTACTTTCCTGTTTTTGCCACCAAAGTGGATAACCTCACATTTATCCACATGATACTGCATCTGCCATACATTTGCCCACTCACCCAGCCTATCCAAGTCACCTTGCAGTCTCCTAGCATCCTCCTCACAGCTAACACTGCCACCCAGCTTTGTGTCATCCGCAAATTTGGAGATATTGCATTCAATTCCCTCATCCAGATCATTAATATATATCGTAAATAGCTGGGGTCCCAGCACTGAGCCTTGCAGTACCCCACTAGTCATTGCCTGCCATTGTGAAAAGGACCCGTTTACTCCTACTCTTTGTTTCCTGTCTGCCAGCCAGTTCTCTATCCACATCAATACTGAACCCCCAATACCATGTGCTTTAAGTTTGTATACTAATCTCTTATGTGGGACCTTGTCGAAAGCCTTCTGAAAGTCCAGATATAACACATCCACTGGTTCTCCCTTATCCACTCTACTAGTTACATCCTCGAAAAATTCTATAAGTTTCGTCAGACATGATTTACCTTTCATAAATCCATGCTGACTTTGTCCAATGATTTCACCACTTTCCAAATGTGCTGCTATCCCATCTTTAATAACTGATTCTAGCAGTTTCTCCACTACCGACGTTAGTCTAAGTACTAAGATACTGAGTACTTTCTTTACATTTCTGTTGTGCTGCTGCATGTAAGCATTTCATTCTTCCAATTTGGCAGAAATAACAACAAAACACTTGATTCTGTTGGTTGTATTCATAAAAATGCGCAAATATACAACACAGGGCAATCTTCATTTTAACTATACCTACAACATTGTTGTTTTATTTGTTTTTGTTTTATTTCAAAAATAAACTAAATTCAGAATAAATAATGTATGCCTGAACCAAAAACTGTGCAAAAACTGTTCATACATTCTCAGTGTCTACATATATTAAATAGTGTCAACCTCAGTAGTACGTGGAACATAGAGCAGTACAGCACAGCAGCCAGCTCTCTGGCCTCCAATGCTTATGCCAAAAATGATGCCGTTAAATTGATCTCATCTGCCTGTACATAATCCATATCCCTCTATTCCCTGCTTTTACATATGCCTATCTTCAAGCCTCTATCGTATATGTCTCCAACACCACCCATGGGAAAGTGTTCCAGGCCGCATTACCTCTGTGTAAAAAATTGTCCTGCAAACCTTCATTAAACTTCCCCCCTCTCACATAGCTATGCCCTCTAGTGTTGGAAGTTTCCACTCTGGGAAAAAGTTTCTGATCGTCTACCATATCTATGCCTCATAATTTTATATACTTCTATCAAATGTCCCCTCAACCTCCGGCGCTCCTGAGAGACCAATCCAAGTCTATCCAACCTCTCCCTGTAGCTGAAGCCCTTTAATTCAGGCAACATTCTTGCAATAAAAAAGAAATGAAGATGCTGGTTTATATCAAAGATGGACAGAAAATGCTGAAGTAACTCAGCGGGCCAGGCAGCATCTCTGGAGAACATGGATAAGTGATGCTTTGGGTCAGGAGCGTCACATATCCATTTTTTGTTCAGTGTATATATTCTGAACCTTTTTTTGTTCATTTATATTGTTTACAGAGTACTATGTTTACATATTCTGTTTTGCTGCTGCAAGTAAGAATTCCATTGTTCTGTTTGGGGTCATATAACAATAAAACACTCATGACTCTCGAGATGAAGCGGAATTTCTCGTCAAAGGGTGGTGAATCTGTGGAATTCATTGCCACAGACGGCTGTGTCTATCTTCAACCCAGACAGTGGGTACTTTTAAGGCAGAGATTGACAGATTCTTGATTAGTAAAGGTGTCAAGGGTTAGTGAAGAAGGGAGGCGAACGGGAGGGGGAGGGGTGAGAGAGAAAGATAGATCAAGCATGACTGAATGCTGGAGTGGACTCGATGGGCCGAATGGTCCAATTCTGCTCCTCTGACTGATGAACAGCACCTTACCCTCGGAGAGCGGTACTGCAACCAAAGATACTGGAGGAGCTATGGGATGTTTGGCTGCTACTGTGACCTTCTCAATGTATCCAATGTCAGTCATCCGTTGTTGCCAATGAGAGGCAGGGGGCGGGCGTTTCCGCTGTGGCCGGGCAGCTTGTTGGATGCATGATGCCGTCAATGGGGAGGTTGCCTTGCACTGTCGAAGAGGAAAAAATAATCCGTGTGGACTAATCCAAGCTCTTTTCCTCCCTGCATTGATCGTTGGTCTAATTTTTAACCGCCCCGACGATCTGTGTAACCAGCAAGATGAAGGACGTTGAGTTAAGAGGCATGGTCTCCGCGCATACAATTCTTATCCTCTCGGTCCTCTTTGCCACTTTTGCACCTTCCTTGTTTCTGGATGACTTTTCTATCATTGGGACGCACCTGCTGTGGCTGTGCATTTGCTCTGCTACCGTGGCGGCTGTTAGCATCATTGTGCATTCACTGCTGGAAATGAACGCTGTACCGAACAAAAAGAATTCTTTCAGTCACAAGGTAAGATTGTTATATTCGAATCGCACATTGGAAAACGGCGCATTTTGTTTTAAATATTTAATGTTCTCTATTTTTTTTGCCAGCTCTCAAAGACCATGAAGTCCTGTTTGTTATTCTTGACTTCCTGTTTAATGTTTCACGGGATTATCGTACTATATGGAGCACCATTACTAGTGTAAGTAGATTTTTAAGACTTGTATGCTGCAAAAGTCCTTGCAATTCGAAAGAAAAGATGTAGATGCGTTTGATCTCCATTTGTTTTGAAAGGAGTAAAGAAATCTATGTAGGCCCTATGTAGTAAGTAAGGAAATCAATGTAAGATCCCCAATTTCAGATACAGATGGTATAAAATAGGGGGATTGTACGTAAGGTCATCGGGTCAAAGGGCATGACACACGGAGCAGCTCAATCCATCTGGAGGACATGGCAACTTCCTGCACACACAGTTAACACACGAAACGCGTACTTTCTTACCTGTTTAAAAACCGCCGAAATGGTACATTTTTGCTCTGTAAATAATTGTGGAGGGTGACCGAGCGCTCTGAACCAAATGCTCTAGTATCTTTGCTCTGAACCCGAGCACCAAGGTGTAAACAGCCGAAGGAGCACATCCCTCGGGACAGCCCCCACTCTCCCCCCAGGGTCAGCGCTGTCCGGCCACGGCCGCCCTCCGCCCACCCTCCCCCTGTGCGGCCGCACTGTCACGGGCTGTGGTTCTGCAGCACCCACACACATGACCAGGTGGAGCGGGGCCACGACTCCTGGCAGCGGACACACGGGGAATAAAACCCATCTGCAGCAGAGTTGGGGACAGTCTGGTCCCTCCGCCCACCCAGAGTCACTGACCCCCAGCCCCCCACCGAGCACACCCCCACCACCGACCACCCCCATTGACCACCCGGCAACATCCCCGTCAGCTGCAGCAGAGTTGGGGACAGTCTGGTCCCTCCGTCCACCCAGAGTCACTGACCGCGCTGATCAGCACCCTGACCCCCCCCCCCCCCACCATCCCCCTACCACGCTCCCCCCCAACCGCGCTCCCCCTGGACCACCCGGCAACATCCCTGTCAGCTGCAGCAGAATTGGGGACAGTCTGGTCCCTCCGCCAACCAGAAACATAGAAACATAGAAATTAGGTGCAGGAGTAGGCCATTCGGCCCTTCGAGCCTGCACCGCCATTCAATATGATCATGGCTGATCATCCAACTCAGTATCCCGTACCTGCCTTCTCGCCATACCCTCTGATCCCCTTAGCCACAAGCGCCACATCTAATTCCCTCTTAAATATAGCCAATGATCTGGCCTCGACTACTCTCTGTGGCAGAGAGTTCCAGAGATTCACCACTCTCTGTGTGAAAAAAGTTCTTCTCATCTCGGTTTTAAAGGATTTCCCCCTTATCCTTAAGCTGTGACCCCTTGTCCTGGACTTCCCCAACATCGGGAGCAATCTTCCTGCATCTAGCCTGTCCAACCCCTTAAGAATTTTGTAAGTTTCTATAAGATCCCCTCTCAATCTCCTAAATTCTAGAGAGTATAAACCAAGTCTATCCAGTCCTTCTTCTTAAGACAGTCCTGACATCCCAGGAATCAGTCTGGTGAACCTTCTCTGCACTCCCTCTATGGCAATAATGTCCTTCCTCAGATTTGGAGACCAAAACTGTACGCAATACTCCAGGTGTGGTCTCACCAAGACCCTGTACAACTGCAGTAGAACCTCCCTGCTCCTATACTCAAATCCTTTTGCTATGAAAGCTAACATACCATTCGCTTTCTTCACTGCCTGCTGCACCTGCATGCCCACTTTCAATGACTGGTGTACCATGACACCCAGGTCTCGCTGCATCTCCCCTTTTCCTAGTCGGCCACCATTTAGATAATAGTCTGCTTTCCTGTTTTTGCCACCAAAATGGATAACCTCACATTTATCCACATGATACTGCATCTGCCAAACATTTGCCCACTCACCCAGCCTATCCAAGTCACCTTGCAGTCTCCTAGCATGCTCCTCACAGCTAACACTGCCCCCCAGCTTAGTGTCATCCGCAAACTTGGAGATATTGCCTTCAATTCCCTCATCCAGATCATTAATATATATTGTAAATAGCTGGGGTCCCAGCACTGAGCCTTGCGGTACCCCACTAGTCACTGCCTGCCATTGTGAAAAGGACCCGTTTACTCCTACTCTTTGCTTCCTGTTTGCCAGCCAGTTCTCTATCCACATCAATACTGAACCCCCAATGCCGTGTGACTTTAAGTTTGTATACTAATCTCTTATGTGGGACCTTGTCGAAAGCCTTCTGGAAGTCCAGATACACCACATCCACTGGTTCTCCCCTATCCACGCTACTAGTTACATCCTCGAAAAATTCTATAAGATTCGTCAGAGTCACTGATCGCTCTGCATCGTCCTTCCTCAAATTAGGAGACCAAAACTGCACACAATACTCCAGGTGTGGTCTCACTAGGGTCCTGTACAACTACAGAAAGACTTCTTTACTCCTATACTCAACTCCTCTTGTTATGAAGGCCAACATGCCATTCGCTTTCTTCACTGCCTGCTGTACCTGCATGCTTACTTTAATTGACTGATGAACAAGGACCTCCAGATCCCGTTGTACTTCCCCTTTTCCCAACTTGACCCACTAGGAGCGCCGCATGAAGGCTGCCTCTGCCTACAGTCTGTCCGTTTTTTCCACCTTTTTTTAATTTTTAATTTTGTTTAAAAGTATGTTGTGGAGGTTTCTTTAGTTTATCCATGTGGGGAAGGGGGGTAGGGTAAGGGGGAAACTGTCTCCCAGCAGACCAGTGTATTCACTGCAACCGGATGAGTCAACAGATGTTGCCTCGTTCCCAACTGCTAGTCTACGTTCGTTACCCCGACGGAGAAACCAAGAAGGAGGAGTACCTGTTCTCGGAGCCGTTGGCCACTACCACTTGGGGAGAAGATGTGTTCAGAATGCTGGAAGCCATCCTCATCAAACATAAGCTTGGCTGGGAACGCATTGTCTGGGTGTGTACAGATGGGGCACCTTCCGCGGCCGGATGCAGATCTGGCTTCAAAGCTTTCGTGAAGGATGTCACTCCCCATGTCTCCTTCACCCACTGCATGATACATCACCATGCTTTAGAGATGAAGACTCTCCCTCCTGGCCTTCGAGAAGTGCTTTCAGATGTGGTGAAGATTGTGAACCATATTCGAGGGAGCGCAACAAACTCCAGAATCTTCAAAGCGATGTGTGAAGAAATGGGAGCCGATTGCACTGTTTTGATATTCCACACAGAGGTGCGATGGCTTTCACGTGGTAAAGTTCTCAATCGTGTGATTCAACTTCGAGAGGAAATAGCGCTGTTCTTGGAGGGTGTACCGAGAAGGAGAATCAGCTTAATGAAAAGATGCAGGATGAACTGTTCGTGATGAAGGTTGCTTATTTGGCTCTCTTCTTCGCCGAGGTGAATTCCTTAAACCTCCCAATGCTACACACGGCTCGTGACAAAGTGGCAGCGTTCAGGAGGAAGATTCAACTTTACCAGAGAAGAGTCCAGGACGGTGACACGACTATCTTCCCTGAGATGACGACTCTCCAGATGTTGAATGCCACTTCCACGAGGAGATCTCAACCCACCTTCTGGCAATTAGTGAAGCCATCGAACGTTACTTCCCCGGACTGGACGACCGCTCTCGTGAGGAGTGGATCGTCCGACCCTTTTCCATTGAAGACGGTGCCATCAACGATACTGACGTGGCTGCAAAGGTTGAATTTTACTGAATTCGTGAAGATGCGCAGCTCAAGAGTGTCTTCATGGAACAAGAGCTCGCCACGTTTTGGCTGAAAGTGAAGGAATGTCCTGTTCTTTCGAAGAGGGCCCTGACCCTATTGGCCCAGTCCCCCTCAACCTATCGCAGTGAGGCTGGATTCTCAACCATGGTAACTCTGAAAACGAAGGCACGCAATAGGCTTGTGATCAACGCTGACATGAGGTGCTGCCTGTCGAGCATTCGTCCTCGGTTTGATTGCCTGATGGCTGTGAAACAATTTCAGCCATCCCATTGATTGAGGATTGGCAGACATGTTTTAATAAATAGGGCCTTTTTTTCATTTTTTGTTTCAGGGGTCACGGTACTGACCAAGAATGTCTGATGGGGTCGTGGGACCAAAAAGGTTAAGAACCACTGGTGTAGATAGACACAAAAAGCTGGAGTAACTCAGCGGGACAGGCAGCATCTCTGGAGAGAAGGAATGGATGATGTTTCGGGTCGTGACCCTTCCTCAGACTCGACCCGATTCCTTCTCCAGAGATGCTGCCTGTCCTGCTGTTGCTCCAGCTTTTTGTGTCTATCTTCGGTATAAACCAACATCTGCAGATTGCACATTGATCAATGTAAGTAGATTTAAAGATTAGAAGAATAAGATGAGATCCCATTGAACTGACCAAATTGTTAAAGTGCTTTGACATCCTAGATACAGTGAGGATGTTGCTGATGACTGAGAGCTTTGGAGAGGTGCAGAGTTGGTTTTCCTGAATGCTGCATGGATTAGAGAGTGCCAACTACAGGGAGAGGTTGGATAGAAGTGGATTGTTTTCTCTGGAATGTCAGAGGTTGAGGGGAGACTTGATAGAAGTATATAAAATTCTGAGAGGCATCGATAAGGTAGGCAGTCAGATGATTTTTCCCAGTGGAAATCTCCCAACACTAGAGGACATAGCTATAAGGTTAGTGAGGGAAAGTTTAATGGAGATGTGCCAGGCAAGATTTTTACAGAGAGTAGTGAGGGCCTGGAACATATTGCCAAGGGAGGTGGTGGAGGCAGGTATTATAGTGGTGTTTAAGGCTTTTAGAGAGGCACATGGAAGTGCAAAGAATAGAGGGATATGGATCATGTACAGGTAAATGATATCAGTTTAACTTGGCATCATGTTCACCACAAATGTGGGCCGAAGAGCCCATTCCTGTGCTGTGGAGTTCTATGTTCCATGTGCAGTTTCTTGCGTCTGCAGCTGTTCTTTATTGCGTTCAACCATTTCCAACTGCATATTTGCAGCTTTTGTTTCCTTTTTCACAATATTATATTAAAGAAGTTGGCAATGATTCCAAAGCCACGTGGAATCCATCGTGTTTGTGTTAACATTCCTCTCATAATTACTAATTACAAATCTGATGACAAGTTTATCTACTTCTGTCTGTCATTGTTTAGTGTAAAACTGTGTAGTTATGCCAATGGCTTTGCCTAACAGTAATTTCAAATAAATTGACCTCCTTTCGAAGTAGCTCCATTATAATGCTGAAGCACACCAGTGTTTTTCTTGCTGTTGTCAATTCTAATCAGGGGCAGCCAAAAGAAATAAAGGGAAATGGGATTTGTGCCGGAAACTGAAATGTCATTTAAAATTCCTGGGAGTTAATGTTTTTTGGGACGTGTCCTGAGCCCAGCACGATGTTATCATGAAAAGTGCGGGCAGTGCTTTTACTTTCTTAGAAGTTTAAAGAGATTTGGCATATCACTGAATAATCTATCAAACATCTACATGTGTAGGAAAGAACTGCAGATGCTGGTTTAAATCGAAGGTAGACACAAAATGTTGGTGTAACTCAGCAGGACAGGCAGCATTTCTGGAGAGAAGAAGGGTCTCGACTCGAAATGTCACCCATTCCTTCTCTCCAGAGATGCTGCCTCTCCAGCTGAGTTACTCCAGCATTTTGTGTCTATCTTTGATATCTGTAGAAAGTCTCCCGATTCATTGCGTCATAGCCTAGTATGAGAATTCCACCGCGCAGGAGCACAAGAGACTACAGAGAGTGGTGGACTCGGCTTCGTTCCATCACAGGCACAGACTTCCCTGACCTTTGAATGCGTCTGCATGGGGCACTGCCACAAGACGGTGGCATTTGCCATCAAGGATCCCCACCATCCGGGGCATGCCCTCTTCCCGCTGTGACTGTTCGACAGGAGGTACAGAAGCCTGCAGTCCCACACCACCAGGTTCAGGAGTGGCTACATCGCTGGAAACACCAAGTTCTTGAATAGATTTGCTTAACCCTAGTGGTGCACCTCTGTTGCAGAACACTATGCACAGCCTCTTGCACCACCATGGACTTGCTTTTCAATTTTAAATTGCACTAATTACTTTTTTTGCATTAATCTTTCTTTTCACTGTCTGGTAGAATTTGTATAACTTGTGTTTTTGTGTTGTCTGAGTCGCTGTGCCTGCAGTGCTGCAACAAGCATGATTTTCATTGCACCTGTACCTCACCATACTTGTGCATATGTCAATAAACTCAACTTGATTTGGCCATAGGAAAGATCGAACCGATGTATGGGGCTGAATGACTTGTCCTATTACTTAAATGGGGCCAGCCAAGCTTGGAGAAAACTGAAGGAGAGAAGGAAAGATAACGTTTGGCATTTTCACTGTGTCTTTTTGCAGTATTTATACACAAATCTTAAGTATTTTGTTCAGTTTGGGCTCCCTTTTATCTATCAGATTCTAACCTGATTACAGATATATTCAGAAGAAACTTTGTTTTACAGTTTGTGTGCTTGTGAAATAAAAAAATTTCTGTGCCTCAGGCAAATCCCCACTCATTATTTGACATTGTGCACCACGAATTTCACTTTGTAGTGTGTTTGGAACACTTTACATTCCTATTTTACAGCTATGATAACTCTACCTAATTTCAGGAAATGTCCGGGTATGAATCTCAAAACCTGGTCTCGTAAAGACTTGACTGGGCTATACTTTAAATGCAATGACAAAATATGTTGATAAACACATGAAGAGTGTTTGATGGCACAGAGCCTGTACTCGCTGCAGTTTAGAAGAATGAGGGGGAACCTCATTGAAACGTACAGAATAGTGAAAGGCTTGGATAGAGTGGATGTGGAGAGAATGTTTCCACTAGTGGGAGAGTCTAGGACGAGAAGTCATAGCCTCCAAATTAAAGGATGTTCGTTTAAGATGGAGATGAGGAGGAATTTTATTAGTCAGAGGGTGGTGAATCTGTGGAATTCTTTGCCACGGAAGGCTGTGGAGGCCAAGTCTGGATATTTTTAAGGCAGAGATCAATAGATTCTTGAGGTTACGGGAAGAAGGCAGGAGAATGGGGGAGGAGGGAGGGGGTCAGACATGATTGAATGGCGGAGTAGACGATGAGCCGAATGGCCTAATTCTGCGCCTGTCACTTATGATCTTATGAAGTCACCTATCATAAAAGAGTTTGTCATGCAAAATTTTGTATTTTACAGGTCCTTCAAGGAGACTTTTTTATTTGCTGTTCTATTATCAACCTTCACAACATTTCGATGCCTATGTGTACGGGGACCCAATGTGCAGGCATGGATACGTGTCTTCAGTAAAAACGGGTAAGCAACAAAGTATGTAGAATTGATTAGCTTTCATTGTGGCTTTTTGGAAGAAAACCAGACCAGTGTGATTATTTTACATTCCACAGGCGCTGTTACCCCAATGATCTGAATAATAATTTCTAACCTCCTGTTCCCTCCCCTCTTCTTTCAGTCTGAAGAAGGGTCCCGACCCGAAACGTCACCCATTCTTTTTCTCCAGGGATGCTGCCTGACCCACTAATTTACTCCAGCACTTTGTGTCTATCTGAATAATCAAAGTAGTTTCCACAGCACAGATCCAAGGACAGTCAAAAAATTGGGGAATTAGGTAATTCAGACCACAATGTTCACAGTGATGCTCTGCCAAAGCAATTTTCTTGTCCAATTGGTCCTTCATATTCATGCAAAATTTTATTTGCTGCATTTTATGCAATGGGACCTGCCTCCACCATATCTGCAATTACTTCTTCCATCCACACGCAATGTAAAAGTAATTATCCATTTCATTCCCTATTCATTTGCCCTTAAAGCTGTAGAAGACACCTGCAACAAAGAGAACAACCTCCAGAGCTGCCAAGTAATATGGATTTTATGTATTTTGTACGGAAATGCGATTAGAATACGGATATACGATTTTGTGTTGTTAAATACAGATTTTAAATACGGAGTTCAGTTCAGCCTGAAGAAGGTTCTCAACCAGAAACATCACCCATTCCTTCTTTCCAGAGTCGCTGTCTGTCCCGCTCCAGGTTTAAACAGCGCAGTCAGTATAACGCGTGGGAATTTAAACGAAGAGCTGTCGGCTACAGCGCTATGGGTTCTAAAAATAGCGCTACCAGCTGGAGCGATATGGGCTTTACACATAGAACTATGGGCTTTACACATAATGCTATGGCCACAGCGCTATGGGTCACAGACTGTTCAGGAAAATTCTCGTATAACAATGAGTCTTTGGAATTCTCTTTCACAGTGGTAGTTGACCCTTTGATTTTTCAGGCAGTGGTAGAATTCTGGATGCCTAGTGGTGAAAGGTTACCAGTGGGATTGCAGTTACATTGGGATTGGCCTTGATTTTACAGAACGGTTTGTGGGCTCAAGGGGAGAGGAGGAGTGTGGAGAGAGGGAGGGGTGGAGAGGATGGAGGGAGAGAGGGAGAAGGAGAGAGGGAGGAAGGGAATAAGAGGGAGGGAGAAAAAAAGGGAGTTGGAGGGAAAGGGGAGAAAGGGAGAGAAAAAGGGAGGGCGAGAGGGATGGAGGGAGGGGAGAGAGAGGAAGGAGGGAGAAGGGAGAAAGAGAGAGGGAGAGGGAGGCTTCCAAAATGGCTTCTACATCATCATCTGGTGCTAAAAGCAGGAAGCAGCCATTCAAACTGCAGTATACAAAGAGATAGCAATGAATGCACTGTCAAGTAAGGTGCGTAGACGACTTGTACTCTTACATGAGTATGACTGCACATAAAAAAGAAAAAAACATTCAGCAAAATGGTACTGCGCAAAAATACTGATTTCCTCAGCAAAATACTGATTTTCAGGTACTAGAATACTGAAATGCCCTGACAAAACTCGGCAGCTCTGAACCTCCCACTATCTACTCTGTCCAGACTCCTCATCACTTTATATGTCTGGATGTGTATGCTTCTAACAATAGACACTTAGTGATAAAATAAAAGAGGGCTTCTGTAACATTAACATTTAGCAAGCAGTAAATGAGATAGAGCGGGATTGTTTTTAGAGGTTATAGGTCAGGAAAAAAATTATTAACCCAGTATTGAAAAGTACAGAAGTGTAGTACATCTCACTTGGCTGATCTAAATTTTATTAATATTTTCAGAGAAATTAGATTACCTATTGAAAAAATTGTGCTATGTAATCCAAGTAAGTGGTGCTTACCATCATTTCTGCACGGTCAGAAAATGATTCAGGAATATAAAACTGGGATGTGAAAATGAAAACAGGGATGTAATGCTGAGGCTTTATAAGATATTAGTCAGACTGCATTTGTGGTATTGTGAGTAGTTTTGGGTCTCATAGGAGGGTGTGCTGGTGTTGCAGAAGGTTCAGAGGAAGTTTACGAGAATGATCCCGGGGATGATTAGGTTAATGTGTGTTTAGTGCTTGACAACTCTAGGCCTCTACTTGCTGGAGTTTAGAAGAATGAGGGGAGCCTCATTGAAATGTATCGAATAGTAAAAGGCCTGGATGTGGAGAGGATGTTAGACCACCAGGGGCGCCGGGGAGATGGCCAGCCCTGCCAGCAGTCGGTTCGTTATTTTCATCTTTTGTTATTTTTAGTGTTCGTTAAAAGTTTGATTTTATGTGGGGGAGGGGGGGGGGGATCGGGGATCGGGGGGGAAACTTTTTTTTCAAGTTCTTACATTCCCGGAGACGTAATCAAGTTTCGGATCACATTCTCCGCGCTCTGCGGCCTACCATTGCTGGAGCTGGAAGCCTCCTCGGACTGTCTTCAGCCCCACCGCGGGGCGCGAACTTAGCATCAGAGTGGATCCCTTGCCTGGGATCGCTCCCACTGCGGCCTGCGGACTTACCATCAAGGGCTCACAGTCTCGGGTGAAGCTAGTCGGGAGTTCCAACACCGCAGAAGGTTCGACCAGTCCCGACGCGAGGTTTGATCACCCGGCGTGGGGAGCTGACAACCCGCCGATGTGGGACCTGAACGCCTCAACGCAGAGGGCCCGAACGCCACCGGCTACGGGAGTCAAGATCATCCCGTTAACGGGGGCTCGAGGCCCCCGACCAAGGAAGAACATAAGGGAAGAACTTGAACTTTTTTTCGCCTTCCATCACAGTGAGGAATGTGTAGTGGTGGATGTTCATGTTAAAATGTGTTTTTGAGTCTTGCTTTTAATTGTATGACTGACCTGGCCAGTGAAATTCCTCATATGTTGCAAAACATACTTGGCAAATAAAATCTGATTCTGATGTTTCCAATAGTGGGAAAGTCAAGGAATCGAAGCAATTACCTCTGTGTAGAGCCACAGGAGATGGGCAAGATCCTCAACAAGCATTTCTCCTCTGTTTTTACCGTGGAGAAAGACAGGGGGATGTGCGATCTTGAGGTAGTCACTGAAAATGTGTTGAGAGGAGTCCGTTTTATGGTCGCAGATGTGCTGAAGATCCTGACGTATGAAGATAGACAAATCTCCCGGGCCTGAACAGATATATCCAAGGACACTGTGGGAAGCTAGAGATGAAATTGCAAGGGCCCTTGCAGAGATTTGAATCATCGTTTAATACAGGCGAGGTTTCAGAAGTGTAGCGACACGACAGGAAGACTGGAAGACTGGATGGAGGGGAATATTGTGTCTCTGTTCAAGAAGGGCTGCAGGGAAAAGGCTGGGAACTACAGGCCAGTAAGCTTAACATCTGTGGTCGGAGTTACTGAGGGATACGGAGAGTATTCGGAGGGATAGGATATACATGGGCTTAGATGGACAAGGGCAGATTAGGGATAGTCAACATAATTTTGTGCCTCTGTGTGGAGGATGTGTCTCACGAATCTGAGTTTTTTGAGGGTGTGACCATGAAGGTAGACATTGTGTACATGGATTTTAGTATGGCATTTGACAAGGTTCCAAGTGTAGGCTGCTCTGGAAGGTTAGATCCTATGGGATTCAGGGAGAAATAGCTGAATGGATAGAAAATTGGCTTCATGAAAGGAATCAGAGGGTGATGGTGGAAGGTTGCTTTTCAGACTGGAGGCTTGTGCCTTGTGTGTGTCAGGGCCCGGGTCCTGGGCCCATTGCTGTTTGTCATCTATATCAATGAGAAAGTACTTGCCACGGTTAGCAAGTTTGCAGATAACACAAAAGTAGATCGTGAAGATGGTTGTTAAAAATTGCAGCAGGACCTTGATCGGTTGAGCAGGTAGGCTGAGGAATCTAATAGAGAAATGTGAGGTGTTACATTTTGGGACCAATAGCATGGGCAGAACCTACACGGTGAACGGTAGGACTCTGGGGAGTGTTGTGGAGCAGATGAATCTAGGTACATGGTTTGTTGAAAGTGGTATCACAGAGAGATGGGGTGGTCAAAAAGGCTTTTGGCACATTGGCTTTCATCAGTCAGATCATTGAGTATAGAAGTTGGAAGGTCATGTTGCTGGTGTATAAGACGTTGGTGAGGCCGCATTAAACTAATTTTCATCTTTGGGCACCATGTTACAGGAATGATGTTGGCAAGTTGTAAAGGGTGCAGAGAAGATTTATGAAATGTTGCCAGGACTCGAAGCCTCAGTTATAGGGAGAGGTTGAGCAGGCTAGGATTATTTCTTGGAGTGCAGGAGGATGAGGGGTGATCTTAAAGAGGTGGACAAAATCATGAGAGGAATAGAGCAGGTAGATGCACAAAGTCTCTTGCCCAGAGTAGGGGCCTCGAGAACCAGAGGACATAAGTTTAAGGTGAGGGGGGGAAATTTTAATAGAAACGTGAGGGGTAACCTTTTCACGCAAAGTGTGGTAGGTATATGGAATAAACTGCCGGAGGAGGTATTTGAGGCAAGGACTATTGGAACATTTAAGAAACATTTAGACTTTCATGGATAAGAGGTTCAGAGGGATATGGGCAAATGCAGGCAGGTCGGACTAGTGTAGATAGAACATGATGGCCCATGCAGGGCTCTCACTTAACTTTTTTCTCTGTGTCCAGCTGGGCAACCTAGGCAGCTTTTTAGGTTGCCAAATGACAGTTTAGGTGGTCATTTAATACGGCTTGTATGACGCGTGCGATAATGTGCTCGGACGAAATGCGTAGTTACCAGTCGGAATTATGTTCAATGAAGCATTCACATATTATTTCTACTTCAAATAAAGTCACAAACTAAACATATTCACGAATCAAGACATGGTATATATCACAATGACATGCAGCAAAATTATAATACAGTATATACAGTATCTCAACTCTTTTTACACATTGCAATGAATGCAATTTCTATTATTTCCACTTCCAAACAAAAATGTGGTTGGATTATTCAGCGTATGACCAACCTCGGTGAGACCAAGCACAGGCTTGGTGATTGCTTCGCGCAACACCTCCACTCAGTTCGCAGTAACCAACCTGATCTCCCGGTGGCTCAGCACTTCTACTCCCCCTTCCATACCGAATCCGACCTTTCTGTCCTGGGCCTCCTCCATGGCCAGAATGAGGCCCACTGCAAATTGGAGGAACAGCAGCTCATATTTTGCTTGGGTAGTTTACACCCCAACGGTATGAACATTGGCTTCTCCAATTTCAGGTAGTCCTTGCTTTCTCCCTCCTTCCCCGCCCATTCCCAGCTCTCCCACAGCCTACTGTCTCCGCCTCTTCCTTTCTTTCCCCCTCCCCACCCGACATCAGTCAGAACAAGGGTCTCGACCCGAAATGTTGCCTATTCCTTTGCTCCATGGATGCTGCCTCACCCGCTTATTTTCTCCAGCTTTTTTGTCTACCAACGGGATCCCACCACTGGCCACATCTTCCCATCTCCTCCCCAGTCTGCTTTCCGCAGAGACCACTCCCTCCGTAACTCCCTGGTCAATTCGTCCTTTCCCACCCAAACCACCCCCTCTCCTGGCACTTTCCATTGCAACCGTAGGAAATGCTACACTTGTCGCTTTACCTCCCCCCTTGACTCCATTCAAGGACCCAAGCAGTCTTTCAGGTGCGGCAGAGGTTCACCTGCACCTCCTCCAACCTCATCTATTGCATCTGCTGCCCTCGGTGACAGCTGCTCTACATCGGTGAGACCAAACGTAAGCTTGGTGATTGCTTTGTCCTCATCTCCGCTCGATTCGCAATAACCAACCTGATCTCCTGGTGGCTCAGCACTTCAACTCCCCCTCCCATTCCGAATCCAACCTTTCTGTCCTGGGCCTCCTCCATGGCCAGAGTGAGATCCACAGTAAATTGGAGGAGCAGCACCTCATATTTCGCTTGGGCAGTTTACACCCCAGCGGTATGAACATTGACCTCCAATTTCAGGTAGTCCCTGCTTTCTCCTCCCCTTCCCAGCTCTCCCTCAGTCCACTGTCTTCGCCTCTTCCTTTCTTCTTCCCGCCTCCCCCCTCACCCTCACATCAGTCTAAAGAAGGGTCTTGCCCCGAAACATTGCCTATTTCCTTCGCTCCATAGATGCTGCCTCACCCGCTGAGTTTCTCCAGCATTTTTGTCTACCCATTCACACAAGTTCTGTTATCCTACTTTCCTCACCCACTCCCTACACATTAGGGGCAATTTTACAGAGTCAAGTTAACCTACAAAGACAATGCGTCTTTGGGATGTGGGAGGAAACGCACACGCTTGCAGGGAGAATGTGCAATTCAACACAGACCGTGCCTGAGGACAGGATCGAACACAGATCCCTGGCATCTGAGGCAGCAAGTCCACCAGCTGTGCCACTATATTTTGATTTCCAACACACAAAAAATTATACGTTGATAACTTTGGTTACTAAAAAAAAGAAACTATCCATTTTCAGTCTTAAATCTCTAAGTGACGCTATGTCCCCTTTTACAGCTACTGTATGTTTTAATTCAGTTCAAGACAATGGGGCAGTACATTGGCCATAAGGTTGCCGCCTGTGTGCGGCATAAACTGTGTGTCTATGCCGTGAGTGACTAAACTGTGAGTCTCCGTCGTGCTGAGTGAACCGTGAGTCTATGCCATGCTGAGTGAACTGTGAGCCCACCAGCCGTGAGTGACTGAACTGCGAGTCCACCAGCCGTGACTGACTGAACTGCGAGTCCACCAGCTGTGACTGACTGAACTGCGAGTCCACCAGCCGTGACTGACTGAACTGCGAGTCCACCAGCCATGACTAACTGAACTGCGAGTTCACCAGCCTTGACTGACTTAACTGCGAGTCCACAGCCGTGAGTGACTGAACTGTGAGTCCAAGAATCCATTCGGCCCAAAATGTCCATCCTAGCCCTCTGGAAACCAGTCCCTTTGGCCCACAACACCCATCCTAGCGCTCCAGAAAGCACCGCCCACCCCCCCCCCCCCCCCCCCCCCCCCCCACTGGCCATCAATATTGGAATTGGTAGAGAGGTGGAATATTGTGTTGGGGGACCAGCCCTTCCATGTGAGAATGAGACCCAACAGGTCCCACTTAAGGGCCTGTCCCACGAGCATGCAACTCCATGCGGCAAGCGCGACCTAAGCGACTCCATGCGGCAAGCGCTACCTAACGTGGTCGCTTGAGCCGTAGGGCCACTTGGGGCCGGTCCCACTTCGATTGCCGGAGTCATATGGAGTTGTGCGGAGCTGGTCCCGGCATTGCGCAGGGCTCCGACAAACTTACCGCGTTCAAAAATTCCGCGCAGCAATGGCCTGCCGGCTCGCAGCCGCCTCGACGCCGTACGTCACGCGCGAAATTCCCGCGGACTTCGCTCGCACTTCATGTCACTCACTCGACCTCCGCGCGGCCCCCGCTTCTGGTTGGGTCGCGCTTGCTGCATGGAGTCGCTTAGGTCGAGCTTGCCGCATGGAGTCGCATGCTCGTGGGACAGGCCCTTTAGTCTAATAAATTGGAACTCCCAGTTTCAGAAACAATTGTCTTTTGGAATTCACAAAGAAGTAAGGACTCGAGGTTTACTTTTAAAGATGTGTTTAGTAATTAATTCAAAGACGTATAGCATTTGATACATTTCGGTAATATGGAGGCGGTTACAATGTTTAAAAGACATTTAGATGGGTACATGGATCGGGAAGATTTAGAGAAATAATGTAACAAAATAGGACTGGCCCTGCTAGGTGCCTAGGTTGGCAAGGATGATTTGAGCCAAAGGGCGTGTTTCCATGTTGTACAAATCTATAACTTTTTATTAACATCAGTTACTGATGCTTAATGGTGAAGTTAACTTGAATAGGTTAATCATTAATGGGGTAAATCTCTTAACTGCAGCTTCTATGTACATTTCAGATTGCGTAGCCAGGGCCTAGCAAGCAGCAAGATAGTTGGATGCCAATAAAATCTCCTGTCATTACTGAACAGGTAGAATGTCAATTTGATTGAAGGTTTCAAAGGGATAAAAACTTTTGCTGGTGAGGGCACCCTAGTTGATTGTTTGCATGGTCTTCAATGAGATTTTTGACCAGGCCCCACATGAGGTATTTAAAATTAGTTATTTTTCAAATTAAAGAGTTCAGGGGAATCACATACTTTAATAATAATAATAATGGATGGGATTTATATAGCGCCTTTCTAATACTCAAGGCGCTTTACATCGCATTATTAATTCACTCCTCAGTCACACTCGGTGGTGGTAAGCTACTTCTGTAGCCACAGCTGCCCTGGGGCAGACTGACGGAAGCGTGGCTGCCAATTCTGCGCCTACGGCCCCTCCGACCACCACCAATCACTCACACACATTCACACACATTCACACACAGGCAAAGGTGGGTGAAGTGTCTTGCCCAAGGACACAACGACAGTATGCACTCCAAGCGGGATTCGAACCGGCTACCTTCCGGTTGCCAGCCGAACACTTAGCCCATTGTGCCATCTGTCGTCCCGATATTGTCACATGTACTTGGGTACGGTGAAATTCTTTGCGTTTGCATACAGTACACAAAGTGCGCAAAGAGTCGCCACGCCTCTGGCGCCAACAAAGTTACAAAGTACTCAGAGTAGGGGAAAAACAGGAGATCATTCTGAATATCAGCCGTGACAGAATAGAAAACAGCCCTAGTTGTACGTTACTCCCAAAACACCTTTACAAGGTGGTCATCTGAAGCTGTTCAGTCTAGGGTTTCACTGTGTTTTGGGTGGCACGGTTGCGCATCAGTAGAGATGGTGCCTTACAGTGCCAGAGACCCGAGTTCAATCCATACTACACTTCTGTCTGTCTGGAGTTTGTACGTTCTCCCCATAACCTGCATGGGTTTTCTCCGGCCGTTCCGGTTTCCTCGCACACTCGGAAGAAGTACAGGTTTGTAAGCTTTGGTTATATTGTAAATTGTCCCTCGGGCGTATAGGATAGTGTTAGTGTACGGGGATAGCTGGTCGCTGGCACTCGGTGTGCCAAAGGGCCTGTAACCGCCCCGTAACTAAACTAAATCTTTATGGCAAAGATAGGCACAAAAAGCTGGAGTAACTCAGCGGGTCAGACAACATCATTGGAGAAAGGGATAGGTGACCTTTCGGGTCGAGACCCTTCTTCAGAATGAGAGTGTGGGGCAGTTTATGGCAATTTGCAGCACAGTTTTTGATGTTAGTGGCAGGTTTTGTGTCGCCTCTGCTTGTGTAGTGGATAGATGTATATAACACCTCTCTCTTTGAGGAAGGATGTTCTTCTCAAGCCTGGATAGGCGCTGAACTGACAAGGGCCTTTGTCCCATGGAAGTGCCCTCCACACAAATTCTTGCGGTTTAGGATAAATGAAAAAGATTAATAATGTTGAGTGACCTTTTCATTATCCTACCTTTGATGGGAGGCAGAGGGGATTACAATTTGGTGGTGGAGTGTTGAGAGGGGGAAGGGATGTGGATAGAATCTTGGTATTTGTGCATGTATGCAGATGCATGCAACTGGATAAGTGTCTCGGAGATGCCTATCTTGCCTTGATGTGTCTTGCAAAATCGTGAAATTACTTATGACATTCTTGAAATGGTAAATCATGGTCCGGGTGGAAACATCTCAGGCCACCTACTACCAGACTCTTCTAATTTAATACGCATCATTTCACTTGCAGGTCATCCACATAATGTATTGCATGTTGGGCTTAGAATGTAATCTCTGGTGCATTGGATAAATCAAAAGCAGATTGTATTATTGCCTTGCACAACACCCACGCGGTCCACTAAGTATGATTGAGTTTCTAATAGCTTGTGGTTTTAATTTTCCATTTGACTCCCACGTTATCCTCCTGTCTATAGTCTCTTGCACTATTCCAACAAAGTCCAACATAATCTTGAGGAGCCATTCCTAATTTTCTGTTTAGACATGTTGCAGCTCTCTAGCAGCTTCAGATTACCATTTTTTGCTGTTCTGTCGCAACTGGCCAATTCTGACGCAAGGCACTCCACATTAAATATTATCTCAATGTTTTCTCTCTTCAGAGATGCTACTGAGCTGCTGAGTTTTTTCTATCCTTTTCATTTCACATTCTGTGCTGCACCTTGGTGGGACCAGTCTGTTGCTGGAGGTGCTCCTTAGGTTGACCAGTGTATCATGGAGGGGGTAAGATGTATTGTCCAAGATGCTTCGCAGTTTGTGGAGCATCCTCCTTTCCGAGGAAGGTTTAGAGGAATAAGGGCCAAATGCAGGCAAATGGGGCTAGCTTAGATTGGCATCTTATTCAGCACGGACGAGTTGGGCTGAAAGGTCTGTTTCCGTGCTCACATTAAAAAAAAAATGTTTTTAATGCGTTGGAGGATTAATAGAATAACACCTGATAGTCCAATACTCAATTCCAGACTAACTGTAAATTACTGTAATTTAATTTTCTCACATATGCAACCTTTAATTACATCAGTTATTTGTGCAATAACTTGTCCAAAGACCATCATAAATGTTCCACAATTTCATAAGAAAACAAAATTGATAAAAATGTTCAAAACCAAATGAAATTCCTAATATGTGCTTCAGCCTTGGCCTCTCCACCAGCATGGGAACCAGGGCCCCAGTGAATGGAAGGGAATGCAAGAATCTACAGCCAGACAAATAGGATCTAGACTTTAAAGAAATAGCGCGGAAACAGGCCCTTCGGTCCACTGAGTATGGGCCATCCACGATCCCCATACACTAGCACTAGCCCGCACACTAGGGACAATTTGCTATTTTACCAAAGCCAATAAACCAACAAACCTAATTGTCTTTGGAGTGTGGGAGGAAGCCGGAGCACCCAGAGAAAACCTATATGGTCACAGAGAAAACATACAAACTTCGTACAGACAGCACCTGTAGTCAGGATCAAACCCGGGTCTCTAGCACTGTAAGGCAGCAACTCTACCACTGTGCCACCGTCGGCCCTATTTCTGAATAGATGGATTTCGGATTGTTGGAAGTTTATTGTGATCATAAATATGGCTGAAGTGATAATGATTTCATTGAAGGTCATCAGAGAGTCACTAACCAGGAAATTCACTAAAACAGAGCTACATGGAACTGCAGATGTTGGAACATTGAGCAAAACACAAAGTGCTGGAAGAACTCAGCAGATCAGGCAGCATCTGTGGAGAGAATGGACAGGAGACGTTTGGGTCGTGACCCTTCAGACTGATTGTAGTAGGAGTAAAGAGGCTGGAAAGGTGAGGTGGGAGTGGGACAAACCCTACACGGATAAGGTGGATACAGGCGAGGGAGATTTAGTTGGCAGATGGTTAGTCATTTGAACCAATAATTTAAGCAGGTTTGTGATACAACTGAGCATTGTGATGGGAGAAAATTTGAGAGAGTTCAGAGTGAATTTATATAGAAATGAGCAAAAATTGCTTTTACTATCTAAGGTTGTGTTTTAGTTTTCCCTTTGAATCATTTTATCAACACTGCCTAAGCATTGTCTCGCTGTGCTCAATAGGCTGTTTTGTGGTTTTATTCTCAGTACTTGGCCACTAGGGGGTGTATAGCCCACAGGGATCTAGTTATAAATATTATAAATATGTTCATTCTGAGGACTTATACAGCATAAATTGCACACAGAAATGACCAAAGTTTAGCACAGCATCAACATTGTTTTTAAATCCTTTGCTTTTATTTTTATTCATTCACTGGATGAGGACGTAGCTGATAATGTCACAATTTGTTATCAATCTCTTATTATCCTTGAATGCAGAATCTTTAAGGATCAACAGCATTGGTAGGTCTCGACATGCATATCAGTCAGACCAGATATGGATGGCAGATTTCCTTCATGGTTATTATTATTGAGCTTTTTTTATTAGAGGTCCAGATTAATTTAATTACTTGAAACTAAAATCCTCAGCCTGCACGATGGAGTTAGACTTTTATTTAGACTTTAGTAATACTGCGAGGAAACTACCCCTTCAGCCTACTGAGTCCACGCCGACCAGTGGCCACACCCATCCACTAGCACTATCCTACGCACTAGGTACCATTTACAATTACACCGAAGCCAATTAACCTACCAACCAACGTGTGATTTCCCTGCACCTGTAATCAGGATCTACCAGGATCTCTGGCGCTGTAAGGCAGCAACTTTACTGCTGTACCATGGTGCTGCCCCCGATCTGACCTTGTGTCTCTGTATCAACTATTCTGATGTCTGGCTGTTAGTACAGTAATGTAACCACTAAGCCTCTGCTCACTTTGCTGCCTACAGTATGAAAAAGTATATTCAATTAATTTTTGGCTTTTAAAAATTATGAATTGCTGATGCTCGATGGAGACAAATACTTTCTCCTTTATAATTTGCACGGCATACATGAAGTTTTATTGGCTAACTAATGGGCTCGGTGAGAGTGATTTGAGAGGGGCTCAGCAGTGGAAACTCTTGTCTGTGATGTCTGAACACCATCTGTCGGGAATAGTCTGCCATATTCAGATTTTTAAAACCTGCCCTTTTGTGCATTTTTTACAGTTAACTGTTTTTGTTGAAAAATTGCCTGCACAAATCAAGCGAGTTAAAACTTTCTTTGCGTTTTACAATCTACAAAGCAAACAAAGTGCTTGGCTGGAGTAGAAAAGAAACTGGAATTTTCACTGCATGTGTGATCCTTCATCCCAGGTTTTTTTTTCTTGCTTCCTTTGCTCAAGGCAAGAGCAGTCTATTAGTCCCAAGTAACTGAAGCTTTACTTGGGAGTAGAGCCAAGATGAGCAATTGAGCTGCCCCATTCTCACTGCAGGACAGCTGCTCATTGTTAATAACGGCATGCACATGAACAGCGAGAGAGCCGCACCACTTCCTGACTGAACAGCAGCAATTAGCAGAACCAAGGCGGGGGAGGAGATTGGGTGGGGGAGTTTGGGTGGAGGGAGTGAGTGGAGGGAGGAGTGAGAGGGGGCAGGAGGGTGAGGGTGAGAGAGACTGGCAGGGAGGGGGTGGGGAGGTGGGAGTGGTGTGGAGGGGACTGGAGGGGAGGGGGCAGAAGGTTGAGGTGGGAGAGGGTGGCTGGGAGGAGGTGGGTGGATGGGAGGGGTAGGGGTGAGAGGGAGGGGTGGAATGAGGTTGAATGGGGTGGATGGAGGGAGAGGGGGTTGGTTGGAATGGGCAGGGTGGATGATGGGGGGGGGGGGGGGGTCAGCATTCCCTGTTAACAAAATATGTCTTTGGTGGACATGAATTGTACCACCTGGTTACATTTAAAATATACATTTAAGTGAGTGATGTGTTGAAATTGAGTTGGCTCTTGTGCTTTGGACATCAGTATGAAGTTTTCATCTCTACACCTTCATGGGTTGTTAGTCAGGAGAGTGGAGAGGTAATAGTTCGGTGTGGACTTGTTAGTGCTGATCTTTCTTGGAGTTTACCAAGATGCCAGGTTTATAGTTTTCACTAAATTGAAGGTGAGTATTTTTATATGGTAATAATGTAAGAAGACATTTATTTTTGTTGATGAGACGATGGGATAGGAAATTTGGGTGCATTGTTGGAAAGAGCATGAAATAATGTTTCTGCACTTTAATAAGACAAAAAATAGAAAGACGTGCATCCCAATCATTTTGAATGATTTAGATCATGAGAAAATGCAGAGAATTTTAAAAGCGCTGGAATCGGGTCGAGTGAATTCTCGTCATTTATGTCTGGTTCTCTTTATACCTGTCTAGTCCAGGAATGTAAAGGCTATTGATAGTATTATGCTCTAACCTTGGAATAGTATAGCAAAGTACGGAGTCATGCATTTTGGTAATAAGAATAAAGACGCCGATTATTTTCTAAATGGAGAGAAAATCCAGAAAACGGAGGTACAAACGGACTTGTGAGTGCTGGTGCAGGACTCCCAAAAAGTTAATTTGCAAGTCAAATTGGTAGTAAAGAAGGCAAATTCAATGCTAGTATTTATATCAAGAGGACTGGAATACCAAAACACAGATGTAATGCTGAGGCTCTATAGGGCGCTGGTCAGGCCACATTTGAAGTACAGTGAGCAATTTTGGGCCCCATATCTATTTACAAGAATGATTCCAGGAATGAGTGGGTTAGCATATGATGCGTGCTTGACAGCACCAGGCCTCTACTTGCTGGAGTTTACAAGGTTGAGGGGGGACCTCATTGAAACTTACAGAATAATGACAGGCATAGATAGAGTGGACATGGCAAGGATGTTTCCACTGGTGGAAGAGCCTAGGACCAGAGGTCATAGCCTCAGAACTAAAGGATGCTCTTTTAAAAAGGTAAGGAGGAACTTCTTTAGTCAGAGGGTAGTTAATCTGTAGAACTCATTGCCACAGAGGGCTATGGAGGCCAAGTCAGTTGATATCTCTTGAGGCAGAGATGGACACATTTTTGATTAGAATGGGTGTCAAGGGCTATGGGGAGAAGGCAGGAAAATGGAATGAGGAGGCAGAGATCAGCCATGATTAAATGGCGGAGTAGACTTGATGGGCCGAATGTCCTATTTATCCCATAAACTTGTGAACTTGTGGAATGATTTAACTTGATAAATTATTGGGAAGAAGTTCCATTGCCAATTTTCTCCCAATTTCTCTTTCTCAAGTTATTCAGTTGATTTTTAAAACTTTCAATGAAAACCTCCCTATCAATGGAGAAGCTTGAATAGACCTTATGTTTATAACTATGGGAAAGAAATTGAGATAATGATTAGATGTGGATTAGGTTTTTTTAATCTTCTGGATGTTTAATGGAAAGCTGACTCAGGTGAATATTTTGAAATTCTTGGTAAGGAATGATAGAGCAAAACTTTATTTTGAGAAGCATTTAGAGCTGGGAAAAAATGATAAGCAAAATCTCACAGGTCAGGGGCAACCAGAGTAATATCAATAAAGCCAAGATAAAAGGTTGCAATTTAGTAAACTCTCAACTTCAACTGCTTATGAAGTTTCCTGTGCTATCCTTTTGAATTTGTCTGCCTCATAACTAAACTGAGGCACATTTTGCTCATCACTTATTTATTTATTCATTTATTTATTCATGTGTGTATATATTTATATTACGGTATATGGACACACTGATCTGTTTTGTAGTAAATGCCTACTATGTTCTGTGTGCTGAAGCAAAGCAAGAATAATTGTCCTATCAGGGATACATGACAATAAACTCACTTGAACTTGAACTTCTGTTATTTTCCTTTATTTTTGATGCGGCATCAAATACTTTAAAACAAAGTGAAATCGGTTTTTTTTCAAATTGTTTTCATGATTTGAAATTGTAATTTGCTCGTTCTAAGCTTCCCCACCAGTCTAGTTTCAGTCAAAAATCACTGAGTCAAGTGCTTGCACATCTAAACTTTATTTTGACAAAACACAATTATAGTTCCCACTACTATACCTAACCACCTCATATCTGCCTGATCAAGCACTCTTGCCCTCGCTCAAACAGAGACACTCCAGAAGGTCACGTAGAAGGAAGCGCTCTCCCAGAAGATCAACACAGGAACTTGTGGAAGTGGACTTTTATAGGTCCCCGGACTTCGAGGGCCAAACCACATAGGGGTGGTCTCTTTACAATCCAATAACAGATATCGATTAGCCCCATACATGACAGACATTTTCCTAACCCAATAATAGTGTCTAATACATTGTATTCAAACAGTGTTTCTCAGAGGAAAAGAACATTGCAACATGTGCCCTGATATGCAAGAAAACCAGACAAGGCAAAATACTTGATCCAATCAACATTAAGCAAAGTAAAGCTTTGCAACATTATTTACAATGTGTATGTCTGGTTTGCATGCATCCAATCCATTCTATGCATTTTGCACCTAATTGTCAGGGTCTGCAGATGTTCCCATTCTCTTCCTGCAGCTCTGATCTAGGCTCTAGACAAACAGGCACCACTCTGCTGCTTGTCCCATTTCTACAGAGAGCAGTTTTAAATTGACCCAATGGCCTAGCAGCCTTTACTCAATTTTAGGGTCCTAACCTCCCCGATTTGGCCAGGATTAACAAAATTCTTGCTGATAATTCACCGTAGCTCAGCGGTAGAGTTGTTGCCTTACAGCACTGTAGACCCTGGTTCGATCCTCACCATGGGTGCTGTCTGTAAGAAGTTTGCACGTTCTCCCTGTGACCACATGGGTTTTCTCAGGTTGCTCTGGTTTAATCCCACTTTCGTGCAGGTTTCTAGGCCTCAGTAAAAATTGTATATATTGTCGGTATATATTGGTTTAATATTGTTGCCTGTACTGAGATACAGTAAAAGCTTTGCAAGCTATCCAGGCTAGTCATACCTTACACAAGCACATTGAGGCAGTGCAAGTATGCAAACAAATTAGAATGCAGAATATAGTGTTGGAGAAAGTGCAGATTAAAAATAATGTAAGGCATCAATCGACAAGGTAGATTGGAGATTGGGAATTAATCTTTAGCATGTGAGAGGTCCATTCAGGAGTATGACAACAATGGAAAAGCTGTTCTTAAATATGATGGAGCATGTTTTGCATCTTCTGTTCAACAGGAGAGGAGAGAAGGTAGAATAACAGTGGTGAACGTGGTCCTTGGGAGGTTAAGATGCACAGCTTCTTCCCTTCATTAGATGGACCATGGAATATAACTGCAAGTAGTTCTTGGTACAACTTTATAAAACATTGGTAGGGTAACATCTGGCTGATGTGTCTGTGGTTCTGGTAACCACATTACAGAGAGTTCTGATGCAGAGTCTTCACCTGAAACAACCTCTGCCTGCACAGGTGCTGCTCAATTTGTTGATTTTGTCCAGCAGTTTGTATTTTCTTGAGATTCGAGCATCTGTGGTATCTTGTCTCCAAAGAAAGGATGTAATTGCACTGAAGAGAGTAGAGAGGGACTTCCCTACCATTCCTTGACCTCACCATCTCCATCGCAGGGGACAGACTCCTGACCGACATACATTACAAACCCAGTGACTCACATGGCTATCTGGACTACACGTCTTCCCACCCTGCCCCCTGTAAAGACTCCATCCCCTACTCCCAATTCCTCCGCCTACGCCGCATCTGTTCCCAGGATGAGACATTCCATACCAGGGCATCGGAAATGTCCTCGTTCTTCAGGGAACGGGGATTCCCCTCCGCCACCATAGATGAAGCTCACACCAGGGTCTCATCCATACCCCGTAACACTGCTCTCTCTCCCCATCCCCGCACTCGCAACAAGGGCAGAGTCCCTCTGGTCCTCACCTTTCACCCGACCAGCCGGCAAATACAACACATAATCCTCCGCCATTTCCGCCACCTCCAACGTGACCCCACCACTCGCCACATATTCCCATCTCCCCCCATGTCTGCCTTCCGCAAAGACCACTCCCTCCGCAACTCCCTCGTCAATCCTTCCCTTCCCTCCCGCACCACCCCCTCCCCGGGCACTTTCCGTTGCAACCGCAAGAAATGCAACACCTGTCCCTTCACCTCCCCCCTCGACTCCATTCAAGGACCCAAGCAGTCGTTCCAGGTGCGACAAAGGTTCACCTGTATCTCCTCCAACCTCATCTACTGCATCCACTGCTCTAGATGTCAGCTGATTTACATCGGGGAGACTAAGCGGAGGTTGGGCGATCGTTTCGCCGAACACCTCCGCTCAGTCCGCAATAACCTACCTGAACTCCCGGTGGCTCAGCACTTCAACTCCCCCTCCCATTTCCAATCCGACCTCTCTGTCCTGGGTCTCCTCCATTGCCAGAGTGAGCAACAGCGGAAATTGGAGGAACAGCACCTCATATTCCGCCTGGGGACCTTGCGTCCGGATGGCATTAACATTGAATTCTCCCAATTTTGCTAGCCCTTGCTGTCTCCTCCCCTTCCTTAACCCTCTAGCTGTCTCCTCCCACCCTCCCATCCGCCCGCCCTCGGGCTCCTCCTCCTCCTCCCCTTTTCCTTCCTTCTCCCCCCCCCCACCCCCCATCAGTCTGAAGAAGGGTTTCGGCCCGAAACGTCGCCTATTTCCTTCGCTCCATAGATGCTGCTGCACCCGCTGAGTTTCTCCAGCAATTTTGTGTACCATCACCCAAATGTTGCCTGAGACGGAATGAAGTGCAACTCGATAGACTGGGTGGGCGGAAGGGGCGATCCTGAGAATATGAACAAAATTATGAGATAGATAGTAGAAACCTTTCCGCATGGTAGAGGTGTCCAAAACCAGGGAGCATAGCTATAAGTTCAGAAGCATAAGGTTTTGATTTATTTCACCCAGAAGGTGGTTGCAGTTGAAGGTGTTGGAGGCAGGTATTCACACATACTTAAAAAGTAATTGATGAGCACTTGAATTGTCAAGGCATATTGGCACATCATGGTCACAATGGCCATGATAATCGAAGAAAAGGGTCCACGACTCTGTGATTTGATGCAGTTAGTTGGTGGTTTGGGATCACATGAAGGCCAGTCTGCAAGATTTTTTAATACATTTTCCAGCTGCTGGTGGGATTGGAACCTGTGCTTCTGGATCAATAGTCCAGGCCTCTGGGCTCTAGTCAAGTAACATAACCAGCAGGATACTGTATCATAGTCACATACCTTCACCGTAAACAAGATTGATTTGACATAATATTGAACACCCTTTCAAACATTCGTAATTTTAAAATGTTGCTTTTTGACAGATTGTATATAACGTTGCAGTAAAGGTCAGGCAATCACAGAATCTGTAGACTGATGATATCATAAAGAATTTTAAACTCAAGATTAAGATGCCGTCTGATTTGACCGACTCTTTATGCATTGGTTAATGTAGTATAAGATGTCAAATGAGAAAAAAAATAATTAATAGTCCCTGCATATTTAGCCATGAACTACTCCTGCTGCTGAAATAAAATCTACCAATATTTAGCTTCAAATTGTGGAAAGGTTTTAGTCATAGACTTTTAAGGATGCAGGAGATATTATTTGGTCCATCGTTTCTTTGCTGGGGGAGAGGGGGAGGGAGAGAGAGGGAGAGAGCGCGCTCAAGATGTCAGATGCTACTCCAGGTATATTTTACATGTTCTGAGGTTTCTGCCTTGACCACCATTGACCAAGAGACATAACTGAGGTGGTCATTCAGATTTTGGATGGTGGTGGGAGAATGTTCCAAGTGCTGACCTTATGCCAACAAGGGAGGTTGCAGCCAAAACAAGTGGGTTAGCAAATTGTACGTGTAAGTTAGTGGGCAAAAAGTTAGCAAATGGAACAAATTTAAATTTCACTGTACCTTAATTGGTACATGTGACAAAACCTGACCTTGAAACCTTGAAATTGTAAGTGTAAGTGAGCAAAAAGTTAGCAAATGGAGTATGATGTGGGAAGATATGGGATTGTTCATTTTGGAAGAGAGAATGAAAAAGTAAATCATTATTTAAATAGAATGAGACTAGAAATGGTGTGGTGCAAAGGCATCTCGGGGACTTTGTGCATAAAACACAGAATCTGCTTACAGATGGAATGTTGGCCTTTATTGTAGGATGTAGGCAGTATTCAAGTATGAGGCCTCTGATGCTACTTTATAGCCATGTCTGAGACAGCACCTGGAATCCCATTCTGGTTTCCAGATTGAAGGAAGCATACAGGGGGGTTGCACGTAAGGTCACTGGGTCCTAGGGCTTGACGCACGGAGCCGCTCAATCCATCTGGAGGACATCGCAGCTTCCGGTATATGTTGTTAATACACGATACGCGTACTTTCCTACCTGTTAAAAACTGCCAAAATTGTGAATTTTTGCCCTGTAAAAAATTGTGGAAATCGGGGTAAGCGTGAGGGACATGTATCCAACTTCCAAAAGTGAAGCTAAATGAAGGTAAAGAGAGCGAGAGCTGAAGGGACAACAACAGCTAAAGTGCTTGGCGAACATTGGCCGTGCAGCTATCGAAATTGAAAATATTGGGAATTATCAGGTTTGCTCACTGCTTTTATCAACAGTAAGGCATTATTTGTGTTTTTTCTTGATTCCTTTGGTATTTAAAAAGTCTCAGAAGTGATAAATCTGGCTGTAAATTTTTCTTCAGAGGCGTTTTCATTTTGTATGTAAAAACCCACTTGAGAACCTTGGGCGATTTAAAAATGTTACAGCCAGATTTATCACTTCTGAAACTTTTTAGATGCCAAAGGAATCAAGTAAAAACACAAATAATGCCTTGCTTTTGATGAAATGCAGTGAGCAAACGGCCAATGTTCGCCAAGCACTTTGGCTGTTGTTGTCCCTTCAGCTCTCGCTTCTATCTACCGTCATTTCTCCTCACTTTTGGAATTTTGAAGTAGGCTAAATGTCTCTCATGCTTATCCCGATTTCCATAATTATTTACAGCGCAAAAATTGACCATTTCGGCGGGTTTTAACAGGCCCGCTAAGCTGGAAACAATGGTCAGTGCTTACCTGCAGTTCATCGCGTGTACTCCAGTTGGCGTAGCGTAGCAACAGTACGGCTCATGGGTCGTGACCCGACTGCCGTGCAACCTCCCTATACTTACCCTGGAGGCAAGCAGAGAAGTTTCTGAGGTTGATTCTTGGCATGATCATGTTGATGTACGAAGATAGGTGGAGCAGCATCGATCTATGTTAATTGAAGTTTAGAGAAAAAGTGAACAAGAGTCTTGACCCAAAACATCACCTTCCCATGTTTTCCAAAGATGCTGCCTGACCAGCTGAGTTACTCCAGCACTTTGTCCTTTTGTATATTAATCAGCATCTGCAATTCCTTTTGTCTAATATTCTTCCATGTCTATTATCTGCCTCATTTTACATTTTTCCACCTCTCTTCCAAACAGTATCCACTTTTGATTGCATATTTAACCACCACTTTATAGCCTAGCCTTCAAGTTCACTACATTAGGAATGATCTTGTGAATAATATCTCCTTTTTCTCCTGCAGGGCTTTGTCTATTTGGGATACCAGTCTTCAGATCACCACAATTTCCACTTTGTTTGGGGCTTGGCTTGGAGCGTTTCCTATTCCACTGGACTGGGACAGGCCTTGGCAGGTATGTAAATGCTTCATTGTGAAAAATATGGTGTACAATCAAAAATTCCTTGGGTACTCATTGTTGCAGCTGTATGCGCTATGGGAAAGAGAACAAGATTGTTTGAAAATAAACTAAATTTGACGAGCTCTTGCATCTTAAGTAGAAAAATAAGTAGCCGGTGAACGAAGGCATGCTTTAATTTCTGAAATAGGTGACAGGATCAATTAGCACGCAGTTTGTTAAAATCCCAGATGCTTAGAGCATAAGTATCGCATTGTGGTGTAAGTACCCTTGGAGAATTATATTTCAAATTACATGTATTTATCTACAAGACTGATGAATGTTTGAATGTTTTTAATGCATGGATAATTTGCACTGAACTAAGAGTAAACTGTTAAGCTGCCTGCCTCTTTAATTTATGGGTTTGCAAATTCAGATCTCCCAACTTGACGAATTCTATGGAATCATCAAGTTTCCCTATTAATCTTGTTAGTTGAATGCTTTCATCCACATAACTTGAATGTATTTCATCCACATTTGTAATATTTATTTCTTTACTATTTTATGGATTGCATATGTGACATTAGTAAAAGATGGTGTTGGTTCTGCTGCTTCTCTTCCGCTGAGGGGCCAGGTGGCAGCTGATGGAATAGGTAGATGGGTGGGTCACGTGACATAGTAAGCTGCTCCTATCAATTACACAGGGCTTCTCTGTGCTCCTGTTGAATGCCCTCCAAGTTTTCAGTGCTATTCTTATTGCTCCTTCTCCACTTTGAGTTGAGAAGGCAGGAGAATGGGATTGATGAATGGGCAGGAGAGCGAAAGATATATCAGCCATGATTGAATGGCGGAGTAGATCCAATGGGTTAAATGGTCCATTCTCCGATAACTTCTGAACCTATGACCTGGACCAGAGGTTCTCAGGAGTCAGTGACTTGAAGAAAGCATTGAACACATCCTTGAATATTTTTTCTGTTTTGCTGGTAATCTCCTTCTATGACAGAGCTTGTGTTTTGGGAGACTGCTGTTGGGCATCTGAGCAATGTGGCCTGTTTACCATAGTTGACTGAGAGTAATTAAACATTTCACAATATCACTGACAAAGATGGTTATATTCAATTTTGTATTTGTTTGCTCAGTTAGTATATTTGGGTGATGGGGAGAGAGCTGGTGAAAAGTCATCATCATTATGAAAAGTTTATCCTGTTTCTCTCTCTCTATAAATGCTGGCTAACCTGTTGAGTATTTCCATTTTTTTTTCAAATTGTTTTATTTCATATTTCTAGTGTCTGATATATTTTCCTTTTATGAACGTAGCAGTGGCCCAGTGATTCTTTTCTTTCAGATCTATTGATTCATTAAGTTAGACCACAGCCAAACAAGGAAGCAGAGAACGGGGTATTGATTGTGGATGATCAGCCATGATCACATTAAATGGCAGTGCAGGCTCGATGGGCCAAATGGCCTACTCCAACACCTATTGTCTAATATCCTTGGATCCAACAAGTAATTTTTACTGATTGGCCTTTAAATAGATATAGAATTTTTGCATCAACATCTGAACATTTTTTAATGCAATGGGCTCTGCACCCAATCTATTGGGATGCCTTTCCTTTCTCCTCTAGGTATAGGCATTCTTAGATTTTCTTAGATATCTTAGTGAGTCTGAAGAAGGGTCTCGACCCGAAACGTCACCCGTTCCTTCTCTCCAGAGATGCTGCCTGTTCCGCTGAGTTACTCCAGCATTTTATGTCTGCCATTCTTAGATATTGTTAGTTTATGAATTAACATAGTTCACAGTAATAAACTTGGAGAGGTGCCATGTGTCACAAGGGTGACACTGGCGCCATGAAGGGTTCTGTTCCATCGTTAATCTGACACTTTGTTGGGGGAGAGGTTGTGAAATTAAAACATTTGCAGCAGATCAGCATGAAAGTAAATTCTTCCAATGAGCTCATTCATCACTTTCAAAAATTAGCAAGCAGGAATTTGGTTAACATTTGTGTAATTGTGCTTCGTGATTAGATAGCTTTGGCATATCCATCCCAGTAATTTAAAATAACTTGACTAAGCTCCCAAACCAGATCGGCCAACATGGAATTCTTCACAAATGAGAATTCTTGGCCAGTTTTCCTTTGGAAAATGAGGACTCCAGAGACTTGTGCTTTGTTTTAAACTTAAGTAGCACTGCCCTGCTGTCTCTGACATTGTTCTCCATATTCAAATATGTAAAGGAAAGAACTGCAGTTGCTGGTTTAAATAGAAGGTAGACACAAAATGCTGGAGTTACTCAGCGGGACAGGCAGCATCTCTGGAGAAGGAACGGGAGATGTTTTGGGTCGAGACTCTCCTTCAGACTGATGTCAGGGGAGTGGGCCTACCTGATCTCCCGGCTGCTCAGCACCTCAACTCCCTCTCCCATTCCCAATCTGACCTTTCTGTCCTGGGCCTCCTCCACTGTCAGAGTGAGGCCCAGCACAAACTTGCGTTGGTAGCCTACACCCCAGCGGTATCTAAAAGTTGGCACTGACTCCTTTAAGGAGAGGATTTCCTTTAAGTGGCCCAAGTTTGAATTATATATATTTTTCTTTTCACATTTCATTTGTTTTTCCCAATGTACCTTTCCCAATGTTCCTAAATTGCATGCCTTTCCGATTCCCTAATTGGATTTTCCCCTGCATATTTAGGAATTTCTTTATAATGAAAGTAAGTGTTCACTCCAGACACTTTTTCCGCATAACATTTCCTGTTTAGCCCAAGGACAACCCACTGTGGCCTGGCCAAATGAACAAACGTAGATTGTCATGGGGGTCTTTGATAACTCCAGAATGCTCCAGGACGCTTAGTTAATGAACTTCTTTTAAAGCAAGGCTGCTGCCTCAGTGCGAAAATACAACAGAGTTATCACTAGAGCCAGGATTTTTGCCATAAATGCCATTTGCCTTTTCATGCCTTTTTTGATGATTTCACCAGGATAATGCCTTTTTCATGATCGAGTGCCTAAATCAGCCTTTTTTTTGCTGTTTTGCTAAAAGGTTGTGCTATTTTCTCTAGTTGTACCGTGATTACAATGACGTTTTCTATGTTAACACACTAATATTAATGTTATTATTAACATGTTAACATAGAATAACTTACAAGAAAACTTCCACCACCGAGCGAAACCGGGGCCGCCACCATCGGTCGTTCATTTGTTCGTGCCGCTGCCCGCTGGTTCAGTCTTCTCCAAGATCTATTTTAGAAAGAACTGCAGATGCTGGAAAAATCGAAGGTAGACAAAAAAGCTGGAGAAACTCAGCGGGTGAGGCAGCATCTATGGAGAGAAGGAATAGGCGACGTTTCGGGTCGAGACCCTTCTTCAGACTGATGTGGGGGGCGCGGGAAAAATAAAGGAAGAGGCGGAGACAGTAGGACTAGAAGGAGAGCTGGGAAGGGGGAGGAGGGAAAAGACAAGGGCTATCTAAAATTAGAGAAGTCAATGTTGATATTGCTGTAGTGTAGACTACCCAAGCAAAATACCCAAGCTAGTCCCCTCACTACATTTACTGCTGGCTCCAGTCGCAAATCTGAGTTTTTGAGTGATCTGTGCAAGGCATTCATTGATGCTGGAATTCCACTGTGGAAATTGGAAAATAAATCTCTCATAGTTTTTTTAGAGACATACACAGAGGAACATATACCAAACAAGTCATCATTACGGAAAAATTATGTTGACAGCAACTTCAACATTGTTGTGCAGAAAATTAGAGATGAAGTTGCATGCAATAAAATATGGATCTCAATAGATGAGACAACCGATGCCGTGGGGAGATATGTTTCCAATGTGGTCATCGGTACACTGGAGGCAGGTCAACCTTCAAAGGAGTATTTGTTGACATCAGAAGTATTGAAGAAGTCAAACAGCTCAACTATTGCTCAGTTGTTTACATCTTCACTTGCTGTACTTTGGCTAGAAGGTATAAAACACGAGAATGTTCTTCTGTTTGTGACTTAAAGTTTTATTCCCCAAAATGTTGTATTTGACATGCTTAGCTCAAGGACTTCATAGAATTGCCAAGCACTTATGTATCTTGTTTCCAAATGCGATCGCCTAGTTTCCAATGTCAAGAAAATCTTCCTCAAAGCACCATCACGTGTGTAGTTGTTCAAGGAAATGGCACCAGCGATTCCGCTACCTCCTCAGCCCGTTTTGACTAGGTGGGGTACATGAATCTCTGCTGTACTCTACTATGCTGCAAATTTTGAAAAGATAAAATAAATCGTCAACTATTTTGAAGAAGAATCTGCTGCAGGCAGGATCGTCAGGGAAATTATGCAGAAAAAGTCCCTCCGCCGTGATTTTGTGTTTATTGCTTCCAATTTTGCAAACTTCCCACAAGCTATCACTTCCCTTGACGAACGTGAATAAATTGCAGGTTTTCAACAAAGTAACTGACAATATTCGTAAAGTTCCTGGCGATGTAGGTAAAGACATACAAGGAAAATGTGAGTGATTTTAGCTAACAAAGATCCTGAAGAAATACAAAACACAGCTAAAGTTCTCAAAGGTAGTTGTAATGCACAAGATATCGACATGAATATAGAGTAGTCTGTAGCTTGTTTCGGGTATGAACCAGTGACCTCAGCTGAGGTAGACAGAAGTTTTTCAGAACTGAAGCATATTCTGTCTGACAGACGGCATGGTTTAACACCAGATAATTTGAAAACAATGCTAGTAATTATGTGCAACCGGGCAGATTTGGTCATTTAATGTAGTATACCTTTATTTTATTTTAATCTATATTTTGGTGGTGGATATAAATGCCTTTTTTGTTTGTCAATATATGTCTTTTTCGTGCCTTTTTTGTAATTTTATTATGCCTTTCTGCCTGCCCATTTCAGTGTTTTTTAGTGCCTAAACATCTTGACTCTAGTTATCACAATGTGAAAGACCACAAACAGCATTGAGATAAATAATCTGATAACCTATCCTATTGGTTTTGGTTAAATCATTAACTGTCCTGGGTCCCGCTTCCATTACCAGAGCGAGGCCACATGCAAACTGGAGGAACAGCACCTTGTATTCTGCCTGGGTAGCTTACAACCCAACAGTATGAACATTGAATTCATCCAATTTTAGTTAACAAACTACCTAAAGGCTGCACGGTGATCAGCAGTAGAGTTGCCACCTTACAGCTCCAGAGACCTAGGTTTGATCCTGACTATGGGTACTGTCTTCCAGAATTTGTACGTTCTCCCCCTGACCTGCTTGGGTATTCTCTGGGTACTCTGGTTTCCTCTCCCATTCCAAAGACGTACAGGTTTGTAGGTTAATTGGCTTTGGTAAATTGGCCCTACTGTGAGTAGGATAGTGCTAGTGCACAGCGATCTCTGGTCGATGTGAACTCTGGGTTGAAGGGTCTGTTTTACCTCAAAACGAAACTAATCCCCATACCCCACCCTTCCACCCCCATCCCCTCCTATTTTTGTCCTCCTCTCCCCTGTGCGCCCTACCTGGATCGTACCTAATTCTTTCCTTCCCTCCCTTTCCACCTCCATTCCTTCCTCAAGTGTCACAATTCTCTTTTGTATTACTCTTTCTGTCTTTTCATTTCTGGTCTTTGTCCAACCATTTGTCAATCACCCCCTCCTCACCAGTAGCCACCTACTACTTAAGGTAGACACAAAATGCTGGGACAGGCAGCATTTCTAGAGAGAAGGAATGGATGACAGTCGGGTCTGAAGAAGGGTCTCTTAATTGCCAGGCTTTGTGTAACTTCAAATAGCCATTGCTTTCCTTCCCTCTCTATTAATCCTCTCCCCGTTCCCAGTTCTCCCACCAGTCTAAAGGGCCTGTCCCACGAGCATGCGACTCCATGCGGCCAGCGCGACCTAAGCGACTCCACGCGGCAAGCACTACCTAACGTGGTCGCTTGAGCCGTATGGCCTCGCGGGGCCGGTCCCACTTCGATCACTGGAGCCGTATGGAGTTGTGCGGAGCTGGTCCCGACATCGCGCGGGGCTCCGAAAAACTGACCGTGCCCGCAGCCGCCTCAACGCCATACGTCACGCGCGAACATCCCGCGGACTTCGCTTGCACTTTATGTCACTCACTCGACCTCAGCGCGGCCCCCGCTTCTGGTTAGGTCGAGCTTGCCGCATGGAGTCGCTTAAGTAGCGCTTGCCGCATGGACTCGCATGCTCGTGGGACAGGCCCGTTACTGTCTCCGACTACATTCTATCTCTGTCCCGCCCATTCCCTGATATCAGTCTGAAGACCCGAAACGTCACTCATTCCTTCTCTCCAGAGATGCTGCCTGTCCCGCTGAGTTACTCCAGCATTTTGTCCTACCCTTCCTCGTTTCCAGCTTTCTTTGTTTCTCCCTACCCCTATCAGTCTGAAGAAGGGTACTGACCCAAAACATCGCCGATTTGTGTTCTCCAAAGATGCTACCTGACTCTTCTTCTAATGGTTTCAATGTTCAGTTTCAATTAGATCATCTTTCATTTATCAAAATTCCAATCTTGCTCATGTCAATCCGTTTATTGCAATAGTCAACTTTGTGAATCTTTTCTGAACAAATAAAACACAAAAATGACATGTAGTATTCCATGTATGGTTTCATCAATGCCTGTTGAGGCAAGACTTCCCTATTTTAATTCTTCATCTCCTTTGCACTGAATGGCAACATTCCTTTTCCTATCCTAATTAATTGCTGTCACTTGCACAATGACCTGTGTTTCACATACGAGGACATCTAGATCCCGCTCTGTCACATTCAGTAGTCTCTAGTCTCTCAACATCTCTGGCTGTTGCATTTTTGTCATGCACCTCCCACCCATCCCATCCCCCTTTTGCATCGCCCATCAGGTTCTACCCCCCTACTACTCAAGCATTTCACTCACTGGACCCTCTTTCCCACTCTGGTTCCATCTGCCCATCGCCTTTCCTCAATGGTTCTCATTATCAATGTCCTTACTTATCAGGGTAGACACAAAATGCTGGAGTAACTCAGCAGGTCAGCTAGCATCTCTGGAGAGAAGGAATGGGCCACATATTGGGTCGAGACCCTTCTTCTGACTGATGTCAGGAGAGGGGTCGGGACAAAGATAAGAATCCGTTCTATGTAATTGAAAGCCAGCCAGTTGCAGCGCATTGTCCGGGGTCGACTCACACAGCCAGGTCTCGGTGAACTTATTTGTCTGCTTCCACCTATTACCCACCTGCCTCTGTCTCCTAACTCTAGCCCTCCCTGTTCCCCATCTGACTTCAACTGAGCCATCCATTCACACCATCCTTGGTCCACCTATTGCCCACTGGCCATTATTGTGCCTCTCCATCTCTCTTTATACTGGCTGTCTTTGCTCTCTCAGTCCTACTGCTGTGCCTCGACCCAAAACATCGACATTTCCTTATGTACCACAAATATTACTCGACCCACTGAGTTCCTCTAGCAGTACGTTCTTTACCAAAAAAATATTTGTTTAAGGGCGGCACAATGGTGCAGTGTTAGAGTTGCTGCCTTACAGCGCCAGAGACCTGGGTTCGACCATGACTGCGGATGCTGCCTGCGACCACTGGGTTTTCTCCAAATGCTCCAGTTTCTACCCATACTCCAAAGACATGCAGGCCAGTAGGCTAATTGGCTGCTGTAAATTGTAAATTGTCCCTAGTGTATAGATAGTGCTAGTGTATGGAGTGATCGCTGGTTGGTGCAGACCACGGTGGGCCGCAGGGCCTGTTTCCACGCTGTATCTGAACTAAATTAAAGTCAGACTGTCATTAATTGCTGTCTACATTGGGCACAAAGAATTTGCTTAATATATGTGTTGAATGAGAAATGCAATGACATTTCTGTGCGAGAGAGATTATTTCCACTTCATAAAAGTTCTATTAGCATTTTATTTAATTTCATTGGTCCAGAGGTGATTCCCATTTAGACTTCCTTTTCATTTAATGGTGACGCATGACAAGCTGCATGTGTTAACTGTCGTGAATCTGGTCATGAGCAAAAAATCAGTGAAGGTTTAATTAGATATCTTCCAAATGATATTTCACAGAAAATAGACAAATTCAGATGTGCTTTTTAGATGGTTTTATGCCTTCATTGTTTTTACAGTGTGTATGAGGCAATCTCTCCGCTTGCTGCAGCCATTTAATTAAGGAACTGCGATAGTGCTGTTGTGCAATAAAGATGAATGCAAATGGAACCATGGGTGGGACAGCTCGTTGCCTTGCAGCACAAACGACTTCGGATCAATCCTACCCGCCGGTGATGTCTATGTGGAGTTGTTGATCTCAATGTGACCACTTAGATTTCGTCCAGATGCTCTACTTACTTTATTAGTTTAAAGATACAGCGTGGAAACAGGACCTTCGGACCACCAAGACCTCAGTGACCAGCGATCCACGCACATTAACACGCACTAGGGGCAATTTTACATTTATACCAAGCAAATTAACGTACAAACCTGTAGGTCTTTTGAGTGTGGGAGGAAACCGAAGATCTCGGAGGAAACTCACGTGGTCACGGGGAGAATGTATACATTACGCACAGACAGCACCCGTAGTCGGGATCGAACTCTGGTCTCTGGCGCTATAAGAGCCTTAAGGCAGCAACTCCACTGCTGCTCCGCCGTGCCGCCCTTACAGTAAATCGCCCCACATATGTAGATCAGTGATAGAATATAAGGGGGCGCTGATGAGAATGTGCAGAGAATAAAAGGGTCAGGATGGAATTGGTGTAAAACTGGGTGTTTAATTGTCAGCACAGACTTTATAAAAATATGAGATAGGGTATTGAGTCGGGTCCTTTTTCTCCAGAGTGGAAATGTCAAATACTGGAGGCCATAGCTTTAAGATGGGAGGGGGCAACTGAAAGGAGATGTCCATGGCAAGTTTTTTACCCAGTGGTAGGTACTGGCGTGGTGGTGGAAACATATGATAGTGACGTACAAGAGACTTTTAGACAGGCACATGGATATGCTGGGAATGGAGGGATGTGATTCACATGTAGGCAGAAGAGATTTGTTTAATTTTACATCATTTTTAACATAGCCGTTGATGGCAGAAGGGCCTGTTCCAATTCTGTATCGCTCAACGACTGAAAAATATTCTGATATATTAACTAATCGATTGAATTGAATACATTTTATTAACAAAGTATGTATACATACAAGTAATTTGCATTGGTGCTTGGCTCGTTAATTACATGTATACACAATTGCTTTCCCATGTAACGTCATCTACACACATGAATTCAGATCCCATGTGCCGATTGTATCACTCCAATATTCACCTGATCCTTCTCTCCTGTCTGTTTTCTTAACCTATAGGCAGAAGTTAATCACCCAAGATGACCATTGGCTGGTTATCAATGTAGTGCATCTGTTCAACATCTTGGTTGGACTAGTTCACCAAAATTAGTTATTGTAGTTTTGCATTTCTCCTTGTCAGTGTGTATTAAAAGTTAAGATATTGTGCATTTTGCTTTCTCTAAAACACAACAAATTGTGTTCGGCCAACAAATTGGTACTAAAATTTAATGACGCAAAAATGTGCTCTTTTTGCAACTAAATCGTTATGGTGATTTGCCTCTTAAAATTAATCTCCCACTGCTTTATAATCTTGTTTCCATTTTTATACCTATCTGGAGACAAGGATTAGTGTTAGGTATGATACTGGTAGCCATCTGGTGCCGAACTCAGTTATCTCATGGTGGCAAAAAAGGCTACTTGGTTTTGTCCATTGCAGTTGAGTCTAATCCGTCTTTAACAACTACGTGTGTAGAGGAACTGCAGATGCTGGTTTATACCGAAGATGCACACAAAATGCTGGAGTAACCCAGCGGGTCAGGCAACATCTCTGGAGAAAAGGAATAGGCGACATTTCGGATTGGAACCCTTCTTCAGTCTTTAAAGACCAAGCATACACAATAACAAGGTTCCCTGGTTAGAGGTCCAGTGATGGAATCTCCAGACTCTACTACAACCTTGTAAATGAAACAACATCAGTAAGGGCAAATGTAAGAACAAATGAGGTCCGTAGGCAAACAGATTTAGAAGCAGATGAGTTGAATAGTTTAAAATTATGTGGCAGTATTTACTGAATTGGTAAAAAGGACTAGTGATGCCTCCAGGCAGAACGCGTGTTAATACACTTGCAGAGAATTTGACCAGTTTCCAGCAAGTCAGTGAGAAATAATTAAACAAATATCCCCTCACAGTTTCGATTTGTGTGAAAGAGCAAGCAAGGTTCTCAACCTGCAGCTCATTTGAAGCAAAAGTGGTTTTGTAAGCAAATAACACACAGCATGCATTTGCATTCACCTCTCTGCTGCTGATCAGGTTTCATGAAATGCAAGTGGGAGTCCAAATGTAACCTTCCCCTCCCACTGAGCAGAAACTCCACCAAAGGAAAGAAACACAATCCCGTCCACACTGGCTGCACAGGCATATATCAGTGCCGTCCAAATTTGGTTGGGTTCTCCACCTCAGGGGAGAGATTACAATCGAGCAGCTCCCCACCCAGAACAAAAATATTACACAGGTTACATTCTCATTTAACTGCTGTTCCCCTCAGCATTTTGCCTTTTGTGACCTTTTTTTGGTTATGAAATTCTCATCAAAGCTGTGAAATTTCTTAAAGATAGACACAAAATGTTGGAGTAACTCAATGGGTCAGGCAGCATCTCTGAAGTAAAAGGAATTGGCGATGTTATAGGTTGGAACACTTGTTCAGACTGGCAGTCTGAAGAAGGGTTCTGACCCGAAACATCGCCTATTCCTTTTCCCCAGAGATGCTGCCTGACCCAGAGAATTACTCCAACATTCTGTGTCTATATATTCGGTATAAACCAGCATCTGCAGTTCCTTCCTACAGCCTTGAAATTTCTTAAGCCGACTGACCAAGTGTCTCGACCCGAAACGTCACCCACTCCTTCTCCCCAGAGATGCTGCCTGTCCTGCTGAGTTACTCCATCTTTTTGTGTCTGACCATTTTCTACACTGAATTGCATTAGTTTACAATATATTGAAGCCACTTGGCCCAATGTGCCAATGCTGGTCAGAAACTGATTTTAAAACAATCCCACTTCCCACCTCTTGGTTGTATAGCCCTGTGGGTAATGGTTCTTTAAATGCTCCTCCAAATACCTTTTTCAAAAGTGATGAGTGTTTCTATCTTCACCAGTGAGTTCCAGACCCCTTCTATTCAGTGTGATTTTTTTGATTTTTTTTACAAATCCTCCCAAATCTTACCATTTAAGTTAAATGTATGCCATCTATTTACTGTCCTCTCTGCAGGGACATGAATGCTTACTATTATCTCAATTGAGCTTCACACAATTTTAAACAGCTCAATTAAATCTCTGCCCAGTCTGCTGCATTCCCTATAGAAACAAACCCAGCTTAAGCCGCCTCTTTGTAACTTTAATTCTGCTGCTTTGATTCGAGAGATTGAGGGATATGGCATTATAGATTGTTAGGTAATGGATCTTGTTTTGATCTTGTTGAATGATTGAGCAGCGACATATTCCAAATAGTCTTGTACTGCTATTTCTTGTATCTCTGTGAACCTGCCTCAAATTTAGAAAATGTAAGATAAAGGACAAAGTGGTGGTGTAGGATAGGAAGAAAGGCGAATGACAACCAGTCTGTGCGTATGAGTAGATGGGGATATAAGAATATGAAGATTGAGTTCAATCTGAAATCAGAGTATCAGTGATGAGAAGAATTTTCATTTCTAGAGTAGTGAAACTTGGCTCCGATAATGAATTTATTGAAGACAGATCCTAGATTTTTAGATATTAAGGGATGTCAAATGTTAACAGGACATAGAGTAAATAATAATAATAATAATAATAATGGATGGGATTTATATAGCGCCTTTCTAATACTCAAGGCGCTTTACATCGCATTATTCATTCACTCCTCAGTCACACTCGGTGGTGGTAAGCTACTTCTGTAGCCACAGCTGCCCTGGGGCAGACTGACGGAAGCGTGGCTGCCAATCTGCACCTACGGCCCCTCCGACCACCACCAATCACTCACACACATTCACACACATTCACACACAGGCAAAGGTGGGTGAAGTGTCTTGCCCAAGGACACAACGACAGTATGCACTCCAAGCGGGATTCGAACCGGCTACCTTCCGGTTGCCAGCCGAACACTTAGCCCATTGTGCCATCTGTCGTCCCAGATGGCACAATGGGCGACATTAGAAAGAGTGCAGAAAAGGTTTGGAGGGATATGGGCCAGGTACAAGCTAATGGGACTAGTTCAGTTAGGCAATTTGGTTGGCGTGGACAAGTTGGGTCAAAGGGCTTGTTTCCATGTCGCATTGTTCATTGGCAAGCATAGCTTGGGTTCTTGCAGGAACCTACAGCTTACACATGGAATTGAAGGAAGTGAGTGGAGTTAATGGAGAAGTTATTTAATATGAGAATGAATTCCGAGTTTCAGTATCGGCACTTGGTTTATCGAGGAAAGTTGTGTATCTGACAGAAATTGTATCAGATGAGTGGTTTAAAACAGAGAGGTATATTGACTTCATGTGAGAATTGAGGTGGGGAGAGTCCATGCAGGGAATATAAAGAAAAATGCTCAATTATAATTCACACCTTGGTTTGCCTTTTCAATGTATTTTGCAAAGAAATGCAGAAGTTTGAAGTCTGGGACTGAAAGCCATTAATGAAGCAGGAAGTTTAAATCTGACCAATTCTAGTTTTAAAATTGCTTAAATATGCACATGACACCAAAGAAGAAGTGAGCTGTTATCCGTCTCTGTGGTAGCAACATTTCTAAAATAACCGTAAAATTACTCATAAGTTACTGGACATCAGCAAAAAAAAATTTTTTCAAGCTGATCATCAGTATCAAAATTACTGTACACAAGCTGTTTGAAGGTCCCAATCTGAAACATCACATATCTATTTTCTCCAGAGATGCTGCTTAACCTGCTGAGTTACTCCAGTATTTTGTGTCCATCTTTGGATTGGATTGGATTCAATTTATTGTCATTGCACTTTTCAGTGCAACGAAATGGTTTAGCCTGCAGTCATAACATAGAATAAATAACAAACACTCAACACAGTTTAACGTCCCAAAGTCATTGTCTCTTCCCTCCTTGCTCTCCCTCTACGCTGAGGCAATCCAAGCCTCCGATGTTGTGACCCCACCGGGTGATGGTAAGTAAGTCCCGCGGCTGAATCCGTGCTCCGCAAACGGGCCGGTTCAAACTCCGCGGCCCGGGACGGTCGAAGCTCACCGCCCTCCAGTCCAGCGGAAGCAGCTGTAGTTGCGGGAGCTCCGGAAAACAAGAGAAGCATTCTCGCTATCCACTTAATCTATGCTCTCATAATTTTGTATTCCTCTATCGGGCCTGCCTTTTTCCTCCTTTGCTATAAGGAAACCAAACCTAGCTTATCCCGTCTCTCCTCATAACTGAAACATTCCATCCTAGGCAACATCCTGGTAAGTCTCCTCTCCACACTCTGCAGTCTACCTGCATCCTTCTAATCCTCTGGTTGTGGCCTAACTAAACTCGTATAAAGCTACACCATTACTTGTGGCAATAAAGTTCAGCAGAATTATGCCTTCTTCACTACCTTATCTGCACTGCCAACATTAGGCATACATCAATGTCCCCCTGTTTCTCGGTACTCCCAGGGGTCATGGCTGATCATCTAAAATCTGTGCCATGTTCCTGCTTTTTCTCCATATCCCTTTATTCCTTTAGCCCTAAGAGCTAAATCTAACTCTCGCTTGAAAACATCCAGTGAAATGGCTTCCACTGCCTTCTGGGAGAGAATTCCAGATTCACAACTCTCTGGGTGGAAAAGTTTTTCCTCATCTCAGTCCTAAATGACCTATCCCTTATTCTTAAACTGTGACCCCTGGTTCTGGACTTTCCCCAACGTCGGGAACATTTTTCCTTCATATAGCCTGTCAAATCCTTTAAGAATTTTATACTTTTCTATAAGATACCCCCTCATCCTTCTAAATTCTAGTGATCCCCTCTCATCTTTCTAAATTCCATCCTTCTAAATTACATGTGTGAGTCCCGTCATCCCGGGAGTTAACCTGGTGAACCTACGCTGCATTCCCTCAATAGCAAGAATGCCCTTCCTCAAATTAGGAGACCAAAATTGCACACAATACTCCAGGTGCGGTCTCACCAGGGCCCTGTACAATTGCAGTAGGACCTCCTTGCTCCTAAACTCAAATCCTCTTGCAATGAAGGCTAACATGCCATTAGCTTTCTTCACTGCCTGCTGTACCTGTATGCTTACTTTCAGTGACTGATGTACAAGCACACCATGGTGCATGCCCCACTCTTGGTAGTCCTTCCAAAAGGCATCATCTCACACTCTTCTTTTCTTCTTCCCCCCCCCCCCCATCCTCACATCAATATGAAGAAGGGTCTCGACCCGAAACGTTGCCTATTTCCTTCGCTCCATAGATGCTGCCTCACCCGCTGAGTTTCTCCAGCATTTTTGTCTACCTTTGATTTTCCAGCATCTGCAGTTCCTTCTTAAACATCTCATACATAATGGGGGTTAAACTCCACCTGCCATTGCTCCACCCAGTGTACCAGTTGATCAATATTGTTCTGTCATCAAATACTCCTCATTTTACACCACCACCAGTTTTTGAACCATAATAACTCGAATGCTTGGGCAATATATACAAAGCTAGTTAGATTACAAAAAATGAACAATTTAACTGCTTTTGTGTTTTGTTTTCTTCCTCACTGGCCACTCTCTTACTTCCTCCCTGCAACACCTTACCCATGTAGAAAATCTAAAAAGTTGATGCCTCAATAGATGGACATTGTATATTTTTTTATTGGATGAATGTTAGATCAGGAATTGGGCTGAAGATTCATCAGTAGGCACAAGCAGATTGAATGTTTATTGAGCACATTAAGTGAGCTGTCGACCCCAGTCAAATTGAGTATTGTAGCTTTTCATATGAAATTGGGTCCTGCAGGTTTTATTTAATTGACTTTCTGGCCTTCATTTTGTAAGATGATCTTTGGTCTCCATAGTCTACTAGTTCTGTAACCTTCTGGGGAAAAAATGCTTTCCATCAACTTTGGCTTCTTGAATATTCCCAGATGTTAGTGTTAGTGGCTGTACTTTCAATTGTCAATGTCCTTTCTTAACTCTCCTTTATGGCACATCTTAATACATACCTCTGTATGTATTAAGCTTTTTTTTCTCATTTCTTCTAGTTTCCCCTTTTTATATATAGCTCAATTTCAGTTTTGTGTTTCAATTTCTCTTCTAAAAGTAGCTCTGCAGTGCCTTGGATGATCTTATTTGCTACATTTAAAGGTGTTTCAAAGTAAAAAATGTGCTTCCTTACTTTTCACTCCAGACATAAACTGAGAACAATTTAAGAGTTGAGAAGTAAAATTGGGTCCAGCCTTTTTGTTCTTTACCAAAAGCCACACAAATCCACAGTTTAGGCATGGCATATATTCCTGTGGGGTATATAATATTTCTGTTGTGTTCTTTTGAGTTATGAGGGCATATTTTGGGGTTTTATTTTTTAAGTGGTTGCAAAAAATGAAATTAAAAAAAATAATAATCATTCACATTTTTGGAACAGTTGGATGCATGTAGCGTTATACAAATTCCATTAGAGGATTTTTCCAAATCTCGAACTTCTTATGAATTAAAATTTATTGCCCTTGTACCCATTGAGTTTGCTCTGATTCTATAAGGCATTGGTTGATCTTATTGCAAACTCAATTCCATCTTTATCAAGAATGCATTTACATCTGCTTTTACAATAATCAGCACTTATTTTCCGCTATCCTGACATTTCTCAAAAACTGATGACAATTTTAAAAGAACAAACCTTGATGAAATAATTTTCCAGTTTAAATACTCAAAAAAAAAGTAAATGGCCCCAAAACCTCTACGCTGCCAAAATCTGTCTGAATCTTGTACCCTTCAATCAAGATACTGGAGATGATGAGAATTGCCAAATCTGAACTAATCATTCAAAAGAGTCAAGTTTTATAAATTCAAGGATATTGAGAGTACATGCTTTTTAAAATTTGAAAGAAAACACGTACAATAAGTTAAAGGCAAATGAAGCAGACCTGAAATTGGATCACGGTCATTAGTTGCTTGTTCTGGTGAAGTGAGAGGGGGTCTGAGAAACTGGGTGCCTGGTTTTGATCTGCATCAAAGAACAGTTTCTTCAGTTCAGAGTACTTCAAAATATGTTCTGAACTAAAGGTTTAGTGTAGTCCTGTGAATACTTGAGGAACTTTTTACTTTCCCATGAAAGTAATTGAAATCCTTTGAGCTGCAAAGCTTAGTTTTTCTAACTTAACACATTGCCTTTATTCCAAAATCCATTAAAAAATGCATTAGGTTTTGTTTTAAATTACTTTAATGTATTTGACTTTCCTCTTGTGCATCTGGATCAACATGGGGAGCAGCTTTATTTCCTGTGCAGGGCTTGTACTAATTATATTTCATTGTGTGCACTGAAATATTGAAATTCCTTATCCCAACATTTTTTGAAAAAGGGCTAAAACTGATTTGCAGCAATTTGGTAAAATCGATCAGGAAAAATATATACCTGCATGAAACTGAAATAAAACACGTCTTCTGTGCTTTGTTTAAAATCTCAGAAGAACTAGAAAGATTGGGAACACTAGGCTTTGGCTTGCTCATGTTTTTGACAGTAGTTTTACTCTACATGTTAATATTTATTTTTTTTAAATACTTTATTTTCTGACAATTTCAACAAGATACCTTCAAGTGTCCTATCATGGGCATGAATACATTTTCTGACTTCATCGTAAATGAGTGTATCCCGCTATAGATTGAGATAATAAAATTTATTTTCGTATCAAACAACATTACAAAGTTGATTCCTCAGCATCTAGCTTATTTACACTCAAAGGATAGGGAGTGGGAAGAGGGTGGTTAAACTTCAGCTGTAGCTTAACTCGTGGGAATTGTTTCACGTTCTGTACCAAGAGGATCGCCCCTATATCTTTGAAAATCAAGAAGGATCTTGATTAATACAGGCATGGCATAAGTTAGTGTTTAACATTTTTTAAATAACATGAAGTAGGCAAAATCTACAACAAAAAAAATTGTGGTCTTTAAGAAAATTTCTGTGCATGAATAAGTGGCTGCAGTGATGAAAATAAAACTACAAAAGTCATTTAAATCTTTCCGTTTTCCCATGAGTGCAACAATATGGAACAAATCTGACTGTTCTAAAAAACGATTTAATTTTGCACTTTAATTAGAGCCAGGTTAGGCCAAAAAAAAGCTTAAGAGTTTCCTCATGTGCAACCTCAACATTATGTATTTGTTACTTTTCACAGGTGTGGCCAATTTCCTGTACACTTGGAGCAACACTTGGATTCACTGGCAGTCTTGTCGTCGCGCCTTTGTGGATATACTGGAACAGGAAGCACCTCACATACAAATGCAGATGATTTCAAGTTGCCGAAAATGCTGTAATATTTGGTTAAACTAGCTCCATTTTGTACTGCATATGTGGGCATTTGTCATCCTTCCAAGGTTATGTTTGCAGAGTTAAACGTCTACTTGAACGCATGTGTTCCAAGACAATAGATTTTTTGTGGAAATCCTTGGATGATTCGCTTCCCGATTTCAAGGGGAAATAAAAATTGTAACTTGCAAGTGAAATGACCCCTGAGAATCTTAACATTGTACCTTCCAGGAAAATAAATTCCTCCATATGATATTAATTTGTTGTTTTTTCCCTCTCTGGACAGTACAAAACTTGTGCAGTTTGATGATAAATCTAAATTACTTTCTTCTTTAGCCGCAATGCACACATATGTAATACAAGCACTTATTTAATAGTTGGAGGGTTCTTCACAGTGGACTGGATCATCCTTTTCTGTATCCTCATGTGATCATACAGCAGTTTATACATCTTGATCCAAGTCTTTTTTTCAAAACATTTTTCTTTGGAGTTAGAATAGCTATTATGGCTTCATCAAAAACAGTCTTCAGTCCTTTCTGTGTTAATGCTGAACACTCCACATAGCAATATGCTCCAATCTGTCATAAAAAAAGGAATCAGATTTGTAAAATATTGTAGTTGCAGAAAAATTGTTCAGAATACAAAAAACATTTATATTCCAAACCTCAAGCACATAAAATTTGGACCTTCATTTTTTAATCCACTTATCGTGTACAAACATCACAATATTTAACTATAGCCACTAATTTCTCATACATTTCATCTGGTAAATTTGTGTGTCTATTTTCTAGATATAAAGTTTGGACAGATTATGCACGGCAAGTAGTGGAATAAATACCACGATCCTTAAACCAGCAGCTAACGTGCATGCCTGTTCCAGATGGGTGCATTTGTAACTGCCCCTCAGGCTATGCAAACTATCCCGAGTTCTCACTTTGAATTATATCAGCCATGGTCAAAAACCAAATAGGGTTTTATTCCACTCCATTCAAATCCTGCGCAAGTACCAAATTGCAAGGAAGGCAAACTGAACCCAAGCAATATGTATAATAAATCTGAAGACGGGTCTCGACCCAAAACGTCACCTATTTCCTTCGCTCCATAGATGCTGCCTCACCCGCTGAGTTTCTCCAACATTTTTGTCTACTTAGGCTATATGTAGGGCTTTTTTGGGGAGGTGGGGGAGAGAGAGAGAGAGAGATGAGGAAAGACAAGTAGTGTGAAATGTTCCCATTGCAATTAAAATGATTTTTGGTCAAAGAAAATAAGGATTAAAATTATAGATGACTCTTACATCGATCCAGAGGTATAGGGCTGAATGTGAATATAGGGTGATTTCACGAAAGGTCACTGGAGCGTAGATCCGCACCCACGTGACCAAAAATTTTAACTGGGGGTCACTTCCGGTACATGTTAGTGAATGGGAAAACACGCACTTTCACACCCGTTAAAAACATCGAAAACGGCCAGGTTTTGAGCTGCAATTTACTGTGCCAGTCGGGGTGACCGTGAGGCACAGCTACCTAAATTTACAGTAAAAAAAAAAGATAGAAACTAAGGTAAATACAAGAGGGAGCTGAAGGGGCAAAATAAGCGGAAGTTGATAGCGGACATTTTTCGTGGAGATTTAAAGATCCAAAATATCGGGAATTATCGCGTTTGCTCGCTGCATTTCATCAAAAGTAAGGCATTATTGGCTTTGTTATCTTTATTCATTTGTTAGATGAAAAGTATTAAAAGTTAGAAATCCTTCAGTAAAATTGCAAAATCGCCCATGGTTCTCGGGTGGGTTCTAACATGCAAAATGAACACGCTTCTGAAGCTCCATTTACCATTTAAATATCCGTGAATCATAAATGCGTCTTGAAATAAATTTTACTCAGATGCAAGCTAAGGAATGGTATAATTGTCAGCTGTTTATTTGACAAAATCAGGACATTTTTTGGCTAATAATAAAATGTCCTGATTTTGTCAAATAAACTGCTGACAATTATACCATTCCTTAGCTTGCATCCGAGTAAAATTTATTTCAAGACGCTTGTCCCCCAGTTAAAATTTTTGGTCACGTGGGTGCGGATCTACGCTCCAGTGACCTTTCGTGAAATCACCCTATTCCTAGAATTTGTGCTTTTGTATCTAATATTCAGCTTCCTCCTTTAGTTACTCATGCACTTGAACCCTGGCTGACCATTGCTCTAATTAACTAGCTTGCATGCTTGTGTCAATTTACCAGTTTTAGATTAATGTTGGAGATAAACAGTATGGTCAACTGAGTAATGAGGCATGCTCTCACCACCATTCCCCATTGACATTAAGGGTAAACCAGACAATAGCAATCTGTGGACTGTAGCAGATAGTCTGGCTGTTTAACCATCGAGTTGTGATGAAACCATTGTGATGAAAATGGAACATTAGAAAATATTAGGTGTTTATTTTTGTAACGGTGGTGAAACCATTATAGCAAAAACTCATCCAATAAGGAGAAAAGTAAAATGCCAATACATAAAGGAAAAATAGACCTTTCAAGGCTGAATCTTTAAAAACTGAGAAAGTGATATACTTTAATGCACAAATATCAATTACTAATTGAAACACTGTACCCCTTTTGCCAACTTTTCCCCTTGTTCTGTTGTCACAGGCTTTTCCTTCAAGGTATTTAGTCTCGTCAAAGTTCTTGGGTCATCACGAAGGTCAATCTGAAAAACAGCCCATGCAAAATGTGAATTTGCAAGATATCAAACTTAGTTTGTGTTGAACAATGATATTCTGAAATTCCCCTGAAGTAGAGTTTGGTGCAATGTACCACTATCTTTATCCTTTGACAGACTTCCTCACTGTCTGTAACTCCACTAGTATTTGTGTCTCGTTGTGCAAACTTGCTAACCAAATAATCTATATCTAAGTTAGTCATTTACATAATCATAAACATAGTCCCAGTACAGATCCCTACAGAACACCATTGGTTACAGACCCAATGTCAGGATGATACTCCCCCACCCTCTATGTTCAATGCGTAAGCCAGTTGGGAATCCAAACTACAACGTCAGCATGGATCCTATGTATCGCAAAATATCCTGAGGAATTTTGTCAAATAACTTACTAAAATCCACAAACAACATCCATTGCCCTGTCCTCGATCATCTTTATCAACTTCTCAAAAAAAATCAGATTAGTAAATCATGATCTGCTACGGACAAAGCTATGTCCATAATTATCCCATTTTCCCCATATCCTGAAGAATCCTCTTCAATAGCTTCCCAAACTACCAGCCTATAATTTATTGAATTATCACCAGTTCCCTTTTAAGCAAAGGAAAATTATTGGCCACTGTCTTGTTCTCTGGAGAGTAACATGCTAAGATCAAAAAATTATTACATATTGGGAAATAAAATCTGCTTGGTATTTCTTCTAAAGACTGGAATATGTGGATAGCTTTCGAACACAGTATTAGATTAATTAAAAATACAGATCATGCAAAAAACATAGTTCTTGTCAGTTTGAAGATGATTACAAAGATCTTCACAATACAATCAATTTAAGTGTTCTATACGAGGCCACAAAATATGGATAATTTATTCAGTCGGATAAAGATAATTCGAAGTATATCACACATTTTAGAGATTAGTTTATTGTCATATACTCTAGGGTGCAATGGAATTCCTTGTTCACATGAAGCAGAGTAAACATTCAGAAATGATAATTACAATAATAAATACAAATGCAGAACAGCAGAATGTGCAATAAAGTACAATCTCATCCCAGAAGATGAGAGAAAGGGGAATGGCCAAAAAGGCAGGCATCATTGCCAATATAACCAGTTTTCCTGATGAAACCCAAATTTCCACCAACCCTGGTTGTGTGGCAATAAACTATATCTATCTATCTATTTATGTAATGCACCGAGATGGACTGTATGGAAGGAAATTATAAGCCCGAAATGGACTGGGCTCTTTTCACCGCTCTGCAGGTTCAGTGTGGCCTAAAGGAACTGCAGATGCTGGTTTACATAAAAAACAAAGTGTTAGAGCAACTCAACAAGCCAAGCAGCATCTCTGGAGAACATGGATAAGTGTCGTTTCGGGTCGGGACCCTTCTTCAGACTGATCAGTCTCTGCCTGATTCTGCAGAGTAAAAGGCATAAAAAGCTGAAGTAACTCAGTGGGTCAGGCAGCACCTTTAGAGAACATGGATAAGTGACGTCACCTATCCATGTTTTCCAGGGATGCTGCTCGACCCATTTAGTTACTCCAGCACTTTGTGTTTTATTTACTAGGTTCAGACTGGCAAAAGCAGAGCAGTTGCCATACCAGGCTGAGAAGGATCCTGTCAAGATACTCTTTATAGTGCATCTATAGAGGTTTCAGAGAATCCTTGTGGATTTGCTGAATTTTCTCAGATACATGAGAAATATGCTGATGCACTTTCTTGATGAGTGTGAAAGGACTAGGTTAGTTTGCTGATGATATGGATGCCTCAGAACTGGATGCTGTTGGCCATCTTCACCACTGATGAGAATAGGGTTGTGTTTATCTCCCCGTTTCCTTATTTCACAACTAATGTTTTTGCCTTGTTGATGTTAAGGGCGAGGTTGCTGTCCTCACGTCACGACTCTAGGTTCTCGATCTTTTTCTAGTACTTTGTCTCAGTATTGTAAATTTAACCAGCAGTATTGAAACGTTCGAGCTCCTTCCACACAGCGCCGGACACGGGTTCAATTCCGACTACGGGTGCTATCTGTAGGGATTTGGGATGTTCTTCCTGTGACAGCATAGGCTTTCTCCAGGTGTTCCAGTTTCCTCCCGTATCCCAAAGACGTGAAGGTTTGTAGGTTAATTGGCTTCTGTAAATTGTCCCTAGTGTGCATGATGCAAAAATGGAACAACGTAGAACTAGTGTACGGGTGATTAATGGTTGCCATGGACTTCGTGGGGCAAGGAGTCGGTTTCCACACTCTCTGAACTAATCTAAATCTAATATATCAGCGGTATCATCATGATCTCAAAGACCGAGTTGGAATTGTACTTAGCCATGTAGTCATGGATGTACAGGGAACAGAGAAAGGGACTGAGCGCTCTACCCAGAGGTGTACCAGTGTTGAGGGTCAGAGTAGAGGAAATATGACCGATCCTAACCACAGCGGTCTGTCCGTCAAGAAAACCGGAAGCCAGCTGCAAATGGCAGCTCCAAAGAAAAGGGTCAGAAGATGAGGGATGAATTTATTTTGTATTTTGGTGGTGACGATAGAGTTGCTGTCGATGAATAGCATCCTGGCATGGATGTTCTTATTGTTAAGGTAATCCTGATCCGAGTGTAGTGCAAGAGGCATGGCATCGCTTGTAGACGTACATTTCCGGAACACAAATTGGTCTGGAAGAATGGCACAAATGAATCTAATCTTTCGAAGCACCGCTCGCTGGTTAGTGTTAGAGCTACTGGGAACGATGATGAAACACTCCAGACCAACATAAACTTGATTTTAAATCTTGATTTTTTCAGAATAAGTCTTTTGGAAACTTGAAACACGAGCAGTTCCCAGAATATCATATTCAAATTTTAGTCTGGTATCTGATGAAAGGCGGGCATTTATGAAGCAGTTTCTTTTCTGTAGTTATAGATGGGTGGCCTCTTAACAAATGTGAACAAAGACACATGGTACCGAATGTCCACATATAGAAAACTGATACATTCATGACTTACAGAAAAATATTAGGCAATAAGTTCATGGTAATTATGCAATAGTCATTTAACAAAAATGCAGTATTTCCATTATTTTGGAAAGAAACATGCAAAAAGGTGAAAATAGATAATGCACTATTACTCCAAAGTAACATTGGGTAAACATTAACTTCTCTGTGGTGTTTTGGGGGTGATGGTCAGTGAGTCAAAATGAGAATAGCTTGACATGCTTAGTAATCTGTGCCTTATGAAGCATGTAACTAATACATGTCACTAAAACCAGGACTCAAATGTGTTTTGAAATTGAATACTAGCAGCAGAAAGTTGTTGATGTGCTCATGGGCATATCACAATTGATGATACCAAAATGTTGTTATATTCAATGGATACTTTTATTCGCGTGTGATATAGATTGAACAATTTTTTTTCCCAACCTCTATGATTGAAGTTCACTGACATTGCACTACAATTTCTATCATGTTCTGTCATATCATCTGGTTATAGTTTAGTTTATTGTACTGAGGTACAGTGAAATGCTTTTGAGGTCCAGTCAGCGGAAAGACTATGCATGATTATAATCAAGTCTACTCAGATACATGATAAAGGGAATAACATTTTGTGCAAGATAAAATCCAGTAAAATCCGATTAAAGATAGTCCAAAAGTCTCCAATGAGGTACAATACCCATGTCCTGCCATTTCTTACAGGTTAAATTCAGACAAGACGTTGAAGTTGGTGGTATTTACATTCTGATTAAAGTATTCATTTATGTAAGAAAATAGCATTGAATGCAAGCTAATGCCCATGTTTTAGTTTTCACAAAGAGAGTTACCATACATTTACTGTTTAGTTCATGTAAACATTACTATATATTAAAAATGACATTGACAATGAAAAAAAAATGTGCAAGTTCACTGTTCAGATTTTTTAAACACCGATGCTTGAGTTGATGTGGCTACCGGGAAATATCAATGAAACATGGGTCTGGAGCGGTAAAGTGTTTTATTGCCTTTAAAACCACATTACAAATCACTCAAGTGGGGGGGGGGGGGGGGGGGGGGGGGGGAATGCTGGAATCTAAAAACAAAACAAAAATCACTCTAAAATAGGAAGTAGTTTAGAAATAAACGTGGAGCATTAGTCTCCAACTGAATTTACCATCCTCTTTGCCGCAAATACACCCTTTTGAGTTGAGCATTACTTTGCCCATAAAGTACACCTCAACATTATTTGGACAGAAGCTTTTTGTGTCAATTTATGCTAGGCCGCTCATTGGGTTGAACACTGTTTGAAGTGTGGATTCCTGAGTGTGTACAACCTAAATGCCTTGCCTTTGATTGTCAAATGTTCCTGGGTCAAAATCTCTGACTGAAGCTGTTTATTCAAAAGGTAGTTCACTTTATAAAAAGTTTTCAAAGAACTGTACTTCAAATTATTTTAAATATCTACTTTAGGAAGTTTATCAATTAATTCATGTACTTTTCTTTACACCATCTCTTACCTAATTTAGCAATTTTAGAATTTAGAAATTCTGCTATTTTAATATGCAGTAAAGTTTAGATGAACTAAAAGGTTTATGGTAAGGCTTTGTGAAAGCTAAAAATATGGGCACGAGGTTGCATTTAATATTATTTAATTGCTGACACGAGTACTTTAATCAGAATGCAAATACTACCAACTTCTACGTCTTGTCTGAATTTAATCTGTGATTCTGGGGTAAAATAGGAATTTTATCTTATTCCTAAAGCAAAGAATAAATGAGCTGTATGGACGAAATTATGAAACTGGACAAGGCAAGGATACTGGGACTGCCACCCGTGCCCGCCCATTCTCCCGACCTTGGGCCTTTCCATCATTTGTAACAGGATTTTAATTATCATTTGCAATTTCACGCGGGAACTGCCACAAAAAAAACAACTTGTTAATGAAACTCCCAGATGTCTTGATCTGCTAATGTGTTAATGTTTATACTTTCGATTTCTGCAAATTAGAGACAATATTTTGATTGAAATATTTCTCACTTTCACTACTTAGAACTGAAAACAAAATTCTCACCATGATAAATAATCACGCGTCTGTTAACTTGTGACTAAATCTGGTATCCTGGGAACCTGATACAACACAAAGCTCCTTACATCCATGCAGATGCTGGCAAACTGTTAGTCATCTAACTTCAGTTGGGGAACTGCAAGCAAGTACACAATCAAACTTTTTTTCCCCCCCCACCCCTAATCAGGGTAAACATTAATAGAACCTTTGAAAAAATACTGCAGTTGGAATTACTTTCTAAGCAAATAAATAACTTCAACTGTCGTTTAAAAGCTTAGCAAAGATTATATTTCAATTCTATCTTTATAATGACCTCTTCTCTAATTTGAGATCTACTAAAATAAACAGTGCTCAGCTACAGTCAGTGAGATACACAGCATTGAAATAGGACCTTCTGCCCATTGAGCCTGTCTTGACCATCAACCACCCATTTTACATGAATTCAACATTAATCCTATCTTTCCTCCCCACATTCTCTTTAACCCCCAACCTCACACACAATGGATAATTTACAGCGGCCAATGAACCTACATTTGGAATGCGTAGGGAAATCAGTCACAGCGAGAATATGCAAACTCCACATAGCACCCAAGGTCAGCAGTGAACCTGGATCTCAGGCAGCTCAAAGCTGCAGTTCTAGCTGTGCCACTGTGTGCTGCATGTATTAACCAACTCCTATTCTATTTACATCATAACAGACGATTTGTTCCATCAGTGCAGGCAATTGGAAAAGTGTTTTCATGATTTAAAGGATGCTATATGATCCTTTATTACACCAGACCAACTCACAAACAAAATACCTTTTCACCTCAATACTATTTGCATTCTCCCAATGGCAAATATAGGAACTGGTATTTACATAGCCTTTCAGTATGCTCTTACTGAATGCAAAAATAATCAAATCAAAAACCAAATGCAAAACAGGGTGCAAATACTCCAAATACAGGCTGCAGCCCAGCCCACACAGAAAGTGTAGGGCCATCCAGAAATTGGACTGGATTCTTTTAAATTATTTGGATGAGCTGCTGGAACAGGTTGCAATGCAAATTATTTTCTCACCTGTATGAAGATAAATGGTGGACCCACTTTCTCCTCCCTCAAAAATACAATGTCATCTATCCACCATTTACTGTGGCTACATGATAAATTGAAGCAACTGCCAGGACTACATTGATATCTCCAAAAGCTAGCGTCTCACAAGAGCAGCAAATTAGTGAGATCACCACCAGGCATAAAATCATAAGAAGATTTCTACTTGGGATCAAAGAAAACTTACTTCTACTAAAGCGAATGGTGGAAATTGCTGATGCACAGATTTCTCCTAACATGGATTGTTTGTTGAACAGCAGCTGCCAAAAGGTTATGACAGGGAAAAGTTTTTGTCTATGGTCAAAGAGATTCAAGATGACTGGACTCTAGAGACTCAAACACAAGACGCCTATTAATTCCTTCCATGGTCTCTGGATATCCCGACAATGCATTCACCACTGGATATACAGCAGTCATTCTGTGCAGAGAAAACCTCTTGCAAAGAGCCAATGTGACGATAACCAGTCAAACTACTTCCATGATGCACATGAAAAAAGAATATTGTGCAGGTACAGTGTGGGGAGTGCACTTGCTCTTCTGCCCAGAAACAGTGATATGTGATCTTTCATATCCTACCAAGAAATTAAATGGGACTTAATTTAAAAGTTCTGAAAGATGTACCTCTGATAGAGCAGCATTCTGAAGTAAGCTGGGTGCCAAACAATAAGGGTTTATGGTATAATTTTGTTGAAAGCCTTTTGAAAGTCTACATAGACTTATTCCCTCATCATGTATCTGTACACTGAGAATGGCTCGATTGTAATCATGTATTGTCTTTCCTCTGGCTGGTTAGCACGCAACAAAAGCTTTTCACTATACCTCGGTACACATGGCAATAAACTAAGCTAAACCAGACAAAAACAACAACTTCTCCCTCAACACTCTCATTCTCTATTAATAATCATTGAATATTTATTTCATGTTATAATAGCTCCATGATGGAATCTCAAATGTATCCTTCAACATGGCCTCCATCCCCATATTCTCACCAAGACCAAACATTTGCACTTCCTTAACTTTGTCTCAGCACCTCTGCTGCCAACATCTTCAACAACTTTGTTGTTGCCTTTACAGCCAACTATTATGATCCTCCCCGGGCTGGCCTCCCAATTTACACTCTCTGTAGGTTCACTCTCCCACATTTTGACCTTTAATGTATTCCCCTTTTTATTTAAACAAAGCCCAGTTCATAGAATTCCCGAGTTCTGAGGTTCGCGCTCACCGACTATTACTTCTCCGACATCCTTGGAGACATACAGCACGGGAACAGGACCTTTAGCCCAACACATCCATACCGACCATGATGTCTATCTCTGCTGGTCCCATTTGCAGGCATTTGGCCTGTGTTGTAAAATTTTTCTATACATTCTATTAAATCTTTCTTAAAATGTTCCTTTCAAATAAATGCACCTTTAAATTAAATGTACCTTTTAGTCAGACATAGCTTGATGCCAATTTCTGCAAAAAAATTGCCCTGGGACATTTAACTATGTTAAAGATGCTATTCAAATTCGAGTTGGCATTTACATCACTGATAGCTTCCTTTCTAATCTTGTTTTTTTTTACTGCAACTCGTACTTTACATCCTTGTTCCCTATTGTCAGCGACTCATAATTCTGAAACTCTTTGCCAACACAATTAGCATATTCTTGCTTCAGAGTGCTGGCAAGTGTTGCAGTGGTTTACACCACCATAACCAACGTCAGGCATAAGCAATAGAATCATGGAGTCTTACAGCGTGGAAACAGGCCCTTTGGCCCAACTTGCCCACGCCGGCCAACATCTATACTCTTCCCATCAGCCTGCATTTGGCACATATCCCTCCAAAGCTGTTCTATCGATGTACCCGTCTTAATGTTACTTAAACTCAATAAATGTTGCTTTGCAGCTGATTAATGAATCCATTCCTTTCAATAAAATTACGATAATGCAATTATCGATATGCAATCCAAAATTAATCTTCACTGAGAATGATTAAAGAAAACTAGGAAGCTCTGTCAGTTGGGAAGAGCGTATAAAGGGCTTCAAGGAGATATGGGGCAAGCTAGCATCAAAGGTGAAAACATGGCTGGTGGGACATAGAGGAGGGAATTGCCAGGTCATCTACTTCAGGTATACAAAAAGAAAAGCATGACGAGAGACTGGGATAGCAAAAGGAACACAAATATCTTTGTGCACAAGTCATGGAAGCCAGCATGCTGGTGAAGCAAGCAATGAGGATGGTGAATTTTATGTTGGTCTTTTAAAAAAATAAATCAAGAGCTTGAGTACCAGAGTAAATCTTGCTGCATGCACAATTTTATTTATGGTTCATAGTTGAAGATGCAAATCCAAAATCCCCAGCTTTAAAGTTTTCATAACAGCTCACTCCTTAGTCACTTTTCAGTTCTCTTTGTCCACTGTGTCAATGCCACACAAGGCAGCAAGCAAGAGACTAGAATAGTCACCATGAGCCACATCAATTTTTAATTTCAATTTTAATTTACAGTGTTCAAAATGTTGTTATTAATAACTAAAACCATAAATTTATTCCTTCAAAATACAGCGCGTGAAAATGCTGTCACTGCTTCGTGGGTAACTGCTGACCACAATTAAACCGTCTCACAAGCTCTGACGCACCAACCATGTTTACTTTAAAGACAGTGTGGAAACAGGCCTTCAGCCCACCGAGTCCACACCAACCAGTACACTAGTTCTATCCTAATCACTAATTTACACCAGCCAATTAACCTACAAACCTGTACGTCTGTGCCCCACCTGATCTTGCAACTATGCTCCCTTCCTCCTAAATTCCTTCCTCTAGCATCACAATTCACAACCATTCAATCCTTTTGTCTTACGCCTTCTATCTTTTCATTACTGGCCTTTGTCCAACCATCTGTCTATCAGAACCTTCACCTCACCTGTATCCACCTACTACCTGCCATACTTTGTCCTGCCCCTCCTCTTTTCCAACTTTCTTCCCCCCCCCCGCAATCAGTCTGAAGAAGGGACACGACCCAAAACGTTACCCATCCATGTTCTCCAAAATTGATGGCTGACCCGCTGAATCATTCCAACACTTTGTGTCCTTGTTTTTAATCTACTGTTCGTTGTTTTTGCAGTAATAGTACTGTAGATCTACCCTCTGGAACCAGCCAAGTCTGGTTCAGTAGCAACATCAGCATCTACACAATATGGTGTATTGCCCAGGTATATCCTCCTCTCTAAAATCAAGCCAAAACCAATCTAGTTAATTACCACTCAGTCATGAAGAATGTAACATAAGAGATCACTAATAGTACTATGAAGTGGCACATACCAATAATCAGCTCAGCAATGCTGTCTTCAATGTTTGCCAGGACTAGTATGCTCCAGATCCCATCACAATCCTAGTCCAAACGTGGACCAAAGAGGTGAATGAGTTATTAAGCAAGAGGAACGCAAGCAATCGAGCATGGTATCAAAGAGCCCTAATTAAGTTGAAGTTGAGAGGCATCAGTCATAGTCTGCCATCATTAGTCAACATTCCTATTTCTGATCAATAATATTTTGAAGGTGGTTGTTGAAGGCAAATCATACCATTCCCTGGAGATCTCTACAGGGACTCTTCAGGATGGTGTATTGGGCTCAAATATCTTCAGCTGCATTATCATTGACTTTTCTTTAATCACACGGTTAGGAATAGGAATGTTGACTAACAATGGCAGAGTTTTCAATCCCATTCACCCCTCCTCAACAAATAATATAATCCACTACTGGCAGCATAGTGGCAAGTAAGATTCAAATCACAAAATTACTTTACAATGATCATCTCTAACAGTGTCTAATCACCATGACACTCAATGGGATGATCATCATCAGGTCCTGCATCAACCATCTTCAAAATGTTATTGACCAGAAATTCAACTGGACCTGCCACCTAAATACTGCAGCCAGGAGAACTGGGTACACATCAGCTAGTGACTCGTCTTCTGGCTCCCAAAAGCCCTTTCCACCATGTACAAGGCAAATTAGGAGTGTGATAGAAAACTCCACTTGCCTGGAAAAGTTCAGCTTCACCATCACACAAGCTGAATTCCAAGCAAAACAAAGCACAATTTGTTTATGTGCCATCCGTCATTGCATGAAGTGGCTGCAGTTCGTATTACAGGTCCACCACTGATTTTCCGCAACAGATAGTCAGGCACCTCCTTTAATCCGGACAAAATCAAAAAAATGCACGTGAAGCCTCCCCCCCCCCCCCCGAACTACCCCTGAAAATTTGGAGCCCAGGGCGGGTGTGGCGGCCGATCTTGACCTCATCGGGACTTCCACGGCTGAACGGCGGGTCGAAGTTACCCCCTGCTGCCAGGGCTCTGGAACTCCGGCCCAGCCAAAGCCAGAAGATCTGTTCCCATAGCCGATTTCTGCAGCCGGCTTTGTAGGCCAGTACCTCAGTCCCTTTGCCAGATAGGTGGACAGTTCTAGTACCATTGAACCCCTCTTGGAGGCCATGCTCTCTGTTGGTTCAGCAAAATGGATCATTCAGAAATGCTCTGGGACTTAGGGTGCCAGAAGAAAAAATATTGGTGGTATGTGCTTGCATCTATAAGTTGCACTGCTGTTATTTGCCTAGGCTGCTTCAACAGCAACATCCATACCCACAACCTCGACCCCCATAACAAAACAAGGTCTACAGGCATTAGGCAACAAAACTATCTGCCTTCTAACTTTTAAAATGTCTACTCTTTAATGGTACAATATGTAATGAAACACTTAAATGTACAATCATTAATCCAGAGCATCTCAAATACAACATTAATAAAACAATGGACTGATTGGGTATTAGTAATGCATTGATGTATACTATATTGCACATCTTGCCATGTAAGGTCATAAATGATAGGAGCAGAATTAGGCCATTCAGCCCATCAAGTCTACTTCGCCATTCAATCATGGCTGATCGATCTCTCCCTCCTAACCCCATTCTCCTGCCTTCTCCCCATAGCATACTAATAAAATGTAGTTTTGTTCTAATGGAACATTTCCGTATTAAACTGTCATTATCCCAAAAGTTCAAGAGATCCTTTCATAGAGTGATACAGTGTGGAAACAGGCCCTTCAGCCCAACTTGCCCAGACTGGGCAACATGTCCCAGCTACAATAGTCCCACCTACCAGCATTTGGTCCATATCCCTCCAAACCTGTCCTATCCATGTACCCGTCTATGTTTCTTAAACGTTGGGATTGTCCCAGCCTCAACTGCCTCCTCTGGCAGCTTATTCCTACATCCACCACCCTTTGTGTGAAAAAGTTACCCCTCAAATTCTTAATCTTTTCCCCTTCACATTAAATCTATATCCTCTGATCTTTGATTCAATTACTCTGGGCAAGAGACTCTACCATATACGAATCTATTCCTCTCATGATCTTATATTTTATTTTATCTTTCATTTTATTTTACTTTATATTTTAATCTTTATATTTTATTAATCTTAATTAATCATAATTATATTTTATACATCTTTATTAATCTTAATTATGTTTTAATATTTTATATCTTTCATTTTATTTTTCCTGTCACCAGCACAGCCGGCTGAAAAGTAGTGGTTGAAATACTTTGGTTATGAACTTGCTTTGTTTCTCATTTTGTTATGCACAGGAAGTTGTTCACCCTAGCAAGGTCAAGCCAACTCTTGTGGAGCTATCATATCAGTCCCAATCAGTCTACTTTCTCCACTATTCTGTAAAAAATTCCCTTTTTAATACCCATCCAATCACCTTTTGAAGTCCCTGATTGATTCTGTTTCCATCATCTTTACAGCCAGTGAGATCAAGATCATAACTCCTCAGAGAGAAAAATAGTTTTTCCTCATATCTTCATTTAATACAATTTTTTTGCATTCTCTGATCCTAAATCCATCCATTAATGAAAATCTTAACATAAAATGAAACCTGCCAGTTACCCAAAGAACATAAACCAGGAGAATTAAATCCAGCAAAACCAAACCACTGCCAAGGTCATGGCACTGAAGATTTATTGTACATCATTAATTTGCAGACTTGCTATATTAACCAGCATTGTATCCTTAAATCATAGGAATCGGATAATGCGGAGCATTTATTAAATTAATTAACAGTACTTTGGATACTCAATTTGGCACCAGTTCTTTTTCCTATCAGAAAAATTGTGTGATGACCAAGTTTCTATTTTATAATTTGATGTTCAGCATTAAACACCTACTTCTGTAGAGGTGCAAACTGAGCATAAACTATTTCCAATCCACCATTCCTTCCCCCAAATCCATTTGATCTGCCACTGTTGTGGATTTGTGTTTCATTGATCCATACTTGACGAACAGCAGCTCAAAAAAAGGAAACACACACACACACACACACAAAAGTAAATGTTCAGTTCGGTACATCTAACACTCATTCCTTTTGTGCTAAATGATGAAATCAACTCAGCCATCAAACGAAAACCATCTGGTTAGAAGGTCAAAGCTGCTAAGTAAAGACATTTCAAGACCTGACGGCCAAACTCAGGGGAAGGGAACCCACAGTCCACTTTGTTAAGACAGGAAATAACTACTGACCTACGTATAACAAAGCTTTCTTTCACTTGCTATTTTTAAATTGAAGACACATTGAATAAATCTTTGCAGGGCAAGTTATTTCATGCTGCAAAATTGGTGTACCTGCGTTCCAACTAACAGGAATGGAACATTTGGTGCATATTCTTTAAGTTCGGGGACCCACTCTTCCCTTACATTCTGAAACGATGCTGGATTCACAACCGAAAAGCAGATTAAGAAGACATCAGTCATAGGATAAGACAGAGGTCTCAGACGGTCGTAATCTTCCTGTGAAAGAAAAGTAATTGTAAATGTTATGTAAAGGCCAAAATAAAAACTGTAACAGAAGACAATCTTCATCCGCATCTCTGACACAGGAGATAGATTACCATGTTAGACACTACTTAATGCCATTTATCTGCACAATTCTCGCTATTCTCTGGAAATGAAAACTATTTTAATGAAAATTAAACAATCTATTTAAAATAAATAAAGTGAGATATTTCTTTATTGAAAATAAAGAATGTTAGAGGCATGCATAGAACAGAACAGCATAGGAATAGTCCCTTTGGCCCACAACGTCCATTCTATACATGGGGCCAAATTAATCTTCGCTGCCTGCACAGGATTTATATCCGTGTGTCTATCTAAAAGCCTCTTAAAAGCCACTGCTGTATCTGGCTCCACCACCACCCCATATTTATTCTATTTGTATCTCTTCATGTTGAATAGGTTTATATTATGAAGTGTAAAGATAGAGATGAATATCTACGAGTGTCACAGAAATAAATTAATATAAAATTTATTGAAGGCAGCTTCATTTACAATCTAAAAAGCTAATTCTCAGATACAAGCTATCATGCAGCCAGTGACCAGAAATAATGACTAAACAAGCTTTGAGTAATATGGCTTGGTAAGTTTTTTCATGGTACAGGTCCACCACCAATTTTGCAGCAGCTGGTGGTCCGGCATCGCCTCTAATCTACACAAAATTACAGGAGTGCACTTGAAACCCCCTCCCCCTCCAGAAATCCAGTGCCTAGACCACATGAGGCAGCTGATCATGACCTCATCGAGACTTGCATAGCCGGTCGGTGGGTCGAATTTGCCACTTGTGGATGAGACTCTGGAACTCCGGCCCGGCTGACTAGTTTCCATACCCAACTTAAGAGACTAATCAGCGTGTAGAAACGCCACCGGCAGCCAGGGCTCTGGCACTCTGGCCTTTCCCAGAGTCGACTTTGCGTGCCGGTAATCCTGATATGGGCTCACAAATGGCAGATGGAGTTTAATCTGGGCAAGGGTGTTGCACTTTGGAAGGTCAAATGCAAGAGGAAAATACACAATGAATAGCACGCCCCTTAACAACATTTTTTTTTTTTTAAATACAGAGGGATCTTAGGGGTTCAAGACCATAGCTCCCCAAATGTAGCAACATAGGTAGAGTGGTATGCTTGCCTTCAACAGTTGAAGCATTTGATTACGTCATTATATTGCAATTTTATAAAACTCTGACTAAGCCACATTTGAAGTATTGTGTGCAATTCTGGTTGCTCCATTACAAGGAAGATGTGGAGGCTTGGAGCAGGGGCAGAAGGAATCTTGTGTAGGAAGGAACTGCAGAAGCTGATTTAAACTGAAGATAGACTCAAAAAGCTAGAGTAACTCAGCAGGACAGGCAGCATCTCTGTAGAGAAGGAATGAGTGACGTTTCGGGTCGAGAGCCTTCTCAGTCTCAAGTAGGGTTTCAACCCGAAACATCACCCATTCCTTCTCTTCAGGGATGCGGCCTGTCCCGCAGAAGGAATCTTAGCAGGGTACAGCCTAGATTAGAGGGTATTAGCTAAAAAAGTGAGATTTGACAAGCTTGAATTGTTTTGTCTGGAACGTCAGACACTGAGGAGAAATCTCAGACATTTATTAAATCATGAGAGGTATAGATGGACAGTCAGAACCTTTGTCCCCTGGGTAGAAATGTCAAATACTAGAGCCCGTACCTTTAAATTGAGTGGGCTAAATTTTAATTAGATGTATGGGCCAAGTTTTTTTTTGGAGAACAAGAGTGGTAGGTACCTGGAACGTGCTGTTAGGGGTACCTGCAGAAACAGATATGATAGTGGTGTTTAAGAGGCTTTAAGATAGGCACATAAACATACAATGATTGGAGGGATATGGATCATGTGTAGTCAGAATGGATTAGTATAATTGGCTTCTATGTTCTGTTGGCAAGTATACTATTTTCCATCTTTACCATCTACTGTTAAAAGTCTTGATGTTAACTATATTTTCCCCAATGCACTTGACCTCCCAAAGTGCAACAGCTAACACTTGCTTGGATTAAACTCCATCTGCTATTTCTCCGCCCATATCTGTAACTGATTTCTATCCCACTGTATCCTATAACAGCTTTTCTCACTGTCTACAACACCAATTTTTGTGCTGTCAGCAAACTTACTACCCAAGCCATCTACATTCCAAGGTCATTTATATGCATCACAAACTGGAGGTGCCATCACAGATCCCAACAGAACATCATTGTCACAGACCTCCCACCAGATGACCTTATCTTCTATTCATAAACTAGTTCTGCATCCAAATTTCCAAAATCATGGATCCCATGCATCTTAATCTATAGAATTAGTCCACTGTCAAAGGCCTTACAAAAATACATTTAGACAATATTCACTGCCCTACCCTTATCAATCACCTCTGTCACCTTCTCAAAATATTAAATTAAGTCTGTGACCTGCTGGGGACAAAACAATGCTGAATGTCCCTAATTAGCCCATTTTAGACTTTAGAGATACAGCGTGGAAACAGGCCCTTTGGCCCACCGAGTCTGTGCTGACCATCGATCACCCCACACACTAGCACTAGGCCCCACACACTGGGGACAATTAACTTTTACAGAATCCAATTAACCTACAAAACTGTACTACCTTGCAACATGGGAGGATACCGGAACACCCGGAGAAAACCCATTCAGTCACAGGGAGGACGTACAAACTCTGTACAAACAGCACCCATAGTCAGGATCAAATCTGGACCATGGCACTGTAAGGCAGCAACTCTACCACTGTGTCACTGTGCCGCCCAAGTCTTCCATATCCAAGTAAATCCCATCACTAAGATCCATTTCCAATAGCTTCTGTACCAGTGATCAAACATTATGCAATTAATTTTCCAATGGGTTCAGGCATGGTGTCAGGGCCCCATAGTATTTCTATTTCTAGCTTTTAAGTATCTCTTTAAGAACATTTGTTCTTGGAGTGCTGCCCAAAATAATTCTAATAAAAATCACATTTTTAAAAAATATACTTGAGAAATGTAGCTTAAAAGATGTCAACTGCTTAGCTATGAATAAGAAACAAGTGAATGATTTTTTTAAAGAAATGTTGATAAAAGGGACAGATTCCGCCCTAAATTTCAGCAACACGTAAAACTTCCAAATTGTGATAATGCTCATTTTCACTCAAACCCAACATAAGTAAAACAACAATCATGTCCCACAACAAGTAATCAGGCATGTCCCATGCTAATCATCAATTATTTGCACTGCAGAAAGGATTGTGTGGAGGAAGTATTTATGTTGAAGGGGCAGTCAAGAATGTGACGCAACATCTTTCCTTGTGACCAGACTTGGTGGTGGTGGGGGGGTGGCGAGTGGGGGTTGAGAGAAAATATGGGAGTAAATACAAACCATGTTCCTTAAGGAGCTCCAATTAATTAATGCTATGGTATCAGACAAAGCTGCTGGTCAAAGTGAATCTCAACATAACTTTCTAACGGTTTTGAGACGGGATTAAAGTCATTGCAACTGAAAAGTACAAAAGGATTTAAGTCTATGATTTAGATTCAGATAATTCAAAACATTTTAAACTAAAGTGATCAGAATTACTACAGTTTAACGTGAAACTTAAAAAAGACATCTAATTAATTTACATGGTAGATTCCAGATTAAAAGCTTGCTAAGCGTATGCTGTATCATTCAAAAACAGATATTTAAAACCCTTCTCAGGGGCTTAACATGGGAAAGTGGTGAAAAATAAAACCTTATATTAATAGGCATACGATTGCTCTGAAATATGATACATAAACATTAAATGTATAAACATGGTTCAATATAGAAATTATTAATGTCATCTTTTTACCTTCAAAATAAACCCTACCAAAACATAAATAAACCTAAAATTGTTAGGTTACCAATTGTAAAGCAATAGACCATCTGTTGCTTTCATGCTTGTAATCTTAATGATGGCAGGGAGAGTCAATCAAAACCATCTGCATGACAAAAATAGATGGAGAGCATGTGTCCTACAAATATCAAAATGTCAATTCAGTGGTGGCTAGGGAAAGAATAACTTGTAAAGCAATGTTTAAAAAGTAGAAAATGTTTGAATGTTTATCATCAAATCCAAATATAGTACATATTTCTAAACTTTTCACGGCAGCAGATGTATAAAATATTCTACTCTCAGTAAGATGGTAAATTTAGTTTCTTTGAAAAGTTTCCAGGATTTTTTTTAATGTGTGGATTGAACTTCCAGGATATGGACAACATTACTTTAGAATTAACGTAAGCACCGTGACTCCCATCTATAGTTTTATTAACCAAACCTACACCGAATGAGATCATGCTTTCTGCAGATGTTGATGAATCAGAATCCAGTTTCAGCTGGATATATTCCCTTGAAACAAATGTGTGCTGCCATACTTGCAATTTTCTCTGCTACAACCTGGAACTATTTTAAAGAGCGATGGGGGTTGGCGATGGGGAAGAAAGGTTTCTGCCTCTTCATGGAAAGTAACGAACCATGAATAAGATGAATCAATGTAAAACATGATGGAATTTTAAAGTAGAGTTAATCAGTAAAATAGTTGCGTTTACAAAAACCTTTACTGATTAAGGATTCAGTTTTATCAAAACAGGCCCTACCTAAAACAAAAATGACCACACCATAAGATTAATGATTTCACTAATTATGCTGTTAGGAAATACCCTTCAATAATACACATTTTTAATTTAAAGCAAAAATATTGATAAAAAGTATGCACCATTGTAACTGTTCAGTAACAAAGTTTCAAAAGTCAATTAATTAATTTTAAACCTCGCTATCTCACAGATAAAAGTGTACATGATTATTAAAATCTCAGTTTTAGTAATAAACTTTGACAGTCACATTTTATCTTGAATATGACAATTACAAGTTGAATAGTCAGGTTCTGATGATTTTTTTCTGCCTCTTGAAATACATTTGGTTTTTTAAACATCTTCTTCCTAAACAGTTTAAGCTTCAGAATGTAAACCAATCAACTGCATCACCATTTGACAAGGCTCACTCTAGTAAAGACGACAAATAATAAATACAGTATAAACATGCACACAGATTTGTCACTACAGCAATTTAATAAATAACACCAAAACCAGGTAATATTGGCCACTCAAGTAAACACTTCAAACATTACAAAGTGCTTACAGTGATGTGAAATAGACAGTATTGTTTGCACCCAAGTACATTGTTGCAATCAGAAAAATTCAGACATGTCCTCTATTAAGAATATCTATCAGCAAACATCCAAGTAAAGCTGATTTATTTAGTAGTCTTTTTTTTTTAAATCGGCGTAATGTCACTATGGGACATTTGATTCCATGCTTATTTGACTGGCAAAAGGTTAGATATTGTCATATTTCAAGCTCCCCATCTCCCCCTTTTCCCCTCCCCCCCAGCGTTGTTGCTGGGTGTAGTGCTGCAGTCTACTTTTCTCATTTCAAAGTGACTTAAATTGAACCGTATAAACATATTTTACGTGCAAAATTCCAAGTCCGTTATATCCATCAATTTTAGATTGATTCAAAATGTATTGCAAAAACCCCCCACTATTTCTGTGAACCATTTTAAATTGGGAAACGATACCATGCAACACTTAATACAAATGTCAGTCAAAGCTTGCATGTCAGCCGGCTCTGCAGATGAGGTAATACCCACATAATTAAAACCTATTGCTTGATTACATAACATTATTGAGTTGTATTCAAATGATTTGACTGAATATTTATTGATACTGCCAGTTTTCTTTCAGCACAATAGCTTTTAGATTTAATAATCCAAATGTGCAACTCTACAGATACCAAATGTAATTTTCTTCGTGCAAGTTATACTTTTAATGTAAAAACATTAATCTATGAACAGATATCATCCATGTTCATTCAAAGACTAGTTCAAAAAATAAGAAATTAAAAGTTTATTTCTTTGTAAGGATTATTATTGTAAAAAAATCTAACAAAGAATATTCCGCTGTTATAACTTCTGTGCAGTTTATGACATGCCACCAAGATCATTCGGCCCAACGTGCCCACACCAGCCAACATGTCCCAGCTATAGTCCCACCTGCCTGCGCTTGGACCATATCCCTCCAAACCTGTCCTATCCATATACTCTGTAAATAATATCCCAGTGTTCTGTAAAAAATAAACAAAATTCTACACACACACATGAAATCAAACAACCAATAATAAATAATTCAAGAGGTCAAAACCAATGCCCCCCAAGTATATGTAGTTCAGAGCTTATTTGGAGGTTGCAGTGTTTAATAGTCTGATGTCTGTAGGTCCAATATATGTTCCTCCTTACTTGTAGCAGAAAAATATTTTGTATTATAAACTGCAGGAGGTACAAGATCCCACGCAGTAAAATATCTGCAAATAGTCTTACCAATGAAATTCAATGATAGAGACACAATCAAGCAAAGGACAGGGACAGATATGCAACAAAGTAATGCTGAATTTGATACAAAACGAGAAATAAAGTGAAAAAAGCAGGCGGGATTAATGAAGAGCAGTGAGAACAATATTGAAGCATTTAAAATTGTAAAAGGCCCTCTGGGAACAATTTAGTTCCTTCACTACTGAGACTCTGCAATTTCAACTGTTCTGTTTCTGGGTCTCCAAGATTATACAACATTACATGAACTTCAACATCAATTGATAATACTTTATTATCATATTCAACTTCGCCAGGATTCAGTAAAGGGTCCTCACGCTGTGAAATACCACCCGCAATGCTCCGTAAATAACTTAATTTGTATTTATGGCACAAATCCAGCAATATCTTGAAACTCCCGGGGAGGCTGTCACTGAGGTCTGGTTTTTGAGAGGCCAACAGCGATTTATAACTCTCAGCCTGTCCCTTCCTTGCCGCAGATTGCTGAAGCTCAGAAATTGGGTAGGATTATATTTTCGTAACACCAAGAGCTTTGAACTAGCCGTCATTTTTCCAATAATATATACATCATTGACAGGAGTACAACTTAAATAAACTACCTCCCCGAGAAAATTTGCCCAAAGAAATACAATTTCAAAAAATATCTCCTCTCAGATAAAATAACCCGTCCAGCGCTTCTCAAAAAGTCTTCCAGACTTTCTCACTAAAAATACATAAATCCATAAGTAAAATAGAAACTTAATTAAAGTAGGTTTAAAAATGTGAAAAAGATAATCTTACCTGCCCTGCAGTGTCATAAAGTCCAAGGAGATACTGTTTACCTCCCACCGTGACAGTCACTGTTCAAACAGGAAAAGAGTGTACATTTTACTAGTTTCAATGAAACGCTATCGCAACGTTAGAAAAAAGTGTCGCGAATGTTTTTAATTAATAGCGGATGGAGCATGCATCAAAAAGGCAGACGTCTGGTTGAAAAAGACTCAAACCAGACAGTGGAACTTCATCGAAACTTTCCAAAAAGTTCGCGTTCAGCCTTTTACGGCTGGGATTCGTTTACAGAGAAAACGGGGAGAAAAGAGAATTAAATATATATACATTTTATATATATATAAATTGTAGATATGAACATATAGAGTACCCGCATAATGGTCGAACACAGTTGGCACATATTCCTCTGGAAAAGCGTCGTTGGCGTAGCTCATCAAGAGACAAGTTTTGCCCACCGCTCCGTCACCGATCACCACGCACTTTAACATACTCTTCGGACCGGTTCCATTGGCCATGGTCAGGGCAGCTCATTGCTTCCGAATCATCTTTCCACCGGGACATGTCAAAGGTGCCATTTTCCACATGTTTAACCCGTCCAGCGCTTCTCAAACAGTTGCATTCCCCGAATAACAAATATAAACAACTCTTCTTTGAGCAAACGAAAATAACTGAAAGCGACCCCCCTCTCCTTCCCTCACCCTTTAATCCAACTGTAAATGTATCAAGAGGGCAGGCGGTGAAACACACAGGCGATGGATCTCCGCTGCTCGTACACAGTTATTCTAAAACAAGAGTTTGACACAATTGCACTTCCTCCACATGTCAACATTTATAACTCCACAGTTCTGCAGTTTGCCTTCTCTTCGCGCCGCCCCTCTCGCTGTCCCACGGTCTACTACTGCCTCCACTCCAGTGGCATTGTACAAGCAGCCGAACTTAGACTGGGCAAGGAGGGTTGGGTTGGGACGCCAGCCGATTGACGTCCCCTCCGACCAGCCACCGAGGCGGATAAGGCGGCGGCGATCCAATGGTGAGAGGGAGAGGGCGAGTGCTTCCCATAGCACAAATCGGGATAGTCATTGTATCATTGCTGCAGATGCCATGTGACAATAAAGTGACCTCATCTATTCAGAGCAGCGCTGAGATTTAAAACGGAGGCACAGCAACACCGAAAAAAAAGCCAGAATGCAATTTGCGAGCTCTCCTCTTTTGAGAAAAAAAACGTCAGATAATTCCCCGTGGTGTTATTATCCATTGTATTAATGCTAAATGATCATCTTAGTGTCAAGATAATGCTAAATTATCATCTTAGTGTCAAGATAATGCTAAATTATCATCTTAGTGTCAGCCTCACACCAGAGGTAGATTATTTTTTTACAGGACAATACCACCCATTTTTAGGTTGTGTTTACAGGGCAGCCCCACATTATTCGTGGCAAGACCTTGCTTTGTTGCCCCAAAGACTGAAAACAACCCTCCCAATTTTCCCGAACAAAAGAATTTCATTGTTCCATTTCGGGAATGATTACAATAAAACACTCTGGTTGTAACTGGGAAAATCTCAGGCGTTGTGTACTTTTCACCCTGAGACCTGGTGTCAAAGTTAGCCTTGGTAGCTGGAGTGTTTAAATTCAAGTGATAGGGAAATTAATTTCTAAAAATCGATTAATATGATTAATAATTTCGCTGAAACTTCTGGATTGTCGTTAAAAACTTACCAAACTGGCTCCAGCTATGTATTTGGATAGATCATGATAATACAGTTTGAAGTGGAAAAATAAAGCTGGCAAGAAAAAAGACAAAGTGCTGGAGCAGGCAGAATATTTAGAGAACAATCAGAGGTGCCTTTTCTACCTGGGACCTTTCATAAGATTAAAGGGGGTGGGGAGGTGGGGTGGTAAGAAAGTCGTAATTGAGGAGGAGCAGGACAAAGCTTGGGATGCAATAGGTGAATAGAGTTGAGGAGGCATTTTGGTAGGCAGATGGTTGGACAGTGGCCAGAGATAGAAAAGACAGAAGGTGTAGGACAAAAGTTCATGTTCTAGGAGCAGAATTGGGCCATTCGGCCCATCAAATCTACACCACCATTCAATCGTGGCTGATCTATGTTTCCCTCTCAACCCCATTCTCCTGGCTTTGCCCCATAACCCCTAACACCCTTACTAATCAATCTCCGCCTTATCCATTGACTTGGCCTCCACAGCGTTCTGTGGCAATGAATTCCATAGATTCACCACCCTCTGACTTAATGAAATTCCTCCTCATCTCCTTTCTAAAGGTATGCCATTTTATTCTGAGGCTATGGCCTCTGGTCCTAGACTCCTCCACTAATGGGAACATCCTCTCCACATTCACTTTATCCAGGCCAAATCCAAAAGGACTGAAGAGTTGAGAATTGTGAAGCTAGAGGAAGGATGGGGGAGGGGAGAGAGTTGTCTCTGACTCCTCTCACCTCTCTCTTGATCTCTGTCTCCATCGCAGAGAACAGATTGACGTCTACCTCAAACCTACTAACTCCCACAGTTAACTGGACTGCACTTCCTCCTATCCTGCCTCATGATAAGACGCTACACCCTACTCTCAATGTTTCCATTTCCGCTACATCTGCTCCAGAGAGGAGGATTTCTATTTTTAGGGCAACGTGTTTTTCTATGTGGTTTTCCCTCTATTGTCATAAATGAATCCCTCACCTGCATCTCCTCTGTATCCCAAATTTCTGCTCTCACTCCCCCCAGACTGAACAAGGATAGAGTTCCCCTCATCCTCACCTTTGACCCCAATAGTCTCCACATCCAACACATCATCCTCCAACATTTCTGTCACCTCCAATGTGATACAACCACCAGCCACATTTTCAAATTGGCCTTTCCAGCATCCACAACTCCTTGGTACCCTTCGCATCCAAGCCACCCCCTCCTCAGGTACTTTCCCCAACAAATGCAAGAGGTGCAACACCTGTCCTTATGCTTCATCCCTCACATCTATCCAGGGACCCCAGCTATCCTTCCAGGTGAGACAAAGGTTCATGTGTGCATCATTTAACTACATCTACTGCATCTGGTGCACCTGATATGGTCTTCTGCACATCTGCAGGTCCAAGCATAAACTCGGCGGACATTTCACTGAACATTTGCACTCAGTGCGCCAAGACCTACTGGATCTCCAGCAAACCATTTTAACTCCCCTTCCCATTCCCATTTGGACCTTTTGTCCTGGGCCTCCTCCGTTGCCAGAGTGAAGCCATAGGCAAACTGGAGGAACTGCATCTCATAATATGCTTTGGTAGCTTACAACCCAATGGTATGAACATTGAATTGTCCTATTTTAGTTGACTATCAAACCCCACTCCACCCCCATCCCACTTGGACTTGCACCAATTCCTCACCTCCCCTGCCGCTTTCACCTACACTCCTTCCTCTAGTTTCACAATTCGCAACTTTTTGTCTCACACCTTTTGACTTTTCATCTCTGGCCTTTGTCTGTCCATCAATGCCACCTGCCTCCCCTCACCTGTATCCACATATTGCCTGCCAGGCTTTTACCTGCCCCTCCTCTCTTCCAGCTTTCTTCCCCCCACTCCCCACCATCAGTCTGAAGAAGGGCCTGGACCCAAAAGGTCATCTATCCATGTTCTCCTGTGATGCTGCCTGACCTACTATGTTACTCCAGCACTTTTTTTTTTTTTTGTAAACCAGTATTTGTTTCTACAATAAATGCTTGCTTTCATCTTCAAAATTCACATTCAGATTTTTTATAATTCTCTTTGTTGGTTTTCATTCTGATACATTCCTTCCGGTTTGAACTGTTGTCTGATTTTTGTTCACGGCCTCCTAATTTTTTTAATTAAATCAGGAAACTTAAAATCTTGAGATTTGGCTATAAACTAACAACCACATATTTTAAGGATGCCTTTTTATTATTCCTTCTTCTGGAGGAGTACACATGAAGTTGTCCATTTGCTGATTATTATTCGCGTAAAGAGCATCACCTGGAAATTTGTAATCAACAATTTGCCTATATTGAGTAAGTGTAAGTTATAAAACCCTAGAATAAAATCCGCTTCTGTTTAATTTTTGAAGGACCAAATCAATTTTCTTCCATTTACACAAAACACAAATCCCCACCTTAAATCCATCCATATTCCCAGCTGTCACTTCAGGTTAAAGTCAGTGGCACAGATCATTGAATACAACTCAATGGTCGATGAACAACTCCATTTCCAATTGCAAAACTGAGCCATATACTGTAATCTCATCTTTGCGTTATTACATGTCCCTGCTCTTACACTTGTCTTATTACATTAGATTTAATTCTCTAATCTTTTAATTGCCACATACATAGAATTACATCAAATGGATGACTCACAACCAGGAACCAGGCTATTTGGTCAATTTATTCGCATTCACTTCCATTCACAGTCATCCAATTCTGCCTGCACAATCCTATTTTTTCCACTCTCAGTTAAGAACTTGAATAACTTCCCCTAGGAGTTTACATTATTTTGTTCAATTGCTCCATGTCATTGCAAATTCCACATTCCAACAACTTCTTCATTGTTCTTCCATCATTATAAACAAGTCAATCAATACCACGGGCAATCTTCCTGCTGCTCTAAGAATCATATTTTTAATCATATGAGCTCTTGCTACACCACATTCATGTAGTGTAGAAACTTCTTGATTGCTTTTCCATCATTATAAACAAGTCAAACAATACCACAGGCTATCATCCTGCTGGGAAGATTGATCAAAATGTCCAGGTACCCACAATACCTGAAAATCAACTCTAATGAATGTAATAAAGATTATGCTCTTTAAAATGTTGAAAATGTAATCTTCAACCTCCTTTGCTTGATTCAAATCTTGATAGTTAAAGTTTGCTTTATGACAGCACATCTGGTATTGGCACTTTGCACATATCCCAAATGAACCAATCTACAGGAGATTACAAACATTTGAGAATGTGTACACTGTAGCACTCTGCCAGACAATAGAGACTCTACAGGATACAAGAGACTACAGATGCTGAAATCTTAAGCAAAAAACAAAGTGCTGGAGGATCTTAGTGGATCAGGTAGATCTGTGGAGGGAAATGGACAGTTGACATTTCAGGTCAGGATCTTTCTTCAGATTCTAGGAACTGCTGAAGCGAATTGGGGGATGCATTCAGGCAAGTTATCAGCAGAGGTCTTCAGAACAAAGGCTGCTGCCAATTTTTAATTACCTATTCTCACTATTTTTCTAAATGGTTGAACAGAATGGGGAGAAATATAATTAGGAAGGAAGATCAGAAACTGAAAGATGCAAAAGTGGCGGCGCTGTTGAACGGCTGCGACACGCCTGCAGTCCGTCTGTTTTACTTTTTTGTTGTTGTTTTTTTTGTCTTGTTTGGTTAGATTTTTGGTTATTAGGTTGTGTTATGTGGGGGGGGGGGGGGGGGCCGACACATGGTTTTCTGTCTCTCCCTTCGGGGGAATGCGACTCTTTCTGTCGTATCCCCCCTTCTCTGCCTCCGTCTGCGCTGAGGCCTAATGGCGGAGCTGGCGGCCTCCAACCTGCGACCGACCTCGAGGTTCCGGAGGCAGAGCCAGCCAGGACTCACCAACGCGAGGCTGGCCGTCTTCGAGCTGTGGCGGCGTTCGGGCGCTCCAGTGGCAGCGGCATGACTCGGGGCTGAGACGACGCTCCGGTGGGGGCGGCCCGGCGCGGGGCTGGTGCGGTGCTCCGGTGGCTGAGGCAGCCCGGACTCAGACGGTGAGACGGTGAGACGGTGCTCCGGTAGCTGAGGCGGCGTTCTGGCGGCGGCGACCTGAATCCGGGGCTCGGCCGCGGGCCAGTGGATGACATCGTCGGGAGCTCGCAGGTCACAGGCTGGTGCCTGTTTTCCGGAGCTCCCGCGGCAACAGCTGCGTCCACTGGACTGGAGGGCGGCAGCTTCGACCACCCCGGGCTGCGGAGCTTGAACCGGCCCGTTCGCGGAGCTTGGTGAGCCGCGGAATTGACTTACCATCGCCCGGTGGGGTAACAACATATCGCCTCAGCGCAGAGGGAGAATGAGGAGGGAAGAGACAGTAACCCTAAGATTTTTGCCTCCATCATAGTGAGGAGGTGCCTGGTGAACTCACTGTGGTGGATGTTAATTTGTGTTTATTGTGTGTTTTGTTGTTTATTATTACATGTATGGCTGCAGGCAACGACATTTCGTTCAGACCGAAAGGTCTGAATGACAAATAAAGGATCTAAGTCTAAGTCTAAGTAAAAAAAAAACCCTGTTCAAATCAGTAATGCAATGCTTGGAAGGCCTCCCATAGAATTAAAATTGTTATGGAAATTGTTAAAATATTATATAATTCCAATGAAACTTTAATAACCTGTTGTCTATTGTCTATAGTGTTGTTTAATCAATTTCTGGAGCTCAGGAAGCAGAGAAAGAGAGAAACCTCAGGTTTGTGCCTGGCAAGTGGAAACTAAACTGGATGATAAAAGGAAATAAACGCGAGACATAGTGATTTTTTAAAAAATGTTGCTGGAACGTGAATAATGTTAGTAAAACTACATTTATTGCCCATTTGCAGTTTCCCAGTTCTAGATAAGGTAGGCTTTTTCTTCTTCAGTGCAGCTCATGGTAAGAGTGCCTTCATAATAATGACAGGAAGAGGATTTGAGAATATACAGCAGATTGTTAGAGTTTCAGTGAAACACTATAGTATTTGAATAATCTCCACATTTGCTTACATTTTATGGAGGGGTTTCCAAGCATTACATTATTGATTTGAACTGTTGTTTACAATTTAGACGTTACTTTAGACTTTAGAGACACTGCACGGACACAGGCCCTTTGGCCCACCGAGTCAGCCCTGACCAGCAATCCCTGTACACTGTCCCTACACACTTGGGACAACTTAATTTTACCAAAGCCAATTAACCTACAATCTTGGAGGTTGGGAGGAAACCGGAGTACCCGGGGGAAACCCATGCAGTCACAGGGAAAACATACAAAATCCATACAGGCAGCACCCCTAGTCATGATTGAACCCTGGTCTCTGGCGCTGTAAGGCAGCAGCTCTATCTCTACGGCACTGTGCCACTGTAGATTAGTATGTCTTAAGTTGCACCACACCTTTCAGTTTCTGACTTTCCTCCCTAATTGTATTTCTCCCCAACAGGGCAACAATGCTGGTCAATTTCAGGATGCTGTGTGAATTGGAGGGGGATTTAATATAATGTTTTCCCCTCCCATAGAATGATATCATTTTTGGTAGTACAGGTCACAGAGCAAAGGAATTGTCAATGAAAGCCTGACAAATGCCAGAACTGAATAATTTTGGTAAATCATTTCCACATTGAAGTGTACTAGAGTCATACAGCACAGAAACAGGCCCTTCAGACCAACTCACCCATGCCACCAAAGAAGTCCAACCTAAGCTAGTCCTATTTGTAGGCGATAGTGACATGCTTAGCTGTCGAGCAAAACACAAAGTGCTGTAAGTCAGTGGGTCAGGCAGCATCTGTGGAGGGAATAGATAGGTGACAATTTGGTTAGGACTCTTCATCACACTCCAAGGTTAAGATGTTGACTTCAACACACTGGTACTGTTTGGCTGGCCAGCCTCATCGTGTATGATGTTACAGTGTTGAGCATCTTAAGGGGAGATCTGGCAGCATTTATCAATTTGAGTGGTGCCTAATCCATCACGTTCCTAATGGCAGGGATGTTTTAAAGGATTTGGAACATCATGTTGTTTAATTGGCAGCCATTGAGCTTTTGGGTCGATATGTCTGGTCAAGCCAAACATTCTTTCAATAATTCACCCAAGCTGTAACATGTTGATCATGAGAACCTTTGTTACAGTTGTAGCACATTGATGACCAAGGGCATGTCAGTGAACCAAGAATGGTTGCATCTGATTCAGGAAATACATCTCCAACTCTGAGTAGAAATAGAAATTTGAGTGCATGATCTAGTCAGATGTCTCAATGCAGTAATGAGCGAGTGATACACTACTGAGGTGCTGTATTACATACAACATTAATTCAAAGCTTACAAGGCCCTTTCCGATGAAAGTAAAGATCCCACTGCCCTATTCTAAGATGAACAAGTATATTCACCCAATAATGTGATTATCCTGCATTCCTGAACCTCTGTCTGTTCAGTTATTTCATTGCTGCATGAGGAAACTGAATGCATTTTGGTTTCCTGATACATTCCCTATATTAGAACAGTGACTACACTTTAAAAGTCTTATGCAATCCCTTTTCCCCCAATTGAACAAAGGGTATGTTAGTGGATGGAAATGGTGAATTTTATCATCACCTTTGCTAAGAAGTGGCTCCAAGATATGAGATGTGATCCATTCTCCAGAGATCCCCAAAGAATCCTTATTGACAGAAAGCAATGTCAGATATTGGGAGCTGATTGACTGAGGACCTTTGACCGGGGATTTTGTCTTACAATTGTTAAGAGTTGAATATAGTTGAGATGATGGATAGGTTTCAAGATACAAAATACATCAAGGAGTATGAGCAGAGTATGGGAAGATGGTATTAAGATGGATGATAGGCCATGATCATATTGCTTAGTAGAGCAGATTTAATGGCCAAATTGCCTACTTTTGTACTTACTTTCCTCTACTTGTAAAGGGCATGTCTGTGACAGGATAGTGACTAAGGGAAACAGAATAACATAGATGGTGTGGGTGTTGGCAGAGGGAAGGCTTGTTAATTCAGCTGATCTATCTGGAGAATGTGTAAATATCGGGAGATGAAAGATGAGAGAAGAGAAAAATAGAAACTACTGGAACTGAGGTAACTGAAATAAAGGAAGGAGAAAGAAAACAGGAAACTCCTCATGTATTAGCATGATGTCAATAACAGAAAATGTTGGAAACGATAATGAAGGATGTAATCACAGAACATCTGAAAAAGAACAGGGGGGTTGAATTTGGATTTTCAGAGGATCTTCAATAAGATTCTACAATGGACATTGATCAACAGGGAAACAATGATCACCAGTGTAACTGTGGGTATTATTCTGACATGGACTGATCTTGTTATTAGCCAGACAGCAGAGTTGGAATACATAGATCTTCCTCATGTGGGCAGGATGTAAACAGTGGGATACCACCAAGATTGATGTTTGGTCTCCAGCTGTTCACAGTTTATTTCAACAATTTGTCCAAGGGGTCCGAATGTCACATTTCCAACTGCTGACAAAACACAATTTGATGAGATTGTGAGGATACAAAGAGGCTTTGAGTGGATATAGCCAAGTTGTGTGAGGGGGTTAGAATATGGCAGGTAATACAGTGCAAAAATATTAAGCCATCCACTTAGATGCTATGATCAGAAAAGCAGAACATTTGTTACATTGAGAGAGGCTGGGTGATATTGATGTACAAAAGGATCTGGGTGACCTAGTATATGTCACAAGTGATCTGGAAGGCATTTGACCTTTTTACAAGAGGATTTGAACACTGGAATAAAGTTATCTTGCTGCAGTTTAACAGAGTCTTGTTGAAATTACAGTGTGTGTAGTTTTGGTCTCCTTATATACAAAAAGAACATATTTGTCAAGTTAGTGCAGTGAAGATTCACTAGACTGGTTCCTGGCATTCACTGGAGTTCAGGAGACGAGATCTCCATTGACATTTAAAATGATTTTAACAGGCTTGATTGAATGAATGCAGGGAAGATGTTTCTCATTGCTGAAGAGTCCAGAATCAGGGGTCATACTCTCAGAATAAAAGGTAGGCCACTTAGGTCTGAGATGAGGAGGAAAAAAAGCAATTGACCTGCATGAAGTCATCATTATTTAATGGCAGAAAATTATGCAGAGTTAAAGAGAAAATTGACAAGGCAAAACGGTCCATTAAGTCAGCCGTACATCATCACTAACACTGAACAAAGCTGGTTTTATTTTCTATCAGACAAAATATGCTACACTCCTGCCTCCTTGTGGCACAGAGTTAACAGCAACAACAAAACATGTTGAAGTTCGCAAATAAGCAAACACCTCAAGCTTAATTGCTTCAATTACACATGATACATAAGATAGGGTCATATTACAGTGTTCATTGTATATTGAGAAGTGTGAAAAAATACTCCAATAGTGGTTTAACATATTTACCTAAATTGGACCCCCACCAACCTCAGTAATCACTTTACCCCAATCAATCAGAAAAACCCCCCTATATCTTCATTTTGTTTTGACTTCCAAATAGGCTTGATTTATGTTTAGGAATTGTTAATTACCATTACTGTCTTGCAATTATATTTGAGCCTTTCCACACTTCCATAGCTTGAAGTGTGGAAAGGCACAAATCTATATATAAAAAATAATGTTTGCAGCCATTTTCTACTTTTTTTAACGTAACAATCTGGAGAATCTCCAACACAATCATACAGATAATTCATTGCAGAATACATTGAAAATAATATTCTTTTACTGCAGATCCAAAAGTTAAAGGCAATCTAATTCACATCCATGTGAATGATAAAACTACCATGCAAGTTATATATTGAACTTCAGAATGGTCAGAAAGGAAATAATATTATTTTTTTTGTTGTATATTTAGAGAAAAATAATTAGTTTATACATTTCTGCAGTTCCCAGAAAGAAATATACAAGTTGCCCTCTGATTTTCTCAATTCAGTCAGGAAAAGATTTATTCTGCCACTTCTTGGTTTTCTGGTCTGCCTGACTTCTTTGATCTGTTCTTTGAAATGCTTCACTGCAACTTTGTTCCTTACCATTTGAGAGAACAAAAACAGAGCCATTTCATCCCCGTTCTTGGTCGGAAACCCTTTGGTGGACCGTTGCTACAACAGTCCCTGCATCCATTGGTGAACAAGTTACCACTGGATTGTGATTTTTCCTTTGTTTCATTTCCAGCCCAAATAATTTAACACTTAAGGACACAAAATGTTGGAGTAACTCAGCAGATCAGGCAGCATCTTTGGAGATCATGGGTAGGTGACGTTTTGGGTTAGGATCTTTGTTCAGACTGATAATTGAACACCTAAATTTAGTTCTCTTCCCATCTTCGCTGGCAAATGAATCCTTTTTTTAAACAAAGCTTTCCTAATGTTACCCCCTCACATGTTTGGAGATGGGGAAGCAGAAGAGTTATCATAGTGAATGCATTAAAGTCTGCAATATTTCACTTAGGACTTTCCAAGTCATAGATGTTTGCTTTTACTTCTAACTCCAGTTAGCTGCTTCCTGTCTAGACAGAATTTAGGTGATGAAAGTTGACATATACGCAGATCTGAAAATAAAATAATGATCACAAATTTATCTAAACATCTTAATTCAAATTATAAATTAGCATAGTTATTATTGCAAAGTGATGAGATTAGGTCAGTATGAAAGAATGTCAGTATGAATGATTCATAATGCAAAACTACTAAAACTTAAGTTAACTGGAAACCAATGATGACAATACACAAAAATAATACCCAAAATATTTTTGAGGTTGAGATTCCTCATGGTTTCTCCATGTCCACCACTGTAGCTTTGACAAAATCCTGGTACCCACATAAGTGATGAACTTTGATAGAAAAGGAGATATGGCTGTGAAAACAAATGTCTCCCCACTGCTTACAGTTAGACCACACACACCTTTTAACTTTCCATGTCAAACGCAATAATAACTGAAAAGAAAAAAGGAGATTCCCTCTCCCCTGACTCTCAGTGTGAAGAAGGGTCTCAACCCAAAACATTACGCATTTCTTCTCTCCAGAGATGCTGCCTGTCCTGCTGAGTTACCATTTTGTGTTTATCTTTGGAGTAAACCAGCATCTGCAGTTCCTTCCTACACAGTAATAACTGAATTTAGGTTCAAGGTAACACATAAATTGAGCAAAGCATTACGGATGCCTCCACAAAGTACAACCAACATGCACAATAATCTTCCACATATGGTAGTGGAAGTAAAAACCGTGGAATCAATTGTGACTGACTATTATGCCAAACTGTTCTTTCAGCCATATACTCCTCTCTTGTAGGACTGCAGTAGCACATGTTAACTTTGCCAACCATAATACAAGATCAAATTTCTGAATATTATATAAACATTATAAATTGATGGCACATTGTGATCTGGCCATAACATTCTGTACCCACAGTAAAATTTGAAGGCAGTGTCATGCTTAAAATATAAGTAGTATTAGATTACTAAAAATAGTAATATAAAACTTGTGAGAATTCATACTTCAAAAACAGTGGTGAGCAAGAATCCTTATAATACAGACAGCACATAATTATGTTTTGCCCTTATCCAAAGTTGGTATAAGGGCTGGATTGGGAATTAGATATTTTTGTTATTTTACTACCACAGATCCCATGATGGATTAACACCATGTTGTAAACTAATGCATGACCAGCTTGGCTTTGTCTATTCTGAGACAAGGAAGCTTCTCTGTATCACTTTCAGCAACAATAACATACAATATATCAATAATTGTTAGCACAGGACTCCTGAATTCCAGCTACAACCTCAGGGACAGAAATATTAAATTAACATAGAAAAGATGTAAAGTAGGTAAAAGTGCTGGAAAAACTCAGCGGGATGAGACAGCATCTATGGAGCGAAGGAAACATTTCAGGCCGAAACGTTGCCTATTTCCTTCACTCCATAGTTACTGCCTCACCCGCTGAGTTTCTCCAGCATTTTTGTCTACCTTCGATTTTCCAGCATCTGCAGTTCCTTCTTAAACATAGAAAACATGTAACTGGCCATTTATACATTTTCTGGTCAATTTCCAGTGATCTATTGGTTAAGATAGGAGATCCAGGTATCATTGAAGAAACTCTTATCTCAAGATGTATTTAGTTTAGAACATGGCAACAAGCCCTGCGACCCACAGGTTCAATAGAAGGCTCTTTTCCTCTCTCTCTCGTAGTCTAGTGCTGAATGCTGAAATAAAGTTACCTTTGCTGAATTGCTAATAAAACACTTTGGATTCCATTCACTTTGTGTGAGCCTTGTCAATTCAACATGGTGTCAGAAGTGGGATACGAACCCACGCCTCCACTCGCTGACCTCTCGGATTGGGTCTCGACCATGGTTGTAGCAATAAAGAAGAATAAGGATGAGATACAGATTTGCATCAATCCTAAGGATTTAAACACAGCCATTAAGCGACCTCACTATCCCATGCGCACAATGGAAGAGAATGCAGCGCAGCTGGCTGAAGTGACTGTATTCAGAGTGCTAGATGCCAAGAGTTATTTCTGGCAGATTCCTCTGGAACACAACTCCTCCAAGTTAACTACCTTCAGCACACCCTTCAGGCAGTACAAATTCCTTTGTATGCCATTTGGCATAAGCTCTGCTAGTGAAGTATTTCAATGGGCTATGGAACAATTGTCTGCAGGCTACCTGTGCTCCATTGTGGTTGATGAATTCCTCGTTGCTGGACAAACTATCCAAGAACACAACGCAAATTAAAAAAAGGTCCTGGACCGTGCCAATGCAATCAACCTCAAGTTAAACTCTCAAAACTGCAAAATCAGAGTAAGTGAGGTGAACTACGTAGGCCATGTGTTCACTAAAGATGGCCTAAAAACTGATCCGGCAAAAACCATGGCTATCAACGAGTTACCAGCACCCATAGACGTGCTGATTCTGCAGAGATTCCTTGGCATGGTAAACTACCTGGGTAAATTCATTCCAAACATCAGTGAAATAATGGCCCCACCGTGCCAGCTTACCCACAAAGACACTGTTTGGGCTTGGCACGAGCAACAGCAGAGGGCGTTTGACACCCTTAAGCAGCAGATGTCTTGTGCTCCCACTGTCACTTATTTTAATCCTAAACTACCGGTCACACTGACTTGTGACGCTTCACAACACGACTAGGCGTAGCCTGTCTCCAAGATGATGGTAGTGGCAAGAAGCCTGTCACCTATGCTTCGCGCACCATGACTGACATGGAACAATGCTACGCCCAAATTGAAAAGGAGCTGCTAGCAGTCGTTTTCGCATGTAAGAAGTTAAGAAGGCTGGAAAATCAATACTGCACTCATAATCTACCTTAAAATTATTCAATGCTATCTGGTCTGTCATAAGAAGCATTGTTTGTCTATTTGTTTATTGTACTCTTTATTGTTATTTTTCTTATTTTATTGTTTATGTTTTTTTGATTTTCTTATTGATTGTGTTGTGATGTGTTTAACTTGTTTATTTAACATCAACCTGCCAAAGGGACTAAAGATGGAAATTAGCTACTGACTATATAATCTTCCATATTTACATGTAAATGTTTATTAATATGCACTGTCCCTGTTTTAAAAAATAAACAAATTAAATTAAAAAAAAATTTTAAATGACTTTATCTTTGGACATACGGTCGCGATTGAAACTGACCATCAACCCCTGGTCAGTATCTTTAACAAACTAATACATGCCTCTCCGGGATGCCTTCAACGGATGTTACTTCAGCTTCAAAAGTATGACAATGCTCTGACCTACAAACGTGGCAAGGACATGCACCTGGCTGACACCCTCTCGTGTGCTCCCCGAAAGACCTGCGAGGGTCTGCCCTCACTGGACGATGACTTTGTGGCAATGACTGTGTCCTTTATTCACTCGTCCTCTGTGGTGGACCTGGTTACCCACTGCTGCTGACAATACCTTACGGTCGCTCGCCTCCGTCATTAAGGCCTGACAAGCATTACAATGTACCGTCTGTGATGAACTGGTACTACAAGATGGCATTATCGTAAAAGGCCACAAGGCTGTAGTCCCTGCTTCTTTACACAGCAAGTATTTTGACACTGTCCATGCGGTGCACCCAGGCGCCGATGCAACTGTCCTGTTAGCAAAAAACATGCTTTACTGGCCTGGTATGACTGAATACATTCTTGAGAATGTTGCATCCTGTGCAACAGGTTGGCATCTCATCAACAAAAGCAACCACTTCGCTCACACCCGGTTCCTGCCCTCCTGTGGTCTACAGTAGTAACTGACATATTTGTGTGGCATGGCAAGCAGTACCTGGTTCTTGTCGACTCATATTCCGGTTGGTTTGACATCGATCTTCTTAGCAGCCCCACTTCTCACGGGGTAGTTCTAAAACACGCTCGCCACTTCGCAGACCACGGAGCTCCTTGTCAACTGCTATCTGATAATGGCAGTCAATTAACCAGCCAGCACTTCAAAGACTTTGCTGCACGCTGGAGTTTTCGCCACATCACCAGCAGCCCTGAATATCCTCAGTTGAATGGGTTAGCTGAACAGGCAGTCAGGAGTGCCAAACAATTAATGGAACAATCCCATAGAGCTAAATCTGATGTGTGCCTGGACCTGCTCAACCTGCGCAACATTTCCCGTGACCCTATCTTGGGTTCACCTGCTCAGTGTTTATTGTCAAGACAACCCCGAGCCACATTGCCTGTAGCGGATCAGGCACTAGTCCTGCAGGTAGTCCCACCATCAGAGGTCCAGTGCAGGCTGCAACAAAAGCGCGATATTCAAAAAGAGTGGTATGATAAAACGAGCAGACAACTGCCACCATTAACCGAGGGGCAAGTGGTTAGTTTGCAAACCGACAAAGGTCAAGACCGTATCGGTGTAATTTCTGGAACTGCCTTCGAGCCACGTTCATACTTGGTCAATGCTGATGGCGGCACCTGCAGACATAATAGGCAACATATCCTGCTTGTGAATGAGCCAGCATTACCTCTGTACTATCCTGACCGCACAAGTGTACTTCTATCCACATCCAGCGGCATCAGCCCGCCTACACCAGCGCAACAACCTGTTTCTGAAACGGTTACTTTGCCATTGGCTACACCACCTCCACCTGTGCCAAAGTCTCCCGTTTCATCACTGGGAATGCCGTTTCAATCCCCGACACCAATTATACAACCGATTGTGTCCCCGGTAGCGAATAATGGAAATGATCTATATCGTACACGTGCTGGTCGTGTTTGTAAGCTCACCGTAAAGTACCCGGGCTAAGTTTGACTTTCCTCCGGCTTATTGACATTTACTATGTATGCTTTATTTAGTCAGTAGTTTTGTATTTGCATTTACTTCTTTAAGAAGGAGGATGTAGATTAGTGCTACTCATACTGTGACATACTGTGGCTCTGCCCACAAACTTAATGGAAAGCTCTTTTCCTCTCTCTCTCTTAGTCTAGTGCTGTATGTTGAAATGAAGTTACCTATGGCTGAATTGCCAATAAAAGACTTTGGATTCCATTCATTTTGTGTGAGCCTTATCAGTTCAACACCATTTAACCTACAATTCTGCATGTCTTAGGGATGCGGAAGGAAACCAGAGCACACAGAGAAAACCCATGCATTCACAAGGAGAGCGTGTAAGCTCCACATGTTAATATTGGCTAAATTAAAGACACCATAACATGTAGGATCCCTGCACTTGTCAGAATTGCTCAACCCTTGTCTGCTGAACTTTACAGGCTTTGATTGGCATCAGCCAGTCTAGGCTCAGACTGATATGCAGGATGGTAAAGGGGTCCATGTGTTCTCCATGTTTCTCTTAAATTGATAACATATATAGTGATTTTGCAAACTGACCTTAAATGCATCATTTCTATTGGGCCGCTGCAAAAGCATTGTAAAACAGTTGCAAGACGGCATAATGTTGAAAGACGGTCATCCTGTTAATTGATGATTGGTCAACCTGTTGAGCCTTGGAGAAGTTGTTTAATTACCAGGGCACATGTTTCAATGTTTGTTCTTGTTAGCTTCCTTCGAGAGCTTTCTTTCTTATACAATGTATTGAACTGTTGTATCATTGGGTTAGGGGGTTAATCGATATCTGTAATTGGGTTATTGAGAGACCACCCCCATGTGGTTCGGCCCTTCGAGGTCCCTGGACATATAAAAGTCTGCAACCACGAGGCTCAGTGTCGATCTTCTGGAAGAGCGCTCAAACCGCGTAAACTTCTGGAGTGCCTCTGTCTGAGCGAGGCCTAGAGGGCTTGAACAGGCAGATGCGAGGATCGAACCCGCGGTGGGATAGGTACAGTGTGTGATCTGTGACTCGCTTTTGGTAAAATAAAATTTAGTTGTTTCAAGTGCTTGATTCAGTGTTTTTATTGAAACGACTGGGTGAAGCTTAGAAACGAGCAATTATCATTGGGGGCTCGTCCGGGATCTCAAAAGACCCTCAAACACAAGTTTGCAATCAAGGGTGTTGATCGTGAGTGCAGAAATTGGGTCCACTGTGCGGTTTTCGCATTGAATTTCAGCATTCATTGGGAAAGGTGCTTGGGAAAGGTTCTAATCTAGATCATTAGAACAGAGTCTAGCAAGCACGGGGTAGTGGTTAGCACGCCTTTGGGTTGGAGGCCCATAAAATCAAGCGGGGGTTAGAGGCCCTTGTGGGGAAGGGTTAGAGGCCCTTTCCTGGGTTAGAGGCCCAAAACTGGTGGTAGCTGGGCAGACTGCAGCTGCCTTTAACGAGAGCCAAACGGGCTTCATCGGGCGAGGAGTGGCCCAACGTTAGACTTGTTATCCGAATTGGTGGGGTGTTAAAAGACAGGTCCCGCCTTCGATCAGATCGCTGACTGGAGTGCAAATTGAAAAGGTGCGCTTCGAGAAACGGCATCGATAGTACACAGCGCGAAGCAGCTAGGCGCTGGATCCTCGGTACTTAGTAGAGGGTGTGTCTGTGTGTAGGTATCTGAGTCTTCCCCGGAAGTGATGGATGAGGAGCCTCGAGAAGGTACTGAGCTTGGATAAACTGGGTATAGATTGGCCGGAATACTCTAGTTTGTTCAAGAATTTAACTGGGCAATTTTAGCTGATTCGAGAGCCCGCGTCGTAAGAAAGATACGCACTAAAAATTAGGGGATCGAGTCGACTCTGAGTCCATATTTGCGGCGAAATTTCCAAATACTGGATTTCATATTGGTTCTGCATAAGGTGGGATTCAAATTCCTGTATATAGAACTTCAAAGTTGGTGCATGTTCGTGATCGATTCTGAATAGCGGCTGATCAACAATGAATAGTAACCCTCTGGTCGATTGTTGACTAGTACCTGATAGCGAGGAGTACCTGAGAGACGGGAGCCTCCCTACTTCACGAAAAGTAATCCGAATAGCGAAGGGTACCCCTAATTCTGTCGAAATTAGAGAGGAAGGATAGAGGAAGGATAGAGGTTCCCCTATAGAAGTCCAGTCTTAGCAGAGGGATAGTAACATTCGGGAGGAAAAGTAGTAATTTAAGGAATAGTACCCCTCAGCAAAGAGTAAACTAGGATGGGGAAAATCTTCTGTATCAGAGGGAGAGGTGCACTGTGTGATAACAGCATGACGCGGTTTGCTGAACGTCGAGGGTACTGACTCCATCAAACGGTACCGGTGGATTGGGGATTTAAAACGATCTTATCGTAAAACTGGATGAGAAAGAGAAGAGGTCAGAGAGGACCCAAGAAGACTACAATCAGTTTCCAGCTCCAAAAAGCTCTGGGTGAGCTTGAAACCACCCCGGAACTCACTTTTGAAAGTTTGGAAGAGGAGCTGGAACCTCAACAACCTACAAGCGATATGGCTGCGAGAAGTGATACAAAGGAGAAAGAAATGAAAAGCTGGGAAGACACGGTAAGAGCTAATATTCTTAAAGATATTACTAAAGATCTTCAGAAGCAATTTGCCAAAATGAATTCTACAATTCAGAACAACTTCTCCACTATGGAGGGCAATCTTTCTAAGAAAATTGATAATAGCTGCGGCGAAGTAAAAGAGCTTTATGTAGCCCTGAAACAGCAGTTTAAAGATTTGGAGTCCAGGATGGCGAAGGAATTAGAAAGTATGCAGAAAGATTATAACAATAAACACGACACCCTGCTGAAGCAATTAACAGACTCGGAAAAATTGATGGAAGAGATGGATGGTGAAATGGAACAGATGAGCCAAGAAATACAAGGTCTGAAAAAACAACACGATACTAATTGGGAGCTAACGAATAAACTGAATGAGAAATGTCAAGATTTAGAGGCCAGGTCAAGGAGGCAAAATCTGAGAATAGTAGGAGTTAAAGAGGGTGCTGAACACGGCCTTCAAATGCGTGATTTTATTACTAATCTACTTAAAGATGTTTTCAAACTTCCAGAAAAACCAAAGATAGATCTGGCTCATCGAGTGGGTCGCTTCCAAAAACATGATAATGCTAAACCAAGGCAAATCATTGGAAAGTTCCTGGATATTTCAACTTTGGAAACTCTATTAAAGAAGATAACCTATGGAGAAAATCTTACATTTGCTGATAATATCGTAAGATTCTACAGGGATTATCCTCGGGAAATTTTGGCAAAAAGGTGCGAGTTTAAAAGGGCAAGCAATATTTTATATGGACATTCTGAAGTTCGTTATGGCGTGATCTATCCAGCGAAAATGCTAATTACGTTTAAGGACAAGCAACGCTCATTTACGGACCCGGACTCTGCTTGCAAATACGCCCAGGAGATTTTAAACAAAATTCAAGGAGGAACAGAATAATAGACATTTTATCCGTGGAACTTTGTTTTTTCTGTTTCAATTAAGACACTAGAACGCTTCAGACGGTTACCAGACAGGCTTATCTGGCAAGAATGTGTTGTTTAATAACAGAGGCCGAATTAAACTTCTGAACTGAAAGCACAGATGGAAGCTCAAGGTCGCAAGCTCGTCAACAAACCCCTCAGCACGGAGAACTATGAGACCGTCTCCTTTTGAAATGGCCATTATGAGGCATCTGTTCCACACTATATGACCTATTATTTATATATATAATTAACTAACTAATTAACCACTTAAGCGTAATAAACTCAACTAACGTTAAAGGCGTAATGTACTATACTAACACGACTAACTATATAGCAGGAAGGATGGGGGAGGTTAGACATATATTTTAAATACTAAATACTAATTATGAATTAATTAACATACAGGTAAATGAAAAGTGTCATTATTGACGAGGTACTTTAACCCATAATTTCTTTAATTTTAATCCAAATCTTCTACCTTTCCTTTTATTTTATTCTATTTTAAACTGTTCAGCGATTAATTGACCTGATATGATAATTTTGGTAACAATTAGAGGGAACCGACTAACGTTGGGTCAAACTCTAATAGGGGGATAAGGCCCAGTGCATAATCTCATCGACTGGAGGATCAATTTAAAGTACAAATCTAGCTACCTTAGGTGGCTTTTTTGTAATTTATCGCTTTTTTGATAAATTACATTCACTTTTTTTGTTTATTCACAATTATGTGTTGTACGACTTAACAATTTTTATGTACACTTTATTTTATGTTTTTCTCTTTCCCTTAATTATGTTTAACAGTGTCAGGAGATGTAGAACTACTGTAGAAACTATGAAGGACAACTCTGGATTCGGGATTCCGAGGTACTTGGCTGCATCACATGAATCATACAGTCTGGTAATAATAGCCAATGCAAGATAATAGTCGAATAAATATCGGAGGTCTCACCTTCTGTAGTTGGAACATCAGAGGTGCGAATGAGCCAATTAAGAGGGGTAAAATTCTGGCACAATTAAAATCATTAAATATGGATATTGCTTTCCTACAAGAGACACATCTGAAACAACAAACTCAGATCAGATTAAGGGCAAATTGGATAGGTCAAACCTATTACTCCTCATTCACCTCTAAAGCAAGAGGCACGGCTATTATAATTCGGAAGGGTATACCTTTTAAATTAAAGAAATCTATATCTGATAAAGAGGGAAGATATGTTATAGTCACGGGAGAAATTTACAATACATCATTAACTATGATAAATATTTACGCGCCTAATTTTGATAACCCACAATTTTTTAGGAAAATAATAGGATTTAATCGCAGAGCATAATTATCAAAATATAATAATGGGGGGAGATTTTAACTGTGTTATAGATCCATACTTAGATAAATCAATAAAGCTAGGGAAGCATCTTGTTAAAACTAAGACCTGTGAATTTTTAAATACTTATATAAAAAATAATAACATAGCTGATATTTGGAGAATAGCAAATCCAAGCGGTAGGGAATACTCATTTTATTCATCAGTTCACAAAACTTATTCGCGAATTGACTATTTTTTATTGGACACAAAATTAATCCCGTATACGAATAAACCATCATATCATAATAGTATTATTTCTGATCATTCACCATTGACTTTTATACTTAAAATTGAGGGAATGCCGAGTATAAAACCTTTTTGGAGATTCAATGTACATATATTAAATAACCCGCAGGGTTATGAGTATATAAAAGAACAAATAAAACTTTTTTTCGAAATAAATGACACACCGGGTATTTCTGCACCGCTATTATGGGAAACCTTCAAGGCATATATTCGCGGCATCATAATTTCTTACCAAAGTTTTCAAAATAAGGAAAATAAAAGAGAACTTCAGCGGATAGAACAGAAAATAAAACTACTAGAACTGGACAATACAACTGACCCAACCATAAATAAACATAATAAGATAACTTTATTGAAATATAAAGTTAATAGAATACTATCGGCTAGAGTAATAAGATTATTCCAAATTACAAAACAAGCACACTTCGAATTTGGGGATAAGCCACATAAACTACTTGCGAGGCAACTGAGGCAACGAGAAAAGGAAAAAACTATTACTAAAATAAAAAAAAAAAATTTAAAAAAAAGAAATGTTGGGAAAAGAGAAAGTACAACGGGATCTGGGGGTCCTTGTTCATCAGTCAATGAAAGTAAGCTTGCAGGTACAGCAGGCAATGAAGAAAGCGAATGACATGTTGGGCTTCATAACAAGAGGAGTTGAGTATAGGAGCAAAGAGGTCCTCCTGCAATTGTATAGGGCCCTAGTGAGACCACACCTGGAGTATTGTGTGCAGTTTTGGTCTCCAAATTTGAGGAAGGACATTCTTGCTATTGAGGGAATGCAGCGTAGGTTCACAAGGTTAATTCTCGGGATGTCATATGCTGAGAGAATGGAGCAGCTGGGCTTGTATATTCTGGAATTTAGAAGGATGAGAGGGTATCTTATTGAAACAAAAGATTATTAAGGGTTTGGACATGCGAGAGGCAGGAAACATGTTCCCGATGTTGGGGGAGTCCAGAACCAGGGGCCACAGTTTAAGAATAAGGGGTAAGCCATTTAGAACGAAGATGAAGAAACTTTTTCACACAGAGAGTTGTGAGTCTGTGGAATTCTCTGCCTCAGCGGGCGGTGGAGGCTGGTTCTCTGGATTCCTTCAAGAGAGAGCTAGATGGGGCTCTTAAATATAGTGGAGTCAGGTGATATGGGGAGAAGGCAGGAACAGGGTAGCCCCACTTCTCACGGGGTAGTTCTAAAACACGCTCGCCACTTCGCAGACCACGGAGCTCCTTGTCAACTGCTATCTGATAATGGCAGTCAATTAACCAGCTTCAAAGACTTTGCTGCACGCTGGAGTTTTCGCCACATCACCAGCAGCCCTGAATATCCTCAGTTGAATGGGTTAGCTGAACAGGCAGTCAGGAGTGCCAAACAATTAATGGAACAATCCCATAGAGCTAAATCTGATGTGTACCTGGACCTGCTCAACCTGCGCAACATTTCCCGTGACCCTATCTTGGGTTCACCTGCTCAGTGTTTATTGTCAAGACAACCCCGAGCCACATTGCCTGTAGCGGATCAGGCACTAGTCCTGCAGGTAGTCCCACCATCAGAGGTCCAGTGCAGGCTGCAACAAAAGCGCGGTATTCAAAAAGAGTGGTATGATAAAACGAGCAGACCACTGCCACCATTAACCGAGGGGCAAGTGGTTAGTTTGCAAACCGACAAAGGTCAAGACCGTATCGGTGTAATTTCTGGAACTGCCTTCGAGCCACGTTCATACTTGGTCAATGCTGATGGCGGCACCTGCAGACATAATAGGCAACATATCCTGCTTGTGAATGAGCCAGCATTACCTCTGTACTATCCTGACCGCACAAGTGTACTTCCATCCACATCCAGCGGCATCAGCCCGCCTACACCAGCGCAACAACCCGTTTCTGAAACGGTTATTTGCCATTGGCTACACCACCTCCACCTGTGCCAAAGTCTCCCGTTTCATCACTGGGAATGCCGTTTCAATCCCCGACACCAATTATACAACCGATTGTGTCCCCGGTAGCGAATAATGGAAATGATCTATATCGTACACGTGCTGGTCGTGTTTGTAAGCTCACCGTAAAGTACCCGGGCTAAGTTTGACTTTCCTCCGGCTTATTGACATTTACTATGTATGCTTTATTTAGTCAGTAGATTTGTATTTGCATTTACTTCTTTAAGAAGGAGGATGTAGATTAGTGCTACTCATACTGTGACATACTGTGGCTCTGCCCACAAACTTAATGGAGAGCTCTTTTCCTCTCTCTCTCTTAGTCTAGTGCTGTATGTTGAAATGAAGTTACCTATGGCTGAATTGCCAATAAAAGACTTTGGATTACATTCATTTTGTGTGAGCCTTATCAGTTCAACACCATTTAACCTACAATTCTGCATGTCTTAGGGATGCGGAAGGAAACCAGAGCACACAGAGAAAACCCATGCATTCACAAGGAGAGCGTGTAAGCTCCACATGTTAATATTGGCTAAATTAAAGACACCATAACATGTAGGATCCCTGCACTTGTCAGAATTGCTCAACCCTTGTCAGCTGAACTTTACAGGCTTTGATTGGCATCAGCCAGTCTAGGCTCAGACTGATATACAATACAATACAATACAATACAATACAATACAATACAATACCTTTTATTTGTCATTTGAACCTCACATGAGGTTCAAACGAAATTTGGTTTCTGCAGCCATACAAAAAAAGAACCAAGACACACACCAACACAATTCAATTCACATAAACATCCATCACAGTGAGTCTCCTCCTCACTGTGATGGAAGGCAAAGACTTGTCTCTCCCCTGCTCTCCATTCCTCTCCCGAAGTCGAGGTCAAAGCCCCCGGCGGGCGCTAGCAAGTCCGTGGCCACTCAAAGCCACGCCGGGCGATGTAGGGCCCTGCCCCGGGTCTTGATGTTGGAGCCCCTGGCGGGCGCTAGCAAGTCCGCGGCAATTTACAGCCGCGCCGGGCGTTGTAAGGCCCCCCTCCAGGTCACTCTCAACCCCGCAATTCGGGCGGGAGAAGTCGCCGCTGCCGGTGCCCCGCAAAGCAGTCTCCCACCGGGGACCCGCGAGCTCCCGGTGTCACCATCCACCGGAGTCGGGTCGCAGCAGCTCGCCGCCGCAGCTCTCCACGCTCCGAAGCAGGATGGTAAAGGGGTCCATGTGTTCTCCATGTTTCTCTTAAATTGATAACATATATAGTGATTTTGCAAACTGCCCTTAAATGCATCATTTCTATTGGGCCGCTGCAAAAGCATTGTAAAACAGTTGCAAGACGGTATAATGTTGAAAGACGGTCATCCTGTTAATTGATGATTGGTCAACCTGTTGAGCCTTGGAGAAGTTGTTTAATTACCAGGGCACATGTTTCAATGTTTGTTCTTGTTAGCTTCCTTCGAGAGCTTTCTTTCTTATACAATGTAAAACATAGAAACATAGAAAGTAGGTGCGAGAGTAGACCACCAGGTCCGTCGAGCCCGCACCGCCATTCGCTCATGGCTGAACACTAAACAGACACACTTACCCACAAACAGTAGACACAAGACACAGAACACAAGACACTACCCTCCCCTTTATACCGCTATCACCCCTCTCCACCCCAAGAACCTCGTGATCTCCCGGGGGAGGCAAAAAACCGGATTAAAACCCAGGTCCAATTCGGGAAAAAAATCCGGGAAATTCCTCTCCGACCCCAATCCAGGCGATCGACACTTGTCCAGGAGATCACTCAGGTCTTACTATACTAACCATACCTAGGTCCATATCCCTGCCCTCTCCCCGTAGCCCCTTATCCCCTTGGCAGCTAAAAAACCATCTATTTTAGTCTTAAATATATTTAAAGTTTCTGCTTCCACTGCTCCCTGGGGCAGTGAATTCCATAAATTAACCACCCTCTGGGTGAAGAAGTTCTTCCTCATCTCAGTTTTAAAAGAGCCCCCCCTTATTCTGCAACTATGTCCTCTAGTTCTAGTTTCCCCGATCATTGGGAACATCCTCGGTGCATCCACCCGATCAAGGCCCCTCACGATCTTATATGTTTCAATGAGATCGCCTCTCATTCTTCTAAACTCCAAAGAGTAGAGTTCCAGCCTACTTAACCTTTCCTCATATGTCAATCCCCTCATTGCAGGAATTAATCTTGTAAACCTTCGCTGCACTGCCTCCAGGGCTAGTACATCCTTTCTTAAGTATGGACCCCAGAACTGTACACAGTATTCCAAATGTGGTCTCACTAATACTGTGTACAGCTGCAGCAAGACCTCCGTGTTTTTATACTCAATCCCCCTAGCAATAAAGGCCAAAACTCCATTGGCCTTCCTGATTGCTTGCTGCACCTGCATACTAACTTTTAGTGATTCATGTACTAATACCCCTAGATCCCTTTGCGTTGCATTACAACGCAGCTCCTCCTCATTTAGAAAATAACTTGCCCTATCATTTTTTTTCCCAAAGTGAATGACTTCACATTTATTAGTATTAAATTTCATCTGCCAAGTTGTTGCCCACTCACCTAGCTTATCTATATCCTTTTGCAGACTCTTCCTATCCTCCTCATCCCCTACTTTTCCTCCCATTTTTGTATCGTCCGCAAATTTTGATATATTACACTTGGTTCCCTCCTCCAAATCATTTATATAAATTGTGAACAACTGGGGTCCCAGCACCGACCCTTGCGGAACCCCGCTAGTTACCGGTTGCCATCCCGAGTATGAACCATTTATCCCCACTCTCTGCTTCCTATTTGTTAGCCAATCCTCTACCCATGCTAATATATTACCCCCAATCCCATAATTTTTTATTTTTAGCAATAGTCTCTTATGTATCATTGTATCATTGGGTTAGGGGGTTAATCGATATCTGTAATTGGGTTATTGAGAGACCACCCCCGTGTGGTTCGGCCCTTCAAGGTCCCTGGACATATAAAAGTCTGCAACCACGAGGCTCAGTGTCGATCTTCTGGAAGAGCGCTCAAACCGCGTAAACTTCTGGAGTGCCTCTGTCTGAACAGGCAGATGCGAGGATCGAACCCGCGGTGGGATAGGTACAGTGTGTGATCTGTGACTCGCTTTTGGTAAAATAAAATTTAGTTGTTTCAAGTGCTTGATTCAGTGTTTTTACTGAAACGACTGGGTGAAGCTTAGAAACGAGCAATTATCATTGGGGGCTCGTCCGGGATCTCAAAAGACCCCCAAACACAAGTTTGCAATTAAACTGGGTGTTGATTGTGAGTGCAGAAATTGGGTCCACTGTGCGGTTTTCGCATTGAATTTCAGCATTCATTGGGAAAGGTGCTTGGGGAAGGTTCTAATCTAGATCATTAGAACAGAGTCTAGCAAGCACGGGGTAGTGGTTAGCACGCCTTTGGGTTGGAGGCCCTTAAAATCAAGTGGGGGTTAGAGGCCCTTTCCTGGGTTAGAGGCCCAAAACTGGTCGTAGCTGGGCAGACTGCAGCTGCCTTTAACGAGAGCCAAACGGGCTTCATCGGGCGAGGAGTGGCCCAACGTTAGACTTGATATCCGAATTGGTGGGGTGTTAAAAGACAGGTCTCGCCTTCGATCAGATCGCTGACTGGAGTGCAAATTGAAAAGGTGCGCTTCGAGAAACGGCATCGATAGTACACAGCGCGAAGCAGCTAGGCGCTGGATCCTCGGTACTTAGTAGAGGGTGTGTCTGTGTGTAGGTATCTGAGTCTTCCCCTGAAGTGATGGATGAGGAGCCTCCAGAAGGTACTGAGCTGAGGTAAACTGGGTATAGATTGGCCGGAATACTCTAGTTTGTTCAAGAATTTAACTGGGCAATTTTAGCTGATTCGAGAGCCCGCGTCATAAGAAAGATACGCACTAAAAATTAGGGGATCGAGTTTGACTCTGAGTCCATATTTGCTACGAAATTTCCAAATACTGGATTTCATATTGGTTCTGCATAAGGTGGGATTCAAATTCCTGTATATAGAACTTCAAAGTTGGTGCATGTCCGTGATCGATTCTGAATAGCGGCTGATCAACAATGAATAGTAGCAATGAATATTAAGGCTGATTCACAAAAATTAATATCATATTTTTATAATAATATATTATATAGAGAATCACCCTCAACAGAAGCACTAAGGGAAGATTGGGAACATGAGCTAATGATAAAGATCTCGAAGGATAGATGGGAAAAGTATTTGATGAATACACATAACTGTTCTATTAATGCAAGACATAATTTAATTCAATTCAAATTATTACATAGACTATATTATTCAAAAACGAGGTTGAATAAATTTTATCCAAACGTCTCTCCCAGATGCGATAAATGTTTGTTTCAAAACGCTAATATAACACATTCATTTGTAGGATGTACAAAGTTGAATAAAATGGAATGGATTATATTTGGAATAATAGGAGAAGATACCAATTTAAATAAAGACCAAAATGTTTTTTTTAATTATGGGTTAATAATTGGAAAGAAATTGATACTTACATTTTGGAAAAATACAACCATACCAACTGTTAAAATGTGGATTAGGAATATGATGGACATAGCACGCCTTGAAGAAATGAGACTCCGACTAATAGATAAATATGACCAATTCTTAAGGAGTTGGTCTCCTTTCATCGACTTTTTGGAATCATGTGATGCAGCGGTACCATAAGGATTGCTGATTTCAGTTCATGACGTGGATAGATTTACATCTCCGAATATAGATTTGAAAAATTCTCTTTTAAGGGGCCTTCTCTTCTATTTCTACTTCCCACTTTTTCTTTTTTATTTTATTTTTTTATTTTTTATATACACACTTCACGTTTTTCTACTCTCTACCATCTATTTTTCCACTTTTTCCCCTTTCTATTGTTTTCTTTTTCTTGTCTTGCTTACTTCCTTCTCATAACATAAAACTAGAGGTTGTACATAGAATGGATTACGGTATGACATAGTTGACACCTAAAATTAGGTGCCACTGTATTGTTTTGTACTGTATTAACTTCTAATAAAATAAACCAAAAAAAAATCAAAAAAAAAAAAAAAAAAATCTGGTCGATTGTTGACTAGTACCTGATAGCGAGGAGTACCTGAGAGACGGGAGCCTCCCTACTGGACAAAAAGTAATCCGAATAGCGAAGGGTACCCCTAATTCTGTCAAAATTAGAGAGGAAGGATAGAGGTTCCCCTATAATAATAATAATAAATTTTATTTAATGGGCGCCTTTCATACATCTCAAGGACACCTTACATAGACCTATAGAAGTCCAGTCTTAGCAGAGGGATAGTAACATTCGGGAGGAAAAGTAGTCATTTAAGGAATAGTACCCCTCAGCAAAGAGTAAACTAGGAAGGGGAAAATCTTCTGTATCAGAGGGAGAGGTGCACTGTGTGATAACAGCATGACGCGGCTTCGAGATCGAGTGTTTATGAATTGTGCGCTAGTGCTTCAAATCATTTTGTAAATTGTAAAAATAGCTTTCCATATTGTTATAGGATCCAGATATTGTAAATATTCTCTGTATGTAAATAAATTTAGAGTAATTAAAAGTTAACATTTAGATAGTGGTAGTCCGCGGACTGTCATTTGTGTTGCTGCTAGAGCGAGTGTTTACAGATTTAAAACTTGAAGCGAGAGTGTGTTTAAGTTAGATATTCGTAGTGTTTAATTTAGATACTCACATTTGTTTAAGATTGTTTCATAAGAATCTGAAATGGGGTGGTTTGATCAGGGTTTGTACTTCGATCGCTGCGTCGGGGGAGGAGTCATCCCGCTGATTGATTGCACCACGAGGAGAATTTCTTAGAGTGCGTGATTTGATTTGTAATAAGTGAATGTTTTTTCATTTTGAATTGTTTTTGGTTACTGGTTAGTTATACTTCTGATAAGTGGACTAATTTATTTTTTGTGCTCAATTTTGCTCACGTGCTTGGAGTTCATTTACATGCGTTCAGATTAAGATTGAGGATAGGAGATGGGCTGTGAAACGTATGTGAGTGTGATTGGTTGTTTCCCGGAGCATTTTGATTTGAAAATTGTACGATCTACCTGCTAAACAATCCGAAATTACAGTTTAAACACTTTACATTAATTAACCCAGCCTCTTTTCTTATTTCACCCCCAGAAGAGTGAGCAGAAGCAGGACATGACTGTCTATTTGTTATAGAGGAGGAAACATCAGTGAGAGAGGACTTGAGGGATGTACCCATGGAAGACCCTGACATCACATTATATGTGGACAGTAGTGCCTCCATTGGCCCACGGGGTGAGAGATTGTCTGGGTATGCAATTATTAATCAAAAGACGGAAATTGTAGAAGCAGCTACTTTTGAATCACCATATTTAGCACAACAAGTTGAATTATTCACTTTAATTAGAGCTTGTATTATTGGGGAAGATCTAAAAGTAGACATTTACACTGATTCTCGATATGCATTTGGGGTGATGCATGATTTCGGACAATTATGGAAAAATAGGGGATTTCTAACTTCTGCAGGAAGCCAAATATCACACAAACAATTGGTGATAAATTTATTGAAGGCCTTAATGCTACCCAGACAAATCTCTGTAATAAAATGTAGTGCCCATACTAAAGGACAGACCCCAGTAGACATTGGAAATTGTAATGCCGATTTAGTAGCTAAATCATGGGAACGTAAGGTGGTGGTATCTAGAATGATGAGGCAGACTAAAAGTGTAACTAACAAGCCCCCTTTGGAGAAACTGACGCCGACCATCCAAGAAATTGTTTGATTAAAAGAAGAGGCTACTGAAGGAAATAAGGAGAGATGGAGCCAACTAGGATGTGTACTCGATTGTATGACTGTGGACCACTCCAGCAGGGCAAACTTGCATGACAGACTCATTGGCCGTATGGACTATTGAGTGTATGCACTATGCAACCCATTGTGGTGCAAGAGCAGTAGGGGACACTATCAGCTACTTGGCGGCATCCAAAACTACAATCTTTTGCTCAAAAGGTGAGCAGTAATTGCCTGGTCTGCCAGAAATACAATCCAGGGAAAGGAATAGGATGTGAAGCAGGGAAAACAGCATTGCCGATGGGTCCTTTTGAGACATTGCAAATGGACTATATTGAATTAGAAAAATGCCAAGGATACAAATATGTTCTTGTCATAGTCAATGTATTCAGCTGGTGGATCGAAGCCTACCCAACCCTTGACAACAAAGTGGCTACTGTTGTCAAGGTGCTAATGAGAGAAATTGTCCCTAGATTCGGTATTCCCATTCAATTTAGCCCAGATAATGGTCCACACTTTTTTGGACAAATCAATAAAGAATTCTGTGAACAGCTGGGGATCCAGCAGCAATTACACTGTGCTTATCGACCACAGGCTGCCGGACTTGTAGAAAGGGCAAACCAGACCCTTAAAACCAAATTAGCCAAATTAAAGGCGGAGACTGGACTTGGATGGATCAAATTACTCCCAATAGTCCTACTTCAGATGAGAGTCACGCCTGCAGGAATATCTAGATTAAGAGCAGCTGAAATTTTTAACGGTAGACCCTCGAAAACCCCTTGGAACCAGAATGCAATGAAAATAGTTAATTTCCAACTTATGACTGCAGAGATGACCGACTATATCTTAGCCTTGACAAAAGCCTTAAGGGATTCACATTGTAGAGTGAGAGCAGCCTACGAAGATATGCCTTCACTAGTAACCCTCATTAAAGTAAAACCTGGAGACTATGTCTTAGTGAAGAATTGGGTAAGGAAAGGATCAGAAGTTTCTTGGGAAGGAACGTACCAAGTTCTTTTGATGACTCCGATCACAGTAAAGGTAGAAGGAAGAAATGCCTGGGTACATCTTCATCATTGTAAAAGTATCAGTGAAAGTATCAGTTGATAACTTGTTTTCTCCCAGGTTTTCTTAGGAATTCTAATCAAGGACCAATGGACTATCAAGTCGGATGGAGGGAATTCGCGCACATGAAAACTCGGGAGGTGAAGACTCCTCAGACAGAACTTGTGAAGTTATGCCCATGAAAACTTGGGATGCTTAACAAGATTTTGAGAAGCTACATAAACATCTTCTTGTTAGAACATTGTTAAAGTATAGTATACATCAAGTAAAGTAAAGAATACATCATTGTATTCTGGAGTTATCATTTATGATGAGGGTTATCATGAATGATAAAATGGGGGAATGTTAATATTGGCTAAATTAAAGACACCATAAAATGGAGGATCCCTGCACTTGTCAGAGTTGCTCAACCCTTGTCAGCTGAACCTTACAGGCTTTGATTGGCGCCAGCCAGTCTAGGCCCAGACTGATATGCAGGATGTTAAAGGGTCCAGGTGTTCTCCATGTTTCTCTTAAATTGATAACATATATAGTGATTTTGCAACTTGACCTTAAATGCATCATTTCTATTGAGCCGCTGTAAAAGCATTGTAAAACAGTATACATAATGTTGCAAGACGATCATCCTGTTAATTGATGATTGGTCGAACTGTTGAGCTTTGGAGTAATTGTTTGATTTCCAGGGCATATGTTTCAATGTTTGTTCTTGTTAGCTTCCTTCGAGAACTTTCTTTCTTATACAATGTATTGAACTGTTGTATCATTGCGTTCGGGAAATGCCTGTTATGTATGGGGTTAATCGATATCTGTAATTGGGTTATTGAGAGACCACCCCCGTGTGGTTCAGCCCCTCGAGGTCCCGGGACATATAAAAGTCTGCGACCACGAGGCTCAGCGTCGATCTTCTGGAAAGTGTCGGGACCGCGTAAACTTCTGGAGTGCCTCTGTCTGAGCGAGGCCTAGAGGGCTTGAACAGGCAGGCGCAAGGATCGAACCCACGGTGGGATAGGTACAGTGTGTGATCTGTGACTCGCTTTTGGTAAAATAAATTTGGTTGTTTCAAGTGCTTGATTCAGTGTTTTTACTGAATCTAGACTGGGGGGAAGCTTAGAAACGAGCAATTATCACACACAGGCAGCACCCAAGGTCGGGATCAAACCTGGTGCGGTGAGGCAGCAGCTCTACCAGCTGTGCCACCCATGGTATGTTGCAGTTTCTTCATTTTTCTAACTTTACCCTTTCCCTATCTTCCACCACAAACCTTTACTCCTTGGTGGAGCATAGCTCATGAGTACTGAGCAGTTAAGACCAAATGCAGCATCCTATCATACTACAAATTGAGATTTGATAACTCAGCAGATTAAATCTCAAGCACTTCTTGGTTGTTTCGCAGAACCATGGCTCCTGTGGATGCAGACTAACCTGCTCAGTATTATCAGCATTTCCTGTTTTTATTTTAGTTCTTCCCGCAAGGTTTTGCTAACAAAATGAACCATGTGCCGAATTTCACAACAAGCAAGAAGAATGTTTGCCAATAACCAATGCCAGCTTTTAGTAATGTGCGTATTTATGAAGTGCTGCATCAAATTTCACTTGGCATTCACCACATCCAAGTAGGCCAGTGAATATTTTAGCTGCCTCAACGTTCAAAAGGAAACTCCATAAAATTAGTTTCACTGGAAAAAAAGTTCTAAAGCTGTAGTATTTTTAGCAATAAGCATCAATATTTAGTTGCAGTTTCTTTTCAGAGAGATTAAGTGGGGAAACAGGCACTTCGTCCCACTGAGTCAGTGTCGACCAGCAATCACCCTGTACGCGAGCATTCTCCGACACACGAGGGACAATTTACAATTTTACTGAAGCCAATTAACCTATAAACCTGTACGTCTTTGCAGAGCAGGAAGTAACTGGAGCTCCCAGAGAACAGGGGGAATGTAGAAACTCTGTACAGACAGCACCCGTAGTTAGGATCAAAGCCAGGTCTCTGGTGCTGTAGGGCAGCAACTCTACCGCTGCTCCACTGTGCCCGAACGTAACATTCACAGGAAAAATATACCCGACAACTACAAATGTTGCTTCCTTTTGCGATTTAATTGCTTTGAATAAAATACTGAAGATGGGATTTCTGTAGGATTTCTCCTATCTTTGTGCAATCTATACTATTACTAAAACTCTCACCTTGACTGTTGTATTAAAATTTGTGCAAAATGATTCCCAATGATTTTTCGCCACCTTACTCACCATTCTCCTCTGCTGCAAGTCAAATAAGTTTTGTTCCGATCAGTGAAATAGTACAAAAGTTATGAAGGTTTTTAAATTGTAAAAACTGCCCTTTCCGGAACCCGCTGTCAATAATGCAGGGAGGAGAATAAAAAGCTGAAGAGGCGGAGTGTGTTGAGCAGCTCGCGGGGAGTGCACAGCCCCAGGACTGCTTCTGCGGAGACCAGCACGACCAGCCGGAATCTGCTGAACCGGAAGCCTCTGAGTGAAGCTGGAGAGGGACCGGGATCTGCTGCGTGAGGCTGATAGCTGAAGGTACAGGGTGAGCAGAGTGCGAGCTGTGTCTGCTGTGACCACCCCCCCTCCCCACATCCTCCTTCCCCCAATTAAAATTTGATGTATTAAAATCATGTTTTAGTGCATTTTAGAAATATGATTTCAATGTTTTTTGTTTGAAGCAAGGGACACAGAGAGGGACACAGAGAATCAATAAAATTCAATGCTATGAAGAAAAAGAAATAAACAATGCTTTAATCCACAGCGGGGGGGGGGGGGGGGGTGCCAGGAGGCAAGCGGGGGGGGGGGGGGGGGTGCCAGGAGGCAAGCGGGGTGGGGGGGGGGGGGGGGGGGAGTGCAGGAGGCAGGTGGGCCTAGATTGGTGGGCATGTGGGCATTGTGACGTCAGCAGCTGGCAAGCGGTGGTTATTTTTTAAAAAGCGAGTTTTGTGATCAATTTTATTCAAAATCTGGGAAAATAATTGACCAAATTTACAGAGGAGTGGATTTCTGAAATCATGGTAAATCCCTACCGAAATGTGTAAAATTCTCCCCATTTTTACATCTGATTTTCGAGGAGATACGTTTCAAAGGCAAAATGACACACACACACACACACACACACTATTAAAAGTAGATAGATAGATAGATAGATAGATAGATAGATAGATAGATAGATAGATAGATAGGATAGGACATAATTGCATGGAACCCATAAATCAGCAGCATTGGTTTCCGTTATCAGTTAACAACAGTTAATTTAGGATTTTACTTTTTAAAAGTTTAGATTGCAGAATATATTGTTACACGTAGCTTTTACCTGGTGGTCAGAATGATGTGAGGTCTGTTATATTAATTAATTAGGAGTTATTCTCATTGTTGACATATTACAGGTGACAATCATGGAGAAACAGAAACAGTCTGTGTTGAAGTTTCACTGATTTGAATATAGTTGAAAGAAAACAAAAAGCAACTTACCTTAGCCTTTCATTTGAAACCATGTTGGATGAGTACATACAGTAACACATTCACCAGCCTCGTTTAATAGTTTAAGACATACGGGTTAATTTAAATTCTGCTGATCAGCGTTTAACGGGGAAAAGGGGGGAAGAGGACACGCTAGAGGCAGGAAACATGTTACCGATGTTGGGGGAGTCCACAACCAGGGGCCACAGTTTTTAAGAATAAGGAGTAAGCCATTTAGAACGGAGACGAGGAAACACTTTTTCTCACAGAGAGTGGTGAGTCTGTGGAATTCTCTGCCTCAGAGGGCGGTGGAGGCAGGTTCTCTGGATGCTTTCAAGAGAGCTAGATAGGGCTCTTAAAAATAGAGTCAGGGGATATGGGAAGAAGGCAGGAACGGGGTACTGATTGCAGATGATCAGCCATGATCACATTGAATGGCGGCACTGGCTCCCCGAAGGGCCAAATGGCCTACTCCTGCACCTATTGTCTAAGAGAGAATGTAGAATTCTCTCAATCGCTCAAACTCAACAGTATAAGACAGAATTCCTCCTCATAGGCTCCAAAGCCACACTCAGCAAAATCAATAACCCCACTCTCACCATCGACGGCACCACTGTCTCCCCATCTCCCAAGGCCCGCAACCTTGGCGTGATCTTTGATTCCACCCTCTCCCTTGAGCCTCACATCCGCCATGTCATTAAAACCTCCTTCTTTCATCTCCGCAACATCGCCAAACTCAGACCCTCTCTCACACCTCCTGCTGCTGAAAGACTCATCCATGCCTTCATCTCCTCCCGACTGGACTATTGCAACTCACTTCTCCTTGGCATCAGCTCCACCTACATCAACCGACTCCAGCTGGTCCAGAACGCAGCCGCCCGACTCATCACCCACACCAAATCCTGACATCACATCACTCCAGTCCTCAAACAACTTCACTGGCTTCCCATCTCCCACCGGATCACCTACAAAATCCTGATCCTCACCTACAAAGCCCTCCACCATTTGGCCCCCCCATATCTCACTGACCTCCTCTCCCCCTACCAACCCTCACGGTCCCTCACATCCACATCAGCCGGTCTCCTCTCCATCCACAAGTCCAACCTCCGCAGTTTTGGGGACAGAGCCTTCTCCAGGGCAGCTCCCAGGCTCTGGAACTCCCTCCCCCAACTGATCCGCAATTCCGTGTCCCTCACCATCTTCCAGTCCCGCCTCAAGACCCATCTCTTCACCTCTGCCTATCCTTAACCCCACGTCCCCCTCCATTTTCATCTGTGCATTAATTGCCTCATATTGTGTTTTGAAATGTATTCTGTCTTTACTTTGTGTACTAGTCATGTCTCTACTATTTATTTCATTCCCCTTACATGTTTTTCCTCTACCTGCTAAATTTTTGTAAGGTGTCCTTGAGACTCTTGAAAGGCGCCCATAAATAAAATTTATTATTATTATTATTATTATTATTAGAATGGTTATTTGGCCAGCAGTTAGATGACATGGATGAAATTTCAAGAAGACTCAAGCATTATGAGAACAGGCTAATATTTCAGGAATAAACAGTGATAGGTGACACCGCATCTGCAGCTGTGAATACTTGCGCAAATCAATGATGTGCAAAAAGTTAAGTCTTACCAGGTGAGATTTGAACCAGTTCTTAACCATTGACCTACAACACAGTGTAACCACAATTACACAGGTTAATTTTCATTCATTCCTTCACATTTACATCAGTACTTTTACCAGATTGTGATTTATTTTTGAGACAGCCACAAGTGTATTACCGTTATACCGCATAGAAAAGGCAAATAACAATCTATCTTTGTCCTGTCCACTCCCCTGACATTAGTCTGAAGAAGGGTCTCGACCCGAAATGTCACCCATTCCATCTCACCGGAGATGCTGCCTGTCCCGTTGAGTTACTCCAGCATTTTGTGTCTACCTTCGATTTAAACCAACATCTGCAGTTCTCTCTTACACAAAAAACAATATCGGTGTTTTATGTTCTAAAAATAGGACCTGTTTCCACAAAGAAGTTGTGTTTAACGCACTCCAGCACAAGCGCAGGCCAACACACCCCCAACAACAAAAAATACCTATTTAGACTTGCGGTCAAGAACATGCAAAGCAGATAATTATTCATGCGTTCGTGCGGCGAGGAAGCTGCTTTCGCTCACGTACACGCCACTGAATTAAAGCCACCAAAAAGGACGACTCCGAAACCGCACGTAGACGGGGAGCGATTGAAGACTGCGCCGGCTTCGACATCTCGGCGTGGAGACTAGGCTGGGGAGCCGCCTGTGCTGTGACCATCTAATCTGCAACAGTTGGGAGGGAAAGAGTGGGTGTCCACTCGCCTCTGAAGACCCACAGGTAAGATCACTCGCTGTCCGGGCGCAGTTTCAATCATTGCCATCACCGGTTGCACCCGAGAACGCCTTTCGTCTGAAAATGCTATTCTCAGAATTGGATCTCTTCGTTTGGTCTCGTAAAGAGTTGCCCCACGCGTACAAGTTAATACATTTCAGAAATACACAAAAGGACGCAAAGAGCTGGAGTAACTCAGCGGGTCAGACAGCATCTCTGGGGAACATGTGCAGGAAGGAACTGCAGATGTTCGTTTACACTGAAGATGCTGGAGTAACGACAGGTCAGGCAGCTTCTCTGGAGAGCATATGTAGGAAGGAACTGCAGATGTTGGTTTATACGGAAGATAGACACTTAAGAATGCTGGAGTAAATCAACGGGTCAGGCAGTATCTCTGGGGAAAATCTCTGGTCGATACCCTTCCACAGACTGGACAGGTGACGTTTCTGGACGAGACCCTCAGTCTTGTGAGTTACTCCAGCACTTTGTATCTGTTTATGTATTAGCCACCACCTACAGTTCCTAGTTTGTACATTTAATAAAAACTTCATCAGCTGTGAAGAGTGTTGGGATATAGTAAAGGGAGGGAGGGGAGGGGGGGTGTAAATGTTAGACTTTTCTTTTGAAAATGCTTTTGGTACTTTAAAAAATGTATGGAGAATTTTGAAAAACTAAGCCATACAATGAATAATTCCTTATCTTGCGGGACATGTTGGGTTGTGCCAAAAGAAAATATTGAATTATTTTGAGGAGACTGGTAATTTTGTAAAAATCTTTATCGTTTATATGTGTTGGCAGGTAAAATGTTATTCTCAAAACTGAATCTCATGTCTTGAAAAGATTTGCCCACCTAACCTAATTTTCTCCATTTGGGTCTACCATGTTGCCTATCTTATGTTGTTACTTTCTGACTGTTGGAGATCTTGCTTGCCTATTTGCCTTTCTCTTGAGTTCTACATCAACTTCCCATTGCGCTGAACTTTTACCAGCATCCTTAATAATACTATGGTTAACCTAATCAGCAACTCTATGCATCTTATCTCCACTGCACTAATTCCAATTCCAGGCACCATTATTGTTGGTATTAGTTTTTTATTGTTTCATGGACCCAGACACAGTAAAAAACTTTGTGTGTATTAGAATCAAATTGTATCGTAGACCTGTACATCAGGTATTGCATAAGAAAAAATAATCAGAGTGCAGAATGTAGTATTACAGCTATAAAGTGCTGGTTTAAAAAAAAAAAAGCAAGGTTTGCAACAAGGTTAAGTGGAAGATTGGGAATTCATCCTTGGCACATGAGAAGTCAGTTCAAGAATCTGATAACAGTGGGAAAGAAGTTGTTAGTGAAGCTGCTGATCCTTCAATTCAAACTTTCATATTTATTGCAGGTAGAAGAGGGGGCAAGAAAGATTGACCTGAGTGTGAGTGGTTCTTGACTATTACCTGAGGCAATGCGAAGTGTAGATGAAGTTGATTGGGTTGGAGGTTAGGTTGAGTGGAGGGGTAGCTGCTTTGCCTGGTGTACTGTGAGGCATTCACAACTGTGTGCAATCTATTGTGGTTTTGGGGAGAGCAGTTGCCATACCAAATTGCGATGTATCCTGATAAGATGCGTTCAACAGGATTCTGTAGAAGTTGGTAAGAATTATTGGAGACATGCTAAACTTCCTTAGCCTTCCGAGAAGTGTTGGGGTGCCTTCTTGTAGTTGGTCCAGGACAAGCTGTTAATGATATTTGCATCTGGGAACTTGAAGGTTGCGATCAGTATTGATGTGTATACACCAACTCATTTCTTGAAGTCAAGAACTAGCTTGTTTGTCTTGCTGACATTGAGAGGTTGTTGTCTTGACAATATGTTACTAAGCTTTCTATCACTTCACTGTACTCTGTCTTGTCATTGTTGGAGATGTGGCCCACTACAGTGGTCTTATTGGTAAACTTCTAAATTGAGTTAGCACAGAATTTGACCACACAGATGTGAGTGTGTAAGGAGTATAGTAAGGGATTGAGAACATATCCTTTCAGGGCACCAGTGTTGAGCTTGGAGAATGTTTTGTCATCAATCCTTGCTAATTGTGGTCTATTGGTCAGGAAGTCTTGGATCTAGTTGCGGAGGTGAGTGCTGATTCCTGGGTCCAGTCATTTGGAAATGAGTTTGATTCAGATTATGGTGTTGAAAGTGAATAAATAGAAGCCTATCATGGGTGGCTTTGTTATCCAGATGTTTCGATGATGAGTTCTTCGTACAGTTTTAGTCTCCATAAATAAGGATGTCCTTGTATTGGACCCAGTGCAGAGAAGGGTCAATAAATTGGGGGGGTGGGGGGGGGGGGGGGGGGTGACCAAAAACTCGGCAGTTTACGGGATATGGCATCATCCATTCAAGTCCTGAAAAATGTATAATTTCTCTGTCATGCCACCTATGGATATCTCTTCCCAGAGAGCTGTGGACATGAATTATTGAAAGCAGAGACTGACATGTATGACTACAAGGGAGTTGGGTGGCATGGAAGAGGGCAGGTTAGTGGTATTGAAAACAAGATTGGATCATTCGTGATCATATTGAATGGTAGAGCAGACTCAATGGGCAAATTTTGCTCCTATTTCTTGCTTGATGAATCACAAAATAAGTAATTGGGAAAGCAAAGGAAACATTAATGTTTATTGCAAAAGGCACTGAACATACTGTACCGGCAAGGTTGTTGTGCACAAACTGCATAGGACAGGGGTGGGGAACCTGCGGTTGCGATGCTAGTTGAAGGTGGTTGCCGGAGATTGCAGGTAGTGGAAGATCTTACCTTCCACTACCTGCAACCTCCGGCAACCACCTGCAACCTCCGGCAACCACCTTCGACTAACATCGCAACCGGCTTCGACTAAAAAAATACCGATTTTTAAAACGGCAACCTATTTTTAGTCTCGGCCGGTTTCGAATTTTTTGAAATAATTGCCGGAACATAAAAGAAGTGGAAACCGCTTTCAACCATTAGGGAGACTGAAAAAAACCTTCGGGAACCGCACGAAACCTTGGGTGGGGCGCAAAGTCTCCAGAGGTTTCCGTTCAGGTTTGCTAAGTGGGACAGGGGCATTAAGGACACCCATCTAGAGGATCAGCTGAAACTGCGTACCTCCATGTTGCAGCCAAATATCGAAAGCTTTCCCACAAAAAGCAGTCACAACAAAGTCATTAAAAGATTAGTTAACTTTTGAATTAACAACTTTTCATTTTATTGAAGTTAGTTCATCGTAGTTAGATTTTTACAAAATAATGTACATTTTGAAGTATAACTAATTGAAGTATGTCTAATAAGGATGCGGCCTTATTAGATTACAGCTAACAATGCGGCATTCCAACTTGAAAAGGTTCCCCACCCCTGGCTTAGAAGGTTGGTAAGATCACAAATGGAATATGCATTGTGCTTATTGTTTTATGGATGGATTCAAGACAGTTCAGAAAAAAGCATTTACATGGTTGAAATCTTAAAAAAAACTAAAGCAATTTGTCCCTTTAGTACATTAGTTTGTTTCTGTGTTCATCAATTACTTTTTTTTAATGCACATGCAGCAAACTAATGTTCTGACTCAATGACCTTTTTGAGAAAGACAGAATTCATGAAATATAAATTTTAGTGTTGAACTATTTCCGAAGTCCAATTCCATGTTGCAGCAGACATTTATCATTTAGTTTCTTGATGTATGAACATTTGCAATATGTTTTATATTCTTTGGCCATGACCACCTTAGGATAATTTTGCCATAGTGGAATAAAAGCAAATTGCCTGTTGTTCCTTTTTGTATATTTGTTTCCTGCGCTGTCCCCTTTCAATACTCTGCTGCTATTGTCATGACGATGCACAATGCTGCTACATTCCCTTCTGTCTCATTCTTGTTACTGTGACCCTCAACTTCCCCGTGTCATCAATCCTGGTTTCTTCTTTGTACTTTGGCTGACTGTCCTCTTTTCACTTCTCCGATTCTCGGCCAAATTTTTGTGGCCATCCAACCCTCTCTGCCCGCTGCAGTTGAATAATAGTTTGAAGTAGTCTTGTCCTTTACAGCATGTACATTTGTGTACTCACATCAAATTGATGTGCACGTTTACACTTTGAATCAAATGTGCACAGGTGATACAAGAAATTTATGGGTTACCAATAAAACCCAACCAGTAAGAAGTGTGTGCAGTTAATTCACTTATTAGGCTCTTGATGCATGCATGCATGATATCTGGTTGTTCTGGTAAAGCACAGCACTCCCAATTGTATACTAATGTGAAAAGCATACTTGAAAAGATGGCACTTACTCTAAACTTTCTTCTGCTATGCATCAATATCATAAATGTAGTCTTTCTGCCAGACTATGATGTCCTGAGTTATGAATCTGTTTTGGGGCATTTTCTTCTTTCTGGGGCAACACCTTATCTCATCTTGTTGGCCACTACTTCAGGGTAGTGTTTTTCTCTAGTCTGATAGAATTATTCTGAAAATGTACAGGGATCCTGAAATAATCTGATACACTATAAGATTGTTCAATTGGCTACTGATTCTTTTCCACTGCACCATTGTTTGTGCACAGTTGATGTTTCTTGGCTGCAAAAACTGACGTACTTCTGAAAATGGTTTGGAAATGGATTGATGTATTGATGCTTAAAACTATTTGCAATTTAAATGGACACAAAGTGCTGGGGTAACTCAGCAGGTCATGCAGCATCTCTGGAGAACATGGATGGGTGACATATTTGGTCGGGACACTCCTTCAGTCTGAAGAAGGGTCCTGACTTCAGCTGCCTGAGCTGCTGAGTTACTCCAGCATTTTGTCAATTTGTGTAAACCAGCATCTGCAATTCCTTGTTCCCACTATTTGCAATTGGAGTAGCATGAAGGGGATTGGGAGAGATGGAGCAGGACTGGGAAGGGATGGAGGTTGAGTGCTAGCAGGAATGGACTTGAGATAAACTGCTGCGTAAATCATCCTAATCTTGATGGTAAAATCCACAGGAGGTGATGGATCCAATTAAAGGAATCAGTGGTTGATAAAAGAAGTCTACATTAACTACCGTTGTATTAATTTTGGACAAGGGTGGTTTTGGCTGAAACAATGAATCATAACTGTGTGAGTGGATGTAGTCGATCCATTTCTCTGAGTGACTAGGCTAGTTATTTGCCAAATGCACAGAAACGTAGACAGAGATGGGATGTGAAAATAGTTGGCTATTTGTGGTAAATGACAATTATTTGTTCTTGGAATGGGCATTAAATACTAGACTAGAAAATAAGTCTGGTACTAATACAGGTATTCTGATAAATAGTACGTTGTAAAATCTTTGTGGCCTTAACTTATAACATTCGGAGCTGGAAACATTAAAGTTTGCTTTATTTGGATCCTGGAAGTTGTCTGGATGGAAGGAGGGGCATATTAGCACAACTGCAAAGGATAGGCATATCATGTGCAGGACCCTGGGACACACAGGGGTTTAAGAAAGTTCTAGGACTTTGAGGTTTGCAATAGAACGTGTGTCATGACAATAGCTGTCGCGTTTGAAGTAGGAAGTAGAAATAAGAAAAAAACGCACACCACCAGATTTGGGGACAGTTTGTTCCCAGCTGCTAATCAAGCAACTGAATCAGCCTACCACAACCAGAGAGTAGCGCTGAACTACTCGCTAGCTCTTTGGTGATGCTCTGACGACCCATGATCAGACTTTGCTGGCTTTACCTTGCTCTAAATGTTATTCCCTTATTATGTATCTCTACACTGTAATTGGATCAATTGTAATCACGTATTGTCTTTCTGCTGACTGGTTAGCACGCAACAAAAGCTTTTCACTGTACCTCGGTACACATGACAATAAACTAAACTAAGATCGACTTGATCAAACTCGAATACTGAACATCCAATTCCTGTACATGCTTTTGGAAATTGGTCTCATTTTTTAATTTGCATCTAATACCTGTGGAAGGTTATCTGTAAAATATCGCTAAAAAGAGAAGGTGAAGCATACAGAAAAGCAGAGCAGGAAAACATGAGCAATAATGGGAGCACTTTCAGATTGCAATTTGGGTCCACCTCATATTTTGCTTGGGCAGCTTACACCACAGTGGCATGAATATTGACTTCTCTCACTTCCATTAACCTTTGCTTTCCCTCTCTCTCCATACCCCCCTCCCCCTTACCAGTTCTCCGACCAGTCTGACTGTCCTTCTGATTATGTGTAAGAAAGAACTGCAGGGGTGACTAGATCCCCCCCCTATGACAATGTCTACGACAACCTACCACCTAGTCGACGTCAAGCTACGGCAAGTTACCGGCGACCCATTAGGACATCCACCTACGACGACACCTACGACCGCACAGGCGACAACCGAAGTCAACTTGCGTCCACCCGCGGCAAGCTACGACCCTGTCGGCGACAACTGAAGACAATTCAGTCGCCCGTGACTCAGTCAGTTGAGGTAGGTAGTCGCCAATGGAATTCACCAAAGTCATCACCCGGCAACAACCCACGTCACCCGGTGACAACGCGTCATCCTGGGGACAACCTAAGACAGCACCTGTGACAAGAGAAGATGATCTACATCCAGTTTGGTAGGGGTTTTTTGGGGTTTTTTTTGCACAATCCGCAAGCATTGCCACTTTTCATTTCACTGCACATCTCGTATGCGTATGTGACAAATAAACTTGACTTGACTTGAAGCCCTCAGTCGCCGGAAGGTTTTGAACATTTCAAAATCCATAGGCGACAAGAAAAAAGTTACGACTCTTTAGGCGACGAGGAGACAACTCAACAACCATACAGGAGTCACCCCGCGACCATGTGATGACAGCCTAGTCACCGAAAAAATCACCTAAGTGGGACAGGCCCTTTACTCAAGCATTTTGTGTCTCTCTGATTACATTGTATCTCTGTTTGTTTTCTCCTGGCTAACAATGGTCCATTCTACATTTTCCTTGATCTGCATCTCTGACAATTCCTTATCTCTGCAACTCCCTCTCCCCTGAGAAGGGTCTTGGCCCGAAACATCACTCATTCCTTCTATCCAGCGATGCTGCCTGTTCCACTGAGTTACTCCAGCATTTTGTGTCTATCTTTGATGCAAACTAGCATCTGCAGTTCCTTCTTACACATTGGGTCCTTGCTTGTTGTGATGAGATGTATGTTGGGGAATTGGCAGGGGCAGAAATGAAATCTTTCATGGAGATATCTGTAGTAAATGTACTAATTTAGACCAAACAGCGATCCTACAGTGAAACAGGGATTTAGAGCAGAGCAAGCCAACGTTTTATATAAATTCGATAATTTAACTTTAATAATTGCATTTGATTATCTGAATAAATTCTGGAAGTTTCATTGGGGATTTGACATGTTTGAGTTGCCTGGTGTATAAATCGAAGCACATTGCTTGGTTGATAAATGCTGAAAGGATTTGAAAGAGCAAATGTTTTGTTACTTTTGGAATGAATAAGGCAATAAAATATATGACTCCAGGATCTGCTGGAATTGTGAGTAAAACACAAGATGGTGGAGGAACTCTACAGGTTAGGCACATCTTCAGAGGGAATAGAACAGGCGATGTTTCGGGCTGTGGACCCTTATTCAAATGAGTAGCGAACAGAAATGTTGCGTGTCTGTTTTACTCCGAAGATGCTGCCTGACCTGATCAGATCCTTTAGCAATTTGTATTTAAGACAAGAAATATTGCTGTTACTTTAGCTTCTAAATATGAACTTGCATTTGTTCTGGAATGTGGCAATGCACATGATATACTTGCAGTGGATGAGATTTATATTGGTTTTGAAATGCATTGTTTTGTGGGAACAGAAGGAGATACCAATGAGTGGTACCAGGAAAGCAAGGTTTCACGATGCACATTGTAGCGGCACCTAGTGGAGGCCCTGGTAATGTCGAACCCTCGCTAAGCAGGGGAGCGTTTTCGTGTTTTTTCCCCGTAAAACCACTCATTCGAGCTTCACGCGGTTTGAGTGAGCATCGTTTTTTTTACTGTCAATATCGGCTCGGGTAATCGCTTTATTTTCGTTTAAAAAATAAAGAACTTTGTTGTACCCGACTGTCTCGACTCGCCAAACTGGTGACCCCGTTAGTCCAGTCGGTACTCGGACTCTCAACATGCAAGCCGCCGCCATCCCTGACGCCCAGCAAAATGCTGTGGACCTGAAACTGCCCGTTTTCTGGGCAGAGCAGCCTCAAGTGTGGTTCGCCCACATTGAGGCCCAGTTCCACTGTCGAAATATTGTTGCCGACTATATTTCTACGTGGTCGGGGCGCTCAGACAAGAGACGGCCACGAGGTTGCTGCCCTACCTACAAGACTCGCCAGCCATCGACAAGTACGAGAGCCTCGAGGCCCTACTGCTTCGTACCTTCGGTTCAACCGCCAAGATCGTGCCGCCCGCCTGCTCCATATGGACGGCCTAGGCGATCGGAAACCGTTCGCCTTGATGAGTGAGATGCTCGCGTTGATGGACGGCCATCGACCCTGCTTGCTTTTCGAGCAGGCGTTTCTAGAGCAAATGCCTGACGACATCCGCCTGCTGCTCGCCGGGTCGGACTCCACAGACCCTGTACAGCTCGCCGAGCGGGCCGACAAATTGTGGCTCGCAAAACAGCAGGATGGTGGGTCCATCAACCGCGTGTCCGCGCCTGTACGGCAGATGCCCTGCAGAGATGCCCAGCCCTCTGCTGCCGTCGCCACGCCGCAGCCGCACGCTGGAGACGGGGATAAGCACCAGTGGTGTTACTACCACCAAAGCTGGGGTGCCGAGGCCCGCCAGTGCCGCCCCCCATACACGTTTGCAGGAAACGCCTCGGCCGATCGTCAGTAGGGGCTATCGCGATCGGCCAAAACAACCGCCTCTTCGTGCGCGACCGCCATTGTTTCCTGGTCGACTCATGGGCCAGCGTCAGCATCTTTCCCCCCGACTGGGTTGGACACTCGTGCTGGTAAGCGAGGCACTGTCCTGACTGCCGTCAACCGGAGTAATATCCGCACCTATGGCACGTGAACCCTATCCCTCAACTTTAACTCCCGCCCATACGATTAGACCTTTACCCTTGCGGACGTGGCGCAGCCACTCCTGGGTGCCGACTTCCTTCGGGCCTTTTCACTCATGGTGGACGTATCGGGCGGGCACCTCATTCCACCGGCGGGCCCCAGCCCCACGACCCCGTGACCCCCAGCCTGCAGCTGAACGTGGTGGCTGAGGTTGAGAGCTTGTATGCCTTCTTGCTCGTGGAGTTCACAGAGCTACTCACCCCTCGTTTCCGCGCGGCGACCCTCAAGCACGAGGTAGTGCACCATATCCCCAGTGCATGGGGTGGTGCTCCCGCTCGACAAGCTGCGCATCGCCAAGGAAGAGTTCAAACTGATGGAGGACATGGGGATCGTACAGCGCTCGGATTGCCTGTGGGCATCCCCATTACACATGGTCCCTAAAACATCTGGGAGGTGGAGACCATGCGGGGATTATAGGCGCCTGAATGCCGTTACGACAGCGGGCCGTTACCCTGTCCCACACATAAAAGACTTCTCCACTCATCTGGAAGGCACTACCTTTTTTTCAAAGGTGGACCTGGTCCACGGTTATCATCAGATCTCTGTTCATCCAGACGATGTCCCAAAGTCCGCCACCATCACCCCATTTGGGCTGTTCGAGTGGCTCCGTATTCCTTTCGACTTAAAAAACGCCACGCAGGCGTTCCAGAGACTGATGGTCATGGTGGGTAGGGGATTGGACTTTATTTGCATTTCCTTAGATGACATCCTGGTTGCGAGCCGCTCACAACAGGAACACCTCACGCACATGCGGACGCTGTTCCAGCAGCTCCAGGACCATGGACTCGTAGTCAATTCCACCAAATGCCAGTTCGGGCTCTGCACAATTTCATTCCTGGGGCACCATGTTACCTCGCAGGGCGCCACCTCATTACCATTCAAGGTGGAGGCCATCCGGCAGTTCCCCCGGCCGCTCACTGTAAAAAGGCTGCAGGAGTTTGTCGGCATGGTTAACTTCTATCATCGTTCCGTGAGTGGGGGAGCATTTTCACGGGTTTTCTGTAAAATGATTCATCCGAGCTCCACGCGGTTTGAGTGAGCATCGTTTATTTTGGCTGTCAATATTAACTCGGGTAATCACTTAATTTCTGTTTCAAAAATCAAGAACTTTGTTGTAACCGACTGTCTCGACTCGCTAAAACATTACACTTGAATTTGCAGAGATGGATACATTTATCTGGACTGATTTGGGAAGTGGTGTTCCTGTAGAGTATGCTTGATCAGCGAGTTAGTTATTCATAGTGCAGTGCTGACCTTTCATTTGATGCCAAACTCATTGGCTCTGTGCGACTGCTAGTAATGTGTATGTCCCGACAAACAGGGAAATGTTAATTCATGTGCCCAGCAAATGTCTTGAGTATCATCGTGCCTGTTGCTGTGCTATTCATCCCACTCTGAGGTTCGAGGATCAAAAACAAAACTGCCACTGCTGACATCTTTGTGTTCACTGGTAGGATTTTGCTTGTCGTCTGTGAGGAGACGACCTGGACTCTGTACTACTGCCGCAATTTTGTGTGTTGTGACAAATTGGTATTGGCGAGGGTGGTGAGGTGAGGAAAAACTTGCAAACTGTCTTTCTGCTTCAGTTCATGGACACAGTATCACGGAGGAATACTATATGTTTCACAGTTGACTGAAGAGCCAAGGTGTCTTGTGGTATTGACCACAGGGTGGCAAAGTGGGGTGTTGTAGGGTGGCACAGCTGCTGCCTCACAGCGCCAGAGACACAGGTTCGATCCTGACCGCAGGTGCTGTCTGCGTGAAATTTGCGCATTCTCCGTGTGACAAAGTGGGTTTCCGCAGAGTTCTTTGGTCTCCTCTCACATCCCAAAGTCATGCGAAGTTGGAGATTAATTGGCCTCTGTAAATTGCCCCTATTGTGAAGCGAGTGGATGAGAAAGTGGAATAACATTGAAGTAATGTGAATGGGTGAAAAAGGGTCAGTGTGAGCTGAAGGACCCGTTTCCATGCTGTACATCTAAAATTAAAACTAAAAACGGAGGCGGATTGCAGGTCCCTCTATACATGACATTGTCATATAGCATGACACTGGTCCAACATCTTGGTCTATGCTGACCAAGATGGTCCATCAAAGCTACTCCCATTTCGCTCTAAACCTTTCCTGCCGATGTACCTGTTCATGTTACTTTTAATAAATGTTATTGTATCTGCATCAACTACTTGAGCAGTTCCATGTACCCACCATTCTGTTGAAATGTAAAGGGTGTTATAGGTATTGAAACGTTGTACATTATATTAGCATGCCATTCTACGCAGTATAATCATTTCCTGCCAAGAGTTTTCATGGATAGGTTCATGAACTCCACAGCACAGATAGAAGAAGAACATGATTTGTTTTCAGCTGCCTCCGTGGAGAGTAATGTTTCTTACTTGTATTGGATTGCAGCAACTGGACTGTTGGAAGCTGATGCTTTGAGATCTCTTGACTTCCAATCTGGTTGCTTTGAGGCCACTCATGTGATGCTAAGGATAAGCTGCTCCTTAACCTAGTTTTCTCCCCCAGGACATTCATCAATGCTAGTGAAAGATCAACGGGGCAAGTAATTGCCAGCACAAAACCACGTGATTTGGGCAAGGTGGGTCAATATGTTTGTAATTGGGAGATCAGCTCATTAATATTCTTATAATGAGGTCTAACAATTGAAGTAATCTTGGCCATGTGTTGAAAATGTGACTCTTTCTCCCGTGCATGGTTTAACTGGAGCTGGAAATCAGTGCACTAAATCTTAAGATTCTAAGTGCACTGTCTCAAGATCTAGTGTTTTTCCCAAACTTTGAACTGTTCAATTCTCAAAATACAGAGTTCTGTTGGTGGAGGGAATGGAAGTTGTGGGTGGATGGGATTTCAACCAATTGTGCTTCTTTGTACTGAATACATGAGCTGCTTTGGTGTTAGTTCGCCAAATACTGCCTTGATGTCAAAGACAATCACTCCATCCTTGCTTGTGGTACGTCTTTGGATTAAGGCTGTGATGTGTGGTATGAAGCTGAGTGATTCCAGGGAACACTGAAATGGGCATTGGTGGGATGCATGTTGTGCAGGATAGCTGCTTGATGAAATGTTCCATTATTTTGTTGCTGACTGAAAGAAGACAGGGTGTTGCTAAATTGGGTAGCCAGTTATTTATTTCAAATTGCATGCATGGAGAAGTTTATAGTTTTGCACAATTGCAGTCTATTTGACCATGTTTTGACTTTGTTTCTCAGTTTTAATTTTTCATTGTTTTCTGTTAGTGTCAATTTCAAGAAATTCATGTTTTTTTAAAAACAATGAGTTTGTGTATACTTAATGGGTTTGTGTATACATCTCTTTTGAAATGGAAAGTTGTGAACAATATTGAAGAAAAACATATTTAATTTGGCTGGGTGCGTTTTAATGCACAGGGAATTTATCATGTTATAAAGAACTGAATTGTCATTCATTCCCTGCTTTTAGATATTTTTACTATTGGAGATAATTTATGCTGTAATTATCAGTTTGCTACATTTGTACAGTGCAAATTGGATCTCTTGGGAAAGCTAATAATCAAGGTGAAGTTCCAGCGATCTATGTTTGATCCTGACTGCAGGTGTGTATTGTAGAGCTTGCAGGTTCTACCTGTGAATACATGAATCTCTGGGTGTTCTGGTCTCCCCCACGACCAAAAATGTGCATGTAGTCCAGATCCAGACTGTAAACTATCCCTAGAAAAGAGAAGTGTCAAAAGAATGAAGGGGGGAAGGACTGGTGGGCATTCAAGAAAATGTACCAGGGTCACAAAGAAACACGAGGGGGATGAGCCTAAACTGATTGTTCTGCAGGGTGCTAGCTCCTAATGGGGCAAGTAACTGCTGCCTCTGGTGTTATTAACTTTATATTTTTATTAAACAAAAATGAAATACATAATGCATGTTGCACATTACCATGTATACCAAAGTAGTGATTTACCGATCTCCTAGCAAGGTGACATTTAGTAATGATTTCAATTGGAAGGCTCTTTTATTGTGCATACAAAATTGAAAATGAAATAAATGGGAGGCCAGCTTAGTAAATTTCAGTCATAATGCTCAAAGAGCCGGGAAACATGCCCGTCAGACCAACTTGCCTACACTGGCCAACATGTCCCAGCTATACTCACCCCACCTGCCCACGTTTGGTCCATAGCCCTCCAAACCTGTCCCATCCATTAACTTGTCTAACTGTTCCTTAAACATTGGGATAGACTCTGTGCATCTATCTGATCTATTCCTCTCATGATTTTATACACCTCTATAAGATCACCCCGTCATCCCCATGCACTTCAAGGAATAGTCCCAGCCTACTCAACCTCTCCCTAAATGAATGAGTAAGTCTACTGGCCAAGTATGTACACCTACAAGGAATTTGCCTTGGTGCTCTGCTCGCAGGTGACAACACGACAGGTGACAACACGACACAACAGTAACAATTTAGAATGACACATAAAACATTAAACATTAATAATAAAACATTACAGTTTAACCATGTGAATGAAATAAAATACCAGAGCAAAAGGAGGCTACAGACTTTTAGTTATTGAGTAGAGCTACTGCTCATGGGAAAAAAGCAGTATTTATGTCTGGCTGTGGTGACTTTGACAGTCCGGAGTCGCCAACCAGAGGGTAGTGCTTCAAAGAGTTTGTGGCCAGGGTGAGATGGGTCAAAGATGATCTTACCCGCTCGCTTCCTGGCCCTTGCAGTGTACAGTTCATCAGTGGGGGGAAGGTTGCAGCCAATAACCTTCTCAGCTGATCGAATGATCCGCTGCAGCCTCCAAATGTCGTGCTTGGTGGCTGAGCCAAACCAGACCATGATGGAGAATGTGAGGATGGACTCTACGATGGCCGTATAGAATTGGACCATCATTGCCTGTGGCAGATTGTGTTTCCTCAGCTGCCACAGGAAGTACATCCTCTGTTGGACCTTTTTGACTGTGGAGTCGATGGTGGCCCCCCATTTAAGGTCCTTGGAGATGATGGTTCCAAGGAACTTAAAATACTCCACAGATGTGCCTGTGGTGTTGTTGATGGTGGATGGGGAGGAAGAGCTTTCCTACAGTCTACTATCAATTCCACTGTCTTAAGAGCATTGAGCTCCAGGTTTTTACGAAGGCACCAGGATGCCAGCTGTGTCACTTCCTGTATGTAGGCAGATTCCTCCCCATCCTGGATCAGTCCAATCAGGGTTGTGTCGTCCACAAACTTGAGAAGCTTGGCAGAGGAGTCTGTGGAGGTGCAGTCATTGGTGAGGAGAGAGTATGCAGCCTTGCGGTGCTCCTATGCTGAGGGTCTGAGGGTCCGAGATGTGCTTTCACTGCCTCACATCCTGTTTCCTGTCTGTCATGAAGTTGGTGATCCACTGACAGAGGGGTTCAGGCACAGTCAACTTGGAGAGTTTGGAGTGTAGTAGCTCAGGCACAATGGTGTTGCATGCAGAGCTAATATCAACAGTTCAGCCCCCTAGTCCTGGCAACATCCTCATAACCAATTGGTAACCATAGTTCATTTTGAACAGCTGCACATTTAACCTGCTAGAATTGAACCTGAAACTAGACTTATTTGTTTCGAATATGATTTTGCAGGATTAGTGGCTGGGCACAGAAAAGTAATTTGGCTATTTCCCCTCTGGGCCCATGTGTGCACTACATTAACATGTCCTTAATGGGTATAATCTGTGCTATATCACTGAATGTTCCTATCCAAGTTTATACAATATAAAAAATATACAAGCATGCAAATATAATTTATATTATCTTAGATTGCAGAATATAACTGGAACTGCATAAATTTAGGAAAACTAAGATAATTCGGCATTGCTATTTAGGGACTTCTGGACTACTTCCAACTAATCTAGAGAGTAACAATTCTGATTTACATTTTAAACAAGACAAGACTTGTTCCATTATTTACAATGCTAAGTTTTCTTTTACCTGAAATACTAATGGTAAATCACTGTTGGTTTCTCATTTGACTGCAACGGGGAAAAAACTCTTTCTTTACACATTTAAGCCTAATTGGAACCATATGATTGCAGATTTATCAAAATAGTTTCAGTGCACACAGTGCAATCTCAGTATGTTGTTCTTTGCTCAGATTTGAACAAATATCAGTGCTATTTTCAATGTAGCATACTGCATTTGTGGCTCAAGATGCACTCTCGTTTACATTGGGGTGATCAAATGCAGATTGAGCAACCAGTGCATTTCACCTCTGTTCATTTTTGTGACTGATCTTCTGGTTGTCTGACACTTACTTGTGCTACTCTCACTCTCAATTAGATCCCCTACAATACTCCAGTAAAGTTCCATGTACGCTCAAAGAATAGTACTTGTAAATTATTCACTTAACAACATTCCGGGATCAACTTTGTCCACTTCATCAGCTCGATCTACACTTCACACAGCCTCAGAACAGCAGCCAATATAAACAAAGACTATTTTTACCCTGGTCATTCCCTTAACAAGACCCTAAACAGCATCGAGGAAACATGGGGTCCAAGTCTACAACTCCCTGAAAGTGCCCGCACAAGTAGATTGAGTGATACAGAAGGCATATGCTTGGCTACACTGTGAACATGAATCAGGAAGCAATTTGCAGCTTTATAGGACTTTGGTTACGCTGCATTTGGAGCAAGTAATAATTTCATTGTTCCATTGTCAATACAGATGACAAACATTTTTTTGGCTCTATGTTTGATGCCCTATTAGCTGACTGGTCTATAGTTACTGGGTTTATCTCTATTTTTTTTCAACATTAGTGTAACACGTACAAATTTCAGATCTAAATGTGTGTGTGTGTGTGTGTGTGTATATATATATATACACACACACATACACACACACATACACACACACACATCCTTCACCAGCCCGTTATCTTCCCCCCCCCCCCTTCCTTCACCAGCCCGTTATGCAGGCAGGGGACAGGGCAAGTAGGGAAAACTACTGCTTACGTTTTTTTTCCCCAATGAGCCAATCAAATTCACCGGTCAGCACCGGCTACAACCTACGAGAACCTTCGACCCCCCTGGCAACCCATTAGGATCTCCTGGCGACCCACCTACGGCTTGAGAATTCTCATTACTCTTCTTTCAGGTTGCTGCTAATTTGTCAACATGTTGAAAAATTCACAGCGACCATAATGAGGCCGCGACTAGTGCCCAGAATGCGGGAGCTCCTCACGACCATGAAGGCGACTACCCGGCAACCACCCGTGAATGTGTGACGACCGCATAGTCTCCCGCAGTCGCCTAAAGTCGCCTGTGGGACAGGCCCATTAACTGTCAAATCTCCTTCACCACTCTATCTACCTGTGACGCCACTTTCAGGAAACTTATCTAAACCTAAACCTACCCATCACCTCCTTTGCCTGGGTAATTCAGCCTCTCCTCGTTACTCAAGCCTACCAGTTATGACAAAATCCTTGTGAATTTTCAATGCACGTGTCCTTGTGATTTTTTTCTCTCTCTCTCTGCACCCATTCTAGGTTAATGACATCTATTCAGACCAAGTAAGTGGATCTTTCGCAAGTGGATCTTTTCTTCAGTCTCTACTCAACTCTATCTTGCCTCTTGCTACCCATTTGCTATTTATTAGCTTGCAAAAAAGGTTGATGTCCTTTTTATTTTTGCCCACAGTTCTTTCAAATACTGTGTCTATGTCCCACAAATTCCTTTTTTGTTTTCCCATCCTGGATTTTCTAATAATGAATCAGCTTAATTTGTCTGTGTTGTCAGTCTCAATAATTGAATTTTCTATTTAATTTTATTCTTGGTCTCTTTTTGTCATTGTGGGAGTTCTAGGTTTATTGCTTGATCATTTACCCCTATGAATATGGTTGCAATCTGCTAAGATTATTCAGTCTAACCTGTCTGTGATGCCAGATATGCCAGATATGCCAGTGGTTGATTCTTGGGTGTCCTCTGAATGGCTTAACACTCCATTCTGTTCATTTAAAGACAGGCAATTAATGCTCACCTTGCTGGTGATGGCCACATCTGGGGAAAAAACAAATGTTTTAAAGGTTGTCCATCGTTCAATTAGTTTTGCTTGGTAATCTTGGTAGGATAGTGCTAGTGTATAGGGTGATCGCTGGTTAGCGAGGACTCGGAGGGCCGGAGGGTCTGTTTCCATGTTGTATCTCTAAAGTAAAGAAGGTATCAATTGATTCCTGTGGACTTGACAAAGATTGCACAGCCCTAACCCTCTCCATACATATAATCTCTACAGCATTAAATGTGTTCAGTGAAGTTCATAGTTCGAGGAGCAGAATTAGGCCATTCGGCCCATCAAGTCTACTCCAAAGTTCAATCACGGCTGACCTATCTTTCTCACTCAACCCCATTTTCCTGCCTTCGCCCCATAACCTATGACACTGTTTCTAATCAAGCATCTGTCAATCTCTGCCTTAAATATCCATTGACTTGGCCTCTGCAGCCCTCTGTGGCAATGAATTCTACAGATTTACCACCCTCTGACAAAATTAATTCTTCATCTCCTTTCTGAAGGTATGTCCTTTTATTCTGAGGCTATGGCCTCTGCTCCTTTGGCTGAACAAGGAAGGCTCAAAGTTTCTTAGTGGTGCATCTTTGAAAAAGTAGTTCACACTTGTGTTATTATGCAACACAACAGAAATAAGCTAATGTTTTGACAGCCTCATTGGAATTCCATAATTTTGGGGAAAATGTGATAGCTTTTGTTAACCAGGCAAATGTTAATTTTAGTGGACTGATGATCAAGCACTGAATACCACTGAATGCAAATGGCAATTAAAAGAGACTAAATTACTGAAAGGAAAAAAAAATTCAATTCTGCATCTGCTGGAATAATGCCAAACCACTCTGATACGTGATTTTAAGCACGTATGGAGCGCTGTGTTGACTATGTAACCATAACTTAATTTCAGCATTGTGAAATTTCACTTTCAGCCCAATTGTTTCCATTTGTTGGCTCAGAATTGACGCTTCAGAAGTTACAAATGACAACCTGTGGAGTGAGAACTTAATTTTTTTTTAAAAGGCTTGGCAAGCTATCTGCGCCTTGCATCTTTCACTTTGGAAAATGAATGAACTTCAGTCCGTGTACAGCTAACTCTGGCTGCTTTAATGAACTGCTGAACGGAGAGAGCTAGCTGCAGCTTTGCCCCCTCCGGGCTCAAAGAAGTCTCTAAAAAAAATTAAAGACACAAGGAACTGAAGTTGCTGCTTTACAAAAAATGACACAAAGTTCTGGAGTAACTCAGTGGGTCAGGCAGCATCTCCGGAGAAATGGATAGGTGACGTTTCGGGTCGGGATGATTTTTTAGACTGATGTTAGTGGGGGCGGGAGGAAGCTGGAAGAGAGGTTGGGGTGGGAAAACATTTGGCAAGGGATAGGTGGATACAGGTGAGAGGGCAAATGGTTGGATAAAAGTTGAAGATGAAAAGGCAAAAAGTGGGAGAAAAGGAGATTAGGATAAAAGAGATGTGAAATGGGAACCCAGAGAGAAGAGTATAGGTGGAAGTGGACGGGAGGAAGGGGAAAGGAAGAAGTGGGTGTGCAGTCAGGAGGGGCACAGGGAAGAGAGGGGAGAGTGGGAGAATGGGAGGGAAGGGGGTTCTCAGTAGTTATCTGCAATTGGAGAATTCTATGTCCATACTGTTGCAATGTAAACTACCCAATCGTAATACAATGTGCTCATAAGTTCCCTAGTTAATAGGTTATAGGAGCAGATTAGGCCATTTGGCCCATGGAGTCTGTCATTCAAACAAGGCTGATCTATCTTCCTCTCTTAACCCCATTCTGCTGCCTTCTCCCCATAAACCCCTGACACCCATACTAATCAAGAATCTGCCGATCTCCGCCTTAAAAATATCCATTGACGACCTCCACAGCCTTCTGGCAATTAATTCCACAGATTTACCACCCTCTGATTAAATAAATTCCTCCTCATCTTTCTAAAGGTACGTCCTTTTATTCTGAGGCTATGACTGGTCCTAGACTCTCCCACAGGTGCTGTTCCTGAAGTATACGTGTGGCTTCACTCTGGTAATGGAAGAGGCATAATTTTACTTGTTAGTAGGTTGTTATTTGCATCAATACTTGGTCAACTTGGGCAGACTGAAACTAGACTCTAATGAGTCCCAAAATGAGAGCTAAGCCCTATTCACATACACAAGCTAATAGGGATTTAAGGGCCTGTCCCACTTATGCGATTTTTTTAGGCGACTGCCGCGACTGCCATAGTCGTTGCAGGTCGCCGAAAAACCGGAGACTGTACGCCCCTACGACATACAACAGTGCATACAAAAATATTATAATAACATTAAAATTTAAATTATCTATAATATAACTTTAATGGAATTCACCGGCAACTACCTACATCATCCTGGCGACAGCACCTACATCATCCTGGCGACAGCACCTACATCATGCTGGTGACATCACCTACATCATGCTGGTGACATCACCTACATCATGCTGGTGACATCACCTACATCATGCTGGTGACATCACCTACATCATGCTGGTGACATCACTTACATCATGCTGGTGACATCACCTACATCATCCTGGTGACATCACCTACATCAGGCTGGTGACATCACCTACATCATCCTGGTGACATCACCTACATCAGGCTGCCCCGATTGGCGTCAAGACAACGGTCGCCGAAAAGTTTTGACCAGAAAGACTTTATGACTCTTTGGGCGACTGAGGAGATCATACAGTCGACACCCCGGCGACCATGTGGCGACAGCCTGGTCACCTGTAGTTTCCTAAAAATTCACTTAAGTGGGACAGGCCCTTTAAACACCTGCTTTAAGACACCACCCAGTGTTTCTGAAACATAATCGCTGTTTATGTTAACTTTCTATCTCAAGGATATAATCTTTAAACATGGGGCAATAAACTGTCAAATTTTTAAAGTGAATATTTATTAGAAACTCATCTCAAACATGTCATCAGTTAGACTCATTATGAGAATTAAACTTAACACCTGCCGTACTCTTTTCCTCTGAAGTGACTAATAGTTGCATAGCACTAAGTAAATTATGTAACAATCGTCAAGCTTGCTAATGTTGGTGTTGTGTTTTGTTTCTCATTGTCATCCATGTTAAACTTTTCTGGCCATTTATTTGCCAGCTGGCTTTTTGCAAGCTTTTGCTGCTGGGCCCCTTCTTTTCCAGCTCTTGTTTGTTTTTCCCTGCAATTCAGCTCAGGAAAAAGACAGGAAGTGATTAAATCCTCATTTCCTGTAAAGGTTTCTTCCATCATTGGTGAGAGTGCCCAATATGAACTTTGCTGATTAATTCAATTTTAGCTGTGAGGAGAAGCATAGTTATTTGATTAGAAAGACTGCTCCAATGCCAACTGTCCTTTCATAAAACAAAATATTGAAATAACGTGTTGAGTCCCAAGGACTTGAGAGTTAGGTACCTCTTTCATTGGCAAGCAGTAGGGTAATGGAAAGAAATTGCAGATTGCCAAGTCACAAATAAACGGAGCTAATTGCATCCATAAGGCATTCATTTGTTGGATAACTTCCTTTCTCATGGAGTCTGGATTTGATTAATTAAAGTTTTCTTGCATTTGTGTGCAAGCTAAGCACTGAAGGAAAAAGGAAGGGGTGTAGAATACAACACTCTTGGTTGTTAATAATTGGACTCGAGTTGTCGATGGGCTGGTCAGAAATCTAGTGAGTAAATGAGCAGATGTATTTCAAACATTTTAAAACCACACGATTATTGTGAAATGACTGGGTCATTGTTAATTTTGAAACATAACATAAAGCTGAAAATAAAATCTACATGGTTGTTAGAATTGGGTTCAGTTGCCAATTCTCGTTTAAGTATGTAGGAAAGAACTGCAGATGCTGGTTTAAATCTAAAGTAGACCCAAAATGTTGGAGTAACTCAGCGAGACAGGCAGCATCTCTGGAGAGAAGGTATGGGTGACCGATTCAGTCTGAAGAAGGGTCTCGACCTGAAACGACACCAATTCCTTCTCTCCAGAGATACTGCCTGTCCTGTCTTGTTTAAGATTATAGCAGATTATAACCTTGTACTGTTCACATTTCGTCAGACTTTCTGTTCATTTGTTATCGGGACAATACTGCTGTACATACTTTGCAGCACATGTTTATGACTATTTTTCATTTTAAAAGACTATGGGGAGTGTTAGTGAATGGGCATGTAACAAACTATAATTACTAATCATTAATAATTACTATTTCTTTCAAACATTTACAGTTCTTGCTGTAAGATCAAATTACTTCCTTTCTTCTGTCTTCCATGAAGATGTTGAATCGTGTATAAATGTGATTGCATGGATGTTCCCAGGTTTATCACAGACAATATGTCAGAAACATCATTCATTGGAAACCAATCCAGTTACTGTACTAATTTTTCACTTGAACTTTTAGATTTTCAACAGGCATTATTAAACACACAATACAAGGTGCCAAAGTGAGTTTCTAAAACTTTACCAATACAGCATTGACAGTTTTCCATTAAGTGTCCATTCAAAGCTTGCAAGAAGTCATCAGTTTAAAATTGTAACATTGGTGCTCTGTTCAAAATCATGGTTTAAAAAAAAAAAATGACAGGAAGCACTTAATTGCAAAAAGTTAAGTGTATAGTCACTTGTCACGTAGCCACTTGAATATGAAACCAAAATGTATTCAGAACTAACCAATCCATCTTCCTTTTTCCCCTGAAACTGCAAGTCAAAGAACTAACATGACACTGAAATTAAAAATAGTACTAAATTCCTGCAAGTAATTCCAATTGCAGTTTATGCTAAATAATTAATAATTTTATCAACATGTCAGATTTCAAATAGGTTTAATCCAATAACAACCCATCTCTCTTGTCTTGGACAAATTTCTTTCTTATTGCTTCTATTATAATAATAATAATAATAATAATAATAATAATAATAATATCTTTTATTGTCATTGCACATATGTGCAACGAGATTTGGTATGCAGCTTCCATCCGATGTCATAACTTAAACAACTAATAAAATTTAGATTTAGATACCCTGAGAACATGGTTTATAAAAAGAACAGTAAAACAATCAAAACAGTCTAAAGTGCAAATGTGTCTGTGCAACGTGACCATCCGAGGGAGACAGTTCATGGGGGTGGGGGGCACTCATCAGGGTCGGTTCAGAGCAACTATATCTCTGGGGATGAAGCTGTTCCTGAGTCTGGAGGTGCAGGCATAGAAGGCCTTGTAATGTCTGCCGGAAGGTAGGAGTTCGAACAGTCCATTACAAGGGTTTGAGGAGTCTTTATGGATGCTGTTGGCCTTCCTGAGACACTGTGTGTGGTAGATCTCTTCCCTTCTTTGCTCTCCTGAGGTCGGGGGTCTCGAGCCCCCCCCGTTGACGGGACGATCTTGACTCCCCATGCCGGCGGGGTTTGGGTCCTCCACATCGGGGCGATCAGCTCCTGCATCGGGGGGGGGGAGGGGGGGGAATGTCAGCTCACTCATGCCGGCGATCGGAACCCGGGTCGAGGCTGGTCGAACTTCTGCGTCGTTGGAGCTCCCGACTCGGCCTCTCGAGACTGCGAGCTCTCGATGGTAAAGTTCGCAGGCTGCTGTTGGAGCGATCCCAGGCAATGAATCAGCTCTGGGGTTATGTCCACGGCCCGCGGTGGGGCTCAAAGTCAGTCCGAGGAGGCCTCCAGCTCCATCGATGTTAGGCCGCAAAACGACCGGAGATACAACCCGGAAAACAATCGCATCTCCAGCAAGGTAAGAGACTGAAAAAAAGTTTCCCCCGACCCCCTCCCCCTCCCCCCAAATAAAACAAAATGGAGAACATTTGCACAAACTTTTAAAACACACCAAAAATATAAAAAAGACAACAAAAAAAACTGACAGTCTGTTGGCTCATTCCTGGGATCATTCATGTAAATTTCCTCTGGACCCTCTCCAGAGCCAACACATCCTCCCTCAGATATGGTGCTCAAAATTGCTCACAATATTATAAATGTGACCTTACCAGCGCCTTATAGATCCTCAGCATTACATTCTATTGTGGTTGTAACATTGCAGCCATTATGTCAAATAGCACATGTAAACCTAGTTTTATATCTCCACACCTTTCACTCCCATCATTGCTACTGCCTCTGTTATTAATTACCTTGTGGAGCATCTAGTTGTGGATGAGCCACAATTATTTTCAATTAAATAGTAGGGAAAATCTAAGCCATATTCTACACTCCTTCCTCAAACACTTCTGTCCATTTGGATTCCATACCCCGCTCCCATTATAATCAAGGGTGAAAGGCAATTATTACCAATCTTGGGGATCCTTCTTTGGCCTTGTTTTAGGGTTCCATCCCAATGTCCTATCCATCCTAAAGATTGTCCACTTCCAGCTGTGTAATATATGTTTGTCTCCGCTACTGACTAATTGATCAGCCACCTGCAATCTTCATCCTGTGCTCCAATTTACACCTTTCTTAAACCATTTTCTCTTTTTATAGATTTGCAGTTAAATTCAACATCCGTAGGAATGACCAATTAGAAAAGAGCACAACTTTGTACTGAAAGTTATTGCTTAATTTAAACTTCTTGTATCTCCCATTAGAGCAGTTAAATTTCTATCAAAGCCTGTCTTTGCATAAAATGCCTGGGATCCATTTCTGAATGTTAAGTGTTACAAATTGAAATCCACTGTATTTTATTGAATGGAGCTTTTTTTTTTCATGTTGCAACTTTAAAAAAAAAAAAGCCCTTTTAAACCAAATTAAGTATTTATTGAGTGAGGCTTGGCATTTGTCCTCATCAGCCTCTCTGTGCTAAAATATTGTGGACTCCTGTCAATTACAAACTGATGGAGGGGGCACTGCTGAGCAACCTATGGAGTAGGAAGTGAGGTTAGAGTCTCCCGCAGATTTCGATTAAAACTGTTATTCATCGGATCTTTTTTGATAATAATTTTGAGGAAAGATATTCCAGTGTATTTTATGCGTTGGCTACTTGATGTTTTGGACGAGTTTATTTTGGCTACTAAAAGCACCAGAGCTCGTAGTGAGGCTCAACAACAGAGGCCTAGTTCACAGGAAGAGACCACGTCTACAGGTACCTCAACCCCGCCCCATGGCTCCACCTCGCAGGAGGTCCTGAAGCTTGAATTACTAATATCTTTGAGACAGGACATTGCAGATATTTTTAAAACTGAACTACGAGCAGCATTGGGTGATGATTTGTCCACAATCAGAGTTGACCTTCAAGCAGTGAAAACACAGCTCGCAAACGATAAGGTTGCTACGGACACTGAGTTGGCCATACTCCAAGGTCCTGTGGGGATAATGGAGGAATCGCTTTCTGCCTGTATGGACGAGATTGCTGAGCTGAAGATTCAGATCAAGTGTCTAACTGCTGTCTTTTTTAACTTGGACAAAAAATGTGAGGACCTCGAATCCAGATCGCGCCGCAACAACATAAGAATAGTGTGGGTTCCTGAGGAGACGGTCGTCAATTCCATTGCTATCGCCACCCTGCTTAAGGACGCGTTCAAGCTGGACAAAGAGCCGCTACTGGACTGGGCGCACAGATCCACACAGCCAAAACCACGACTCGGTGAGCAACCATGACCCATCATTGCCAGGTTCCATTACTACAACGACTGTGTCAATGTTTTACACAGTGCGAGAGAGGTTCGAAAGATCGATACCGGTGATATGAGGATCTCCATTTTCCCCGACCACACTGCCAAGGTGGCCCGGGCCCGGGCAGCCTTCAACGAGGTCAGAAAACAGCTGCGTGACGTGAAGGGGGTTCGCTACGGTCTTTTCTGCCCGGCCCGACTCCGGATCAGCTACCAAGGTGTAGAGAAAGACTGACTCGGCAGAGGATGCCAAGGCTTATGTCAACAAGATGAATATTGGGTGATGTACAATATTTTGCCATAAGGTCATGCATCCATGCCTTTAGGTTACATTTAATATACATGTTCACATTTGATGTTTGTTTACAGTTAGACACTTGTTTACTCCTGTTCAACATATATTAGTTCATCTTCTCTGCAATTTTACTTTAATACGCAGGGGGAATTTAGCTTGTTTAAATTGGTGTGTGATAATACCTTATTTTGCACTAATATTAGGCATTACGGTATATTGGTGTTTATATATTTTTGAAGTGGTCTTTTCATGTACATCCTTTTAGCCCACATGAGGTAATATTTCATTTAAGCCGATGTGGGATATTCTTATTATTAGTTGTGCCTTTTACTACACATTTTGGAGTCTGTGGGAGTTATTTCTTAGGGTTGGCTTAGTTTATTCTCCGAGTTGTTGCCATAGTTATGAGGCAACAATTGTTTTCTCGTTTCTTACACTGCTCTCTCCCTTTTGGAGACTTTCTTGGTGTGTGTGTGTATGGGGGTTTGTGTATTTGTGGGCGGGGGGTGGGGCAGCCATCCTGGCTTTCTTCGGATCCATTTGCTTTCTTCATTTACACATAAATGTGTTCTGCTAATTTGAATCCCAGCATTCCTGGTTCTGGCACAACTATTTGTTTTCTCACTTGGAACATATGTGGTATGGGCAATCCTATTAAAAGATCCAGGGTTTTCAGTCACCTGAAACGGCTTAACTCTGACATAATATTTTTGCAGGAGACTCATCTTAGATTTAAAGATCATCATAGGCTGCAGTCCTCTTGGATAGGTCAGGTCTACCACTCCAACTTTAATTCTAAAGCTAGAGGGGTTGCTCTTTTAATTAATAAAATAATTCAGTTTTTATCTACTGATGTTATTGCTGTTAAAAATGGTCGATATCTTATAGTTGCAGGTACATTGATGCAAGCAAAGGTGTTGTTAGTAAATGTCTATGCACCTAACTTTGATGATGATGAATTCTCTAATAGATTACTTAGTAATATACCTCATTTAAATACCCATTTGTTAATTTTTTGAGGTGATCTGAATTGTGTGTTTGACCCAAAGCTAGATCGTTCTCGTCCTCGCACTTTATCCCAATCGGCTATGTCTAAATCGTTTTCTGATTTTATGGCCCAGAGTGGTTTGGTTCACCCTTGGAGACTTCGTAACCCCTCAACCAAAAAGTTCTCTTTCTTTTCTCATGTACATCAATCATATTCAAGAATACATTATTTCTTTATAGATAATAGTCTCAACTCGTGTGTTGTTTCCTCGGATTATTCAAGTATTCTAATATCTGATCATGCACCATTATTTCTAGATATTCCATTATCCATGCAGAAATCTAATCCCCCCCCCCCCCCTCCCTTTGGAGATTCAACTCATTATTGTTGGCTAATAAAACATTTTGTGAATTTGTTTAAAACTCAATTGATGAGTTTCTCTTTAACCAGAGTGAATCTACATCTTTTTCATTAAATTGGGAGTCGCTGAAAACTTTTCTTCGAGGACAGATTATTTCATATTCCTCCTATTCTAATAAAAACCGCAATACCAGACTTACTGAGCTTACATCTGCTATTAATAGTCTCAATCAAGAATGTTCATCCAATCCTTCTCCAGAACTATTCAAGAAGCGTCTTAATCTTCAGGCGGAGTTTGATCTTATTTCCACCAGAAGTGCTGAGCGACTGTTGTTACAAAATCATGGTACTTATTATGAACATGGTGATAAAGCAAATCGATTACTAGCACACCAATTAAAACATCAGTTCACCTCACGTCTTATACCTCAAATTTCTAACACGATTGTTACAGATCATGTGGAAATTAATGCCACATTTAAATCATTTTATTCTTCCCTATACAAATCAGAATTCCCTGCTGATTTTACCAAAATGAATCAGTTCCTGGCCAATCTTGAGAATCCTACCATTGATTCTAACCGTGCAAAAGAATTGGATGCTCCACTTTCCCTTGAAGAACTACGTTTTACAATTACAGCAATGCAATCTAACAAAGCCCCAGGTCCTGATGGATTTCCAATAGAGTTTCTAAAGAAATTAATTGATAAATTGGCACCTCTACTTTTGTTGATGTTCAATGAATCTTTGGAAAATGGTTTGTTACCTCCCACACTGACTCAAGCTTCGATAGTTCTTCTTTTAAAGAAAGATAAAGACCCCACTTCCTGCGGTTCCTGTAGACTTATGTCTTTACTGAATGCTGATGTAAATGTTTTGGCCAAAATTATTGCTCTCCGTCTAGAGAAGGTTTTGCCTAGTATTATTTCTGAGGAACAGAGTGGCTTTATTAAGGGACGCCATTTATTTTTCAACACTCGTACTCTTTTAAATATTACTAGACTAAGTGGGACCCGTTGGGTCCCAGCATCACACGGGAGGCTGGTCACCAACGCAACATTCCACCTCTCCACCAATTCCAATACGGCTCACCAGTGGTGGGGGGGGGGGCTGTCTGTTGCGCTAGTATGGGTGTTGCAGGCCGAAGGTACTGGTTTCCAGAGGGCTAGTATAGACATTGTGGGCCTTATGGATGCTTGGGCAGGCATCCAACTGTTGCAACGATTTAAAAAACCAAGCCAAGGCAAACAATTGGGCTGCAGACAACCGACAACCAAAATTCATTTTGTGAACACAAACTTGTTAAAAAAAAAAGGCGAGGCAAACAATTGGGCTGCAGACACCCGACAACCAAAATTCATTTTGTGAACACAAACTTGTTAAAAAGGGCTGCAGCCGCTTTGCAGCCGCATCGAGGGGACTCACCGTGGAGTAGACGTGCGTTCAGTGTTATTCGCAGCTCAGTCTCTGCCAGACCCTCTCGCTTCCTGTGTCTGGCAGAGACTGAGTGAGACACGACACTTCCTGGTTTTATAGTCCCTCCCCCTGCTGCCAGCGGGGGCAGCAGAGAGAATGGTGAATTTTGTAAAAACATTAATATCTCTCTCATTTTTCATCGACGGAAAAAATTCTCCGCATTCATATGGCGGAGGGGGGCTCTGAGCAAGGTGGCCAAAAATGACGGTCGTAGGTGGCGGCGTTCTGTCGAAAATCGCAGCACAGTCGGCCAAAAGCGGTCAAGAACAGAGATTTAGTAATATAAATTCATTCAACACATTCTGATAATTTACCTGAGATTGTAATTTCATTAGATGCTGAGAAGGCATTCGATAGGGATGAGTGGATGTACCTATTTGCGGTATTGAAGAAATTTGGTTTTGGAGATAAATTTATCAGTTGGGTAACATTACTGTATGCATCGCCAAAAGCTAGTGTTCAAACAAATGATATTTGTTCTGAATACTTTGCACTAGAATGTGGGACACGCAGGGCTGTTCTTTATCTCTATCTCTCTTCGCTTTGGCTATTGAACCACTGGCCATTTCTTTAAGGTCCTCTACTTCCTTTAAAGGTGTTATTCGTAACGGTGTTAAATATTGTTTATCTCTGTATGCGGATGATTTGTTGCTGTATGTAACTGATCCTGCATCATGTCTTCCGGTTATTCTCTCTATTCTGGATATTATTCGTTCTTTTTCAGGATATAAACTAAATCTTCAAAAGAGTGAATGTTACCCCATTAACACAACAGGTTTGCAACTTCAGGAAGCTGATTTGCACTTTAAAATCTCTCGTTCAGGATTCAAGTATCTTTTGCCTCAATGTGACGTGTACATTCTCAGGCCTTATGTCTGCCAACTTTACCCAGCTCATGACTAAAGCCCCCGAGGGTCCGTAAATCATTACTCCAATGATGTAAGTTCAGTGGTGGTCACGCTTTACCGAACTTTCAATTCTACTACTGGGCTACTCAAATTCATAAAATATGTTGTTGAGTTGATTTTCCTTATTTAGCTTGGTGCGAACTGGAAGCCCGCTCCTGCCCTCCTTCATCCTCTATATCTGCTCTTGTATATTCCTCTCTTCCAACCAAGATTTCATTGTTTATCAAAAATCCTGTTGTGCTTAATACTTTAAAGATTTGGTATCAATTCAGGAAACATTTCTAATTTGTAGCTGCATCTCCTTTAGGTCCATTATGTAACAATCACCTGTTTCCTCCCTCATATTTGGATAGCGTTTTTTCGGTATGGCATAACAAAAGTATACAATGTTTTCTTGATCTGTTTTCAGATGGTATTTTTAACAGCTTTACCAATTTATCATCATTGTATGGATTACCAGCAAATCATTATTTTAGGTACTTCCAAGTTAGACACTTTGTTTCTAAATGTTTTTCTAATTTTCCCTCTTCACCTCCACGACAAATATGGGATAGTTTGTTTACTTTCAAGACGCAACAAAAAGGGATTGTTTCAGCGATGTATAACCGCATTCTGGATCTTTGCGATTAGTCCAACTCTAAAACAAGGGCTGCTTGGGAGGAAGAGCTGGGACTTCAACATACTGAGGAGTGGTGGGATAACGTTGTGGGTGGGCTATGTACTGTTACGTCTTGCACTTGTCTTGCACTCATTCAGTTTAAGGCTATACACAGGGAACATTTTTCTAAATCAAGACTGTCTGGGATTTATCCAAAGGTGGAGGATAAATGTGATAGATGTTCGGATCCACACTGTCATCTGAGCCATATATTTTCCCTTTGTCAACGATTACATAATTTTTGGTCCGGCTACTTTAATATAATGTCTACCATAATAGGAATACTTTCTACAGCCCTGTCCATTGATTTCCATTTTTGGGGCCCCGGATGAGTCAGGTCGGTTAAACTCTGTGCAAAAATAAATTATTAATTTGACATCTTTAATAGCCAGACGTCGCCTACTCCTACAGTGGAAATCCCCGAACCCACCCTCTGTGTCACAGTGGTTCAAAGATGTAGTGTTTTTTCTTAAACTTGAGAAAATTAAAAATACATTGAGGGGATGTACTGATTTTTTTTTTCACAAATGGCAACCTTTTTTTTATCATACTTTACAGACTTGCAGGTTCTGCCAGACAAAGGGCTGGTTTGTTAAATGTTGTTATGTGTAGGTGCACTTTGCACTCTTAATTAGCCAGGGTGGGGTGTGTGACTGATGGTATGGTTGCCTTATATAATTTTTTAATGTATTTATTATTATTTTTTAATATTTCTATTTATTTTATGTTTCTGCATATTTTTGTATTGTTCTTTTGTGTATTATTTGAGTGTTTCTTATTAACACGTCTTTTTTCATTTAATGTGTCTTCTCTGCACCGTTAATGTAATCTGTTTTAACTCATTACACTTCGTAGATGTAAACTCCATCCTTGATATTACCAAGGAGTTGGTTGAATTTGAGTCTTCGAGCATGCCAAAGCTGTGGGTGTTCCCCAGCCAGAAACCATTGCTGAATCATGAGATCCACTCCCTGGTGAAGGCTGTCAGTGGCATTCAAGTCGGGCAATCCTGGTCTGTCCAATAATTTAATATTCCACCTTCGCAAAGCTGTCAAGAATGCAAAGGAAAATTCTGGACCAAGCTGGAGCACCAGAATAACCACGGGGACACTTGTCGATTTTTGGCAATGCTTGCAGGACATTGTGGGCGAAAAAGTGAAGTTGGGTAGTTTTGCTAGCAACATTGTATTCTTCCTCAATGAGCTCGATGCATTCTATGCTTGTTTTGAGATGGAATTATGTCATTTGCAGTGATCATCTTGGGTTCACTAGTACCATGATCTACATCAGATCGGCTTTCCTCAAAAGCTGGTATCAGTATGAGTGGACATCTGCAGCCTCTCCTAAATCTTTTGAGGTTTCTACCAGATGTGAGAAGACTACTATTTTCAGTGCCAAAGGAGAGCAAAGGAGCGTTCTTTAATGTCTACCATCCGGCAGCTCTTATGTCCACTATTTGGCAGTGCTTCAAGAGACTGATCATGGCACACATCATCCTTCCAGAAGCTTAGATCCACAGCAATTCACCCACCACTACAAACAGACACCATCTCCTTAGTCCTACGCACATCCCTGGAATATCTGGACACTAAGGACTCCTATTCTTTGATTACTGCTCTGCCTTCAATTCCATACTTCCCACCAAACTTATGGGCAAATTCCTGGAGCTTGGAATCAGTACCCCCCCTGAAACTGGATCTTTGACTTCCTGACCAATAGACCACAATCAGTATCAAAAATGTTGAAGTGGAGATAGTTGAGAGCTTCAAGAGCAGCCAATGTAATAAAGGACCACTCATAAAAGGTCATTCCCTTTTCCCTTTCCTGTTGGGCAATTGCTTGAAAGCAAGACCATCAATTTTAAGAACGTCTTCTTCCCTGCTGTTATCACACTCTTGAATGGGCCTCACTTTAGCTAATGATGTATTCCTGATCTCACAATCTACCTCATTGTGGCCCTGGCACTTTCCCTGTACCTGTAATACTATATTCTGTACTCTTGTTTTCTTTTTCTTTTGCACCACCTATTGGATGATTTTATCTGGATAGCATGCAATTACAACGTTTTTCCACTGTTTAGTTTTAATTTGGAGATACAGCAAACGATGAGGCCCTTTGGCCCACCAAGTCTGTGCCGACCAGCGATCACCCGTACACACTAGTTCTATCCTACACTCTAGGACAATTTACAGAAGCCAATTCAACTACATGGTTAGTTCAGAGATACTGCGTGTAAAGTGGCCCTTCGTCCTACCAGGTCTGTGCCAACCAGCGATCACCCGGACACTAGTTCTATCCCACCCACTAGGGACAATTTACAGAAGCCAGCATTAACGACGCAAGTTTATTTGAGGGAAAGCTCCCCCTGCTGGTCATTTTACCTGTGATTTGCCGTTCAATGCGCTGCCCTAACATGCATCCTTCTTCCTCATCCCTGTTTCCTCTCTTCCCCTTACAATTGGTCTGAAGAGCAGTCCGGACCTGAAACAGCACCTGTCCATGTTCTCCAGAAATGCCCCTGAGTTATGTCAGCACTACGTGCCGTTCTGTGTATTAACTTGCATCTGCAGTTCCTCGTTTCTACATCTTTCCATCTGATTTTGACAGTAGAGTGGGTTATAAAGACTGCTAAATTTTCAATCGGCACTTTCTGAATTTATCGTTCAAAAATGTTTTCAGCAGTGTTCAGCATTCAAACATTAATAATTTCTATGGGCTTATAAAAATGTGATGTGAGGGGAGAAAAGCCTGCCTCAACACCACCTCAGATATATCCATCCAAGGACCCCAGAAACCCTTACAGGTGAGACTGGATCAAGTGCACTTCCTTTAACCTTATCTACTGCATTTGGTGCTTCTGCTGTGGCCTCCTTTACATCGGTGACACCAAACGTAGTATGGGTACTGTTTCGCCAAACACACATGCTCAGTCCGCCAAGGCCAACTGGATCTCCTGCTTGCTAGCCATTTTGACTCTCCTCCCCATTCCCATACTGAACTTTCTGTCCTGGGCTGCCTCTATTGCCAGAGTGAGTTCACATGCAAGCTGGAGGAACGGCACCTCGCAGCTTTCAACCCACCGATATGAACATTGAATTCTCCAATTTTATGTCACACCTCTGCCCACTTTTTATCTCCTCTTCCTCTCTGTGCTCCACCCAGGTGCCCATCTTTTTCCCACTCTCCCACCCCTCTTTCCCCTTCTCCCATGTCCCCTTCCACAAATATTGCTTCCTTTTGGATTCACATTTCGTTCCTTATTAGCTTGCATTCTTTTGTCTCCTCTTCAACTCCAGTCTTTGTCCATCCTTCTACCAATCAAACCCTCATCCCTCATATCCACCTATCACTTGCTAGTCTTTTCTCCCGGCCCCAAACCCTTTCCAGCTTTCTCCCCACGACCACGATCAGACTGAAGAAGGGTCCTGACCAGAAACATCGCCTATGTCCTCCAGAGATCTTGCCTGACCTGCTGAGTTACTCTAGAACTTTATTTTTTGTACACCACCATCTGCAATTCCTTGTGCATCCAAAGATGAGTATTAGATAGATAGATAGATAGATAGATAGATAGATAGATAGATAGATAGATAGATAGATAGATAGATAGATAGATAGATAGATCCTTTATTGTCATTCAGACCTTTCGGTCTGAACGAAATTATGTTGCCTGCAGTCATACACAGAATCAATAATAACAAAACATACAATAAACACAAATTAAACATCCACCACAGTGAGTTCACCAAGCACATCCTCACTGTGATGGAGGCAAAGTCTTAGTCTCCGTCTCTTCCCTCCTTGTTCTCCCTCTGCGCTGAGGCGATCGATCCAGGCCGGAGATGCCGCCCTCCAGTCCAGCGGACCTCCGTGGTGATGTCGCCGCCGCCGAAAGCCGGAACGCCGTCTCCGCTCCGAGAGGGCCCACCACAGCATCAGCTCCAGGCCGCCACCCCAGCTCCGGGCCGCCACCCCCGCTCCAGGCCACCGCCCCAGCTCCAGGTCCCGCAGTTTCCGCTCCAGGCCGCCGCCCCAACTCCGGGTCCCGCAGTCTCCGCTCCGGGCCGCCGCCCCAGCTCCGGGTCCCGCAGTCTCCGCTCCGGGCCGCCACCCCAGCTCCAGGCCGCCGCCCGTGCTCCGGGTCCCGCAGTCTCCGCTCCAGGTCCCGCAGTCTCCGCTCCAGGCCGCTGCCCCAGCTCCGGGCCGCCGCCCCAGCTCCGGGTCCCGCAGTCTCCGCTCCAGGTCCCGCAGTCTCCACTCCGGGCCGCCGCCCCAGCTCCGGGCAGCCGCCCCAGCTCCGGGTCCCGCAGTCTCAGCTCCGAGCCCCGCTGCATCAGCTCCAGGCCGCCGCCGAAAGCCAGAACGCCGCACCAGCAAGTCGGGCCACTGCTGCCTTAGCCCCGAAGACGGCCAGCCTCTCGTTGGTAAGTCCTGGCTGGCTCCGCCTCCGGAGCCTCGGGGTCGGTCGCAGGTTGGAGGCCGCCAGCTCCGCCATTAGGCCTCAGCGCAGACGGAGGCAGAGAAGGGGGATACGACACGAAAAAGTCGCATTCCCCCGAAGGAAGAGACAGAGAACATGTTTCACCCCACCCCTCTAACACAACCCAACAAACTAAAACTTAACCAAAACAAGACAAAAAAAACAACAGAAAAAAGTAAAGACAGACGGACTGCAGGCGAGCCGCAGCTGTTAACAGCGCCGCAACTTAGTGTATTAATTGGAGTGAACTTGAATTGTAGTCAATTTACATGGATGTAAAGCTATCAGCCAATTTAAAGATGGCTAAAATGATAATCATATTGGAAAGGCTTTTGGTGTTCAATGAAATTTGGGTGCTTAGTTTAAAAGTAATAATTATTAAGAATTAGGAAGTCTTTTCAACATGCTTTTTTCAAACAAAGTCCATCTGCTTGTCTGCCACGCCACTTTTATACCTATTAGTTAATTGAAAAGAATTTTGTCTCCCATTTCTGTTTCAAAAATAATCAAGCACGGCTACAGTTATATTTATACGTGAATCCCTCCTTCAGGCTTGTGGAGTGCCCCCCCCCCCCCCCCCCCCCCCCACATAGAAATTTGCTAGTTGGCAGGTCAATTGGCTACCATAAGATACCTAGCTTGTAATGGGCGGTAGGAAAAGTGACCGCAGTTGATGGCATAGGTTACTGGAAATGAGTGGGGAAATGACAAAATGTTAATTCATTAAAATTGAATGAATGAATGATACTTTATTATCACATGTGACATGTCACAGTGAGATTCTTTGTTTTGAATACACAAGCATGCAAAAAGTTGCCACATAGGGTGCCCACAAAGTTACAAAATATTCCCTTTGTTCTTTGCACTCCCCCTCCACCCTACCACCTACAACGCCAGATCCCTCTTTGTTCCTGGTGGAGCATCTGCCACACACGTGGCCCCATCCGACCTCCAGCACCCACGTGGCCCCGTCCGACCTCCAGCACCCACGTGGCCCGTCCTCTGCAATTATTCAGACCAGTCTGAAGAAGCGTCTCGACTTGAAGCGTCACCTAATCCTTGAAGGCCAACATACTATTTGCCGCCTTAACTGCCTGCTACATCTGCATGGTTGCCTTCATCAACTGGTGCACGCAAGCAACCTGCTTTCATTGTACCTTCCCTTTCTTAACCTGCCACCATTGAGACAATCGACCTTCCTGTTTCTGCCACCAAAGTGGTTAACCTCTTACTTGTCCACTTCATACTGCATCTGCCTTGCACCGCCCCACTCACTCAACCTATCTGAATTGTTCATCTTGTGTCACTTGCTGTAAGATAGTGCATTTAATTCCTTTGCCTTGTGATGTCTTGGTGATTTGTTAGAAAACAAGTTTAACAAAATTGCCACACAGAATTTCACTGCAGGATATCAAGTGATCATCTTTTTCTGAGTGCACTTGTGGTGATTATTATGTATTAAAATTTGAAAGTGAAAGTAAGCCCTTGTTAGGTTTTTTATTGGTACACTGTATAGATTTGCAATTGCTATCACATTTATTCCGTATGACAAAGATATTGGCTTCTGTAATCAAGAGTTCTGTTTGGGGACCATGTGTACAAACATTCTTTCATCGATGGCAATTTTTAATTGTGTTGTGGAATGTCACTTTATTATAATGCCATCATATGTCTTCACTTTCTAAAGGATCACAGTTCTGGAGAACCAGCAACCACTTTTGAATAATGGCACACCAGGGATTGGGATTTATGCTGCATATCGCAAGACAAGTAGAATTACAACATCCAATGACAGACCAAAGCCAATACATTACCACTGCTGGAAGCGTGAAAGTAGCAGGTCTGCAGAAAAGGGAGTGAAAAAACTTGGCAGGTACAGGACTGATAACTCTGATCAAGCTGTTTTTACATTTTAACTGTTTGATCTAAGGATTTCCAACTTTTTCCATTTTGCACAATGTAATCAATCAATCAATCAATCAAGCACTTTATTCATCCCCGAGGGGCAATTTAAAGGGCGCATTACAGTAGCTTTTTAAAACCGGAGACCACGGCTTTAAGTTGTTGTAGGCCACAGGCCGGCGGTCAAGGTTTAAAGTCCCTGCTGCAGCCAGAAGCACCGTAGACTGCAGGGCCGGCGATCGAAGCTCCCCTCCAGGGGTGATGGTAAGTCCATGCCGGCCCCGCGGTAGAAGTTGGCCGCGGGCCGGCAGTGATGGCTTCTTCTTCCCCCGGGTCCCCCACGAGGGATCCCGGGCTGTAGACGCCGCACCAGCTGGAGCTCTGCAGACCGCGGCTTCAGGCTGCGACTTCAGGCTACCGGCTGCCCCGGGCCAGCGAAACGGAGCGCTCCCCTCCAGCGAGCCCCAGCGAGGGCTCACCCGCTCCACGCCGAGAGACCACGCTGCGCCCGCCGCTGAAGCCCCGGGCGCGTCTCCGGGAAAGGCCGCGCCGATCCTTGATGTTAGGCCACGGGGGAGGCGACCTGGAAAAAGTCGCCTCTCCATGGAGGAGGCGACTGAAGCGGTTTCCTCCTTACCCCCCCACACCACCCCCCACACAAAACACACAAAAAAACATTAATTACACACTTTAAAACAAACTAAAAAATAAAAAAAAGTTGATTTTTTTTTTTTTTTTAAGTTGAAAAAAACTGGACTTTATTGAAGTTGAACAGTAACTTTTATATCTGAGAGGTGGAAAAGTGACATTATAACCCATAAGAATTACTATTGGAATGTAGGAAATGGTTGTAAATAAAATAACCTAAAAAAAACTGCAGGTGCTGCGAATTGGCAACAAGATCTGAAAATGGTGGTAACACTAAGCAGGTCATGCAGAACAGATAAATTTACAATAAAATTGTGACACAAAGACATTGTTGTACTCTGGTCTATTTTTGTAGACAGAGGCTCCAGTATAGATTGTCAATTTAAGCTGCATTTATCAACAATATTTTTCTATCAATATACCCCTCTTTCCTGTTTGTTATGACCAGTCAACTTCTAAATTTAATTAACTAATAACTGAAGTGTAAAGGTACTACATTAGAATTAAACCATTATTAAAATAGCACAGCTAAAATTTACCAGTTTCTATTTTGGAGGTTCCTGTAGAGCATTCCAGTACGTACCATCACAAAAAAGCACAGTTTGTATGTACGGTCACCTTTGTTGTTAATTAAAATGCCAATCCATGTTCGAAAATAAAATATATTTTAGATGTTACAACTTAAGCTCTTGTTTATGCGTGCATAATTGAATTGAATTAAATTGAATAAATGTTTTTAGCCAAGTATGTATACATACAAGGAATTTGCCTTGGTGCTTTGCTCGCAAGTAACAACACAATATACAGTAGACAATTAAAAATAAAACATAATTTAAACATGTGAAGAATGAAATAAAATACCAGAGCACAAGGAGGCTACAGACTTTTGGTTGCTAAGTAGAGCTACTGCTCGTAGGAAAAAAAACTGTTTTTATGTCTGGCTGTGGCGGCTTTGACAGTCGCCTTCCAGAGGGAGGTGCTTCAAAGAGTTTGTGGCCAGGGTGAGAGGGGTCAGAAATGATCTTACCCACTCTCTTCCTGGCCCTTGCAGTGTACAGCTCGTCAATGGGGAGGAAGGTTGCAGCCAACAACCTTCTCGGCTGATCGAATGATGTGCAGTCTCTGGATGTCATGCTTGGTGGCTGAGCCAAACCAGACCATGATGGAGATATGTCTCACATTTAAAATAATTATGTTAACATGTTTTTCATATTAACATAAAATTTAATGATTGTAAAATGAAAGATTAATTTTCTAAATTAATACATGGGCATAAGTTCTGAGGGCTTGCTGCTTTGAATTTTTACATGTCAACTTGTATCATCATAAATGTAAATTACTGTTTTGACAATGCTTTAAACTAAAGAGAGCATTTCCGGTAACTGGAGAGAACTAAGCAATTGGTACAATAGTCGCTTGGAGATTTGTGATAGAAGAACTCGCAAATGCACAACCTGCAATATTTAATTTACTGCTGCCTATACCACTCAGTTTGTCTTGGATATTCTGAGTCAAATATATCTCAAGCAGGGACTAGATCACTTTTTTAATGTTTTCTCAGTGTGTGGATTAAAATACTGTCAATGATATGCCTGCAAATACATAAATTAGACTTTGTGGAAATTGTCGAAATGAAATAAAACCTCTTCAAAAAAAGAACGTATGGGGGATCGTGCACAGTTTAACTTTTTTTTTAATCCATAACTCCTGATTTGATTTACCACCACACAATGCAAACTGTCACATGATCACCTATGCTCTTCAAATTCATGTCCATCTTCATCTGCTTTCTTGACTTTATTTTTAGTAATGAAAAAAGATAAAACAAAGAAATACAAGTTCAATTTGCTACATCCTTGCTTGTGGTCTTAAAATCTGTTCTGCTGTGATGTAAAGTACATATTTGTTTTTTTAAATGTCCACACAAATGTTTTGTAAAGCTATTGCAGGGAATTGCCAGCAACATCCTGAAATAGTCATACCAACAGAATCATAATTTAATGCAAAGATTCCAAACTCCATCACAGTACGTGGATATGCCTTGGTCCATTCCCCTTGAGGTTTATCCCACAGATGCTGTCCTACAGTTGGGTGGCTCTTGGTATCTTCAATGTCGACATTTGACTGAATGGGGATAGACACAAAATGCTGGAGTAATTCAGCGGGTCAGGAAGCATCTCTGGAGAAAAAGCATGTGTGATGTTTCAGGTTGGAACCCTTCAGACTGCATACCATGAGGAGATTTTGCAGTGGAGCAGACACAATGTGTTGAAAGGAATTGCATATGCTGGTGTATACCATAGATACACACAAAGTGCTGGAGTAACTCAGTGGGTCAGTCTGAAAAAGGGTTCCAACCCAAAACGTCACCCATCCTTTTTCACCAGAGATGCTGCCTGACCTGCTGAGTTTTTCCAGCACTTTGACTGTAGCTTAGCCTCAGGTCAAACATATGCTGATCGCTACTTGCTGTTCTCCTTCTGGATCTGCATTTCTCTACATTGGACATCGCTTAGAAGAAAGTATGAAGAGTACAGAATGTATGGATTGTATGGTTTTGTTATCATTGAATATTCTGAAAGATGTAATTGGTCAAGGTTGTGAATAAACCACATAATAAAAATCCAACTTGACTTTCTCCCTATGCCAAACTCCCTATTGTAGATGTACCTGTCATTTACATCATTGCTCATACACAATCCTTGTAGGGATAAAATCATTACATCAAGGACATCCATTTGTCTGGTGAGACATGCTTGCGCCATCATACTAAATGGGACAGATTGAGAACTAATCCAGCTGTTTACTGCTGTGATTGTGTGCATCATCATCATTAGCGGCACAGTTGATTCCAAAGCCGCATCGACTTGAATAAGCTTTGTTTCAGCATTTCTATAAACCCAGGCAATTTATCCTGCTTTAATGAAAGATATGGTGAGCAGTATCAGTCAGGTAAACCTAAAAATGAGACGCAAATGGGTATCAAGGATCCTTTGTAAAATTAGGAATCAAAACAAATACCCTCTTTTGTGGCTGAACTTGTACCATGGTGGGGATGGGGGCAATTAAACCACAATTGTTGAAACATGTTGTTGAAGAAGTGTAGAACAATATTTGTTCACTGCAGAACATTTGTGGATGCCTGAAGCACTCTAGTGGCTGCAGCCTGGAAGTACAGTAGACTTAGCTTGGCCAGATACAAGATGCTAGAGTAACTCAGCAGGTCAGGCAGCGTCTCTGGAGAAAATGTTTAGGGTTGGGACCCAAACAATCTGAGGGTTCCAACCCAAAACATCACTCATCCATTTTCTCCAGATACTGCCTGACCTGCTGAGGCACTCCAGCATTTAATTAATAATAATAATAATTTAATAATTTGTTTATAGGGACAGTGCATATTAATGAACATTTGCATGTAAATATGCGAGATTGTAGCCAATCAGTAGCTAATTTCCATCTCTAGTCCCAGATTTTGTGCCAATCTTTGGTATAAACCATCATCTGCAGTTCCTTTTTATTGCAGACTTAGCTTGGACTTGACCATGAATAATGCACAATGATTCAAAGCCATGCTGCTTTTTCTCCACTTTAATTGTTTTAAATCTAGCCTCAAATAACCTGCCATGCAATCCATTTCACCAGGTCATCCCCATAACAACATCTGCAAGGTGTGCTTTTTAGCCAGACATTTCTGCTGACCATGTACTATGAATGAGGTAACCCAGCCCTCTTCTATGCTAGTGGCCTTTCATTAGAGTTCTGTGGTGTCACAGACAGTACAATATCAGGCCTTAATCTAGATTCTCCCCATTCTTCCAGATTCTTGATAAAAGGTTGACATTGTTTCTGGCAAGCTTTGCCTATTTGTTTCTAAGTCTAACCAACCTCCCCTTATAACTAATAACTTCTAATGCAAGCATCATTCTAGTAAACCTCTTCTGCACCCTCTCTAAAGCCTCCATATCCTTCCTGTAATGGAGTGACAGGAACTATGTGCTATGCTCCAAATGCAGCATAACCAAAATCCTATGAAGCTTCATGACTTCCAGACATACTCAATGCCCTGGCCAATGAAGGCAAGCGTACCATATGCTGTCTTTACCACTCTATATACTTACTTTGCCACTTTCAATGAGCTAAGGACCGGGTTTCCCAATCCCTCTACATCAATGCTGTTAATGGTCATGCCATTTGATATCTCAAAGTGCAGCGCCTCGCACTTGCTTAGAGTAAACTTCATCTGCCATTTCTAATCTATGCTTTCAGTCCATCCTCTCATTGTGGCATGACATAACATCTTGTATCTGAGGGATTAGTTGATCTGCTGGGTCTTGGTTGTGTTCACAAATATTATGGAGTCGTAGAACTAAACAGGCTGGGAACAGGACGTTCAGCCCAATCCCTCGGCCTACTACGCTCTCAAGGAAAAGAGACATGGCCTTTTGTTATAACTCAAACCTTCCAGACACAATAACATGATGGAAATCTCTTTATCCTTTCCAGTTTAATTACATCTTTCTCACAGGACAACCAGAACTGTAGATGGTACTCCAAATATGGCCATACCAATGTCTTATAGTTGTTACATAACATAGTCATACAGCGTGGAATCAGACCCTTCGGCCCAACATGCCCCACCTACACTAGTCCCATGTGCCTGCATTTGGCCCATATATCTTTTTGGTTTCGTTTAGAGATGCAGCGCAGAAACCGATCCTTCGACCCACCGAGTCCAAACTGATGAGTGATCCACGTACACCTACTCTATCCTACACACTAGGGACAATTTACAATGATACCAAGCCAATTAACCTACAAACCTGTACGTCTTTGGAGTGTGGGAGGAAACCAGAGCTCCCGGAGAAAGCCCCAACAGGTCACGGGGAGAACGTACAAACTCTGTACAGACAGCACCCGTAATCAGGATCTGATAGTACCTGCCTCAAGTACTTCCTCCAGCAGTTTGTTCCATACACCCAAAACTCGTTGTGTAAAAAAAATTGCTCTTCAGGTCCCTATTAATTCTTAACTTAAACCTATGTCCTCTGGGTAAATGCACAGAATAGCACAGGAGAGAATCAATCTATTCCTCTCTTGATTCCTCTCTTCTATCCTTGTGTGCCCCAAGGAATAAAGTCCCAGCCTGCTCAACGTCTCCCAAACATTTTTGAGAGAGAGGGAAAGCAAAGGTCAATTGAAGTTAGAGAAATTTATATTCATACTGCTGGGTTGTTAGCTGCCTAAGTGAAATATGAGGTGTTGTTCTTCCAATTTGCATTGGGTCCCACTCTGACAGTGGAGGAGGCCCAGGTCAGAATAGGAGGGGGAGTTAGTGTTTAGCAACCGGGAGATCATGTCGGCCTAGGCGGACTGAGTGGAGGTATTCAGTGAAATGATCGCCAAACCTGCACTTGGTCTCGCCAATATATAGGAGTGTTAAATTATATACAGGGACAGGCTTATGGAAATTTTCGAGTGTCAGGAAATCTCAAATGTTGCCCTTTATCCACTAGGTGGCAGATGATCCATTAAAATAGAGAAATAGTGTTGCATTTTAAGATTGTATGGGAGGTGATGATTGGCATTAGAACATAGAATGTAGAACAGTACAGCACAGGAATGGGCCTTTTGGCCCGCAATGATTGTGCCGAATATGAAGCTAATTTAAACGGATTTCATCTGCCTATACGTGATCCATGTCCATCTATTCCCTGCACTTCCATGTGCCTATCTAAAAACCTCTTAAATGCCACTATCGTAACTACCACTATCGCATCTGCCTCCACTATGACACCTGGCGAAGTGGGTTCCAGGCCCCCACCATTACACTGCACATCTCCATTAAACCTTCCCTCTCACCTTATAGCCATGCCCTCTAGTGTTGGTCATGTCCACCCTAGAAAAAAGCTTCTGACTGTCAACTCGCAAGGAAAAAATTCAAATAGAGGCAATTTGGTCTGAAACTAAACTCCCTTGCACTTGAGACCATTAAAGCAAAGTGGGGGGAGGGGGGGGGGGGGGGGGTTAATAAGGAGTTTTGGACGTGAACTGCTGAGATCATGGACAATCCCATGAGCAGCACATCTGAATGATGCTCTACCAACATGGTTTGGGAATTTACACATTAGTTTAGGCATCTCTATACTGAGTTAGATATGACAGAGAAGGGAGTGGCCAATTAATGATCCAGGCAGTGGGTGCATCACCTTAGACCACTTGGACAATAAAAACATGTCAGGCTGTTGTTTATAGATTGGCGTTCAATACCATCATCCCCTCTAAGCTGGTTACCAACCTCACGGAACTGGATCTCTGCGCATCCCTCTGCAATTGGATCTTCGAATTCCTCATCCACAGAATTGTTCGAATTGGCAGGAATACTTCATCCTCAGTAATAATCATTACAGGTGCACCTCAAGGCTGTGTGCTCAGCCCCCTGCTTTACTCACTCTATACCCATGGCTGCGTAGCCGGATATAGTGCAAACTCCATCAAGTTCGCCGATGACACCACTGTTGTTGGACGAATTACAGATGGTGATGAGTCAGAGTATAGAAGTGAGATCGGCCGATTGACCAAATGGTGCCAGCACAACAACCTGGCTCTCAAAATCAGTAAAACCAAGGAACTGATTGTGGACTTAGGAAGGGGAAGGATGAGGACCCACAATCCTGTTTATATCAATGGGTCGATGGTGGAGAGGGTCAAAAACTTCAAATCCCAAGGCGTGCATATTTCTGAAGATCTTTCCTGGACCCAGCACACTGATGCAATTGTAAAGAAGGCACATCAGCGCCTCTACTGCCTGAGAAGACTACGGAGAGTTGGTATGTCAAGGAGGATTCTCTTGAACTTCTACAGGTGCACAGTAGAGAGCATGCTGACTGGTTGCATTGTGGCCTGGTCCGGCAACTTGAACGTCCAGGAGCGAAAAAGACTGCAAAAAGTTGTGACCACTGCCCAATCCATCACCGGCTTTGACCTCCCCACCGTCGTAGGAATCTATCGTAGTCGCTGCCTCAAAAAGGCAGCCAACATCATCCTGGCCACACACTCATTTCACCATTGCCATCGGGAAGAAGGTACAGGAGTCTGAAAACTGTAACGTCCAGGTTCAGGAACAGCCTCTTCCCTACAGCCATCAGGCAATTAAACACGACAAATAAGCTCTGAACGACAACAGACTATTATTATTATTGCACTATATCCGTTATGTACTATGTTTACATATTCTGTTGTGCTGCAGCAAGCAAGAATTTCATTGTCCTACCTGGGACATATGACAATAAAAATACTCTTGACTCTTCTGGAGGGATGAACCAGAAGAGGAACATCATTCCTAAGCAATGAACTTTTGCTACCAAAAATAAGCTTAACCCTGCTGTTCACAATCAATATCAATAGGATAAAACATGATTGATCCAAATTTTCTGTTAATACCTTGTAAAACAGCAGTGAGGGTTGTGATAAGGATGCAGAGACGCTCGAAGTGGGATACTGATACCAGGTGAATGGGCCAGGACATGTTGGAGGGAATATAATGTGAGCTTCTCCACTTCAGTGGAAAAAATAGAAAGAGTTTTTCTTTTTTAAACCTGAGATTGAAAAATGTTGCTCTTTAGATGGGCATGGGTTTTGTTTTTCACAATTCACTAATAATTAATTAAAAAGACGTAATAAAATGTTAGGTAATTTGACTGGAAAATCTCAAATGGATTTGTCCGGTTATATTGAACCTGATTGAGACGGCACCTAGCATATTCCATACCTTTTCTCGAAGCAAGGATATATTTGCAATTGAGGGAGTGCAATGTAGATTCACAAGATGGTGTGTTTGGTGAATGAGAAAAATAGACACATACTCTCCAATTTAGAAGAATCAAAGCTGATCTCTTTACATATCGATACAATATTCATTGGGGCTTGATGTGGTAAGTGCTGAGAGGGTTTCCACCCAACTGTGGTATCTAGGACCTGAGCATGCTTGAAGAGGGTTGTAAGAGGATATATCAATACATGTATGCAATGCAGATTAATAGCTCTTTAGAGATTAAGGGAATTGAAACGACGATTGAGTTTATACAGGAAAGTTTTGTGAAGTAAAATTTGCCCATGTGCAATCACAAAAGGCCAGCTTTTGCTTACGTTTAACATTTTACATTTTTAATGCAGACCCGTCTCAGCTGTTTCTCAGCAGGTGAAAGATTTAGTGGAGAGAAAAATCAAGTCTGATATACATTTTGAGCTTTTAGTGGGTAGATTTGGTTAAAAGTTGTGCATAACAAAAAGTCTGCTGGAGGAACTCAGCCAGTCGAACAGCATCTGATGGGGCGAAGAGAATTGTTGACATTTCGGGTCAAAATCTTGTATCAGTCCTCCAGCAGGTTGTGTTGTTGCTCTAGATTCCACCATCTGCAGCATGGGGCGGCCCAGTGGCGCAGCGGTAGAGTTGCTGCCTTACAGTGTCCGAGACCCTTGTTTGATCCTGACTATGGATGCTGTCTATATAGAGTTTGCACGCTCTCCCTGTGACCTGTGTGGGTTTCTCCGAGAGCTCCAGTTTCCACCCACACTCCCACACTCTACAGGTTTGTAGGCTAATTGACTTGGTAAAATTGTAAACTATCCTGAGTGTGTGCAGGATGATGATAGTGTATGTGGATCGCTGGTCGGTGTGGACTCAGTGGGCTGAAGGGCCTGTTTCTGTGCTGTATCTCTAAACTACACAAAACTAAATCTGTAGTCTTTTGGCTCTCTCTTAAAATTTGAGTGTATAGATTCCAGAGAGGCGCAAAATTGATGGGTTTTACAACATCTATCCTACTACCTGTGTCACATAAAATAGCAGGACAATCATCTCCTACAACTTTTGTCTCACTCATCCGAGCAGAAACAATGGAACTGCGGGGCCAATTGGAAAAATAACACAGGGAGATATTTTGTTGGCAACCGCAGGCAATCAAAGCCAGTTCAGGCAATCACAAGCTAATTACTCATCATTTTAAGTAAGGTTTCGAGAAGGGTCACTTGTTTTTAGTAGAAATCCTTAAAAGGAATCTAAACCAATTAACCTGAATGGGTTAGGCAGATAAATATATTCAGTTTAATTCCAGAATCTTATTATTTAACTTGCTTATTATGATTTATCTTGCTGATAGTTTGCCAATTTTTGGAATGTTTTTTGGGTGATTAGACTTTGCATTGGACAGTTTTGAGTTATTTCCATAGTAAAAGCCAGAAGATTACAAAAACAGTTGACAATGCCTAAAAAAATAATTCCCAAAAACATCTGAAGTGGCACTTAAAGGCAAAAGTGGAAAGATTTTAAAACTTTAATTCGTTCAAATTCTCAGAAACTCAAATCTTTGTTTTTATGTTCGATGTAACTAGCCTGGAAATAGTGCATGAGTAAAATGTTAGTCTGGGTTTCTAATCAATCCAGCTAGGAGCTTAGCTTTAGAGAAAAGCAACCAGTTGACTCCACATTTATAATATGGATGAATCCCCTGCATCTATTTTGTGATTATTGTCAGTGGGCCGCAAAATAATGTAATTGTTGCACAACTTCAGACATGCTTCAGACTGCTTGTAACTTAAATATAAAGAAGAATTCTGGAAATATTCAGCAGGTCGGGCATTATCTCTGGAGAGAGATACAGAGCCAAATTTTCAGATTATCAATCTGAAACATTTGACTTTGTTTCTCTCTTCCCAATTGCTGTCCTTTGATACTTGTTTGTGGAGCAAGTCTTGTTTGCTCTTGGAGTACTGCCCAATGGACCCCCTATTACTACCACCTGGGGGAAGTAGGGAGATTGAGGGTAGGAAGGAACTGCAGATCCTGGTTTAAACCGAAGATAGACACAAAAAGCTGGAGTAACTCAGCGGGACAGGCAGCATCTCTGGAGAGCAGGAATGGGTGATGTTTCGGGTCGATCAGATTACTCAAGAGTAATTTATTCCAGCTTTTTGTGTCTATCTGCGGTTTGAGGGTAGGGTTTTGTTGAGTCAGTTGAGTGCTGAATGATGGTGGTGTGAATCTTAGTTGCCAAAGGATCTTGGAGCCTTGAGGACGTTGCATTTCATTCACATAAGAGGATGTTTATAGCACCTGATCATATCATTTCAATGGTTCGATGGTTCAATGGTACATTATTATCACAAGTACCGAAGTGCAGTGAAATTTTTTTTCTCCATACAATTCAGTACAAGTATTACTATACATAAGCACATCTTAGATAGAGTACAAGTGTATAGAAATAGTACACTGAGACAGTATATTTAGTCGCCAAGTTTGGCACCATTTTCCAGTCCCATTTCTGATACTTTCCATGGTTGTTTATGTATTTTTTGTTCTTAACCAAAAAACATTTCTACAGTCTGATGAAGGATTCCCCACCCTAAACATCACATATCTATATTCTCTAGGGATGCTGCCTGAACCGATGACTTACTCCAGCATTTTGTATCTTTTTTTTGATAAATCAGTATCTTCCTGGTCATCGATGAAAACATGAGGGTTATGCACTTGTGACTGACACTGATTCTGAGCTGTTGCTTCGTCTCTCTTTTGTCAGGTTCACTGTGAGATTCCCAAAATCAGGATGACAGCAACACCGTCCCTTAACTAAACCCATCCAAGGATTGAGGTACGAAGAAGAGCTGTCTCACTTTCCTTTATTTTGTTATGGGTATTATAATTTATATTCTGCTGCTATTTTGAAAATCTAATCTGGCTTGGTTGATGCCAAAATGTGCAAATTATATTTAATGTGCTTAGTTTATTTGTGTTGCAGAACATGAAATGCATTAGCCCATGTTATGAGCTGATCTAAAACTTGCCCATTGTTATATGTCTGTATATTACTAAAACTCTCATCTTGTTTGTTTCTGTGTGTGTGTGTGTATGTGTGTGTGTGTGTGTGTGTGTGTGTGTGTGTGTGTGTGTGTGTGTGTGTGTGTGTGTGTGTGTGTGTGTGTGTGTGTGTGTGTGTGTGTGTGTGTGTGTGTGTGTGTGTGTGTGTGTGTCTGTGTGTCAGAACTACACAAAAACGGCACACAATATGGCTACAATTTTTGGGCCACCTTGCTCACAATTGTCTTGTGTCTTTTCATCAAGTTTCATTCACATTGATGTTATATTTTACGAGTTATTCACATTTTTTAATTTACAAAACCCCACTTTGAGAAAAATGATGAACACTGCAGTGGAAGTTACAGCTATGACGTCACAATGGGATTGTAGCCCTGCCTGCTACAGTGTCGCAAATCCCAGGACACTGAGTCCTGACATTTCGTTTGGACCTCAAGGGGTCCAAATGACAATAAATTGAATTGTATTGTATTGTATTGTATTGTAAGTGCAATTGGATTTTTAAAAAACTTTAATGAGGGAGGGTGAATAAGGGGAAATGAGCCGCCCCTGCACAGTTGGGGGCGATGGGTGAGTGCTGGAATATTGCGTTGGGGAAACGGGTTGTGTAGGGAATTAGGCCTTCCATGGAGGCTATGAGTGAGTGGTCAAATATTGGGTTGGGGGAACGGGTTGTGTTGGGGGACCAGGCCTCCCGTGTGACAGGGACCCAACATGTCCCACTTGGTCTAGTTATAATTTAAAGAGCAACGTGAAGAGTAACATTTTATAGCGTTCTATCCAAGTTGAGAAGTTCTATCAGAAATGGTAGTTAAATACTGCATTGTTATGGGGAACTGTGCATTTGGTGGTGCTAAAGGAACTAACCACCAATTAGTATAACCCTGAACTGCTGTGGCATCATTGAGGTTGGTATCACATTGCTGATTGAGGAAATCATTGTGGCATTGAGGAAACCAAATAAATAATTGTGGCATTGAACAGTCAATGCTGACTGGTTTTCATTGCTGCAGAGGTTTGACATTGCTCTTAAGCAGTAGTATGTGAACAATGCAGTCACTCCTTGCCTATTAGTTATTGTTTAAAGCATTGTGGGGAAAAAGCTCTCTGATATTTGTTTCTTCTCTCCTCATCTCTAACCACCATCTCCCATTTTGAGGCAAAGTCAGAGAAGCATTCATTTATATTTTAAGTCCCTTTGTTATCTGAAAAGTAGAAGACAGGTAGAGCATAAAACATTCTGAAATGCCTTGATAGCGCAGTGGATGATGGCTAGTGAGCTCGGAAGTTGGGGCGTTGTTTGTTGATTAGGGGTGGGCTATATAGCAATGAGGTTAGGAGGAATTCATTAACTTCTTTATTCCAGGAGGTTGCCGATGCTCAGGTATTCACATGTGTTTAAGGTTGGAAATAATGGTGAAGCCCATAATGGCCCATTGTTGGCTGGGGAAGAGGTGATAATGAAGAGATATAAGGATGTAAGCAGTGGAACGAGTAGGACAACTAGGGTGGGGGAGGGGGTGGGGGTGGGTGGGTGGAGAGGGAATGCAAAGGTGACCTGAAATTTGAGAAATTAATGTTCATACCGCTGGGTTGTAATCTGCCAATGCAAAATATGAGGTGCCGTTTCTCCACTGCCAGAATGAGGCCGCATGTAAATTGAAGAAACAGCACATCATATTTTGCATCGGCAGCTTACAACCCAGTGGTATGAATCCCTTGCTCAGATATTGCAGACAATCGACAATAACAGATATCATTTCCCCCCACTCCCCATGGTCCGTTATAAAGAGAATTATCTGTATTTTTCTATCAATCTCTATTATGGTTGTGATCTTTTACACAGCACTGCATTAATTACTGAGTTTTTAAACAATACATACTTATTATACTTATTATGTATTACAAGCCTTTTATTTATTACTGAGTCATTACAAGCATTTTATTAATTGTTTTGTTCTATTTTTGTGCAACGTCAAAATCTGCAAAGTGTTCAAAACCAGAATAATTTTGAACACGAGAAAGACAGCTCTTAAAGGAATACATTTTTTGTCAATTAAATTTCACCAAATTTGGGATTTGGTTACAAGGCAACCAAGCCATTATTTTAATATTACTATTAAAGGTAGGCTATTTAAAAAAAGTACATGATTTGTTTACATTGATATCCATATAATCAGATTTTTGAGGACTCGCTCTCAAACTGATATGCTACATATTTCTAGGAGATATGGTTAAATTCCAGGGCAATGTTGAAGGGTAGGTCCATGTAATTGTAACATTTACCTTTTGTTTCAGTACTACGAATAAATGTTCTGATGTTTGAAATTATCTGCCAAGCATATAGATACAAACCATAGCCCTGCCACCATGAATACTAACCCAGGTCATATTAATTAAAGCTGGGTCTAACAAATCTGGGCCAATCTCAGTCCTGTGGATTGGAGGGGAACTAATGTTATCCCACTTTTCAAGAAAGGAGCGCGAGAGAAAATGGGGAATTATAGACAAGTAACCTGACATCGGTGGTGGGGAAGTTGCTGGAGTCGGATATTAAAGAAGTAATAACAGTGCATTTGGATAGCAGTTAAAGGATTGGTCCAAGTCAGCATGAATTTATGAAGGGGAAATCCTGCTTGACTAATCTTCTGGAATGTGGCAAGTGAAATGGATGAAGGAGCGCCAGTGGATGTAGTGTATCTGGAGTTTCAGAAAGTCTTTGATAAGGTCCCACACAGGAGACTAGTCGGCAAAATTAGAGCACATGGTATTGGGGGTAGGGTATTGACATGGATAGAGAATTGGTTGGCAGATAGGAAACAAAGTGAAGGAATAAACGGATCCCTGTCAGAATGGCAGGCAGTGGCGAGTGGAGTGCGGCAAGGCTTGGTGCTGGGTCCGCATCTATTTACAATATACAGTATATTAATGATTTAGATGATGGAACTAAAAGTACACTCACAAATTTGCAGATGACACAAAGCTGGGTGGAAGTGTGAACTGCGAAGAGGATGCCAGGAGGTTGCACGGTGACTTGGACAGGTTGAGTAAGTGGGCAGGTGCATGGCAGATGCAGTATAATGCAGATAAATGTAAGGTTATTCACTTTGGCGGCAAGAACAAGGAGGCAGATTATTATCTCAATGGTGTCAGATTAGGAAAAATGGAAGTGCAACGAGACCTGGGTGTTCTTGTACACCAGGCACTGAAAGTAAACATGCATGTTGACCTTCATAACGAGAGGATTTGAGTATAGAAGTAAAGAGGTCCTTCTGCAGTTGTACAGGGCCCTGGAGAAACCACATCTGGAGTATTGTGTGCGGTTTTGGTCACCTAATTTGAGGAAGGACATGCTTGCTATTGAGGGAGTGCAGTGTAGGTTCACAAGGTTAATCCTCGGGATGGCGGGACTGTCATATGAGGAATGATTGGAAAGACTGGGCTTGTATGCCTGGCGCGTGGCTGAGACGGTGGCGGTACTCACGTGAGGGCGGTCCGGCTCGGGGCTGGAGTGGTGGTCCGGTGGCTGGGACAGCGTTCTGGTGGCGGTGACCTGAGTCCGGGGTTCGGCCGCGAGCCAGCGGCTGCGTCGGCGGGACTGGTGGGCGGCAGCTTCGACCACCCCGGGCCGCGGTGATTGAGCCGCGGGACTGTTTTTAACATCGCCCGGTGGGGTATCGCCTCAGCGCAGAAGGAGAAGAGGAGGGAAGAGACAGCAACCCTAAGACTTTTGCCTCCATCACAGTGAGGAGGTGCTAGGTGGACTCGCTGTGGTGGATGTTAATATGTGTTTATTGCTGTTTTTTATTGTATTGTATGTATGACTGCAGGCACGAAATTTCGTTCAGACTTCGGTCTGAATGACAATAAAGGAAACCCTGTAACCCTGTAACCCTGTATTCACTGGAATTTAGAAGGATGAGAGTGGATCTTATAGAAACATATAACATTATAAAAGAACTGGACAAGCTAGATGCAAGAAAAATGTTCCCAATGTTGGGGGAATCGAGAACCAGGGGCCATTGTCTAGGAATCAAGGGGAGGCCATTTAAAACTGAGATGAGAAAAAAACGTTTTCACCCAGAGAGTTATGAATTTGTGGAATTCTCTGCCACAGAAGGCAGTGGAGGTCAATTCACTGGATGAATTTAAAACAGTTAGATAGAGCTCTATGGGCTAATGGAATCAAGGGGTATGGGTAGAAGGCAGGCACGGGTTACTGATTGTGGATGATCAGCCATGATCACAATGAATGACGGTGCTGGCTCGAAGGGGCTGAATGGCCTCCTCGTGCACCTATTGTCTATGTTTTTATGTTTGTGTGTGGCAGAAATAATGAGCAACTCTGCCTGAATTGGACAGCATCAATTAGAAAGCTGTTTTTAATGATTTGTGCAGGAAATGGAAAATTAATTCCCGTTCTGTTACTGTATAAGATGGTGCTTATGATCTTCAGTTTGATGTCCTTTTTTTAGGTTTGTGTAGAAGCATTTTTATATTATCTTTAACTTTATAAAATACCTGGTCAAGAATAATATTAGTATAAATAACGCATCATTCACTCCTCCGCACTGCTGTCTCATTTTAAATGATCATAAAAGTTTTTATTTTCTTTGACAAAAATTTGAAACTTAAAGAAAAGTCTTTAAGTTGAAACTACGTTTTTGTCTTATAACTTTGAAATCTTTAAATGGTCTCAAATCTTGATGCTTAATCATAGCTAGAAATGCAGCCAGTGCATTTAAAAGAGAAGATCGCAAGATTTCCCACGAGAAACAGTCCATTTTAGTAATTCTTGAGGCCTTACACGGAAGTTGAGGTTTGCAGTCTATGATGAAGTAGAGGTAAACAAGACACAGAGAGAGGCCACTGAAGCGAAATATGGATTTGTATGTGTTGGCAGGTGCAATTTCTGGTTATACATATGACTGTTTCAGGAAGCATGTTAACCAAAGAAAACAGGTCACTGCTGGGTCACAGCGATAAATGACAAAAAGTGTCTTAGACAGTTTGTTCTTTTTCCGCTTGTTTTATTTGTACAAATATTACACAACGGCTAATAATGATTGGTGTTCTGATGTCAACTGAGAGTTTGGATATCTCCAAATACATTTTCAGTTAAGTGCTATTAGTCAGCATTATCTAAGAACTGCTTAATTTTGTCAATGTTAGTCCTGTTCAGCGTATAAAATAAAGATCAGTTTTCCACTAAGCGTTGAAAATAAAATTCCACAGTGAGGTGAATCTTTCTTTCAAAAGAAAAAACAGATGAAGCCAATGAGCTCCTCATTAATGGAGAGAACAAGAGAAATAGAAACCAGAGTAAGCCATTTGGTCATTTGTGAGTGCAGGAGTAGACAATTCAGCTGACTACTCACAAGAAAAGTAGTTTCTTTCCTTCTGATTCCAAAATGGCTGATCGTCCTGTTTTGAGGCTGTGACCCCTGGTTCTGGAGCCCCAGATAGAGAAAGATGCAACTCTGCATCTACCCAAGCCATGTGCGAATTTGGGGCATTTTAACTCATAAACTCCGAAGAAATCATTGTGAACCACTGAACCATTGATATTACAGCACTGAAAGGAGATTATCAACTGACATTTCGCAATGAAAATTCGATAACGGCTTATAAAAGAAGACTTTTAAGAGTTCTTATTCATTAAAGTGTGGAGAAAAATTGCTTTCTGGTATCTGTTCACTCCCCACCCAACAAACCACCTTCTCTCATAATGAGACAAAGTCAGAAAAGCATTTGTTATTGTTAACTATTAAGTGGATACGCCTTTGTTTTCTGAAGATTAGAAGGCTTGACGATTATCTGCTGAAACATACATGATTCTGAAATAGGACAGATGCTGAGAAGTTGTTTCTCTTGGCTGTTGAGCTGAGAAGTGGGGGAAGCAGTCTTTGAATACGGGGTAGAGTGTTTAAGAATGAAGCCAGTGAGGATTTTTTTAAAATTCCGTGCCACAAATCCTTTCAACTCTTTATTCCAGAACATCCCAGATGCTCGGTAACTGTGTGTGTTCAAGACAGATTTTTGCAATCTGGAGAATTTTGGTACTGGACTGGAAAAGAGATGTGAGAGTTCACCCATGATCTTGTTGAGTGGTGCACCAGGCTTGAGGACCTATTATTGTCTCTGCGTCTTGGAATGGAATACTTTATTGTCACATGTGACCAGGCACAGTGAGATTCTTTGCTTCCAAACCCAATGTATACAAATAGCAGTGCTGACAAAGTTACAAAGCATGCCGGCTCCTCTTTTTGTTCCCCACCGCAGGGTTCCCCCCACGCCGGGTCCGCCATTGTTCTTCCCCTCCCCCCTCACGTAGGTGCCCCATGCTCTCATCGACCATGGGTGGGCATGCGAGGCATCACCGCCGCCGTGAAGCTTCACCACCGCCGAGGCCCCATCGTCGCGAGGCTTCACTGCTGCTGCTGCCGGGGCCTCACCACTGTCGACGCCACATTTCACACCTCCGTGGTGCCATGGCCTTGCATTCTTTATATCATTACCAATTACCTTAAGACATAAGATATAGGAACAGAATTAGGCCATTCAGGCCATCGAGTCTGCTACACCATTTGATCATGGCTGATCTATTTTTCCCTCTCAACCGCATTCTCCTGCCTTCTCCCTGTAACCCCTGACACCCGTACTAATCAAGCACCTATCAATCTCCACTTTAAAAGTGCAATGTTGGTGTAGTATTGGTTTGGCTTCTAATACTGAGGCTCTAGTTTGTATTTTTCAGGATTGCATATGAAATAAACTTGCAAATTATTTTTTGTTCTCAGGTTCTGCAGGCAAGTAGGAATTGTGAACATTGGTTCACATTCCGTCATCCCATTTGTTTCCTGCTCAGTTATTCCAGTGTCTAGCATATGATGCTGTAGTTATCACAGTTTTCTGTTTTGCAACTTATTTTCCGTACAACATCATGATCTTTACAGTGTTCAAAGCAAGAATAATTTTGCATGTGGTAAAGCAAGCGGTCTGAGAAATTTTTAGTCAATTAGATTTGTCACAAATTTGCAGTTTGTATGTAAGACATTTGGACGACAATTTTATCGTTGCCTGTTTAAGACTATTGAAGTACTCTACCTGGAGTTGAAATAGCAATGTACAAATGATTGAATTTGAGCTTCTCGTTAACTCTAGATCTGATGTGGTCTATAAGTCTCGATGCATGGGAAGGGGGTGTTGCCTTTATTGAGAAGACAAAATATATTTGTTTAATTTCTCTTTTCTTGTTCCCAATTTCTCCTCACTCTGGTCTGCATGTAACCTAAGTTAATGTTTGTTAGCCTTTTCCTTTTTTCCCTATTTTATTTAATAGCTGCTTTTTACAGTCTGTTTAGGTTTTCAAATAGATTATTATTGTATTCCATTTTCCCATTGTCATTTTTTCCTCCCTCGCTGAATGCTGAAATGTATACATTCTGCAGGCATGCTCTTTTGGGCAAGCTTTTAGCATTGGCATTCATTTCCCATTTTATTATGCCTTAAATTGATAGCTTACACTGTTTAGTTTAAGAGCTGTTTTCTAAAAGGGACTTTATTTTGAGTTATCGAGTCATACAACTTGTAAAGAAGCTTTTGGTCCATGCCAAAAATGATGCCCGCTCTAAGCTTGTCTCATTTGCCTGCATCCCTTCATATTTTCCTTACCAATGTACCTGTCGAGGTGTCCTTTAATTACTACAAGTGTGGACCCGTTGGGTCCCGTTCCCCCAGCGCAATATTCCACCAAACCGCGCATGCGCGACTGACGGGCCCGCAATAACGGCAGAAATTGTTAAAGTTAATAATTTTGTATTTAATATTTCCATTACTTCACCATCCCTCTCCCTACCCCTATCCTCCTCCATTCCCTCTCATCCCCCAGCACTGTCTCCTCCTCTTCACCATCCCTCTTCTTTCCCCTCTCCTCCTCCCCACCCACACTCCCGTTGACAATGAGGAGCCGTTGGGTCCTCATTGTGATGCCAGGCAAGTAGACATGAAGGAAAAAAATGGCGATCTGAATATGGGGAAAGGGGCCAACTGCGCAGACATGACTGAGGACCCGTTGGGTGCCCTTTGTGATGCCAGTCAAGTAAAGACAGCAAGTGGGGGTGCTGTTGTAATTTTCTTTAAGTTGTAAACATCAATAACGTAAAATATAACATCAATCTGAAGGAAAATTGATACTGCACATCCCAGGACAATGGTGAGTAAGGTGGGCCTAAAATGGGCATGCTATCATGTACTGTTTTTTTGCAAATATAGGTGCAAATATAGGTACAAACAAGATGAGAGTTTTAGTTAGATGGACAGTCAGACAGACAGACAGCCTCTGGGTGGAAAGGTTGCCTCTAAGGTTCCTATGAAATCTTGCCCCTTCTCAGCTTAAACCTTTAAATATTTCCCAACTCACCTTAAACTTGTATCCTCTAGTATTAGACTTCCCTATCCTTTAAAAAAGGAAGTGACTATCTTCTCTACCTTTCCCTCTCATAATATTATAAACCCCAGCCTATGAAGGGAAACACACAAAACATATTCTTCATTATCCTATCCAGCTGCGTCACCATTTTCAGGAAGCTATGAGCTTGCTCTTTAAGGTACCTTCGTTCATCAATATGTCTAAGGCCCTTGCTGTTTCCTACTTACATCTAGCCATTATCAGATGACCTGATATCCATGTCCTCCCACGTGTCTGGATAAAATTCTATCTCCCTGTGTCTACCCAGCTGATCAATTCTGGCTTTGAACATCCTCACTACTTACAATTCAACCAATCTTCATGACGCAACTAATTTTGCTTATCAGATCACATAAATTCTCAGTAAATAAGATAAGATAGAATTTATTTGCCACACAACCAGGGTCAATGGAATTTGGGTTGTCAGCAGCGATACAATAATAAAGAACACACAACCACAATAAAAATGTAACACAAACATCCACCACAGCATTCATCACTGTGGTGGAAGGCACAAAATTTGGCCAGTCCTCCTCCATTTCCCCCCCGTGGACAGGACCAGAGTCCAGAGTCAGTCCAGGATCGGCTCTTCCTCACCGGAGACCGCGGCTTTAAGTTGTTGTAGGCCGGCGGTCAAGATTTAAAGTCCCCGCCGCATCCAGAAGCACCGTACACTGCAGGGCCGGCGGTCGAAGCTCCCCTCCAGGGGTGATGGTAAGTCCATGCCGGCCCCGCGGTAGAAGTTGGCCGCGGGCCGGCAGTGATGGCTTCTTCTTCCCCCGGGTCCCCCACGAGGGATCCCGGGCTGTAGACGCCGCACCAGCTGGAGCTCTGCAGACCGCGGCTTCAGGCTGCGACTTCAGGCTGCCGGCTGCCCCGGGCCAGCGAAACGGAGCGCTCCCCTCCAGCGAGCCCCAGCGAGGGCTCACCCACTCCACATCGAGAGTCCACGCTGCGCCCGCCGCTGAAGCCCCGGGCGCGTCTCCGGGAAAGGCCGCGCCGATCCTTGATGTTAGGCCACGGGGGAGGCAACCTGGAAAAAGTCGCCTCTCCATGGAGGAGGCGACCGAAGCGGTTTCCCCCTCACCCCCCCACACCACCACCCACACAAAACACACAAAGGAACATTAAGCACATACTTTAAAACATACTAAAAAATTTAAAAAAGTTGAAAAAACTGACGCGCTGCTGACATGGCTGCACACAGAGGAGCGCCCCCTACAGAAATCATTCATCTTTATGACGATCAACAAAAGGCCCAGTCCCGATCCCTGTGGTACACCACTGGTTGCAGACCTGCAGGTAGAATAACAACTTACCACCTTCTGCCTCCGATCACCAAACCAATTTTGGATCGAGTTTGCCAAAACACGTCGGCTTACATGTGCCATAACTTTCTGGACCAGCCTACCACGTGGGACCTTATCAAAAACCTTGCTGGGCCATGTTTACCGTGTCTCTATCAATTTTCTTTGTCACCTCCGCAACAAACTCAGTCAGATTTTGGGAAGGGCTAGCCATACACAAAACCATGTTGATTCCGGCTCAGAGGCCATGCTGCAAGATGCATTGAGCGATGTCGACTGGAATATGTTCCATGCAACTTCCAGAGACGTCAGTGAGTTCGCGGAAGCGGTCACGGACTTCATTGCAACAATAGCCGATAACATCGTCCCCACGGTAAGGGTTAGCATCTTTCCTAATCAAAAACTCTGGGTGGACAGGTCCATTTGCATTGCCTTGAATGCTAGCACTACTGCTTACAACTCTGGCCTGGCATCCGGAAATATGGACGTCTACAAGGCAGAGTCCTACAGACTGCGAAGGGCGGTGAAGGACGCAAAAAGGAGGTACAGGGACAGGATGGAGTCGCAGATGGAGCAGCGGGACACGAGATGCCTTTGGCAGGGGCTACGGACTATAACAAACTACCGGAGCAGCCCCCCCCCCCCCCCCCCCCCCCCCCCCCCCCTCAATCGGAAGTGCCGGCACCTCCCTACCTGATGACCTGAACTCTTTTTATGCACGATTCGAGACGGGCAAAAGCACCCCTAGCTCGCTGACTAACAACAACACCACCAGCGCGCTGGCTAGCGAGGCTGGAGGGAGGTCCACAGCTGGGGATGTGCACACATTCTCGGTGACCGAGCATTACGTGAGGAGGGCTCTGACGCATGTGAACACGAGGAAAGCTGTCGACCCAGATGGTATATCAGCTTGCTGCAGTGCTCACCATAATATTCAACCTCTCCCTGGCCAAGTCTGTGGTCTCTGCCTGCTTCAAAAGATCAATCATTGTACCAGTGGCAAAGAATGCCTCTCCAGCTTGCTTGAATGACTACCGACCGGTAGCCCTCACCTCGCTAGTCATGAAATGCTTCGAGAGGCTGATCAAGAATCACATCTGCGCCTTCCTCCCTCGCACCATGGACCTGCTGCAGTTCGCGTACCGTCCGAACAGATCCACGGATGATGTGGTCTCCCATGTTCTGCACACCATTCTCTCTCACCTTGACAACCAGAAGGGGGGCTATGTGAGGATGCTGTTCATTGATTTCAGTTCAGCTTTCAATACCATAGTCCCCACCAGACTTGCAGAGAAGCTGCTGGAACTGGGGCTGAACACTCCCCTGTGTGCCTGGGTCCTGGACATTCTCACCGCCAGGCCCCAGGTGGTCAAGATGGGGAGACATACCTCCAACCCCCTCACCCTGAACACAGGATCCCCCCAGGGTTGCGTCCTCAACCCCCTACTGTACTCCCTGTACACACATGACTGTGTGGCCTGGTTCAGCTCCAACTCCATCATCAAGTTTGCTGTTGACACTGTGGTGGTGGGCCTGATCTCTGATAACGATGAGAAGGCCTAGCTGGAAGAGGTGGCTGACCTGGCCTCCTGTTGAATGTCACAAACACTAAGGAGCTGATTGAGGACTTTAGAAGGACACAACAACCGAGGACGTACATGCCACTGGGGATAAATGAGACTACTGTAGATAGGGTGAGCAGCTTTAAATACCTGGGAATCCGCAACACAGAGGATCTGACATGGACAACACACGCTGCCGCACTGGTGAGTAAGGCAAGGCAGCGCCTTTACCACCTCAAGCAGCTGAGGAAATTCAGAGTATCTCTGAGGATCCTCCAGTGCTTCTACTTTGGGGCTGTAGAAAGCATCTTGTCCGGCAACATCTCAATCTGGTTCGGAAACAGCTCTGCCCAGGACAGGAAGGCCCTGCAGAGAGTAGTGCGTTCGGCAGAAAGCATTATGGGAACTACACTCACCCCCTGCAGGAACTATCCATCAGAAGGTGCAGATCCAGAGCCAGCAACATAATGAGGGACCCCCTCCACCCCAGCAACGGACTGTTCCAGCTGCTACGGTCAGGCAAGCGCCTCCGCTGTCACGCTGTGAAAACAGAGAGGATGAGACGGAGTTTCTTCCCACAGGCCATCAGGACTGTAAACTCCAATCTCCCCAGGGACTAATTTATTAATTTACTGTTGTGTTGTGTCTTTAAAAACTTTTTTTTCTAAAGTGTAAATACTGGTTCTGTTCTATTCGGTTCTGTTTTTCTGTTGTTTTTGCTGTTGACATTACTGGCACCATATGATAGAACTGGAGTATTTAGAGTATTGTGTGCAGTTCACGTTGTCCAGACATGGGGAAACCATCATTAAGCTGGAAAATGTATTATAGAGGTATATAAAATCACGAGAGGCATAGATACAGTGAATGATCACGGTCCTTTCTCCAAGGTGTGGGAATCTGGAAACATTGCACAGATTTAATCAAGAGCAGAAAGAATTAAAAGTGTCTTGAGAGGCAACTTTTTCACACAGTGGGCGGTGGGTATATAGAACACGCTGCCAGAGGAAGCTGTAGAGGTGGGGACATTTACAATGTTTAAAAGGCATTGAGACAGGTACATGGATAGGAAAGATTTTGACGGATAAGGGCCAAGTACAGGCAGGTGTCACCAGCTCAGATAGATATCTTGATCGGCAAGGACAAATTGGGCCATAGGGTCAGTTTCTGCACTGGGTAACATAGATAACATAGAAAATAGGTGCAGGAGTAGGCCATTCGGCCCTTCGAGCCTGCATCGCCATTCTATATGATCATGGCTGATCATCCAACTCAGTATCCTGTACCTGCCTTCTCTCCATACCCCCTGATCCCTTTAGCCACAAGGGCCACATCTAACTCCTTCTTAAATATAGCCAATGAACTGGCCTCAACTACCTTCTGTGGCAGAGAATTCCAGAGATTCACCACTCTCTGTGAAAAAAAATGTTTTCCTCATCTCGGTCCGAAAAGATTTCCCCCTTATCCTTAAACTGTGACCCCTTGGGTCATAGGGAATTGGGTCATAGGGTCTGTTTCTGCACTGGGTAACTTTATGATTGTAAATAGACACAAAATGCTGGAGTAACTCAGTGGGACAGGCAGCATGTCTGGAGAGATATAGACAGTGATGTAGAGAGATATAGAATAAATGAATGAAAGATACGCAAAAAAGTAATGATGATAAAAGAAACAGGCCATTGTTAGCTGTTTGCTAGGTGAGAACGAGAACCTGGTGCAACTTGGGGGGGGGGGGGGGGGGGGAGAGGATGGAGAGAGAGGGAATTCAGGGGTTACTTGAAATGAGAAAAATCAATTTTCATACCACTAGGTTATAGGCTGCCCAAGCAAAATATGAGATGCTGTTCCTCCATTTTTCGTCTAGCCTCATGTTTGTTGGTCTGTGGAAGAAAATGGGAAATGAAACTTGCAGCCTGATATAAAGTGAATGAGACTGGAGATCAGAGTAGAATAGGAACCAAGAAAAACATAGGCTTGCATACAAAAAAAGTTCAACAAAATGTCAATCACCAGGATAGATTTGAAAATTTAGATTGTACTGACATAGTAGGTTAGAGATTGTTTGGCAACACAGAGAACCTTGCACATTCTTCCAGAATAGAATGAATCATATTTTTATACTTGTACACTAATATTATTGTGAATTAAAATGTTGTGTGCATAGTTATAAATTACTTGACATTCTATGCAAATTGTAGATTATTCCTTTGAAACTCATAATTTATTACATATTTATTGTTGCATCCAATGTGATTATAAAGCTGAAATAAGAAAGACTCTTGTATTTTTATTTGTCACATACATTCAGGAATGTACAATGTAGAAAACATTGTGATAGTTGCTTACTGAAGTCAAGAGTCTTTCTTATTTCAGCTTTATAATCACATTGGATGCAACCATAAATATGCAATAAATTATGAGTACTCTAAGTAAACTAGATGACGATAGTGCAAAATCCGATCTACATAGAGCAACTATTCATAAATAATCAGAATCAGAATCACACTTTATTCGCCACGTATGTTTTGCAACATACGAGGAATTTCATTGGCCAGGTCAGTCATACAATTAAAATTAACAGATCACTTCAAAAACACATTTTAACATGAACATCCACCACAGTGACTCCTACACATTCCTCACTGTGATGGAAGGCGAAATAAAGTTCAAGTCCTTCCTTTTGTTCTTCCTCGGTCGTGGGCCTCGAGCCCCCGTTGACGGGATGATCTTAACTCCTGTAGCCGGCGACGTTCGGGCCCTCCGCGTCGAGGCAGCCTGTTCCTGCATCGGGGGATGTCAGCTCCCCCGCGCTGGACGATCGAACCTCGCGTCAGGGCTGGTGAACCTTCCGCGACATTGGAGCTCCCGACTCGGCCTCACCCGAGACTGCGAGCCCTTGCTGTGGATTCCGCGGTGGTCTCAGTGGGAGCGATCCCAGGCAAGGGATCAGCTCCGATGTTAAGTCCGCACCCCGCGATAGGGCTCAAAGTCAGTCCGAGGAGGCTTCCAGCTCCATCGGTGGTAGGCCGCAGAGCCCGGAGAATGTGATCAGAAAATTGATCACATCTCCAGGAAGGTAAAAACCTGGAAAAAAAGTTTCCCCCTCCCTCCACATAAAACAAACCGAAGAACTTTCAAACAAAACTTTTAACAAACATCATAGGAGCAGAACTAGGCCATTCACCCCATCGAGTCTACTCTGCCATTCAATTATGGCCGATCTATCTTTCCCTCTCAACCGCTTTCTCCTGCCTTCTCCCCGTAACCTTTGACACAGAATCTGTGGTAGTTTGGTAGGGTTGAGATAGTTGAGTAGGGATGTGGTTAGAGTTATGCAGGGTGATTCAAGAACCTGATGGGTGATAGAAAGAGCTGTTCTTGAACCTGGAGGTAATGGTTCTCAGGCTCTTGTATCACCTTCTTGATGGTAGCAGTGAAAACAGAATGTGATCAGGGTGGTGACGGTCCTTGAAGGCAGCTTCCTTCATTCTTGAATGTTAAAATTTAAAAACCAACTCATGATACAACCAGTCAGTATGTTTTCCACTGTGCACTCGTTGAAGTTTAATAGAGTCTTTGTCAAACTGCTGAATCTCCTCAGGTTTCGGAGGAAGTAGAAGTGTTTGTGAGATTTATTTGTGATACATCTATGTGCTTGCTCCATGATGTTTGTTATTATGCTCCTGTCCCACTTAGGAAACCTGAACGGAAACCTCTGGAGACTTTGCACCTCACCCAAGGTTTCCGTGCGGTTCCCGGAGATTGCAGGTGGTTGCCGGAGGTTGCAGGTAGTGGAAGCAGGTAGGGAGACTGACAAAAACCTCCGGGAACCGCACGGAAACCTTGGGTGGGGCGCAAAGTCTCCAGAGGTTTCCGTTCAGGTTTCCTAAGTGGGGCAGGGGCTTAGTGTGCAATGAAAGAAAAATCGGGTTAAGATAGCATTGCTTTCCAATGCATGACAAACTGGAGAGCAGTTTAGTTTGCAAAGTGATTTCACATTTTGAAGGTTTACTTAATAACAAACTTAAAAAACTTTTTAAAAGATTTACTTAATAACAAACTATTTAAAAGAAAACTAGTAATATTTAGGCAAGAAGAGGAAGTTGTAGCTTCCAGGTTATCTGAAGTACTTCATTTTCAAAGGAACAGATTACATTGTCATACAGGAAGGAGAAAAAAAGATTAACTGTTGACAAAAATATATGAACTCTAAAGTTTTGTTATTTGTGACCAGTTTTTTTGTAATAGTGTATACATTTTTGTGAGTTCCATTCCAAATGTTTCCAAAAAGAAACTGAAGTACTGATTTAAAGTTTTAATCTCCTCCAAACTCTGCAGCTATATGTCTAGCAAGGAAGATTTCTTTACTCTTGCTTATGATTATGATGAATAAGTCTGAGTTAAAATTCTCCAGGCTGAAAATTTTCAATCATTTCCATTTCAATAATATCTATGTAGCAAAGCATCCCATGCTGTTTCACAAAGCAAAGCCTGATGCTGAGCCACATTAAAGAAATGATAGGGCAGATGACTAAAAGCTTGGCTAAAGGGAGAGATTTAAGCCATGAAATTTGAAATGATTAAGTTTTGTGATAATTAATGGGAAAAATTTGAAATGCACAAAAATAGCCACAGTTCTTTAGCACGGAAACAGGCCCTTTGGCTAAACCCATCCTTGCCAACCCAGATGTCACATCTAAGCTTGTTCCATTTGACCATATTACGCCCTTATCCCCTGTAAACCTTTCCTATCCTTGCAACTTTCCATTCCCCATCTTAGGGGTTCATGGAGTTGGAGGTGATTACAGAGATGATAAAGTATAAAGACACAAGGAATCGCAGGTGCTGACTTGCAGAAAAAAAGCAAAGTGCTGGAATAATTCAGTGGGTCAGGCAGCATCTCTGTTGGGCTTGGATAAGTAACATTTTGGGCCAGGATCCTACTATATGATGTATGGAAGGTTTTTAAAGAAAGGATGGGATTTTTTAAATCAAGGCATTCACTGGTTAATATATTTCAACAAGTAGACGGGTATTGGGTTTATGAATTTGTTGCATATAAGAACATAGTAGCAGGTTGTGGACAACCTCAATTTGAGGAGAGTGGAATGGAGGGGATGGATGTGAATGGATAAAACAGGACAATCCAATTTGGAGGAAATAAAAAATAAAAATACAGCTGGCAGTTTCACAACTTTGAGTTGGGTGATGTTATTGACATGGAAATAGCTAGCATTAAGTGTGGCACAGTTATGTGGCACAGACATCATCTTTGGGAAGAATATGAAAGAAAGTTAGTAAACAAGTGGACTCAGTTTCAGAAAGTTGCCAAGGATGGTGATGGCATTCATGAAATGGGATTTGCGGCAAGAACTGAAGATTATTATTTTGATCTGCCCAAAATGTAGTTGGAAGAAATTTCTGCTTGACCCATATTGAGCGTGGTCAAGCAGTCAAGTGGAGGAGGATTTGATGGGATAGAATTGAGTGATGTCAGTACAAAATGGAAACTTGTGCACCTTTATATGCAATGCCACTGAAGCTAAATTATCAAGCTGCTTAGTTTCATTTGTTTTGGGAATATCAAATAAAGAAAGATAGACACAAAATGCTAGCGTAACTCAGCGGGACAGGCACCAACTCTGGAGAGAAAGAATTGGTGATGTTTTGGGTCGAGACCCTTCTTCAGACTGAAAGTCAGGGAAACGTGAGATATAGACGATGAAGTACAGGGATATAGAACAAATGAATGAAAGATATGCAAAAAAGTAAAAATGATACAGAGATTGTTAGCTGTTTGCTGGGTGACAACAGAAAGCTGGTGTGACTTGGGTGGAGGAGGGATGGAGAGAGGGAATGCAGGGGTTACTTAGAGAAATCAATATTCAAATAAAGAGAGCAATTTTTTTTAAATGTTGGCAAGTCAAAGTTATGGTTTATGTTTATTTTCATAGGTCTAGATGTTAGAGAATGCTACTCCAACAATACTCAGAATAATGCAATGTTTCTTTGGCTGTCTTGGTTGCAGACCCATCTTTGTAATATTAGCCCGCTTAGAGAGCCTTGATGGCTAGCGTAACCACAAGGCATTGCACATTTATCAGGTTGAAAATATACCAGATCCTACAAATGCTATTAAACATTGGTAATCATTGCACCGGTTGGACCATAGAACAACAACTTAATGTGAAGTGACAATAGCAACAGTGGATGTGAGTTATGGATGGAGAATGGAGCCAGGAGGGCTTTGAAGAGTGATGGAATCGAGACGGTGCAATGAATGTAGAGGAAAGATTTAGAGCATTAAGGGCGAAATGTGGGTCGGTGGGACTAGTATAGTTGGGGATTCATGGTCAGCATGGACAAGTTGGGCCGAAGGGCGTGTTTCTGTGCTGTCTGACTCAATTACCCTATTTTGTGTTCTGTGTTGAATAATTGAGATTTTGGGGGCTGGTGGTCATGCGCTGAGGGGGGAGGGGGTGGGGGGGGGGGGGTGGAGCAGGTGGAGAAGTGTGGTGGGGGGAGACAGCTAACTAAGTAGAAGGAAAGGTGGTGAGTGATCAGGAATTGGGGTTGTTGAGCAGAAATTGGTGGGATATGATGAGTACCATAAGCGATGTGAAATGTATAATAAGGTAAGCAGAATAACCTAACTTACATGGGAGTTCCTTCTAACATTTCTAGATATGATCTCATTTCATCTTGTCCTGGACCCGCCACATCAAAGCAATGGCCACAAAAGTACACCAATGCCTCTATTCCTTAGAAGGTTTAGGAAGTTCGGCATGTCCTCAACAACTCTCACCAGCTTCTACAGATGTGCTATTGAAAGCATTTTATTGGGCTGCATCAAGCATGATTTGGTCGCAGCTCCATTCAAGACCGCAAGAAATTGAAGCGAATTGTGGACGCAGCCCAGACCAACTCACAAACTAACCTCCCTTCCATTGACTCCATTTACACTTCATGCTGCCTCAGGGAGGCCACCAGCATAATCAAGGACGAGTCGCTCCCTCTTCTCCCTTCTCACATCAGGCATGAGGTACAGAAGTATAAAAAAGCATCCCTCCAAATTAACCATATAACAATTACAGCACGGAAACAGGCCATCTCGGCCCTACAAGTCCGTGCCGAACACTTATTTTCCCCTAGTCCCATCTACCTGCACTCAGACCATAACCCTCCATTCCTTTCCCATCCATATACCTATCCAATTTATTTTTAAATGATAAAATCGAACCTGCCTCCACCACTTCCACTGGAAGCTCATTCCAAAATTCAGAGACAGTTTCTTCCCAACGGATATCAAGCAACTAAACCACCCTACTAACAACTAGAGAGCTGTGCTGGGCTACTATCAACCTCACTGGAGACCCTTGGACTATCTGTAATTGGACTTTACTGGACTTTATCTTGCACTAAACATTATTCCCTTTATCCTGCATCTGTACACTATGGATGGCTTGATTGTAATCATGTATAGTCTTTTAGCTGACAAGTAGCACGCAACAAAAGCTTGTCACTGTACCTCGGTACTAGTCACAATAAACTAAACTAAACTAAACTAAGCAAGTGTTTGGAATGAGCAATCTCCACATAGTGAAGCAGAAGGCCTTGCGCCCATCTCCAGACATCTCAATTGAACCATCTCCCTTTGTGTTCTCAAATCTTCTGGTAATTGAAGGGAAAATGGTGTAGCACGCTACATGATTTGGAAATCAAAAACAAAGTTCAGCAGAAGCTGCAGAATGTCAGTATGTTACAGTGTGGATTTGAGTCCTTAATATAGCACTTGAATACAATGTTATGTCTAACCACCACCAGCAGCAGCAGCAGCCTGTATCCAAAGCTGCCTTGGAAGAATGACTGAGACACGTTTATAATTAGTGGCTGCAAAGTCTTCTCTTCCTATTTGCAAAGCTCTCTGACATTTATCTTGGAACTACACTCGTCAAATCTATTTATACTTTAGGCATTACCAGTACAAACTATGATAACGATCTAGTTATTAGAATGTATTTACCCTAGTGTACTAGTGCCAGGTAAGTAGTACAATTTGGCAACTGGTCCTCCTTCATCCATCTATTTAGACAGCATTAAGTAGAGGACAGCAATGTGGACCCCTCAAAACCAAAGAAACAGAAAGACACCAGGGACATTCAAGTCGCACAGTAAAAAGTGCATAGTTTACAAAGTGCTGGAGTAACTGAGCGGGTCAGGCAGCATCTCTGGAGGAATGAATGAACAAATGCTTTATTGTCACATATGACAAGTCACAGTGAAATTCTTTGCTTGCGTACCCACAATATGCAAATAGCCATCATCAGCCGTCGCACCGACCTCTCCACGAATGCTGCTGGGTCCTCTCCAGATGCCTCCGTGGCTCCGCGTAGGCCTCAGCCACGCACATGGATGGGTGACTTTTAGGGTCAGGACCCTTCTTCAGACTGGCTGATGAAGGGTACCAACCTGAAATATATTCTATCCTCGTTCTCACTGCTGCCTCACCTGTCGAGTTACTCCAGCACTTTGTTTTTTTAAGCAAGGTTCCAGCATCTGCAGTTCTTGTGTCTGCAGTAATAATGTAATGGCTTTCATTCTACAAAGTGATACTAGTATAAGGCTTTGCATTTTTTTGCAGAAAGATAGACACGAAGTATTGGAGCAATGCAGCAGGTCAGGCAGCATCCCTGGAGAATAGGAATAGGCGACTTCAGGTCGGAACCCTTCTTTAGACCATTTATGTATCCTATTTTGTTAGGTTGTGAACTTTGAAACCTCTATAGCCAATTAAGTGTATTTTTGAAATATGGCCACTGTTGAAATGCAGAAAACACAATGGATCTAATTTATGCATAGGAAGGTGTTACAAAATAGACCAAATAATCTTCTTTTGGGTGTTCATTCTGAGTTAAATATAAATCTGGAAATAGTCTCTGTAGGTTTTATAATAGAATTTAGCAAGGCGGATGATGAGAATGGACTTTATTAAACCAAACAATACTAAACTAACTGCAGTGGCCAGTATCACATAAGAAACCAATTAGCTTCTGGAGTTTATTCCATAGTACAGAAAGATAATGACTGACCCAATCTGACCATCAACACTATTTTCCAGCTCTTTCCTATACTCCTTGATTCCTTTGTAGTTCAAATGTCTGCCAGTCCTCTCGTTGAAGCCATTCAATCACTTTGCTGCCATGGTATAGAGAATTCCAAAAAGTCAAAACCAAAGGCAGAATCTTTTCCTTGTCTCTGTCTTAAACGCCTCCTGGAACCCACTGATATGTCCACACCATCCATTCTTTCAAACCCATTCAGAGTCTTGTATGTTTTCTTCTAAAATCCACTAAGTACAGCTTTCTCAACCTTTCTTTATGCACTTGCCATACAATGGCTGGGTGCAGGGGTAAATTGACAGATTGATTTGAATATTGTTGGATAAGGCAAAATATGGAAAAGTGGATGAACGAGGCATAGATCAACATTATTGTCTGATAGGTTGATAGAAACAGCTGTACAAGCTGAATGCCTTAATTCCCCTCCATTGATTCAGTACTACTGCCCTCACCACCTCAAAGGTTCAAAGGTTCAAAGGTTGTATTTATTGTCACATACACCTAGGTGTAGTGAAATTCTTTTTGCCAATGCAGCACATAAAAAAGAATACAAACATAGCAATAATAGATAGCTTCAACATAAAAACATAAAAACATCCCCCCACAATGGTTCCCATTATGGGGGAAGGCACAAAGTCCAGTCCCATCCCCAATGTTCACCCATAGTCTGGCCTATTGAGGCCTCCACAGTTGCCTGTCGGTTTTGTCAAGTCTTTCAATGATTCCTCAAAGCAATCTGCTCCTTGCAATATAATACATGTAAATTTGGTATTTGTACACTGTCTAGAATCCAAGTATTAACTTAATGGCTTTCATCAGACTTAATAATACTCAAAAATGTTCTGTTTGCACAGTTATTATGCTTTCTGCCAAAGATTATGTTGCACATGTTAGAGACTTGGGTCAAAAACTAATATTCAAAGCAATTACCACAACTTCAATATCTTTTTGACTTTTCACTTTGTGTCACTGATATCTGTACGATATATAACTCAATAAGTTGTTTAAAAATTACGGCCTGTTTACAGCCTTTACAACATGATATGTGGGAATACCGACTTGTCCATTCAAGTATTTACTTGAGTATTCATTACGATATGCATCAGTACAGTGAGATGCAGATGAAATGAAACATCTTGCAGCAGGATTGCAAGTACATAGATTCAGGCAACACACAAACACAAATTATACAGAAGTTATCCTAGACAGTGTAAATAAAAACACTGTGCAAAAACACAATTGGAAAACAAGTCCATGGTAAAAGTCTGAAGAAGGGTCTCGACCCGAAACGTCACCCATTCCTTCTCTCCAGAGATGCTGTCTGTCCCGCTGAGTTACTCCAGCATTTTGCGTCTACCTTCCATGGTAAAAGAGTTGGTCTGTAGTATTCTGCTGCTGTGGTAAGATTAGGGTTGTGCAGGTCAGTGAAAAACCTAATGGTTGGAGGAGTGTAGCTGTTTCTGAACCTGGGGCTTGGATCCTCAGGCTTCTGTATGTCCTGCCGACATTAGCAGCAAGAAGATATCATCACCCAGATGGTGATGATCCTTGATGATAAAGTAGATGAGACTTTCTTGAGGCAGTGCCTCGTGTAGATGCTTTTGATGGTGGAAAGGACAATGCCCATGGTGGGCTAAGTGGAGTGCACCCCTTTCTGCAGTGTCTTGCGTCCCTATGTGTTGGAATTACCATACCAAGCCATGATGCAACCAGTCAGGATACCTTCTACAGTGCGTCTGCAGATGTCTGTTGGAGTATTCAGTGATGAATTGATGCCATTGAATCTATGAATGGATGCCATTGAATCCATCTGCTTCACCTGGAGGTTGGCTGAGTCTATGTACTTGCAATCCTGATGCAATCTTAAAGATAGGGGGAGAAGGCAGGAACGGGGTACTGATTGTGGATGATCAGCCATGATCACCTTCAATGGCGGTCCTGGCTTGAAGGGCCGAATGGCCTACTCCTGCACGTATTGTCTATTGAGGCAGTAATAGTGTTCCAGTCCTGCCAATGCTGTTGAGCATCCGTCTGTGAATCCAGCCTCTACGTGCTTGCGTTGGCCTTCAGGAGGTCATATCTGTTTTTCTTGTATGTTTCTAGAACATCAGTCTTAACCACCACAGATCTAGACTTCAGCAAATTACAAATCCCCTGCATCTTGCTACCACCTCTTCCTCTTCCATGATGGAAAAACCTTCAGCCAAAAGTGCCCTGAAAAAACCCCATGTTGCTGTCAAGCATAGTGCGCAGGGGTGCCTCTCGTGCCCATCTGATCAAAGCCATTTTGTTCATAGGTCTTTTACTTTGTTAACCAGCGATTGTACTTGGGCCAGAAAAATGTTGGGGGGGGGTGGTCAGGGAGAGGGGAAAGTGTAGGTGCATACTATGACACTTCAGTCTTACCGGAAGGCCTCTGTGGTGACAATGGAGACCTCCCTGACATTTCTGGGTGCTGTGCTTTTGTTCCAGGTGGTTGTGTCCGGTGAGGTTGGTGGGTGTATGGGGCAATTGTATGATTACTAATGCATTTAAATGGCTTAAAAGCCCATTTCCTACTGCTGTAGTTTGGGCTGCAATTTCAGCTTTAAAAGGTCAGAGCTTGAGCATATAAGTGTTCTCCTGCATGCCTCCTGTAACGTGGCCTCTCTCCATGTCATCTTATAATTCATAGATATCACCTGTAAATCCTGTGCATTATATATCTGACATGCTTTGTTTCTAAATGCAATAATAAAATGCTTTATCTTGAAAGAAAATACTGTAAGTACATCTTTCCTGAGTATTTTCCTTACTCTCTGCTTATTTGGATATCTTTCCAAGTACAATCACGAGAGCCGCATTTTAGATACATATGTGGATATATGGAACTACAGATGTTGGTTTACAAAAGAAGGCATTAAGTGCTGGATTAACTCAGTGAGTCAGGCTGCACCTCTGGAGAACATGGATAGGTGTCAGCATCTCTGGAGAACACGGATAGGTACCTCTATCAACCAATTATCAAAAAACTCTGCTCACCTCTATCAAACTATTTCTTCCCTTGCCCCCCCCCACCCCGTACAATCAGTATGAAGAAGGTTCTCAACCCAAAACATCACCAAGTTCTCCAGGGATGCTGCCACATCAGCTGAGTTACTCCAGCATGTTGTCATTTTTTTGTTAGATAAACTTGTAGAGTTGGTTAAACACCAACACTTCATCTTATCTATAGCAACTGCAACTTCTAAAATTGATTATTAGATCTCTACCACAAAATGTTTGATCTCCTAACTTGCTCCTGCCTGGATCTCCTGTGCAACGGTTCTGGAATCCACACTGATAGCAGATCACGTGCAAAAAAATGGTCAGATCCCTGCACTGGTGTCAAGAGTGTTTCATTGTTATATGCACCCAAACAGAATAGGCATTCTTGCAATGCAATGCATATGACAATTCCAAGGATGAACATTGAAAAACATACAGTTATTCAAATAAAACACTCCGGATATGTGATTTAATGGCACAATTAAAATATTTCAAAATGTGCAAAAGTGTTCTTTCTGAGATTTTAGAAGAATGCCGTTACCAAGTGCTTAACAATGGATTCCTCATTTTACTGGCCGTGATCAGTTGGGTCAACCGATCTGCCATTCACTTCCTTCTCTCCTCTTTGAGCAGTAGGATTGCATTTCTACTGTGCAATTCACTGGACCCAGATGTGAATTTATGGAATGTTTATGTTCACCACCAATGCTTTCACTTTCTGTGCAATCACTTCTTCTTTTAGCACTCTGGGAAAGAGACAATCTGGTCTGATTTTAGTTCCTTTAATTTCTGCACTATATTCTTTGTGAGAATACGCATTTACTTTAAGTTCCTTGCTCTCATTAGAACCTTGACTCTTGTGTAATCGCTATATTCTTTGACTTTTATTGCATGCACCGATGCAAATATTCCTTTAATATTTCAGCCATCAGAGAATTAAAACTACACGCATGCGCAACTAGCATATTGTACAATTTTATAATCTTTCTCACACAAATGTCACTAAATAATTCCAACTGGAACTGACAAGGCAAGCATTCAGCAAATGTGCTTACCTCACACTAATCAGTATCAGGCTGCAATCACAAGTTCTTGTAAGAGGAAGTTAAAAGATAAAACTGCAGGAGAAACTTGGCATCAACCTGTAAGCACATAAAAATGTCTTACTCCAGTACCTGCACATTTTAAAGGTTCACTTTATCCAGGAACCAGCTAGATTTTCTTTCCTTTTTTTTTAATGTTTCTCTAATTTATCATATTTTCCTGATATCACCTAACTCTGCAACAATTTGACCGTTTTAGCAAAGGAGCAAAATGCTTGCCCGATTCTGGCTTAATCTGTTAAGGATATTAGAAACATAGAAACATAGAAATTAGGTGCAGGAGTAGGCCATTCGGCCCTTCGAGCCTGCACCGCCATTCAATATGATCATGGCTGATCATCCAACTCAGTATCCCGTACCTGCCTTCTCTCCATACCCTCTGATCCCCTTAGCCACAAGGGCCACATCTAACTCCCTCTTAAATATAGCCAATGAACTGGCCTCGACTACCCTCTGTGGCAGAGAGTTCCAGAGATTCACCACTCTCTGTGTGAAAAAAGTTCTTCTCATCTCGGTTTTAAAAGATTTCCCCCTTATCCTTAAGCTGTGACCCCTTGTCCTGGACTTCCCCAACATCGGGAGCAATCTTCCTGCATCTAGCCTGTCCAACCCCTTAAGAATTTTGTAAGTTTCTATAAGATCCCCTCTCAATCTCCTAAATTCTAGAGAGTATAAACCAAGTCTATCCAGTCTTTCTTCATAAGACAGTCCTGACATCACAGGAATCAGTCTGGTGAACCTTCTCTGCACTCCCTCTATGGCAATAATGTCCTTCCTCAGATTTGGAGACCAAAACTGTATGCAATACTCCAGGTGTGGTCTCACCAAGACCCTGTACAACTGCAGTAGAACCTCCCTGCTCCTATACTCAAATCCTTTTGCTATGAAAGCTAACATACCATTCGCTTTCTTCACTGCCTGCTGCACCTGCATGCCCACTTTCAATGACTGGTGTACCATGACACCCAGGTCTCGCTGCATCTCCCCTTTTCCTAGTCGGCCACCATTTAGATAATAGTCTGCTTTCCTGTTTTTGCCACCAAAATGGATAACCTCACATTTATCCACATTATACTGCATCTGCCAAACATTTGCCCACTCACCCAGCCTATCCAAGTCACCTTGCAGTCTCCTAGCATCCTCCTCACAGCTAACACTGCCCCCCAGCTTAGTGTCATCCGCAAACTTGGAGATATTGCCTTCAATTCCCTCATCCAGATCATTAATATATATTGTAAATAACTGGGGTCCCAGCACTGAGCCTTGCGGTACCCCACTAGTCACTGCCTGCCATTGTGAAAAGGACCCGTTTATTCCTACTCTTTGCTTCCTGTTTGCCAACCAGTTCTCTATCCACATCAATACTGAACCCCCAATGCCGTGTGCTTTAAGTTTGTATACTAATCTCTTATGTGGGACCTTGTCGAAAGCCTTCTGGAAGTCCAGATACACCACATCCACTGGTTCTCCCCTATCCACGCTACTAGTTACATCCTCGAAAAATTCTATAAGATTCGTCAGACATGATTTACCTTTTGTAAATCCGTGCTGACTTTGTCCAATGATTTCACCACTTTCCAAATGTGCTGCTATCCCATCTTTAATAACTGACTCTAGCAGTTTCCCCACTACCGATGTTAGACTAACTGGTCTGTAATTCCCCATTTTCTCTCTCCCTCCCTTCTTAAAAAGTGGGGTTACGTTTGCTACCCGCCAATCCTCAGGAACTACTCCAGAATCTAAAGAGTTTTGAAAGATTATTACTAATGCATCCACTATTTCTGGAGCTACTTCCTTAACTACTCTGCGATGCAGCCTATCTGGCCCTGGGGATTTATCGGCCTTTAATCCATTCAATTTACCCAACACCACTTCCCGGCTAACCTGGATTTCACTCAATTCCTCCAACTCCTTTGACCCGCGGTCCCCTGCTATTTCCGGCAGATTATTTATGTCTTCCTTAGTGAAGACGGAACCAAAGTAGTTATTCAATTGGTCCGCCATATCCTTGTTCCCCATGATCAACTCACCTGTTTCTGACTGCAAGGGACCTACATTTGTTTTAACTAATCTCTTTCTTTTCACATATCTATAAAAACGTTTGCAGTCAGTTTTTATGTTCCCTGCCAGTTTTCTTTCATAATCTATTTTTCCTTTCCTAATTAAGCCCTTTGTCCTCCTTTGCTGGTCTCTGAATTTCTCCCAGTCCTCCGGTATGCTGCTTTTTCTGGCTAATTTGTACGCATCATCCTTCGCTTTGATACTATCCCTGATTTCCCTTGTTATCCACGGATGCACTACCTTCCCTGATTTATTCTTTTGCCAAACTGGGATGAACAATTTTTGTAGTTCATCCATGCAGTCTTTAAATGTCTTCCATTGCATATCCACCGTCAACCCTTTTAGAATTAATTGCCAGTCAATCTTGGCCAATTCACGTCTCATACCCTCAAAGTTACCTTCTTAAGTTCAGAACCATTGTTTCTGAATTAACAATGTCACTCTCCATCCTAATGAAGAACTCAACCATATTATGGTCACTCTTGCCCAAGGGGGCACGTACAACAAGACTGCTAACTAACCCTTCCTCATTACTCAATACCCAGTCTAAAATAGCCTGCTCTCTCGTTGGTTCCTCTACATGTTGATTTAGATAACTATCCAGCATACATTCCAAGAAATCCTCTTCCTCAGCACCCCTGCCAATTTGATTCACCCAATCTATATGTAGATTGAAGTCACCCATTATAACGGTTTTGCCTTTGTCGCACGTATTTCTAATTTCCTGTTTGATACCATCTCCAACTTCACTACTACTGTTAGGTGGCCTGTACACAACACCCACCAGCGTTTTCTGCCCCTTAGTGTTTCGCAGCTCTACCCATACCGATTCCACATCCTCCAAACTAATGTCCTTCCTTTCCATTGCGTTAATCTCCTCTCTAATCAGCAACGCTACCCCACCTCCTTTTCCTTTCTCTCTATCCCTCCTGAATATTGAATATCCCTGGATGTTCAGCTCCCAGCCTTGGTCACCCTGGAGCCATGTCTCCGTGATCCCAACTATATCATAGTCATTAATAGCTATCTGCACATTCAACTCATCCACCTTATTACGAATGCTCCTTGCATTGAGACACAAAACCTTCAGGCTTGTTTTTACAACACTCTTACCCCTTATACAATTATGTTGAAAAGTGGCCCTTCCTGATTTTTGCCCTGGTTTTGTCTGCCTGCCACTTTTACTTTTCACCTTGCTACCTATTGCTTCTACCCTCATTTTACACCCCTCTGTCTCTACGCTCACACATTTAAGAAACCCTTTCCCTTTAACTCCATCCTCCACTATCCCATTCGACACCCCACCCCCCTTATTCCGTGTAGCAGTGGCAAACCTGCCTGCCAGAATGCTGGTCCCACACCTGTTAAGATGCAATCCGTCCCTTTTGTACAGTTCCCCCTTACCGAAAACAGATCCCAGTGATCTAAGAATCTAAATCCCTGCCCCGTGCACCAGTTCCTCAGCCACACGTTCAGGTCCCGTATCTCCCTGCTCCTGCTCTCGCCAGCACGAGGAACTGGAAGCAAACCGGAGATAACAACCCTGGAGGTCCTGCTATTGTAGTCATATTGTTGAGAAAAAACTTGGTCAGAGTTGGAGATCTTAAAGGGAAAGGTGGAGAAGCAGAGGAGCTTAGAAGGAGACACAAAAGGCTGGGATTCCTAATTTGTACACTAATTCTCACCATTTTGCATCTGAGAGCATGGTAGGAGTCAAAGATTACAATTGAAATTATGGACAGTCAAAGATTGTAATGGAAATTGTGGAGAACCTAGGATCTAATGAGAGCAAGGAACTTAAAGTGAATTTGTATTAGTGAAAAGAATGAACAAGAAAATTGAATGGAACTAAAAGTAAACCAATTTGTCTGGATATGAAGGCCACATTATCAACGTGTCAGTCAGAAAGTAATTGTTTTAATGAGGTTGAACTGGAGGACGTTGTGGAGTTGGAACTAAAGCAAGGCTGGAAGATGTGTGAAATTATAGAGATTCATTTGGAATGTTAACACATTTAGGTGAATAGATATTTAGGGGTTATATTAAATCAAGGAAGTTTATTAGGAAATAATATATAGATAAGAGAACAGCACTTCATCTCTTTTGTGTATTTGTGATAGTGAGACAGAGCAGGGCAGATGCTTTTGGAGCAGTATTAAGTCCTTGGCTCCTTGAGCTTGCTCCGCTGCTCAATAAGATTCCATAAATATGGAACAAAAAACAAACTTTTGGAGGAACTCAGACTAAAGAAGGGTCCCCACCAGAAACATTGTCTGTCCATTTTCTTCCACAGATGCTGCCTGACTCACTGAGTTCCTCCAGAAGTTATTCTTTTTGTCTAGACCCCACCATCTGCAGTCTTCGGTGTATCCTGTGAATCTGTTCTGCTTGTATTCCCAGCACCATATTCATACATTTTACACCTGTGCTTACCACTAATCTGTTATCCAAAGACTCTGCTTCCATCACTCTTTGAAGAAAGATTCCATAAACATTATGATCTTTTAAAAGAGAAAACATATCACCTCATCTGTTGTAAATCTCTTTAGATTCTGGAGTAGTTCCTGAGGATTGGAGGGTAGCTAATGTAACCCCACTTTTTAAAAAGGGAGGGAGAGAGAAAACGGGGAATTACAGACCAGTTAGTCTAACATCGGTGGTGGGGAAAATTCTGGAGTCAGTTATTAAAGATGGGTTATTTACAATATATATTAATGATCTGGATGAGGGAATTGAATGCAACATCTCCAAGTTTGCGGATGACGCGAAGCTGGGGGGCAGTGTTAGCTGTGAGGAGGATGCTAGGAGGCTGCAAGGTGACTTGGATAGGTTGGGTGAGTGGGCAAATGCATGGCAGATGCAGTATAATGTGGATAAATGTGAGGTTATCCACTTTGGTGGCAAAAACAGGAAAGTAGACTATTATCTGAATGGTGGCCGATTAGGAAAAGGGGAGATGCAACGAGACCTGGGTGTCATGGTACACCAGTCATTGAAAGTAGGAATGCAGGTGCAGCAGGCAGTGAAGAAAGCAAATGGTATGTTAGCATTCATAGCAAAAGGATTTGAGTATAAGAGCAGGGAGGTTCTACTGCAGTTGTACAGGGTCTTGGTGAGACCACACCTGGAGTATTGCGTACAGTTTTGGTCTCCTAATCTGAGAAAAGACATTCTTGCCATAGAGGGAGTACAGAGAAGGTTCACCAGACGGATTCCTGGGATGGCAGGACTTTCATATGAAGAAAGACTGGATAGACTCGGCTTGTACACGCTGGAATTCAGAAGATTGAGGGGGGATCTTATAGAAACTTACAAAATTCTTAAGGGGTTGGACAGGCTAGATGCATGAAGATTATTCCCGATGTTGGGGAAGTCCAGAACTAGGGGTCCCAGTTTAAGGATAAGAGTCTTTTAGGACCGAGATGAGAAAATCATTTTTTACACATAGAGTGGTGAATCTGTGGAATTCTCTGCTACAGAAGGTAGTTGAGGCCAGTTCATTGGCTATATTTAAGAGGGAGTTAGATGTGGCATTTGTGGCTAAAGGGATCAGGGGGTATGGAGAGAAGGCAGGGATGGGATACCGAGTTGGATGACCAGCCATGATCATACCGAATGACGGTGCAGGCTCGAAGGGCCGAATGGCCTACTCCTGCACCTATTTTCTATGTTTCTATGTTTCTATGTAAATAGGCTCTCCCTTATTTTCAAGTAGTGAGAGTAATTCTAGATTCTCCACAAGAGGGAACATCCTCTCCACATTCACTTCTCAGGATCTTGTATGTTTCAATTAAGTCACCTTCCACTCTTCTCAACTAAACATGAAGGTGGTGATATATCCCACAGGAGATTATGGAAGCTAACTTGTCCAACCTTTCCTTATCAGGGTACCTGCTCATTACATGAATCAGTCCAGTAAACCTCTGAACGTTTTACAAATCACGTGTATTTTCCACAAAGCAGGAGACCTAAACTATAGACTGGATTAAAATAGGGGTCTCACCAATATTTTAAAATATAAGCTCTCCACTTTTGTGTTTGATTCCCTTTACAATAAATAATAGCATTGCTAGTTTTCATAATTACCTCTTGTGCCTGCACATTAGTATTTTACAACTCATGTATCATGTACTAGGACATGACTTTCAAATCCCTCGGAGTCCAAGAGTCTCAATATTTTTGTAATGAGCTATTTTTTTTACTTTTTCTTGCTGATTTGTCATTTTTACTTTTTCCCACATGGAATTCCATTTGCCTGATCTTTGCCCTGTTACTTAGCCTATCTACATTCTGCGGTAGGATATATCACGACCTTCATGTTGAGCTTGTATTTTCTGGCACTGCTACTTCAAGCAAACATTTTGTTGTTCTGTTGTCAGTACATATGACAATTAAACAATTTGAAGGATCTCGACACGAAAAGTCACCCATTCCATCCAGTGATGCTGCCTGTCCCACTGCGTTACTCCAGCATTTTGTGTCTTTCTTTGGTTTAAACCAGCATCTGCAGTTACTTCCTACACACCTGGCAATTAAACACTCTTGACTCTTAATGTGGCTTAACTTGCCAAATATTTCTGGAATTTGCAGGTTTTGTTGCAGAGTTCTACCCTTTGCAGCTTTTGTTAACTGCTAACTGTATAATTTACTTTCCTCTACCTTTGTGTTTGAGAGGAGTTTTGCTTCTTCACTGTCATGTTGGATGACAATGCTTCTATATCTGAAATGCTCTGCAGCTGCTTTAATAGGTTAGCTGAAAGCAGATAACATTGTCAGCAGAAATCCACCTTGTTATGATGTTACTGAGAAGTTAAATTTGACTGTGATGCTTTTGTGACTGCCGGAAGTACTATATATATGCTGTTCCTATAGAAATTCCTGGAGGATTGGATCCAAATGCAATTTTGTCCCCAGTTTCAATTAACATGTTTGGGGCAGTGACAAGGTAAACAAAGCTTGGAATGGTATTAAAGTTAATCATCATTTTTATCCACCCCATGATACGAAGAAAAGATAAAGCCTATTTCAACCAGAATTAGAATTTATCTATGTGACCAGCAATGCACATAGCAAACATCCAGCTAGCTTGGACTTAATAGATAATCAAAGACGTAAGCTGAGAGATTAGACATTTATATATTGTTTACGCAAGTCATTTCAGAAATTATTTATGATGCAATAATATTTTTCTGATAGACAATTTAAAAAACAAAGTTGCTTCTGTTGTGTTTCATTACTTTTAGAATTTGTTGACTTAATTGAGAATTATTTACAACTTGCAAAGATATACATTCTTGTGGTCAGTAACAAATTACCACAATAGGCATTGGCCTTGCGTTCTCAACATCTGTTTGGTTCCACTTCCCATCTTCTGGATAATGTGGTGCATCAGCAATTTAGACATGAGAAAATAATAAACTGACTGAGCAGCAGCTTGTTGTGATTATGCTCTGTCACAATCCCTGTGCAAATCCTACCAGCAGTGGTGGGAAAGTGGAAGGAAGTAGCCCCGGCAGTCTCAACTGTAACTCTAGTCTCAACAAGTCTCATTGTATCAGGGCAATCATGAGTATGAAAACATCCTTCAGATTGCCAGCAACTGTCCACCACATATAGTAAGTTCTGTGACTGCAAGAGTAGGTCTAACAGCATCTCTGGGAGAAAAGGAATATGGACCTTTCAGGTTGAGACCCTTCGTCAGACATCTCAACCTCTATCCATTCCTCTGCATGCCTCTGACTCCAATCCCCAACCTTTAGGTGTTTTCAGCATCCCCCTAACTTCCCCCTTTCCGATACAGAACGGTCTGTCCTTAACAGACGCCTTACCTTTGTTCCCCTCTGCCCCCACCTCAACAAGTTCCGGGTCCGCCTTTGTGCCTTCTTCAATGGAAAAGAGACCTTACCATCCACTGAGGGGTTATTCTCCCATCTCCACCCATCCCCCTCCTCTTGGACTCCCCTGGGTGGCCTTCTACCCTCTTTAGACCTTTTCAGAGGTGTCCAAAGAAGGGTCTTGACCTATTCACCTATTACTGTTCTCCAGAGATGCTGTTTGACCGCTGAGTTACTCCAGCATTTTGTGTCTGTATCTTTGGTGTAAATCAGCATCTGCATTTCCTTTCTACACAGAGTAGGTCTAAAGTTGGACATCTTGTGACATCCGCAATCGTTTCAACTTGAAATACTTTGTCTTTAGCTCAACTTGGATCCCTCTCTGTGCATTCTGCTTTTAGAGATTGGGAGGATCTGGAAATCAATCATTGATTTAGATAAAGTTCTCAACACACCCATCCAATTGTAAGAAGACAGGTAGCAAGATGACTTCTGTTTACGTAAATGAACATAAGCTGTGCACGCTCCAACCTTTTAACATCCTGCTATATATAACTCCAAGGCCAATTTGTTGGCTTTTGTTTCTGCCTCACTAATAACCTGTGTATAGAGAATTTCAGTGCAATGGTGATATAGTTAAGATACCTGGTTGACAAAAAAATGGATGTAACCAACTAGGTGTTGATTTGTGTTGATATCTTATCAAACTTCTTGTATCTTTGCAAGTATTATTGATTTTGATCCTATTCATTCTTATTTGTCAGAATACTATTCCCTCCAATCATCTCCAAGACACATTCATGGATAGGCTGCCATTTTCTCGAGTTGTTTGGATAACTGTAGCTTCAACAATATGCAAAGCTTGACATTATTTAAGACAGATTTACCTGTTTTGCACCACACTTAATATTTCCAATATTCACTCTATATACCAACATCTCACTGCGCCCACGATGTTTATCCTCTAGAAAGCACACTTTTGCTTTCTTTGACAACACTATCCATTCAGTGCGGAACGACTCCAGGACCTGAACATTTTATTGTTTACAATTCCTTGTTTAGTTCTGGCTACTTTTATTACACTGCTCCAAGCCTTTAACTCCTGCAGTGCCATGTCAGTTTCAGTGCCCTGACAAGTCCCATACAAGTCCCTTCTGAATGTTTAAATTCTGGCCTTGAAAATTTAACCCAACGTTAGATCTTTTCTATCTAACCCTTTCCCCCTTTTGTATTGATCCCAGCTTCTATTCCATGACATCCAGAATTCCTATGACTAGTTGGCCCTGCCTCTCAGCATTATGAGCACACATTGGGGCTAAACTATCACTATTTTGTTTTGTTTAAAATAACACCTACCATTTGCCCTGAGGAATTGGTTCAAGTAGCTATTTCCGGTCCACTTTTGCTAGGTACAATCTTATTAAAACCAGGCTTTCCACAGTTCAGTACCTTACTCTCGGGGTCACTTCATGTAGGCTTCTGTTTTTATTCTGTGTCTCCTTATTGAAGCCAACTCTTGTTTAAAGGTTGTGAGAAAAGCAGGTGTAGTCTCTATTATCAATAATGAACTTGTTTTCAAGCTAACGTATTTGCAGATGTAAATACCAAGGACTTTGAATTTGCACATGCATTTATACATTTGCAACATAGGTGAAATGTTCAGTTATATGATAATTAAATTGTGTATCATCTTGGTTATTGTACCCTGCATATTAACTTCAGCATGTTTGTAGTTCACCTTTGAGAACAATTGGCCTAATTTTTTTAAATGTGAAATTTAGTTTAATGTAACAATGACCAAAGATAAATTGATAAATATTACAAAATTAGCTCCAAGGTAGAAATCTCAAGCTAACCTTTATATATTCTATCAAAATATTTCTCCCTTTGGTCCTACCCCCTTTGGCCCACTGAGACAGCATCAACCAGCAATCACTCCATACGCTAGCACGATCCTCCACATTAGGGACAGTTCATAATTTTACCAAAGCCAATTAACCTACAAACCTGTATGTCTTTGGAGTGTTGGAGGAAAGCGTGTTGGAGGACTCATGCGGTCATAGCGAGAACGTACAAATTCTGTACAGACAGCACCCATAGTCAAGATCAAACCTGGGTCTCTGGCTCTGAAAGGCAGCAACTCTACCGCTGCACGACTGTGCCACCCTAAAGCCTCTTTCTGAAATGGCAGACTACTTTGAATTTCCTTTTGTGAGCAGTATCCTCCACAACTATGAGAAAAAGATTAGGGACAATAGTTAGTCAGCTGTACTTGATTAACTGTGTATATTTTGTTGCATTCTTCTAAGTTACTGGAAACAAAACTGTTAACGATTTAAAAAGATGGGAAATGAGAAAATAACTTGCAAATCATCCTTAAAATAAATGTTGCCGAGGGTCATCTGGATAAAATTAAGCATGAGCATGGGAGGCAACAGCTAGTTGTTTATATTTAGGAATTAGTTTTAATTGTGAAAGTCAATCTGGGTAAGAAAGTTTGTGTATGTTTAGAAACAGCAGAAACCCCAGAGTCCTGCAGAGATATTGCTTGTGCAGTCGTCACATAACCCTCCAAAATTAATCCATCGCCTGCATCCTCTCCAGATTAACAATGCCAGTCTTAAAGCTTTGATCATGTTCAATCAACTCCAATGGAGAGGCCATAACATTTGGACGCCCGACAGATCCCATGACCCACTTTCTATGTGACAGGGAAAACTTTAAAAGATTGTTCTCCAAGTCTCAAAAGGAAAGAATATATTGTCCTCATCAACACAGGGAAATCCTCTCCTACTCCTCTCAGTCTGACATAGTATCCTGACCTGAAACATTCATCTTTCCCTCCACAGATGCTGCCTGGTCAGTCAAGTTTCTCCAGCACTTTGTGATTTGCTGAAGATTCCACCATTTGCCGTTGCTTGCAACTGCATCTTATTGCTTCACTGTGACATCTCCTTAAAGTATGCCGACTTTGAACTTCTCCCCTCTCAGAGCAGAGTTCTGTGAAACCCTCCCAGTGCTCGCCCTCGGTGCTTCTTGCTAATCGCCTACCAGGCTTCTCTTTCGCCTCCACTTCCCTTTTCTAGCTTTTTCTCCCACCCCCCACATTCCTATCAATCTGAAGAATTGTCTGAACCTGTTACCTGTCCATTCCCTCCACAGGGGTTCAGGCAGCTGCTAAGTTCCTCCAGTACTTTGGATTTTGCTTAAGATTCCAGCATCTGCAATTTCTCGTGCCTCTAATCCCTAGCTTGTGTTTGCTCAACGTGAAGGAGAATCATCTGAGAAAACACTCAGAACATTGAATCACTTTGTTGTGGAAGCTAAATGAATACAGTGAAAGGAACACACCTTCACTTGTATCTGCCAGACTGCCATGTTAAGTGTAGGAAGGAACTGCAGATGCTAATTTATACTGAAGATAGATATAAAATGCTGGAGTAACTCAACAGGTCAGGCAGCATCTCCGGAGAAAAGGAATAGGTGACATTTCAGATCAGAGCCCTTCTTCGGACCCGTGCCCTGTTAAGTGCCTATTGTTCCTCCTAGGCTCAATAAGGCACTGGTCAGACCGCATTTGGAGCATTGTGAGCAATTTTGGGCATCATATCTGAGGAAGGATGTGCTGGAGAGGGTTCAGTGGAGGTTTACAACAATGATCCCAGGAATGAGTGGGTTAACATATGATGAGCGTTTGATGGCACAGGGCCTGTACACACTGGAGTTTAGAGGGATGAGGGGAAAACTTATTGAAACGTACCGAATAGTGAAAGGGTTGGATAGAGTGGATGTGGAGAGGATGTTTCCACTGGTGGGAGAGTCTAGGACTAGAGGTCATAGCCTCAGAATTAAAGGACATTCGTTTAGGAAGGAGATGAGGAGGAATTTCTTTAGTCAGAGGGTGGTGAAGCTGTGGAATAAATTGCCACAGAAGGCTATGGAGGCCAAGTCAACGGATATTTTTAAGGCAGGGATAGATAAGGCCATAAGGAATATGAGTAGAGTTAGGTCATTCGGCCTATCAATATGCCATTCAATCATGTCTGATCTATCTCTCCTAACCCCATTCTCCTGCCTTCGCCCCATAACCTCTAAGACCTGTACTAATCAAGAATCTATCTTTCGCTGCCTTAAAAATATTCACTGACTTGTCCTCTACAGCCTTCTGTGGCAAAGAATTCCACAGATTCATCACCCTTTGACTAAAGAAATTTCTCCTCATCTTCTTCCTCAAAGAACGTCCTTTAATTCTGAGGCTATGACCACTAGTCCTAGACTCTCCCACTGGTGGAAACATCCTCTCCACAGATAGATTCTTGATTAGATCATGATCATAAGAGATAGTAGAATTAGGCCATTGGGCCCATCATTCGATCATGGCCGATCTATCTCTCCCTCCTTACCCCATCCTCCTGCCCTCTCCTCGTAAACTTTGACACCCATACTAATCAAGAATCTATCTATCACTGCCTTAAATATATTAGGAGAAATGTATTGAAAAATGATTTGACACGTTATAGTTCAAATAGTCTCTGAACAGCCTGGTACTGGGTTTGACCAAACAAAAAATGAACATGTTGACTGTCAGATAACTGACTACATAACACGTCCCCAGGGAAGCCGTGCGCGCAGCGGGAGTGTCCCGGGGAGCCGCGCGGGCCCGATCTATCTGCCGAACAAATGCGGCGCCACTGACCAGAACGACGACCCAAGACCGGAAAGCGCCCCGATGGACCCAACTCGCCTCACAGGTCTCACAAGGCTGGGCGGCGAGGCCTATCTTGGCTGAAGGAGCCTCATCGGTGGCGACAGCGGGAGACTCGGCGATAGCGGCGAGCGCCGGCGGCAACAGGAGCCTCGGCAGCAACGTGAGTCTCGGCAGCAACGGGAGCCTCGGCAGCAACGTGAGTCTCGGCGGCAACGGGAGCCTCGGCAGCAACGTGAGTCTCGGCGGCAACAGGAGCCTCGGTGGCGCTGGGGCCTCGCGGTCGATGAGCATGAGGGGGAAGACAATGGGGATCCAATGTTGGCGGACCACCATGAGGGATGGTGGGAGAACAAAGGGGAACCCGGTGTGGGGGGAGGCACTCTAGTTTAGAATCCTCTGCCCGGGGGGTAAGTCTGTGTTTGTTTGTTCATTTGTTCCGGTGAAGGCGCTGTGCACACGGAGCCAGGCAACAGTCGCTTGTCTTTTTCTTTTTGTTTTCATTTTTAATTTAAAAAAAATTTGTGTAGCTGGTGTGTTGTGACTGTCGGCAGAATAATGCTTTATCGTATCCTACATCGATGACAGATATGTACATAAGGTATTTTGCTCAAGGACCAACAATATAAGATACCACCAAAGTTACAAAGATCTGTGGGTTTTTTTTAAAAGGTACATGTTGTGACTTAAATGACACTAAGCTGGGGTTCTGAAAATCTGTGGGAGGACTAATTTCCATTGTTGGAATTTGCTGGAAAGAATGAGTTTTAAGAAAAATGGTTCCAGTTTTAATATGACAACATCAGCATATTTCAGCTTTGCCAAGCTGGAGATGAACCAAATATAAAATATCCTTGGTATAAAAAAATGTGCATATGGTCATTTGCCTAGGATAGGCCGCAGAATTACTTCTACCAGTTGTACTGTAAAAGTGGCGCTCTGTGAGTATCGCCCACTGGAAATGCTGTTGTTTGTATAAATGATTTGGTGAAATTCTAAATGGTCTGATTATTAAGTTCAAAAGATGATTGAAATTTGGTGGTGTTTAGCATAATGAGTAAACTTTTGAAAGGATATAGCAGAATATAAATTAGTTGCAAATTTGGGTGGGGACATTGCACTTGCAGTTTAAGTGTGAGGTGATGCATTTTTGGAGGTCGAATGCAAGAGGAAAGTTTACAGGAAATGGCAGGATCCTAAGCAGCATAGATGTACAGAGGGCAGGTCTACAGCTCCCGTTAGGGTGTTAAAGAAGATGTACAGCATTGGCTTGTCCTCATCATTTGGGGCGTTGACTATAAGAATGTTGCAGCTCCATAAAACTTTGTTGCGGCTACTTTTGGATTCCAGTGTGTCGGAAGCACATCGAGAGCCAAGTAGTCAGGAGAGCAACTTTTCCTTCAATGTCAACAAAATGAAAGGTATGGTCATTGAATTCACAAAACATGGTGGACAACAAACTCTAGTCTGTATCAATGGTTCTGAAGTGGAGAAGGTTGAGAGCCTGAGGTTTCTAGGTGTAAATATGGCCAACAATTTGTCCTGGACCAACCATATTGACGCTACAGCTAAGAAAGCACGCCAATGTCTCTACTTGCTCAGAAGGCAAATCAAAATTGGCATGCCTCTAATGTCTCTCTTACCATATTCTACAGACTCATATTTTCTATGGCAACTATTATGGCCAAGCCTGGAAAAGAAAGAGATGTGAACATAGCCCAGTCCATCAAACACAATAGTAACTGCCCAAAACTAATTTAAACTACCCATTTGTCTAAATTGGAGGTAGAATCACTGATATAGGTGCTAAGTTAAATCATAATTTTATATAGCACACTTCTCAATCCAAGTTGGTCCCAATTATCCGTGTTTGGCCCATATTGCTCTAAACCTCTCATATCTATGTACCTGTGCAAATGTCTTTTAAGTGTTGTTATTTTCCCTACCTGAACTACTTCCTCTGGCAACTCTTTGCATACACCCTGAATGTAAATGTTGCCCCTTATGGGCCTGTCCCACTTAGGCGACTTTTTAGGCGACTGCAGGAGACTTGGCAGTCGCCACATGTTTGCGGGTGGTTGCCAGGGGGTGGTCGTGAGCAGTTCCCGCATTCTGGGAACTAGTCGCGGCCTCATTATGGGCGGCGCAAATATTTCAACATGTTGAAAAATTAGCCGCGACTGGAATGAAGCCGCCGTGGAGAGTAACGAGAATTCTCGTGCCGCAGATGGGTCGCCAGCAGGTCCTAGTGGGTTGCCAGGGGGTCGAAGGTTCTCATAGTAGGTATGTTGCAAAGCCTACCTGAAGTGTCGTTGAAAATCTGTCGCTGCAAGTGTGCGCGATTTTGGCGCCGTTGAGAGGGGGCGGATTTAAAACGCGATTTTCTCTAAGCTGTTCCAATCGAAAATGTTCAGCCTAGTTAATTATTAACGAAAAATCGCTGGAAGACCCCGTCGCAAAAGCTATTATTAGGTTTAAAGGCCTTGAATAATAGTTATAGTAGTTTAAAAATCAATCTCTAAACCCGCGACCGCCAGCAACCGCAGGGTCTCATAAAGCAAATATCAGAAGTTAGGTTGTATATTTTTACATTCAAAAGGGCTTCTAAAGATCCCTTTATACAAAGTTTAATATTGCGAGTAGCTCAATTTGGGCCCATTATATCCCGCAGTATTTTTCTCGGCATTTGGGGGTACAAATCTACCGCAATGTGAACGTTCTAAGCCAGCGCGTTCCACAGGGACCCACTGGAAAGCTGATTTAAATGGGCATTTATTTACAACAATTAAACACTAAATTCCTTCCATTTGGCCTATAAATTAATGTAAATGAGATTTAAAAATCATGTTTTATTGTGAATTATTTGTGAATATTATTTGGACATTTAGGCTATTTAAAAATGTTAATCATTTATTAAGAAATGGATAGATGTTTAGATCTAGTAATTGAAGTCTGAAATTAGCTACAATTAGGTAACTAACTAATTATATGCTTTAATTTCAGGTCATCCAAGTAAGATTATTTTATATTTGTTTCAGAATGCTTCAATCTATGATAACTGAAAATTTCATTCAGTTCTCTTAATTTTTAAGAAAGTTATGGGCTTTTGACTGTTCACGATCACAGCTTTTTTGTTATGTCCATAGAAAATCAATAGGGAACAAGATGCTCATTTCCCAGTATGAAAATGGCCATAACGCTTTAAATACTTGAGATATGAAAGTGAATTAGGTGTCAAATTAAACTTATTTTTATGCTTTATCTGATGGGATAAATTACAGACTTGATTTTTAAAATCTCAAAATTTTGTAACATTGCTACTCATAGGTTCTTGTAGGTTGTAGCCAGTGCTGAACGGTGAATTTCATTGGCTCATTGGGGAAAAAAAGTCGTAAGCAGTAGTTTTCAGAACCAAGGATAACTGTTTATGTTAAATGTCCGCCGAACTTCACAGCCGTGTATCTCTGGCTTCTTAAAAGTTGTCTGGCTTCTTAAAAGTTGTCTCCACTACTTCTCCCCACCACTCACCCCCCCTCTTTGAAAGGACTTACCGTACACTGTGCTTTAGCCATCTTAATTACAGCGCCAACCTTCCTGTTCATTGCGGTGTGTGTCTGTATCACCTTGGCTTTGCACAGTGTGAATTTCAGACAGTGCTTCCCCACGCTTGCCCCGTCCCCGACTGCGATGTGTCCGCCAGTCTCCGTTCCAATTTTCCCTTTTTTCAGGCTTGACAGTCGCCGGCAGTCGCCTAAGTGTGGCAGGCCCGTTAGATTCCTATCTTTCCCCTCTCACCACTTACTGTAGTTTTGATTTACCTATCCTGGGGGGGGAGGGGTGGGAGTGTGACTTCACCCTATCAATGACCCTCATGAATTGATACAGCTTCATAAGACACTCCTAGGTCTCCAACACCCAATCTTTCCCAATAGCTCAAAACCGAGAGTCCTGGCTACATCCTTGTAAATCGTCTCTCTCCATTTTATTTTTTCCAGATTTATGGCATCTTACCTATAGCAGGATGACCAAAATTGAACAGTACTTTAAGTGCAGCCTCACCAATGTGGTGAACAACTATAATCTAATGTCCTAATTTAGATATTCATTTCCCACACTGATGAAGGCCAGGCTGCCAAAGAGCCTTGATGCTACGTTCAGGGAAATCATGGTGCAAGCTTTTGGGGAATAGCTGTTTGCTGTATAGGATGAGGAGGCAAAAGTGTGGGTATATCCAGAGCTATCCGTGACTTTAAGAATGTGTTGGGGAGCAGAATAAAATAAATTTAGATGAAGAAATACAAATTAATTTGCGGGGAGAAAAACATCTTAAAAGAGCAATATAAAAAAAAAAGATGCTGAAAGACTTGGGATGTAGACATGTACAGGCAAAATATTTTGTTTGCTACAAGCACTTTGTCAAATGTTCTTGTTATTGATCCATGAATTTTTGACAGTGCATATATAACAAGCCCAATCTTGAGAAATTACTCCAAAACGTAAAATATCTTTGAACATCCCGGATCACAGGATGAAAACCTTTAACTCACTGATTCAATGACATCCCTCAGAGCAACCGCATGAATCCCATTAGCCTACTTATTTCCCTGTAACCTATTCCTGCATTCATGCACGGTGATTTCTCCCATGCCTCCTACCACCATCCCACGAGGGTCAGTTTACAATAGCCGATCAACCAACCATCACAACTAAAGTGTGAGGTGTGGATGAAATTGACGGTGCATGAGGGGAAACGACGTGATGGACTAGGCTGCATCCATGACGTATGCAGTTTCCTGTGGTCTTGGGTAGAGCAGGATCACAGGAATATTCAACATATCCAACGTATCTGTAATTCCCATGCAACCATGGAAGACACAATGTTTGCCTTTTTATCTTGTCCATCCAGAGACACAAACACTCCTTCTAAGTAAAAGAGTAATTCACTTCAACTCGGTTATTGTCTAATATATTACATTTAGTAGTAATGTTGCGGTCATGCCTACATTGGAGAAACCTGATGCAGGTTTGTTGGCCGCTTTACAGGACATAATAACACAGTGAGTTGCTGCTTTATAGCGCCAGAGACCCAAGTTTGACCCTGACTAGGGGTGCTGTCTGTACAGAGTTCATACATTCTCCCTGTCATCATGTGGGTTTTCCTTCGCTGCTCCGGTTTCCTCCCCCACTCCAAAGACGTAGGGGTTTGTAGTTTAATTTGCTTTGGTAAAAACAGTAAATTGTACCTAGCGTATAGGATTGTGCTAGTGTATGGGGTGATCGCTGGTCGGCGCGGACGTGGTGAGCAGAAGGGCCTGTTTCCCAATGAAGAATCAGTTGCAGTTCACAGTGTTTGGGAGCAACATGGGGAAAGGCATTCTGATATTCCTTGGAATGGCTGATTGGAGAATGTCACATTGATGCAACAGGATATGACCTTTAATCATAGGCTTCAACGTTGAAAAAATAATGTCAAATGTCTACAGCAGCTGTAATGGTTCATGTGAGTTTTAATGTCATGCATGTTTGTGTATGTGTGAGTGCACACACTCCTATGTCTACTTTGCAGGTTTCATCCTTTCTGCAACAGCTTACATGTTGCTAAGAGCATTTGTTACTTGTGTAGGAATGAACTGCAGATGCTGGTTCACACTGAAGATAGACACAAAATGCTGGAGTAACTCAGAGGGTCAGGCAGCATCTCTGGAGGTGACGCTTCGAGTGTGAAGAAGGGTCTCGACCCAAAATGTCACCTATTTCTTTTCTCCAGAAATGCTGCCGGACCCACTGGGTAACTCCAGTATTTTGTTACTCTATCTGCATTTGTTTCTTCTCTATCTCCAGTTGGTACAGCCTAAAATTAACGGAAAAGTACCATTTACACCTGAACACTATTGGTATTCACTTGGTTGACATTATTGATGCACCTCTACACTTTATAAAAATCACACTGTGCAACACAGTATGTATAGTCGGTTATTTAATTTGCTACATCCACCATCTAATGAATGTTTATGTGAGGCGTGGAGGAAAATGTAGCTTGTCTGGTAAATGGCTTTAGAAGATAAGTGTGTGCAGAGATGGTTTTGCTTTTGAAGATAAGACAGATATTCAAGCTGATGGTTTTATTCGAGCAGCAAACTTCATGTGGCTAATAATCTGCAACCCTTGCACATGATCTGAGTGAGACAGCTGCTGGTTGTGTCAGGGCCTGGACTGGAGACGTATGCAGGTCTCTACCCACACTGTTCAGTGGGTTCCTACTTACCTTGTTTATCCAGAAGCTTTGCAGATCTTTAAGAAACTAACTGCGTGAGACCACTGAAGTGTTGAGACCACTGAAGTGTTGAGTTCAGAGAAGTATAAAAAAACACATTTTTTCTAAGAGTTTTCTTCACTGGAGATTCTGCCCATTTCATTTGGAATAGTAAATGTTGGGTGCTATGATATCATTTTATATACAATATATTTCTCACTATATAGTTTAGTTTATTATTGTCATGTGTACGAGGTACAGTGAAACGCTTGTGTTTGTGTTCTATCCTGTCAAAGAAAAGACAATACATGATTACAATCAAGCTGTCCACTGTGCTCAGATAAAGGGTTCAACATTTAGTGCAAGATAAAGTCTGCTAAAGTCTGATTAAAGATAGTTCAAAGGTCACAAATAAGGTGGTCAGGGCTACAGCCTAGTTGATGAGAGGACTGTTCAGTTGCCTGATATAAGCTGTGAAGAAATTGTCCCTGAAACTGGAGGTATGCATTTTCAAACTACTGCACCTCTTGCCTGCTGGAAGAGGGGAGAAGAGTGAGTGACCAGAGTGAGACTGGTTCTTGATTGTGCTGGTGGTCTTGCAGAAGCAGTGTGAAGTATAGAGGGAGGAAGATTAGTTTGCATGAAAGTCTGGGTTGCGTTCACAACTCTGCAATTTCTTGCTTGGATGGAGCAGTTTCCAAACCATTCTGTAATACACCCTGATAAAATGCTTTCTATGGCTCAACTGTAGAAGTTGGTGAGGATCGTTGGGGGCATACCAAACTTCCTAAGCCTTCCAATAAAGTAGAGGCGTTGGTGGCTGCCATTTGAGCCGTTGACTGTAAAATGTCACACCGAGCATTTGCATCAGTCCTATTCCTCCTCCTACCCATCGGGTCCCTTTTAGATTCTCCTATCACTCAGCAACACCAGGAAAATGTAGTGTTTGGGATGTGGGAAGAAATCAGAGCAGTTAGGGCAACCCTCTGATCACAGCGTGAATATATACCACGCGGACAGGACTGAACCTGGATTATTGGAGCAGAACCATTAGCTGCTATGCCATTGTGCCTCTGTCCCTATATTAGGGAGCAATACAGTCAGTGATTGCCACCCAATTCAGTTTGGGCAGGCACTCATTGTCTGTGTCAAGATTAAATGAAATCTCTGATCCTATATTTCCCCATTGGGCACAATTGCAAAGGTCATTATCAGCACATTCTGGCACTTCAACGACAAGATTATTATTATTTTTTTTTTGGTGACCAGGTTGTTCCAATTGCTAGATGTGGATGCAGATAGTCACAGAGTGATACAGTGTCGAAACAGACCCTTTGGCCCATCATTCCCCCATCGATCAAAATGTTCCATCTACACTAGTCCCCCTTGCCTGTGTTTGGCCCATATATCTCTAAACCTTTCTTTTCATGTATCTGTCCAAATGTTCATCAAAACATGACGAACGGGCAGGAGGAGGAATACCGGAACTTGACCAGTGCCTTTTGTGCCTGGAGTGAAGAGAACTGTCTCATCCTGAACACAACTAAGACTAAAGAGATGGTGGTTAACTTTGGCAGGTCCAAGTTCCCCCTTCAGCCGGTCAACACTGCAGGGGCTGACATTGAAGTGGTGCAGACATATAAATACCTTGGAGTGCACCTTGATAACAAACTGGACTGGTCTGTCAACTCTGACTCCCTCTACAAAAAAGGCCAGAGCAGACTCTTTTTCCTCAGAAGGCTCAAATCCTTCAATGTGTGTAATGATATGCTGCACATGTTTTACAACACTGTGGTTGCAAGTGTTATTTTCTACGCTGTTGTCTGCTGGGGCAACAGCATTAGTGCAAAAAACAACAAGAAGCTGGTCAAACGAGCTAGCTCAGTGCTGGAGGGGAGAGTAGACTCTGGGATGGATGTGCTTGAGAGGCGTATGAGGCACAAGGTGCAGGCCACCCTGAAAAACCCCAGGCATCCCCTCCATGTAATTCTGGAGAGTCAAAAGAGCACTCGGAACAACAACCGGCTCCTCTCCCTGCCCTGTAGAACGGAGCGGTTCAGGAGATCCTTCACCCCTGCAGCCATTAGATTTTATAATTCGGACCGCTAGGCTGTAGGGGGATGCATTTTGCAATTTTAAATTGTTAATTATTGGTCTTTTTAAGTATTTATTGCTCTCAGGTAGTGTCCACATTGTATTCTATGTATTTTCTGTCTGCGTTCGTTTTGAATCTGTGGGTTTGTTGGTTGGGGGTTCTGGACATCTGAATTTCCATGAGGGGATCAATAAAGTATTTATTATTAATTACTACCTGCCTCAACAACCTCTTTCACCAGCTCGTTCCATACACCCGCACCTTAATCCTATGTCCTCTGGTTCTTGATTCCCCAACTCTGGGCAAGAGACTGTCTTTTCCCGATCTATACCTCTCATAATTTTGTACACCTCTATAAGATCACCACTTATCCTCCTAATTGATTTATAATTAATATGCTTTTTTCCACTTTGTCTGTATCGAGCTAAACACTCCTTCTGGTGTTATTGCTATGCATATTAGTGTGCGTGTGTTGCAAAACCAGAGGTTGCCAAGCAGGTTGATTGCTGCCAACAACAACAAAAAAAATCGTAATGTTGACTTGCTATGCAATGATTATGGGGAAAAAAATGTTATTGTGCTACAAAACAAGAGCAATTCATAACATTTGTGCATGTGCTGAACCTGTTCTGTCTAACACTGTGATATGAACCAATTTGACAAGTCAGGTGTCAAGTATGTTGAAGGACTACTGCTAAAATTGTGGAAGGCAAGCCAAAAAATGGGAATGAATTTCTCAACATGCTTGAGGCATTCTTATCACAATTCAAATAGGTTTTCTGTGTTGCCCAGAACCATGATTGAATTCTACTTTCAAACTTGGGACAGGAATAACTTTCAGATCTGGCAACAGGTAGAGAGTTATTTGTCATAATTGTATGCCTGCTCTTTGATCTGACATCTAAAAGGTAGCTAGATTGTCAGTGGGAGTCACAGTTTGTGTAACCTGGAAATCCACTGAGAGCCCAAGGAAAACATTTCTGGCAATGTAAAAATAGATTGGTGTGATGAGGTGAGCAGAAAGCCAAAAGCAATACAATCCCAGTTGCTTGTTCTATAACCAGCCCCAGTTCCTTTCTGGTAGCAAGTCTTGATCAGCCCTGTAGGTAGAGCATAGCACCAGAGAATGCCATTTAGCCTGCAATGTCCATACCGAGTATGGTGCCTCTCCAAAAGTCTCTTAAATGCAACTGTCGTATCTGCCTCAACCACTACTTCTGGCAGCATGTTCCATACTATATAGTCTTTATTAGCCCAGTTTTTGCCAGCCGGAATGAAAAACTCAGTGGTAAAGTTATTTTTACAGTAAGTTGGCAGACTAATTTACAGGTACACTGCACTTTTAGGTCACAGGGCCAATGATACATCTTTTGTTTCCAATCTATAGTTTTCCCTCTATGTTTACAAAGCAGACAACAAAAATAAATAGAAAAGATGCATACATATATGTGACATCAAAGGTTTTATGCTTTAATAAGGTACTGGTGTCAAAAATACATTACCTCATTAGATTAAAATTTCCCATACAGAAAAGATATTAAGTGGCAAGCCATACAGATATTAAATACTTGTAATAATAATCTATAGCTGTTAATATTAGAACTGAAACACTGGCATGCTAATTTTGAGCCAAAATATCTAATTGATGCTTTACTTCAAATTCATTGCACCCTTTGATTCTTGAGGAATTAGTCTAGTAAGTATTTCTTAATGGAAACATTGAAAACACGTGACACTTGAAGGGTGTCCAACAAAGTTATAGCAACTTTATCATTTGAAGAATTTAATCATTGAGGTCAAACCTTCAGGATATTTAACTGGGCACACATCCTATCGGAAAGACGTGTCAGGGTAAAATGTTACTCGCTGCAGAATGAATGTCCTTATAAAGGGAAACTTGTGCTCAAGGAATAAACAAGACACATTTGGGGTCTTTTGTTTTACTTTGAAAGTGCAAATTGACCTTTCCTCCTTTCTGAATCACTTTGGAAATCTTTTACAAATCTTTTCAGTACAGCTAATAAAAGCATAAAGGTTTGACCTTAATTTAGTAGGGTCCCATAAAGATTCACAACATTTCAGCAGGATAAAAAAACTGTTATATTTGACCAAAGAAAAATACAACTAAATACATTTTAAATCTTTTACATAGTATGCTTTGATGTATTCCCTTACTGTGCATTACTCATCTAAAATATTCCAGATTTTTAATAAACATTAATACTAAATTGTTGGCTTCCTGCCTTCTTTTCAAGACACCCCCAGGATATCACTGACCAAAATACCATTGAATGCAAAACCAACACTAAAAAATAAAATTGGTTATGTGAGGATACATGTAGAAATTCATTCTGTTTCTGCTACTGAAAGTACCAGTACAAGATTAACACCAAAGATCTATAAATCTTTATAAGCTTAATATTTAGTAAATAAGTCACCAAAAAGACAAAGCTTATTGAAGCTAAAGTGTGCAACTGAGCAAAATGTCCACATACAGCAAATCTGCTACCAAAATAGCTTTTTAGCAGTTAGTATTTTAGTTTTCTGATCATTTGTAGGAAAAACAGTGGAACATTTTAATTGTCTTTTCAAAAAAAGATTAAGTGCATTCTTTCAACACAAGAAAATAGCTGCTTTTTAATTGAAAGCATAAGTTGAGAATTATGCAGGTGGGGGAATGCTGTTCCCACAGTGAAATTCCCACGGTGCAAAGCCAAGGTGATACAGACATACACCGCGATGAACAGGAAGGTTGGCGCTGTAATTAAGACGGTTAAAGCACAGTGTACGGTAAGTCCTTTAAAAGAGGGGGGAGAGGGAGTGGAGACAACTTTTAAGAAGCCAGAGATACACGGCTGTGAAGCTCGGTGGACATTAACATTACCGGTCGCTTATCCTTGGTTCTGAAAAGTACTACTTACTTTTTTTTTCCCCCAATGAGCCAATGAAATTCACCGGTCAGCACTGGCTACAACCTACAAGAACCTCCGACCTCCTGGCGACCCACCTACGGCACCAGAATTCTCTCTACTCTCCATGGCGGCTTCATTCTAGTCGCCACTAATTTTTCAACATGTTGAAAAATTCGCACCGACCATAATGAGACTGTGAATAGTTCCCAGAATGCGGGAACTACTCACGACCATGAAGGCGACTCCCCGGTGACCATGTGTGACCATAAAAAGTCGCCTGTGGGACAGGCCCATTAGGAAAGATCATCATAATGCTACCAGAAAATTGATGAGAACCTTTTCCTCAAAAAGACCTGTTTACTGAAAGGAGAAACAGTTGGTTCAAGAAACAAGAGGATGTAATGGCAAGAATAAGCGTATATATTAAGCTGAGAAAATTTATTACATAAAATCGTGAACGTTGAACAAGCGAGTGATTTTTAAAACTATATCAATAATGGACTACTTGCAAAAAAAACTTTAATAAACTGAAGCTGTTTTCACAATTCAGGGTAGCAATAATGGCACAACCATTTAATTTGCTTGGTCGAGCGCTCTAAGCAGTTCACGTCCGTGCAAAAGTGTTGAGCTCCCCATCATAGGTGCATTTACTTCACAGTCATACCTTGTCAGCTCTGGCAAGGAATAAGCCAGAAACGAGGAACCCAAAAGGCGGGAAGCCATTCCTGCAGACAGACAAATATTTGCATTATTATTTCTGAAAAGGTTACATTAAAACATTAACCAGTCAATCATTACAGTCGGTGTAACATTCATTATGCAGAATACTGTCTACAGTATCCATGTAGATTCTATGAAAATGCAAGTTTATAGTGTTACATACAAGAAAACTTTTTCTCAGGCTGACAGAATAGCTAAAGGTGTGCAGTTGTAGTTATGGTGATTTGTTGTTTTAACACCTCAGTTAATGAAAATGCCTGGATTTCAGCCAAAAATTCCAAAGCGGTTGTCAGTATTCAGCTTCCCTTTACAGGCTACGCCGTTTTCCATTCTGATCCAACATAATCAACAATGTCAGAAGTGCTGGTGAAAAACGTCAGGCATTTAGGAATTAGCCCCAATGTAAAATATCTGAACATGTACATTTGGTTGTTGGAGGTCTAGGTAAGACTGTAAATGGTTCACCATTTGAACTACAGCTTTTTATTTCCCTCTGACCTTGTCATCTAAACAGTTAATGTTTTTAAAATTTTTCAGATAATTAATTTTAAATTGTTTTAAGTATTTAATTGTTTTTGATATTTTAGCTTTCGCATTATTACATATGAATGCTTGAATCTTAGGGATCTGTAAATGCTAGAAATTGTGACTTTACCCCTACCTCACCTATCCCAATATATAGATAGATAGATAGATAGATAGATAGATAGATAGATAGATAGATAGATATATATAGGACATTAGACTTGAGATACAACGCCCTTTAGCCCACTGATATCACACCGACCAGCGATCACCCAGTTCATTAACACTATCCTACACACGAGGGACAATTTAACAATTTTACCAAAGCCAATTAACCTACAAACGTTCACGTCTTTGGAAAGAGGGAGGAAACTGGAGCACCCAGGGAAAACCCATGCAATCACAGGGAGAACGTCCAAACTCCGTAGAGACAACACCCATAGTCAGGATCGGACCCAGGTCACTAGCACTGTAAGGTAACAACTCTACCGCTGCCCCACTGCGCTGCCCCTGAACTCTATCATGCAATTTAGTACTCTACTATGTTGGTGACATCACAATTGCTGGCATCCCTGACATTACTGTTCAGTAATGACTGCGGTCAATAAAGGAAAGGTCGATGCAATAGAGACAGCTAGATTTTAGAGAGCAATTTCCCCCCCGATGAGGGTTGTCATTTTACTCTGAAATCTGAGCCTACAGGTAGAATTAAAGCACAAACTATAATATTGGACTTACAAGGTAATTCGAATGAGGTCTGCAGAAAAAAATGTGAAGATTTGTCTGAATTATATTTGAAAAACTCAAAAGTAGTTGAGCAAAATATTCATGGCAACACCCAAGAAACTAAACTGAGTGGGAGATCTTATTGAAACTTACCGGATAATGAAAGTTCTAGATAGAGTGGACTTGGAAAGGATGTTTCCAGTAATGGGAGAGTCTAGGAACAGAGGGCACAGCCTCAGAATAAAAGGATGTACCTTTAGAATGGAGATGAGGAGGAAATGTTTAGCCAAAGGGTAGTGAATTTGTGGAATTCATTGCCACAAATAGATGTGGAGGCCACTGGATATTTTTAAAGCGATGATTGGTTCTTGATTAGTAAGTGTGTCAAACGTTACGGGGGGAAGGCAGGAGAATGGGGTTGAGAGGGAAAAATAGATCGGCCATGATTGAACGTCAGGGTAGACTCAATGGGCCAAATGGACTAATTTTACTCCTGTGTCATAGGAAATGATTGTGTCGAAAACAGATTCTTACCTGTAAGCGAACCTGAACTCAAAGATTTTTTCTCCATTAAAGGAAGACTATTTTCAGATTTAATGCTTTTCATTCTTTTCCATAACATTTGTGCACAAGCATTACTCCTTGGTAGATCTTCATATGGAGAGTCCTTAAAAGGAAACAAGATGTCAGTCCATGCCATTGGTACGCGATGCTAAAATATAACAAGTCTACGTGAAATGTACAGATATTTTACATGCTGCCCTAAATGTACTGCACTGCCGTTAGCTATGGTCAAGATTAACAGGTAGCTCTGTATTTTGTGTTGTAGGTGAAGCAAGACTTATCTTTGATAAACTATGACAGTGACTTTCAAAATGCCTGATTCAGTAGCCAGAGAGTTGGAATCACAGGGTGAAGCAGGATATTGTTGCATAAATCATTGACAACATTTTTTACAATTGGTTGCACCAGTAGTCTCAGAGTTCAAAGGTAATAAGAATAAGTCCCAATGCAGACGCTGGAGGACAAAAATCAAGAATGACATTGCATATTTTGCTGAGAGTATGCTGCGCTGCTAGAAGTGCTATCTTTCAGCTGATTTGTTAAATTGAGGTTTAATCAATTCTTTCAATGGATGGAAAAATGCAGTGACATTTTCCCTGTACTCTTTGGACACTTTTGAAAACGTGTACCAACTGCATTAAATTGCCCAAAGTCAAGTTCACATTGACAGAAGATAGACACAAAAATCTGGAGTAACTCAGTGGGTCAGACAGCATCTCTGGAGAAAAGTGAATAGTTTTCAGAATAGTTTTGGGTCTCGACCCGAAACGGCACCCATTCCTTTTCTCCAGAGATGCTGTCTGACCCGCTGAATTACTCCAGCTTTTTGTGTCTATCTTCGGTTTAAACCAGCATCACCAGTTCGTTCTTTCTTTCAAGTTGATAGAAATGAATATGTTACACCTATTGAGGCAAACCTCCCGCAACCAGCTCACATTGAATAATATTGCTCATTGTGGACTCCTAGATTAGAAATCATCCTGTAAATGTCACCTTCAAGTTGCTGTGCATGTTGAGCTACGTTTCATTATTTAATGAGCATACCCGTAAGTAGTGCTATTTTGACAGACCACAATAATTTCCTATTTTAATTCAATGCAGATTTTATTTGCCAGACTTTAGAGATACAGTGTGAAAACTGGTCTTTCGGCACTCCAAGTCCAAGCCGACCCGTGATCACCCTTACACTAGGACTATCCTACACACTAGGGGCATTTACAATTTACAGAGGCCAATTAACCTCAAACCCACATGTCTTTGGATTGTGGGAGGGAACCGGTGCATCTGGAGAAATCCCACAGGGAGAATCCCACGGGAGGAATGTGTAAACTCCATGCAGACAGCATCTGTAGTCAGGAACCTGGGTGTTTGGCGCTGTAAAGCAGCAACTCTACTTCTGCACCACTGTGCCGCCCCTACTGAAGTTTTCTACCTGACGATGGATAACTCCAAATTAGTCATTTTCAGCCATATCCAAGACACTGTCACAGCATGTTAGTCAGGCTGGCTCAAACCATAACTTCTGAAATTTTATGCGCCCTGCCCACAACATGTAAATGTATCAGACAAATATTTCACTTTCAGCCACTTTATATTGTTTTTGGAACTTAGCTGAAATTGTTAAATTGGATTTGTGCTGAACTAAATCAGGTTATGTTTTCAAAATATCTATAAATAAATACATTTTAATTTTCTTCTTTAGAACAAAGCATTCAATTTGTTTATGAGCTTATTCTTTAAGTTAAATTAACAGACTAATAATACAATCATTAATGAATAAGAACTCTGGTGTCCAGTTAAGAGCTTGGAGAACAAATCAATAATCTCATTATGCTTCATCAAAGCTTCATACAGAGTTGATGTGGACAAGCTTTTCCCTTTGAGAATAGGGAAGATTCAAACAAGAGGACATGACTTCAGAATTAAGTGACAGAAGTTTAGGGGTAACATGAGGGGGAACTTCTTTACTCAGAGAGTGGTAGCGGTGTGGAATGAGCTTCCAGTGGAAGTGGTGGAGGCAGGTTCGTTGGTATCATTTAAAAATAAATTGGATAGGCATATGGATGAGAAGGGAATGGAGGGTTATGGTATGAGTGCAGGCAGGTGGGACTAAGGGAAAATAATTGTTCGGCACGGATTTGTAGGGCTGAGATGGCCTGTTTCCGTGCTGTAATTGTTATATGGTTATATGGTTATACCAGTAGGTTGTACACATTGATCATTGATCACATCTTCAACCAATTTAGGAAAGACCAATAGTTGATTATTTAAAAGTAAACTTACTGCTGGGTGTTGGAATCCAAAATCCAGATGCAGTTTCCGTTTTAAATTGTTTCTGAAATTCAATTCAGTGTTGGTGTCTTTCCCATGTCGTCCAAAGCTGTGCTGGGATCTAAGAGAAAAGAAGTGGTGTTGTTTGAAACAATTCACTTTTACCCACTTCCTCTTAAGCGGGGACCAAAATTACTCTCCCTAAATTACAAGAAATCGGTTCACACCAAAATGGTAATCTCTTTAACGCCTGGTTATCTGCTCACTTGAAAAATGATGATGGCTAACTTCATTCCCCAATGATTCTGTTTAGATTGTAAGTTTGTGGGCACTAATCAGTATGCTCTACTTTGTCAAAGGTTAAATGAAAAGAAAAATACTTTACATTCAGCCTTCCCGAATTTCTTCTGCATATTTTTAACAGGAAGAATTAGCTAGCTTTCTGGAAATAGAATCATGGTTGATTTCCTTCACTACTCTGTGCACTGCAGCACTCCTATCGCTTGTGCAGTGACCACCAATATGTCTAACATCTGACTTTGCCAGGTGGTACAGTTCAATCATTTATTGGCTTAACTTCTGAAAGTTCTCTTTGCATTGTTCACCAAGGAGTTTGCTTTCAGATCACGCTCTCCCGACCCCCACCCCATCTTGTCACAAACCCATCAATGCAATTTTAATTTATGGGGCTCTCTAATTAGTTGAATCAACGGATGGAAACAAAGAACTGCAAATGGTGGTTTACAAAAAAAGACACAAAGTGCTGGAGTAACTCACCGGGGCAGGTAGCATCTCTAGAGAACACGTAAAGGGTGATGTTTTGGGTTGGGATTCTTCAGACTGATTTTGGGGTGGGTCGGGGAGGGGGGGTGGGAGCAAGACAAAGCCTGGCAAGTGATAGGTGGGTACAGGTGAGGGTTGACAGGCTGATGAAAAGACAACTTTATGGAATGAAGGGATGAAAAGACAAGATAATGATTGAAGAGTTGCAAATTGTTAAGCCAGAGGAAGGAATGTAGGTGGAGGTTGGGGTGGCGGGGGCGGGGGCATGGAGAAGAGAGGAGGGGGAGAAAAAGGGTGGGGTGGAGGGAGGTGGTTTTGGCTACTTACCTAAAATTGGAAATGTCAATAACTAACAAACCCTCTTCCGGTCTTAGCTCAATCCCATTACGGAACTATTTGACTTCATCCCATAAAGAAAGCTAAACTACGATGCATCATACTGTGCAAGGTTTACCCTTCATACTTAAGTTTTGTACATTGTGCTTCACTGATAGTGTACTACAGAACAGAGCTATATATTTGGGATTGTTTTATATAATTTCATTTTTTAATTGTAACAATCAATTATGAAAAAAGGGTCCTGATCCTAAACATCATCTTTCCATGTTCTCCAGGGATGCTGATTGACCCATTCAGTGACTCAAGCATTTTGTCTCTTTTCGTAAACCAGCATCTACAGTTCCTTGTTTCTACAGTTATTTTATACATTGTTTTCATTCACCAGGTTAAAACAGTTGAAAGGAATCTTGATTGTTGGAACATATTGAGTTTATGACATTGAGCTTTATACAGCTAAACACAAGTAAAACTTGAGAAAGTAGTGGAAAAGTAATTTATAAATAAAACCCAGGAGAAGGGAGTGGAAGCAATTGTATTTTGGAATTCAAGCCAAACTTTAAAGTCTACAGTTTGTGAATCGATACTAAAATACCAAAAAGTGGCATTAATCAGACAATGGCCTTGAAATTATGTAATGAATATCAGCTTATAATTGTTGAGAACAATGCACTTCAGTTCATGGGCAGAGTCATACTGATGGATAAAGGCCAATACCAGAGCAAGCCACGAGCTATCAGTTGTTTGCGTCTCATGTTTCGGACTTCTGCAAGTACATATACAAATGTGGAACGCTGAGATAAGCTGGTCAGCTGGCGGAACGTGTGAATGTCCACTTCACAACTTGACTTGCAAGTAAGACCAGTGGTGGGGCATTGATGTGCTGAGGAGGGGTCTGTAGGCACTTTGCATCTGGGTTGCCACCTTTATCAGGGTGGGGGAGGACAATTGACATGAATAGTGGCCTCACCATTAGAATGAAATTTATCAACCCCATGGGGGAAAAAAAGACCAAAATAACCTAAAAACATATATTTTTAAATTAATTTATATCTATTTAAAAAGTTTTTGTCTTGGTAAATGGCATTTAATCTACGAAGGACTTTTGCACCTGGCCAGTTATTACTTGGAATGAGTAAAATAAGTAGCACAGGAGCAATTAAGAGGAGGCAGGACAATGAGACAGTGTCTGCTAAGAGATGCTCCACATCCAGAAAGCACGAGTACATGAGAGCAGTGGGCAGCATTGACAATAGAAACATAGAAACATAGAAAATAGGTGCAGGAGTAGGCCATTCAGCCCTTCGAGCCTGCACCGCCATTCAATATGATCATGGCTGATCATCCAACTCAGTATCCCGTACCTGCCTTCTCTCCATACCCCCTGATCCCTCTAGCCACAAGGGCCACATCTAACTCCCTCTTAAATATAGCCAATGAACAGGCCTCAACTACCTTCTGTGGCAGAGTTCCAGAGATTCACCACTCTCTGCGTGAAAAATGTTTTTCTCATCTCGGTTCTAAAGGATTTCCCCTCTATCCTTAAGCTGTGACCCCTTGTCCTGGACTTCCCCAACATCGGGAACAATCTTCCTGCATCTAGCCTGTCCAATCCCTTAAGAATTTTGTAAGTTTCTATAAGATCCCCCCTCAATCTCCTAAATTCTAGCGAGTACAATCCGAGTCTATCCAGTCTTTCTTCATATGAAAGTCCTGACATCACAGGAATCAGTCTGGTGAACCTTCTCTGCACTCCCTCTATGGCAATAATGTCCTTCCTCAGATTTGGAGACCAAATGTAGCATAGACAACGTTGGTCCAGACTCGATTGGTCCCTTTTGAATTGCACACTCTTGTCTTTTCATCAACCATTATTTGCTTCTATAATTGTGCTGGCCTCACGCAACATGTCCATTCACTTTTTCAATATCTTATCTTTAAAGGGGTTTGGATTTTGAGGTAGAGAAGCATTGGAAATGAGTAATTTCAATAAATGATCTAAATTCTCTGCTTGTGTACAGACTGTTTTCTTACACCACAAAATTTCCACTGGATATATTTTCAAAGCATAGTTATAAACCAAGCTGAAAAAGATTATTTATATGAAACTCTTCCATTTTTTTCTGTTTTATGATCTCTATTAAAGAATTGTTGAACTACTCCCTAAAAAGGGCAGGAGTCAGAAGCCACTCAGTCCACTAAGTTGATGCTAGTTCTCTGCAAGAACTGGCGAATCAGTACCATCTCTTATTCTACCCCTGTAAGCATGCAGGTTTATTTCCTTCAAGTGATCAAATTTCCCTTTGAAATCGCTAATGACCAAATAACACATTAAGAAGGTGGGGAAGACAATGTCTATTCTACTGTTAGTCAAGAACATGGCTAATTTTCTACCTCAACTACAATTTCCTTAATATCCCAAAATCCATCAATCATATTTTCAACTGAACTGACAGGGCCTTCAGGATAGAGATTTCTAAAAGTTAAGCAATATCCAAATGAGAAATTCTCTTCATCCCAGTTCTAAGTAAACCAACCCTCATTCCAAAATTGTGACCCCAGGTTCTAGACTCTCCTCATGTGCAAACCCATCAAGCCAGGAACCAGTCTGGTGAATCTTTGTTGTACTCTCTCTGCAACAAGTTATACCCTGGTATTTAAACTACAAGGTTTAAGGAAAGGAGACCAAAACTGTACACAATATTCCAGGTGCAGTTTCTCAAAGGTCTTAATTGTATTTGAAAATTGTACTGAGAGTGCTTTACTCTAGATTTAATGAGGCCACCTTTCTAATTGCTTTTTATGCCTGCATGTTTGATTTCCATGACTCATCTACAAGGATACCCAATCAGATTGCCACTATTTGTAAAATACTATTTGCATTTTGCAGAAAAATGGATACCCTCACAGCAGATAACACCATATCATTTTCCATGAACTTGCTAACTCTACGTTCTAAAATCCAAGGCATAAATCAAAATGCTATTGCCTAAATGCGATTATTGGGGAAACATTACCATCTGAAAATAACTACCATTTGCCATGAATTTATATTGGTGGACATTGATCCTCCTATTCTGAGTCACAATTTCTAAACCAAGCTTTTATTTATTACATTGTCATTGCTTTCTTAAAATCTGTATAGACAACATCCACTGCATTTCCTTCATTACCTTCTTCTATAACTTCATCAGCAAATTTAATTAAGTTAGTTAAATACAGTGTACCATTTTAAAAATCATGCTGGCTCTCCTTAATTAGCTTAAACATCACCAAATGCCATTTTTATTGTTTCTGAATAAAATCTACCAGTGATGTGGAATAGATTGGCCTGTAGTTATTCACATTAACTAATATTTACTGGCCAGAGACTGGATGGACCATGGGAAATGGTATCTCATGAATCTGATTGTTTTTTTCGAAAGAGATCACCAAGAGGATTGAGGAGGACAGGGCAATGGGTGTTGTCCATGTGGAGTTTAACAAGGCTTCTGACAAGGTCCCATGGTAAGCTAGTCTGGAAGTATGGAATACATGGGATTCTAAACCGCGAGGGCATTGGCTTAATGTGAGAGAGGAAAGATTTTGGAGAGACTTCAAGGGTCACATTTTCCACTCGGAGAGTAGATGGTAAGTGGTATGAGATGTTGGTCCTATGTCTTTATAACCATGAATGTCCACATCCATTCTCTTGAATTGGGTGTCACATTTACCAACTTCCAAACCAGTGTCGCTTTCCCCTCTCAGGAAGGTTTGAAGATTATGGCAAACTTTCTGCTATCTACACTCTCAGCCTCCCTTAAAAACCTGGGATACAAGCCATATTGACCAGGTGACCCATACGGTACACTCTATGCAAAGCCCATCTTTCCAGTATATCCTATTATCAATTATTCACCTAGGCTTCTTCTGACATTTTGTCAGCACCTTTTCCTTAGTAAATACTAATATATAACTATAATTATTCTACCCTTGCTCTCCACTTCTATAGACATACCTTCTTCTGTGTCTGCCAATTTCCCTTTGCCATAATTTCTCTTAATATAACCATATATCAATTACAGCACGGAAACAGGCCATCTCGGCCCTACAAGTCCGTGCCGAACATCTTTTTTCCCTTAGTCCCACCTGCCTGCACTCATACCATAACCCTCCATTCCCTTCTCATCCATATGCCTATCCAATTTACTTTTAAATGATACCAATAAACCTGCCTCTACCACTTCCACTGGAAGCTCATTCCACATCGCTACCACTCTCTGAGTAAAGAAGTTCCCACCTCATGTTACCCCTGAACTTCTGTCCCTTAATTCTGAAGTCATGTCCTCTTGTTTGAATCTTCCCTATTCTCAAAGGGAAAAGCTGATCCACATCAACTCTGTCTATCTCTCTCATCATTTTAAAGACCTCTATCAAGTCCCCCCCCTTAACCTTCTGCACTCCAGAGAATAAAGACCTAACTTATTCAACCTTTCTCTCAAATGGGAGATTGAGCACAGTTGGGACATCCTGTCATAGATCTACGAGATTTTAGCGAGACTGCACCTGGCACATTCTAGTCGCTATACCAATAGGAATTATGTAGTTATGCTTGAGGAAGTGCAATAAAGATTCACAAGGGTATTGCCTAGACTGGAGGGCTTGAGCTTATAAGGAGCGACTTGATTAGTTACAGCTAATTTATTTCCTGGTTCGAATGAGGCCGAGGGGCAACGTTACAATTGTCTTTTCCCCCCAGTGTTGGGAAGTCTAAAACTTGAGGACATCAGGTGAGAAGGGGAAGATTTAAAGGGGATCTGAGGGGCAAGCATTTCCACACAAAGAGTGGTAGGTATATGGAGAAAGCTGCAAGAGAAAGTGGTAGAGATAAATACAATCACAAAGTTTAAAAGACCCTTGGACTGGTTCTTGGAAAGGAAAGGTTTTAGAGAGATATTGGCCAAATGCAGGCAAATGAGATTAGGTCAGGAAAGGCACCATTGGATACTTCAGGCAAAATGGTCTGTTTCAGTGCTATGAAACTCATGGACACTATAACTACCTATGTACTATTTATATGCATGTAAAATAATTTTGGGTTCTCTTTAATATTAACTGCCGTTTCCTTGTACTCTATTGAAAATCTTTTCCTCTTCACCTTCACTGTCAATATATTCTGTTTAGCATGGTTCTCACTTGAAGAATTCAGCACACATACATACTATGCATTTTTTTTCCCTCATTGTATTTGCGAGCTCCCTCATCCAATAAACTTTGGCTTTGATTCTCCTGCCTTTCCTCTAATGTGAGAATGGACTTAGAAGATGAATATCTTAGGTCACAGTTGAAGCAAGTCTAGAAATCAATCTATATCATTGCAGCCTGTCAACCTTTGATTCTGTTTTCTCATAGCTAGATCCCTTCTTAACTTCTAAAATATCGAAATAAATTGTAGCAATAGGTTTTCATAAGTTGTCTTTTTACCTTTCTTTATAGAGTGAAGCATGTACTGGCTGGCAAGGTGCGATACCAGGTGGGATACCAGGTGGGATACCAGGCAACAATCCAGTTCTCTGATCCATCAACTTCCACTTTCTAGCCATACAGACAAAAGCTGGATCTGGTGGCCACTGAAGATTTGGTTTGCCACCCACTGAGGACACTGTCGTACTTAAAGGTGATTGGTACGGTGGCAGAATACCATTTCTGGTGTTGTATGCCAGTGGTGAAGTTTGGATGTGGTCATTCTTTTTCACCAATGGCATTTGTGAGCAGTACTTGTCCAGTGGCATCTGTCTATGTGAGGTCACAAAATTTGGAGCAATTGACTGGAGCAGTCCATTCACATTGACTGAATAATCTTGAGTCCGTGATGGGTGTTCAGGTGTGGCTTGCTCATCACAGCATATTGGACTTAGCTGGAAGTCTTCCCCATCCATAGGAATGTACGGAGCCAGTGTTTCAAGGTCCAGATCACTCAATTCTGCCTGGAACCACAAACCACATATAATGATGAAAGGTTCAAGGAATAGTATGGAATATTTGACTGCTTAGCTTTGCCCAATTTGCTGTGCACATGCCATTCCACACAAGCATAAACCTTCCGTGGTTATCAAGTTGTGAACTTTTCAAGGAAGCAGTATTAAATTATCCAGTATTTCTTATCCAGTATATGACTTTACTGTCAATGCCCGATGTGCTCAACTGATTATAAAAACATCTAAATATTACTGTGTGGTGTGGTAATGGTAGCTCACCTATTTTGTTTTTTCCCCCTCTCTTTTGAATAACTTGACTTGAGAGGTGACTACACTGGTTGTACCCCCATATTATTTTCAGAATTTTTAATTGTTTAATGTTGACAAACCGTTCTTAAAAAAAATACTTTTAGTATTGTTTTTCTATTGAAGGCCTGAGACAAAATGTTTACTGTTCTTTGCTCTTTTCCTGAGTCATACAAGTCTGCAGTGTAGATGGAACATCTATGGAATGGATATATAGTATGATAAGACAAAATTAAGATAGTTCAAAAAGATAATAGATCCAAAAAAAAGGTTTGCCTGACATTCTGGTCCACTTTTAAAAAAAAATGATCTTAATTTTAAAGCTTTTCATTTCAAAGAATGCGATCTTAATCCATATCCTTCAAAAATGAGGACATAATCAAATAATGAATTGCTATTAATGCATTTATCATGTGCAGTAATTAGAAAACAACTTCTGTGGTAATGGGACACCACAATGTTTGACCATTTCTGGCACTAAAACATGGAAATAAAAGTGGGAGCGAGGCACTCCAACCAAATTTTAACTGGCAAGGTGATACCGTTTTGACACAAGTTATAGGAGACAAAATGTAAGTGATCTGCCAGTATGGAATAAGAGGCATCACACTTCTTGTACATACCACTCCCACCCACCTTACCATGTTGGCTTCTAATGTCATTAAGTCCCTGATCCAATCAGCTCAATGCCAAGCCATCCGAAGATGCCCTCTTACACTGATTTTCCCCATCCACCTTCATTCTATCTCTGGGCACAATCCTCTTTTCTGCAGCCCAATCCTTGGAAGAGGAGGCAGGAGAGAAAATGCCATTATCTCGCTGTCCATCCCCCCCCTTGCCCCCTCTCTCCCCCCTTCCACCTATAAGCCTCCATCTGGCTTTACATTTAATTCCTCTCATCATCCCTAGACTTGCCTACCCATTGCCAATCACCCCCCTTCACCTGTATCCACTGATCACTTGCCAGACCCCCACTTCTTTTTCGGCTTTCCCCCCCAATTACAATCAGTCTGTTGGAGCCTACCCAAAGCCGCGGCTATTCATGTTCTCTAGAGATGCTATCTGACCCACCTAGTTGCTCCAGCACAGTTTTTTTTTTGGTAACCAGCATCTACAGTTCCTTGCGTCTCGAGAAAACACCATTGCTCAGGTTTACTTGTGCAAGCCTCCTCCAATCTAGCCTTCATACCTGAATGTTTCACAAAACTGCTGCAGGCTCAGAACATAATGATTGCTATGCTGTATTATTTTGTGTGTGTGTGTGTGTATTCTATATTCATATCATGTTTTCCATTATTTTGCATGCAGATCTGAATGTGGTTACAGTTCGTTAACTTCCTTTGTTGCACAATTGAACGTTATCACCAATTAAATCTGAGCACAATTTAGTATCTATTTAATGTCTTTGAATAAGATATATTAATCCTTTGTCTCCAAGTAACTTCTGAACAACAAGTTGTTTTCATGTTTATTTCATGTTAATTTAATGAACTGACCTGAGTGTTGCATTGATTTTTTGCTTCAGTGTCCATAGCAAAAAGTTTCTCAATCACTTCGATCTTGAGGTCATTGTCCAGGGAACTGTAGTACTCTCCAGGACTACTTGGCTATAATTGCCAAATAAAGAAACATTATCAAACATGTTATCCTGATGGATATCTGATTCATCCCATGACTATAGCACATAAATGAATGGTATTAAGCTTTGTTTACAATGCTCTTGCAAGTCTAATTCTAAGTTATTGTTGTGTGCAGTGAATTAAAGTATTGTTTGTTTTTGAACAGTTGAAATGTATACGTAAGCAAAATAATAAGGGTTGAATGGTGCAATTCTAACTAAAAGTCTGCTGTGGAACTTGTTATAAAACCCAGCAAAGTTTAATCTCATTATCAGTAAAGTCTGGTAGGCTAGAAAATAATAGTACAACTTAAAATCCTTTTAAATATATGGTTTTAAGTTGTGTAACTACAGACACTAAAGAATACTCTGCGAGTGTGCTGCCTGGTGTAACTAACTAATAATATTTTGCAGTGTTAGATAAAACTCTATCTTTATTTTATTTTGCATAATCTCTATATATTGTTTGAACACAATTAGAATATTTTTATGTACACTAGTTGGCAGACAATGATTTCCCCAAGGATAAATTATATTTTAATGAATGGTCATAAAATCATAGGAATGCGTTTAAATATTATTGATGGACTAGAATCTTCACCAGTTAGGCAGACTTATAAAATTACCTGGATGATGAATGTAAAAAACTTGCATTTCATGGAAAGGTTTTGTGAAATTGGGAGGCTCATTGTACAGTGCGGTACTATCATGCTTCGATTTGCTGGTGCAATTGCAATTCGTGGCAATTCCAGTTAATGATGATTGACCAGGATATCAGTTGTGGTTAATTCAACATTTGTCCAAGCAATAGCAGCTGGATCATAAATAGATGGCAAGCAAGCAAACATACCATAGGCAGCATGGGAAGCGGAAAGAAAAGATATTCTAGGTGACTATCTGGCTACATACGAGTCAAGTGTCAAAAGCTGGATATTTTAAGTATATTATGTCATTTTAGGGGTAGCAACAATATTATTGTGGTTTGCATTCTTTCACACAGCATCTAACATTATCACTTGCAAAGATTACGCATTTCTTTCAATATTGACATAAGATCTGGAGAGCTTTGTTCTCCTGAAACTTTCATTATATTAAACAACAAAATGCACTGTTGATATTTCTAATTTAGAGAAGCATGACATTTCAAAGAGAAAAGTGAAGGATATTAAACACACTTGGGAGGATTTATTTAAGGAGATATGTTCTTTAAAAGAGCGTTTGAAATTGTGATTTGTTGAGAATTGATATTGAAGAGAAGTGTTGAAATTGGGAGGGAAGAGTAGATGTGCCGTATGCCACAGGGACGTGGGAGGGCATTTGGAACGGAACAGTTGGGGAAAGATGATGAAGGTAATTAGAGATGAAGGCTAGGGCATAAGTTCAATCCTTTGGGGACATGAACCAGAAAAGATGGTTGATAAGCAAATTGGATTTAATGTCAGACATGATGCAAATAACAGAGTTTCGGACGATTTCAGTTTATTGAAGGTGGAGATCAAATGTGTATTATACAATATCTGGACGTATTAGTGATCTGTGAGATGCTTTTGTGGGAGATGCAGGTCAGGTAGAAGTGGAATCAAACCTTGCCATCTTACTTGATTCTACTATAGGGGAAATCTTGATGCTCTTAACTCTGATCACAAAGGAAAGTGAGAGTGGAAGAGAGAATAAAGTGCATTACATAATTACATACGTTTTTCTATCAATGCAAACTACAATTGCTATTCAGAAATCAGAGTTTGTTATTTTGCCTGGTTACTTACTGAAGAGCATGAGGTGCTGCTGCAGGTATGTGGAGTGGAACTGCCAGACAGAACCTGGGGCACTGTGAAGGCATGTAGATCCAGAGACGATTGCTTGTTTGGTTCAGAAGGACATGTTACATTTGATTTGGTGACTTCCATAGGCCACTGCTTGCTTGGTGGCATAATAGCTTTATCGTAAAGAGGGGCTTCCTCATATTGTTGGTTTCCTAGTGAGGACAGTAAAGGAGGACATTTGTATTGAAATTATTGATGCATACTTTGATAGTTATGCAATATTATGCATGAATGTAAACTATTCTGTCAACTTAAAAGGGTACGAATAAATTAACAACTAAGTTTGGTGTCTAAATAAGTTATTTCTACTGCATACAAGGATATGGATATTGGTTTAGAGTCATAGAGTGATACAGTGTGGAAACAGGACCTTCGGCACAACTTGCCCACACCGGCCAACATGTCCCAGCTACACTTGTTCCATCTGTCCCATTGATATTGAACATATCAATGCAATTATGCTTTTTGCTCAATACTCTATGCTGGACATTGTTTCTTTCTCCGTCAGTGCAGCATTTCCAAAGTGCGCTCAAGGCTACCGCCATTGATTGTCAAAAAGAATGCAAGGGCCCTAATGTTACTTTCTCTGTTTGCATTTGCCACATCTTATTGTATTACTCTACTGAGGAAATTATATACCAACTTATCCTGATTAATTATCTTCATAGCGATTCAATCACCCCAAACTACATTTTCCTGAAGTGTAAATCACAGTATAATTGTCCTAAATTGTAACAATTTACAATGGTCATTGCTTTGTTACCGAAGTCAAGTAAAATAACAGCATCTCCAGGTGTAGGAGCAAGTTGTGCCAGTTCTTCAGGTTCTTCCTTCAGTTTACTGAACAGCAGATGGCCATCATCTGATATTGGGGTGCCATTGATATGTCTGCCATTCATATTTCTCACACTCTGGCATGGCTTGAACAGAGACTCTGTCTGGTCCATGGAGAATACCACATTGGTCTCCTCAATTTCACTGTAAATGCAAAATATTTCATATCAGATATTTTGATTATGCCCCAGAATGAAAGAAAAGCAACTCGTATTTGATTTAACGTCTTCTCACATCGCGACAATAACATTTTTGTGTTTCACTGCAACCAATCTAGCACAAATTTTATTTAGTTGAATAATGCTCCGTTTTTAATTGGTCCTGAAATAAATGTTGACAATACCATGAGTTCTGCTTGTTTTGATTTGCCCTCTGGGATCTTTATGATTTTCTCTTGGCACAAAGGAAAGCTGTGTTTTATCTTTTCATCCTTCCAATAGTCAGTTCTACACATATCCAACATAGTGCTCAACTCAGAAGAACTGCCAGATCGCCACCAATTGAGCTAAGTTTAACGGTCACTGCAGTAAGCTAGTTCTACACATAATCTATCTATCTATATTTTACTAAAAGTCTCGTCTTGTTTGGATATCTGTCTGCTTGCGTGCGAGCGAGCGATCAGGGAACTAAGCAATAGCGCAAAAATGTTTGCAGAACCTTACTCACCTTTTTCCCGTCATCGTTCTTACAAGTTTACTTCAGATTTAATGTTATATTTCACAAGTTATTTATATTTAAAGTTTAAAAAAAGCCAACTTTGAAAATAATAACTGGCTTTGAGAGGAAGACTCTTCCAGCAGCTTCCAATGATGATGTCACAATGGCATCTCAGGCACATGCTGCAGTGAACGTTCCAAAAATGACATCATAACGTGATCTCTGCTGCCAATATACACGAGCTATGAGAGTGTTTTTACATTGTTGTAAGGAGAGGGACGTAGTGGGGGAGATTTAAAAGAGTTAAAATGACATTTAAAAGTTGAATTTCTTCAAATCTGCACTGGCAGTTAGGCAGTTATGACATCACAATGCCCTACCATCTACAATGCATCTATCCTAGAACAGAGTCCTTCACGGCAAATGTCCTTCAGGGATAGAATCTGCCAGCCTAACCCAGCACATCAAAGTTTAATGATTAGATTTGGGTAACAGAAGATGGCCTTGTCAGGGGCACCTACATCATATTAAATCTTAGTGCAATTGCATTTAAAAAAAGTTTTAAATGACCTGCATAGTTGGGGGCTATGGGTGAGTGATGGAATATTGCATTGGGGGAAACGGTTGCATTGGGGACCAGGCATCCAATGACAGGGACCCAACGGATGAGTGGTGAAATGTTACGTTGGGGGACCAGGCCTCCCGTGAGGGCTATGAGTGAGCGATGGATTATTGCATTGGGAGAACGGGTTACGTTGGGGCACCAGATGATTAGTGGAAATGGGTTCCGTTGGGGGAACGAGTGAGTGGTGAATGATTGTGTTGGTGTTAGTGCAATTGCATTAAAAAAAATTTAGATTCACTTGGTCTAGTTATTTATAAAATGTTCCAGCAATTAATGGTGAACATGACATTTGGTGGTCTTCATATTTTGAAGCAAATGCAATATTTTTATGAATTATCAGTCTTGTAATTTGAGTTTTATGGTCATCTTAATTTCTGTGATTTCATTTTTAGAGAAATGAATATTGTAAACACCTCAAATTTAGTTTATTCAAATGTTACAATATGTTGGCTAAAAGGGTAATGGAAGAATGTATGTAATTGAAATACGATCCAAATCCCTGTGGTTCTTGTACAAATTGGATTAAATAGTTGATCATTTTGATTGCATTGAATTGACTTTTGCTCTATTCCAACTAATATTTGCTGATTAATATCCCATTTTTTACTATTTAAAAAAAAAACTATTCTAACTGTTGTATCCTTATCACTTTGTAGCCAAGTAAGGAACCATGAGTTGAGAGTAACTGATATAATTTACTTTCTGTTTTAGAAAGGACTGACTGGTAGACTGTTGTATAGTCTCTTAATTTAATTGAGTATTGCTGTAAAAGTTAGAAGCTCATTTTTAATTGGGATTGGTGAAATACTTCATTGTAAAACATCCAAACAGACTTATTTATCATCTTAACAATTTTCCCAGGCCTCAACATGTTTAAAATTGGCAGGAATTTCATTGTACCTGTACCTCAACATATTGTGCAGGTACTCAAAATAAACTCAACATGACTTAATTAAATACCCTGATTTAACATGCATATAAATTTACTACTCCCTCTTTAAAACACATACTTGAGTATATCAGATGACATTTTTGTTTCTACTTAAGCACTAAATCAAATTGGTTCACCAGTATTCTTCACACCAATTTTAAACAAAGTTTTTACCAAAGTACAGAGAGTCACTTTCAAATAATAGCATGTTCAAAATCTAATAAATGTACATACTACCTAATACACGAGCTATTATTAATTTCAACGTATTAAAGGAAGAGAAATATTTTAATTATATGCATCCTCCACTAGGAGCTATTCGGTATTTTTAAAAATGTTTTATACCACCAAAACAGCAAATAGGCCCATGACTACCTTCTCAGGAAATTAAGACTCAGCAGTGGATGAGTCTTCACCCGTGCACAGAGAACAATAGAAAGCTCAGATACTAAAATAAGATCATTTAATCACAGGATTTCTGTCTTGAATTTCCTGGCTCTGAAATTAATTGTGTAATAAAGAGGACATACCTCAAAACATAGTTGATGCAGACAATGCACTGTGGCTGAGAGTTACGGCTGTTGTAGATGACTGTCCCTTGGGTCTCAACCCACACATATCCACCTCGTTTAGCGAGCATCCTGTACTGGCCAGTAACTGATTGACCTTTCGTGCATACTTTTAAAATAAAAATACAAAAAAGGAAAGACTTTCAGATATTTAATTTCAATGATTATCAAGAAGTATTCTATCAACAAACTATTTCACTGTATATTGAAATTTGTTTTTGGTAATGTAACATTAGGCAGAAAAGGTATCATGACATGTATACTATTTTTGTGCTTTGAATAAAAATGCTTGATTCATTGTTAGAACTATTTTTTGTTCATTTATCAGTATTTTGTACAAAATGTAACAGATTAAAAACTGGAGGAAAACTACACCAAACCACTTTAATGCTGTTTTCTGAAATACTCCTTTAAATTAAATCAATAGAGTACTTGTGTATTTTTAGCCTGTAACCTTGTACACTAAACTGCACCTTGATCCAGTATTAATGTTGCTAGTCTGGTAGTTATCATTTGTGTTTTGAAAGGATAATTGCATTGGTCACAATCAATAAAATCTCAATGTATGCTATGCTCCAGTTACTTGTTTTCCAGAAGGCCTTGTCATTGCTGTAATCTTGTTTCAAAGAGCACACAATGTCATCAGAGGAATACCTGCCAATCTGATAGGTCAATGATTTCGCAAATACTGCCATGTAGGAACTAAGCTACACTCGGCTCCACTATATTCACCCTCTACTGACCTACAAAATAGCTGCTTGTAGACACTAAATATTCACGTTGCATGCAGCAGAAACAAAAGTAATTAGTTTAAGAGAATTGAATTTTTATTATGATCCAAATAGAAACATTAAAAATTTGCTGTTATTATAACTTAAGTGAAAGCCTTCCTACAAATTTTATTGTTGCTCATAAAAATGTTAAAATTAAGTTAAGCGAGTTTGGTATTATAGTCATGGGAACAAGGAACCATAGATGCTGAGATTATAGTAATTAGGCCTTGAGATTATAGTCATTAAGAGGTGTTTGAATAATATACATTGTTAATTCAATTAGTTGTCATCATTAAGATTTCAAAAGATGAATTGTATTCACCGCTAAGGAATTGAACATCATTCCAAACTGTTGTATATAATTAGACATATGCTGTTTTCTTATATTTGCTTTCCTAATTTATGGTTTAATGCTCCTCAGTACTGCTCCCCAAACCCACACCAAATTATAATCCCCCTGATGGATGCATTTCAGCCTGGTAATGCAGCTGTTCCGCTCTTGACTTTCAGCTTTGAACCTGAAGGGAGTGTTGAACCGAGCCCAGTCCACCACAGGATTGTCACTTCCTTCCCTCCAGTCCATCTTCATGGTGAATGGCATCAGGAAGTCTGGATTCCTACCACCCTGGTCATTCCCTTTCATCTCTTCTACCTCTGGGAGAAGATATAGGACCTTGAAAGCTCAAGGTGACTAGACTTAACAAATTCTTCACCACTGTAATCATTCTCCTGAAACAATCATTTTTCACACCCCATGACTGGAGGTGTTACCACATACTTTTAATTCTGCCTCATTTGGCTGTTTCATTACTATACTTTAATACTCTTTTGTGCTACAAGCTTGCACCATGTTGCTGCTTTTTGCACTGGTTGTATTTATCTTTAATTAATGTACACCGTTTACTCGGTGAGCTTCGTGCAAACAAGGAATTTCAATGCACCCAGGTTCAGGACAATAAACTAACCTGTACATTGCTTATTGTACATATAATAAGACAGAAGAATTAGATGTACTACTACTCTACGGCCTTTGCTTATAACATTAAAATAGGAGTATATTCCTGATGTCTGGTCAGGTAATTTCTTCTTTCCACCAGTAAAGCGTCTTATTAAACTTTAAAAGATTGTTCGGATAGCTAAAACTAAGGTTCAAATAGGGGGATAGAAGCATTGCTAATTCTAATTTTGTATGTGGGTTCAACAAATGAAGTGATAATTAATGGACAGGATGGTTAAAACATAATTCATTATTTGCACTTGCACTGCATTTTTCACACATTTTCCATTAATCAATGTTTATTAATGAATCCCCAAAGAACTTTGTGGCCTATCTTTATGGAAACCAGAGTGTACTATATTTTAAGTGACTGTTGTCACGTGGCAACCTGCTGAACATTTCCTGTAGTGTGAATTAATTCTTATTATTATTTCTTCTTCAGCAGTTCCTTTGGACAGAGTGTGGAGCTTCCAATTGGGGAGCACCTTAAGATGGTGGCTAATAAGCTCTTCAACCTCTGCTCATTCTCATCAAGTAAGTTCTGGTCGTACTTGGTGGAAGATCTAAGGTGCATCGGTGTCCTTCATGTTGGACTTCAGGGCAGCTCATACATTGTAGACCTTGTACTTCCATCTGACTGAGAATCAACAGCTTGACTGAGAAGTGGAATTGTTGTGAGTCCTTGATAGCTTCAACCTCATTCTTCTTGCAATGTTTCTCTTGAGACTGATATTTTGAGGCCACGTTGATAAAACTAAATCAGGACATTGAGGCGCCAGTCAGCTCTGTAGTCATCATTACCTGTTAAGGCATTCAGCTGCGCTCTCCCTTGTTTAGACAATGGCATAATCCAACAGTTTCCATTGCTTGGGCCATGTGTGTTGCTTGTTTCTCTAGATTATGACAAGAAAGTACTCCAAGCATTTTGTCCGGAGGGCCATACTATTGGAGTTAGTTGCCCCTACTGCCTTGCCAATCACCTTAGAGGGTTGAGTCTTTTCCCTTTCTTGAGTCAAAATTGCCTCGAGGATCTGTTTGTCTCGCTCTGGGCAGTAGAACACAGTTTTTACAAAATCAGTGTAGAAGTTGTCTTTGGCCTGATCTGCAGCTCCAAGGTTGGGACGAATATGCAGAGGACTGTGTAGGTTCTGTCTTTGGGTGAGCGTAATGGTCAGAAGGCAATCACTACTTCTGCAAGGAAAATAAAAATCGCAGCAAAGTTGGACGAGCCTAATGTTGATGGCAAAGTTCACACTGAAGATGATATATTCTTCTAGTTTGCTGCTGCAGAATATCTAGCCCCTGCTGCATGGGTATTAACATTCAAACATTTGCATACAACATATGCAAATACAAGGTTTCCATAAATGCCACTCTTTGCAAAATTCTAATTAAACAATAAGAAACCAGGGGAGATAGTTTCTAAAAGCCTAAAACTCAACAATTTGAACATTTGAAAACCAAAATCCCACATAGTTTAATCCCACACTTCCTGTATCCTTAAATAAACCACCCAATATAATCAACCATTCCCTTAGGGCATTGTGGTGCTTCTATATTGATGATAACCCTATCAACTTGCTGTGGACTCCTTGCACTGTTGCCTACTTTCAAAATTTGCTCCCATCTCTGGCACCCTGCCTCCAACTATCTCCAGTAGCTTTTGCCGAGATGTCTTTGTTAAAGCAAGGGGTCAGTGGATAAATAGCCGCTTCACGGTCATTCAGCCAGAGATAAGGTCTACGATACCATCTTTGTATGCTGGGACGATCCTTATAGGAGCAGATGGTGATCCTCCTGTTGGAAACATCACAGCATTTTTCTACTCATTACTTCATATAATACATGGAGAAATGGAAGTTGCAGTGTTCATGGAAACTATTCCCATAAAAATGTAAGTATTCTATTGGATTACCAGAATGTTTTGTATGGTAGAGGGGCGTGTGTGCGTGTGCATGCATGTAAATAAATAAAAGTTATTAATCACTTGATTGACCTAGTTTTCACATTTGCAAATACTGCTACCACATCAAGTTGAAGATTTTTGGATGCATCACTTACAGTTCTGATGACTTTTAATCATGTGATCTGAATCCATTGCATGGTAGAACTCGTACACTGAACGTCCAAGCAGTTCCTCTGGGCAGTATCCCATCAATGCTGCAATTCTAGTTAAGCAGAAAGAGGACTATTATAAATTCAGGGATTTCCCAAAACATAAAATCCTGAAATAAGATCTTCTGCGTATTAACTACACGAGACAGAGGAAAATGTTAGTTGCAAAATGCTGGGGTAAATCAGCGGGTCAGGCAGCATCAATGGAGAAAAGGAATAGGTGAAGTTTCGGGTCAAAACCCTTTTTTAGACTGAGATGAAGAAGGGTTTTGAACCAAAATGTCACCTATTCCTTTTGTCCAGAGATGCTGACTGACCCGCTGAGTAACTCCAACATTTTGTGTCTATTCTCAATGTAAACCAGCATCTGCAGTTCCTTCCTACACAAAGGAAAACGTCAACTTTAAAAAAAAAATCTTAGTTTCTACATGGCAGTGCACAAGGACATAAAGAAGAGGGCAAGAAAATGGGACCAAAGATTCAAAGTTATTGTATAGAGTTCTTGAAAGGATTAGAAAATAATTCATGATTGTGCGTCATGCAAAAAATTTGAATTGTTGCATTATAATGCCAAGATCTATATTCTACACTCAGTACCTTCCCTTTTGCTCTACCTATGGTACTCAAGTTTGACTTCATTGGGTTTATGTATAGTATTATCTGATCTGATTGGAAAGCATGCAAAGCAAAACTTTTCACTGTACCAGGTTATAATAATAAACCTTAAAAAATATTAAAACCATAGAAAATAAACCCTGCAAGGTTCCAATCGAAATGTGCATAACATTTTAATCATGGTAAATGTAGTTTAAAACATCCACTTGTGATTGACCAATAACAGTTGGGTGTTACATAACTTTGTCCCACATTCTTCCACTGAAAACTGATATCAACCTTTAATGAAAACTACAGCCTGCCCACAATTGTAGGCAAGGATCAACAGGTGGAGGCCAATTCTATTATTGCTTTAAAAAAACGAGGCATTCTTTTTGTTACACAATTAGTTGTTGCTAAGGGCTGGTGATGTTTATTTATGTTCTTACAGTTTTCAGTTACCCTATGATTTAGTTTTACTGGGTTAAGTCAGTCCAATAATATAACACACAAGCTGGTTGCAATTTGGTGATTGCAAAACGGGGCATTGTGATTTTGGCTCAGATTTTGAGAGAAGGAGTGGCCATCCAGTCTATGAATTCTTCTCTTCTGCTGCTTCTACTTTCTAAATCATCTACAGAGCAGAATACATAGGTTATCCTTCAATCTAAACAAAACTAGTTGTGAAGAATGGAAACAGATTTAGAGCCCTCAACATATTTGTGACGTAGTGTAATTTGAAAAGCCACAAGCAGCACTTTGGAAGGCAGATTATGGGAAGTAGATCCAACAAATTACAGTATCTGTAGACACAGGTGAAAGTTAGCCTTTGCAGCTGTCGTATGAGATGCAAGTATCGGCAGTTAATTGAACTATCTTAATGTAGAGATATGCTAACATTTCTAAAATACTTAAGTCCACTTTTTATTGTGGTTGCAAGCATGTTCAGATAATTAACTATAAAGCCTTATTTTAAAAATAAACAATTTAAGAGTGCATCTTTATAAATATAAGTGATCAGAGCAGTAACCAAATCTAAAGGAATAATTTTAATTGAGTAAGGAATCAATTCAGCAATTGGACTTCCCAATTTAACTGCCAAACGCGTGTATCAACAGTCACCAAGTATTGTTAGCTCCTGTTCTTGACGAGTGATATTGTCTTTTGAAATGCAGCATAATAGTGCAATGATATCAAGGTGGTTTCCATAGATAGGATAGAAGTTTACAAGTAACTAGCATTCATATATAGTGCTTTTAACATACTTAAAAAACCATGATGATTCTCAGGAGAATTAGTAGCCAAAATTTGATGGGTGTAATTAGCAAAAGCTCGGTTATTTATAAAAAGTAGTTATTTAGAAGTTCTTTAAAAGGTTGTAGTAATAGGGAGGAATTTCCACCATCATAGTGTGGGAAGGAACTACAGATGCTGGTTTACACAGAAGATAGACACAAAATGTTGAAGTAATTCAGCGGGACAGGCAGCATCTCTGGATGGAAGGAATTGGTGATGTTTCGCGTCAAAACCTTTCTTCAGATGGAAGATGGGTCTCGACCCGATACGCCACCCATATCTTTTATCCAGAGATACTGCCTGTCACGCTGAGGTACTCCAGCATTTTGTGTCAATAACATGGTCACCAATACAGAACACTTAAATTTGAGATGAGCAAGCAGAATGAAATAGAATTTGGGAAGTGCTGGTAATTAGAGTGTTCGCTTGCAGGACATGAAAGACAATGAGGAGTGTTTCAGTAGCACAATAGCTGGGCAGCAACAGCCAATGTTATAGTGATCACAAAATAAATATCCCCCTCGTCAGTAAGACATCAGGTGAAAAGTCCCAAAAGAAGTTTGATATTGATACTGGTTTATTGTCACAAGTACCAAAGTACAGTGAAAAGCTTTTGTTTGAGTGCTTTTGGAATCCCAACTTGATTTGTGAACTTCCATGCACAATGGTGCTCTTATATTTCACTGACCTGACAGAAGAAATGCAACGTATTTATAGTACATTTCTTGGAAGAGGGAAAAAGATCTAAGCAAGTCAGGGTAATAACCAATATTCTCCAAAAAAAATCTATTTAGGGCAAAACAAAAAACATCAAAATCAGAACAAATACAAAGATTTACAACAGTGAAGCTTTATTTCCCAAGCCTCATAACTTAAATGCTACCAGCACAAATCTTTGGATTAAACTGTTATGTTATGCTGGTTTTATACTGAAAGTGAAACACTGTAATCCAAAATCATAAGATGTCTTGATCTGGGTCACAAGCCTCTTAGTTAAACAATGAATGTTTAATATAAGGCTGGGTATTTTCTCTTAAACTTTAAGTGTTTACTGTTTACTGGAAGCAGTCTTGCTCCAAGCTGATGTATTAAATGTGATTTGGGTCACTGACGTGGATCAGGAATTTTGTCTGATTATGTTTATTTTCTTTCAAAAAGGGTACATTGAACCATAATTTGCAGCAGGATGGCATCGGCCATTTGTTACAAATACCCATTGAGGGGTTTGTGTGGCAAGTTATTAAATGTTTTTGCAGTACACAGTGTTCAATCTGCTGGGCCAACTCTGAGATTTCTGTTGCCTGTTCTGTTGCCTGAATTCCCCATCTCATTCTTGCCTAGTGGTTTGTGCCCACCTGTACCTTCACAGTAATTGGAAGCCCATTGCAATTTTGAGGAACCACACATCCGTCTGGGTATGCTGTACCCTTTAAGACTCAATATTGAATTACACAATTTTGAATAACTTGATTTCTTATATCAATCATCTATTGGTGTTTTTTTTTGTATTTTTTCCTCCTGTTTATACAGGGCCTGTTTATATGCTGTATGTCTCCATGCTTAAGGTTGATTGGCAATAAATAGCATGTATCACATTGTTAAAATGGTTCTAAAATTGGAATGGACAGGGTTTAACTTTTAGCTTAATTTGGATCTACCATCCAAATATAATGACTCAATGTGGTTCAATGATAAGGAAGAAGCTAATGTGAGGATGCTGTGCATCTGTCCTTGGACAAGTTTCCCTATAGCAGAGCCAGGGACCCGGATTCAATCCTGACTGAGTGCTGCCTGTGTGTAGTCTGCACTGTGACTCCACTGATGTCCAGTGCTCAAATTTCCTCCCAGGTACCAAAGATGTGCTGTTGGTGGGTTAACTGACCACTGGTGTTTAAATAGTGGGGGAATCTTTGGTAAATTGATGGAAATATAAAAAGGGATTAACGTAGTTTGTAAAATTGTAAAATGGGATTAATGTAGGATTAGTGTAAATAGGTGGTTGAAGATAGGCAAAGACTTGGTGGATCAAAACGGCCTGTTTCCCTGTCTCTCTACGACTACCAATGAGCCTCAAGATTGGATGTTACCGGACTGTTTCCAATTGGCATTTAAACAAAGATTGCCACACTAAGCAACATGCGATGCTTTGAATAGTTGCATATTTGGAACCAAAATGCAGGTCAGTTTTATACTGTGAAAATGACATATTAAGGTTGCACAAATTCATTTTATTTAGACTTTCACTGGTACAAAACACCTTACGACTTTTGATCTGGGATGTGTTTAGGCTTCGGCCAACATTGCGTTTTTTTTTGGCAAAATGTGGACACAGCTGATTCTAACATGGGTTGTCCGTGCTTTTTTTTCCAGCATTAGACGTGCCGTGCACCTTATATTTGTGAAGGATCTGGGCACTAGCCTGAAGCTGACAGTAGATCCATTGTTATGCTTACTGGAGGCAAGGAAGAAATATCACCCCATTGCTTCCATTTTTCGATTTCTTTGTTCAATTCATTAATTTGTGTTTCTCCATAAACTCATCTATAAGAACATTAAATAATATGAAGAATTTGAGGACAATTAGAGATTTGATTTTGCCATTTAAAATGTCACTGTACCTCTCATCACAGTAGGTAAATTTCATGTCCATGCTGTGGCGACTCAAGAATGTTTTGCAGTCCAGTGGAACCTCAATGTTGGATGGATGTTGAATTACCTCACACATCATGATCAAACAATTCAGAGGAGGCTCCTTGTACCCACACAGTGTGCGAGCCTGGCAGGCATTGTATATTTTGATGTGACCTGTGCAGTGTATCACCTGGAACAAGGCAAAACAGAAAACATTAATCTGATGAGAAACATAGAAAAATAGGTGCAGGAGAGGTCATTCGGCCCTTCGAGCCAGCCCCGCCATTCAATGTGATCATGGGTGATCATCCGCAATCAGTATCCCGTTCCTGCCTTCTCCCCATATCCCCTGACACAAAACTCAAACAGTTGCTTATTCCTCCAATTTAACAAATGGACTTGTGCAATAATTGATCAACAACTTCAATTCCCGCGTTGGTGCAAAATGTTATCAACACATTCACTCAAGCACATGGTCTTATAATTGAGACCTTAGAAGACATGAACTATTTCCCTTATGTTGGATGGTACCTCCAAATGAAGGCTGATATTGATGATGAAATTCAGCATCTTTTCATTTTGGAGCACAACCTTCTGTAACCCGAGTAGAAGCGGGTTTGAAGATCAGGCCCCAATCCTGGTATAAAGCTCGCCATCTACTAAGTAGCAGTGATCCCTGCCCTCTATAGTCTTCTGAGTCACTGGCTACCTAGAGCAGTCACCATAAAACATTGTAGCAATACCACTCATGCCATCTCCAGAAAATCTCCAAATCTGGCAGGATAAACAAAACCGATATCAGGTCTGATAGAAGGGTCTCGACCCGATACTGCCTGTCCCACTGAGTTACTCCAGCTTTTTGTGTCTATCTTCGGTTCAAACCAGCATCTCCAGTTACTTTTTACACAAAATGGATATCAGCATCTACCTTCAGCCTAACATCTCAGACACCCTTAGCTGCAATGAGCAGGTCATGTTGTTCATATCCCCAACACACTTGCGAGCTTTGTCCTGGTATGGCAGAGGAACTGATTCAAGTTTAGTTCTTGAAACTGCCTTGAAAATGTATAGAATTCCATACTGACTTGAGTGATTTCCTGGCCCATACTCAAATGGAGGAGTATTTGGAATGACAACCCACATTCATTGGGAGCATGCAGATGCCCTGCATTAACAAAAGGGTTGACCACTTCCCAAGCTACCTACCCATCCCCATCATCAAGGAATGACTCCCACTCCCAAGGTTGTCAACAGGACCCAGATTAACCGCATCATAACTTGAGAGGATGAAATCATCATCAATCCCTTTTAAAACTCTCAAGAAAGGAGTCTCCAGAGATCTTTAAACTATCCTTGCAGTCCACGACCAACTGATTGAGTTGGGAAGAAATTACCCACTGAATGTAGAATTACTACCAATTCTCATAACTCGGGCACCATCTCAGTTCCCCTGATTCCCAGCCCATTCTCTCTCAAAATCCATCCTCTAATAAAAAAAATCAAGAGATACCAGTAGTAATGTTGTGACCCAAAATTCATAGCACCCTCCCACCTCCTCAGAGACCCCCAGCGGATGTCCATGTTTTGAGTCTCTCCTGTAAATAAGTTGCGGGAACCCAACATTGGGAGTATCCCAGGTCAATCTGTTCTTGGCACGGATCAATCACTTTTTTGGCTCCTGGCCTTTGAATACTTTTCTCCTCTTCTTTCTAATGGTGCTGTTCATTCATCAACAGTTCCACTCAAATCCTAAACTCGTTACTTTCAATTTGACAAAACGCCAATTTATAAAAACCCAAATGACTGTAAAAATTCTCTTTCTCAAGCAATGAACTTTTGACTCCAAAACAGTGAGAATACCACCAAATGCAATTCACTTCTGTATTCTCACCTTCCAGGTGGCAGACTTGAGGTTGACGGTTCGTCCGCGGTTTGTCACTGTACATTTCATTCGCATGAAGAAGTCACGCTCTATGTTCATATCTCTGTGTTTCCTTCCAAAGCCTGGGGCTATGAGTTAACAAGACAAAAATAGACAGCCATCAATGTATTTATTTTCAAAATCGTTTTCAAACCTCCCTTCAAAAATCTTCTCATTTATTACTATTCCCTACCTTCAAAAGTTGAAAATATGTTAAAAAAACAAACAATATTAGATTGAACAGGTTGTGGTTTATCCTTATTTTAACCTCATGTGATTGAAGGTATCGAACAGCTTCCTGTCAAGTGGCCCGGTTTAGCTGTGATTCTCTAATGCAGAAGTAGATAACACAAACAGACCTCAGCCCTTGAGATTGTAATTGTTTCTGCACTCAACTGAAATTTAGCTGAGGTTAGCAATGCAAGTAATTTTTATAATCGATTCAGAGGTACCAGCATAAGATGATGCTGAATGAGGCTGGAACTTCAAAAAAAAATCTAGAGGGAATTTGCAGAATCAGAGCCATATGGTTTTACAGAATCATTGCACCATGGCACAGGAAATGTCCATTTGACACCGTTAAAAGGAAATATACTGCTTTTCATCAGAGGTGCTACAGCAAGGGATTCTCATTTCAAGGCCGCACTTCTGTCTGAGCAAAGTGGAATGGAATTCACTGAGAAAAAAGAAAAATATAAAGTGCTGAAAACACTCATCAGATCTGGCTTCATCTGTGGAAAACGGAACAGATTTAATGTTTCAGCTTGGAGACCCTTTTGACATTGGAAAGGTATCAAGGTGTATAACAGCAACTAAAACATATGTTTTTTTTAAGTGCAACAGAATTAAATTGGAACATCAAAATCAAAACATTAAGTGCATACTAGATGGCCAGAAGATTATGGGCGGCAGATATTGTTTTATGTTTTCATCTGGGATATTTGATGAAATATGGTGCTTTCCACAAAGGGAAGGGTCAATATCAGGGTTTGGTATTACTGTACTATTCTTACAGATGCACAACACAAGAGTGTCATCAGCATGAGATGTGACCGTTCTCTCAACTCTGTAGTCCAAGAGGCTCCGAAGAACATACAATTATTGTCAGTTAAGAAGAATTGGTATTGATAGTGTTGGTTTAATATTGTCAAGTGTGAAAACTTTATTTTGTGTCCTGTCCACGTAAACCATCCATACATGTTTCCAATCTAACCATATAAAAGGTAGCGCAAAAAGTACAAGAAAACAGAGTGCAGAATATAAACGTGTTAAGGAAGAAATAAGCATGTTACAAATATTTTACCATTTTTGACAGCCAGATTTTCTCTTATCTCCTCATGATCACATGGATGGGTGAAATCAAAAATACTATGTCCAGTCAACTCAACCTATTGCAAAAAAAAAATCGAGATAGGTAATGCAAAACAAACATTTATTTAAATGACATCCATAAACTTGTAAATTACACTGCCAAAGCACTTTCACTCAAATGATTTATGTTTATATTGAAGAATTAGTTATTCTTGCTTTTTCTATATTGTAAAATGTTGTGTCCATACAGTGCTGCTTAGAAATATCCTTGCACCCATATACTTCATTGAGTAGATCCACTTTGCTAGCACATAATCACCTTCATTATTTGTCTTCCTGACATTTGGGAAGAATTTGCTCTATGAGTGTTCAATCATCTACTTCTCTTGTGACATTTTGTATCCTTGCTGGTACATGTTCTACATTGACCTCATTCCCATGGACAGAGTTACTTCAAGGTATACCTCTGCTCCACTTTCATAGATCAGCATGGAAATGGGTTTCCACCATACCTCGAACAGAGCTCAAGGGATGAAGCTGGATAAGCTCAGATCAAGTTCTCATTCATAACTGCAACAAGGGAAGCCACTTCTTTGTAAGGTCTTTCTACTATATTGGCACTGCCTGTGACAAGACCAATCTAGGATAATGTCCTGCTGGTGAATTTTTAATACCAATATATATCAACTCATCAGAATCCTGTGTGTGACAGAATGTCAGTGTGTACTGGAGACACCTGGAGATGAGTTTGAGTCTCTTAGCTTGGTAGATATGTGTTTTACTGTCTTCCCCCAGAAATTGGTATGAATGTAAAAGCACAATAGAAGGAAGTAGAACTTGGTTAATGCAAGTGTGCCAGTGATTTTACATTCCCTTTGTTACTACAGGTCCACCACCGATTTTCCAGCAACTGATGGTCTGGCACCTTCTTTAATCCATTCAGAATTACAAGAGACGTACTTGAAATCCCCCCTGGAAGTTCTCCCAAAAATGTGGCTCCTAAGTCAGGTGAGGTGACCGATCCCAACTGCATTAGGACTTCTGTGGCCAATAGGTAGGTCAAATTTGCCGCCTGTGGCTGGGGCTCTGAAATTCCGTGTTTCTGTGCTATACAACTGAATCTGTGGTTCCAAATTGGTCATGAATTTGTTTTTTACTATTGATTGTTATTGTATAAAGTTTGGTTAATTTCAGCTTTATTGAAACCAGAGTGAGGTGTGTTAAAGATACACACAGGTCCCTTGTACATTCCCAAAATTGCCAATTTCTACCATTCTTTTTCCAAACAACATTCACTCCATTCCCCCTAAGAGTTACCAGAGGTATAACACTATATTTTATTATCACATGCATAAACAAATATAATAGGTCTATTTTATCTATACAACCTGCATTTTGAAAACCACATTCTTAAAACGTGTGCTTAACTTTCTAAAATATGTTACCAATGCCAGTCTGTTGCTGTTTTTAATTAAAATATATTATGTCGTGTGGGGGGTGATTTTTAAAACAAAATTTGTCTCTCAAATCAGAAACAAATTAAATTAGCTAGATGATTTTAACAAGCTTTTTTTCTGTTTTTAACCAAACCTTTGCTAGGCAGCCTTCTGTTTCGCATTTGTGCCAATGTCAACATTATTTACTATCATGACATTTAGAAGACACATGAACAGTTATATGGATAGAAGTGGTTTGGAAAGAAATGGGTTAGGCACAGGCAAGTGGGATTAGCTCGGGCAGGCAATTTGTTTAACAAGTTGGTCCAAGAGACCTGTTTATGTGCTACATAGCTCAATGACTAGGTAGACAGTGTAGTATTATGACTATACTGTAGTTGAACTTCACCAAACTTAATTTAAGAATACATAAATATTCTTTAAAAAAATGTATAAAACATAAGCTTTTTTAAAATTCTGGACTATGTTTGAACTCACCTGTGTTAAACCCATGTACTTGCTTGTGTTTTCCGACAAGAAAATGATGTCTCCATCCTGTGTGACCATCATGATAAATCCTTCCAGGGCTTTAAGGTAAAAAGAATCCATCTGCTTCTCTGTTTCAGTATCATTCTCTGGTGTTCCTGTAATAACGAGTCTGAATGTGAAATATTCCAGGCACCCACTATGTAAAAATAAAAACTTGCCCTGCACATCTCCCCTTGATTTTGAACTAGCGTATTATTCAAGACCGTTTTTAAAATATTTACCCACCATACAAGTCACAGAAAACCTTTATCCTTGCCTGACACCAAATTGGTTAGAGCGTACCTCATTTAATTTTGAAAGTTAGAGGGGAGAACCAGTGTTCTATCGACTGCACTACTATCCACAGTTTGATCTAAAATCCTTGGTACATGAATAGGGCCTCTCCCCGTTGGATTGCAACCTTGTCATGGTCGGGGAGCTTGTGTGTCTCAGTGACCCCTAGAGCTATGCCAGCGGGAGATTTGACTCCTGTTAGGGTCTCCCATGCTGGACAGGTCGAAGGGTAGGGTAGAGGCGAGATGAAGAGCAATCCACTGGTCCTGCAGGTTGGAGATTGAGCACAGGGCTAACAACCCTGTCTTGTAAAACAAATATGTTACGGAAACAGCAACTGAAGGAATCAACAAGGAGTGGAGGACCTTCGTTGCTGCCCTACATGCCAGGAGGCATAATAGGCAGTAAGTAAGTAAGAATAGGGCCTGCATTAAATTGCTCTCTGTGGATATCCTTCATTCATGTTTGTACTTTGCTTGCAAATGCTGATCAGCATGTCCTGCTATCACTTCCAACACTTGCTGTTGTAAGAATTCACTACAGATTCAAAACTGACTGTTTTCTTTAGCAGAGTCACTTTTAATAAAAACCACCAGGCTCCCTTTTAATAGAATTACAGATGTTCCACCAGATATCAGCCAACATGTACCTTCTGGGCAATATATTGCAGCATTTGGGAGTCAATATTGAAATCAACAATTTCAGATAACTTGCTTTCACTGTCTTGGCAGGTTCTACTCGGAGATGATCCAAATGCAATATTAACTGATATTATTGATTCCCAAGAACAGCAAAAAAAATTTGAGGCGCATCCTAATCTTTGATCATAAAATTGTACCTTAACTAAAGAACGTACAAGCAGATGTTCCCCAATAAGACGGCAACACAGAAGATAAACGCTGAATGAAGGAGTCTCGACAACCAAACAATTCAGCGCTACCTCAACAGTGAAGATGCTTTGAGAAGTGATTTGCCAATTACTTTTGATCTCATTTTCCAAGTTCATGTGACACCAGCCCGTAAGATATAACTGGTATTGACATACTCTTTTGCTGGTCAATACTGGCTGAGATCAGAAATTACCAGTGTGGAGACTCGATCTTGATATTGAAGGACACCACCAAAAATAACAAATTGTATAGTGGCTGGTGATAATATTAAATGTACTTAAATTATCATTGCTATGGGGCGAGGCAGAATTGTCATAGGTTAATTTCTGAACTTGTAACGTTTTTATTTCAACAGTTCCCATGAATTGGGTATTATCGAAATGCTACCTATGAACCATCAGGAGAAATCGCTAAGATAGATACAAAATGCCAGAGTGACTCAGCGGGTCAGGCAGCATCTCTGGAGAAAAAGTGATAGGCGACGTTTCGGGTCAGGAGCAGGAGAAATAGCTACATTTTTAATATCTCATTTATTTTAATGAAAATAGTGACATTTACAAAAATCAAATGAAATTTAGCACAAGAATGTTATTGTTTAATCTCAAATCCTTCAGTGCTACTGACAGGAGGTAATCAATTGATAATCATTGGGATGCTGGCTTATTCTGAATAAAACTGAATATATCCTGCTTCTCAGCAGTCTACATCTCTCTGACCTTTTGACTGTGAACAAGTGGTATTTGTTTTGAATTCTCAAAGTGAGATGTAAAGATTCAGCACAATGCAGTTGAAAGAATGCTTTTGAAAGTTGGAACGAATCTTCATGCGAATGAAAAATTACAAGTATGCATTGTTTTTAAAAATAATGTTCTCCCTCACTCAATGTTACTTTTGCACAGGGATATTGTAAATATATTGATGCAGAATACAGTGCCCTCCATAATGTTTGGGACAAAGACCCATCATTTATTTATTTGCCTCTGTACTCCACAATTTGAGATTTGTAATTAAAAAAACAACATGTGGTTAAAGTGCACATTGTCAGATTTTATAATAGGGTATTTTTATACATTTTGGTTTCACCATGTAGAAATTACAGCTGTGTTTATACATAGTCCCCCCATTTCAGGGCACCATAATGTTTGGGACACATGGCATCACAGGTGTTTGTAATTGCTCAGGTGTGTTTAATTGCCGCCTTAATGCAGGTATAAGAGAGCTCTCAGCGCCTAGTCCTTCCTCCAGTCTTTCCATCACCTTTGAAACCTTTTATTGCTGTTTATCAACATGAGGACCAAAATTGTGCCAATGAAAATCAAATAAGCCATTATGAGACTGAGAAACAAGAATAAAACTGAGTAGTTGCACAGTCTGAAAATAAATATATATTCAAAGGGAACACTCTTCTATTCTTTCATCCATTTCCACCACCTATTTTAGAGCATGGGTATTGTCTGAGGAGAAAGTAAAGGAAAACTTCCAAAATAAGTTATCCTTTAATACTTCAACTACATTCCAGGCATCCAACATCACATAGGTGGTGGTGATGGGGATGTTGCTACATAACAGGATTATCTTATACAGTCCAGTCGAATAGGTCAGTGAGTTAATGAAGGAATAAAGTAATTTCTATGCCCAAGTTTACTTTATTTCAGTCAACAATACTAGACTTGCTACTTAGGATAACTGTTACAAGCATTTTATACGCCCCTCCTTGAAAAAGATAGCCACAGCAAACCAGAAGTATTACAGATGGTCTCTGGCATAGTAAGGCAGCAACTCCACCACTGTGTCACTGTGCCACCCTGCATTTCTTAAAAAGTTAAAGAGGTAGCATTCCATTGAAGCACTTATTGATTGGTTGCTAGAGGAAGCAAATGTATTTTGGACTTCAAAGTACACTGAAACTTTCATTCATTTTGAATAATAACTTTCCTTCAAAAATAGAGCTATAAACAGACTAATTGTCTGCACAGGATGTGACAGTACTTTAGTTTTGAAGCACTTTTGCATGGATGTCCCTCACATCCCCCACCAGTTTCCTTTAAAATGACAAGCTTCAAGGAACAATCTTGTTTTAACAATTATTTATTGTTAATACTTCCTTTTATGGGATCTACGTTCTTCCAAACTCATTGAAGTTGAAAAGTTCTCAGATCACAAATGATCAAAGCAGTTACACAATGATTACAGCATGGAAAGAGGACATTCTACCCATCTGATCCAGACTAGCACTGCAAGACCAATCTGGCTAGTCCCATTTCCTCATAATTTCAAGGAAAGAGCATTCACATCACGGCCCTGTTTCCACCAATCTTTCACCACCATGCACATGAAGCAACAAGACAGACACCATTGTATGCAGATGCCGAGAATTGTGTTCAGCTCTGGCTGAACAACTTCTAATCTTGTGTGTGGACTCAATAAGAAGAAACTCATGTCCCCAAAATTTAGCGAATTCTCTCTTTTTGGATAATTATCAATTTCCCTTTTAAACGCTACACTTGAATCTACATTCACTGATACCTGGACTATTACTATTTGCTGTACAAAGAAAACTTTACGACTTGGTGTACAAAATCATGAGAGGACTAGATCACGCAAAAGCACAAAGTGTTTTGCGTGATTTAGGGGAAATCGAGAACCAGAGGCAACAGGTTTAAGGTGAGGGGAGAAAGATATATTGGGAACCCGAGTGGTAACTTATTTTACACAGAGTGGTTGGTGTATAGAACAAGCTGCTAGAGGAGGTAGTTGAGGCAAGGATTACTGCAACGTTTAAGAAACATTTAGACAGCTACATGGATAGGACAAGTTTAGAGGGATGTGTGTCAAAAGCAGGCAGGTCGGACTAGTTTAGATGCTTTAGATACATTATGTTACCGTACTGTATGCAGTGACACCCACATCTCCCAAACAAAATTAAACTTTGACTGTTTAGTGGATTATGTTTTTATTACACTACATTATACCACTTAAAATACCTTTATGAAATTTTATGGATCAGAAGATTTAAATGTGAAATTAGCCACAAATGATCTCCAGCCTACTCCTGCACCTATTGTCTATTGTCTCTTGCCTCAACTACCTCCTCTGGCAGTGCTTCCTTTTCCAAAACAAATCAGTGGGCTTTGACTTTTAAACTTTGTTTACACCAAGTCAGCGTTAAAAATAGGCAGTTTGAAAACAGATAGGCTAAACTCATGTAATAGTGAGGTACTGAGAGTTGAGAGGGTCCTTTAACTGCCATTATTGAAGTACATCACCTTCAGTGAAATGCTCTTCCATGCTCAATCGAAGAAACGCTTTAAAAAGTGATTCAATTATTTTTGTTATGAGTGATCAAGGTGTAATCCATTACTACCCCTCTTACTTCCAACCATGAGCAGATCATATCCTTTTTAAATCCCTATGAAGTACTGTCATCATTTTCATATTTAAAGGCCTGTGAAAAGTAAAATAAAAAGGCTTTCCATGAAGTAGCTCTTCCCACACTTTGTAGTAATTATTACCAAAGTCCTACTGGCAGATTGCCTGTCCTAAAATTAATTTATGGTAAGAGAAAAGCAAACATTGCAGGGAATAAACAGAACAAAATTATGTGGTTTTAGGCCTAATCGGTTTTGTTCCAATTCCAAAGAATCTGATGAGTTAAAGGTGTGTGAAGAGGAAAAAAATAGTTAAGACCAAAGTTGGACCCATAAAGACTGAAAAAGGTGAATTTATTACGGGGAAAAAGCAAATGGCAGATGAGTTGAACAGATACTTTGGATCCATCTTCACTAAAGTGGACACAAACAATCTTCCTGATGTACTAGTGGCCAGAGGATCTGGGGTGACGAAGGAACTGAAGGAAATCCACATTAGGTAGGAAATGCTGTTGGGGGGACTGAAGGCTGATAAATCCCCAGGGCCTGATGGTCTGCATCCCAGGGTACTTAAGGAAATGGCTCTAGAAATTATGAATGCATTGGTGATCATTTTCCAATGTTTAATAGATTCAGGATCAGTTCCTGTGGATTGGAGGGTAGCTAATGTTATCCCACATTTTAAGAAAGGCAGGAGAGAGAAAACAGGGAATTATAGACCAGTTAGCCTGACGTTGGTGGTGGGGAAGATGCTGGAGTAAATCATAAAAGATGAAATAGCCGCACATTTGGATCGGTTGAGTCAGCATGGATTTACGAAGGGGAAATCATGCTTGACTAATCTTCTGGAATTTTTTGAGGATGTAACTAGGAAAATGGACAAGGGAGAGCCAGTATATGTCATGTACCTGGACTTTCAGAAAGCATTTGATAAGGTCTCACATAGGAGATTAGTGGGCAAAATTTGGGCACATGGTATTGGGGGTAGAGTGCTGACATGGATAGAAAATTGGTTGGAAGACTGGTAACAACTAGTAAGGATTAACGGGTCCCTTTCTGAAAGGCAGGCAGTGACTAGTGGGGTACCGCAAGGCTCGGTGCTGGGACCACAGCTATTTACAATATACATCAATGATTTAGATGAAGGGATTCAAAGTAACATTAGCAAATTTGCAGATGACACAAAGCTGGGTGGCAGTGTGAACTGTGAAGAGGATGCTATGAGAATGTAAGTTGACTTCGACAGGTTGGGGGAGTGGGCAGATGCATGGCAGATGAAGTTTAATGTGGAGAAATGTGAGGTTATCCACTTTGGTAGCAAAAACAGGAAGGCAGATTACTCTAAATGGCGTCAAGTTGGGAAAAGAGAAAGTACAACGGGATCTGGGGGTCCTTGTTCATCAGTCAATGAAAGTAAGCTTGCAGGTACAGCAGGCAATGAAGAAAGCGAATGACATGTTGGGCTTCATAACAAGAGGAGTTGAGTATAGGAGCAAAGAGGTCCTCCTGCAATTGTATAGGGCCCTAGTGAGACCACACCTGGAGTATTGTGTGCAGTTTTGGTCTCCAAATTTGAGGAAGGACATTCTTGCTATTGAGGGAATGCAGCGTAGGTTCACAAGGTTAATTCTCGGGATGTCATATGCTGAGAGAATGGAGCAGCTGGGCTTGTATATTCTGGAATTTAGAAGGATGAGAGGGTATCTTATTGAAACAAAAGATTATTAAGGGTTTGGACATGCGAGAGGCAGGAAACATGTTCCTGATGTTGGGGGAGTCCAGAACCAGGGGCCACAGTTTAAGAATAAGGGGTAAGCCATTTAGAACGAAGATGAGGAAACTTTTTCACACAGAGAGTTGTGAGTCTGTGGAATTCTCTGCCTCAGCGGGCGGTGGAGGCTGGTTCTCTGGATTCTTTCAAGAGAGAGCTAGATGGGGCTCTTAAATATAGTGGAGTCAGGGGATATGGGGAGAAGGCAGGAACAGGGTACTGATTGTGGATGATCAGCCATGTTCACATTGAATGGCTTGAAGGGCCGAATGGCCTACTCCAGCACCTATTATCTATAGCCTAAATGCATTTGATTAGATTCACAGAGTTATATTTCCTTCCATTGCAGCAATGCATTCAACCCGCAGCACATGCCTGTTTTTTGGCAGTGATACCTGGTTTTACTTGTTCTAGCCGGTGACATTGCCATGATAACAAAATAACAATAGAATGACTTTTGGTGCATTTGGCCTTTGACATCTATAGCAATGCACGTTTAGCCCACTGTTCTACTCTCTTTACACCTATGACTGACTGTGTGACTTAGTACAAGTCCAATGCCATTGATAAATTGTTTATTGGCCAAATCATGAGTGATGGTGAGTTAGCATTGGGTGGGGGGGAGGGAGAGATCTAGTGCACGTGGCTGAGGGATGAACAGAAACATGTCCTGCTCTTTGCTGATGTTTTTACACATCTAAGAATTTGATTAATGTAAAAGATGACTTCATGCTGTTGTTATTTTGAAGTTTTAGAAAATGATTTCACATGATCAACATTTCTAACCTTTGGATCGTTATTAATCTAACTATATTTGACCTTAATTGTTACCTTTACCATCACTTATCAAAGTAAAAAACAGCTAATCTGAGGTAAAGGAAATACTATTTTTAGTCCAAATAGGATAAGAATAACATTTAGGAGAGTAGGAAATCAAAACGGTAACAAACATTTTTTGTAAGAACTTTATTGCGTAGGCATGTTAAATCAATTCTCATTTTCCAGTTACACCATGTACCTTTTGTGTTGGAAATGGAAGCATTATAAAACCATTGTTCCAGTTGATTTCCTGTGATATTAATCTCAATCTAGTCCCCAAATCAAGAGCCACAGTTCCTTGCATTGAATTTCTTCCCTCCACATATTCTACGTTGGATCAAACCAACTAGCATAGACGAGTTTGAAACAACATCTTCTGTTTTCCAAAACGTTTGTGCTTCAGTGTGGAATCAAACCCCAAAAAGCAAAAGTGCCATCTACCACAAATTGACACTTTTCAAATTCAGTAGAATTCTAATCTATCAATGCTACGCATGAGCGGAATATAAGCAGCCAGGTAATGCACAACTGCAGCCCAAAGTCTCCAGCTAAAAACTGAAAATCAAATGTACAGAGGAAACAATTGTACTTTGCTATGATCTAAGGTAACCCTCCACCACTACTAGATAAAGAGTTTGCCAACAATTACGCAATGCTAGTGTTTAACGATTACTTGGTTAAAACATGCAGAATTTGGACTTCAGCACGTCAACAATCAGAAGAAAGTAATGAAAAAAGGCAGCATACTTCTTTATAAAGTTCAGTATTGAAAATTAATTTTCATAATGTTTGGAGACTATCTCCCTCAATATTCTGTCTTAAGGAGGCACAATCAGGCTGTAAGGCACGGCACAGTGGCGCAGGGGTAGAGTTGCTGCCTTATAGCACCACAGAACCGGGTTCAATCGTGACTACAGGTGCTGTTTGTAGGGAGTTTGCATGTTTTCCCTGTGAGCACACGAGTTTACTCTGGGTGCTCCGGTTTCCTCCCATACTCCAAAGACATAAAGGTTTGTAGGTTCTGTAAATTATCGCTAGTGTGTAGGATAGAACTATGCTTGGGTGAACTATGAACGAGCACTGGGTACACACAAAATGCTGGAGTAACTCAGCAGGACAGACAGCATCTCCTGATAGAAGGAATGGGTGATGTTTCGGGTCGAGACCCTTCTTCCTTCCTTCACAACTAGAACTGGGTGTCCCGGTTTCCTCCCACACTCCAAAGATGTACAGATATGTAGGCAAATTGGCTTGGTAAAATTGCAAATTGTCCCTAGTGTGTGTAGGATAGTGTTAGTATGTGGGAATCACTAGTTGGCATGGACTCGAAGGGCTGAAGGGTCTTTTTCCCATTCTGTATCTCTAAACTAAACTAATGCATGGGTAATTATTGCTCGGCGTGGACTAGGCAGGCTGATGGGCCTATTTCCACCCTACCTCTATATTAAATAGTATATTTTGGCAAAAAAACTGTCCCTGCATAAATCCAAGAACATTTGTATAAATAAATAAATAAATGATATAATAACTAGCTACAGAAAACGACAATTTCTACCTAATGAATTGCTGCCATACAATAATTTAATCCTTAAATGGACACACAGTGGTAGAGTTGGTGCCTTATAGCCCCAGACACCCACATTCAATCCTGACTAGGGGTGCTGTCTGTACAGAGTTTGTACGTTTTCCCCGTTTCCTCCACGTGCTTCAGTTTCCTCCCACATTCCAAAGACGTGCAGGCTTGTTGGTTAAGGAAACATGTTCCCAATGTTGGGGGAGTCCAGAACCAGGGGCCATAGTTTAAGAATAAGGAGTAAGCCATTTAGAAAGGAGACAAGGAAACACTTTTTCTCACAGAGAGTGGTGAGTCTGTGGAATTCTCTGCCTCAGAGGTTGGTGGAGGCAGGTTCTCTGGACGCTTTCAAGAGAGATCGAGATAGGGCTCTTAAAAATAGCGGAGTCAGGGGATATGGAGAGAAGGCAAGAACGGGGTACTGATTGGGGATGATCAGCCTTGATCATATTGAATGGCGGTGCTGGCTCGAAGGGCCGAATGGCCAACTCCTGCACCTATTGTCTATTGTCTATTAATTGGCTTCTGTAAATTGTCCCTTGTGTGTAGGATAGTACGAGTGTATTAGTGATTGTTGGTCAGCGTGAACTCAATGGGTCGAAGGGCCCATTTCCATGCTGTGTCTCTAAACTAAACCAAACGCAAATAAGTAGGCATAGTATACTTAGTCATTGTCATAGAATTTTAGAAAAAAATCATAACATCAGGAAGTCATTTGCCCCATTGTGGTTCGATAAAGATAAGCCTTGGGAAGCCGGGAAGGGAATTTGGGTGGACAATGTCTCTAGTTGATAGGAATTATGATAATTGTGCTCAATCACATGAGCAAGTTAAACTCAAATAGGGACACACATACACACATCCTCCCAACAACATCCCATTTGTCATCTGCATGCTGCCCTTTACAACATGTTTAAGAAAGAATTGCAGATGCTGGAAAAATCGAAGGTAGACAAAAATGCTGGTTCGGGTTGAGACCCTTCTTCAGACTGATGTGGGGGGGGGGGAGAAGAAGGGAAGAGGCGGAGACAGTAGGCTTTACAACATAATCTCTGAGAAGATTGAAAATAAACGAAAGGACAATGCCAATTTATACCTAGGCAAGTAGATCATTAGAGGAAATTTAGCCCGGTTGGTGGAGGGGAAAGGAAAGAAACAAGAAAGAGGCAACTGAGCTAAAACTCTTGATCCTACTGGCAAAGGCCCATGAGACCTTTACACCATTTAACTTTTTTGAAAGTTAAAACTGGCTGTTAGCTTGGAGCACTGAAATGCTGGGAGCTTTTGTGTCGCACTAATCCTCCTTACGATAATTTATTGATTATAGCTACATCCAAATCTGCAGGTGCAAATTAGAGGCCCATAGGGAGGAAGGTGCAAAAAGGACAAATCACCTGCAGGCCATGATCACACTAACTAGTGGCCTGCTTCAGTATGAATATCTTGGTTAATTCTGCTCAATACAGAAAAAACCCCCAATACCAATTGGTTGCATGCTAAACCTTCTCATGAACTATGACAATAACATTTAAAAAGAAAACACCATGCAAACGCAGCTATAAGCTGCTACACCAACTTTGGAGGAAAGGGTTTTAATAACACCAACAGGAGCTTTTAACCACCTATTTAACTCCTATTCAGCTGCTTTCACACTTAGTGTTGAAGGCAACTTATTATTTATTTTTTTACATGTGGGAATATTTAACTAGTTTTCAACAGCAAGGAGAAATCTTGCAATCCAGCCACATGTAATCGGGACAATTACTAGCGGAATTACTTATGTGTTCTGCCCAGTGAGCTCAAAGAACAGAAATCTGCTGCTGGCAAAGACACAAAGTGCTGCAGTAACTTGGCATGTCAGGCAGCATCGAGAAACGTCACCCATCCTTTTTCTCCAGAGATGCTGGCTGGCCCATTGAGTTACTCCAGCACTTTGTTTTGATCTCAGATGCACATGGATAGATGGCGTAGTATTTCAAAGGGAGTTAACTTTAAGCATACCAATCACTAGTATAGGTATATAACTTTATCTTAATTTCCTGAGCCCTGACCTCTGCATCTTTTCTCATGTATGCTAATCCCCACAAAAATAATCTGCATGTCCACATTTGGGCTTTATTATGATCTGCTGATGGATCTGCTGAAATGGACCCAGACCCTGGCAAAGGTCCAACAGCATATCTCAAGAGAATCCTCTCAGTCTTCTGACTTTATTTCAATGGCTCATCTTCATGCAGGGCGGTACTGAAATCCTCAGTGACTCGTGATAGCCTGGATTCTCAGCACAGTTTCATAAAATGGCCCATTGCACACAGATGGCCTGTAATAACCATTTTTTATAAATTCCTCAATAGTACCAAGTCTGTGTAAACTGGTGCAAATACAAAGCAGCTCCCTTTAAACTGAAACTTCTACTGTGAAGAACTAGCTGAGCATGAGGAGGGCATACATTTAATGTCGTACCTTGCGTTTATTTTAGGTCACGCTTACCAGAGTTCAAAAGCTTGCGAGTGCGTAGAAAACTAATAGTCAGGCGCATGATGGAAGCTTTGTCCAGGTGTGTACTGATGTTATGAGGCAGTGGCAGATGGTGAGCCAACTCATAAAACACCTCAGTCTCTTTGCTCCTTCTGTACCTTGCTGCATCTCTCGACTTCTCCTTCCTCCTCTCAGAGTTACTTCTGAAAGTGAAAAATGTTAAGTTTTAAATTCAAAGGTCCTCCATCAGGAAATGTCTACATCATGGTCACACAACTTAAATCGTCAGGCAGCCGGAGACTTGAGCTACCTGGGGTCCTCAAATTAATGTCAGCTCCCCATGCGAAAAGCAAACTTGTTAAAATTCCTTACATGTGTTTCAGCATGTGGTTCAATTTGTACTTGACAAGCATGTAACTCAAAAGGGAGGCTGCAAATGTCTCAATGATTGGATTAAAATAGATTTGTGACATTTTCCAGCAAGATTGTAAAATCAACTATATTGTACAGAATTACAATTATCATCTCCACAGTCCAGGCAGCATTCCTACTGGGCAGATTGCATACCTTTTGAACACCTTGCCTAGTGTTAATGGGAGAAAATAAATCAGATGGGCTCTGCAAAACACATGCAATCAGTCTTGTCTAATTACCATATTGGAGGCAAAAGCAAAAATCTACACCATTAGGCAGCCCAGTGATGCAGCGATAGAGTTACTACCTTTACAGCGCCAGAGACCCAGGTTCGATCCTGACTACGGGTGCTGTCTGTCCGGAGTTTGTACATTCTCCGTGTGATCGTGTGGGTTTTCTCCGGGTGCTCCAGTTTCCTCCCACACTCCAAAGATGTCGAGGTTTGTCAGTTAATTGGCTTTGGTATAGATTGTAAATTGCTTCCCAGTGTGTAGGATAGTGCTGGTGTATGGGGTGATCGTTGGTCAGTGCGTACCCGATGGGCCGAAGGGCCTGTTGCCACGCTGTATCTCTAAAGTCTAGTCTTAACTTACTCATAGATACGATACGATGGCACTTTGTTGTCAGACCGGGGTCTGAAATTTGTTTTTGCATACAGCCATACAATAAAATAAAGAAACACAACACACAATAGAGTCCTTGAACCCTTTACACAATCACAGTTTACATTAGTGTATACAATGTTTCCAGCTCCAACCAACAGCCTTTGGTTTTCACCGATAATAGGTGTGGTTTAGTTTTAGAGATACAGTGCGTAAACAGATCCTTTGGCCTACCGAGCCCACACCGACCACTAACCCGACACACTAACACTATCCAACACACACTAGGGACAATTTATGCCAAGCCCATTAACCTCCAAACCTGTACGTCTTTGGAGTATGGGAGGAAACCGAAGATTCAGAGAAAACCCACGCAGTCACAGGGAGAGCATACAAACTCCATACAGAGAGCACCCATCATCAGGATCGAATCCTCGTCTCTGGTGCTGAAAGCACTGTAAGGCAGCAATTCAACTGCTACGCCACCATTACATGATAAGCTAATATTCATCACATGTTAACTTATGGCTGGAGAATGTTATAGGTTTACTATTTCCAAGGATTCCAAGAACCCTCAGGGGACAGGTACACACTGCCCTAAAAACATGTTTTAACTTCAGAAAAACAATTCCACTTAATTGAGCATTCTCCACACCTGCCATCCTTATGGATTAGCGAGTGTCAATTAGGTTCTAATTACAGCTGAACCATTACGCCATGGGTCTTCAGGAGATCAGAAGACTGAAGCTAACAAAATATGTTTATTTGTTAATACGCCCAGAGAAAAAGGAACATTGTTGCATAGCTCCTAATCATATTTAAACTCAGATCAAAGAATTTAAAGGAACTATGCCACAAACAATTTATCCAGCCAAAGATTTGACTGGACAATCAAAGGTTGTGCAAATTACAATCTAGCTCAAATTTTCAGAAATAAATCATCCAAGAAGTTTAGCAAATTTTATTTTAGTTCCATTACTTTCTCAATATCAGATCCAGTTCCAAAAAAGTATCTCAGATGCTATTACTAAAAATAACATTTAATGAGTGGTTCATATAAAATGTATTAAATATCAATATGACATGTTAACACCCTCAGATTTGCCTTCAGTGCAACACATTGGTATAGGATTTCCACTTTTAATAGCAGCAAAAAGGGCAGTACTCACTGTTTTTATTGTGTAAAACTGGCATTTACATGATCTACTATTTACCAACTCGCATTAAACTAGCATTTACGTTAAAAGCAGGTCCAGTTGCCAAGGATGTACTCTTCTCCCCAAAGTTCTCCATTGCAGTTTTTATACATGATATCAAATCACTAAATCGGTGGTGATAATGGTCTAGTACTTTTTTTAAATATATAAACCCAGTGTTTCTTCTTCAGAAGACACCAAAATTGGTACACCTTGTTGATGGTTTACAACTCAGCTTTTAGCAGCTTCCTGAAAAAATAATTACTTTGAATAAAAGCTAAAAGCTAATAATGTCTACATGGATTATCAGTCCCTCAGCTTGTTTGTAAATGCCATGGTTTTAAAAATAATATAAATATAAATGTTATTTTTACCTTAAACCATGTGTATATCCAATTCTTTATTTTTGTCTTCCATAATTTATTTAACCTTAAATTAGTTCTTTTTATTTTCTAGTTTGCAAACGGTGATAATACTTCTATTGGATTGTCTGTTTGATCATCTTGCAATGTCATAAATGTTGTTGGGCAACAAATATTGAATCCGTGGATATGGACATTGATTGTCATACTGGGAAACAGGAAATTAGTGACATTCTTTTGAGCAGCCCCCCGTCCAAGGACAGCATCGGCACGAAACGTTGCCTATTTCCTTCGCTCCATAGATGCTGCTGCACCCGCTGAGTTTCTCCAGCACTTTGTTGTTCAAAAGGGAACTGCAGATGCTGGAAGTCAGTATGATCAACGGTTACAAAACCTAGCTTTGCTTCTCATCTCTTGATATTACCAGTGGATCTGCTCTGCTTCCAAAGGTTTACATGTTACTTGAATACCACAAACAAAAATCTTTCATTGATTCCAAATGCCCGAATGAATCCAATTTTTAAACCCTCTTTTTACCTCCAAACCCAATCCTCACCCCCCAAAAATATTACATTCTTGCAAATTTGAAAGTTGCCTCACCCAAGGCAGACTTCTCTTTAGTTTCAAGAGCGATAAAGGGAAACAAAGCCACTGCCAAGGTACCAATTTAAAACTGATAGAAAATTTGTCTTTGAAAAATATCAATTAACTAGGAAAACTTATTTCTTAATTAGTTGGATTAGCCTTGCGGTCTTATTTTCTTAATGGCCTCTTTCTTCCCAAAAGCATAGGCTACTGGATAAATAACCCCAACAGGCTTTATTTATTAGGTAGATAAGGAAAAATACTTTGTAAGCCTCTTCTGTCATTAATATGATTGTGTAATCTCAGTGATTATCTCAGCAAGGGTTTTAGAAACCTGTCGACTGAGCTCTATGAACATATTATCAATACTCAGAACATTGTAGATCATTTCCTTCAGATTAAAGTAGTTTATTTCTGTTTATTTGGACACAAAAATTTAAAAAAAGTGAGACAAAAGATATGACATATCTTGAGAATGTAGATAATGTAATTTGGTGCCATTTCAAAAGCCATAACAACTGTTCACTATTAAGATGCAAAGCGCTGGAGTAATTCAGCGGATGGGCAGTATCTATGGAGAACATGGATAGGCAATGATTCAGGTTGGACCTTTCTTCAGACTGATTGCAGTGGGGGGAGAAAGCTGGAAGAGAGGTGGGGCAGGCCAAAGTCTAGCAAGTGATAGGTCGATATAGGCAAGGGTGTTTTTATAATTGGCACTTGCCAGGCTTTGATAAGTTAATTGGCTTTGGTAAGAATGCAAATTGTCCCTAGTGTTTCGGATAGTGCTAATGAATGGGGTGATCACTGGTCTGCACGGACTCAGTGGACCGAAGAGCCTATTTCCAGGCTATACCTCTAAAGTCTAAAGTCTAAACACATTGGTTACACATAAAAGAATGTCACAAATTTTTTACTTCATGAAAGTAAGCATCTCCGTGGAGAGATGGTGGAAATGGGTGATGGGAAAGTGTGACTGTAATGTATAACTTTAATGTATAAATAATCCATAACTGAGGAGTTAGAAGTAGACAAGAGCTAGTTTTAAACTTAAATTAAATTAGCTATTTTAGTTCAAAGAAGAGTCGAAATCCAAAATATCACCTATCCATGGCCTGCCCCGCTGAGGTACTCTAGAACTGTTTTGTTTTGCATCCAGTATCTGAAGTTCCTTGTATCTAATTTCAATCACTGATGACTTAAGGAGACCTGGAAATTTGCCTCCTCGTAATTACTGCAATAGACAATAGATATTCTCCAAGAGAGAAGAACTGAGTCATTCTCTTGATCGTGACTATATCCTTGCCTCAATTGCTGTGTGAATACTTTCATCTGGATTTCCTTGTGGTAATTGACAATGGAAAGTGTACGATATCTCCCACCCTATCACCTTCCTCACAGATATATGGCCTGCTCCGTCTCAGCTGATTTCACAACACCAAGCACCGAATCATCAAGAACAATGTCATTAACAGACTCACACATGCATTATGCACCTTTGCTTAGCAAGGGTAACATTTCACCCTAGGCCCATTTAGACAGACACCACCAGGCAGGCAAAATATCCCACACGAGCCTGGTGAAACCAGAAGGTGTGGGTTAAATGTGCAGAAGGGGACATTAGAAACCAAAACTGACCTCTTCAGATCAATCACATTGCATCAAAGAAAGTTGGTGTTGCTCAACCTATATTATGGGGTTGCACTTCCAATCAGAGGAATAGGCAATGTGCTATTTTATATTCGCCTAATGGTGCTGCTTAATTTAAAACAGAAAATGCTGCAATAGTCAGTAGGCCAGGCACAAAATGTAAGAGAGAAAAGCAGCAGTAACATTTCAGGTTAAAGACCCATCTCCGAAGAAAAACTTATGCCCAAAATGTTAATCAGTTTCTCCTTCCTCTCTCCTGCCTGACATGTTATTGTAAAAATTTCAAATTTCCAGCAACAGGCAGTATTTTGCCTTGAATTAGAAGAAATACTCCTGGAAGATCCCTGAATATATATTTTAACATTTTTCTTGCACAAATTACTTGATATTTGGGAATTAATATTCACGCCCAAAAAATAAAATACAATTTACACATACACACACAAATTAACCCTAAGTTTTCATCAGATTCAAATCTATTTACACATTGAGTACAATATCCAAAGCTAAAGGTTACTCATTGAAATGTTATTTTTTACTGTCGTAACAATAATGAACTTGTAGGTGACACAGCACTATAAACGCCGACTTATATAATTGGTAATCTTTGCATTGCAGGAACAGCTTTTAGACACACCCAATAATATTGCTGCCGTTTGAAAGTGAACCACAAACCACACATTAAGAAGAATATAAACACTAAAAAAACCCCAGAGAAATTGAGTGATACAGCGGATTAACACCCTGCCATTTCATCTCCCCATGAAATGTGTAAGAAGACAAATCTAAAGTGCTTTTAAAATTGTCGCTCGGTGACTTGTATGAATTAGGAAAATTATTATCATTTCAACAATTACAACTGAAATATAATTTGAAAAATAATCAATATTTTAAATATCTTCAAATCCGTGACTATCTAAAAAAATACACAAAAGACTATCATAACATGTCCCCAGACTTATTGGATGAAGCCATGAAGACAAAGGCTGAATCAGCAAATCTAATATCATACTTATACAACATTATTTTAAATATAGAAATACCTACAACCGATGGTATTAGAAGAGACTGGGAACAAGAACTAGCTATAAAAATTTCAAAAGAGAGCTGGGATAAACACTTACTATATGTGCATAAATGCTCGATCAACGTACGACATACTCTAATTCAATATAAAACATTACATAGACTATATTATTCAAAAACTAAAATAAATAAACTTTTCCCCAATGTTTCACCCATTTGTGATAAATGTCAGTCACAAGAAGCTACCATAGCGCACTCTTTTGTTTTTTGTATAAAAATCCAAAAATTCTGGAACGAAATATTTGAAATCTTCACAAAATTATTTAAAATAAAACTTGTACCAAAAGCAGAATGGATCATTTTTGGAATATCGGAAGGTAACCCTGAATTAAACATGTTTCAAAAGAACTTACTTAATTACGGGCTAATAATGGGGAAAAAAGCTTATACTCAAATTTTGGAAAAATGCTCCAATACCAACAATAAAAATGTGGATTTCAAACATGTTCGAAACACTACACTTGGAAGAGATGAGACTCCTCCTAGCAGGCAAAGCAGACCACTTCCAAAAGACGTGGTCTGCATTTATGGAACTATTACAAGCATAAGGTGCAATAGTAATTTAAAATATAAATGGTACCAGGATCTGGTAACGGGGGGTATAAAATAATTTTTTTTTTTTTTTAAATGCGGTTGGTATATCCTTTTTTGCGGAGTTTTGTGTTACAATACAGCGATTGTTTTTCCTTTTTTCTTCTTTTCTTTCTAGGGTCTTATTTCCTTTCTTTACTTCCTTCTCTAACTTCTTCCCTAAGGGGCTTTCTTTCCCCAACACTTTCCTGCACCTTCACGATTCTTGCTCACTTTCCTTAATTCTTTTATTTCTATCTTTTTTAAAGCTTGAAAAATGAAGTGGTACAACAAATATAATAAGATATATCTGATGTGTATTATTGTAATTTACTGTACTTCTAATAAAAATAAAATAAAATAAATTGTTATCTAGGGCTTGCATATTTGGTGGGGACTGGTGGAGGATAAAAACCATCAAAAGGAAACAATACATATACATCTTACTATCTAGTCAACTGTAAATTCACGTTCTAAGCTAGGAAATCAAACACGATAAAGTCTCTATAAGGAAACGCGAGGATGGTTGATGAACATGTTTGTGGTTGGACTTGTTTATCATTTGGCAAGGCAAATCTAACCTGCTGCAAGTCATGACATTTCAAGCATAGGCAACTGACTCAGATATCCAAGTAATATATCACCGGCCACTGTTTATAGACATCATGATGAATCAAAATTCATCCAATACCAGAAAAGTCAAAATATTAAGAATGCAGGAGAAAATAATTGTAAACATTAACAATTTTTTTAATTGAATAATGTATTTGATTACAATTGGGGGAAAGATTTAATAAGAACCCGAGGGGTAACCTTTTTCTTTACACAAAGGGTAGTGGTTATATGGAACGATCTGCCGGAGGAGGGACTTGAGGCAGGTATTATCGCAACTTTTAAGAAACATTTAGACAGGTAAATGGATAAGATTGATTTAGAGGGATCTAGGCCAAACGCAGGCAGATGGGACAAGTGTGGAATGGACATGTTAGTCAGTGTGGGCAAGTTGGGCTGATGGGCCTGTTTCCACACTATCATTCTACAAAATAATTATACCGGAATATACAGGACATTATGCTGCTACAAAGATGAAAGTTTTACTCTGGGTTAACAATAAAAGTGTCTAATTCATTAATTGGAATAGAAGTCAATTGTCATTGATATAGAAAGCTTAGAGAATGGCAGGTGAATACACTTCAGTGCCCTAAAGCAGTCCAGCAGACCATCACTGCTTAAGGAAACTTGATTAGACTGACGACGGGAAAAAGCTGAGTAAGATTCTGAAAAATGTTTACACACACACACTTAATAGTATATAGATAAGGGGGAACAGGGTAACTAGAGAGATAGTAGGACCTCTCAGGAATCAAAGTCACCTCTGTGTGGAGCCACAGGAGATGGGCAAGATCCACAATGAGTATTTATCCTCTGTATTTACATGGATGGAGGAACTTAGGGCAGTCATGGAATTGTCTTGATAGCAATCAGTTACCGTCGAAGTGGTACTAAAGGTACTGTCGTGTATGAAGGTACACAAATCTCCAGGACCTGATCAGATATATCCAAAGACATTGCGGGAAACTAGAGAGGAAATTGCGGGAGCCCTGGTTGAAACGTATGTCTTCCTTAAATACAGGGGAGGTGCCAGAAGAGTGGCAAATGTTGTGCCCCTTTCCAAGAAGGGCTGCAAGGAAAATGCTGGGAACTATAGCATTAACTGTAGCTTAACATCTATAGTTGGAATGTAACTTGAGAGTATTCTGAGGGATAGGTTATACAGGCATTTGGATGGGCAAGGGCTGATCAGGGATAGTCAGCATGGTTTTGGATGTGGGTCATGTCTCACAAATCTGATTGATATTTTTGTAGTCGTGAACAAAAAGGTTGATGCGGGCAGAGCTGTAGATGTTGTTTACATGGATTTCAGTAAGGCATTCGACAGGGTTCCACATGCTAGGCTGCTCTGGAAGGTTAGAGCGCATGGGATCCAAGGAGAGAGTGCAGAATGGATAGCAAATTGGCTCCATGGAAAGAAGCAGAGGGTGATGGTGGAAGGCTGCTTCTCGGGATGGAGACCTGTGACTAGTGGTGTGCCTCAGGGTTCCGTGCTGGGCCCGTTACTGTTTGTCATCTAAATCAATGATTTGGATGGGAAAATACAGGGCAAGTTTAGCAAGTTTGCTGATGATACAAAAGTGAGTGGTTTTGCAGATAGTGAAGCTGGTTGTGAAAGATTGCAGCAGGATCTGGATCGATTGGCCAGGTGGGCGGAGGAGTGGTTGATGGAATTTAATACAGAGAAATGTGAGGTGTTGCAGTAATTGGTCGGCCTCTGGGTAGTGTTGTAAAGCAAAGGGATCTAGGAGTACAGGTGTATGGTTCCTTGAAGGTCGAGTCACAGGTAGATAAGGTGGTTAAAAAGGCTTTTGGCACTTTGGCATTCATCAGTCAGAGTATTGAGTATAGAAGTTGGGAGGTCAGGTTGCAGTTGTATAAGACGTTGGTGAGACCGCATTTGGAATATTGTGTTCAGTTCTGGGCACCATGTTATAGGAAAGATATTGTCAAGCTTGAAAGGGTTCAGAAAATATTTACGAGGATGTTGCCAGGACTAGAGGGTGTGAGCTCAGGGAGAGGTTGAGTAGGCTGGGTCTCTATTCCATGGAGTGCAGAAGGATGAGGGGAATTCTTATAAAGGTTTCCCATTCATGACAGGAATAGATCAGGCAGATGCAGAGTCCCTTGCCCAGAGTAGGGGAATCGAGGACTGGAGGACATAGGTTCAAGGTAAAGGGGAAAATATTTAATAGGAATCTGAGGGGCAACTTTTTCACACAAAGGGTGGTGGGTGCATGGAACAAGCTGCCAGATGAGGTAGTTGAGGCTGGGACTATCCCATCGTTTAAGAAACAGTTAGACAAGTACATGGATAGGACAGGTTTGGAGGGATATGGACCAAGCGCAGGCAAGTGGGACTAGAGTAGCTGGGACATTGTTGGCCAGTGTGGGAAAGCTGGGCCGAAGGGCCTGTTTCCACACTGTATCGCTCTATGACTCTATAGGTATGTGTGATGAATCTCTAAACAAGATGTTTACAAAAGATCTGGGAGATGAACTGACTGTCCTGCTTTGACAAAAGCAAACATGGTCTTAATGGGTCAAAATAGGTTTCTGTGCTGTAGTGATTCTGTCTGCACACAGTGATAGCAGCCCCACCTGATTCAAGTGGGTGATATTGACTCTTCAGAGACAACACCAGAACTGGAATAGTGCAGCCAGTTTGTTTCTCAATGCCAGTTTTGTTTTTGCTGAGTGCAGCAAGTTAAAACCAGTAGTTTAGAATACTTTAAAAACAGGTGACAGATTATCCCAGCCGTCTTTCTGTTTTGTACACATTTATTGCCTCCATTAATTCTGGTTTGGTTTAAGCATTATTCATTTTCACACTGTTGGCACCCAAATTAATTTGGGGTATTGGTGTAAAATCGCATGGTTCGTCAGACATAGGCAATAGGACAAGGCAATTCACCCCAATGAAGGTGTTGTTCTCCCATCATATTTCACGCTTCAAGTTGCCGCATGTTCATTTCTCGCATATCAACAGAAATTGGATCAAAAGATTGGATTCTGCAAACCTATTTTCCCGTTCACAATTAAACGAGGTGCCATTTTACAAATACTCCACATTGACTTACAAGCCCCTCCCTTTCTATAGAACAAGTACTGACAAAAATCAAACCATTCTCTGCACTGGATATTCATTCTGCAGCCCCACAATTACTATGCCAATGGTCCAATGGTTCATGGGGCATGATCGGAGTTATTACAAAAACTGCACGGTGTAACTTTTCCATTCGACCCAATTTCCTATTCCACTCCCTCAATCTATAAATGTCCAACCCCACTCCCACACCTCTCCGACTCAATTTTCTGTCTACTTTCACTAGCCTAATATTCCCTCATCTCTATGATGAACTGTGTGGCTCCCATACTGTCACTTTAATGCACTGACCCACTACCGACTGGACAGTGGCATGGGCTAATGTCGCAGCAGCAATAGGTGCCTGTGAACACAGTGATCAACTCATTTCCTTCAGTGGGAGAAATCTAAATTGGCAATTCCTTCAGGTGGTCGCAATTCAGTGGAGTTTTTTTTAAATAAGTTGTCGCAGTATCCATTTTGCACGTCAGAAATGAGTGAAGTCCAACATCTGAGCTGTGTTGTTGTAAGCTAATCAAACAGAGCAATTCTGTCAAGGTTCAAAAAACCTTTAGTTCTATCTGGCAATTTTAAATTTGGCTTCCATTAACCTAAACTCAGTTGATACATGATGCTTTCTCATGTGTAATGTATCAACATACATTCATTGGTCTGCAGATACAACTTGTTGTCAAAGCAAATAGAAATTGTCATTATGTTGATCAAATTTACAGACAAATATTGCGTACAAGGAAGAACTCTTGAAAACGAATTCTAGATTGGGAAAATCACTGTTATTTGAATCAACCTCGTCAGCTACCGAAAAAAAATCTGCGTCTTTTCTTTTTCTATTTAAACTTGAAAAAAAGTACTCCCAGACTGCAGGCTCCCATCTCGCCAGTTCCTCTCATGACTACAATGCAGTTCACAACAGATTTATGTTCTACTAAATTTCTGCAAGTATTTACGAACCTGCAAATGTATATCACAGTTTATTTGAGATATTTATGTAGTTATAAAAATAGCAATACTTTACTCTAAGAATCAGTGCAAGCTAAATATCTACTAAGCCAACCTGTTTTAATAATTTATAAATGATGCATGGTTTCATGATGAATTTTATTCTTGCTATATGAAATCTAATTGAGATCATGGGAAAGAAAATACTGATTCTTGTTAAAGCAACAAGGCCCCGGTTTAGTCCATTTTCTGTCTTTCCCAGTTCTGATAAAGAATTTCAGATATGAAATATTAACTCGGTTTCCTTTTCCACAACCTGATCTCATGAGATCAGTCCACTGGTTAAAGTACAAGATCATTTGATAGCTTCTCTAACTTTATTAACTTTTATGATATTGTATGAAATGAGCTAACAAATAAATAGATGAAATGACTGGAAAGAGTTATAGCAAATAAATCTTAATATGGGCAAATGTGAAGGCATGAGAATGAGAGTCAGTGGGTCCCCATTTTCTCAGGGGGATTCCCTCTGTGGAGAATCAGTGCATCTCTATCTGCCTTCTCCCATGTACAGCCATGTGAGATTTTATGGCTCCAAAGTTCTGAGTCGGTTCCCTGTGCTTAGCTGCACCCAAGTCACTCCAGGGTCACTGGGAGGCAATAATGTTCCCAGCAGAAACCAACTTTGTGGAAGCCCCTTTGACAACAGCGGTACCAATGAGGGAGTTTCAGATTCTGGAGGGGGTCAGCAACTAACAACAAACCATAGATGTGCGATAGAAAAATGGAGACAGTGGAGGGAATGGGAGATGAATGTTAGAGGAACTGTTCAAACCATCTAAGTGCATGCAGGCACATATATGTAGACATTAGGGTAGTGAATCTGTGGAATTAATTGCCACATGAGGCTGTGGAGGCCAAGTGAATGGATATTTTAAAGGCAGAGATTGACAGATTCTTGATTAGTTCGGTGTCTGGGGTTGTGGGGAGAAGGCAGGAGAATGGGTTTGAGAGGGAATGATAGATCAGCCATGATTGAATGGCAGAGTGGACTTGATGAGCCGAATGGCCTAATTCTGCTCCTTTAACCAAAGTTCCTAACGGATAAATAAAGTTCAGTGAATAACTTATGAACTTTGAACATTGGTGAGATAATTTGCTACTGCACGAGGGGAGTGGAAAATGAACCAGGCAGCAGATCCAAAATTAGGTCAATGTTTATCAAAAGCTGTAGGTGCTGGAATCTCGTATAAAAACAGAAAACTAGGAATTTTTCGGAGGAGGTGGTGGATGAATGTGTAAGACAGGGAGAATATCTGTGATGGGGCAAGGACAGGGTTGGGCTGGGGATAAATTGTAGGGTCATTCAAGTCAGTGAGTTGAAGGGGGAGTTAGAGAATAAGATTACAAACTAAGGAGAATAAAATAGTTATAAAGTGCAAGGCTCTGGGACAGACAAATATTGCGTACAAGGAAGAGCTCTTGCACACGAGATCTAGATTGGGAAAATCACTGTTCTTTGAATCAACCTTGAATCTGCTGGAGAGGAGGAGGAAAACCGAGCCAACTTATCAAGCTTCCAGCCGAAGTCGCCAGTTCTGATACAGACAGGGAAAATTAGTTGCTTGAAGTTGTAGAATCTATATTGAGTCTGGGAGGCTGCAACATGTCCAGTCTAAGTGGAGATGGTGTTCCTCGTGCTGACATTGGGCCTCAGTATAACAGCAGAGAATATCAAAGAGGATTAGGTCAGAGTGGGAACAGAAGGGAGAAATATAGTGGCAGACCACAGGAAGTTTAGAGTCACCCCTGAACACAGGTGTTCCACAACCCTGGCCTGGTTTCTCTGACGTAGAAGAGACCACATTGTGAGCCCTCAGAGCTTTACACTAAAAGCGCTGCTTCACCTGACAGGCCTCAATGGTGGGAAGGGAAGAGGTGAAATGACAGGTGTTAAGCCTCCTGCGATTGTACAAGAGGTACAGTGAGCAAGGGAAGGAAGTGCTGAGCAGAGATCGAAAAGGGAACAGTCCTTTCAAATGGTGAAAGGCCAGAGGAGGGCACGTCGCATCTGGGATCTTGTTGAAGCTGGAAAAAAACTGGGAAGCGCGAATATTAAAGGTGACGTCTTAGCTAGGTGAACGACCAAATCTTTGTTTTCTCTTGACCCCCTTTCATAATGTTAGTTAATATGTTTTGGTTGCATCCGAGGGTTTCTGCGACAAATCCCTTCTGATGCTCATAAAGAACAATTGGATTTAATAATCAATTTGCTAATAATTTAGTATAAATTCTTAACATTGACCCGATGGAAATCTTTGCATTCTAACTCTGTCCAAAAGGAGAGGGCATGAGAGCAGAGATGAGGGAAATGGATGAAATGTTGCCATCAATTATGGTAGAAAGGAAGCCACCCTTCACGAAGAAGAATACAACTTTTCAGTGGCACCTCTAGTGTGGAGTCAAGCCCTTCGGCCCACCAAGTCAGTGGCTACCAGCCATCAGCCATATACCAGTTCTATCCTACACACTAGGGACAATTTACACAAGCCAATTAGCCTACAAACCTGCACGTCTTTGGAACCTGTGAGGAAACCAGAGCACCACGCAGTCATAGGGAAAACATACAAATTCCATACACACAGCACCCATAGCCAGGATCAAAACCAGGTCTCAGGCGCTGCAAGGCAACAACTCTACCGCTGCGCCACTGTGCAGCCTCCAGAGCTGATACCACTGTGAGAATAGAATGAAGGCCTTGCAGGAGAGTGGAAGTATAATCAAGTGTATTAGATGTTTGCCACTATTCCTCAAAATGGAGGTGGTGAAATCCATAAAGGGGCGAGTTAGAAACTGCTGACAGAAGGTGACAGCCTGTGGAAATTGGCAATAACAATAGTAAAATACAAGTTTCTGCATGAAGGAGAACTAGAACAATTGTTAATGCACCAAGAACTCCATCAAAAAGTTATAACTCTCTTCTTGATGCATTAACAATTGTTTTGGTGCTCCTCCGTACACGTACAGAGACTTGTCCCTTTCTGGATTTCACCACCTCCATTTACTAATGTAGGTTGTCCATGTGGGAATACCCAATCGCAGTCTCCAGTGCACCAGTTAAATTAACATTTCCTGAACAAAATGCACAAAAATAACTTTTTGTTTCACTCAACGAGCTTCTGTTTTAGCAGTTGCTTAACGATATTGTTTATTGTTGAGCCATTTTCCATTTTACGCAAACTGTGAGTGCATATCTTTGCCTCCACTCCCCTTTGCTCTACTTCTGTACATCTATATCTGAACTTGGAATTAATCCCACTCATTTTCTGTCTGACCTACAAAATATTTCCAGAGATTTGTGCTTTTTATTTAACAAATTTCCACCATCTGGAGTTTTGTTGACATATCATGGTTTGATGCTTACATTTATAACGCAGTAGTTTTTAAGTGATTACATTTGTTTAAATTCATTGATACAAGTATGGGATAATACTTGACATTAAATAAAACTGCAGTGACCGACAACCACAAACATTTAACCACAAGCAATTCAATTTAGTAGAGGAAATAGCAACTTTAGCTGTGGATTGTGGTGAAAGCATGGCACTGCACTCTACCCAAGACACTTGCCACATCACCCCAGCTCTATCTGGATTAAGCACTGCTCCTGCCTCTACTTTCATGTGGCTGAATCAGCTAACCACCATGGTGGCCGCAGTATGCTCGAAAGACCTGAAATGATCGTTGTTGACATTGTTGAATGTTGCACAGTGTTCAGGCAGAGTAAGGGAAACAATGAAGTCTCATTCATTCCTAACATCTCAGCAGACTACAATCGATTGGTGAGATTCAAATAATAATTTTCATCTCTAATATTTTACAAAAAGAAAATGGAGGGCTAATATTTATTCCAACATTATTTAGTTGTATTCGGTGTTATTTTTCATTACAATCTTTTTTCATGCCTCCGCTCTCAGCGAAGGAGGGAAATCTACACATACATACGTGCAAAGAACAAGTAGAGGAGGAAGCAGAGGGGAAGCCAGAGCAGAGTGAGGGGAGGTGGGCGGGGGAAGCAGAGAAAAATGTTTTTTGTAGTGAAGTGATATTTACACAAATTATCAAGGTAAAACGACTAGAAATAGTGAGAGTTATTCATGAGATGTAGAAAGCACAAACATTTCCAGAAGGAATCATACAATATTGATCAGAAAGTTCATTGTAGATGCTTGAAGTGATTGAAGTGAAGAACTTTGAACGTGTATAACAATCTGACTGGAGAAAACAGTGACTTTAAAGAAGCAGATTTTGTTTAATTTCAGAATATATAGAATGTCTTTATGATTAAAGATTTTAGTGATCTGATTACTTTCCTCCAAGGAGGCTCTTGTTCCTTCAAACAGATTCTTAAAAATCTTTTTTTTTCCTTCAATATATTTAGGCATTCAAAATGTACCATTTAGTTAAATGGCCAATTAATCTAGCAACCCACACATCTTTGGGATGTGGGAGGAAACATGATCAACAGGGGGAGAAACACATGTAGTCATGAGGAGAACATTCAAACGCCACAAAGACAGTACCCAGAGTCAGGATTGAACCAGAGTCACTGGTGCTGTGAGGCAACAGCTCTACTATCTACGTCACTGTGCCACCCAGCAGCAACATTTAGGAGTCTTTCACTGGTATTTTGAAGTGAGACTTTATTTCATTTTACTTTTGTTTTCTATCCTCTGCTAAATCTAATCCGATTTCAGTAAATTATTGAAGCAGTCAATATCTTTTCAGGAATTAAGTAATGTCAGTTGATTTGATAGTTGTATCGTAGCCGTCAAGAGTGATATCCAGGCAATTTTGATGTGGATTGTTGAATAAATGGCAATAGAAACCTTGGCCCGTTATAAATATAGTCACACACACACACACACACACACACACATAGATATAGACACCCCAATTCAAAGCATTGAAACCAATTGCAGTTTCACTACCAATTCCTCAGCAGAGATTCATCAGTACATGAAAAAAATGTGCATTCAAGACAGAAGTTCATCTAAAACACGATTCCTGCATGTTATTTATATTTCAGATTTCCAGTAACTGCTGTTTTTTATATAAAGGTCAATTGGCAAGATTATACAGAACATTATACAAACCTGTCTGTGAAGGTGCCAAACTGTTTCATCAATTTCCAATCAAATGAGTCAATCAGCTTTGACTAAAATATCTCAGAAATGACCCAGAGACAATTTCCCCGTTTGCGACAATAATACATGCCATCCATTCCAGCGTAGAGAAAAAAAAACTTGCCCAGGCATAATTGAAATACATAATTGAGTACATAACTGCTGTGCCAATAGTAATCAGTACATCATGAGCAAGATTGGCAGAGAGAGATCTGAGGGGCCCCATGATGGGTTCATCAACAAAGCTCTCCCATTCATAACCATGCAAGGAATTTTACAGAAGACAAAGCAAGAAAAACATGCATGATCACGGTATTTAATTTGTAGGAAACAGCAGTAGCTTCAAGGAAGATTAAACAAAATTTAGTTGAGAGAATGTGAACGAGAGAGTTCTGTGCATTTTCTAGGATTTTTTTGCAGAGTAAAATAATCTACCACATCCTGAAGAAAGACTGGCACCCTCACCCTTCGCTTTCTTTCCAGCTCAGAACTTTACCTCCATTCATTTATTAAGCCAGACAACCAATTACATTTTTAAATTATGTTATATGTAGGAAATTGGTGCACGATTTTCAATTATCACAGCAAATACTGATTGAGTTCATAAATTCAATAACATGCATGTGTTTTTTTTAAATTAAGCAGCTTTTATATCACTTTGTTACTCTGGTTCCAAGGCAAATAGGATTTAAATTCACATCCAGTTGATGCAAATAATGTTTTGACATTAAATTATTTAGCAAGCCCATAAATGTAACTCAAACAGAAAATGTTATTTCAATGTGACCACAGAAATGTATTGAAATGGTTAATACAATAAACTTTAAACACAAAAACAGTGCCTGGACAATTAGATTAAGCCTTATCTTCGTCATCACATAGAAGGCCTCATAACGAGCACATTCTTGGCTTGGTGCTTTGAGCCATGAGGCCTTCAGTGTAATCTGTAGACAAAGCCTTGGTTCAACTTTTTTTTAATTTGCTGGAGAACAAAATGAAAACTGCGCATAGGTAGTCTTCATTCATTAGGGCGGTGAGTACAAGTCATGTTGCAGCTTGATAAAACTTAGGTGAGGCACATTTGGAGTATGGTGTGCATTTCCAGTTTACAGGAAGAATGTGGAGTCTTTGGAGAGGGTGCAACGAGATTTATCAGGAAGCTGCCACGATTATAGGGCATTACCTATAAAGAGGGTAGACAAACTTGGATTGGTTTCTCTGGAGCGTTGGAGGTTGAGGGGAGACCTGATCAAAGTTTATAAAATGATGAGAGGCATAGATATGGTAGACCGTCGATCTTTTTATCAGGGTGGAAATGTTAAAATCTCTAGGACATATCTTTAAGACTAGGGGAGGAACGCTTAAAGGAAATGTGTGGGGCAAGTTTTGTTTTAACAGAGTGTGCTAAATGCCTGGAACAGGCAACCAGGGCTGGTGATGGAAGCAGATACAATGGTAGTTTTAAAAGGCTTTTGAATAGGCACGCGAATATGTACGGGATGTAAGGATATGGATCATGTGCATGCAGAAGGGATTAATTTAATTTGGCATCATGTACGGTTCAAATATCATGGGCCGAAAGGCATGTTTCTGTGCTGTACTATGTTCTATGTTTCTCGAGTTGTATTAATACAATTTAACTGAAAGGCGATATACTGGAAATAAAATAACACAAAATCATATTGACACTGCAACATAAAACAGGCACTTTAAGTACAAATTGTGTACATTACACTCGTTTTGAAACTATTTATGCCTCCTCAATTTGCTTATTCCACATCAACATAAACTGTTATACCAAGTATACAGCTCCCAGCTGTGAGCAGTGATGGGAACCTTGCTACATTCTCCACAAGTGTTTTCCGTGAAAAGTCCCTGAGCTGCAAAAGAATGTCCCAACCGAGACCCTCTGATTTTTTGTGTTGTTGTTTCCCTGCATGGAAGCATCATTCTTTTCCTTCAGCACTGGGACGGGCTTCCTGCCGAGACAACAAGTTAGCAAAACTGTAAACAGAACGGGAAGATTTCCTCTTATTTTGAGTGGAATTGGATTCTCTCAGGACACACGATTCACTCGAAATAGCCAACATAGGAAATCATCCCACTACATTTTCACCATCACAGGAAACCTTAAGCCGAATAGAATCAATCTCTCAACTTGAGAAAAAAGCGCCACGAATAGTCAGCGATCAAGGATGATAATTTATGGGAGAGAGAGAGAAGCAGAGTTTACCACTTTCATAATTTCTATTAAAAAGGTAATTGATATGAAATTTATTTCAGTTCCTTTGTAGCTGATGCTGGTCAATCTGCTGAGTACCTGTTTTTATGTCAGCATCTGCAGTGTTTTGCTTCATTGGAGATTAATAGCTATTCATGTCTCAATAATCAATCATTGTCTATAATTTCCAGCTTCTTTGGCAGGTGTTACGAGCTGGAAACGTTTTCATGGACTTTCAAGAGGAGAAGCCAAAAATAACCTATCCTTTCATTTAAGGATGAAACCATATTGGGTCCTCTTGGTCTATCATGTGTACCTTGCGATTTTGCTCAACTTTTGCCCCCTCCATCCCCCCCAACATCAAACTTTTCCCCTCATCAATATCCTCATCCAAAGATTTAAATCCAACATGGGATAATTGAGTCAGAACATGGAAACAGGCCATTCAGCCCAAGTCAACCAACATGCCCCATCTGCACAAGTCTCACCTGCCTGCGTTTGGCCATAACCCTCTAAACCTATCATATCCATATACCTGTCTAAATGTTTCTTAAACAATGTGATAGCACCTGCCTCAATATACCTACCACCCTTTGTTTTTTATACCCCATCTCTCAAACCCCTGTCCTTGCCTCAGCTGCATCATTTCCACTACCATGCCTTCAACACTGTACAAGACCTCTGTAAACCTCCATTACCAGAATAAATGCCTCGTGATATATTTTACATACACAAACTTTTAGTTGCAAAGAGAGCCAGCCACTGGCACTTCTCAAATGATCATTGATTCGACCTTAAATTTTGGACTCCAATAACATATTATGCAACACGTTGCATCAAGGTTGTCAATAAATGAACCGTATTTCAGAAATTAGTCTGTGCACGTGATCAAAAAAACTAATCCCATAATTTATTATAAATAACACTACTATATATTAAATAATAGCCCTGATTTCATATGCTACCTAACCTGTTATCTAATTATAGCAATGTAGTTGATTTGCAATTATCCAGTTCAGACAAGCAACTATTACCTCTCTCATCCCCCCAGACGATAACTAAGACATAAGTTCCAGATTTAAATACAGTGCTCAAGTGCAGAGTTACAAGAAATATTACACTGGTTTTTTGGTAACCATCAGCTGGATGTCATTTGGGCAAGAAAGTGTCCTGTATAGTACCGTATTCAACATTCTCCAAAGTCCTTCCTCTGAATGCAGAGCTGTCAACTCTCACGCATTCAGCATGAGACTCACACATTTCACCCAATTCTCACGCTCTTACGCTGATCACAAATTTCTCACTCTCAGTCGTGAGAAATTCTGTGATCGACGAGAATTTCAAAACTAATATCAACTGCTTGTGTGCGCGTCTGTTGACAAGACAGCAGCATTCTTATTCTCTGTTATTCTCACTTGACTGAACTGTTCATGATCGGGGTTGTCAATAGGCCGGGGATGAGTGAGTATGAGTATTTGAGCCACCGCCTTCAAGACAGAGCCACGGCAGGACATCCTAACTCCTTCTGAATTGTATCCAATTAAGGACAAATTTGTAATGAACAGTACCAAGCCCACATTCCATGAACAGATTTGAAAAATATCAAGTAACATATCACACACCTCCAAACCATGCCCACATGCAAATTTACATTGAAAAACAAAGGCAGTGAATGAGTGTCACCCAAACGCAGCAAGTAAGGCCATGTCCTGCTCCCAGCAGCAGTCGGAATTTAAGGATTTGCGGGAAGTGGCTGACATGAGCGGGCAGAGGAGAGTTACACTGGCCATGTACCGGGGTGGGGGGGGGGGGGGGTACTGTAGCCCCCCCCACTTATTTGGCTAGACATGTTTCAATGTCTCCGGCTTTGGACGAGTCGCTGCTGTGCTCTGATCAACCTGGTCGTGGTTGTTGGAGAGCCGGGGCGGAGGGAGGGATGGAAGCAGAAGCAGGGGCGGGGGCAGATGCGGATGGGGAGCCGGGGCTGGCGAGTGTTTGTGGGGCTGACGAGTCGCTCGCTGCAGCTCCGGCCATGGAGCGGCCTCAGTGCAAGAGACCCGGGCCGTCCGAGGCGTCGGAAGCATTGCGCCGTGGCCTTGAGTGTCTCTGTGCCGAATTCGCCCTGGTGACCGGGCATGGGCCAGGCTGCGGCTCGATGCATCCTAGAAACATAGAAAATAGGTGCAGGAGTAGGCCATTCGGCCCTTCGAGCCTGCACCGCCATTCAATATGATCATGGCTGATCATCCAACTCAGTATCCTGTACCTGCCTTCTCTCCATACCCCCTGATCCCTTTAGCCACAAGGGCCACATCTAACTCCCTCTTAAATATAGCCAATAAACTGGCCTCAACTACTCTCTGTGGCAGAGAATTCCACAGATTCACCACTCTCTGTGTGAAAAAATGTTTTCTCATCTCAGTCCTAAAAGACTTCCCCCTTATCCTTAAACTGTGACCCCTTGTTCTGGACTTCCCCAACATTGGGAATAATCTTCTTGCATCTAGCCTGTCCAACCCCTTAAGAATTTTGTAAGTTTCTATAAGATCCCGCCCTCAATCTTCTAAATTCCAGCGAGTACAAGCCGAGTCTATCCAGTCTTTCTTCATATGAAAGTCCTGCCATCCCAGGAATCAGCCTGGTGAACCTTCTCTGTACTCCCTCTATGGAAAGATTGTATTTCCTCAGATTAGGAGACCAAAACTGTATGCAATTGTCCTGGAGGACAACCAGTGGCTGCTTGGAAGTAGGTGCCACTGAACTATTATGTTTGTTTACCTCACTTTTTCTAACCCCCGCCCCCCCCCCCCCCGCAAATTCATTTGACAGGTTCAATAGAAATGTTCCCATTCCCGTTGATTTATTCATTGAACACATAGATGAACATCCTCAAGGAGTGTAATCAGATGGAAACTGATTCAGATACGATGTTTAAGAGCTTGTTCAAAGAAGGGGCATATTTTAAAGGAGTGACAGATACTTGCAGGGGAATGCATGAGGTTATTATTTGTCTCTAGATTTGGCTTGAACCAGAACATCTGAAGATTCAAATTTTAATATAGTAATTGTGCTGATACTGACTCCAACCAACCACGTAATGAATATCATCCATTCCGAAGGTTTTATTTTTCTGATGCTATATAAACTTCACTTGGATTTCAATCACTTCAATGTAAAAGTAATTGGGAATGGGGAGCATTGGAACAAAAATTTGCCCTCGGTATATATTAACTGTAATATAATAATGTATGCATGTTGGTAGGTGCAATCAAAACAAAGATCTTTTTTTTAAAATCATTGTTGTGTTATGAATACCACAGAAACGATTATTTACTCTCAACATCACATGAAATAGAATATTATTGCTTAAATATATAGTTATAGGACTTTGCATTTCGATAAAGTCCCAGCTGAGAGGAAGCTGAAAATATTGGGGGTGAAAATGACTTCAGGGCAGTTTGTTAGGAAAATTAAGGAAATGGTAACAGAATACTTATACAGCTGAGTGAGTATAATTTTATTGATGAGAAATTGTGTTCAACCAATTGATGACTTCTTTGACAAAGTAACTAGCATGTTAGATAACAAGGAAACCAATGGATGTGGCAAATATCGTTATGCAAAATTTGATCAGTGAAGTGCCCCATAAAAGATTACCGCATTAGATAAGCACCTGTGGACTTGAACGTAATAGGTTAAGTCCAGGGGGTCAGATATGGAGCTTTATGTTTGGGGCAGATATATTGTCAGTGCGGAGGGGCTAGGAGCAAGGCCAAGTGTGCATCCAGATTCAAGGTCTGGAATAGTACTAGGTGTGCAGTCAAAGCTGGGACAATGGAAGTGTTCAGCACTGGGAACCTAAGCAGGTAAGCAGCAATGATCAGGGTAGAATAAGGGGCCATGTGTAAGTCTGGACTCAGGGTCAGGAATAAGAGAAGGTATGCAACTGGAGTCAGGGTCAGTAGTACCAGGTGTGCAGTGAGACCCATGTTGGTCAACATGGGCCAAGTGTTTGATTATAATCTCTCCATACATGAATACACTAAGATCATTCATGTGCTGCACCTGTTGGTCAGAGCCTGGCTCTTCCGTGCAATGTAATTAGGAATGTAATTTAGCCTAACCTTATTCATAACTAATTCAATTTAAAGCATAAATATTGCATTCAAGTGTAAGTTAAAAGACTCACTACAGTGTGCACCAGATTGCACAATTTCAAGCTGAGAAATGCAACCCCCCCCCCCCCCCCCCCCCCGTGTCGCTGCGCTCCCTCGGTTTGGTCTCTCGCAATTTCTCACTCCCAACTCTCACCCAATGTTGGCAGCCCTGTAAATGGTAGATTATGCTTCCAAACTAGATCAACGTCTACTTTAGTGCCATTAAAGTTCATTGATAACAAGTATATATTTGTTATTTTGAGGGGAGCCTCAAACACGAAATGGTGATCCAGTTATTTGGCGGTCATTATTACCTCAACTAGTTTTCCTTAAAATTCCTGATTATTAATCAGAATTACAATCCAATGGCTGCAGTGGTATTTAAAGTCGGGTGTTGGTGTTGTTTGTTCAGGATCCAGATTGCAATCCCGATAAATTAAATGTTCTCTCACCCCCTTACCCTCTATCATGCTTCCTGGTGTACATAAGCTTCTGAGAAACACACAATTAATCACATTTTTAGTCAAACATTTAATTATAGTGATGAGAATAGGTTGCAGATTTCCAGCATCCTTAATAGATCTTGTCAATTTACACATTTTATATCTACTCTTTTGCACCCCAATGTTTTTACCCCTCCCAATATACTGTTTGTACAAGAAACACAAGCAAATATTGACTAGGGATTTATCCCACTATGACCTCTGGCAAAAATCAGCTTGTTAATCTGCCATAAGACTACAAATTAATACATACCAATTAATCACTTAAATATTTAAATTGTTATTTGCTCACTCCCATTTCCAAAGCCATCCATCTTTATTAACAGTTTTGAAAAAACAAAATGCTGTTTTGGATTTTGTATCGAAGTCTTTGGCTAGGTTTCATGCTTTACAAAAGAAAATAGACTAAGCTAATAGCTTTTGTCTATATTTGCACAGCTAGCGCAGGCAATTCTAAAGTAAAGAATTAAACAGATATCTCAATATGTTACTGGCAGTTTATTGGCTTTAGTTTCATTATCAAATTATAAACACTAGTGGTTGCAAAGTCCAGTCTATAAGTTGCACCTTGCTACTGAGAATACTTTCAGTGAACTCATATAAATCGCACCAATTCATTTGATATAAACATTAAATGTTATTCATACATAAGTAAACAAGCAACACTTGTAATACAGCTCCAAAGGGTATTGTATTTAAGAATCTTTATTAACCAACTATTAAAGATAATAATACTGATATGAATAACATTATTGCCGCAGCTATTGTAATTGACCTCAAATTCTACTGAGCTGATAGTGCAGTGTGACTATTGTAACTTCTTACATGACACACTATAAAGCATGGGAATCATTTCAGTTGCTGTAAAATGTTTGATTTATCTAATATAGGACCACAAAGTATTTACAACACATGCACAGGTTTGCCTAGTTGGTCTATTGCCTTCTCCTCTGGGTGCATTTAGCTTCTTCTTGAAAGCATCTACACGAGTTCCTTTATCCATCTCTGGATAAAGAAGCCTTTTCTGGGTGCCCTATTGGATTCATTAGCGAGAAATACATACGAGTAGCCACGTGTTCTGACATTTCCCTCACCTTCTCACCAAATGTCGACCCTTTGAGACTCTTGGAAGGATTACAAAGAAAGTTCACTTAAATGACACCAGAACGATAAGATGGCAATAATCAGAAGGACTCAATAGGCTGGAGCTTCTTTCTCCAGGAAAGTCAAACCTGAGGAACTCCAAGATTCCCATTGGGATTGATGGTGCAATCATAGACAGGTACATTTGCAGGAACAAGCTAAACCACTGGCCATTAATATGTGATGATCAAAGAGGGAACGCAGGAAAACCATTTTCACCCCCAGACTGAAGATGGGTCCTGCCCCACAATGTCACCCATCCCTTTTCGCCAGAGATGCTGCCTGACCCACTGAGTTACTCCAACACTTTGTGTCTCCCATTGGTATAAACCAGAATCTGCAGTTCCTTGTTTCCACGTCTTATATACCGCCTGCTTAGTGTCAACAATAAAATCAAGAACTGCTAGCTCAGATGGACGGAAAAGTTTGACAAACCAATCAATCCACATCTTTCAGAGCCTCAGAACATGTTCAAAATCTTTACAAATGTTTGAATAATATTGATTGTAATAATACAGGAATTATTGAGCACAATCTGCATGCAACAAAATCCCACAAACAGCAGCAAAATAAGATTATAACCTTTCATGCTATTGGTTGGGGATAATCGTTGGCCAGTACAATGAGAAGAACTCCCAGTAGTTAGATACAAAAAGCTGGAGTAACTCAGCATCTCTGGAAAAAAGGAATAGGTGATGCTTCGGGTCGAGGCCCTTCTTCAGACCATCTCAATCCGAAATACAGGGTTGGATTTACGTATAGGCTTCACAAGCTTAGGTTTAGGGCCTCGAGATCTAGGGGGGCCTCGGCAGGGCCGGATTGACCTATAGGCTTCATAGGCTTCATAGGCGTCAAAAATCCAGATGAGGCCTCCGACCAAGATGTTTTTTTCCCCCACAGTAAATAAAACCCCGAGAAAAAAAAATTTGGAGCGCTATCAGCGTTTCCACTTTGACGGAAATTACCCGAAACTCTGCTTCCGGTCCAGGGAAATAAATTGGGGAAAAAATTGTGACCTGCGCAGTTGGGGGAAGCCGGTGACGCAGTAGCGGCGCAAAATGACGCTGTCTCTCCGCGCGTGCGCAGTGGGCCCAGGCGGGTTCAGATCTCCATTAGCACTCCACACAATCACCTCGATGCCTCGTGTCTACCAAAGATCCTAGGTGTCTACTCCAGGTAAGTAGTGGAATATTGCGTTGCGGGAGTGGCCGTTTCTCCGGGCCGGAGGGGGGGGGGGGGCTGCGGTGTCTGCGGCGTGGAGTCGGAGCCTCGCTGCGTGGGAGGGAGAGAGAGGGGGAGAGGGGGAGAGGGGGAGAGGGGGAGAGGGGGGGAGAGGGGGAGAGGGGGAGAGGGGGAGAGAGGAAGGGGGAGGAGAAGAGAGAGATGGGGAGGCAGAGAGAGATGGAGGGAGAGGGAGGGGGAAGGAGGAGGGGAGAGAGGGAAAGGGGGATTATCTTTAGTGAGACTGCAAGATTAAGGTAGGTTTTAGAGCAATTATATTTTCTCCTCCATATGAATAATATCAAACAATTGGAACTGCTTTCTTTTCCTTGATAATACTGAAAAACATGTATTCCATAGTTTGTGACTTTCATTTTGCATCATATTGTTAATGTGCACACACTAACACAGTCAAACAGTAACAGGCAATCAAATCAACACACAAAACATTTTCTAAAAAAAGGTTTTATTTACTGCAAAAACTTACAGTATTTTATTTGCAGTGTTAGCATGCTCCTTTATAACATTTTACATAACATTTTACATTACAACTTGATTATTAAAACAAGGACAGCTTCAATTCTTGATTTAAAAAAATGTATACAATGACCCCAATCATCCCATTCCAACCACTCATTACTCTTGACTCAACCAAAATTATTTCTGATATAATGGTCATAAATATGGTGCAAAAATGCTCCAAAATAAGGCTCAGAATGTACCAGAGCATCTAAAACACCAGAGCTTCCAGGGCCCGCTTAAGGGCCCTGGACCTTGGCCTTGTTTTGGAGCATTTTCGCACTTATTTCACTTAACATTTTTGTAATCCTGCCATGCCACCCCCCTTTTTGAAAAGTTTCGTACGGGCTTGGTGTATAATATTTTTGACACTGTCATAGGCCTTTCTTACATATGCTGTTACAATGCACTGTAGTCTCTAAACACCACTTCAGTAATTTTCCTTGCCCTCCATTTCAGAATAATAGTGTTTTAAACCGATAACTCGACACTAGCATTGGCAATAAATAAAAAGCGCAACTTTCCAGTCCTTATCTAATTGGGCACGCTCGGCCGCACATCGGGGTCAATCTGGTGGACTCTTCCATCTTCCTCTCGTGGTGGTGGTGGGGGATTGGGAGGGGCCTCACAAGTGGAATAGCCTAGGGCATCTAAATCCGGCCCTGCTGAAATATCACCCATTCCATTTCTCCACAGATGCTGCCTGACCCGCTGAGCTGCTCCATCTTCGGCGTAAACTGGCATCTGCACTTCCTTCCTACACAAGAAGATCTCCCCTGCATTTAAGTATAGGTGGTGTCGAGATCATCCTTAATAGGTTATATTCCACTTGTCCAGTATAAAGTATAATTCTGTCATAAAAGCAAGATAATCCACTTTGCAAGGCAATTATTCGCCTTGAAGTTATGTTTCAATTTTCTTCAAGGGATTTAAAAATTAAAAGTATTTTTTCCATTGGAAACAGTATCTGGACTGAGGTAATTGTTGTCTGCTGAAGGCTGGCAGGAAGGAGATGTTTGTTTTGCTAAAAGTTGCACCACTGATTTAGTCCTTTACCTTGTGACTAATGAAGGGTAATTGTCCTTCGTAGGAAAAAAAAAGTGCTTGCTTGCATTAGCTCTGCACAAGTTTTTTACCAGGTCACCGCTAAAAGGTACATTAGATTAAATAATGTGTTTTTTTTCCATCTATAATTGGCAGACCAGTAGTGAAATGTACAGTAATCAAATTAAGCCATGATAAAAAGCATCTGCTATCACAACATTATCAGTTTAGCATTGCTAATGACATTTTCTGTGTGTTTTAAATATACATACAGTGGCCATTGCTTATCAAACCTAACCTGGAATTTAATTCAGACAAGTGCGTAGTGATGCATTTTAGGAAGCTAAAGCAGAGCAGGGCATACATAGTAAATGTGTAGGAAGGAACTGCAGATGCTGGTTTATACCGAAGATAGACACAAAATGCTGGAATAATTCAGCAGGTCAAGCAGCATCTTTGAAGAAAAAGAATAGGTGACGTTTCGGGTTGGAACCTAGAGGTTGAAAGTAGAGGTTGGGGAGAGGAGAGATTAAACTGGAGGCAAGAAAAGGCCAGAACACAGCAAATGACAATCCCTGGGAATTTGGTTCAACAGAGAAAGCTAGGACACAATTACATAGTTCCCTGAAAGAGGCAACATAGATAGACAAGATCTCGAAGAAGACGCATGGTACGCTTGCCTTTATCGGACAGGGTATTGAGTGCAAGAGTTTGGATGGTGTGTAGCTGCTGGACATAACATTTTGTGACACCACACCTGGAATATTATGTGCAATTCTAGTCATCATAGTATAGGGAGGAAATGGTTAAGCTGGAGAGTGTGCAAAAAGAAATTACAAGAAGGAGATTGGGACAGGTGGGCTTGTGTTATAAGGAGAGGCTCAATACGTTGGCACTGTTTTCCGAAGAGCCGAGGAGGCAGAGGGGTTGCAAAACTATGAAGGCCATAGATAAGGTGGATGGTCAGTCTTTCTCCTCTCCCTACGGGAAATTATGAAGCTTTCCATCTATTCATCTCATAATGTCTTGGTGTGATGGGAGCTCAGTCCATTTCAAGAGTCTGATGTTGGGCTATGAATAATGGTGAATGCCCATCATAGCTAATGGATCTCGAGTCTGGAGACATTGGCTAAGGATGGTAGGTGGTTTGCTAACCCTCAAGCAAACCCAGAGGATTTTGTGGAGGTAACATTAATAGTAACTGTTGAGTGCCACTATATTTGCAAGGGAGCAGTTAATAATAGACAAGGGTATGTTGTCTAGTTGGATCATTCCAACAATAGATGCACTGCCATTCGGTTCAATGTCCTCTCTGAACTTCATGTGGCTGATCATGGTTGTGATTTAGTGCAATTGTTACATGTTACACGCTGCCAATTTCCACAGTTATTCCCAATTGCAGAAGTGCATAGGGTGTGACAAACTAGTGCCAAATTATTTGTTCCTTTATAATTGTGGACGGTTCAACTGAAACCAGCTGCTCTCTGTCAAAAGTTGGCTTTTGCCTGACATTCATCATGATGGAGAAAACAAACAACAGGCCTGTCAAACAGGGCAAGCCATCAAAAGAGGGTAGGTGGTGGCTGAATATATTGAAGTAAAAGGTCCATTTCATAAACAGGCTCAAAATGCTGGAGTAGCTCAGAGGGACAGGTAGCATTTCTGGAGAGAAGGAATGGGTGACGTTTCGGGTAGAGAACCTTCTTCAGACTGATGTCAGGGAAGTGTGCTGTACAGAGATCGGAGACAGTAAGACTGGTAGGAGAACTGGGAAGGGGAGGGGATGGAGAGAGGGGGAAAGCAAGGACTACTTGAAGTTAGAGAAGTCAATGCTCATACCGCTGGGGTGTAAGCTACCCTCTCTCCTGTCCATTTCATTGATTGTTGACAAGTGATTGATAGAGAAGTGTTGAAGGGTGCTATGTCTATAAGGCTCTTCCTGGAGGCAAGATGTGGTATTACAAGATATATTTATTTGACCATTTGCCTAAAGTGACCAAACTGACTTTAGCTGCATCCCGTTTGATTCTCACATTGAACATTACAGCTATCTGTTTCTTCTGGTTTCTGAGATTCAATCTGGAAGGGCCCCTGACACTGCTAGCACTAGATGCTACTCCAACTATCTACTTCCAAAATACCAAGCCTTCATTGAACCACATCCTCCTACATTATCTCATCCTGCAATATTTTCTAGGCCCGATCAATTACATTGGTTGGCAAGTTAAGATATTGGACCCACCTATTTCAAGGAACTGTCAGTGAGGTTGTGCTAGCTGGATGCATTTAAATGAATTGGCATTACCAAGCTTTCAAAGGTTTCAAATTTCTTTTATTGTCACATGTACCAATTAAGGTGCAGCGATATGCGAATTACCACACAGCCATACGGAAAAAAAAGCAACAAGACACGTTGCAATTAATGGATGTGGGCTAACTGTGCATGATAAGGTCCAGTCCTTTCTTTTGGCAAGTGGGAGCATCTAATTTTAAGCCTCAAATCCAGTTCTAAAATCTACATGCAATTATTATTTGTAAGAAGTACTAATTAAAAAGCAACAGGAAACTAATTATAAACTCACCAATTCCAAAATACTGCAATTTATACATTACAGTCGCACTCAATTGAAATATGGTACCAAAATCAAAACATGTGACTGCATTGCACATCCTCAACGAAGAAAATTAAAGACATTTGCCCATAAATTTAAAGTCACCAATGATAATATTCTGGCAAGATTCTCATTAGATTGTCATTGCTGCTGCTGTCAGTTAGCACTTTGATGATGTTCCTGTCCATTACAAGCATCAATAGGAGCAATAACACCACCATAACACTAGCCTGAAAATCTCTCTGCAAACACATTAAGCATTCATTACTAATATTAATGTTAATTGGGGTTCAGCAAATAACACGCAAGCAGTGTACAATTGCTCATTAAATAAACCCAACCAGCTTCGTCAGTTAGGGATAACAGATCCAATGGAACAATTTCAAAGAAGAGCAGGGATTTCTTCCAAGTGTCTCAGACATTAATTATCCCACAATTAATTACATCATCCTGCAATTTGTGACAATTCACTGTGCACAGTCACTTTACCATGCTTCCTACATTAACTTGGTAACCATGCTTTTTGCAATATTCTTGTTAATGAAATGGGATATGCCAAAGGAAAGAGGTTTTTCAAAAGAAGGTCCTTTCCAGAGCAATGTGCTCCTCGTTTTATATCTTCCCTGGCCACTGAAGTGAGAGTTGGACCAAAGCAAAGAACATTTCCACTTTTTGCAGGTTTCATTGTTTTTGTTCTGTTATCACCCTCATACAGATAAGATGTATAACATCTGACTATATGCCAAACATAATATTCCTTGCCATGATCACATTGAATGGCGGTACTGGGTCGAAGGGCCGAATGGCCTACTCCTGCACCTATTGTCTATAAACCCAAGAAAGATTTGTGTTGCATATAGTTTAAAAAATAAAAGCTCTCATTCTTAAACATAAGAAGTTATTCCTTTTATTATTTAACCAATATTAAAATGTTATCTATCTTAACTCATTTCCATGTAGGTTCGCAAACTAAGTTTCTGCAATTCCTTCGCACTTATTCTGGGAATCTGAATGTTGAACTTTCTGTATAAACAGGAAGGGATTTCAGTGAAAAAGGTTAAGTTAAATGTAATTTAATTGAGTTAATTAGTTAAATACTTCAATTGTTTTTTAAATGTTTAAAATAAAACAAAACTTTAAAGTTATAAAGTTTGATTGTGAACATTCATAAACTAATAGTGATTTTGATTTTTGATAGCTATCTTCTGCTAAGTTGCATCAAAGTCTTCGCCAAATCATTCCTGGCATTTGAAGGCAGGGCTTGTTCTGGCCCCATCAGCTGATGGTATTTAGGTCCAGAACACAAGGATTCGCCAATGTCTCTTCTTACTTCTTAAGCCCTTTGCTCCTCTAGGGAGCATAGGCCATTGACAAATGTCCTTCACCTCACTCGGTTGTTGGCAGTTCTTTCGAGATCTCCCCAGGTGAGCCCATTCTCAGACAATTCTGTCTAGACACCTCTTCTCCAGTTGTTCCTGGGGTGGCCTCTTTTCCTTTTTGGGGGGGGTTCCATTTCAGGGTTTGCCAGATGATGTTTGTGGCTAGTTTCCTGAGGGTGTGTCCAATCCACCTCTATTTTCACCAATGTGATCAGAATTAATTTCAGTGAATTTTCTTCTGTAAGATCTGCCGTCAGCAAGTGTAGGCTTTACTGTATTTAGAGTAAGTATTTAGAGAGGGTACTTAGAGAGGAAGAATCCGTGGCTTGCTTTTTACGACCTGTAATGCCCAGGCCAACCATGATGAATGTCTACAATATTCCAATTTTCCTGCAATAGACCCACATCCCTCTACTTTTTCCCTATTCAAGTACCTATCCAAATGTCCTATAAATGCTGTAATTGTATCCACCTCCACCACCTCCTCTGGCAGCTCATTCCAGATATACACCACCTTCAATGTGAGAAACACTCCCAACAATTCCTTTACATTTTCCTTTCTCACTGCAAACCTGTGCCTTCTAGTTGTTGACTCATTTGCCCAGTGAAAAAATATTCTGACTATCTATCCTTTCTATGCCTCTTGATTTTATAAACTTCTGCAAGGTCACCCCTCCTACATTCCAGTCTATCAATCCTCTCCTTACAACTACAGCCCCCATTCAAGGAAACATCCTAGCAAATCTCTTCTGCACTCCCCCTGTTGCAGCATCATCCTTCCTGTACACTGATAACCAGCACAGCACACAATACTCTAAGTGCAGTCCTAAGCAATGTTTTGTAATTCTAGGCCAATATATTTATTTTACCACGTTTGTTACTTACTGACAAAGACATCACAATATAACAATATGCTTTAGAAGAATTATTTAATAGGATAGCCAGTATGAGAATGGGTAATGCTTCTAAGGCTAGAGAAAAGTCATGGTAATGATATGTAGTATGGACAATCTGACTGTGCATCCACTTTTCCTGTACTTGCCCAAGAGCTTCATGCCCATCATTTATTTTTAAAATGGGAACGCGTTTCATTTCTCTGCTCCAAGATCCACCATCTTGATTTGTGAAATCATACAATGACATTGGAGGGGGTGTATTTTATTACAGCAATCACTTAAACATCAACAACTAAGCTGGTTGTTAATCAGAAGTCCTGCCATACTTGCCTTGCTTACAGACTGCGTTGTCCTGATTTATTCCATTCTTAATCAGTGTAGCAGCGCTAATTGTTTGGTGCCTGAGCTGTCAAACGGGCGTCATTTCAGGTTTTGCTTGTGGGGGGTGGGGGGGGGGGGGGGGGTATGGGACGGGTGGGACGACAGGCACTCACCCACTCTGGACCACAACTCTACTTCATTCAACGCCAGATCCACACCCTCAACAAATGCTTCCTCGCCTATCTGAACTCTATCAAAGGATCTCAAGCTTGCCCGCCTCCAGACCGGTCCCTCCACCGACACTCCTCGACTGGACCGCCCGCCCACAGGCCCGGAGCTCCAACGCTGGACCGCAGCGCCGCCTGCACGAACACGAGGCCAAGATGGCCACCACGAGGAGCAGCAGCAACAACCACCGCCTCTCCGACCCTCACCGCCTTCCTGGCCAAACCCAGGCCCGGACCACCAAAACTGCCGCCTCTCACCGCCTCCCCGGGGCCACCAATGCTGCTCCAGCCCCCCACGGGCCTCCACCAGCCACTCCGCCATCCCTCGCCTCTCCACCGGCCACAAGCAGGCCAGAGCCGTCACCTCACCAGAGTTCCAGGCTCAACACCAGGCCCACAACCCCCACGATGCCGACTGCTCCACACTTACAGGGAACCTCAGTAGTGATGGGTCTTCCCCATCCCACTCTTTCAACCAAGTTACCTCGACCACACACCCACTAGTTAAAATTCCCACTGTTTTTGTTTTGCCTTTTTTTTAAACAGAAGAGTGAGCTCAAGCAGCACTGTACTCCTGTTCCTAATCAAGTTAACCTTCTTCAATTTTCTAAAACCTCCCTCGAAAGCAAACTATTTAAAATCCACTAAAATAACTCTGAATTTAGGTAATTAAAAGAACAATGCAAAAATACCCAACAGCCCAAGCAGCATTGGTGGACAGGGAGGGAAACAGAGTTGACTATCCGGAAGTGGCGGCGCTGGGAACGGCTGCGGCTCGCCTGCAGTCCGTTTGTCTTTTACTTTTTTGTGTTTTTTTCGTTTTGTCTAGTTACGTTTTTGGTTTTTAGGTCGTGTTTATGTGGGGGGGGGGGGGGGTGGGGGGTGAAACGGGGCTTGCTGTCTCTCCCTTCGGGGGAATACGACCTTTTTGTCGTATCCCCCTTCTCTGCCTCCGTCTACGCTGAGGCCTAATGGCGGAGCTGGCGACCTCGGGACTCTGGAGGCAGCTGACAGGACTCGCCCTGAGCTCGCTCCCGTGAGGGTGGCCCAGCCCGGGGCTGGAACTGCGCTCTCGTGAGAGCGGCCTGGTGAGGGGCTGTGAGACTCTCCCGTGAGGGGCTGTGGCCCGTCTGAGTGGCCCAGCCCGAGGGAGAACGGCACTCCTGTCGGAGTGGCCCAGCCCGAGGGTGGAACGGCACTCCCGTCGGAGTGGCCCAGCCCGAGGGAGAACGGCACTCCCGTCGGAGTGGCCCAGCCCGAGGGAGGAGCGGCACTCCCGTCGGAGTGGCCCAGCCCGAGGGAGAACGGCACTCCCATCGGAGTGGCCCAGCCCGAGGGTGGAACGGCACTCCCGTCGGAGTGGCCCAGCCCGAGGGAGAACGGCACTCCCGTCGGAGTGGCTCAGCCCAAGGGAGAACGGTACTCACGTGAGGGCGATCCGGCTCGGGGCTGGAACGGTGCTCCGGTGGCTGGGATGGCGTTCTGGCGGCGGTGACCTGAGTCCTGGGTTCAGCCGCGGGCCAGCGGCTGCGTGTGCTGGACTGGAGGGCGGCAGCTTCGACCACCCCCGGGCCGCGGTGTTTGAACCGGCCCGTTTGCGGGGTTCGGTGAGCCGTGGGACTTGTGCCATCGCCCGGTGGGGAATCGCCTCAGCGCAGAGGGAGAAGAGGAGGGAAGAGACAGTAACCCTAAGATTTTTGCCTCCACCACAGTGAGGAGGTGCTTGGAGGATACACTGTGGTGGTGTTAATTTGTGTTTATTGTTGTTTATTATTGTATGATTGTATGTATGACTTCAGGCACGAAATTTCGTTCAGACCGTAAGGTCTGAATGACAATAAAGGTATTCAATTCAATTCAATTCAATGATCTTTAATCAAATCTTTTATTTATATCTGAGAAGCAGAAAAACGCTGATATATTGACTCATGAAATTGATACGAATAGGGGTACTAATTGTGGATGATCAGCCATGATCACAGTGAATGGCGGTGCTGGCTCGAAGGGCCGAATGGCCTACTCCTACACCTATTGTCTATTGAATAAATTGGCTTAGAAAATAAACAAGTATTTCAACCGCTGATTTAAAAAAGGAAAACAACCAATCATTTGACAAAAAGAAGTGAAAAGAACAGGTCTAAAATTTCTCCTTCATGCCAGACTGATCTTGCCTAAACAAAATACATGACCATAGTCATAACTAGGGTTTCAATAAAGCTTTTGTTTGACCCGCTGTGGATAATTTGAGTCAACATCCCAGAATTAAACATGAAGTACTTTATTTTGTACTAAGAAACCATCTTATTTATACCAATAGATTTTTTCTTAGCGATATTCCTTCAAGGCTAAACATAATCTGCCATAGACAGTAGAATGAAAGCAAATGAACCTGAGAATTTGGGTGGCGCAATGGCGTAGCGGTAGAGTTGCTGTCTTACAGCGCCAGGGACACGGGTTCGATCCCAACTACAGGTGCAGTCTGTATGGAGTTTGTACGTTCTCCCCATGACCTGCATGGGCTTTCTCCGAGATCTTCGGTTTCCTCCCACACTCCAAAGACGTGTAGGCTTGCGGGTTAATTGGCTTGGTAAAAAAAATGTAAAAATTGTCCCTTGTGTGTAGGATGGTGTTAATGTGATCACTGGTCGGCACGGACTCGGTGGACCGAAGGACCTGTTTCCGCACTGTATCTCTAAACTAAACTGATCAATTGTACAATTTTAAAATGTTTAAATTGGAAATTGACCTTTCCTGGGGTGTATTAATAGACAAATGCTAAAGTAAGCTGATTTTGGGTCAACTTTGATCAAGACGTTGTGCATGCAGAGCATCTTTCGAGTTACGTTACAAAACCTGCAGATGAATGTATCAGATCAAGAATTGCAGGAAGGAAGTTCGCAGCAATCCACAGCTTGAAACAGTTTGTTCCAACAATTACATTAATTAGTCAATATTTCCATGATCCCCCACCCCTCCCCAAAACAGTACAAATCTACCGCGAGGTTTTTTTTGTGTGCATTGTTTATAAATAAATATGAAACTTGGCAGAAGGACAAATCCTTTGGGAATGCATTGCTGGGCTCTTTGAGGTTGACCTTTGCTGTATCAAGTTTGCGAGCAGTTTTCTCAGGGATAATTTGCCACAGGGTAAATGGTCAGCTCAACAAGCTAAACAGATGGTTAAGTCTTCGGCTCTTGTTCATCCCCCGAGAGTCCTCACCAAAAATTCCTGCTTGGCAAAATACCAAAACCATTTTCCTTTTAAAAAGGATATTATAATGTACCCTTCTTTCAAAGAATTGCAGTGGCAGACTAATGAAACCCAGATTATGCAAAAGTTCATTAGCGTGGTTTTGGTCAAAATATCCCAAGGTCCTCTTGCTACTTTTTCTGAAGATTAATGGAAGCCACAAAGATTCATGCTTTGTGGAACCTCCATGTAAAGCGTAGTGAGCCATGCTGGATTAAACCGCATTGCATTTCTCACCAGACAATCCATCTTCCTGATGGCATTGTTGGTTAGCAAGCTAAATAAATAACTTTCTTTTATAAAACAAAATTTATCTTGCACACCTATTACAATTAAGCTAGCCGCACAAATAATTACATCCATAACCTAACCTGAACATAATCCTTGAGTCTTATCAAAAATAAAATCCAAAGGCTAACTTAACGTTGGTTTTAGATCCCACTTTGCAATCTAACTGATAATCAAACCTCATTTTAAATAGAAAAGCACAGTTTTCTGTCTGACCCTGGGCTGCCCTGCTACATTTATTCTATTTACTGTTTTCAATTCAATAGCAATGATTTATGCATACATAGGGCCTAAATAGTCAAGTTATTCAGTGGTTAGTTTATAAATTCACAATGACACAGAATCACTAGCATCACCACTAAGTAGAACCCAAGGGAAAAACCACAGCCCCATTGAAGCTCCATGTTTACCTCTCCAAAATTCCCTGCCCAAATCCTAGTCCACAATCCATGTAGCACAGCAATGATCCTCACTCCAGAAACAAATGACTATCAAGGCATTTTATCTTTTGTTGTTCTCTCCATGCAACCTCCTACATCATTCAGGCTCCATAGTATTAATGTACACCTGTTCCCGTTTATCCAAAATCAGTTCATCTCCAAGATTGGCCATTTCCTATCCCTTGCATCATTGCCTCTGATTTGATATATTATTATCTGTGACGCCAGCCATGGACACAGAATGGGCCTTCGAGTAAATGTCAAGATCATCCATCCTCAATTAAAAGGATAATCATTCAGTGACCGGTAAGATAGATAAAAACAGATCCACTTGCATCAACGAAAATTTAAGGCACATGGCTCGGAAAGCTTCAGCTATTTTTGGTGACTTTCTGAACAATTTTATATAATAAGCTAATTGGGTAGAATAAGAAAGAATCGAGTAAAAATCACCAATAAAACCATAATGAATGTTTCAACATTAAATACATTGATAATTATCATTTATTTTTTAAGAAAGAAAACAAATTGCTATCAGACTACTAATGGCAAGAGAGGCCACTTGATTCAGTCCCGGCGTTTGTTCACTACAAGACCTCTTCAATGAACTCCTTCACCGATATCTTCAATTTCACATTTTCCAAATTTTTATTCAGTTTCCTTCAATAGGTGATAGCGAAAATGCTTTCATCGACTTGCCTTATGATGATGTCAGGATGTTTTAAGTGATGTATATTAATTTAAGTAGTTTTACCCTTTGTAACAGCAAGTGTAATGTACAAATTTGTGCATGGCTAAGCCCAATATGTAGCAAACTCAATTTATTTCCTTTAATTGGATAGACTAGCCAAGCTACTAGAACAATTTCCAGCCATTCTTCAAATAACTGCATGGGATCACCAAGCGGTAAAATCTTAGTTAAACTGACACCATTCTCTGACAATAAGGCATTCTCTCAGTAGTGCACTGAAATTTACAGTATGTTCCACAATGGTGCATTTAGTGACTTTTTGCACACGGGAGTGTTTTCTGTTGAAAATGATAATGTTCTATGATTATCGTTTGCTACCTTTATCTATAGGCTTCTTCTTTTCCAGTTGTTTCATTAGGGTAAGAGGAGAACCTATCTTAAACATGAAAATAGAGCAATGAACTTTTTTCCCCCCTCAAGTTATGTACAAAAGCCAGAAAGGTTAGATTTAATATCCATCATAGTTGCTGGAAATTACCATTCATGGTATTTAGATCCTCAATTTCCAATAGGGGAAATATCTAACACATGGGCGGCACGGAGGCGCAGCGGTAGAGTTGCTGCCTTACAGAGTCAGAGACCTAGGATCAATCCTGACTACTTGGCTGTATGGAGTTTGTAGGTTCTCCCTGTGGCCTGCATGGGTTTTCTCCAGGAACCTTTGGTTCCATCCCACACACCAAAGACGTACAGTTTATAGGCTAATTGACTTGGTATAAATGTAAATTGTCCTTAGTGCATGTAGGGTAGTGTCAGTATGCGGGGATCGCTGGTCAGCGCGGACTCAGTGTGCCAAAGGGCCTGTTTCTCTGCTGTATCTCTAAACTAAACAGAGTGTTAAGTCCCCTTCTCAGTTAGTCAATCCACCAAAGTCACTTTTGGGCACAAGATGCAAGTTATAAAATAGAAGAAATGCAAAGCAGCAAGTTAGACAAGTAAAATGAAGATGTTTTATTCGACACAGAATCTAGCAAAAATGTTTTGACTATCAACATTAGCTCACATCTGCTACCTGAATCAGTTACATCAGACAGAGCATCACTCCAGGTTTTAGTTATACAGGGCCTCCAGAAAAGGGAGGCATCCAACTCAGATGTTCTACAGTGATTCCAATCAATGTCAGATAAGAGAGGAATAATTGTCCCATTGGTTTATAAACAAGTGCATTAAAAATAACTTATCAGATTTTGAAGAGGCCTGCTTGTAGTTGTCTCGATTCTGTTAAGATTACTGCACTGAATTCGGTAAACAAGAAGCATTTAGACTCCCAGAAACATTTTAGCCTCTGATGTATGTTTACGTCATCCATTTACACAACCTACATCCATACTCCTTTTTTAAAATGTTGGCTGATAAACACCATAGCCATTCTTTAACCAAGGGCAAGAGACAAACTTGGGGCAGGCAGATTGATGCCTGGTCCCCTAAAGCCCCTGTTCCACTTGGGCGACCACCACCGCGACCTCTGGTGAGTTTGCCCGTGACCCACAGTTGCGGCAAGGTCGACACGAGGTCGTAGGAGGTCTTCGTCACTCTCCTTTATGGTTGAGAGTGGTCTCTGCGTAGTCGAGGCTTTAGCTAGGTCACGGCGTAGTTTTCAAGATGTTAAAAATTGGCGCGACTAAAAATAGGTCGCCGTGGGAAAAATCGATATTTTTTGGTCATAGGTCTAGTAGAAGCCGTTCGTAGTAGGTTGTGATGCTAGTCGTATGTAGTCGAAGGTGGTCGAAGGTAATAGCTCCGGGGTGGCAAAAAAAAGGTCAGTAGGTAAAAAGGAATGTAAACAGCAGAAGGCCACCTCTGTCACTCCAAGGCATGTTCATTCATAGCTGGAAAGTTTTTTGGAGAGGAGACTTGTGTTTTAGAGATGGCACCAAAAAGGCAGCAGCGCAGGGGGAGGGCACAACCCTTAAAAAAAAACTGTCATGCAGGTGTTGCCCACCCAGGAGGGGGAGTGGCAGGAGGTGATCCCACAGGAGGTGATAGCGCAGGAGGAGGTAGCCCAGCATGAGAGACCCCTGGAGGAGGAGACCGGGATGGTAGTATATGTCCCCACTGCCTCATTTGAAGGCAGCAAAGCAGCCCTTTCTCCTGTGTCTGACACAGCATCAGAGGCAGATGCCTCATTGGTGGTGAGGGAGGGCTGGAGGAAGGTTATGCCCTACACCTTCACCAGGCAGCAGGAGGGGGACCTTGAGGAATGCTTCCAGCAGAATGCCATCCTGGAAAATGAGGGATACAGAGACAGGGACAAGAATGGCATGCTTGCCATCCACTGCCCCACATGTGTGCTTAAAGTTCCATCTTTTGTCAAAGCCCAGCGCCACTCTCTTCCAGTCATCTGGTGTACTGGGACAGTCCATCACATCATCTCCATTCACCCATTGAGACCTCTTCTTGTGCTTCCTCTTCACCCTTGCTCTTCCCCTTCTGCCTTTCTTAAAAGGCTGCTGAAGCAAAAGGGCTACCTCAAACAGCAGTAGTTGTATGTTTACTAACATCCTCCAAACTAGTTCCTTGCTTGCTTGAATGGTTCAGAATGATTTTTTTTTTAAATTAGTGAGAAAAATTGAGTGAGAAAAAAATGCAGACATGACCATTTTATCAGGTGATAATTTGAGTTGTAGACACTCGTCACTGGTCGTTGTTGGTTTTCGGTGTGGTCCTCTGAGGAGGAAGGGGGTCGTGCTCATTCACGGACCAATTTGCCAGAGACCATCCTCGAGTAAAACGTACATGGTCGAAGCCTGTCTTCAACATAGTCGAAGGAGGTCTTCTTCATAGTCGAGGGAGGTCTTCAACATAGTTGTAGAAGGTTGTACACATAGTCGAGGAAGGTCGTAGGAGGACTTAGGTCACCGCGACCTTGATCTTTTTTTTTTTAGTTGTTTAAGGTCGCCAGAGGTCGCAGTGGAGGTCTCCCAAGTGGGACAGGCCCATAACATGAGCGTTTTTCAAGTCGTCCTGTATAACTAAAACCTTATCTAATTGGTCTTCCACTTATAACTGGATTCAACAACATTGGAAAGAGTTAAGAGCCTGTCCCACTTGGCGATTTTTTCGGCGACTGCTGGCGTCATATTACAGTCGGCAAAAGATTTTGAACATTTCAAAGTGCAGCAGTGACAAAAAAATGTTATGACACTTGAAAAAACACCACGCGTCATACATCATCACACCGCGTCACGACATATTTATCGGTGATGTGATACGTCAGTCAATGATGCCGGCAGCCGCTGAAAAAAATCGCCAAATGGCACAGGCCCTTTAGTGTTGCTGCAAAGATGGTATGAAGTCTTTGATAATGACAATTGTAAGAGTACTAATCCCTTCAGGCAATGGTGAGTAGAAAGGGACAAAGATTCTCCAGGCAACAGCAGCAGGAAAGGATGCCTTCGACAGAAGAACTCAATTATCCCACTCCAAGAATGGAGGTGGAAGTACAGAACAAAATATTGCTTATCATTCAATGGTTGCTATAAATATTGCACGCACATTTCCCCCTGCAAACGCAGAACAAATTTAAAGCCCAGGCTATAGTTTCCAATCAAAAGTGAATTCATAGGAAAAGAATGAGCAAGTCAGCACAAGTTAGGAGTTATAGGATGATTATCTACATTCTTCTGAAGGCAAACTTGGAATGAGGATCCAGTGATCAATCCACTGCAAAACTCTATGCACAACTGTCAGCATTTATTATATCATTATGTATGGTTGGCAAGTATTAAACCAATGATTAATCCTGCAATAAACCAAGGAATATGTATCAAGGCCTGGAACTGTTTGCATTCTCCAGAAAATGAGTATTTTATAGATGTATAGGAAGGAACTGCAGATGCTGGTTTAAACCAAAGATAGACACAAAAATCTGGAGTAACTCAGCACGACAGGCAGCATCTCTGGAAAGAAGGAATGGGTGACGTTTCCGGTTGAGACCCTTCTTCAGGTAGATGATATCTCTCGTTTCCCTTATCCCTACCAAGTCTGAAGATGGGTCTTGACCAGAAACGTCACCCATTCATTCTCTCCAGAGATGCTGACTGTCCCGCTGATTATTTTATAGAGTTCTACATACCTTCCTGAATCTAACACTCTATGGCCAACAATGTAAATCTTCTCATCCATCTTATCCACCTGATCTGCTATGGTCAACGTTCTCTAGACATGCACTTTGAGGTTCCTTTGTTTCATTCAAACAATCCTTGTCCAGAATTTATTCCTTCTTTCCTTGCCCCAGTCTGCACTAACAAAATTCCTGTACTTCCCAAAACAAAATTATATTTGGCCTGATTAGGTTATTGATGCCCCCCTGCAGTCAATAACCTTTGACTTCACTATCCACAAAATGACAGCAATACAAATTGCTTAATTATGGCTTTAAAACAACACATCATTGATTATTAGCTCACACAGAATTCAAACACCGAGTCATGCAGAATTCTAATGGACCATTAGCCAACTTTGGATCTAGTTTGTCACTTTACTACTGAACTCCTAGTTCACTATTCTGATCACTCTGCCATGTATTACTTTATAAAATTTAATGCACAGAGCTTTAATATAGATTCTAGCAAAGGCCAGAAATGCCATGTGACAACAAAGGTTGGAAGCCAACATATATAAAAGCAAATGTGAATATTTTAAATTCAAAATAATAGTTTTTTTTCCAATATGCTTTGAGAGAGTTGATAGCAATATTCATTTCTATTGAGCTCTACATAAAGAAAAATATATCAATGAGATCAATATTGTTGTTGGCACACTGATGAGATAACATTTCATCACCTCCTGCTCAGAAGCATCTAGTGAGTGTTGTGTTCCTCTTGGCGCTCCAAACCTGTTATTCAACATTGCATAGCCTACAACAATCCATGGCCATTATAGATACCTTGCGTGTTATCACGGAACATTAAATCCAAAGATAGACATAAAAAGCTGAGTAACTCAGTGGGACAGGCAGCATCTCTGGAGAGAAGGAATGGGTCAAGATCCTTCTTCAGCATTTCGTCTTCAAATCCAAAATACATCTTTGGTATTTGGATATTGGTTTGTACAATAAGGCATAGATTAATCAAGAGTAGACATCATGGCTTTCAAAACAAGATTATTTCTGAATAATCCAATGAAACTTCTTGGAAGAGGCGACAAAATATGTTGAAGGCAAGGTTGCCGAAATGGTCTATATTTATGTTCAATACGGCTTTTGACAAAGTGCCATATGGTGGAATGGTCGAAAGATAAAAACCTAATGGATCCAGACAAACTATATATGAAATTGATTGAATTGATTGAAAGATTGGGGTGGTACAGTGGCGCTGTGGTAGATTTGCTGCCTTACAATGCCAGAAACAAGGGTACGATCCTGACTACAGGTGCTTGTCTGTATGGAATTTGTATGTTCTCCCCTGACTGGTGTGGGTTTTCTGTGGGATCTCCATTTTCCTCCCACACTCCAAGGTTTGTAGGATAATTGGCTTGTTATAATTGTAAATTGTCCCTATTGTGTGCAGGATAATGTTAATATGCAGGGATCGCTGGTCAGAGCAGACTAGGTGGGCTGAAGGGCCTGTTTCCATGCTGTATCTCTAAACTAAAACAGAACTAAACTAAATGCAGCAGGGAAACAAGCCATACCGACCACTGAGTTATCCCGACCATCGATCACCCATTGACACTAATTCTATGTCATTCCACTTTCGCATCCACTCCCTCTGTAGAAATAGTGATTTACAGACCCCCACGTCCTTGGGATATGGGTGAAAAGCAAAGCACCCAGAGGAAACCCACACCTCACAGAGAGAATGTGCAATCTGCACACCCAAGAACTTTGGTCTCTAGTGCTGTGAGGCAGCAACTCCACCAGCTGCGTTACTGTGCAGTATGCCATAAATGAGGTATTTGTTTACAATTTGAAGCCTGCGACTAGTAAAGGACTACATGGGTCATTGGTGCACCACTTGCTGTTTGTTATTTACCTTAACAATCTGGAAGTGAATGAGGTTTGATTAATATGTTCGTAAATACAATACAATACAATACACATTTATTGTCATTTGAGCCCCAGTGAGACTCAAACGAAATTTTGTTTCCACAGCCATACAAACAAAAACAATGTCCTACAGACATACACACAATTAAGTTCACACAAACATCCTTCACAGTGAGCCCACTGTGATGGAAGGCAAAGTCTTTTCTCTCCCCTGCTCTCAATTTCTCTCCCGATGTCCAAGCTCCAGGCGGGTGATGATAAGTCCCACGGCCATTTTAGGCCACGCGGGGCGATTTACGGCCCTGCTCCTGGTCTAGAAGTCTCGAAGTTGGAGCCCCCGGCGGGCGATGGTGAGTCCCACGGCCATGAAGCCGTGCCGGGTGATGTATGACCCCGCTCCGGGTCGTTCCAACCCCGCGACACGGGCTGGAGAAGTCGCGTTGCGGGAGCTCCGGGAAGTGGTCTCTCTCTCCCCCCCGGACCCGCGAGCTCCCGATGTCCCAGTCCACCGGACCTGCGGCTGCGTTGCTGGAGCCTCCGAGCCCCAGGAGTCGAGTCGCAGCAGCGAGTCACCACCGCTCCCCACGCACCGAGGCCGGCCAGCCCCACGATGGTGAGTAGTCCGCAGCTCCGCAACTCCGCAGTCTCCCGAGCCCCCGGGTCGTTCAGGTTGGAGGCCGCTCCACGGTGCTAGGCCCCAATGACAACGGAGACCCGACAGGGAAAAGGTCGGGTCTCCCGGACAGGGAAGAGATTTAAAACGGTTTCCCCCTCCCCCCCCCGCCCCCCACATATACACATTTAAAACCAAGCTTAAAAAAACACAAACACTACATTTAACTAGACAAAAATAAAAAAAAAGACAGACAGGCTGTAGGAGCCGCTGCAACGAGTCGCGCCGCCACCAGGAATGACAGGAAAACTGGTAATGCTATTGATAGAAAGATCATCTCTTATCTGCAAGGAGAATGATAGTAATAAGTCATAAAGATAAACTGATAAAATTAAATATGAGGAGATACATTTGTAGGTGATACAATGGTACAGCTTTAAAGTTGCTGCCTTTGATCTGGGTTTGATCCTGACTACAGGCGTTGTCTGTACATTCTTCCTGTGACTGCATGGGTTCCCTCCCGCATACAGGTTTGTAGGTTAATTGGCTTCTGTAAATTGTCCCTTGTGTGTAGGATAGAACTAGTATACAGGTGATTATTCGTCATTGCAGAAATGATGGGCCGAAGGGCCTGTTTCCACACTGCATCTCTATACTAAACATTTTTGGAGAACTAACAAGGCTAGAATATACAGAATAAATGATAGATCCCCAGGACATACTAAGGAAATGAGAGTCTTGGTATAAGACATTGGTGGTAAGACAGCACACTTTACTGCTTTCATTAAATAGGGCATAGCACATCCCAGGAAGGAGGTACAGCTTTATTAACTCCTTCTCCATTGGAGAATGGAGTGCGTTTTTGGTCACCATGCTATAGGGAAGACATAGCTATACTCGAGAATGGATGGAGAAGATCCACAAGGATATTGCCTGGGACTGGGAGCTCCAGCTTTGTGGACTTTGTTGCAGTGGAAAAAGCCTAAAAAAGGAAAATGTAGTGGAGGATTGGAAGTATATAAAATTATAAGTGGTACAAGGTGGAGTAAATAGTGAGAAACGTACCTCATGGTGATCTATAATGAGAGATGATCCAATAAAAATAGGTGATTTATAAGGGACTGGATGGTATTTTTTTTAATATAAAGGCAGGGGGTGATTAAAATCTGGAACGTACTGCCCCAGGGTGTGGTGGAAACAGATATAGTTGGACAAGTGGTATTTAGGTGAACAGTTGCAATGCTGTGGCAAGAGCAGTCAGGGGTTAAATGCTGGAAAATGGGATGAGGTAGGTACTGGGTAATCAGCACAGATACATAATGGGCCAAAGGGCACGTTTCCGTGCAGTTCATGAAAAAACATAATTTCACTGTGTACCACATTATTCAGCGGGCGTGAGCAGCCAAATTTCTATTCAGCCAACAAGTCTGGTTGGATATGAGATTAGATCAGGGAAGACGGAATGCTGCAGGACAAAGGCACTGTGGCAGCTACCCAGGAACCCTGCACGCATCTGCATGTGGATCATATTGTGGTTGACCCAGCAACAAAACAGCAAAGATATATTACCAAGTCAGGATGGGATGGGACGTCGTCAATTATCATATGCATTTATACAGTGAGATACAAGTACCATGAAAATCTTGCTTGCAATGGCAATGCACATAGATTCAGCCAACACAAACAATTTATACAAAAGTTACATAAAAATCCCACAAATTCTGCAAGACAGTAAAGAGAAAAAGAATGCAAAAATAAGACATTGGTGCAAAACACTACGAAAAACAAGTCCATGGTGGTGCAAGTGATATAGGTATCATTGCAACACAGGCACATAGACTCAGACAACACAGCAACAAATTAATACACAAGTTACACATATTCTGCAAGACAGTAAAGAGTAAAAGGATGCACAAAAAAAAAAGATATTGGTGCAAAACAACTCAAAAACAAGTCCATATTCCAGCAAGAGATGGTCTGCAGTTCCATTACCGAGATAGGATTGGGGTTTGGTAGGTCGGCTCAAGGACCTGATAGTCATAGGACAGTATTTATGACTTCTGTACTTCCTGCCCATTGGTAGCAGCAAAAGGGTCTAATCTGAATGGCTAGGATCCTTGATTGATACAATCCCTTCTTGTGACAGCAACTCATGTCGATGGTTTCTGTGGTGGGGAGGGCTGTGCTCATAATCGACATGGTGTTTCTATACACCTGCTGCCCTTGCCCTTCTTTGTGATAGGAGTCATGGGTTTGGGAGATGTTGTTGGATGCTCTAGGTGACTAATTTAGATTTATTTTTATATGTAACAGCTGGTATCAAGTGGTCATCTTTTGACAGAAGGTTTTATATAGCTGTCATTAGCAGATGACAGATCTCAACTATTCCTAGACTCCTGTAGTTACGCAAGATTATTTATGTCCTTTTCATGCTGTGCGTTGGAGAGGCTTCTGCCAGCTCACCTTCGTTGACCTGGTCGTCTGTGGTGCTACACCTTGTTGTGTATACCAACACAGTGTCCTCAGTCTGAAGAAGGGTCTTGACCTGAAACGTCACGCATTCCTTCTTTCCAGACGTGTCGCCGGACCCTCTGAGTTACTCCAGCATTATGTGTCCACCTTCGGTGCAAACCAGCATTGGAGATTCCTTCCTATACATTGTTGCTCCTATGCTTCCTGTTCATCTTGGTCCTCATGAGATCCAAATAACTTAACCCAAGTAGTACTCTTGCTGACCTGATAAATGTAGTTTATTTTATTGTCATGTGTACTGAGGTACAGTCAAAACTTTTGTTGCGTGCTAACCAGTCAGCGGAAAGACAATACACAATTACAATCGAGCCATCCACAATATACCGATACATGATTAAGGAAATAATGTTTCGTGCAAGATAAAGTCCCAAATTGATGATCCGATGCATCATCCTTTAAAAGTGGCCACAGTGACCTGTACCATCAAAGTACACTTCAAAAAGTTGTCAAGTAAACTTCTTGGCTCAAATTGCAGTACTGTGAACTAAATCTTTCGCCCAAGCAGTCAAAAAACGACTATCACATTTTTATCTATTTACCATCACCTATTCTGCTCCCTGAATTGCTCTCTTTTACTTGTCCTGATTTGATTATCAATCTGCAGAAGGCCTTGGACCTTACTGATACACCTTAAATTAATTGTAAAGGACTTGCGAATTCCTGTTTAGTTACCTAGACTGAAAAGAGCAAATACTGCAATCCAAAACAGATTGAACTGGAATAAAAATGTAGTTTAGAGATACAGCTGTGAAGCAAGACCATTCGGCCCATTGAGTCTGTCCTGACCAACAAGCACCCACACACTAGTGAATAAAAGTGTGAAATTCGGGATCTTCCAACTCTTATTTTGCCTTTAAACAAAATGTCGCAGAGTCTAGATGAGAAGAATTTGCAAAGTACATTGCCATAACTCTGACAGATCACAGTTGTAAACCAGCAAAGCTTTTTTTTGCGTAACAGAAAAAAGTGACACAAGCAACTGCTGGTACTCTTCTTTTCAGCTTTGAAATGTTGTTTCAGACATGAACTATATGGTACGTGTCAAATTTAATGTTCCAAACAGATAATTTCAAACTTCAGGGTTTCTTCAAAAGGCAATCACTGGGTCTGCCCAGAACTTAGTATATAACCTGATGCCATATAATAGCCGTGTGATAGGTTTCATTGTTTACCATTGCTTGTCCTTTGACAACAGCTTTTGTAATTCACAAACATGTCACGGGCAGCGATCCAGCCAAATATCATAGTTATACGAGAAGCAAGGAAATATTATGCAAGTCCACAGGAAGTTCGAGGAGACAGTCTTCTGGGCAGGCTCGTTGAATAGTCCGTGTGAACTTGTGTTGACAGGCAAGAGTTCAACCACATGGGCCAAATCAGTGGCAGTCATTCCCACTGTGGGGAAGAGGGTTTATTCTGCACGCTGCATGTAGGCAATAATCCTTTCTGTGCTCAATCAACAGGCATGCAGCCTCCCTGTTTTTAAATTCTAATGTGCTCATTACTACAACACTGATTAACTACTTAAGTGACCGTGGGTACATTGTCACAAAGGGGAGCATCTGTTCCGTTATGTTTCTCAACTGAACTTCTAACCTCAACCAAGATTAAAAATACGCACACAATGTTCTTTTACATATTTCTTGGACTTAACAGCGACTGCATTCTTGTGGAATCCATCTTTGTTCAAATGGAACCTTTACTTTCCTTTATATTTCAAACAGGTCAAGGAAACAAAATTCACGCTTTTAATGAGGAATTTTACGGACTTCCTTCCTTTCTTGAAAACACATTTTCCGTATGAAACATGGCCTAATTATTTGAAAATCGATACGGCACAAGGATTTTTGCAAATGGTCATTAAACTTTTATACTTCATATTTTCAAAATCAAAATTCCAAAATCAAAGATAGAACAGAAAATGAAAAGGGAGTAACTTAATGCTAATCATGTCTATCTTCAGAATAGATCAGCATCTGCAGTTCTCTTCTACATATTGCATGGGATGTAGACATCCCATAGCCTTTCTGCCAATTGCAAGGGACATGTTAGGAAATATGGTGACATTTCCCATGGCGAATACACTTCAACTGTGCTCAAGCCTGCAATAATTCAGAAGAAAGCCCATTTGAATCCATTCGCCACTGGCAAATTATGGCATTTTAATATAGTGTTCCCAAAACCAGAGATCATTACTGCCTTGAAGGCCACCATCACCAAGCTGCACACCAGAGTTGAAAACATATTGCAGATCCTCGTGCATCGCCGAGTCAAATCCTAGTACTGGTCGACACAGTGGCGCAGCAGTATAGTTGCTGCCTTTTAGCGCAAGAGAATCAGGTTCATTCCTGACCTTGGCTGCGGTCGGCATGGAGTTTACACATGGAGTTTACACATTCTCTCTGACCGCGTGGGTTTCCCCTGGGTGCTCTCTGTTTCCCATCACATTCTAAAGATGTGTAGGTTTGTAGGTTAATTGACTTCTGTAAATTGTACCTAGTGTGCAGGATAGAGTTAGTGTATGGGTGATCGTTGGTCAGCGCGGACTCAGTGGGTCAAAGGGCCTGCTTCAACACTGTATCTCTAAACAAAAAACTAAACTGGACTTCACTACTTTGCTTCACTTGGAGACATACAGGTTTTTACGTCAATTGGTTTTGGTTAAAAATTGTAAATTGTCCCTAATGTGTAGGATTGTGTTAGTGTATGGGGATCGCTGGTTAGCACGGACTCGGTGAGCCGAAGGGCCTCTTTCCATGCTATATCTCTAAACTAGACTGTCTTTTGAGATTGCATTAGTCCACGTTCTTGAATTAGTGCATTCTGTTTAGTGAAGGTACGTGGTGAAGTTATTAAATCTCAAATATCATGCATAATCAATACTATGAATCATGCACATCATCAATTCCAATAGCAAAACCTTTTTTTTTGGCAAAATGCAGAAGTCTAGAGTTTCTATTGCCCACCAGGGTGATGCAGATTATTTTAAAACCCAATTGGAATCATAGCGCAAGCATAGCCTTCTTGAAATTGTGCAGTTCTCGAGAGCTGGACGAGTTTGAAAGGGACGGCGAGGGAGATTCTAGTGATTGTTCTAACTGTGGTTTGTGAATTGCAAAAGCCTGGGATTCGGGGGGAAGGTTTTATCCAGAAGTTTAAGGCTTTTTGCTACCAGATCAGCTGCTAGAAGTGTGCTGGGATAATAGGATTAATATCCAATAGACCTGGAAATCTGCCATCATCAAAGTTCAAGGATGTCAGGATTTTTCTGCATGCACTTTCCTCCAGCAGTATGACTAAATATGATCATCCCGCAGATATCTTTGACCCTCCCTGGAGTTCATTGTCATCAGCAATGACACCATGATTGCCTAACCATGATTATCAAACCAGAAGTTCTATTCTTCCTTCTGCATTAGTCAGTCTCACCACCTTCGAAATGCTACCATGGATCATCTATGACCTAATAAAAGAGGTCAAAGTGAATGAACTTCAAAACTGATAAGAAATAAACAGGAATGTACCCATTGTCTTGGCAAAAGGGCTAAAAGACTAAACTGATAAAAACAATTGAATCACTTTGCTATGTTCCCACAGGGAGAAAATATCTAGCATTGATTCAAACCAAGCTCTGGCCTCAAACTAACCACTATATAAATTGCAAAATATTAAGTATTTATAAAATTAAGCACTTCAAAATATTTAGAAAATACCTCCCAGATTTGAGGCTCTGGTGTTCACATAATCAAGGTTCAAATGCTGCTCCATAATACAAGCATGGCGTAATTAGTTGTGGATTGAACCAAGAGTTGTTCTAGATTGTGTAAGAAGGAACTGAAGTTGCTGGTTTAAACCAAAGACACTCAAAAAGTAGGACAGGCAGCATCTCTGGAGAGAAGGAATAGGTGACCTTTCGGGTTGAGACCTTTCTTCAGATTGATGTTTGATAACTGCTTTCAGGTGGTGACTTTTTACAAGATTTCTGTCTGCAGCACCTAAAGTGAGCAGCTTAAACCTTTAGGATCACATGTCCCTCCATCATAACAAGTCAGATAAAATTGCCTAAAACGTTTTAGACAGAGGAACTGAAGAAATTCACAGCTGTAGCTGTTCATTCTTCAACTTCAGATCAGCATTTGAGGAAGTTAAAGCCCTGTCCCATTGTATGAGTTCATTCAAGAGCTCTCCCGAGTTTAAAAAAAAAATCAGACTCGTGGAAGCACGTAGAATGTACGTAGCAGGTACATCGGAGCTCGGGGACGTCTCTTAGCGACTCGTAACGCTAACGGCAGGTACTCGGGAAATACGGTAAGCTCGGGAAGACTCGTGAAGATTTTTCAACATGTTGAAAAATGTCCATGAGAGCCCCGAGTACCTGCGAGCGGCCATTACCGTAAATCACCGAGTCAAATCAGGGCAAACTCGGGAGAACTCCTGAATGAACTCGTACAGTGGGACAGGGCTTTAAAAAAGCCAGCTTCGTAACACAGAAATTCCATTACAGCTTGTAAAGTCAACAATTATCAGCTCATAACAACTAGATAACTCTGCAATCTTGGAAACGTGCACTGTGAACTTTAGACCAAGCCTATCAAGACTAATTTAGATGGTCTTGATGCCTTCTACCAGATGAGAAAAAAAGCTGGAAACTTTCATGCTTTATTATATGTGATTCAACAAGTGCATATGTACCAATTGCAGGCCTATTCTACAATTATTGATCATATGGCATCAAAGTTATGTGTTAAAGATGGTTACGTTTATAATTATTTCCTCATTTGCAAAGTCTGGAAAAGGAGTGTGCACTATTAACAAATCATACCAGTGTTCCTATATCAGTCTTGGCCAGAATAGGCCTCTAAGCTACTAAATATGGAAGCCTGTTTGGAGGTATTGCAGCTCTTCCATTTGCCAAATATAAATATCGTAAATAATGATGCGATGCATAATATTTTAAAATGTCTTTGTACCCTTCATTCTCTAACCTTGGCTGACTGAAGCTGCCTCCAATTCAAACCAACAGCAGGAAAAAACTTTCTATTCTGCCCAGAGGTTCTGCAAAATCCAGATGGTCAAGAATTACTTGCATTCACAGATACACACCCTCTCCCTAACGTAGAACATAGAGCAGTACAGCAGAGGAATAGGCCCTTCGGCCCGCAGTGTCTGTTTCAAACATGATGTCTAAACAAATTAATCTCATCTGCCAGCACATGATCCATATCCCTCCATATGAACTATCTGGGCTGTGAATAACTGGTCCAGCGCAATAGACTAGGGGTAGAATTTGTTAAAGCACCCACAGTGCAGCAGACTGTGTACTGACTCAAACACACCAGAAATAATTGGGAGGGGGGGGGGGGGGGGGGGGGGGGGGGGGGGGGGAGAAGAATTCACAGCTGCTGAGAAATAAAAAGAAAAAATACAAAAGGAATCAATGAATACTTTTAACAACAATGCTGATCTATTTCCTCCCTAGCCAAGGACAAGTCGGCCGTCTATACGACCCAGAGACCAACCCTTTCATGACGCTGTCTACGTAGGTAAATATTGAAAAGGAATAGGACATTCACTCATCAAACAGGTTCGGGGAAGGAAAAACAGGAAACAAGCTATACTACAAAAGATCTCATTGTCATAACATATGATGACTTGATATTATCATAACTTGTGTGATCTGCCTGGCTAAGGAAGATTATTTTTAAAATGCACCACAATAAAATATTTTTAAACAATGTGTCACTTCCTCAGCAGGAAAAACTGTATTGATATACCTTTGGTCCTGCCATAGAAATGACCCGCAGAAACAATCTTGATTGTCATGTTAAGCAAATAAAATTAGACGCAAACATTGCACGGCCATAAGTTTCTACATCTCGCTTCTAATTTTGCAGTTGCTTTGAATCCAATCATCGAAATATGCAAGATGCAAAACTGAATTGGTTAATTAAATTTAGCAAGCTCACCATTGGTGATGATAAATTGAGGTCTACAATTAATTTTTTTAGTACAAAAACATAATCGAATGAGCTAAGAAATAGATAAATAGGTAAATAAATAAGACATAGATTATATCAAATTTCATAAGCAGCTCAATTTGAAGAAGTCATGCAATTTGAAGAAGTCACGCTGAATGTTGTTCAAAGAAAACAAACGAGTAAAATGCTGAGATTAAGCCCATGCAGTAACTTGGGCAAGCCAAATTCGGGTTCTTATTCAACCAATGGATTTTTGCAAAAGTAACACAAACAGCAGACATCAGAAATAAGGGTCCTGTCTGCTTCGCACAACTCCCTCACGAGTACAATTTCTCAGCTCCTGATGCATATACCATTCTGCATAAATGTTTCAAGAAAGCACCTTTCAAATGGTATTGCAGGCGTGTCACAACTCCAGCAACATGGTTTTGAGCCTTGCATCTAGTGCTGTTACTGTGGAATTTGCACGTTCTCCAATTCCCCCAGATTATCTGGTTTCGTCCCACAATCCCAAAACGTGCATTAGTAAATTAACTGCCCTCTAAATTACCTCCAGTGCAAATGAATAGTGGGAGAATTGGAATATTATTGGGCATGTACGAGATAATTTGTTATAGAAAAATAAGTGGAGGAATGGTAGTGATGGTTGGTCTAAGAGCCAGCTTGGACTCGAAGGGCAAAGTCATGTCACGCCTATGTCATAACGAAATATGAACTATGAAATTAGATTCAGAGAAAACAGCAGAGAGTTGAACATATCAGAATGAGCTTGATCAGAATGGAGAATGTAATCAACGGTCATAATGTATTTCCAGAGCCTCAACTTTTGATGAGGTGGCACATAAAGTTGTTATTGCACTTGACAATCTCACAGCACTGAGAATAATACATTACCGTAGAGAAGAAACTGGTTAAAGTCAAAAGAGTCAGGTATAATGGTTCATTTTCAGGATGGCAATGTGACGCAGGAGCAGGTGCCACAATGTTCACAGCCAGATCATCAACCATTTACACAAAAGAACGGAGCAAAATATTAAGCTGTGACAGATGATGCAAAAAATAGAGGAAAACTAATATGCAATGATATAAAAGGTCTACTAGGGGATATAGATTGGTTTAGTGAGTGGGCAAGTTCCAGATGGGATGTGTGAAAATTGTCCACTTTGATTAGAAAAACCAAAATAATTAGTGTATGTTGAATGGAGGGAGACTCTAAAATGTGGAAACAGAGAGAGATGTGGGAACTCCTCATACATAAAGACAGGAAGTTAACATGCAGGTACAGTAAGTAACTGGAACCTTGACCTTTACTGCAAGAGGGAAGCTGAGTTAATGTACAGAAGAAGCCTTGAATGTCCTAAATCTAAATCCCAAAAACATCCCAGCAAAGTTCACACACAGGAAGATTCATATGCATGGAAGGTACACAAAATTGCTGGGGAAACTCAGCGGGTGCAGCAGCATCTATGGAGCGAAGGAAATAGGCGACGTTTCGGGCCGAAACCCTTCTTCAGACTGATGGGGGGTGGGAAAGAAAGAAGGAAAAGGGGAGGAGGAGGAGGAGCCCGAGGGCGGGCAGATGGGAGGGTGGGAGGAGACAGCTAGAGGGTTAAGGAAGGGGAGGAGACAGCAAGGGCTAGCCAAATTGGGAGAATTCAATGTTAATGCCATAAGGACGCAAGGTCCCCAGACGGAATATGAGGTGCTGTTCCTCCAATTTCCGCTGTTGCTCACTCTGGCAATGGAGGAGACCCAGGACAGAGAGGTCGGATTGGGAATGGGAGGGGGAGTTGAAGTGCTGAGCCACCGGGAGGTCAGGTAGGTTATTGCGGACTGAGCGGAGGTGTTCGGCGAAACGATCGCCCAACCTACGCTTGGTCTCACCGATGTAAATCAGCTGACATCTAGAGCAGCGGATGCAGTAGATGAGGTTGGAGGAGATACAGGTGAACCTTTGTCGCACCTGGAACGACTGCTTGGGACCTTGAATGGAGTCGAGGGGGGAGGTGAAGGGGCAGGTGTTGCATTTGTTGCGGTTGCAACGGAAAGTGCCCGGGGAGGGGGTGGTGCGGGAGGGAAGGGAAGAATTGATGAGGGAGTTGCGGAGGGAGCGGTCTTTGCGGAAGGCAGACATGGGGGGAGATGGGAAGATGTGGCGAGTGGTGGGGTCACGTTGGAGGTGGCGGAAATGGCGGAGGATTATGTGTGGATATGCATGGAGTTAGTTCAACCATTCATTTCACATTTACAGAATGCAACTTGTTTTTGTTGAAAATATTTAAGATTTACAAAAAAACTTAGACACATCATGTAATTTTATCAGAATCTCAGAATTATAGTACCCAAAATTAAATGAAAAACTTTTCTTGCATTCCACATCCCCAAAACAACAAACTTTTTTTTGCATAAGGGCACTCTGAAGAAACTATTTCCAGGACAAATCTTTAGGAAATTATACTGACTGACAGTTTTCAATGACTAATGATAGTTTAATTAAAAACAATTTTAAATTTACTTTGCCTTGAGGCAATATTGCTGTGGAAAGGGTGGCTACCCTCAAGTGTTTCTGCAAGGAATAAAATAACATCCCTATTACTGTTTTCCTTCCCCGCCACCATTCAACTGATCAATTGCGGCCAAACACTGAAAAATATTTACTCACCTAATTGCCCATAAAGAGCAAATTACTTTATATTTCCAATTTCACAAGGTACAGATTCAACAAAGGAACAGAGTGTGTCAATAAGGCTACCAGAAATGCAAGTGGGATCCTGGTCTCAATGAGCAGGTGCATGCCAGGACAATGAAAGGATGACAACAAAAAAAAAAATTTAAAGTGTGGCTACCAGGCATCAAGGAAACTTTCAGGAACCAATAGGCCTCCTAAGCCTCTGCACAACTTGCACATAATGAAAACTTTTGTACCTCTGAGATTCTGTAGCAGGATTCTCATAGCGCAGCGAGTTGCCATTACAGTTTTCACCTGCTAGTGGTGCAACAGAAGTTGTTATGAGTTTGTTAAATGGCCGAGCCTACAAATAGAAACAGTAATGGAAATGGCCATGACTCTCTAGCTGGTATAAATGGGCTCCAGGTTCTGTGCAAAGCCCTGTGCCAGGTTGGCACTTGGTTACTCCAAATATTTCAAGACTAAGTGAAAAGGTTCTGGCAAGTTTCCCAACGCACCAAGCATATAATTGTCTCTATTAGTCATTTCAATCATTGTGTCTTTTAGTCATGTCTATCAAAGTCCTGATCAAAATCCAAAGCAATAGATCACATAGATTACATGTGATCACATTTAGTGGAGCTCTACAATTCTCTGCAAATTAGCACCTACGTTGTCCATTTTACAAAATAATCTGTGTAGGAAGGAACTCCAGTTGCTGGTTTGCACCGAAGATAAATTCAAAATGCTGGAGTAACTCAGCGGGCCAGGCAGCCTCTCTGGATAGAAGGAATAGGTTCATACATTACTTCCCCCATTCTTTCTATCCAGAGATGATGCTTGACCAACTGAGTTACTCCAGCATTTTGTGTCTCTTAAAGGGATCTAATGGCTCATAGTCACTAATGCTTTCCATCTCATTAAATGCAGGTCAAATTTCTATGCTGCCCTCTAAATATCTATATTTCAGTATCTAGAAGCAAGTTTGAAATGAACTAGCAGTCCTTCGTCATTCTCTTCCATCAGTACTACCATATCCTGGCCAATTTGCAATTCTTAGTATTTAAAAAGGAAAACTACAAAAGGAGGTAGAACAGGAAGAGTAAGAAAATGGGAGGAATGTGCTTACATTTATTTGTAAGTTGTAAATAAAAGGTCCACTGCACCAACACTATTAAAAATAACTCCTGAACAAAGTGTGACATGAACTTACAACATTGCGTCCAGGTACCAGGTGACCAACTTCGTGTCTTGACAACAGTAGGTATCCGCTCCCATGGTCTAATGGGATGTGTCAGAAGGGTTTCCCAGACAACATTCTTATTGAACATTTCTTTCAAGATCTCCAGTGCCTTGGATTCCACACTCCGCCCATCTACTGTCATTTGTGAATGTTTCCCAGGTCAGAATCACTTTCTCTCTGATCACTAGTGCTTTAGCCAGGTTCAGGCACCGCAGCTTTTAGAGATTCAAACTAGTTGTAAGTGAAGTGAGCCAGTACTAATGTTCTGGCTCTGCAAGTGTACAGCTCCACAATGCAGTAACTGTACAAATGATTGGGCAGCACAAGTTGTAGTGATACATGCATTGCTTGCTTTCAGCAGGTACAGGTTAACCAAGCATCACCACTACAGTGTCCCTTTACAGGGTCGATCAATCTTGGCTGCAATTTCAATAGTATGAGAGTGCCAAAGAGTGAAGTTTCTTCAAATAATTTGAGAAATGTTGTGTTAGATCGGGGCTTACTTTGTTTATTGGACATTTTAAGTTTTAATCAAGCAAAAGAAACAAAATAATATCTGAAGTACCCAATAACCATTTACTTCAAAGCCGTTAAGCAAGGTGAAATATATATTCGATTGTTAAACTACGAAATGATTGCTTTAAGTGGAGGAAGTGTTACGTTCAATCAAAGGTTAAAATACTTCCCTTTTGAAAACAACATACCAAATCTAATGTTTATAACATACCAAGACTCAGTGACACCAATCAACAGGGGAAAAAATAATGACGTTTGGGGAAATTGAACAAGACCTGCCCGATGCTTTGGTTCTATATTGCTGTACACAATGAAGTCCAATGCAAAAATCTGCAGGAATCAGATAGCAATCTTTTCTACCCAGAAGCTTGAATAATTAAACATGGTAGGCTCCTGAATATTGTTGTCTAGATCTTTTGAAGGGAACACCCTAAACATTCTACAAATCAAAGTAAAATGCTGACTTCACAAATTGCCAGAGGTTACGAGCAGGGCAATTCTTGATTTAAATCTTTTTATTTGAATTTCACAGCAATTTGCATACATACAATGATAACAGACAGTGACAATCAAGGCATAATTGTGCAACAGTATGTAAGCGACCCTCAAACCCCTTACCCTTACCCACCTTCAACCCACCCGAATCAGGTCGGAACAACACTCACATACATACACATCCACACAAATATGGTAAGATAAACGAAACAAAAAGTACTAAAAAAAAAAAAAAACTTTAAAAAAAGGGGTCACTAATAACAGTAAATAAGTAAGTAATTAAATAAATAAGTGTGGGGGGGGGGGGGTTAAGGGGAGAGCAGCTGCAGTAGAGCAGAACAATGGTGGAGAGCACTCAGTCCTCTTCCAAGTCCGGGGACAAGTTGAGAGAGTTAACAAGTTCCAAGAAAGGGTTCCATGTATCTAGGAATGTCTTGTTAGAGCCTTTGAGAGAGAGAACCTAGGCTGGCAATTGCAGGGCAATTCTTTTATTAAAAGATCCGACTTCAAAATTAAACTAAACCAACTGTGCTTGTCCAAACAAAACATTCGTTTTTACAGTCGTGAATATGCAAGTCAGCTGTGCCCACATGCTAGCTACTGTGCAAGCGCAATTAAGCTAATTCATTGATTATTTTCTCAAATTTATTTTAAATGAACAAAATGACATTCTTGCTGTCAAAGCAACTGATGGAAATGATACTCGTTGATATTTATGAGTAACTTCAGATTTAAAAAGTCAAAAGTCTCTTCAATTGTTGTTCTTCAGCAGAGCTTACAGTAGGAAGACTAGCTTCCGCAAAGGACCTGTGGGTTCTGAGGTGACTGATATATGCGGTGTTGGACCAGCACACTCAGAAGGGGGAGAAGGTTCTGCAGGGAAGCTGGTGCTTGACATTGCTTTAAACCTTAGGGCTCTTTCTGCTTCACCTTCATGTGCTCTCAGAGGGATTCAATATGGTCTGGTCCATCCTGGTTCGAACGTTACCAAACAGGAGACTCATGAGTCAATAAGGGATATTACATAGCAATTGCTCCTTGCCCTCTTCCACACACTTCCCAAGAAGAATTTGAGGAAATGCTTCCCCCTCCCTCCTGAAGCACCTCTTACACAACATTCAGAACAGTGCTTGTTCCAAGTCTGGTCCGTAGATTTAAGAGATACAGCATGGAAACAGGCCCAACGAGTCCGTGCCGTCAAGCGATCACCCTGTACACTAGCACTATCCTACACACTGGGACAATTTACAAATTTACCAAAGGCAATTAACCTGTAAACTGGTGCGTCTTTGGAGTGTGGGAGGAAACCGGAGCACCCGGGGAATTCCCCATGCGGGCACAGGGAGAACATACAAACTCCATACAGACAGCACCCGTAGTCAGGATCGAACTCGGCTCCCTGGCGCTGTAAGGCAGCACTCTACCGCTGCATCACTGTGCTGCCCTGGTGCTGGATAGTATATATGGTGTTTAAGAAGGGTTTCGGCCCGAAACGTTGCCTATTTCCTTCGCTCCATAGATGCTGCTGCACCCACTGAGTTTCTCCAGCATTTTTGTGTACCCAGTATATATGGTGGCCTGACTGGTCATTATCAGAACCAGATGCTCACCTGGGAGAGGACACTGATGTTGATTATTGTGCTCCATCTATGCGTTTGGAGAATTCGTGAGGAGGTGGGGTTATTGACCACTGAAAATTGCTTGAATCTCCAAAATACACAGTAAAATGAGGCTCACTGCTGCTCAATAGGCATTTATAATTGATAATGGGATTGAGTTCCTGGTCTTTAAACACCTTAATCCTCAGACAGCTGAAGGCTGTGTCCGAGTTGTACCATTCCACTCTGAGGAAATTGTATTTTTCCATTTGCCATAGCACTGAAATGCACTGAATGGCGCAAAATTCCTGTATCGCATGATAGCATCAAACTAAACTCGCCAAATAATTTTCCGCCGATTTTCACTTCAGCATAACTACCTTGCTGATGGCATGTCTTAACTATTATAAATAATTTCCATTTATAATCCCAGGGACTTAAAATTAACTACACTACTGTAACTGTAGCAGATTTAAGCATTTAATTTGCAATTTATTTCTCCTTTCCCTTCTCTTTTAAATCAATCACTCTCAATACCCACTTTAATAAGATCTCATCCCATCGTTAATTTAAGATATGATGCTTTAAAAAAAAATTGCTACATCAATAATTCTGTATTAGATAAGAATGCACTTGCATTGTCAACCCTCTTTAGTCTCAAATTAATTCGGCATTTTGCTCTAATTTTGAAAATCACAGTAATTTGGCTCGGTACTTCAACTTCCTTCTTTCTCTCTGGGATGTTTTAAGAACATAAAACACGCAACACAGAAACAAGCTCTTTAGCCCAAGTTGCCGACCATGGTGGCAATCTGACTAACCCCATCTGCCTGCACAGAGTCTGTATCTCTCCATTCCCGGCCAGTTTATTTGTCTAAATATCTCCCAAACATTACTGGCGTATTTGCTTCTAGCTGCTCATCTGGCAGCATGTGCCAGACACCCACCACCCTGTAAAAAAACGTTGTCTTGCAAATATCCTTTACACTCAACCTACTCATCTTAAACATATGTCCTCTAGTATTTGAAATGTCCACCCTGGGAAAGAGACTGACTAGCTACCCCGTCTATGCTTTTCAATATTTTTATATATTTGTTTCAGATCATCCTTCAGCCTCCAAATGCCTCAGAGAAAGTTTGTCCAACCTCTCCTTTTGGAGAATAAACTCAAGTTCAGGCAACTTCTTGGTGAACCACTTCTTCGCCTTATCCACAGCTCCAACATTCATAGAGGGGCCATCAGGACAGTGTATACTGCTCCAAATGTACACCAAACGTTTTAGACAGCTACACATTTTCTTGCCAACTTTTATATTTGTGTCCTGACCAATGAAAGCAAGTACATCACAGGCATTCTTTACCATCCTATCCACTTGTGCTGAAAATTTGCCCAAGATCTTTATGTTAATTAATGCTCCTCCAGGTCCCATCATTTACTGCATAATTTCTTCTTACATTTGACTCCCCAAAGAGCATCACAGCACCACTTGTCCAGATCAAACACTGTCTGCCATTTCTCTGCCCATATTTCCAAATGACTAATATCATGTAGTATCCCTTGACAACCTTCGGCATTATCTCCAACTCCAACTACAAACTTGATCAGACCATCTACATTTTCATCCAAAATATTACTATATATTAGAAATGGGAGTTTCCCGCGTTGATCCTTGGTCACAGGCCATTGGTCACAGGCCTCCAGTTATCAAAAAAAGCCCTGTCCCCACCCCACCTTATGTCTTCGATGACGAAGGGGTTGTGTATCCAACCTACCAACTCACCATGGATACTGTGTGACACAATCTTCTGGACCTGCCGACTATGAAGGCCCTTGTCAAATGCTTTTATGTCCCTCGTTTATTGAATGGTCACTTCCTCTCATTCCCTTTGTGCCATTATACAGATCTGTCCTCAATGTCTTTGCAATGTCCAAACGTATTACTTCAAGGGCTTCACAACTGATGCCTTCAAAAGCCATTCCCATTTCTTACTGGCTACTTGCTTTAAAAGACCTAATGTTTTTTATCCCCAACTTTAAATACCCTACTTTCTTTGTCAATTTTAAGTAAATAATGAATAAATAATAGTTAGTGTTTGAACTGCTATGAGTTGATTGATTTTACAAACTCACTGGGCTATCACTAACATTACCAATGGCTTATATTTCAGTCAAATTCTGAATCATTACTGTTAGTGCAAGCTTCAATTATTACACTTCCATTAATGGAACACGCAAGCATGCTTATTAGCAAAATCTGCCACAAAAAATACTCACAGGGCCATTATCGCAGGAACTGTAAAGTAAATTCAAGTGGTACAACTAAATATGGCATTATTGATTGTCAGGCAAATATTTACAAGGTAGAAGTCCAAGTGACAGTCATGGTTAACTATGAGCCATTGCAGGAAGACCCATATTATTAGCAATCTTGACTTGGCTTCAATATTCTTTATAATTAAAATATATACTTTCACAACTTTAGCTTTGAGATCACTTAATGAGCACAAGAGATTCAGGTACCCCAAATTCAAAGTGTCATCCATCACATATGAACCTGTAGTTCAGTGATACCTTTATTAGTAAGGCAATCAAACGTATGTAAACCCCACAAGGTCTGCCAAAATAAATGTGCACACGAGTTGCTGGAAGCCTGGATTCTTCCTTCCTTTTCAAGTGCTAACTAGCTTGCATTTCCGAAATGCTTAGTTTAGTTTCCAAAATCAATACTTGCAGTATTAATCATATTATATTTCCTAGGTCACACTTCAATAAATCAAATCCATTTCTAACAAAACCTAAATCCTGAACGGATCCAAATGGCACACACACATTCAAAACTATACAGTTGCAGAGAGATTCACAACATTGTTCTTCAGAAATATAAAATGTATACAAAATCCAGGAACCTGCAACAGCCAACATTCCCATTGTAATTAAATTTGCCTTACATTCACGGGTACAAACAAGATGCACAAACAAGATTGCAATTCCAGCTGCCTTATATTAAAGAGGTCCAGAATAACATATTCTTATATCCTCTTCCTCATTATCCACCTGCCCAAACACAAACCTCAGGAACTCTTTGCTTATTCTTAATAAGTGAACTACATTTTCAAAAAAATACTTCCGAATGTGCCATGCAGGTATGTAGCAACTAGCATAAGATATAATATCACAAAATAAAAGATCAGGACATTAGAATTGTTTTCACATTTTGATTAGCGACTGGACCAAATAAACAGAACAACATATCAACTCCTTATTGTGAATTTGGAGTTGGTCATTAATGTCACATATCCTCCATCTAGTATTTCCAGCAAAAACAGAAATGTTTTCACGTCCCTGCATATATCACCTTTGCAAGAGGAATGACAATCATAAAATAAACAGCTTTGCCAAATCCTTTCCCCTCCATACCCTCAGCAATGAAATAACAATTAAATACAAAAACAAAATAAGGTTATCAACCCGAAGAGCCACTACTATGGGATTGAGATATCAACAGTCAGTATTCATCGTATCTGTGAAAAATATAAACCAAGATTCTCAAAAAAGTTACTGGAATTTAATGACCAAGAAATGGAAATGCAGTACATTCGTCGAGCAAAAGTTGAGAAAAGCGCCTTTATGTAAAACCACATTTACTCTGGTGGATTTAAAACTCTTCACAAACACCTATCCTCAATTCTCTCTCGCACACCTGTAGTTGATGAAACACCGGAATCACTCTCCGGTTTGTGCATCCAGATTGTTTACTCGACTAAAAGCAAACACGACTACATGTAAAAAAATATAGAAAAACCTGAACATTATAAATTAATTAAGTTCTCCATTTAGAACGGAGATGAGGAAAAACATTTTCTCCCAGAGTCGCGAATCTATGGAATTCGCTGCCGCAGAAGGCAGTAGAGGCCAATTCTCTGGATGCTTTCAAGGGAAGTTAGATAGAGCTCTTAAAGATAGCAGAGTCAAAGGATATGGGGAGAAGGCAGGGACGGGGTACTGATTGTGGATGCTGATTCGGATCCATTTCGGAAATACTGATCAACGTGTATCGCGGTGCTGGCTCGAAGGGCCGAATGGCCTACTCCTGCACCTATTGTTCCGACAGAATACAGGTTACAACTGCAATGGGCCACTTCGGCACCAATTTCGTTAACTTTCGTTTTCCTTAGTGCACTTCTTACCACACGACCAGGTTCGACGAATTTACACTTAATTCACGAAATAACAAGCAAGTATGCGTAAACTCGGAAAGCAATGAGACAGTTACTCCCATCTCACATAACGTGTACAGGTGCCGCGTTTATGAATAAAGAGGGTTAAATGAAGAAATATTTCCAACTTTTAACTCGTGTTATTTAAACTTTAGGATCTCCCAGAAAAGATGAACAAAATCTTTCGTCCCATCTCACCTCCTTCCCATCATTTAGACAATGCCGTTTAAAGAGGGAACCTGTTCATCCTTGCTTGTCACTGCTTTTCCCAAAATGTCCCCTGGAAGATCACCCCAGTTTCGTTTTCCTACACACGCACTGATCTGGTTTCAACCCTTCGTTTGAATAAGGATGCTCGAAACGTGAGCCGACTGGAAATCACGTCCTTCAAACTGGACCCAAGCGAGTCCAGCAGCGGTGAACTTGCGTTGTGATTCTGGACAGCGCTCCACAGGTTATTTACGCCGGACAACTGTCCCTTTACATGAACCTGTTGCAAGGTTTTTAAACAATCGTGCATTAGCTTATTGAAATCCCACCCCTCTTTATACACCACTGTAGTCAGTCAATGAAATAACGATGAAGAGCAGCAAGCTGTATTACTCTTTCAATATTCAAATATGTAATTGGACTTATTATCTATCTACCAGCCTACAATGGCCTGTTTCTTTTATCATCGTAACTTTTTGGCATATCTTTAATTCATTTGTTCTATATCTCTCGTTTCACTTTCCCCTGACTGGTCTGAAGAACGGTCTCGGCACTAGACGACACCCATTCCTTCTCTCCAGAGATGCTGCCTGTCCCTCTGAGTTACTCCAGCATTTTGTGTCTATCTTCAGTTTAAAGCAGCATCTGCAGTTCCTTCCTACATTTATTATCTATATACTTTGTTACCAATAAGTTGCGCGATAGTAGCGCGGTTTACAAAGCGAAGCGTATGCTGAATCCGGTTATATACGAAGATGTTTACAATGCAAATGAAGGTTTACTGCATTTTACCTGCTGATCTGAAAATGGAGATTGAAGGTAGGGAAAAATGCTGGAGAATCTCAGCGGGCGAGGCAGCATCTATGGAGCGAAGGAAATAGGTGACGTTTCGGGTTGAGACCCTTCTTCAGACTTCTTCTTGAAAATGGAGACCAGTTACTTTTCTTTTATGTCAATTATAAAAGGTTACGGAGGATTTAACTTCCTGCAAGATTATTTTGCCATCGTTTCACAAATTTACGTTTCATTTCTGCAGTACGGTTGCTTTGAAGTTTAGGAACGGCCCACTGAGAAAGTAAACGTTAATTGGGGTTAAATTCCTAGAGGAAAAGAAAAGTATTATTGCATCTCATTTTAACGCCAACAGTTGCCCTTTCAGCGTTAAGTTAGGAAACACGTTTATGGTCGAGTCTTCCGCTGTTATAATACAATTCCCCCATTATCACTCATCATGCCGCTATACGCGTTGTAACGTGTTACAACTTGCGCTAAAAAGGCAGCATTCAGAAACAACTGTTGAATTTGGCCCATTTGGCATAATACGAGTACAATATTAATCAGCTGCTGTCGGGGCGTCTGCAAGCGCTGGGGTTGCAATGGGTGAAAGGAAATAATGTACATAAAAGTCCAGGCCGCTTCTATCAAAACGTTCAGAAATCTCAGTTCATTATTTCCTCCACATCTTAATTAACAAATGATTTATTGTCAACTAGGAAAAACCATCAGCTGGGAAGGAAAAAAAACACAAACGCTGGGATTTAAAGGGGGTTTTCCCTCATGCATCGAAAATTAAAATGTGATGCTCTCGCTGCGAATGCAGGGATAATTCTGACTGAAGCGCAAAACGGAACTGGCGGTGCAAAATAAAATCGTTTCAAAAACAATTATGCATCAGAATTGCTCCGGTTTATGATAAACACGTGGATAGTTGTGTGGGAGTTTTGAACTTTGATTAAATGTTGGTACATAGCAGAGAGTGTCTAGTTGCAACGAAAGTTTCAACGTTAAAATAAAATCCTCTTTCAACCGGAGTCCAGTGGAAGTTGTGCCGAGTTGTCAGAGGTCAATCCCGCGGCTCCGGCCTGTTGTCATTATGTGGAAAACATACCGTGCGCGGGACTCCGCAAACAGCCCGAGCAAAGCAAACATGCGAAAGGGGTGGGAGTGAGAGGAAAACATATTAACTAACTATTCAAATAACTCGGTCCCTTTCGCAAGTGCTTGCGGATCTTGATTGGAGCGGACTGTCTTTTTGCCCTTGGCGAAGGGTTTTGAGAGAGAGGCAAAGTGGCAGCAATGAGACGGGTCGCAGCTGACAAGCGGCTACGACCTGCTCACCTCGACCACAGACTCGACCCCAAAACAATCGCAGCGCCAACCAGAGACCACCTTATAACTCTCTCTCTCCATTTGTGCGTCGGTATCCAAGACATCTCGTCCCTTGTCACCAGCAAGTTGTGACTTCAACTAATTATTACTGATAATTTTCAAAAAACATTTGACTCTAACGTCTTACCTTTTCTTTTCTTTTTCGGCTGTCATGGTCCTGGCGATTCGTGTTTATAGCAAAGAAGAGCGACAAGTGCTGGTGATAATCGAGGTTCAAACTTGCAATACAGTGCAGAAGGCACGACTCATACTTTTTTTCTCTCTCTCTTCGACTTTCACTTTCTCTCGCCCTCTTTCACACACTCGCAGAGCCGAACGTTTTCGTCGTTGTTCTTTGATGGGGGTTTTTTTGTTTTGTTTTGAGATGGGGTGGTGGGGGGGACTTTATTTATGTTTTCCTTTGCTTGTCAGCCTCTTGTTTTCCCGAGTGTAAAAGTAAATGTCCAGTTGAGTCAAGTTGGTTGAGGTGGTGAGAACACTCTGGCTGTGAAGCCGACCATACAGTCTCAGGACACTGCTGAGGATTGTACAGCCGCTCCCGACGCGAAGATCAATTAGAAAGAGGGCAGCGATAAAGGAAAATCCTGCTCTTGTTTTTAAACGTCCACTAGGGCGGGAGGTTTACGCTTCGATTACCGTGACGACTTTTCTTCTCTCCTGTCCTTCTTGGGCCAGTTGACAGGTCGCTCCTCGCTCTTCGCTTTGTAATAGGTTGCAGCGCTGCGCCGCCCCGCCTGTCCCCGCCTGTCTCAACCTTTGCCCGCTCTGCATGGGAGGACCGACCACTTGTGGTTACATAACACCTTTTCGTGTGAGATAAGTCCTGCTCCTGGGCAGTTAAAGCGGTGATAACCGATGACTATTTTAGCCTGATTACACCCAAAAAATAAAGAGAGGGGGGGGGGGGGGGGGGGGTGTGCTCCCGGCTGTGGGAAAAGAAAAAAACACAGTAATTACAACTACCATTTGGGATTAGTTTACTCGTGACTGATCTAAATTTGAACGCATGCTTATGGAAAACAAGCAGTGTCGATAATGTTTCGGTAGCATTAACCTGAGAACGCCAACAGCCGCGAACACGTCCTGGAAATAAAAACATAATCAACATTTAACATTTAAGAAGTTAAACAATTTGGAGGGGGAGGGTGTTATTCGGATAAATAGACCAACTTGAGATATTTGCCACCGTGCGTTATTAACTTCAGCAAACAAATAAATATGAATCTTAAATTATATCGTTTGGCCTGTTGGGCGAATCCCAAGGAAAGAAAGCCGATTTACCGGTGTTGGGATATTTTCAGAATGTATGTTGTAGGAAGTGTTCTTCACAAGGCGTCAAACACGCTCAATCTTGGGGGGGGGGGGGTCCACCGAAGTTCATCAGTAAATACGGGAATTGAAGAAGGGTAAAACAAAGTTACACGCATATAAATGAGACCTGTAAACGTACAATGTTTGCAAATAGTGTCAGTTTTTTGTCTCAGACCTAACACTCGCAGTGAGCTAAGAGATCCAGTTGCAACCCTTATAATGTGGCGATTCCCAAGATGTGAGACAACAACCTTTCTTCACCACAATGTTATAGCTACAATTATGAGGACAGTTAGAATCAGTGAGCACAATTTCCAAACAGCAGTAACATGAAGGTGGGAAGCTGATTCCCAAGTCTTGCCCCAATTCCACATCACGATACGCTAAGAAAATTAGTATCACGACGTAGGAGATTCTCAGGAACCAAAATAAAGTGATTGAAGTCTAAAGAAGGAACCAGATCGAAACGTCACCTATCCATGTTCTCCAGAGATGCTGACTACCCTCTGAGTTACTCCAGCATTTTGTGTCCCTTTTTGTAAACCAGCATCAGCAGTTCCTTGTTTCTACTCTTCTCTAAAGCGATTGCACTGTTGTCTGAGTCATACATGTGTATACAACAATAAACTCCACTTGACACTTGTTAGACCACAGTTGGAGTATTGTGGGCATTCTGGTCACCACACTGTAAGAAGGATGTAGTTATGATGGAGAGAATACAATGGAGATTCAGCGGGAAATTATCCGGATAGCAGGACTTTAGTTAAAGGGAGTGATTAGACAGGCTGAGCTTATTTTTCACGAGCGGCAGAGGCTGAGGGTTAATAGACAATAGGTGCAGGGGTAGGCCGTTCGACCCTTCGAGCCAGCACCGCCATTCAATATGATTATGGCTGATCATCCACAATCAGTTCCTGCCTTCTCGCCATATCCCCTGACTCCGCTATCTTTAAGAGCTCAATCTAACTCTCTCTTGAAAGCATCCAGAGATGCTTTGATAATGAGTGAGGTCTATGCAATAAGAGGCACAGATCGTCAGAATCATTTCCCCATGGTTGGAGTTACAAAATGGCATAGGTTTAAGATGAGACAAATGAGTTGCAAAGGAGGCCTGAGGGGAAAGTGTGTAGGAAGGAACTGCAGAAGCTGGTTTAAACCGAAGATAGACACAACAAGTTGGAGTACCTCAGCGGGACAGGCAGCATCTCTGGAGAGAAGGAATGGGTGACGTTTCGGGTCGAGACCAAAGTGTTGAGAGTGAACTTGTTGCAAGAGGTGGTGGAATCAGTAAATTATTGCATTTAGGAGACATTTCGACAAACATTTAACTAGCAAGACATAGACGGAGACAACCCCACTGCAGGCAAAAAGGATCATTCTAAATGGGAGAAAAAGGCTGGCATGGACACAATGGGACGAAAGGCCTGTTTTTGTGCCATACAACTCCATAACTTTAAACCTGACTTACATTTATTCAGAGCATTTCACTTTGTACATTATTTGTAAAGTCAATAAACTATTTAAAGTAACTTCCTATTTAATCAACACTTTTTGCATGTATATCAAACAAAACTATTTTTATTATTTTTAATTCAGTGTCTGTAACACTTCTTTTGTTACTTGCGCCATCTGAAATGCAACTTCCAACAATGTTCTTCAGGTCTGTACAGATAAGCTTTGTAATCCAACATTGATGGGTGCTGGGAATTTGGTAGGAGACAGACACCTTTCGCCAAGAACAAAATGACGATGGATCTTGCTTGAGGAACAACCAACATTACAAGCAAAACTGAAGATGTTTTTCTTTGGCAACACATTGTAGTTGAGATGGCTTAGTTCTATTCTGGGTTTTTTGGGGGGGGGGTTCGACAGTGAATGTTGAGGGAATCACAGACTTGTCTGTATTATGAGGCAGAAATTAGCCATAGAGTCATACACTGTGGAGACCTGCCCTTCCGCTTAACCACCTGCCTGCATGTAGCCCGTATCCTTCTACACCTAATCTATCCATGTACCTGTCCAAATCTTTTTTAAATGTTGTGATGGTACCTGCTTTGACCTATCTGATCTGACAGCCCATTCCATACACCCACCACCCTTTGTGTTAAAAAAAACTGCCCCTTAGGTTCTTATCAAATCTTTCCCCCTCACCTTAAACCTACATCCTGCTAATTAGTTTGTTAGTTGTTTGTTTGCTTGTTAGTTACCGAACAAGGTGGTCAGGTGGGTGATTTGTGGGGTGATAAGCTCCTCCTGCTGCTTATGTAGGAATCCCCGGAATCAGTGGGAATCTTGCATGACTTCGAGGAAGCTTCGAACACAACCTTGAATTTTCTCGGTTTAGTTGTTAATCTCTTCACATGACAGCGCTCAGAATAGAGTGTTTGTTTCGGGAGTACAGCATTGGGCATTCAAACAACGTGGAGTGCCCAATTTGCCCAGAAGGTGACACTGACATTGGTTTGCTTGCCTCTCTATGAACATGGAGGAATTTGCAGAGTCTAGTGGCCTTGTTCCAGTATCTTGAGATGACGACTGCGTGTGCTCTGGGTGTCAGAAGCACACGGGAATATTACCGTCACAAACAAAGTGCTTTACTGCCATTGAAGTACATTTGAAGTGCAGTCATTTTTGTAGTGCATGTAACGGGCAATCATTTTACTGACAATAATTATACATGTGTAGCAATGCGATTATAATCAGATAATCTGTTTTTCTCTTTATTTTTATCAAAGGACTAGACTAAGTAAGACCCATTGGTGCCAGTCACATGGGAGGCCTGGTCCCCCAACACAACTCATTCTCCACCACAATATTCCACCACTCACCTATTCCCCCAACGCAACCAGTTCCCCTAACGCAATTTTCACCACTCACCTATAGCTCTTAACTGTGCAGGCGAGGCTCTTTCCCATCATCCCCCAGCACTCCCTCCCCTTCCTCTTCATGTGTGAGAGGGGAGGGGTGGGGAGGAGGGGAGGGGAGGGAGAGTTTGTTGGGGTGGGGAGGGGTTGTGGCAAGTAGGGGTGTGGGGTGGGAGGGGAGGGAGTGAGTGTGTGGGCGGGGAGTGTAGGAGGGGAGAGGGTGATGTGGGGGGAGGGGGTGAGAGGGGTGTGAGGGTGGGAAGGGGTTGTGGGTGGGGGGAGGGGTTGTGGGGGGAGGGGTTGTGAGGGGAGGGGTTGTGGGGAGGGGCTGCGGGCGGTGGAGGGGTTTTGGGGAGGGGTTATGAGGGGGGGGAGGGGAGGGGTTGTGGGGGGGAGGGGTTGTTGGGGGGGGAGGGGTTGTGGGGGGAGAGGTTGTAGGGGGAGGGGTTGTGGGGGGGAGGGGTTGTGTGGGAGGAGGGGCTAAGTGGGGGGGAGTGGTTGTGTGGGGGGAGGATCTGTGGTGGGGTTTATGAGTGGGGGTTGTGGGGGGAGGGGTTGTGTGGGGGAGGGGTGTAGGGGGAGGGGTTGTGTGGGGAGGGGGAGGAGTTGTGTGGGGGAGAGGTTGTGTGGGGGGAGAGGTTGTGTGGGGGTCTCTTGTGCGGGCGGCTCTCGGGCTGGAAGGCAGGGCAGCTCTCTGGTTGGTGGCTCTCGGACCGGGTGGCTCTCAGGCCGGGCGGCTGTCGTGGGCGGGCAGCTGGGCAGGTCTCGGTCTGGGCGGCTCTTGGGCTGGGAGGCTGGGCGGCTCTTGGGCTGGGAGGCTGGGCGGCTCTCGGACCAGGCGGCTCTCGGGCTGGGCGGCTCTCGTCCTGGGGTGCTGGGCTCTCTCACTCATGGACTCTGGACACAGCCCCGCCTCCGGGACTTTATTCTCCCTGCCCCGGTGATTGACAGCAGGTGCCGGAAGGGGCGTTACCTTCATGGTGACTGACAGGCAAGAAGACCAATCTGCTGATCTCACGATTTTTAAACCTTCATAACTTTTGTAATATTTCACCGATCGGAACAAAACTTGGTGCGCTTGGAGGAGACAAGAGCGGCGAATATGATGGGGGGAAAATCCTAGCAATATAGGGTACCGTTTTTGCGCAATAGATAGATAGATAGACAGATAGATAGATAGATAAACATTGATCAGGATACCAAGAATAATTACACTGCTTTTCTTCCAAATAATGTCTTGAGGAATTTTTATGTACAGAGGGAACAAATGATTTAATACCTCATCTGAAAAGATGGCATTACTGACAGCAAAGTACTCACTCAGTGGTATGCTGAGTTGCTCAAGTCTTTTGAGGAGAGATTGAACCCGTACCTTCGGGTGCTAAGGCAAGAGGGTTACTAACTGCCAAAGAGCTGCTAAACATCTAGAAAGCAGAGCAAACCCATGCATGCATTGTGGAATTGCCCAAGACTGATCATCAGCTCCTTCATTAAGACTCCTGTAAGGGCACCCCAGAAATCAAGAGTTAACACACTGCAAATCTGGAATAGATTACATAATACTAACCACCCCAATCCACTTCACAGAGCTAGTGGAGGAAGGACAATGACTGGTTTAAAAATAAACTATGTCAACACTGTATATTTTTAAACCAGACGTCGTCCTTCCTCCTTTACCTCTATCAAAGTATCTCTGATATGTGGAAACGTTTCTGACAATGCATCTTATCTATCCCCAAGATTAAATTAATATACACAAAATGCTGGAGTAAATCAATGGGTCAGGCAACATTTCTGGAGAACATAGATAGGTGGTGTTTCCGGGTCAGGTCCTCCTGACCTGAAACGTCACCTATCCTTGTTCTCCAGAGATGCTGCCTGACCTGCTAAGTGACCAGCACTTGGTATCTTCTTTTGTAAACCAGCATCTGCAGTTCATTTTATGTCCATTAAAATGATAGAATTGATGAAGAAGTTGTAGTAAATTTGTACACTCCACCACTGGATGACCACTATAGTTCCAATTCACTTTGTCGTTTTTCAAGTCCTGGTGATGAATAAACTGGGGTGTTCAGCACTTTGGCTATTCACCCTTCCTGGCATTTCATTGAAAATTTCTGCAAGGTTCAGGCGGCCAGGGAAGTTTGATCATGTGTGGTTTATCGTGTATGTTTACAATCTGTTTTGCCTACTATCTTGAAATTCATACAAATCCACATATTATCCACATATTTTAAAATGTTATGACGTGTTTTAAGAAATTGCTTTGTGTGTTGATTTCAAACAAAATCCATATTTATCTGCGGTGTTTCTAATTTACAAATGGCTGCGAAAACTATGAATTAGCAGTAATCTGTCTTGAAAATTACAAGTAAGGGGGCATCATGATAATATCTATCTATCTATCTATCTATATCTATCTATAAATAACTAAAACTCTGATCTTGTTATCTTCCGGTTTGGCAGTCATTCTATTTGTGCAAAAATTGTTCGCGATAGCGCTACAATTTTTCGGCAGTCCACTCGCCGTTCTCCTGTGCTGTGATTGCACCAAGTTTCGTTCCGATCAGTTGAATGTCGTGAAAGTTAGTGAGGTTTAAAAATCTTTAAAAATGCACATGCTCAGATCGATCTCTTCGCCTGCCAATCAGCGCCACACGGATTTGTCTTTTCCCCTGTCACTCCCCGAGACGGTCCGCCCCTTTCTGCGCCATTGCGTCTTTACTGGAGCTGAGGAAGGCCCGCGCAGGTCTCCAACCGGACTTTGGGAGGGACCCGATGCAGCCCCGCCCCAAGCAGCCGAGCCCCCCGCCCCGCCCCGCCCCGCCACCCAGCGTCAGAGACCCTGCCCAGCCCAGCCCAGAGTCGGAGACCCAGCCCAGCCCAGAGTCGGAGACCCAGCCCAGCCCAGAGTTGAAGACCCAGCCCAGAGTCGGAGATGTCGCCAAACAGAAAACAGACTCCGATCCCGGCAGAGGGGAACGACCAGTGACCTGCGCCCGCTGTGAGTCCCCATAGCACTGCCAATTCCAGCCACTACCCCTCTGGTCCCCCTCGCCGGCTTATCCCTCTCCTCCCCCGTGATACCCCCTCCCCCTCTCCGAGCTCACTCCCCCCCCCGCCCAGACACACCCCTCTCCCACACACACCCTCCCCCACACATTCCCCTCCCGCAAATCTAAATAGAGATCAATATATTTTAAGATATTAGAGGGATCTAGAAAAAAAAAGTGGGATCAGGAAAATGATATTGAGGTGGTGATTCAGCCATGATCTCGCTAAATGGCAGAGCAGGTTTGAGATTAGCCTACTTCTGCTTGTATTTCTTATACCCTAATGTTCTGATATAAGAGAGCAGTTTGCATAAACCTATTTATGTCCATTTACATTGATTCCACAGGCAATGATTGCCCAACCAAACATAGCAAGTATTCCTATGACTCTTAATTTTGAGGAACATTTCTTAAAAAGACAAACATGCATTTATGTCTTTGTTCCATAATTTGCAATATTACATTCATTAGATGGTTAGTTTTGCCCAATTCTTTGGCAGTACATTTTCTAATTCTACAAAAATAATTGACTTAGATTTGTACAAGTATTACTGCATAATTGCCGAAAAGAGTGATTTATCAAAAGCCGATCATCAAAGTGGGAGATAGTTACAAAATGCTGGAGTAACTCAGCAGGTCAGGCTGCATCTCTGGAGAAAATGGATAGGTGACGTATCGGGATGGGATCCTTTTTACAGAGCCTGAAGAAGAGTGTAATGACAGATTTTTATATTGTTTCAAGGATTCCTCCTTTATGTCACTATGATTGAAGACAGGGGTTTAGGAGATTATCGAAATGCATTCACAAGCTCTCCACGAAACATTCAATGCAGTCGAAAGATAAAACTTCAAAACACAATCTCTTAATTAATAGTTTCTTTATTGCAGTAGTAAAAACAGTAAGATATTCATCCAAACTTCTTGTTTAAGAATATTTTGATCTTACTCGTAGTCAAACTCGTGCATGGTGGAAAGCTGTGGCTTCTCGTCCATGCTTCTTCAAACTAAACTAAAAACTACTAGGGTGTCTGCGCGAGAATCCCAGCCGCAAACACGCCTCCGACTACGTGATAAATCCCACCCACATAATTACAGGCAGATAACATTTAAAGATAACTGGTTACAGTTATAACATACTGAGAAGATAAATGACTACTACAAAGGGTCCCGACCTAAATGTACCCTATCCATTTTCTCCCGTGTTGCTGACTGAATCACTGAGTTACTCCAAACTTTTGTGTCTATCTTTGGTATAAACCAGTATCTGCATATCCTTTTAATTATCAAATTGGGAGATCTATGCAGCTGAGGAAATTGTTCAGTTTTGTAGGTTTTATGGCTGTCCAAATTATTTTCATCATTTCCCATGAAAAGAGGTAGTTTAACGTAAGACGTGGAAATTATGGAACAAGGGAAATTGAGACATTTAAATTTTTTTAATTTAAGGTAGATTTTATGGGGAGTGTCCCGGGGAACCGCGTGCGCAGTGGGGGTAACCCGGAGAGCAGCATGAGCCCGATCCACCCACCAAACAACCGCAGCGCTGACGACCAGAACGACGACCGAAGACCGGAACGCGCTGCGGTAGGCCCGCCCCGCCCCACAGGCCTCCCAGGGAACTACGGTGAAGCCGGGTAACGAGGCCTGTCTGGGCCGAAGGAACTTTAGCGATGGCAGCGCGGGGAGTCTCGGCGGCAGCAGTGGGAGCCTCAGCAGCGGGTGCCTTGGCAGTAGCGGAAGACTCAGCAGCGGTGGGACCTCACGGTGGATGAGCATGAGGGGGGAGGGGAAGACAATGGGGACCCGGCATGGGAGGAACCGCCGTGAGGGGCGGTGGGAGAACAAAGGGGGACCCGGTCTGGGGCACTCTAGGTTAGAATCCTCTGCCCAGGGGATAAGTTTGTGTTTGTTTGTTTGTTCATTTGTTCAGGTGAAGGCGCTGTGCACACGGCAGCCAGGCAACAGTCATATATCTTTTTCTTATTTTTTTCACTTTTAATTTCAAGTTTTTGTGTACCTTGTGTGTTGTGACTGTCATCAGACCAATTTCCCTCCAGGGATGAATAAAGTTGTATCATATCATATCGTATTGTAATTGGGTACTCTGGCCAAATGATGACTTGTCCACCATGAATCAATTTATGTCTAATCCCATCTATTACGGATTAAATGGAATAAAACTCATGGTTATAGGAAAATTGCAAATACAATTTGCTTCTGGACCATCGGAGGCAAGGCTTGTTTGCACCATTGCTGCAAAACCACAGAGGTTCATATAAAAATCCAACCTTGTAACACTCTCACGCTCATGCAAAACAGTGAAATCAGAACAGCATGTTCACACATTGTATCTGGAACTCTCTGCAAGATAAAGACAAATACATTCAATTGTATCATTTCCAGTTTTTATATTCAAAGCTTTAGTGTATGGGAATAAAATATTGCCATATTTAAAGCCTGCTCTAACTTCTTCAATGCTCTTTAATATACAAGTTGCATGCTCATAAGCACTGACAGCTGGAACATTTCCTTACAATTGCTCTAACTCCCATTAAGCTAAATAAATTCCTAAGTAAAGAATGAACGATTGATGTTCAGTTTTGTTGACATGCACGATAAAGTGTCTCCATTTTGGAAATGATCGAAATTAGGAGCTAAACATTTTGGGAATCTCAATCACAGGTGAAGGGATGATAACTCCATCCTGCCCCAAATTACTGAATCCTGTAGAATACCACTGGATGAACTGGTGGCGTTTTGTCTCCCGTTAAAATGTTAATGAATGCTAACAGGAATATTGACAGGTTACAAAAGGAATGCTAATGGTAGCACAAAAATCTGCTGATGCTGGAAATTTGAAATAAAAACCAAAATATTCAGAGGATGAAGTGGCATCTGTGAGATTCATGTTGACATCCTTTCATCAGAACCAGGTTAGAAATCAAATGTGATTTACTTTGTGGAGAAGGGAAAGGAGTGGGGAGAACCAAGGGCAAGTGTGAATGAATGACGCCTGTAGCCATGGTGCCATCTGAGGGAAGCTGATGAAGGCTTGGTAATCCCAGCTGAGCAGTTTGGTGGCAATATAAATGGAAGCACATGAATGAGGAAACAAAGGACTGCAGATGCAGGTTTATAAAGAAAATACACAAAATACTGGCGTAACTCATTGGGTCAGGCAGCATCTCTTGGTATCCATTACTCCCCAGCAGATTACTCCCCAAGAACATGCCCCCAAAAGGTACCGTTCCCCACCAGTCTGTCCAGTTCCCTTTGACTACCTGGCAGTGTTTACCTTTCGCATTGTTAGTGTGTATATTTTAGATGCAGTGGCATTCTCCAATATCTAGTAGGTCAAGGATCACTTCTTGTAAGAGGTCTCTTTGAGGGCCGATTTACAAGGTCAGAGCAGCAAGGCCCAGCGGCAGCAGCTGTGACATCTTCCAATACTGCATTGAGTGCCAAATTTGATACCACACTTCTGCAGTGCAAACCTTACTTTAGAAGGTGATCTGTGTGGGACTTAGAAAGGTATCACGCTATTACATGATGATGTTTTAGCACCAATGAAAAGTAGGAACATATTTTGAGGGCTTGAGTTAGGTCAAATAAAGATAGAAAATAAGTGCAGGAGCAGGCATTCAATATGATCATGGCTGATCATCCAAAATCATTACCCCGTTCCTGCTTTCTCCCCATATCCCTTGATTCCGTTAGCCCTAAGATCTATATCTAACTCTCTGTTGAACACATCCAGTGAATTGGCCTCCACTGCCATCCGTGGCAGATAATTCCACAGATTCGCAACTCTCTGGGTGAAAAGATTTTTCCTCATCTCAGTCCTAAATGGCCTACCCCTTATTCTTTAACTGTGTCCCCTGGTTCTGGACTCCTCCAACATCGGGAACATTGTTCCTGCATCTAGCCTGTCCAATCCTTTAAGAATTTTATATGTTCCTGTAAGATCCATTTCAGGATTAACAAGAAAGATAAGAGTGGAAACAATGGGTTTTAACTGAGACAGTGGTTCAGAGAAATTGTGGCAACAAATGTTCAAGCAAGTGGAGAGAAGAGTAATGGTGATAGGAATGATAGGAATTTATAAATAGGTATTGATACTTGTAAACTGTAACATTGTACTTTTGGATGGTCTTATTGAGGAGATGCATGTCTGTAAGATATGGGTAGATGTCAGAGATAACAATACCCAAGCAGGAAGATTAACCACAGGACAGATTTCTTAATGTGGATAGATGTGTCAAAGACAGCTCCACTCTGCTTCAAAGATCTTGGATGCTGATGTGAGTGGCTGCGTCTACGATGTAGAAAGATTGCAAAGTACGTGGATGGACATAACGCATGATTAGGGCTGATTTAATGCTGTGACAAAGGCAGAAACCAAAATGGAGGGGTTAGGACAGAGCCTTTGCGGAAACTGGACATAAGCAGTGAGCACATTCAAGGGAAAAAGGAAGTAAGAGATTAGATGGTCATTGAGACAGGTACATCACAATAATTAAGAAGCATTTAGACAGGTACATGGATGGGATAGGTTTGGAGGGATATGGGCCAAATGTGGGCGTGGGAATAGTGTAAAATAAAATAAAAATCCTCCAGTTTGATGACCTGGAAAAGATCATCCACACATTCATCTCCTCCCGCCTAGATTACTGCAACTCCCTTTACACTGGCATCAGCCAATCTTCCCTGTCCCGCCTGCAACTGGTCCAAAACGCCGCAGCGAGACTCCTGACGGGCACCCGAAAAAGGGACCACATCACCCCGATCCTGGCCTCTCTCCACTGGCTCCCTGTGCGGTTCCGTATAAACTTCAAGCTTCTCCTCCATGTCTACAAAGCCCTCAATGAACTTGCCCCCACCTACAGAAAAAGTCTTCTCACCCACCACTCCACCTCCAAGCCCCTCAGATCGGCCGACTCGGGGCTGCTGAATATTCCACGGTCTAGGCATAAGCTCAGGGGCGACCGCGCCTTTGCAGCCCCTAGACTGTGGAACAGCATCCCCCTTTCCTATCAGAACTGCCCCCTCCATCGACTCTTTTAAGTCAAGACTAAAGACTTATCTATACTCCCAAGCCTTTCCTAACGTCCTCTGAGTGAGGGTTACATGGATATATGTATGTAGCTTGTTTTGTTGTGCTATTCTTATAACAAATGTAAAGCACTTTGGCCAACGAGAGTTGTTTTTTAAATGTGCTATATAAATAAATGTGACTTGACTTGACTTGACTCGTGTAGATGGGGCATCTTGGTCAGTGTGAGCAAGTTGGGCCGAAGGGCCTGTTTCCACGCTGTATGACTCTATGGCTCTATTGATAGTTTACAAGATGGTACTGATTGCAGAATCCAAGGAAAGGGAACTGCTTGCAACAGTTAAACCAGATTTTGTCTGGTGGCGCCATCAAGTGTGGCAGCCTCGCCAGCAGCTGTCTGTCCTTTCATCCTTTTTGTTATTTTTAGTCTGTTTAAAAGTTTGTTTTTGGAGGTCTTTTAGTCTTTTTTATGTGGGGATTAAAGGAGGAAACCATTTTTCTCAGTCACTACTTGATCGAGGATGCGACTATTCACCGAGCATCATCTTCGCCCCCCCCCCCCCCCCCCCTTGCAGCCTACCATCTGGATTGGCGCGGCCTTTCCTGCCGGAGACTGGCCAGAGCTTCAGCTTCAGTAGCAGCGCAGCACTGGATTCCATCGCGGAGCGGGCGATTCCTTACGGGGATCGCCGTGTTGGAGCTCCGGAGTGTTGTGACTGCCGTTTAACACAATGGAGCTGCGGTCTGCGGAGTTTCCAGCCACGGGCGGCGCTGACTCTAACATCGCGGAGGCCTGGGATCTTTCGCGAGGATCGCCAGCGTTGAATCTCCGCCCAGCTCGGCCTGTGGAATTCGGGAGCTGCGGTCTACGTTAGGAAGCGGCCAATTCGGAAACTCCAAGCCGCTGAGCGTGTTCTCTGTTCCGAGGGCCTGAAACATCGGGCCGCCGTTGCGGTGACTGCGGTGGCCTTAAAGGCCCCGACCATGGGTGAACAAGACGAAGAGAACTGAACTTAGTTGCCTTCCCTCAAAGTGGGAAACGTTGATTCCGCTTTGGGGGGATGTTTTTATGTTAAATTCTATAGTGTTGTGTTTATCTTATTTGTGTGCTGCATGGTAACTCAAATTTCACTGCACCAATTGGTGTATGTGACCATAAATGTCCTTTGTCCTTTGTCACAGGCATTCTGCAGGCAGGGAGAGTGTCAGTGGGCTAAATGTTCTTTAGCTCTAGTCGGTTTCTACAGAAGCTTGCTCACTATTTGCCACTTGCTCTTCCATATCCATGCATTGTAAAGAGCACATCAGCCCTTGACTATACCTTGCTCCAACACTGGACTAGCCACTGGCTCTGACATAGTGAGGGGAGAGGCAGGACACACTTTGCATCTGGCCCATCAGCTCCATGCCAAGGATGGCTGGCATGAGAAGGAAAACCCCATTCATTTGAACGGTCACCAACTCTGGATGTGAAGTTAAGGGGTTTGCTCATTTCATATTATTTTATTTTACCTTAATTCATACGTTAAGGCATTTTGATTTCATTCACCTACAGTAACTTCTTCTTTGCAACTTATATTGTTTAATTGTTGAAATTCTAATTGATCAATTTTTATATTATTTGTTGGGCTGCAGAATATGGCATTAGTGGCCCGATCTCCACTCTCAACCTAATCTGCTTCAGAGATGTCCATAGATCTCCATATCCTTGGAAGGTCAGTGTGGGCCGGCGTTAGGCATAATGAAAGCAAGTTGGGATAGACTGATCTAACCATGTAAAACTAATTAAAGGAATATTTTAGGATAGATGGTGGTTTTTCACCAAACAAGTCCTATGTGTAAGAAAAAAAATGATGCATTTCTAAAGGTTGCGAACATCTTCAATCTTCTGTCAGATTAATCTATACTTCAACGTGAAGGCAACGTTGGTTTACAAGTTGGTGCAATGCGCTGGATAGCCACACGTTTTGCACAGTGTCCATGATTCTCAGTGAATGAACAAGGGATGTGTTTGTGGGAGTGAATGAAAGAGTGAATGAAGGAAGGAGAAAGGTTTGGTTCTATTCAAATTATTTAGGTTACATGAGTTTGGAGGTGAGGCCTTTTCATTCTGATACCATACACAAAATATACTAGTGGAAGTTTTTTTAAATGCCACTCGTTGCCTCTTCCCCTAATAAGCAGAATCACTATTAAGCTTCTTTGCAGTGGGTGGGTCATATTTATAAGACGGCAGTTAGAAATAATGTTGAACTTCTGACATACGTATGCTTCTGCATTTTATTACGATGTTAATCAACAACTAAATTTAAGGAACGACATGATGCTCAGTAAGATTTTAAGCTGAAAATCAACTGCAGTTTTGTTCTGAAATATATGACAAAATAATATAACTTGTCATAGATGTTTTACTCAATATAATAACACTATCAAAATTCACCACAATGTGGAAACAAGTCTGATAACTATTTAGGGAGTACAGACATGGGCATTTAACAAGAAATTTTACTTGAAGACATCACTTTTTTATGCATTAACAAAATGTTACATTACTGGAAAATAATCTTTGGTCAGACCAGCACTTAGTGTGCATCCCTAATTTTGAAATGGTGAGGATGATCGCTTTTTAATTTATTGTAATCTCTGTAATGAAGCCCCTCACACAGTGCGGGTTGAGGACTCCATGGATATCGACTCAGCAATATAAAGAACTGATGCTGGTTGTACGTCCAGGTCAATATGGTCATAATTGCAGTGGAATCGACTAATGTTGTTCCCCTGAATCTGCTGCACTTGTCTTGTGGAAGTTGTGGGCTTAGAAGATGCTGCCACATTAAGCTCAGAGGATTGGTGCAGTCAACTTGTGGTTGGACCACAGGAAGATAACATTGAGGGTAGTGAATGCAAGTGAGCTGATTGGCCCTGGATGGGATTGAGCAGTCGTAGACCATTCATTTAAGTGGAAAATATGCCATAACATTAATTTGTTCTACACAGGTGATGGAAAGCGTTTGAGGATTGTGATTTGTCATTCTGCTCACATTCTGCCACAGTGTGGAAATGCCCAACACTAGAGGGCATAGCTATGAGGTGAGGGGGGAAACCTTTAATGGGGATGTGTAGGGCAGGTTTTCTTTTACACAGAGGGTGGTGGGAGCCTGTAATGCATTGCCAGGGGTGGTGGTCAAGGTAGATACGATAGTGGCGTTTGAAAGTCTTTTGGATAGGCACATGGAAATGCAGGAAATAGAGGGATATGGATCATGTGCAGACAGATGTATCCATTCAGCTCGGCATCATGTCCGGCACAAACATTGTGGGCTGAAGGGCTCATTCCTGTGCTGTACTTTTCTATAGTGTATAAGAAGGAACTGCAGATGCTGGAAAATCGAAGGTAGACAAAAATGCTGGAGAAACTCAGCGGGTGAGGCAGCATCTATGGAGCGAAGGAAATAGGCAACGTTTCGGGTCGAGACCCTTCTTCTATAGTGTATGTTCTTTTCAATTCAACTTCTAATCCGTTCTTGAGGCCAGGATATTTTATATGCTGGTTCCAAATATAGTTCTGGCCAACGTGACATTTTAAGCAGTTGAGGACATTCAACTTCCATTCCAGTGCGATTGTAGATTAATAGTTCAGTTACTACACTAACATCCAAATGTCGGGACCACTGATCAATACTTGAGAGTTCAAATCCTAGCATGGAAGCTGGGGAATTTACATTCAGGTAATTAAATGAATCTGGAATTTTCAAACTAGTTTTAGTGCTGGTAACAATGTAACTACTGAATGGCTGTAAAAATCCATCTGGTTCACTCATGCCCTGTAGGGAATGAAATCCCTACAATCTGGTTTATCCATTCTGTCCTGTATGTGTCTCCAGTCCACCAATATGGTCGACTCCTCAGTTCAGGAGCTATTAGGAAAAGACAATATATGCCAGCCTTCAAAGTGATGTACATATTCCATAATAGAATAAATCACAAAAATAACTCACAAACCCTGTTGTTAGCCTATTTGGACAAGCTCTGTGTGTTTTGTGAAATTCAATGCCCTGGCCATAAATTCCCATTATATCTTTTGATAGAAAAACTATAGGAACATTACATCTCTAATCACTTCCATGTGTGATCCATAGGCTGAGTTGCTGGGGGATCTGATGCATTTTCCTTTAATTAGGCATCCCTTTAGATTTTATGACAATCTTTCTATTCCCAAGGCTACTGTATTCCCTCTTCATTTTTTTCCAGCTGCCAGGTAAAGAAGGAAACTGATTCTGCTTAATTTGTGTCTCCAATTTCTCTTAGTTAAGGGCCTGTCGCACTTAGGTGACTTTTTAGGTGAGTGCGGGAGACTCTGCGCTCGCCTCATGATCGCCACATGGTCGCCACATGTTCGCTGGTGGTCTCTGGTGAGTCTCCTTCATGGTCACTAGGGGTTCCCACATTCTGGGAACTAGTCGCGACCTCAATGTTGAAAAATGTTCTGCAATCAAAAATTGGTCGCCATGGAGAAAATCGATACTTTTGTAGTCGTAGGTGGAGTGGTAGTGGGGTCGCCATGTCGTTGTAGGTAGTCGAGGTAGCCGTAGGTAGTTTTAGTTAATCTTCTTTGCTGACTGGGCATTTTCATTGGCTCATTGGGGGAAAAAAAATGTAAGCACGAGTTTTCAGAACCAAGGGAAACCGACCGGTAATGTTAAATTCCCGCCAAACTTCACAGCTGTGTATCTCTGGCTTCTTAAAAGTGTCTCCACTCCTTCTCCCCCTCCTTCTCCCCTCCCCCCCCCCCCCCCGCTCTTTTAAAGGACTTACCGTACACTGTGCTTGCCATCTTAACCTTCCTGTTCATCGCGGTGTGTGTCTGTTTCACCTTGGCTTTGCACCGTGTGAATTTCAGACAGCGCTCCCCTGCTTTCCCTGGCCCCTGCCTTTGCGGTGTGTGTGTGTGTGTGTGTGTGTGTGTGTGTGTGTGTGTGTGTGTGTGTGTGTGTGTGTGTGTGTGTGTGTGCGTGTGTGTGTATTCCACTCTTGACGCTCGCCGTTCCACTTCCCGGTTTTTTAGCGAGTGCCGCAAGCTTGACACTCGCCGGCAGTCCGCTGAAAAATAGCCTAAGTGGGACAGGCCCTTTAATCCTACAATTTTTTTGCACATTGCTTCACTCCTTAATCTGTGACTGAGACAACTTTAAAGGAAGACAACTTTATAGGTGATCTGATAAAATATTAAATGAGACAAAAGCACTTGGATATAATTTTCATATACATTACTAAATCAATTTACGGATTTATATATTCTTCATGTATTTACATATTACATGAAAGAAGTTGTGGTTCACATATATGACAACAAGTTTCCAGAAGTCTCAATTCATTTAGTCAAAAAGTTACATAGTCATATAACATGGAATTGGGTACTTCTATCGACCACATCTGTGCTGACCTTTTTGCCCAACTGCTCTAATTCCATCTGCCTCCACTAGGGCAATATCCTCCCATGATTGTATCTGATTCAATCAACTCCTCCGGCAGCGAGTTTCAGATATCAACTGTAAAAACCATGTAAAAAAAAAATCCTTGTTTTTAATGCCACTTTTATTTAGCAACCTCCATTGCTCCAGGGAAAACATTCCCAGCCCATCCAATCCCTCTTAATAACTAAAGTCTTCCAATCCTGGCAACATCTTGTCAATTTCCAAAGATGCTACTTGCCTTCTTCAACACTCTTTACCCCTGTATGCTGTCACTTTCAGAGAACCATGGTCTTCGATGCCGCAGACTTTCAGTACATCATCATTCCTTAATGCACCATAATGTGCTGCATACAATACGATACGATAGAACTTTATTTATTCCAGGAGGGAAATTGGTCTGCAAACTGTCATAAAACACAACAGAATCAGAATCAGAATCAGAATTTATTCGCCAAGTATGTTTCGCAACATACGAGGAATTTCACTGGCCAGGTCATTCATACAATTAAAAGTCATACAACTAAAAGCAACTGACTCAAAAACACATTTTAACATGAACATACACCACAGTGACTCCTGCACATTTCTCACTGTGATGGAAGGCGAAATAAAGATCAAGGCCTTTCATTTGTTCTTCCTTGGTTGAGGGCCTCGAGCCCTCCGATGAACATGAAATTTAAGTGATGAGTGGAAAGGAGTGGGGAGGCAGGGGGGGTAGGGGAGTCAGTCTACCCCACAACAGAATGGGGAGGAGTTGTACAGTTTGATGGCCACAGGGTAAAAGGATCTCCTGTGATGTTCTGTGCTGCATCTTGGTGGAATCAGTCTGTTGCTGCAGGTGCTCCTCAGGTTGACCAGTGTGTTATGGAGGGGGTGAGTTGTATTGTCCAAGATGCCCCATCCTATTTCACTTCCCAAACCACACCACCTTGCACCTGTTACGATTAAATTCTATTGCCAAATCTCAGCCCAACATTCCATCTGATCCACAACCTTCTTCACTGTCCATGACATAAGCACCTTTTGAGTCATCCACAAACATTACTCATACCTCAACATATTGGTTCATTATAACGCCTTGCCAAATGTGTATTGTATCTTATCAATAAAGTGAGATAGATACAGACAGATAAGAATACAGGTAAACACGACTACATAAATTAACATGACAGAATGTGTTCCACGTTTAAATACGAAGAATAAGTGTATCAGCCTACACTAATTTTAATGTTTTGGCACTCACAAAACTCATAAACAAGCATAAAGTGCTACATGAACAAAGAATTAATTCAAAAAAATGTTTAGTTTAGCTTAGAGATATAGCATGGAAACAGCCCTTTGGCCCACCGTCCGCACCGACCATCGATCACCCATTCACACTGGTTCTATGTTATCCCACTTTTGCATCCACTCCCTACACACGAAGGACAATTTACAGAGATCAATTAACCCACAAACCTGCATGTCTTAGAGATGCGGGAGGAAATTGGAGCACCCAGAGGAAACCCACGCAGTCACAGAGAGAACCTGCAAACTCCACAAGGGCAGCACCCGACGTCAGGATCAAACCCGGGTCCCAGGAGCTGTGAGGCAGCGCCACTGTGCCGCCCTGAATACCCAGGAATTACCAGAGAATTCCCACTCATTATGAGGAATGGAGAATATAATCTGCAGGTATAACGAATCAACAAATATAATATTTTATTTCTATATTTTACCATAAAAATGGTTAATACCTTTAGACATATGAGCAGAATTAGCACATTCAGTCCATTGAATCTACTCCGCCATTCAATCATGGTTGATCTATTGTTCTCTCTCAATACCATTCTCCTGCCTTCTCCCCATACCCTTTGACCCCTTTTGTTTAGTTTAGAGGTGCAGCGCGGAAACATGCCCTTCGTCCCCGAATCCACACATACCAGTGATCCCCGCACTATTCCACACATGCTGGGAACAATTTATACATACACCAAGCCAATTAACCTTCATACCTGTACATCTTTGGAGTGTGGGAGAATCTCTTACCTTGCCGGAGATGTAATTGTTTTCTGGATCGTATCTCCGGTTACTCTGCGGCCTAACATCATGGAGCTGGCAGCCTTGCTCAAGACTGACTTTAAGCCCCACCTCGGGGCCGTGGACTTACCATCGGAGCCTGCGATCCCTTGCCTGGGATCGACGCTCCAACTGCTGCCTGTGGATTTCACCATCGAGGAGCTCACAGTCTCGATTAGAGGCTGATGTCAGGAAGCTGATGTCGCAGAAGGTTCGACCAGCCTCAACCCGGGGTCCGATCGCCCGGCGCAGGGAGCTGAGATTCCCCCCGATGCGGGAGCTTGATCGCCCCGATGCGCAGGGCTCAACCGCCAGCTGCGGGAGCCAAGATCGCCCCGACAACGGAAGTTCGAGTGCCCCGACCATGGGCGAACAATGATGGGAAGATTGAACTTTTTTTGCCTTCCATGCCAGTGAGGAATGTGGGGGAATTGCTGTGGTGGATGTTCATGTTAACATTTTATTTGGTTGTCTTGTTGCTCTTTATTATTATGACCGAATGGCAAATCATGTTACTTGTACGTTGCAAAACATACTTGGTTAATAAATTACTACTTTAATTATGATTATGATGATCTCGGTGAAAACCCACACGGTCACAGGGAGAACGTACAAACTGTGTACAGACAGCACCCGTAATTGGGATTGAACCCGCTTCTCCGGCGCTGCAAGCACTGTAAGGCCGCCGTACTGAGGGTTGTTATGCCACAAGAGAAATGGGGATAGAAATTCTACATGGTCAAAAGCTCTACATTTATTTATAACAAAGTCAAAGTCAAAAGTCAAACTCAATTTTATTCATCACATGCATCCAAAGGTGCAGTGAAATGAATTTGCCAGCAGCAATACACTTAAAAAGAACATACAATACACAATAAGATTTAACACAAACATCCACCACAGTATTCTTCACTGTGGTGGAAGGCAACAAAGTTCAGCCAGTCCTCCTCCTTTGTTCACCCATGGTCGGGGTCATAAACCCTCCGAAGTCGCCGCTACGGACGGCCCGATATACAGGCCTTCTTGTCGGGATGATCAAAACTCCGATGTCTGGAAGGTCAAACACACTCCGCGGCTTGGAGGGCCCAAATCGGCACTTTCCTACCAGAGACCGTGGCTTCAGGATGTTATAGGCCGCAGGCTGCCGGTCGGAGCTCTTCTCTGGCAATCCCCGGCAAGGGATACCAGACTCCGGATGGTAAGTCCATGCCTCGCCCGTGGCTAGAAGCTCCACAGACCACAGCCCCATGATGCCAAAGTCACCAGGCCAGCGATCGGAGCACTCCTCTCTGGCGACCCCCGCGATGGAAAAGTCTACGCAGCGCCTGCTGCTGATGCTCCGGCCCGACTCCGGGAAAGGCTGCTCCAATCCATGCTGTTAGGCCGCGATGGAGGCGACATGGAAAAAGTTGCCTCTCCGTCGAGGAGACAACCAAAAGTGGTTCCCCCCTTCCCCCCCCCCCCCACCACCCCCCCACACAAGGCACACCACGAGACACCTAAACTAACATCAGACATACCAAAAAAAGTCGAAATAACGAACACGCTGCTGGCAGGGCAGCAGACTCGCAGCGCCACGACTGAACACCCGAACAACAACAATGGAACTAAATTTGGGAAGGAGAGTTGAACTTGTATCTATTGCTTTATTATTTGTTGATTACTGCTGGAATGGGATACATTTCCTCAATAAGGAAGAGAGAAAAGAGAATGGCAAACATTCTTGATGATACTTCGAGCCTTCCTCATGCAATTCACCATGAAGTCTGACTGGAATGTAGGAAGTAACCGATTGTTAGCTAGGGACAGTTGTGACGAGGTTGGTAGAGACGACTAGTGACGAGGTTGTGATGTACTGGGCTGTGTTCACCACTCTCCGCACCTTATGCAGCCAAGGGTAGACTGGTTTCCATAGCTGGTGATAGAGAGGCCATGAAAATTGAGCTGTCGGAAACTCTCTCTCAGCTCCGTTGATGAGGATAGGGTTGTGCTCAGTGCTGGCTCGAAGGGCCAAATGGCCTACTCCTGCACCTATTGTCTATTGTCTATTGTCTATTGACTAAGGTGAAATTCTCCAATTAAAGAAATAAATATTTTTTTGTATCCTAAGAAGTGCATCATGATGAAAAAGCATAGCCACTATGTATCAGATGGGCTAAAATACTTAATCGAAAATTAAGCTTTGAAAAGATTTACTAAAATTTTACATGCTTATTATGAATGAGAGATAAATGTACTCTTTTTGAGAAAGGGATTTAGTGGACTAAGGGGGAAATTTGCTAACAGGATACTATAAAGAAGTATTTTTAATTAGAAAGTTAAGACGTAACCATTTTTTGTATATTTTTATTGGAATAGGCACAATAATATTGGCAGAATTTCACTCTGCTTGTTTAGTTGACCTTTTAGAGGTTTAAATGTATGAAACATTTGGCCAAAATAATCACCGAGGTAGTCATCTAATGGATTATTTATTTCCCTTCATGCTGTCAAAATACAAAATTCCAAAATATAACATATTTTATAATCTAATACTACTAAACTTTAAACAGGAGCCATACTCTGGAGGATTTGTTTGTTTTGTACTTACTGAAATTAAAACTTTAATCTTAAAGGCCATTTTCTCATAACTAGCCTGGGAGTCTTGTTTACAGTTTTTTCCCCCATTTATCATAATAATTACTGCCACAGATTGTAGAAAAATAACCATGCAACACAATATTTTGGAAGGACATTTTATCACTGTTCTCTGATTTTAAAGCAACCATGTTTTTTTAAACTATTACAGATAGCATTCTTACCATACTTCAGCTTGCAAAAACAAATAAATTGCTTCAGAAACTCAGGGAAAAATGGAACCAGGGTTCATTATACATGTAGAGTGGAGATGTTATCTGAAATTTACCAATACTTGAAGCACAACACCTAAAAGTATGACCTCTAAACCATACCTTTAATTGATGTGTTTAAAAAAACCCACTAGCTCTATGAAATTAAAAAAAAAGGCAAATCCAACTTTTCCCCCAATTCATTGAATTTATCCAGTGGGTGGTTTCACTGCACTGAACAGAAAAGGTATATCTCTGCCAAATGAGGTAATCCCCAACATGGAAAATGCAAGGGCATTACAAAATACATCAACACCATAGGCTTCCTGCTCATAAACAATCTGTTTGTGCGAATGCTGACAGGCCAGGGTTTTATCCATCATCTCCATTCAGATTCCCGACCGGTCATATTAGCATGCACCTGACAACTGGAGTGTATTTCTCAGGCTCAATTTAATTTGGCATCTGTGGGGATTGAATGGCAAATGGCAGTAGTTACAGGGAATCGGAACCTGCTATTGTAGTTTCTAGTTGAGTAGAGTTTAGTTTAGAGATACAATGTGGAAACAGGCCCATCGGCCCACCCAATTCACGCCGACCATCCATCATCTATTCACACTAGTTCTATGCTCTCCCACTTTTGCATCCTACACATCATAGGCAACTTACAGAAACCAATTAACTTACAAACCTGCACATCTTTGGAATGTGGGAAGAAACCAGACAACCGAGAGAAAAGTGCTGGAGAAACTCAGCGGGTGCGGCAGCATCTATCGAGCGAGGGAAATAGGCCTGAAACCCTTCTTCAGACTGATGTAGGGTGGAGGGTGGCAGGAAGAAGAAAGGAAGAGGAGGAGCCAGAGGGCTGAGAATAAAATCCTCGCAATCATAGGGGAAATGTACAATCTACACACGGGCAGCATCCCTAGTCAGGAATGACGCCAGCTCTCTGACGCTGTGAGACAGAAGCTCTACTGCTGTCCCACTGTGCTGTCCCACTGTGCTGTCCCACTGTGCTGTCCCACTGTGCTGCCCCACTGTGCTCTCCCACTGTGCTGTCCCACTGTGCTGCCCCACTGTGCTGCCCCACTGTGCTATCCCACTGTGCTGTCCCACTGTGCTGCCCCACTGTGCTCTCCCACTGTGCTGCCCCACTGTGCTGCCCCACTGTGCTGCCCCACTGTGCTCTCCCACTGTGCTGTCCCACTGTGCTGCCCCACTGTGCTCTCCCACTGTGCTGTCCCACTGTGCTGCCCCACTGTGCTGTCCCACTGTGCTGCCCCACTGTGCTGTCCCACTGTGCTGCCCCACTGTGCTGTCCCACTGTGCTGCCCCACTGTGCTGTCCCACTGTGCTGTCCCATTGTGCTGTCCCACTGTGCTGCCTCACTGTGCTGTCCCACTGTGCTGTCCCACTGTGCTGCCTCACTGTGCTGCATCACTGTGCTGCATCACTGTGCTGTCCCACTGTGCTGTCCCACTGTGCTGTACCACTGTGCTGCCCCACTGTGCTGTACCACTGTGCTGCCCCACTGTGCTGTCCCACTGTGCTGTCCCACTGTGCTGTCCCACTGTGCTGCATCACTGTGCCAGTTATAGAGTCATAGAGCCATACAATGTGGAAACAGGACCTTTGGCCTAACTTGCCCAACATGTCCTAGCTACACTAGTCCCACCTGCATTTGTTTGGCCCATATCCCTCTAAACCTGTCCTATCCATGTACCTGTCTAATTACTTGTTAAACTTTGCGATAGTCCCTGCCTCAACTACCTCCTTTGGCAACTCGTTCCATACAGCATCACCCTTTGTGTGAAAATGTTACCACTCAGATTCCTATTAAATCTTTTCCCATTCACCTTAAACCTATGTCCTCTGGTCCTCCATTCCCCTACTCTGGGCAAGACTGTGCATCTATCGATCTATTCCTCTCATGATTTTGTACACCTCTATAAGATCACCCCTCATCCTCCTGCGCTTTAAGGAATAGAGTCCTAGTCTACTAAATCTCTCTCTATAGTTCAGACACTCGAGTCCTGGCAACATCCTCGTGAATCTCCTCTGTACCCTTTCCAGCTTGACAACATCTTTCCTATAACATGGTGATCAGAACAGAACAAAATATTCTAAATACGGCCTCACAAACGTCTTACATAACTGCAACATGATCTACCGACCTATATTATGGAGGAAAATACAGCATGAATCTTGCAGTATATCAAGATGCTCTCAGGTGGGACAGTTAAAATCTTCTGGGATAATTTACATTGGAAGAGGGAAGTAATTTTAATTACTGAGTGGCATCAAAGACAATTGAGACTTTGCAGCCATCCTGTGCTTTCATGGCCATTTCCTAATGCCAACATGCAAATAATGGGATTTAAAAAAAACTCTACGATCAATTTAGGATGTGATTTGATCTTAAGGGAAAAAGAAGTTTATTAAAATAGATGATTGAAAATGAACGTAGCAGGGTCAACGGGTCGTTATGTAATCTGTCTGGTTTTATTGGAATTAAACTGGAATAAATGGAAGAAAATCAGATTTGCTTAAAGAAAGTATCGTCAAAGTCCATTGGTAGCAAAAACAAGCACGATTGGGTTAGATAGCTCAAACATAATAAAAGTTACTTTGGCTTTATGTGTTAGACTGCCTGACTCCCAGCAAAGACCTTAAAACATCCTACTATAATGATTTTTAATAGTCCTCTCACAATCAAAAGGAAGTTTTAACCAACAATTTCAAGTATATACAGTAGAGGATCTTCACTGGCATTTAAGAGAAAGATAACACACTTTCACACGAACGTTTCATTTTTTCTAATCTGGATTCACCATAGAATTTATTGGTCACTATATTAATGACTTGAAGTATAACTGAATGGAATAAAATAAATATTCATATTACACAGATCACTGTAAATAGTAGTTATGCCCCTGTCCCACTTAGGAAACCTGAACAGAAACCTCTGGTGACCTTGCGCCCCACCCAAGGTCACTCTCCCTAATGGTCGAAAGTGGTTTCCGCGTAGTCGAGGCTTCTTCTATGTTCCTGCGATTATTTCAACAAAACCAAAACCGGCCTCAACTAAAAATAGGTTGCCGTTTGGTCGAAGCCAGTGGAGTGGGGTTGCTATTCACTTACAGGCAGTCAAAGGCAATCTCCTTAGCTGACCGGCCATTTTGATTGGCTCATTGGAGTTTTCAGCAAACATCCTGTAGGATCTTTGGTTTTCAGGACCTAGAGGATCCGCTGGAAGGTAAAATGCCCGCTAACTTTATGAAACTTCTTAAAACTGTCTCCACTCCTTCTCCCCCCACCCCCCCTTTCTCTCCCCTTCTCCCTCCCCTCTCCCCTTCTCTTCCCTTCTCCCCCCTTCTCTCTCCTTCTCCCCCCTTCTCTGTCCTTCTCTCCCCTTCTTTCCCCTTCTCTCCCTCCCGCGCTCTCTAAAGGATTTACCGTGCTCTGTGGCAGCCGTTTACCTTCCTCTTCATCGTGCAGACAGCGCTCCTCCGCTGTCCCTGGCCCCCACCTTCGTGATGTGTGTGTGTGTGCGGTCGGTAGCAAAGATCCTGTAGGATCTTTGGTCAGTAGATGCAGCTCACGCTTCGGTCGAGGCTTTCCAGACGAGTGACCAAAACCTCTGGCGACTCATGGAAACCTTGGGTGGGGCGCAAGGTCACCAGAGGTTTCCGTTCAGGTTTCCTAAGTGGGACAGGGGCATTATGAGAATCCAGCCATCATTAGTACCATTTTGTGAACAATTTACCTAAAACATAAAAGCATTTGAGTGGCGACAGTGAAATGTTTTAAACTGCCTGCCAGCTTATCATTGAAATTGAAGAGAAGATCAAGAACAGTATTTAAGGACTTTAGAACAAATGGAATTGGTTTAGTCAACCCATTATATTCATTGTAGGAGAATTATTTTAAAGATCTTGGTATGCAAGTGCAAACAGAAGAAACACAAAATGCATGAAACTCTGACAAAATTACGCTTATGCACACATACTAAAGCTTATACAGATGTAGAACCACATCATAAAATGCTAAAAGTTGCATTGTGACTAAAATCTAATTGTCCAATGTTACTAGAAGGCTAAAATTCAGTTTGACTGATATATACATTATTCCTTTATTTTAAAGTATCACAAATGCTTTGATCAAAGTGCACTTTATGATCACAATTTGTTATCCATTCTACTGTAAATTACACCTTCATCGTGTGTGGTCATCATATTCACTCAGTGAATTGATACTTATGCAGCACAAAATGAAAAGTGCTGATTCGCAGATGTGAAAGATGGCGTAACAGGCATGGTACTGCGTGGTTTGGTTGATAGCATATTGTTTAGGGCACTGCAGACTGCTCGGGTTGAATGAATAGTAGTCCATTGGCTGTTGCTAGGTTGCTTGGAGAGGCCGTTAGTTCATATAACAATAACTCAGTTGTGAATACAGCAAGGGGTTTGGCCGTGGTAATGTGGTCAGCAATATCTCAAATGACAGTCCTGTTCATATATACCTTTGTCCACAGCCAAGTAGCTGGTAGTATTGCACTCAGCTAAATGTGGGTCAACATTAACTGGGCTTTGTGCTCTCGAGGTTTAGTCAGTTATATCTCAGTCAGTAGTAGTTTAGTTAGCTACATTTCATCATTAATAATCCAATCAGCTCAAACTCAGTAGAAATAATCCAGTCAATGGTGTGCATTTAGCTCAGTTAAGTTAACAATCTCATGTTGATGTGCAAGCAATCAGCTATATTCATTGACAGTTATATATGTGGCATTTGATTACTGTTGATATGTCAGATATAGATGCTGTCAGATATAGATTGGGAGTGATATATATAAACAGCAAGTACATTCCATTCCAGCTCTCACGAATGGAGCTGTTGGAGATAATATTCCACAACAGCGGCAATTGACCTATTCAATTGCATTAGCAAAATACCTGCAAACTGCATGATTGATTCACATAGTATTATAGAGGTGGGAGTTTGCAACCTTCACGTGGTCCACCCTGTTTCGACTAATGCAATCAACCCGACTTGCATAAACAAATAGATCAATTTGAACAAGTTGACCTACAACTTTAGACTGTGCACTCCATACGCATGAAGAAGAAGTCAATTATAGTCAACGAGTTGTAATTTACCATTGTAATGTTAGTTGTAGCAACATTATGAATAATGTTGGAAAAGTGCTGAGCAGTTCACTGGCTGGAGTGGTTATTGATGGTACTATGCTTTGTTGGAGTCTATATTAGAGATGCGAGTGACATGATTTCTTAACATACTTACAGAATGCAAAACTAATAAAGAAAGACCTTCTTAAAAGGTGGGAGAGTAAAACTTGGATAAGAGACTTCTTTTTTCACATTTGTTTGAAATTCACAAAATAATAGCCAAGATGGGTAATATGATGTTAAGCAGGATGGATTTTCAACCTTTGCCTTTCTATCTTTTATGTAAAAACAATTGCTAGCACATCCAGTTTTTGTTTGATCGTAATTGAGCCTATGAAAACTGCAGCCTCTGAAAATGAGCCTGTGAAAACTGCAGGTAGACAAAAATGCTGGAGAAACTCAGCGGGTGAGGCAGCATCTATGAAGCAAAGGAAATAGGCGACGTTTCGGGTCGAGACCCTTCTTCACTGGTGTGGTGGGGGGGCGGGAAGAAGAAAGGAAGAGGCGGAGATAGTGGGCTGTGGCATTTTTTGTTACATCAATAGCATTTGAGTCAATACCATGTGTACAGTATTGGACAAAAACAAAATGATTTGTAATCACATTTGGATGAGGGTACATGATAAAAGACTGAGAAATTACAGCTCAGCTAGGAAGCAACTGAGTAACTGGTTAATTAAGCCTGGATTTTGTAATCAACGATGAAGGGCTAACCTTAAAGAATCTATACACAAAGTATTCAAAAAATATAGTATGCTCCGTGGTATGGATTCCACTTTTTTCAACCTAATTTTCATTTCAAAACATCTTAGAGAATTGGGGTGCCAAGATTAGGAATTTATTAAGCAGGATAAGCAGCCAATTAATTTAAATAATTTTTGCAGACAGGAAATGCAAATTTGGATTTAAATATTTAAATTATTTTATGGAAGTGAAATAAAGATGTAAATATACATGAAAAAATGCGATAGGAGGCAAAATGTCTTTAATAAAACACATACTTTAAAAAATCATTTGTTTAAATATAAAATTGAGGGGCAGACATTTCACACTTAAAATTTAGGTTTTCAGGGAAGATAATTATCTTGAATTACTACATCATTAAAAATAAATTATTACATTTCTTTCAACAAGGATTAATATTTTCACTGTATTTTACACAAGAAAAGTTTGTAAATGTTGAAGATTAAAACAGGGCACTGATTCTATGATGAATGTACCTGCAAAAACTGTAACTATGCACCTTAGTGAGTAACAATTTCTGGACGTACCAATTTCTGGTGCATGTGACAATAAACTAAACTCATTTCCATTATTAACAATGCATATGCAGAAGCCACAATTTATTGTCAATTTTATTCAGTAAAGTTGACGATTGCTGACAGTTTCATTATAAATATCATTTTTGCCAGCCAGGAAAATGCAAAAGTCTCCAAAATAATTCTGTACTCAAAAAAGATTCATCGGGGCACTTTATCCAAGTGATGTGAAATTATGGTGACAAATACTGGGCCAATTGTAGCAAGCAGCAATTGGGCATCAGCCAGCAGAGGGAGCAAACTTTGATCAGTTAAAAGTAGGGGAGATCGCAACAGACTGAGAAAACACAACTGCCAATTGGGATAAATGCAGGTTCACTTTCCAACTGCACAGATAGAAGGTCATGTTAGAAGTTTACGTGCAGAGTTACCCAGTTCAGCTTATATTCTTTATGTATTGTGGGGATTTAAATGAATAACCAAAACAAAATTGGAAGGCCATGACTCAACTGTACTGACCCATGTACTCAAATGTACCAAATTCTCCTTCTTTGTGAGCATCGGGATTAATAACTCAAAAAACATATTGTGTAATGCCAAGATAAACCATATATAGATGGTGGGCCCCAAAGAAACTGAGATTTCATTATTGATATATTGATTTATATTGATTTCAATATATCAAGTGTATTTATTTATAGCCCAATAGAGTTGTTAAGTGCTGCTATTGTTAGTAAAAAGATCATTAATGCATGGAAAATTACTGCTGACTCATTTCAGCAGGCAAGAAAAAAATGGTAGATGCTGGCCAGTGTAAATAAATAAGTTCCCAAACTATTTTGATTCATTCACTGAAAAGGACTCCAGTACATTTATGATAAAGGCCAAACGTATCATTGTTAGGTTCCTCCTCAAATTCAGAATCCTTGCCATTGATTTAATCTTTTTCAATTACTTCCTCAGACAGATATTGGGGAAAAAAGCCAGCGTACTATCTAGTTTTGTTGAACTTCAAACCAGTGTCTTCTTCAATTACCCAACATTGATCGCAATGAGAGGAACTAACACTCCTTGCCCCAAAAATATTGACCTTAGTGCAGTTCCATCCACTGTCACCACACCTCACCCTACCATAGCCTGTCAGCCCTTTCACTCTCTTCCACTAAGTCCCCAGTTCCCCCACCTCTCCCCACCATGCACTTCTGTTCACTGTGGTCACAGATAACTATTATGTTCTTTGTCTCAGTCATCCCAATATATTTGTAGTATGCTGAGCTTCAACGCAAAGTGCAAAACTGCAGATTGAAGCCAAAAGGAAAGCAACAGATCAGAAGGGCTTTCAAGTTCAGATGCGAGGACAAAGGTAGAATTGCTCATGTTACACAGGTCAAGTCAAGTCAAGTTTATTTGTCACATACACATACGCGATGTGCAGTGAAATGAAAGTGGCAATGCTCGCGGACTTTTGTGCAAAAGACAAACAACCAAACAACCAAACAAACTATAAACACAATCATAACACACATATTCTTTAACATAATAAATAATGGAAGGAAAAACGTTCAGTAGAGTTAGTCCCTGGTGAGATAGGCGTTTACAGTCCGAATGGCCTCTGGGAAGAAACTCCTTCTCAACCTCTCCGTTCTCACCGCATGGCAACGGAGGCGTTTGCCTGACCGTAGCAGCTGGAACAGTCCGTTGCAGGGGTGGAAGGGGTCTCTTTAAGTGACTTTTAAGATATTTTTTAAGAAAGAAACAGTGCATATTGGATCACCCTTTTTTTCTGTACGTACCTCACTGGAAATATTCTATTCAAGGAAAAAAATACTTCTCATCCATTTTGACCGTGGAAAAAATCATGGAAGCTAAGGAATTGAGGCATAGCAGTTGTGATGCCATAGATCATATATGATGTATTGAAGTGGAAGTATTGGCAGATTTAAAGAGAGGTGGTTAAATCTCTTGGGCCTGATCAAATGCACGCTTAAACGTGAGAAGCTAGAGAGCCTATAAAATGGAGGCTCATGGATATTTGTATCATCTTTAGCCATATGTAATGTTTTGGAAGACTGGTGTGGCTAATATTTTACCATTAATTAATAAGTGCAACAAGGACAAGTCAGGGAACTACAGGTCGGTGAGCTTTATTTCAGTGATGGGAAAGCTGATGGATGGGATTTTTAGAGCCAGGTTCTACCAGAATTTGAAAGGTGCAAAGGGATAGTCAGCATAACTTTGTGCATGGGAAATTGTGTCCGACTAATCTGAGTATTTTAAAGAGATCACCAAGAGGACTGATTACATTAGATTAGATTAGATTAGATTTGTTTATTGTCATTCAGACCTTTCGGTCTGAACGAAATTTCGTTTCCCTGCAGTCATACATATAATAAAAAATGACAAAAACACACAATCAACACACATTTAACATCCACCACAGTGAGTTCACCAAACACCTCCTCACTGTGGTGGAAGGCAAAATCTTAAAGTCTCTGTCTCTTCCCTCTTTGTTCTCCCTCTGCGCCGAGGTGATCCAGGCTCCAGATGTTGTGACCCCACTGAGTGATGGTAAATCCCGCCGGCTCAACCAGTGCTCCGCGAACGGGCCGGTTCAAACTCCGCGGGTGGTCGTTGCCGCCGCCACAGCTCCGAGGACGAGTCGGGTCTCCGCTGCTGCTGCCGCCGCCGCCACAACTCTGAAGCCGAGTCGGGTCTCCGCTGCCGCTGATGCCGCCACAGCTCCGAGGCCGCCAGCTCCGCCATTAGGCCTCGGCGCAGACGGAGACAGGGACGGGGAATACGACAGAAAAAAAGTCACATCCCCCGAAGGAAGAGACCAAAACATGTTTCTCCCACCCCACCCCACCCACCCACATACACAACTTAATAAAACAAAATTAACTAAAACATGACAAAGGAACGAAAAGAAAGAAAAAAAACAGACTGATGAGTGCAGGACCATGGATGTTGTCTATATGGGCTTTTGCAAGGCTTTTGACAAAGTCCCTCATGGTTGTCTAGTATGGAGGGTTAGATTGCATGGATTCCACTGCGAGCTAGCCAGTTGGATTCAAAATTGGCTTGGAGGAAAGAGTCAAAGGGTTATTGTGGAGTGTTGTTTTTCTGATTGAAGGACTGTGACCAGGAGAGTCTGTGCTGAGTCCATTGCTGTTTGATATATATGTTAACCATTTGGATGACAATATAGTTAACATTGTTAATCCATTTGCAGATCACACCAAAATTGGTTACATGGTGGACAGTGAAGAAGGATATCTAAGTTTACGACAGGATCTAGATCAGTTGGGAAGGTGGGCCAAGGAATGGGAAATGGAACTTAATTTGGTCAACTGTGAGGTGTTGCACTTTGATATAGCAAACCAGCACAGCACTTAACACAGTCAGTAGCAGAGCTCTTTAGAGTGTTGCAGATCAGAGAGATCTGAGATTAGAGGTGCATGATGCCCTGCAGGTAATGAGTTAGGTGGGCAGTGTGGTGAAGAAGGCATTTGGCACGCTTGTCTTCATTGTGGTGAGTGTTGAGTATAAAGTTTGGCACACCATGACACAGTTGTACACATTGGTTAGACCAGTCCTGGTATATTGTGTACAGTTCTGGTCGCCCAGCTATAGGAAGGATGTTAGAAAGGGTGCAGAAGCGATTCACCAGGTTGTTACCTGGGCTTGCAGACTTGTAGGGAGAGGTGGGATAGACTGGGACATTTTTCTTTGGAATGTAAGATGGTGAGGGATGACTTTGTTGAGTATACAAGATCAGGAGGGACATGGCTAAAGTGAACGCTCTATGTCTTTTTCCCAGGATTAAGGATTCTAAAACTAGAGGGATTAATTTAAGGTGAGAGGGGTGAGATTTAAGAGAGACCTCGGGTTCAACCTTCTCACTCAGAGGGGAGACTGTATCTGGAATGAGTTGCCAGAGGAAGCAGGAGAAACAGATATAATTATGTCTTTTAAACGGCATTTGGACAGATGTATGGATAGGAAGGGTTTAGATTTATTTGGGCCAAATGCAGGTGAATGGGACTAGCCCCAAATGCCATCTTGGTTGGCATGGACAAGGCAGGCTAAAGGGCCTGTATCCATATAGTATAGCTGCACGACTCTAAGAGCATTTCCAATGTGTTTTTATAAATCACATTGTATAATCATTTGTATCTATTGCAAATAGATAATACTCACATATGTGTTTAAATACAGAAACTGATGAAGTGACTCTTTGCACAATTGTTCATCTTGTTCATCAAGTCCTTTAATACAAAATGTAACACAGCAGAAAGCAAGTATCCAGGCACTGAAACTTTGAAATAAAAGCAAAAAAAAGTTGAAAATATTCACTAGGTCAGTAAGTGCTGGAGAAGTACCCAGGTTAAACATTGAGAGTTCCAGCTAAATCTGATGATTTTAAATCAGTGGACTGGTAATTTACAGTCTACATAAACTTGCTCTGGATGACTATATTTGTTGATGTATTTGTACAGTTACTGGTACTGTACTTTGGACCCAAGATGGCGCCTGCCTGCGGCGACTTTTGCGGAGCTCCGGAAAATAAAAGGCTCAACTACAACTTCCAACAACTTACCTGGATCAGAAAAACAGCAGAAATCGGTGCCGTTTCGGACAAGCTGCTTGAGATCCTCAAGGCTCTCGCAATTTTGCGAGCTCCCGCAGCTGCGGGAACCCCGGACTTTAAACTTTCCCATACTGGCTGTGGAACTCCCGACCCGACTGCGGATCACAGGTACTGTACCTTGAAACCCCGGGATGACCCCCAGAGCCGACGGGCTGGATCTCCCAGGAACAACGGAGCTGAAGCTGCCGACTTTGAGGGAATCCCCGTTCGTTACGGAGCTGGAGCTGCCGTCTGTGAGGGAATCCCCGTTCCAGCGCAGGTCCGCAGAAACAGCAGGTACAGCAAGTACAGTACCTGGAGACAAAGGGGAAGCCTCCATTGTGTCCGGAAACGTGGCCGTCGGGCAGGACTTCAGGTCAGAATGAAGCGCAGGGGCCTCCGGCCCCCTCTCCCAACTATCCTACTGGCTAATGTACAGTCCCTTGAAACAAAGCGGAGGACTTAAGGGCAAGACTGCTTTATCAAAGGGAGCTGAGGGAATGCTCTGTGTTCTGTTTCACAGAGACATGGCTCACCCCCAGCTCCCCAGACTCAGCGGTCCAGCCTGAAGGGTTCTCCATCCACCGCATGGACCGTACCCTGGCATCTGGGAAAGGGAGAGGAGGGGGCGTCTGCCTCATGGTCAACTCTGCGTGGTGTTCCGACGTGGCAGTCCTGTCCAACTCCTGCTCTCCACACCTTGAACATCTGGCGGTGAAGTGCCGTCCCTTCTACCTCCCGAGAGAATTCACCTCCGTTATCCTGACCGCGGTCTACATCCCACCCCAGGCAGACGTCCATCTGGCACTGGAGGAGCTGCAGGCCGTGGTCAACAAACACCAGACGTCTTACCCCAAGGCATTTACCACCATTGCTGGGGACTTCAATAAGGCGAACCTCAAGAAATCACTCCCCAACTTCCACCAACATGTCTCCTGCTGCACCAGAGGACCTAACACCCTCGACCACTGCTACACCACCATCAAGAATGCCTATCGTTCTATCCCTCGCCCTCACTTCGGTAAATCCGACCATACCGCGGTGCTGCTTCTTCCTGCCTACAAGCAGCAATTAAAGAGCGCACCCCCAGAAGTGAGGACAGCACAGAGCTGGTCGGGGGGGGGGCAGAAGAACAACTCCAGGACTGTTTGGAGTCTGTAGACTGGGCAATGTTCAAGGACTCGGCAACGGACTTGAACGAATATGCCACAGTCGTTACAGACTTCATAAAGAAATGTGTGGAGGACTGCATCCCTACAAAAACCTTCCGAGTGTTTCCCAATCAGAAACCTTGGATGAACTTTGAGATCCGCACTCTCCTGAAGTCCAGACACAGGGCATTCACCTCCGATGATACAGTGGCCTACATGAAGACCAGATACGACCTTGGTAAGGCCATCAAAAAGGCCAAAAGGGACTTCTGCTCCAAACTGGAGGACGAGACGGATGTTCGGCAGCTGTGGCAGGGTCTGAATGCAATCACCTCCTACTAGGCAAAACCAGGAGGCAGCTCGAATGCCGGTGTAACATCACTCCCTGACGAGCTCAATGCGTTTTACGCACGCTTTGACAGGGAGAATACTGATGTGCCTTCCCGATCCCCCATTCGCTGCGATGGCATTTCAGTCTCAGTCACAGAGGCCGATGTCAGGAAATCCTTCAGAGGGGTGAACCACCGAAAAGCACCTGGTCCTGATGGTATACCCGGTCGTGTTCTAAAAACCTGTGCGGACCAACTGGCGGGAGTTTTTACGGACATTTTCAACCTCTCACTTCTGAGGTCTGAGGTCCCCACCTGCTTTAAAAGGGCATCAATTATACCGGTGTCCAAGAAGAGTAAGGTGACATGCCTCAATGACTATCGACCAGTGGCACTAACGCCAGTGGTGATGAAGTGCTTTGAGAGGTTGATCATGGAGCAAATCAACTCCTACATCGACAAAAACCTGGACCCACTGCAGTTCGCGTACCGCCACAACAGATCAACGGTGGATGCGATCTCGCTGGCCCTCCACTCCGCACTGGACCACTTGGACAACAAAAACTCATATGTCAGGCTGTTATTCATTGATTACAGTTCGGCATTTAACACAATCATCCCCTCCAAACTGGTTACCAAACTCGCAGAACTGGGTCTCTGCGCATCCCTCTGCAACTGGATCCTTGACTTCCTCGTCCACAGACCACAGTCTGTTCGTATTGGTGGAAATGTGTCAGCCTCAATAACAATCAGCACGGGAGCACCTCAAGGCTGCGTGCTCAGCCCCCTGCTGTACTCACTCTATACCCATGACTGCGTAGCGAACCACAGTGCGAACTCCATCATCAAGTTCGCTGACGACACCACTATTGTGGGGCGTATCACTGATGGGGATGAGTCAGAGTACAGAAGAGAGATCGAGCAACTGTCCATATGGTGCCAGCGCAATAACCTGGCCCTCAACACCAGCAAAACCAAGGAACTGATTGTGGACTTTGGAAGGAGTAGGAGGGGGACCCACAGCCCCATTTATATCAACGGGTCGATGGTTGAAAGGGTCAAGAGCTTCAAATTCCTGGGCGTGCACATCTCTGAAGATCTTTCCTGGTCCGAGAACACTAATGCAATCATCAAAAAAGCACATCAGCGCCTCTACTTCCTGAGAAGATTACGGAGAGTCGGATTGTCAAGGAAGACTCTCTCTAACTTCTACAGGTGCACAGTCGAGAGCATGCTGACCGGTTGCATCGTGGCTTGGTTCGGCAATTTGAGCGCCCTGGAAAGGAAAAGACTACAAAAAGTAGTAAACACTGCCCAGTCCATCATCGGCTCTGACCTTCCTTCCATCGAGGGGATTTATCGCAGTCGCTGCCTCAAAAAGGCTGGCAGTATCATCAAAGACCCACACCATCCTGGCCACACACTCATCTCCCTGCTACCTTCAGGTAGAAGGTACAGGAGCCTGAAGACTGCAACAACCAGGTTCAGGAATAGTTACTTCCCCTCAGCCATCAGGCTATTAAACCTGGCTCGGACAAAACTCTGATTATTACCAACCAATTTCTGTTATTTGCACTATCAGTTTATTTATTCATGTGTGTATATATTTATATCATGGTATATGGACACATTTATCTGTTTTGTAGTAAATGCCTACTATTTTCTGTGTGCTTAAGCAAAGCAAGAATTTCATTGTCCTATACAGGGACACATGACAATAAACTCACTTGAACTTGAACTTGAACTAGTGATGATTATAATTGCAAATAGTTTAAGGTTTTTTTATGTGTCAAAGCTGAAGTGCATAAAATTGAGCCAATTATGTCAGTAACATACTTTAATGTGGTCAAATGGCAGATTTAAAATGTGTTAATATATTTGATATATCTGAGTTTGATAACACCCAGGAAACAATATTTCACGATAAGCAGGGCTTTTTTGAACCTCTATCGAAGAATGATTGTCCTGGGTAATTTTGTATTAAGATTAGATTTGTTTGAACTAGTTAAACATAGACCAGTACAGTAGAGTAACAGGCCCTACGGCTCACAGTGCCCGTGCCAAATATGATGCTATTGAACACATTTCATCTGTCTGAATGCGATCCATGTTCCTCCTTCCCCTGCATATCCATGTGTTATCTAAAGGTCTCTTAAACACCACAGTCATATCTGATTCCACCACCTCCCCAGTCACCCACCACTCTATGTGTAAAAAAAACCTGCCCTGCATATATCTTTTAAACTTTCCTCCTCTGAAGTTAAAGCTATGCCCACTAGTCTTTCACATTTCCACCCTGGCACAAAGGTTCTGACTATCTCTTCCTTTCATAATTTTATCTACTTCTATCTGATCTCCCCTCAGCCCACGATGCTCCAGTAAAAACAATCCTGGTTTGTCCAACCTCTACTTACAGCTAACACCCTCTAATACATGTAGCTCTGTGGTAAACCTCTGCTGCACCCTCTACAAAGCCTCCATATCTTTCCTGTAATGGGGCAACAAAGTCTATTGTCGATCCAGTCATCGTTTCTTTGTTTTTTACTGTTGGTGCCATTTCAGAATGACTTGCTGCAGCCAGCACCAAGAAATTTGAAAAACATGCACAAGGATTAGCTAAAATTCAAATGGCAGATTTCAAAAGATTGGACTCATTTACTGGAATATATTTAAATACCCGTGATTCTTAATGTTTGGTGTACTCTGACAACCTCTGATCTAGGCGTGTGTGTGGATTTGGGAAACTTAAATTCCATGCTCTCCAATTGGAAAACATATATGGGAACTGATTGACAAGAGAACATTTAATTTTTATGTTTCATTGTTCACTGATACACTCTAAAACATCATCATAGAATGGTACAGCCGGGAAACAGGCCCTTGGTCTATCTCATTCATGTTGACCAAGATGCCTACCTGAGCTAGTCTCTTTTGCTGGCATTTGACCCGTAGAGAACATTGGTTAGGTCGCATTTGGAGTATTGCGGGCAGTTCTGGTCGCCCAAAGATGTGGAGGCTTTGGAGAGGGTGCAGAGGGGGTTTACCAGAATGCTGCCTGGATTAGAAGATTTCAGCTATAAGGAGAGGTTGGATAGACCTGGATCGTTTTATTTGGAACACCGGAGGTTGAGGGGAGACTTGATAGAAATATATAAACTTATATGGGAGGTATAGTTGGGGATAGACAGTCAGCATGAAAATGTCCAACACTAGAGTGCATAGCTATAAGGTAGAGGGAGAAAGTTTAATGGAGATGTGCAGGACAAGTTTTTTAAACAGAGTCTAGTGGGGGCCTTGAATGCATTTCTAGGGGTGGTGGTGGAGGCATACAATAGTGGCGTTTACGAGGCTTTTACATAGGCACGTGGAAGTGCAGGGAATAGAGGGATTTGAATTATATACAGGCAGATGAGATCAGTTTAACTTGGCATCATGTTTGGCACAAAAATTGCGGGCCAAAAGCCCATTCCAGTGCTGTGTTGTTCCATGTATTATGTAGAGCCCTGTGAACCTGTGTTATCCATATACCTGTCTAAATGTCTGAGATATTGTAATTGCACCTGCCTGAACCACTTCCTTTTGGCCGCTTGCAATAGTGCAAAATGCAGCCTCATTCTGTGTGGAAAAGGTTGTTGTCGGGTCTTTTAAATTGTTCCTCTCTCACCTGAAAACAATGCCCCCCCCCCCCCCCCCCCCCCATCCCCAATTTTAGTCTTCCCCCATCTTGGGAAAATGTCTGTGAACTTATCTATACCCCTCTTGATTTTGTGTACTTCTATAAAGTCACCCATCCACCTCTTATACTCAAGAGAAAAAGACCCATCTTATCCAGGCCCTCCTTTTGACCCATGCCCTCCAATTCCAGAGACACCCTTATAAATCTTACCTGCAATCTTTCCAGCTTAAAGACATCCTTCCTAAAGCCAGGTGACCAGAACTGCACACAATACTCCGTGTGGTCTCACCAACATCTTGTACATCAAATTCGTTGAAAGCATCTTCAAAGTAAATCCATCTCACCTTACATTCTTCTTGTTTTCCTTTACCAATTCACTTCCTTCAAAACTGCATCTAATATGACCAAGTAAAAAAAGGTGTATATGAAAATTATTCCAATGAGAAATATTTTTCCCATCAGTTTCCCCAGTGTCTGTTTCATTGAGAACTGCCAGGGATGGTGATTAAGAAGGAACTGCAGATGCTGGAAAATCGATGGTACACAAAAACGCTGGAGAAACTCAGCGAGTGCAGCAGCAACTATGGAGCGAAGGAAATAGGCAACGTTTCGGGCCGAAACCCTTCTTCAGGGATGGTGATTTGTGGCAGATACAATGGTGGCATTCAAGAGGCTTTTAGATAGGCTTGTGGATATGCAAGGGAGTGGAGTGATATGATTCACATACAGGCAGAGGAGATTGATTTAATTTGGCATCATGCCCGGCACGAATGTTGGAGCCGAAGGGCCAGTTCCTGTGCTATATTGTACTTTGTAGTGCACTAAAATAATGGAACTACACAGATAGATTTTTAAGAACCCTATATTCCAGGAGTTGCATAATCCACCAGACAACTGTAAATAGACACAAATTGCTGGAGTAATTCAGCGGGTCAGGAGAGAGGGAGAGTCCCCGACTCTCAACCTGAAGAAGAGTCTTGACCAGAAATGTCACCTCCTCCTTTTCACCAGAAATGCTGCCTGCCCTGACCCACTGAGTTACTCCAGCATTTTGTGTCTATCTTCGGTGTAAACCAGCATCTGCAGTTCCTTCCAAGGCAACAGTAAATACTCAGACATAAATGAGTTTACTTGCATCAGGATGCTCATTACTATTTAACTCACTCTCAGAACAAATGATTTCATCTTTGTGTCTATGCTCTATTTATACTTGAAAACTGGTTAAGAAGATAAAGACACATAAAATGATTAAATTAGGTGCGAAGCATAAACTTTATATTTACATTTAAAACCAATTATATAGATACTATCTCTGTCACCTCAATGCAAAAATAAGTCATTAATTTACCAGGGCCAGCCAAGTAGATTCCTCCTGAAAATAACTCAAGATACATTTCAGTGATAGAAAGTAACAGCTTTATGGCTATATCTAAGATTATCTCCGTTTTCTGACTGTTTTCTTTCCCCATACTACATTTAAAAGAATAACAGACAAAACTGCCTGTGTGCAGTTTCATGTGTGACAAGATCAACTATTGAGATATGGCTTCAATTAATTAGTATTACTGCTCACCTCTTGCCCTTTGAACTAGCTTGAGCTGATCACACTACTTGGCAAGTTGGCACATTTGATACCAACATGACGACAGTCAAAGCTCCTGACAATAAATCCACAACTTCCAATTTATAATCAGTGTTTTTGGAAGTACATAGTTTGCAGCTTTTACCTGCTGATTTGCTCTGCAGATAATGACATTAGGTCTTGTCGTGAGGGCCATTAACATAAAAGGGACAGTCACTGCCACAATTTACTGTTCCGAGATTAGTGTTAGGGCAACGCATTGGGATTGTGGAAACCAGTGCACATCATTTGTTGTTTTTTACTGGAGTGAATGGTCAATAATTTTAGGGGAGCTTTGTAATTATCCACACTTGACAATTAAACACAAGAGTGTTTAATTGTCATATACGCCGAAAACGGAACAATATAGAAACATAGAAAATAGGTGCAGGAGTAGGCCATTCAGCCCTTCGAGCCTGCACCGCCATTCAATATGATCATGGCTGATCATCCAACTCAGTATCCCATACATGCCTTCTCCCCATAACCCCTGATCCCTTTAGCCACAAGGGCCACATCTAACTCTAACTGATAACTCTAACTAATACAATCCTTATTAATTCAGAATTAGCAGTAATTCTTATTGCTAATTCTAGCAGCATAACAGGTCTGTAAACAGAGTACTCATAAATAACATAATGAACAACATTTAATAAATTGCAAAGAAACAGTAGTAGTGCAAATAAAGCCCAAAGTCCCTAATACAACCAAGACAGTTCATTGTTCGTAGTTTAATTAGTGTTTCTGGTGTTCAAGTGCTTGATGGTTGTTGTGAAGAACCTGGAGGTCAGAAACAGCTTATCCATTTTGAAACAGGGAATAATTAATTAATACTAATTAATTCTGGACTTGGAATAAACCTTTGGCTGCATCTGTCCCTTAATGTATTCTGAGATTCATTTTGTGTAATGGAAAGTTAAGATGGATGTTTTCTTGATGGATCTGCTGGAAAATAATAATTTGTCTGTTTTCTCAGTTCCACTGCGTTATTTTATTTATGCAGCAAAATGACCTGTGAGTTGCAAAGAGCATTCATCTTGTCCGGAATTTCAGCTGACTCCTTGTTGTACTACAATTTCAGTTACTAAACAAAGTTGAAACAAAGTTCCTTATGACACAGTATTAAGTGAATTTTGCCATGAAGCTTCGACTGTCATTTACAGATGTTCATATGAAAGATACTCAGGGACTTTCCTTGATTATGTATTCCAAGGGAGAAAGAGTCATATAGCACAGAAGCAGGGCTTTCAGCCTGAGATGTTGATGCTGATCATCAAGCACCCACCCATACTAACCCTACATACCAGCATTCACTTCGTAGCCTACTATGCCTTGGTAATTTAATTGATGATCCAGATACTTTTTAAGGTTGGTTGGCGTGGACTCGATGGGCCAAAGGGCCAGTTTCTACGCTCTATCTCTAAACTAAACTAAAAGTGTTGTGAAGGTACCTGCCTCCATCACCAACACAGGCAGTGCATTCCAGATTGAAGCTACTCTCTAGATGTAAAAGGTCGGCATTAGATCCCTCCAACCCTCTACCGTAAACCTGTGGTCTTTGTTATGTTCAATGTGCCCGTACAGCTGCAGCAAGTTTGAATTTCATCATCCTAGGTGCATATGACCATGACCATGTTGATTCTCATTTTAGACACCTCTGCCATGGCAAAAAGTTTGAGTGATGCACTTAATCATAGAGATATGAAAGTAGCTGCCCAGGAAGCAAAGCGAAAATACTTTTTGACATCTACTTTCTTCCAGTAACAACAGCTTGGACAATGGAAAGTCCCTCAATCCTATTATATAGGAACATAGTTAAGCTCAACTGTGAGGCCTCCTTTGGGAGCTTAAACTTATATTTTAAAACAAACATAGAACGGTACAACACAGGAACAGGCCCTTTGGCCCAAAAGCATGATGCTAAGTTAAACTAATCGTCTCTGCCTGCATGTGATCTTGGCACCATGACACTAAGGTGAAAATGTCTCTACTTGACATCAAGATAACACTTGATCAAAAATGGCTTCAAGGCGCACTGATACAAATGTCAATGAGTGTCAAAGAGAAAGCATTCGAGTGGTCGTCATATTTTATAAAGAGAAGAATGGTTGTGGTTATCATAGTCACAGAGACATACAGTGTGAAATGCAGGCCCTTCGGCCCAACTTGCCCACACCTACCAACATGTCCCATCTACACTAGTCCCACCTGCCCATATCTCTCCAAACCTATCCTATCCATGTACCTGTCTAAATGTTTCTTAAATGTTGCAATAATCTCTGCCTCAACTACCTACTCTGGCATCTTGTTCGATCAACCATCCCAGGTCCAGGATATCGTTGCAGCTGCTCCACAGGGCAGTAATCTGAATCTTAAGTGGTTTCAACAATGTCCTTCCTTGCACTATGAGGTTGATAATGGGGTTGCAGAGTTTCAGGAAGTCTCAAGAAGTTTGACACAATCCAGGGCAAAGTAGCCCTAAACATCATAGTCTCCACCAATGGTGCACCGTGGCCCTAGGGTGAACCATCTACTTGCCCTCTGAATCCCATGGCATCTAAGAAGGATACGAGCAACGGTTGCTTATGAACACTATGATTGGCAGGATCTCTGGTTTAGTTTCGTTTAGAGATGCAGTGCGGAAATAGGCCCTTCGGCCCACTGTGTCCATGCCGACCAGAGATCGTTAGTGACAACATTAACACTATCCTACACACACTAGGGACAATTTACAAATGTGCAAACTCCGTACCGACAAGCACCCGAAGTCAGGATCGAAACCGGGTCTCTGGCGCTGTAAGGCAGCAACACTACTGATGCGCCACCATGTAGCCCATGTCCACGATCAGAGGTCATAGGCTGAGAATAAATGGATGTATCTATAGGAAGGAGATTTCTTTAGTCAGAGGGTGGTGAATCTGTGGAATTCATTGCCACAGAAGGCTGTGGATATTTAGATATTTTTGGGCAGAGATTGATAGATTCTTGATTTGAACGGATGTCAAGGGTTATGGGGAGAAAGCAGAGGAATGGGGTTAGGAGGGAAAGATAGATCTAATTATGAAAGAATGGCCTAATTCTGCTCCTATCACTTAAGAGCCTGTCCCACGAGCATGCGACTGCATGCGGCAAGTGCGACCAAACGTGGTCGCTTGAGCCGTACGGCCTCGCGGGGCCGGTCCCACTTCAATCGCTGGAGCCGTATGGAGTTGTGCGGAGCTGGTTCCGACATCACGCGGGGCTCCAAAAAACTGACAGTGTTCAAAAATTCAGCGCGCCAATGGCCTGCCGGCCCGCAGCCGCCTCAACGCCGTACGCACCGCCTCGACGAGCATACGCAGCGTCTCAACGCCGGACGCAGCGTCTTGACGCCGTACGTCACCCGCGAACTTTCCGCGGACTTCGCTAGAACTTCACGTCACTCACTCGACCTCTGCGCGGCCCCCGCTTCCGGTTTGGTTGCGCTTGCCGCATGCAGTCGCATGTTCGTGGGACAGGCCCTTTACCCACATGAAATTAGCTCCTCCACAACACAGACCATCTTGATGTGGAAAGATCTTGCCGGTCCTTCAGTATCTGGTACTGGGTCAAGGTCCTGGAGCTCCTGACCCAATAACATTGTGGTAGTACCTTCACCAGAAGGTCAGCAAGGATCATGGGGAAGTTCTCCACCACCTTCTCAAATGCAATTAGAGATGTCCAGATCTTGGAAAACAAACTAAGCTTTTAAAAAAATCAGCCAAACCTCTACCCTCCCCCCATCCTTCAACAATACTCAAGCCTTGACCACTTGACACCCGGCCATCATTAGAAGAATTGGATCTGGAAATAACAAAAGCTTTGTGACATATGGTGAATTAGTTAGAAAATACAGTATGTGGGAAAGAAGCCTTCTTCCAAATCCTATTCCTACAATGCAACTATCCAAGAGGGTGGTGAATCTGTGGAATTCTTTGCAACAGAAGGCTGTGGAGGATAAGTCAATGGACATGTTTAAAGCAGAGATAGATAGATTCTTGATTAGTACGGGTGTCAAGGTTTACGTGGAGAAGGCAGGAAAATTGGGTTGGGGGGGGAGAGATAGATCAGCCATGATGGAATGGCAGTGCAGACTTGATGGTCCGGACGAATGGCCTAATTCTGCTCCTATTACATGATGTTTCAGTACAAATTCTGTTCAGCATTTTTCGCTCCCAGTGAACTGTTGGGTTCATGCATCTCAATTAATACCAATTCACAAGTATGTTTTACAGGATATTTTTGATGTGATGGTAATAATTCTGAGTTAGTTCATGAGATCTGTCCTTTATATGTGCAAATGTGTTGAAGATGGGGCATGCACAGGAACACATGTGGGGCAATGCATTGGCAGGGAAAGAAACCATTTTCAGATATGAAATGTGTGTAAAAAAAATAAATATTTTGCAATGGAATTGTTAGTTCATAATATATTGTTTTAGTATTATAACCATGTTATTATAATTTTTTCAAACCTTGTTTTAAATTCCTCTTTCATGTGGCTGGTACTTTTAAAATTTAGTTATTTGGTTAGGTAAATAAATGCTTTCTCAGACCTCTTCATTCAGAGACAGGTAATATCAATCCAATTTTACATATTGGCCTTCATTTCAACCAGAAATGTGACCAGAATGAGCATGCTGGTTTGGCTGGTGTGCGAGTGTTTGTGTGATGAGGGGTGGGGGTGGGAGATGATGGAAGAGACAAGAGAGGGAAAGAAGATGATAGTTGATAAGCTCTGTCCTTTGCTGTACGTTATAATTTAGCTGCTGCCCATTGCCATGAAGGAGCTTTTCATCAGAGACTGACAGGCGACAGCAGAGTACTAGGTACAAGCTGTGACCACCAATAAGTGAAGTCACCATGAGAAAATGTCATGAAGATTTAGTGAAGCTAAGATCTGGCGAGGCAAGATCACTCCTGCTTCTGGACTCAACAGGAAGTAAAATCAGTATTGCATGTTATAGACTCCAGCCCTCACAGGAGCTTTCTGACTTATAACCCAATGAAAAGCACAGTTACAACACAATTGCTAGACATAAATGTCAGTCTGTAAATCCCTTTGACTTCAGGTTGGTATTCTTATTGACAACTCAGTAGAGCAGGCTGTAATCAAGGATAATGGCGTTGGAACAGGATGCCAATTGGTACCAAACAATCAATTGGTTTATCCCAGCTGGGTACAGTTAAAATCAGTCCACTAGGACCTCCAAGGAGATGTCAGAAAACATTGAAACCTCTATGATTAACTATCCTGGGGGATTTACCGAATTTGTTTTTGACACCTACTCTGTGTGGTACAGCCAATGTTACTTGCTCACTGCTGAATGAAACCCAGCTTTCTGGTTTCAGTGGCTGTGAGATGCTCCACTGTTCATTGTTGATGATTTCCTTTAACAAATTAACTAATGACAGATTAATTTTATAAATGTATTGTTTTGTGTAGTAATTGGAACACATTTTGTACAAATGTTCCCACTAAACTGTTAAAAGGTGGTTAAATTTGGACACGCGTCCAGTTTGGGAAAAGAAAATGTCTTCTGGTTAATATTTTGCGAATTAGGTTATAATGGAAGAATCCTGTATATCTGTCACCATCCACAATGATTATGATCTTTGATCAAAGTGTGTGAATATTTTGAACCGTTCCAAAGTTACTTGTCAAAATGCTGCAGTTGTGCTTTCAATAGACACCTGACATTATTGTCACTTTTGCACATTATATATTCTCATCACATTGTCTGCTATGCACAAACCCATTTGCCCTTTTACTTCAGAAAAGGTTCTGATAGTATTGAAAAAAAAGATTAATATGAGTATTTCAAAACTTCTCTCTCAATAAAGGTAAGTTATAATGTTGAGGTTGCACTACTTTCATAAATTATTCTTTAATAATTCATCTGCTCAGGCGCATTTTAAATTACTTATCTTTTCTTAAGGTGTAAAACAAATATTTCCTTTCAAGACTTTTATATGTGGTCTGTCTTTTGACCCCTGCAAGTGTGATTTTTTTTTCTGTTTCTCTTATTTTCTGAACATAGATATATCGCACAAACTGAATCAGCAGAAAGAGATTTGAAAGGCTGTCTGACATGAATCAATCTTAAAAGATTTCTAAGATTTCACTGTCACCCAAAGTTTAAGATTTGTTTTCGGCCCAGGGTCGGAAAAGCACTGTGTACATATAAATGTTTCATTTTCTTCAATATCACCCATAGCAGCCTAGTTGCTAACATTCATTTTGATTTTTAAATGTTTTTAAACTTACCAGTTTGAACTTTCCTGATCAAGGGAGAAGCAAGCAACATGTTGCACTGCCTATATGCCTTATAGGAAAAACATTGATGCTTTTCTCAATGGTGTGAAGGAAAAGGATACAAGCAACAGGCCGAACTCGCTATAAAGCAGAATTGCGATCTCAGTTTAAATTTGTTGATCACATCTCAGAAGGTAAAAAAAAAAAAACGAACTGGAAAATACGGGTGCGTTGTCAGAGAACAAATCTGTTTGAAACTGCCTCTGTGTCAATGACACAAATAACAATCATGAGAACTGAATAGAACTGGTTTACTGCTTGTGAAATGTGTTGCTCTTTGGAAGCATGTTGAAAGTCTTGCAGAGCAGAACAAAAAAAATAAACATATTAACTAAATGCTTTTTAAAATATGTGTTAGTCATACCTCTGATATCATTTCACATGTAGAAGACTTGGTCACATATTAAGTCAGAAAACTCAGTCATGTTTTCAATAAGGACAATGGAACATCAGTCAGATCCATTCGTTCAAAGGTCATAGGAGCAGAATGAGATAATTTGGCCCATCGAGTCTCCTCCGCACTCAATCGTGGCTGATCTATCGTTCCCTCTGAACGTGGTGTTGCAGGTAGATAGGGAGGTCAAAAAGGCTTTTGGCACATTGGCCTTCATTAGTCAGAGTATTGAGTATAGAAGTTGGGAGGTCATGTTGCAGTTATATTAGGCATTGGTGAGGCCGCATTGTGTTCAGTTCTGGGAACGTTAGAGGAACGATGTTGTCAAGTTGGAAAGGGTACAGCAAAGATTTACGAGGATATTGCCAGGACTCGAGGGTCTGGGATTATAGGGAAAGGTTGAGTAGGCTAGGGTTCCTTGGGGAGCAGGAGGATGAGGGATGATCTTATAGAGGTGTATGAAATCATGAGAGGCATAGATCAGGTAAATGCACATACTTTCTTGCCCAGAGTATGGGAATTGAGGACCAGAGGACATAGGTTTAAGGTGAAGGGGAAAAATGTAATAGGAATTATGAGGGATAATTTTTTCACACAAATGGTGGTGGGTGTATGGAACGAGCTGCTAGAGGAGATAGTTGAGGCAAGGACTATCGCAACGTTTAAGAAACAGTTAGACAGGTACATGGATAGGGCAGCTTTGGAGGGATATGGACCAAACGCAGGCAGGTGGGACTAGTGTAGCTTGGACATATTGGTCGGTGTGGGCAAGTTGGGCCGAAGGGCCTTTTTCCACGCTGCATAACTATGACAATGACTCTCAACCCCATTCTCCTGCCTTCTTCATATAACCTTTGACACCCTTACTAATCACAAATCTATCAATCTCCACTTTAAAAATACCTAATTACTTGGCTTCCCCAGCCATTTCTTGCAATGAATTCCACAGATTCACCCACCCCCTGGCTAAAGAAATTCCTCCTCATCTCCTTTCTAAAGATATGTCCATCACCAATAAAATCTTAATTGATCTCAAATATATAAAGAACTAGACTAAGTGGGACCCGTTGGGTCCCATGTTCACACGGAAGGGCTGGTCCCCTAACGCAATATTCCACCTCCCCACCAATTCCAATATTGGTGGCCAGTGGGGGGGCTTTCTGGAGTGCTGGTAAGGGTTCTTGAGGTGGCAGCTCAGTCCCTCAAGCCTGATCTGCTGGCAGCTCACTCACGGCTGGTGGGCTGGCAGTTTACATGACTATTCCTTGAAATTCCATTTCAAGCAGGGTGCAAGGCCACCAAATTCAAATCCATGTTCCTACCATTTCAAGCAGGGTGCAAGGCCACCAAATTCAAGTGCAGTTTCTTACCACTATGAGCAGGGTGCAAGGCCACCAAATCCAAGTGCAGTTTCCAACCACTTCAAGCAGGGTGCAAGGCCACCAAATTCAAGTGCAGTTTCATACCACTTCAAGCTGGATCCAAGGCCACCAAATTCAAGTGCAGTTTCATATCACTTTCAGCAAGGTGCAAGGCCACCAAATTCAGTGCAGTTTCATACCACTTCAAGCAGGATGCAAGACCGCCAAATTCAAGTGCAGTTTCATTCCACTTCAAGCAGGGTCCAAGGCCACCAAATTCAAATGCAGCATCATACCATTTCATGCAGGGTGAAACCACCATAAAACCACACAAAACACCAAACTCACAGTTCAGTAGACATTCAGTGTGTTCAGTTGATTCACAGCTCAGACAGAGTCATGACCTCTCCCTCTCCCATCATGCAGAGACTGAGCCACACCCAAACTTCCGGGTTTTATAACCCCTCCCCCCGGAAAAGGTGTGGCTTTCAGGGCGTGATTGACAGGAGTGAGATTCTCAACATTTTTTAAACACTAATAACACTTTTATTTTTAATTGATGGGAAGAATTCTCTGCACCTACTCAGCGGAGGGAGGACTGAGTAAGATGGCCAAAAATCACAGCCGGAAGTGGTAGCATTTTATCTAAAATCAATATACAGTGCAAACAGGAAGTAAGTGCATTTGCAGTAGTGCCTTTTAACTTCAAGCCAAATCACCCAAGCCGCCATTTGCAGAAAGTAGTGCCTTTCAACTTCATGCCACCATTTGCAGTAAGTAGTGCCTTTCAACTTCAAGCCAATGCACCCACGCCACCATTTGCAGTGAGTAGTGCCTTTCAACTTCAAGCCAAAGCACCCAAGCCAACATTTGCAGTAAGTAATGCCTTTCAACTTCAAGCCAATGCACCCACGCCACCATTTGCAGTAAGTAGTGCCTTTCAACTTCCAGCCAAAGTACCCAAGCCACCATTTACAGTCAGTAGTGCCTTTCAACTTCAAGCCAAAGCACCCAAGCCACCATTTGCAGTAAGTAGTTCCTTTCAACTTCATGCCACCTTTGCAGTAAGTAGTGCCTTTCAACTTCATGCCATCATTTGCAGCAAGTAGTGCCTTTCAACTTCAAGCCAATGCACCCACGCCACCATTTGCAGTAATGCCTTTCAACTTCAAGCCAAAGCACCCAAGCCACCATTTGCAGTAAGTAGTGCCTATCAACTTCAAGCCAAAGCACCCAAGCCACCATTTGCAGTAAGTAGTGCCTTTCAACTTCATGCCACCATTTGCAGTTAGTGCCTTTCAACTTCAAGCCAATGCACCCACGCCACCATTTGCAGTAAGTAGTGCTTTTCAACTAAAAGCCAAAGCACCCAAGCCACCATTTGCAGTAAGTAATGCCTTTCAATTTCAAGCCAAATCACCCGCCACCATTTGCTGCAGTAAGTAGTGCCTTTCAACTTCCAGCCAAAGCACCCAAGCCACCATTTGCAGTAAGTAGTGCCTTTCAACTTCATGCCACCATTTGCAGTTAGTGCCTTTCAACTTCAAGCCAATGCACCCACGCCACCATTTGCAGTAAGTAGTGCTTTTCAACTAAAAGCCAAAGCACCCAAGCCACCATTTGCAGTAAGTAATGCCTTTCAACTTCAAGCCAAAGCACGCAAGCCACCATTTGCAGTAAGTAGTTCCTTTCAACTTCATGCCACCATTTGCAGTAAGTAGTGCCTTTCAACTTCAAGCCAACGCACCCAAGCCACCATTTGCAGTAAGTAGTGCCTTTCAACTTCAAGCCAAAGCACCCAAGCCACCATTTGCAGTAAGTAGTGCCTTTCAACTTCATGCCACCATCTGCAGTAAGTAGTGCCTTTCAACCAAGCTAAAGACCCAAGCCACCATTTGCAGTAAGCCGCGGTCTGCAGAGCTCCAGCTGGTGCGGCGTCTACAGCCCGGGATCCCTCATGGGGGACCCGGGGGAAGAAGAAGCCATCACTGCCGGCCCGCGGCCAACTTCTACCGCGGGGCCGGCATGGACTTACCATCAACCCTGGAGGGGAGCTTCGACCGCCGGCCCTGCAGTCTACGGTGCTTCTGGTTGCGACGGGGACTTTAAATCTTGATCGCCGGCCTGCGGCCTACAACAACTTAAAGCCGCGGTCTCCAGTGAGGAAGAGCCGATCCTGGACTGACTCTGGACTCTGGTCCTGTCCACGGGGGGGAAATGGAGGAGGACTGGCCAAATTTTTGTGCCTTCCACCACAGTGATGAATGCTGTGGTGGATGTTTGTGCTGCATTTTGTGTGTTCTTTATTATTGTATCGCTGCTGACAACCCAATCCTTGCCGGGTCACTGCTCGTGCGGTCGACCGGTTGGTGCAGAGAGTAGCTTTGAATGTTTGTCTCTTCGTTGATTGTGTCCCTTTCTTTTTTTAAAAGCTACTGTAATGCGCCCTTTAAATTGCCCCTCGGGGATGAATAAAGTGCTTGATTGATTGATCAACTTCTAGCCAAAGCTCCCAAGCCACCATTTGCTGTAAGTAGTGCCTTTCAACTTCAAGTCAAAGCACCCAAGCCACCATTTACAGGAAGTAGTGCCTTTCAACTTCAAGCCAAAGCACCCAAACAACCATTTGCAGGCAGTGCCTTTTTACTTCAAACAAACCATATTTTCATTTTCAAACCACATTAAGGGTACTCACAGTTGTGTAGGCATTTGTTCAGTGTTATTCAGAACTCATAGAGACGTGACCCTTGGCTTCATCCACCTTGCAGAGACTGAGTGAGGCACACCACTTCCTGGTTTTATATTCCCTCCCCCTCCCACCAGCAGGTGCAGCAGAGAGAATGGTGATTTTTTTTAAACTTCAAGCCAAAGCTCCCAAGCCACCATTTGCAGTAAGTAGTGCCTTTCAACTTTAAACCAAAGCTCCCAAGCCACCATTTGCAGTAAGTAGTGCCTTTTAACTTTAAGCCAAAGCTCCCAAGCCACCATTTGCAGTAAGTAGTGCCTTTCAACTTCAAGCCAAAACACCGAAGCCACCATTCGCAGTAAGTGATGCATTTCAACTTCAAGCCAAAGCACCCAAGCCACCATTGGCAATAAGAAATGCCTTTCAACTTCAAGCCAAACCTACCCGCCACCATTTGCAGTAAGTGGTGCCTTTCAACTTCAAGCCAAAGCACCCAAGCCACCATTTGCAGTAAGTAGTGCCTTTCAACTTCAAGCCAAAGCTCCCAAACAACCATTTGCAGGCAGTGCCTTTTAACTTCAAACAAACCATATTTTCATTTTCAAACCACATTAAGTGTACTCACAGTTGTGTAGACATTTGTTCAGTGTTATTCAGAGCTCATAGAGTCGTGACCCTTGGCTTCATCCACCTTGCAGAGATTGAGTGAAGCACACCACTTCCTGGTTTTATATTCCCTCCCCCTCCCTCCAGAAGGTGCAGCAGAGAGAATGGTGATTTTTTTTAAACTTCAAGCCAAAGCTCCCAAGCCACCATTTGCAGTAAGTACTGCCTTTCAACTTTAAACCAAAGCTCCCAAGCCACCATTTGCAGTAAATAGTGCAATTCAACTTCAAGCCAAAGCACCCATGCCACCATTTGCAGTAAGAAGTGCCTTTCCAACTTCAAGCCAAATCACCCAAGCCATCATTTGCAGTAAGTATTGCCTGTCAACCTCAAGCCAAAGCACCCAAGCCACCATTTGCAGTAAGTAGTGACTTTCAACTTCAAGCCAAAGTACCCAAGCCACCATTCGCAGTAAGTGGTGCCTTTCAACTTCAAGCCAAAGCACCCAAGCCACCATTCGCAGTAAGTGGTGGCTTTCAACTTCAAGCCAAAGCATCCAAGCCACCATTTGCAGTAAGCAGTGCCTCTCAACTTCAAGCCAAAGCTCCCAAGCCACCATTTACAGGAAGTAGTGCCTTTCAACTTCAAGCCAAAGCACCCAAACAACCATTTGAAGGCAGTGCCTTTTTACTTCAAACAAACCATATTTTCATTTTCAAACCACATTAAGGGTACTCACAGTTGTGTAGACATTTGTTCAGTGTTATTCAGAGCTCATAGAGACGTGACCCTTTGCTTCATCCACCTTGCAGAGACTGAGTGAGGCACACCACTTCCTGGTTTTATAGTCCCCCCCCCTCCCTCCAGCAGGTGCAGCAGAGAGAATGGTGATTTATTTAAACTTCAAGCCAAAGCTCCCAAGGCACCATTTGCAGTAAGTAGTGCCTTTCAACTTTAAACCAAAACTCCTAAGCCACCATTTGCAGTAAGTAGTGCCTTTCAACTTTAAGCCAAAGCTCGCAAGCCACCATTTGCAGTAAGTAGTGCCTTTCAACTTCAAGCCAAAACACCGAAGCCACCATTTGCAGTAAGTAGTGCCTTTCAACTTCAAGCCAAAACATCCAAGCCACCATTTGCAGTAAGTAGTGCCTTTCAACTTCAAGCCAAAGCTCCCAAGCCACCATTTGCAGTAAGTAGTGCCTTTCAACTTTAAACCAAAGCTCCCAAGCCACAATTTACAGGAAGTCGTGCCTTTCAACTTCAAGCCAAAGAACCCGAACAACCATTTGCAGGCAGTGCCTTTTTACTTCAAACAAACCATATTTTCATTTTCAAACCAGTTACTCAGTTGTGTAGACATTTGTTCAGTGTTATTCAGAGCTCAGATAGGCATGACCCTTGGCTTCATCCATCTTGCAGAGACTGAGTGAGGCACACCACTTCCTGGTTTTATGGTCCCTCCCCCTCCCTCCAGCAGGGGCAGCAGAGAGAATGGTGAATTAAAAAAAAACATTAATATCTCTCTGATTTGTCATCGATAGGAAAAATCCTCCACACCCTTAAGGCGGAGGGGGGCTCTGAGCAAGGTGGCCAAAAATGACGGCCGTAGGTGTTGGCATTCTGTCGGAAATCGCAGCACAGTGGGCCAAAAGCGGTCAAGATCAGAGATTTAGTAATATAGATAGCGAAATGCACAGAACATATTCAAGTCTTTTGTCTATTGTCTACTGTCTTAGAGCCTTTAATTCTCTCCCTCTCTCTCCCAAGATGCTGCCTGACCTGCTGACTATTTCCAACTCGCTTTTTTTTCTTTTATTGTGTGCTTTCTGCAGTACTATTGGGACACACTTTTAACAACTTCTAAGTTGTGGGAAAGAGAATTCTCCTTGCACTCACCTTTTCCACTCAGACCTCCAGGGAGACATCAGAAAACAATGGAACTTCTACGAAAAAATTAAAAAGAACGTATTTTTCACTTACAATTTCACTTAATAGCTTATCAGGAATGATGAAATACTATATCCCTTTAACTAAGATCAATTTTTCTGAAGGTGAAAACAAATTGTGAGTTTCATAACAGTGACATAAATTCAAAGCCTTCCATCTTGCCTCAAAATAAGGAGATACATCTTATTAGTTACTTCTGTTATTAGGGCAGCTCTAGTTATTTGAATAGCATCTTATTAGTTACTTCTGTTATTTGGATAACTTGATGATGAGACAAAAGCAGAGATCTTGGGCAGAATTTTCCACCAGGTAAAATTTGGAAACAACAGTTGTTGGATTTTCCAATTATAATTTGATTAACAGGAAGGTGATTGGATAGGAACGAACAGCAGATGTTGGTGTAAACCAAAGATAGACACAAAAAGCCGGAGTAACTCAGCAGGACAGTCAGCATATCTGAAGAGACGGAATGCCTATCTTCAGAATGTCCTACCCTCTCTGGACTGCACTCAGGTAATGTAATAAACCCTGGCTCATAACAAAACAAAACATTACAATTGACTTTAATGGTTTTCTTAAGTTAATATTTTTAAGTTCTCATAAAATCTTTATGATATTTCCTGAATTCTTCCCTTATTTCCTGTTTTCAGTTTATCTCCAACTCCATATGCAACCCACAATATTATATGTACTCACACAAGCGGAGAATATTAATGTGGTGTTGGCAATATATAGCATTAAGCATGGGAATTGTAACATATGCCTACATCTAACATCTAAGAATGGCACTAATGCCTCTTCATTCCGGGGATGATACTAAATGACCGAGAAGAAAGCACAGACCTCTTATAGTTATCACTGTCAACAGATTTGCATGGTAGAAAATTATTCATACACGAGAAAATAGGAGCAGAATTCAATCACCCAACAAACCTCATTTCTTCTTGTGTGCCATAGTCCTCAACTCTCCTTCTCTATAAATACCTTCAATGATCCAGCCTCCACCATTCTTCAGTGTGGGGAATTCCACTGTAAGAAGAAATTCTTATCCTATTCAGTTTTAAATGGTTGTCCCCTTATCTTGTAACTATGTCTCCTTGCTTGAAAACCTCCCACTAGTAGAAACATCTCAACAACTACCCAGTCATAGCCTCTTCTGATCTTAATGTTTTAAAAGATCACTACTCATTCTCCGAAACTCAAAAAGAAATACAGATCCAACTTCTTTAGTTGCCCATGTTAGGACAATATTCTTATTTGCCAGGAATGTGCCTGGCAAATCTCTTTTGGATTTCTTCTAACATGACTATATTCTTGGGGACCAAGTTGTGCACTGTACTCTAGGTGTGGGCACACTAGCACTCTGTCCAATAATATGTTTTCGCTATATCTAATTTCAGATCCACTTCAATAAAGGTGAACATACCACCCTAATCTCAAGCAGCAATGAACTTGCAGCACATCAGTTTACAAGTTGCCGAATCTTGAAAGTCACAGGAGAAAATTGAGAAACAATCCTAACCCGGGCAGCATCTGGATTTTCTAGGGGTGAGATCCTGGAGGAAGTTTGCCAATTTCAGAATGCTACTCATAACCAGAGCACATGATTCAGTCACCTTCTGGCAACTGAGAAGCACAAAGTTGAAATGAACAGTTTCAGGGAGAAAATGGCACAGGAACATTTTCTCTCTCCCACATAAAAAACCCATTTTCATGTACTCTCCCCAGAATTGGACATCGACCCAATTCTGTCCTTTGGCTTGTTCTGGTGTTCTCTGCACACAATTGAAAGATAGTTAACTTCTGGGCAACATCTGTCAGGCCAAAAATATACATTCAATGGAGTGAAAACTCAACAGAACATAACTCAACGTTGATGGGTTTTGTGACTGAAATTCCACTCTTGTTCTCATCTACCTCAATATACAATTCTATAATTCAGAAGTAAAAGACATTTAATGGATCTTGCATTGACATTGTACTTTTTTATTGGATCTTAAAACAAATATTACACATTCACATTCTGCTGCACACAGTACATTTGGCACACATTAACAAGGTTTACAATGAAATAACACTACGTATGGCAGGAGAGTTAAAATACATCCATGAAGAAAACAACTTTTGTACAAACAAAGCATCACAAAAAAATAGCAACTAAACTTAAAACATTTTGATTCAGCCAGACTCATTCTGTACATTACTTAATTTAAAAAGAGGTAATTTTTTTAGCCTTGTTTTTGGAGACAAACCTTTTATCACTCCTCATAAAGCAGACATGCGATTCGTTTCTTCTATGTAATAGAAGATGAATGAGAAAGGAGCATTTATGACAGAAACCCTGTCGCTTTATTTTTGCATTGAAGTAGGCAGATGGACAAAAATGATCAAACTACAGATCGGGACGTTTTGGAACTTGCTTTCAGATTTAAGAGAAATACCATTTTAGAATTAAGCAAGGAGGGAATAAAGATTTATTTTCTTTGCATGTGAACCAATAATGAATGGTAAAGGAAAAGCTGATAATGAGAGAATGATTATCTGTCCATGCAAAGTTTCACAATCATAGAGTCATACAGCATGGAAAGAGCCCTTTGGCCAAACAAGTTTGAACGCCCTTTTACATTAATTGAACCAACTTGATCACCTGTCTTACCTGCCCTTTAACTGTACAAACTAAATACAAGTGTGCTTAAATCCAAGGCCTGCTTTAAATCAATATCACCATTAATCTCATGCTTAAAACAGTAGATTGAAGCTTGAGGAATGTACAGGATACAAAAAAAATGTTCCAACCTTTAAGTTCTGCATACAAAAATGGTCTCTTGCCCCATAAATAATTAGAAATGCCCCTTCAACTCGAATCTCCATTCTGAGCAAACTTGCCTTAAGAGAACAATTGTAACAACACTGCAAATGTTTGCAATAATATCCATCTTACTGTTTAATAATACCTTTAATGCAGTTTGAAGCACTCTACTTCAAGAGCTCCAGTATAGCTTAATACAAGATTATGACATTGGACAAAAAAAAATATCAAATTAGACAGCAATTTGAACAAATACACAGAGTATTGCACATTATCATTAATTACTTTATTTCAATGACTAATATATATATACTATATATATAATATATATAATATGCCTGAACATGCAACAGTATTTACAACTTTTTGCCTGTACAAATAGCAAAGAGCCCCTTTTAGCGCTACCTTGCGACTCACAAGTACTTCAGCACATCTGGGAATCCAGATGCATCAGCTAATGTGGGTCCCAGTGATTGGGATACCAATCCAGTAAAATTATGTGACATTAGGGGCACACATTCATGCATGCATACACACATTCAGTCACATTCATATACACATGAAATATTAAACTAATATACAACCAGGAAGGACCTGCTTGTTAGCATTCGCGTACACCATCATATATATCCTCAACCACAATCACAATTTTGAGAGGATTACTCAAAAAGAGTCAAATCATCATATATTTTGTCAGTTTTTATGTCATTTGATCATCAGTTGTCGATGGTGCCTGGGGATGATGGTCAATATTTCATACCCTCATAGCTTAGTCAAAAATAAGATACACATTTTAAAAATATATAGTACAGATGAGGGGCAGTAGTACAAACAAGAATTTGTGCAATGTGCCAAATTAACACACTACGATAACAAATAACTCAAGGTAACTCTGGTTTTGGTGACGCACATTGGTTTTAAATAAAGCCTACAATTCAGTGCAATGTGATTTTTCAAGATCTAAGTTACAGCAAAATGTTACACTGTATGCTGTAGGGCAGTCACCAAAGAATTAAGTAGTCAACTAGGTGAGCACAAAATCATGACTGACTCGCAATCTACTTGGTTGAGTATTCATCTAGGCTAGGCAGCATCCAGATGTATGATGTTGCGATTTCAAACACACTAATTCACTAGAAATTGCACAAATAAGTGACAATTTAAAACAGTGTAAGATCTCCACAAAAAAAGATAAATGTAATAAAATAAACCACTCTGTAACCTTTTCTCTTTGCCTGAGCAATCTCCACACTGGTGGAATAATCAACTGATCGGCAAGACAAGCTGGCCAATGGTTGATTTTCCTTTAGCTTCTACTTCCAATTCAAGCTCTGGTACGTAATTTTGCTTCACGTGCTGTTGTTGATACACAACTGTTCCATTTCCTTGTACTGAAATTCCTGCTGTATATGAATGAACCTGCAGTAGTACTACAAGTAGTACAGAACTTTTAATACTGTTTGCATTACACACACTAGTTTCTTCTTATAACCCGGTTGCAATGAAGAGCTGAACGTATGGGCAAAATAATAATTATCTGTAAATAGAAATTAAGGAATTAAAATCTTGGAGTGCATTAATTTAATGGGAACAAAATAAAAATATAAACACATATTCCTGCAGGGAAATACAGATACTACACAGTACTAAGTAGCTTGATCCGAAAAACTTGCTAGATTTGTCAGACCATTGGATGTCATGGCAGTACCAGGAAGTCTTAGGCTATCGACTCTTCACCGAAATAAGAGAATCCTTTAAATTCATCTTGGTTTATTTGCTTAACAATAGCATCATCCACCAACGTCAATACAGGTTCCTCACATGTGAAGTCTTGGTCAAAGTTGTTCACATCCCTTTTGGTTTTCTAAAAAAATAATGAGAAGTATTTTAGTAGGGCACATAATGGTAGCGTTGGAGCCTGAGAAAGAAATAATATTATTGATTCAAGGAGATAAGCACCAAATAGTGCAATATTTGTGGCAATAATTGAAACTTTCAATAACATGAGGCTGCTGCCTCCACTGCTATAAAAATGTGATATTTACATTGATATGTGGAAATAATTTTATCTGCAGAAATACTGCTTCTGGTTAAAGTGGGGGAAAAAATAAGTGAGGATATTGTCCATTGCACTGAAATCTCTGACTGCCTACTTTTGAGTCAGACTGAGCGCTGTCTTTTGCTGGTAGCCTGGCTCCCAATACTTCAACATGGCTGAATGCAATTTTGGGACAGGACTTGGAGCTCAGCCTCTAAAATGCAATCTATGTACTGGAGCTTCACGACTGAAATTGGTTAACGTACGGTTCTGGAGTGTAAGTTAAACAGTTTCCTGTTTGCCCTGTAGATTACCTTTACCCGTGTGAAACCTGTTGGATGTGCGGTGCAACAATGTGATGAGAACGATGGAGAAAGGTTTTGGGGTGCCGGCGTGGGTTTGCTTGATGCCATTTTAAACTTCTGTTCTGTTTGTTGTGGAGTTGTTGGTTGAGATCTCGCATGTATTCAGTTATGAAGCAGATGCAAGGCGGAGACACATTTCTCTGGCAGCCAAATTTGAGGGGAAAGCTGCATAGTGCCTCTCATTGGTGGATTTAAGTACCCTTTAAAATCTCCAACAATACAAAAAGCTTGAGAAAGTTGACTGGCACCAAAACCACTATCACATATGCAACTCCTCAGTAAATGAAGCAGTCTGCAGCTACATGTGGCAAGCCTTGACAACTATCCATCATAGCCCGATAAAGGGCAAGTAACATTAACAGCACAAAGTTACCAGGGAATAACCATCTCCTTAAGTGTGGCTGCATTGGCATATCATCTGCAAAATGCACAGAACATTGAACAGTACATCACAGGAACAAGTCAAATTGGCGCAGGATGTGTGCGCTGACAATGATACCAATCCAAACTACTCCCATCTCCCTGCACGTGGTTTGTATCCCTCTGCTTCAGTTACCATGGCCACTCCAAAAGCACGTCCGAAGCCAGAACATCTACCAATAAAATTGCAAGGCAGCAAGTTTAGTTTAGTTTAGTTTAGAGATACAGTGCGGGAACAAGTCCTTCGGCCCACTGAGTTTGCGATCAGTGATCCCCCGTACACCAGTTCTATCCTACACACTAGAGACAATTTATAGAAGCCAATTAATCTATAAAAACTACACATCTTTGGAATGGGGGAGGAAACTGAAGCACCGAGAGAAAACCCATGCAGTCACAGGGAGAACGTACAAACTCCGTACAGATAGCAACTGTCGTCAGGATCGAACCCAGGTCTGTGGCGCTGTAAGGCAGCAACTCTACCGCTGAGCAATTGTAATGCTCTTTGGGAACACCGCAACTGCAGGTTACCTTCCAGGTCGCACACGATTCTGATTTGGAAATATATTTCTGGTGCTTCGTTGTCACCAGGTCTAAAATCTAGAATTATTTTCCTTGAGATTATCTTCACCAGAAAGACAGCGACTGTTTGGGAAGTTGTTCACCATCCTTGTTCACCAACCCTACAATTAGGTATGAACAATTAATGATGGCCTTGCCATTGATGCCCAGAAACTGAAAAATGAATTAACAAGATATCGAATGAAGAATGTAATTTTATTCCACAACACAGATCGAGTGGCCTGATTTTGAGAGGCTTCACTGTTGGTTCAAAATGTTTGTATGGCTTATCCATATAAAGCAATAAAAATGTTTAAACTAATTTTGGGTTGGAGATAGATAAAACCTTAAACAGGTGGAATCAGGAGCTAATCCTGAGCAGTAACATAGATCAAGCATTTTATAGAAGTTATTTTCTGTGGTCCTACTTTTTTCAGGACCACACAAAAAAAATGTATTTTATTAAATGTTCAAATTTAATGTGCTGTGTGTGTGTTTGTGTGTGTGAGTGCATGTGATTGTGTGCGTCTTTCTGCGCATGTGTGTGGGTGTGTATGTGTGTGTGTGTGTATGATTGTGTCCGTATTTCTGTGTGTGTGTGTGTGTGTGTGTGTGTGTATGTGATTGTGTCCGTCTTTCAGTGTGTGTGTGTGTGTGTGTGTGTGTGTGTATGTGATTGTGTGCGTCTTTCTGCGCATGTGTATGTGATTGAGTGCGTCATTCTCTGTGTGTGTGTGTGTTCCTCCTACGTGACTATATGGCTGAAAGTTCATGAACTTTTCAAGGTTTCAAACCACTTTCAAGCAGAGAATTTCAACAGTTATAGTTGTGGTTAGTGCAGAGGAGTAATATAGCACTGGGTAACTGCGGTTAAACCACACACCAGTGCCCTCTTCATCACCTTTGTCAAGAGCCTCTCCGAAACCTTGATGTAGATGTCAAATGAGATTCTCCCAGACATTCAATGTCCTATAATTACTGTGCAGTCGACTGTCAGATAAGCAGGAAATGGAAAAGCTGTGCAGACTGGTTAGATGAACTACCCAAACCACAATGAGCACACATAGAAGTCCTTCACACGTTGATATGAACTTTTTCAAATAAGATTATTTCTATGCACCCAAATGTTCAGTTACCAAATGACCCGAGTTGTGTCATTATTGAAGTTACCATCCCTGACAAACTATTCAAACATTTCAATTTAGTAACACAATTTAACACCTGCAGCAGAGATATTATACTGCAACCCATCTTAAAAACGGACAAGCCAAAATCATTTTTAAGTTCAAGGCTCAGGCCATGAAATGCAAGATTCCAGTACAGTCCAAATAAAGCAGACATCGCGTGGTGGTGGACTAGTCAGTGAAACTGTACCACACGTCCTGGGATCTGGATTCAACCCTGATATTGCCTGCTGACTATGTGGAGTTGCATATTCACCCAGTGACTGTATATGTTTCTACCTGTTGCACCGCTTTCCTTCAACATCCTGAAAATGAACTGTTATTTGATTGACTATTATAAATTGTCCATGAGCGTAACTATGTGGCAAAGGAAAGAAAGATTTGAGGGGCTCAATGAAGTATCTTAGTGAGAATAAGTTGCAGGGCTCCAAGAAAATAAGATGGAGAAAGGGCCTGATGAGATTAGTCTATTGAGAACCAACGTGGATTTGATGGGCTGAATGGCATCCTTCTCTGTTGTAACAGGTAGAGATCAGGAAGTAATGGTTAGATATGTGCTAGCATGAGATGACCATGGCTTCTGATATTTTAACATAATTTCCTACACTTTCGTCCTCATCGCTTCATCCTCCTAGAACCACGACTAAGACCGCCACCATAACCTCATCTTCCACTTACCAGGATGACGTTAAACTGATCATGCTCGGCCATTTTTGCCGTCAAACAAATCTCTTGTCAACATTTCAAATGGACCAATACTTGCACAGTGCATTGATTTGTTCTTAAATCAGTTGAAATTCTTATTTCCCTTAGCTCTGCCCTTTCATTGGCAAATGCAGAGGTGTAAAACTGCCCTTTCAACTACTCTCCACCAGCAGTCTTTAGTACTTTACTTTACTATGGAGATACAGCATGGAAACAGGCCCTTTAGCCCACTGACCAGCGACCAGCGATCACTCTGTACACTAGCACTATCCTGCAAACTAGGGACAATTTACAAAAGCCAATTAATTTACAAACCGTTAAGGGTCTGTCCCACGAGCATGCGACAAGGGCGACCAAACCAGAAGCGGGGGCCGTGAGGTTCGAGCGAAGTCCGAGGGAAGTCTGCGCGTGACGTACGACATCAAGACGCTGTGTACGGCGTCAAGACGTTGCGTATGCCCGTCGAGGCGGTGTGTATGGCGCCGAGGCGGCTGCGGGCCGGCAGGCCGTTGCCGCGCGGTATTTTTGAACACTTTCTGGAGCCCCGCGCGATGCCGGGACCAGCTCCACACAACTCCATTCAGCTCCGGCGATCGAAGTGGGACCGCCCCGCGAGGCCATACGGCTCAAGCGACCACGTTAGGTCGCGCTTGCCGCATGCAGTCGCATGCTCGTGAGACAGGCCCTTAACTGTACGTTTTTGGAGTGTGGGAGGAAATCAGAGCACCCGGAGAAACCCACACAGGGAGAACGTACAAACTCTGTCCAGACAGCACCCATAGTCAGGATCAAACCCGGGTCTCTGGCACTGTAAGGCAGCAACTCTACTGCTGTGCCACTGTTCCGCTGGGCTCCATGCACACTCCAGGTAAAACTATAGCTCATTTGTAATATTTTCCAATATAGCATACTGTATCACCTATTGACAATGTCACCCCTACAGTGAAAATAGATTAGGCAATGGCTCTGCTGATCACCACAAGCTAGTCTGTTTAGGGCGGCATGGTGGTGCAGAGGTAGAGCTGCTGCCTCACAGTGCCAGAGACCCAGTCTTGGCTACGGGTGCTGACCGTGTGGAGTTTGCACATTCTTCCTATGACTGCATAGGTTTTCTCTGGGTGCTCTGGTTTCTTCCCACATTCCAAAACTGTACAGGTTTTTAGGTTAATTGGTTTCTGTAACTTTGCCCAAGTTTGTAGGATGCAAAAATGGGATAACATGGAACTAGTGAACTGGTAATTGATGGTTGGCGTGGATTTGGTGAGACGAAGGGCCTGTTACCATGCTGTATCTCTAAACTAAACTAACATGAGCCTGATTTTCTGATCACACATCATTCTAAATCTTCATCCGACTCTGATCTTAGTCACCCACACTATTTAAATGTTGCCCATACAAGGTCAAGATGTAGCACCTCGTCTATCTGTTAGAATCTAACAGATTGAAGAGCCACAACGGCAGAGCCACAACAGCAGAGCCACGACACCTTTCTTTTCTCCAACCATTGCTGGCGCTCCATCAGTTGCGACACATACTAACTTAGATAGATCCAGCTCCATGTCTGTAGTACACGAGCAATGATTCAAGAATGTCTCTCCTGTGGTAATAATAATAATGGATGGGATTTATATAGCGCCTTTCTAATACTCAAGGCGCTTTACATCGCATTATTCATTCACTCCTCAGTCACACTCGGTGGTGGTAAGCTACTTCTGTAGCCACAGCTGCCCTGGGGCAGACTGACGGAAGCGTGGCTGCCAATCTGCGCCTACGGCCCCTCCGACCACCACCAATCACTCACACACATTCACACACATTCACACACAGGCAAAGGTGGGTGAAGTGTCTTGCCCAAGGACACAACGACAGTATGCACTCCAAGCGGGATTCGAACCGGCTACCTTCCGGTTGCCAGCCAAACACTTAGCCCATTGTGCCATCTGTCGTCCCAATGGCAGTACCCTTCATAGGTACCAGCTGAACAAACTCAACAGCGTCGAAAGCTGAATTTACTCCACGTACAAATACTGCAAGCTGAGTGGTGTCTTCGGTATCTGTACTCTCATCGAGCGCTATTGAGAAGAACTGGGCATTTTTGCAATAGTCCTTTAAACAGTTTTTCACATCCGCTGACATTTCTTCTATTTGTCGTGCAACTGTTCTTGCAGAGAGACTGACATTTGAAAATTAAATATTTTTCTCGAGACATAGAATTTCCACAACTGCCATCAAACCTTCTTTCGCAAAATATCCGTCAGTGAAGGGCTTCATATTTTCTGCTATCGACTTAGAAACCGCGTAGCTAGCACGCGTGTTCCTTTCTGATTCTACACTTCGTTTATTCAACATCAGTCCTCAGAAAAAAACCGCCTGCGGGCCGGATGATTTCAGGTTACGGGCTGGATTCGGCCCGTGGGCCATAGGTTGCCGACCCCTGTGTTAGATACTCAATGGGCTGTGAGTCATAACACTAGTTCTATTAACTTTAGATCTGAACCACTGCTATGGGGATTGAGCCATGGGGAGTGAGGCTGGAGTTTGGATAAGAATCGGATTTCATTGTTATGAGGCAGACTGATCCATACCATTGGGATGTTCAATCTACTCAAACTGGCCTATGCCGTTTGCAATCCAAGTACTGAAAAATAAACTGATGAACTCTAGATAACATAAATCAAATTTTTAAGGATAATATAACTTGAGTCACTGAGGCACAGAGCCACACTGCGTGGAAACAGGCCCTTTGGCCCAACTTGCCCACGCTGACCAATATGCCCCATCTACACTAGTCCCACGTGCCTGCCTTTGACCCATATGCCTCTAAACCTGCCATATCCATGTACCTGTCTAAATGTTTCTTAAACTTTGCGATAGTACCTGCCTCCACTACCTCCTCCGGGAAGTTTTGTTCCATACACCCACCACCCTTTGTGTAAAAAAGTCACCCCTCAGGTTCCCATTAAATCTTTCCCCACTCATCTTCAACCCATGTCTTCTGGTTCTCGATTTCCCTACTCTGGGCAAACGACTCTGTACGTTTACCCAATCTATTCCTCTCATGATTTTGTACACCTCTATAAGCCCAACCTTCATCCTCCTGTGCTCCAAGGAATAAAGTCCTGGCCTACTCAACCTCTCCCTGTAGCTCAATCCCTCGACTCCTAGCAACATCCTTGTAAATCTTCTCTGTACCCTTTCCAACTTGCCAACATCTTTCCTATTACACGGTGACCAAAACTGAGCACAATACTCTAAATGTGGCCTCACCAATGTCTTATCTAACTGTAACATAACCTCCTAACTTCTATACTCAGAGAGGATGAGAAGGATTCCCTGAGATCATTTAGACACAACTGTTGTTGGATTGTCTCATTCAGAGTAAAAAGGAAAAAGCCTCTTTTATGGGTTTAAATGAGTCTTATTGGGTAATAGAAATCCTGAATATCCAAGGAACTGACAACATATTGCCATTGCCCCATGGGTAACAGGACCTACAACAAACTGTACAAATACTTTGTACTACAAATCACACTGCTGCTGAAATATATTTGCACAGAGGCAAAGTGTAGTTAATGGAAAAGAGATCTGTCATTTCATGGTTATTTATAGATGAAACAGAGGGCATTGGAAGCCTTTAATACCTGTTGCAGTCAAAATAACCTTCAACGTGACAAGTAAAGACTGAATGCAACTGTGGGTCAAGCATTATCAAGCAGTTTTCATTTTTCAGGGCCAAGTCCTTTTGAAAATCAAATTATCCCTCTTCCTGGAGTAAAGAGCATCAGTGATCCTTTTAATAGAACCAACAGAAATGTTTGAGATTTGGTCATAGAGATTAGACACAGTTGCATGGAATGATACAGATGCTAGGAGTTTATCTTGATCTCAAAATACAGGCATTTACACACGTGTACATGGCTGCAGGTGCACCTGCAGAGAGCCACCAAATCTATTCTTCTTCTTCTTCTTCTTCTTCATCTTGCGTATGGCGTGCACAGCCTAAAGTTGTAGGACAACTTGTTCTATTTGATCTTATTTGATTATGCACGCCGGGTTGATTGCATTTGTCGAAACAGAGCAGACCACGTGAAGGTTGCAGTCTTCCATCCCAACCAAATCTCTGTGTAGATTAACCTGGAAAACCTCATCATTGGAGACAACACTCCTTGAACAGATTGGAAGGGATGCATGGGTTTTCTATGAACTCTGCGGGGGACAGGGTCTTTGAATGTGAACTCGTTCATGACTCTTCCAGCAATGGACGTGATCTTACCTGTGGTACTCGGGATGATTTACAACGCCCACACAAAAAGTGCAGTCAGCAGATTAATTGTGTATGTAGTCATTGTCATGTCTAAGTATTCAGATGACAGTGGAGCTCAGAGGATGTGTCGAGTGGCAGCTGTTCAATAGCCACCAGATGCCTGGTGAAGATCGGTGGGGGCGCTGCAAGCCGGCAGCCCTGTCAGCAGCGTGTTCGTTTTAAAAAAACTTTTTTTGTTTGTTTAGTATGTTTTAGTGTATGTTTTTAATGTTTCTTTGTGTGTCTTGTGTGGGGGGTGGTGTGGGGGAGTAAGGGGGAAACCACCAGCTGACCCACTCCATCCCTTTCCCAACAATGGCTCTGATCTCCAGGCAACTCCATCCCTCTCCCTGAGGAACCAATCTTTGACCTCCATGTTTTGGATTTCTACCATCCTATTCATCAGAAGCCTCTGGACATTGCTATTTCTGGCCCTATTTAGTCGGGGCCTGCATTTCATCTGCTCCACTGACCCTCTAGATCAGAACATAGTCATAGAGTGATACGGTGTGGAAACAGGCCCATCATCCCAACTTGCCCACACTGGCTAACATGTCCCAGCTACAATAGTCCCACCTGCCCACGTTTGGTCCATATCTCTCCATACCTGTCTTATCCATGTACCTGTCTAACTGTTTCTTAATTCATGGCAGCTTGTTCCATACACTCACCACCCTGTGTGTGAAAACATTACCCCTCAGATTATTTTTAAATCTTTTCCCCTTCACCATAAACCTATGTCCTCTGGTCCTCGATTCATCTACTCTGGGAAAGAGACTCTGTGCATCTACCTGATCTATTCTTCTCATGATTTTATACACCTCTATAAGATCACCCCTTATCCTCCTGCGCTTCAAAGAATATGGTCCCAGTCTACTCGACCTATCCCATCAGGCTGCCTTTAATACCACATGTGTCATTTAAATTATTCCATATGATATTTTTTAATACTGGTAACAAATTGCATTCCTTATCTATGTGTTTATACTTCGAATCATGTAGCTTATCAGCAGTTTTGGACAGAAGCATTCCACATTGTGTTGCTACATCAACCAACATACAAAAACCTCAGTCTTTTTGTGATTTCCCTGATGATATCCCATTGGCATACCAATTGGACATGCCAAATGGAATGACCAATTGTCATGTCCTGTTGCACACTATTATTGTTCTGGAATGACCTTTCCCCCCAGATTCCTGCATACTAGTGTGAGAAGGCCAATTGAATGATTGAGATTATATATTTAGTGATTTAGTTATTATATATTTCCTATTTGGAAAACCACGTCCTTCAGAATTAAACTGTGTTCTGAGATCAGATTCAAAGGGCAAGAGTTACATTGGTTGGGCTGGGCGATACGCAAATAATGGAGCGTTTCTTGACATTGACATAGAAATTGCAAGATAACTTAGAGATCAGAAAATATGCAGGTAACCTGCATTAGGTCAACTGCCGTCATTCTGGACAGGCAAAGCCTATTCATTTCTGAACAATGAGGTAAGATAGGCAAGCAGTCACTCAGACCCAGTCCCACATACCTTTTCTTTCTTCTTGCCTTCTATTCCTTTCTGTCTATCATCTAGACCCACTCCCTCCAAGTCTCTCATCGACCACCACTCCCTCTAAGTTCTTTCGCCATCTTCACCCCACCCCTCTGTTCCCACAATCTCTGCCTCTGGTTCTATATTTCTCCCCTCACCTTTCTTTCCCCCACCCGACTCATCCATCTATCAACCACTCCTTACCCGGATCAACCTGTTACTTGCCAGCTTTTTCTTTCCCATGCCCACCTCCTTCTACCCATTCATTGTTCCATTTTAGTACATATGATAATTACATACTCATGACCCTTGATTATCTCCCTACTACTCCAGTCTGGAAGAAGGATCCCGACCTGAAACGTTGTCTGTCCATTTCCCTCCACAGATCCTACCTGACCCGCTGAGTTCCTCCAACAGTTTGTTTTGTGCACAAGATTTCAGCATCTGCGGTATAACTCACACTGGTCAATTATACTAGCAACTGGAACTGGAACGGCGACTGTCAGAGTGGAACACACACACACACACGCACACACATCGCAAAGGCAGGAACCAGAGCAAGCGGGGGGAGCGCTGTCTGAAATTCACACGGTGAAAAGCGAAGGTGATACAGACACACACTGAGATGAACAGGAAGGTTAAGACGACTAGCACAGTGTACGGTAAGTCCTTTAAAAGAGGGGGGGGGGGGGGGAGAAGGAATGGAGACTCTTTTAAGAAACCAGCCAACTTTTAATAAGCCAGCGATACACAGCTGTGAAGTTCGGCAGACATTTAACATTACCAGTTGGTTATCCTTGGTTCTGAAAACTCGTGCTTACGTTTTTTCCCCCCAATGAGCCAATGAAAATGACCGGTCAGCAAAAGCAATTAACTAAAACTATCTACAACTACCTTGACTACCTATAACTACATGGCGACACCACTACAACTGCACCTACGACTACAGGATTATTGACCTTCTCCATGGAGAGCAATTTCTGGTCGCAGAAAAATTTTCAACATGTTGAAAAATTTGCCGCTACCATACCGAGGCCGTGACTAGTTCCCAGAATGTGGAAACTCCTCCCGACCAAGAAGGAGACTCACTAGAGACCACCAGCGAACACGTGGCGACCAAGTGGCGATCATGTGGCGAGCGCAGAAACTCCTGCACTCGCCTAAAAAGTCGCTTAAGTGGAACAGACCCATGATGAAAGTTTAGGAAATAACTATTGGTAACCACTACAGAAACCGTTCAACTTGTATGAACCTTCTATTGCTTGCTGTTTATGACAACCCCATTAAAAACAGAATAATATGTGTTCACATAGAACTTAGCATACAATGGATATCTATCTTCTATCTATACATAACTAAAACTCTGATCTTGTGCTCTTCTGATTTGTGGGGTTTTTCAATTTGCACAAAAACGGTACGCGATACCGCTATGATTTTTCGCCAGGTTGCTCACCGTTCTCCTGTGCTGCGCATGCAACAAGTTTTGTTCTGGTCGGTAGCATATTATAAAAGTTATCGAGGTTTAAAAATCTTTAAAAACGCATGTGCGCAGATTCCTTCAGTCAGCGCCACGCAGATTGGTCTCTTCTCCTGTCAGTCAATGCAAAGGCCGGGATGGCGACGCCCCTTCCTGTCCCACCTCACTCACAAACTCCTCTCTCCCCTCCTCACAGTAACCTGTCTACCGTCTCCCCCACCACCGGTCGGCGGCCCAGTGGAGGCCCTGGTTCCGTCTTTCTCTCCCTCATCACTCACCCCTCTCCTCCGCCCGCCCTCTGCGGCAATGGCGGTCCCGTCTACCCGTCCCCTCGGGTCCGTCTCCTCCGCCGCCGAAGTTGCGGTAATTCGCCCTCACAGCCTTCTCGGAGGAGATCTTCTCCACCAGCTCATCGAAACTCGTGGTGCCCAACGTGACGAACACCGACTCCATTTCCCCCCCCCGTCCCCGGCGGCGACAGCGATCAGGCAGGCAGGTAGGCGGGTGGGGACGGGCCGAGCGGCAGCAGCAGGCGGTCGGACAGGACAGGGACGGGCCGAGCGGCGGCTGAGCCGGAGTGGGCAGAGGGAGGGAGGGAGAGTCGGGTTTCAGGGTGGCCGAGCAGTTTGCGTGGAGTTTGAGTAACTCGCACACACACACACATACACACACTCGATACAAACTGGTCCAATCGTCAAGTCAACGGGATCTAAACCACAGCTAACAATGAATGACCTGTGGAGGAAGGAACTGCAGATGCTGCTTTTTATAGATGGAGGGAGGGAGGGACGGAGTGACTGGGGGTAGGGGTTAGGAGAGGGAGGGAGAGGTGAGGGAGGGATTGGGGGAGGGGAGGAGAGGGGAAAGATCCTGGGGAGGTGAGTAGATAGAGTGGGTGGATTGAGGGAGAGGAAGGGGTAGGGAGGGAGAGGGGAAAGTGGGGGAGGTGAGGAGAGTGGGAGAGGAGGGATAATAGAGAGAGAGGAGGGGGGGAGTGGAGGGGTAGGGAGTGGGGAATAAAGGGAGAAGAGGGTAGTGGGGGAGGTCAGGAGGGATAGTGGGGGGGGGGGGGGATAAGGGAAGGTGAGTAAAAGTGGGGGAGAGAGGGCCAGGAGGGGGGTAGGGAGGAGAGAGGAGTTATGGAGGGCTGGAGGGAGTGACTGAGCATAGGGGAAAGGATAGGGAGGGAGAGGTGAGGGAGGGATTGGGGGAGGGGAGGAGGAGAGGGGTAAGAAGAGGGAGGGTGAAGAGGAGGGGGAGGGAGTGCTGGGGGATGAGGGGAAATGAGTTGTGCCTGCGCAGTTGGGGGCTATGTTGCTGTTGCGGAATATTGCTGTGGGGGGATGGGTTGCATTGGGGGAACGGGTGAGTGGTGGAATATTGCTTTGGGGAACGGGTTGCGTTGGGGGACCAGGGGTCTCACTTAGTCTAGTAAAGCACAAACATGAAAGGGCTTAAAGAAAATCAATTTGTTTTGAAGATATTAAAAAAAACAGGTAATTAATATTCTTCTTTACAGTCTATAAAAGCACTGTTAATGAGCTTCTACATCCGCATGTATAATGCGATGTTGTAAATGTATTTACATGTAAATAAACTGCAAGACAATGCACTTACTATCCTTGGTTTAAAAGGGGGTTTGATTTTCTTCTGTTCCAACAGCACCCAGTCAATTTCCTTGAAAAATAGGTGTTGTTTAATTGCCTCTTCCCCACCTTGTGATGTAACACAGCCCAGACGTTTATTTGGGCTTTTCGTCATGAACTGAAATAGAGAAAGACAGACATTAAATACTGTAAATGTATGGCATTTCATGGACAATGTAATCAAACACATAGTATTTCCTTATATACAATAGTGTAAGAGAGCCATAACAAATGATGTAACTGTCAGTTCAATTGGAACAATGCAGGATGCACAATATGATGTTAACTTTTGCAGAAAATGTTAAGGTTTTTAATTCTCAAAAATGCCAAAAACAAAAGGCAGCAATCTGGAAATAACAGTCTGTGATTAGAAAATTTTGGAAGCCAGAAAGGATGAATAAGGATATTCCAAATCAATATATGATTCTGATTTTATGAATATCCTAGAGGTAACTATAATGATGGGGCTTTTTAGGCCGTCAATTTATGAACAGGGCTGTTGTGGAAAAATAGGTTTGTAGGATGCAAACACAGTTACATTTTGAAAGAGGTAGAAATTGGGCATTGGGAACTTTTTTCTTCCTTGATCAGAGTAAGAGTTATAGATCATATCATCAGTTTTAAAATTCTTAAAGTGATTGGACTTTTGTTAAATCCATTTTTACACAGTAGATGGCCAAATATTTAGTCTGTTTAGAATGTAATTATATACGAGATTCAGTGTGATGTCAGCCACAGTCTATTCTGTAAGGGAGTTATTCAAACTGTTCAAAGAAACATATGCTCTGTGTTCAGTCTGACAATCACCTGGGTTCCTGAAAACGTGGTTTCCCAAATCTTCTGAAGTCTGGCTCCTTGAAACTTCAAAGGACAGGTGCCAGGAAGTATTTCTTTACATAGAGGGTGGTTAACAGTTGGAATGGATTGCCAGGAAGCATAGTTAAAACTAAGACAATTGACTCAGTTAGGAAGTAACCTGATGTTGTAATCGGAAAACAGTAGTTCTGGCATTCTGAGGTGGCAAGTTCAAATGGCCAAAAAGCTTTCTTCATGTGAACTAATTGTGTAACCTGATTAAAAACCCTTGTTACTAATTTAAGAGAAGATAGCAGATTATGTGATTTTGGCCCTGATCACAATTTTGGGGTTTACAAAGTTAAAAATAGCATATCCTACGCCAGATTAACAATTAACATTGGGAATTATTTTTTAATGGAGCACTGGCAGAAACCTGACTTACACCGAGCAAGAGAACGTGCAATAAAATCCTTGGATCACAGGACTTTCTGTGCTCAACAGCTCAATGGGTAAAGAAACCTGGAGTCATTGGTATCATATGATGTAAGATCAACAACACAACACATTACATTTTATTTCTGTTTCCAGCAATTACTATTCTTAATTTAAATTTCAGTAACAGCAGGTATTTGGCTTTTGTAATAGAGTTTTGTTCTGATAACCTGGGCAGAATCCAGTGGAGGCAGACAATTTGGCCTTCTTAGAACTGCTTGACTTACATAGCTTTGAAAAAAATACCATGAAAACGAAGTCATCATTATAAAACTCAGGCAATCTGATTCAACAAACTACAGGCTAGGCAATGAAGAGAAGCTTCTTCAATCTTTGAGTCCTGACCCATACTGGGATAGGTGACTCAATTGGGAATGACAATAATGGCGCTGGAATTGGTCTCAAGGTAACATCATGACAGACAATGGAAGTCCATAGTTGAGGAAACGGAAGATTTTCTCAGCTGATCCAGCTAAAAATTGTACATGAATGTAACAAGGTGAGAGGGAAAAGATTTAATAGGAACCTAAGGAGCAACCTTTTCACACAGAGGGTGTGGGCATATGGAGCGGGCTGTCAGAGGAGGTAATTGAGGCAGGTACTATAACAACATTTAAAAGACATTAGGGCAGGTACATAGATAGGAAAGGTTTAGAGGGATATGGACCAAGGGGAGGCAGGTGCGACTAGCATAAATGGGGCACCTTGGTCGGCATGGGCAAGTTGGACCTTTTTCCAAGCTGTATTACTCTATGAATGAAAGTTGGAGATGGTGGGACCAAACATATTTTATGTTTCACATCACTTGTCATTGCTACCTCCCGCTTCACATAGGAACAGAACATTGAGGACAGCTGGCATCCATGGACTTTCCGAAGAGGGGAATGGGAATTGAGCAGTGGGAAGAAATTGGAATAGATCCTTGTTCTGCAAACAGTTTTTCTCCATTATGTCATTTTCCGAGATTTGAGCATCTCATTGTAGCCCTAATCCTGGATTCCAAATGAATTATTTATGCAACATTTTTGAGCATTCATCTGGGTTGACCTTTTATAGTGATTTTGCCATTCATTTCACATAATTCATTACCAAATAAATACCAAGCACGTTAGAGGCTAGGTATTCTGCAGCAAGTGACTTGCTTCCTGATATTACACAAATTCTCCACCATCCACGTCAGGAGCATGATAGGATGAGTCTGAAGAAGGGTCTCCACCCGAAGCATCACCCATTCCTTCTCTCCAGAGATGCTGCCTGCCCCTCTGAGTTACTCCCGCATTTTGTCAACCTTCGATTTAAACTAACATCTGCAGTTCTTTCCCACGCATGATAAGATGATCTCCACTTTCCTGGATGAGCGCAGCTTACACAACTCTACAGAAGCTCTACCCCATCCCGAACAAAGCTTCTTTGGGGTAGAACCAAGCTTAGTATCCTACCTATCCTCTCAGCAAAAGCCAGTCAGCCAGGTTGTTAAAATTGCCCAGTTTACTTACTCACTCTTGAAACTCCTTTCCCGAACAGTGAAGGTACCTGCCCACACCAGGTATTGGCTTTTGGGGTTTGTCTGCTAAATATCTTTGGACAATTTGAGCAGCCTTCTTGCAAGGGCTTCCCCTCCGTGATGACGTTGGGAAGTGGACGTGGTAGCTGAGCAGTCCTAAATGGATGGTTTATATATTCTTTGTGAGATCCTCGACTACCGCATCATTTTACTCTGAGGACTTTTCTACTCAACACATACGTCTTCCATGGAATCGCCCTAGCCGTTGATCATGCCACTTACCTGGTATCAGCACATTTCCAGCAATCTAGTGGGAGAGTCTAGGACTAGAGGTCATAGCCTCAGAATTAAAGGACATTATTTTAGGAAGGAGATGAGGAGAAATTTCTTTAGTCAGAGGGTGGTGAATCTGTAGAATTATTTTCCCCAGAAGGCTGTGGAGGCCAAGTCAGTGGATATTTTTAAAGCAGAGATAGATTCTTGATTAGTACAGGTGTTAGAGGTTATGGGGAGAATGCAGGAGAATGGAGTTAGGAGGGAGAGAGAGATAGATCAGCCATGATTGAATGGCGGACTAGACTTGATGGGCCGAATGGCCTAATTCTACTCCTATCACATGACTTTATGCCCTAATCTGGGTGATTTTCTGCCACATTTCATGATCTGCAAAGCACCAAGTTCGATGCAAGCCTAACTGACTGTATTTGTAGCCAATAAAAATCCCCATGGCTTCAATTTTGGGCAGATAGTCCGCATTGCTGCCCGCTCACACAAAATTGGTGCAGTTAAAAGTCACACTTTGCAACCGACCTGCCATTTGTAAGGCCTATTGGTAATCTTGGATTCTTACCTTGAAAGAGCTGTACATATGTATCTCTAACTTTCTCAATTTGCCACCCTGATAAGGATTTTAATACCTTGGGTGTTTCTCATTTCACAATGCATTCTGTGCATGGAACAGCAGATATTATTTTATGGCCTGTGTTGCTAATCTGCTAACCTACTCATGTTCTCTTAAGGGCCTGTCCCACTGTACGAGGTAATTCAAGAGTTCTCACGAGTTTCCCCTGATTCGAACTCGGAGAATTACAGTAATAGCCGTTCGTAGGTACTCGGGGCTCTCGTGGACATTTTTCACAGTGCTGAAAAAACTTCACGAATTACCGCGTTTCCCGAGTACCTGCCGTTAGCATTACGAGCCGCTACGAGACATCCACGAGCTCTGACGTAGCCGCTACGTACACTCTACGTACTTACCATGAGTTTGATTTATTTTTAAACTCGGGAGAGCTCTTCAATTACCTCGTACAGTGGGACAGGCCCTTTACTTACTCCCGCAGTCTTCCTGTTGGCCGAAGACCAAAGCATTTATGCATATAATTCTCTAAATAGTTGGAGTGTTACAGTGATTTACTATAACATGTTTTTAGAAAAATATTCCCAAATTAAAAGTATGGATTTATTCCACAAAAAACATACCCAGAATTTAACATATAACCCAAGGCGTGGCTCGGGTCATTTACTTAGATAAAAAAAGTCTTTCAGTAAATATTTTAAAACGTCACTTCATTTAACTCAAATATTGATGCATTTCTTTACTTAATCATTGACTGATTTTTTCAATTGGTTTTAGGTTTTGTTGCACTTTCCAGGGTAAATCATCACATTAATCATGGACATCAAGAACAAAGTTCCCTCAATTAAGAATATAAGGAATATATTCAGATATAGGTAATATGATCCCTCAAGTGTGCTATTCTGATGCTGGCTATGGCTTCAGGCGACTCACATTTCTCTGAGAGAAGGAATTCCTCTCCATCTATATAACTAAAAGTCTCATCTTGACCACTTCCTGTCCGCGCTGTATATTGATTTTAGAAAAAAAACGCTACCCTATATCGCTATGATTTTTGGCCCTCTTACTCACAGTTAAAGCACACGGTATTGGGGGTTCAGTATTGATGTGGATAGAGAACTGGCTGGCAGACAGGAAGCAAAGAGTAGGAGTAAACGGGTCCTTTTCACAATGGCAGGCAGTGACTAGTGGGGTACCGCAAGGCTCAGTGCTGGGATCCCAGCTATTTACGATATATATTAATGATTTGGACGAGGGAATTGAATGCAACATCTCCAAGTTTGCGAATGACACGAAGCTGGGGGGCAGTGTTAGCTGTGTGGAGGATGCTAGGAGGCTGCAAGGTGACTTGGATAGGCTGGGTGAGTGGGCAAATGCATGGCAGATGCAGTATAATGTGGATAAATGTGAGGTTATCCACTTTGGTGGCAAAAACAGGAAAGTAGACTATTATCTGAATGGTGGCCGATTAGGAAAGGGGGAGATGCAACGAGACCTGGGTGTCATGGTACACCAGTCATTAAAAGTAGGCATGCAGGTGCAGCAGGCAGTGAAGAAGGCGAATGGTATGTTAGCATTCATAGCAAAAGGATTTGAGTATAGGAACAGGGAGGTTCTACTGCAGTTGTACAGGGTCTTGGTGAGACCACGCCTGGAGTATTGCGTACAGTTTTGGTCTCCTAATCTGAGGAAAGACATTCTTGCCATAGAGGCAGTACAGAGAAGGTTCACCAGACTGATTCCTTGGATGTCAGGACTTTCATATGAAGAAAGACTGGATAGACTCGGTTTGTACTCGCTAGAATTTAGAAGATTGAGGGGGGATCTTATAGAAACTTACAAAATTCTTAAGGGGTTGGACTGGCTAGAGGCAGGAAGATTGTTCCTGATGTTGGGGAAGTCCAGAACAAGGGGTCACAGTTTAAGGATAAGGGGGAAATCTTTTAGGACTGAGATGAGGAAAACATTTTCACACAGAGAGTGGTGAATCTCTGGAATTCTCTGCCACAGAAGGTAGTTGAGGCCAGTTCATTGGCTATATTTAAGAGGGAGTTAGATGTGGCCCTTGTGGCTAAAGGGATCAGGGGGTATGGAGAGAAGGCAGGTACAGGATACTGAGTTGGATGATCAGCCATGATCATATTGAATGGCGGTGCAGGCTCGAAGGGCCGAATGGCCTACTCCTGCACCTATTTTCTATGTTTCTATGTCCTCCTCCACTGAGGCAGGCCCGAGGATTTTTCCAATCGATGAAAAATAAAAAAGTTATGAGTGTTTAAAAAGTTTTTGAGTGACTGAGCTGCCAGCCCACCAGGCCCGAGTGACTGAGCTGCCAGCCCACCAGGCCTGAGTGACTGAGCTGCCAGCCCACCAGGCCTGAGTGACTGAGCTGCCAGCCCACCAGGCCTGAGTGACTGAGCGGCCAGCCCACCAGGCCTGAGTGACTGAGCTGCTAGCCCACCAGGCCTGAGTGACTGAGCTGCCAGCCCACCAGGCCTGAGTGACTGAGCTGCCAGCCCAAGAATCCATTCGGCCCACAATGTCTGGACTAGCCCTCCGGAAACCAGTCCCTTCAGCCCTCAACACCCATACTAGCGCTCCAGAACGTCACCCCCCCCCCCCCCCCCCCCCCCCCACTGGCCACCAATATTGGAATTGATGTAGAGGTGGAATATTGCGTTGGGGGACCAGCCCTCCCGTGTGAACATCGGACCCAACGGGTCCCACTTAGTCTAGTCGCCACTATAAATGTGCAATTCCTTTCCTGAATATTTGCAACACGACCACTTAGCATCTAATTTGTAAAGCCCTCTTAGAATCCTGTAGCTTCAACAAAGTCAAGTCGAGTTGAGTTCATGGTCATAGGTATAAGTATGGTGAGTTAAAGGTACAATGAAATTCTTGCCGAAAGCAGCATCACAGGCACGTAGATTAATACAATGCACACTACAGATAAATTACACATAGATTCTGCAAGACAGTGAAAAGAGAAAGACTGTCCAGGAAACAAGATATTAGTGCAAAATCCCAATTAGGAATCAAATCCATTCAGATTCAGATTCAGATTCAGATTCAACTTTAATTGTCAGTGTACAATACAGAGACAACGAAATGCAGTTAGCATCTCCCTGGAAGAGCGACATAGAATATCATTTCAATAAATAAAACTATTTACATGTATACAGACATAGTGTTTTTCCTGTGGGAGGAGTGTCCGGGGGGGGGGGGGGGGGGGTGATTGGCAGTCACCGAGGTACATTGTTGAGTAGTGTGACAGCTGCAGGGAAGAAGCTGTTCCTGGACCTACTGGTCCGGCAACGGAGAGACCTGTAGCGCCTCCCGGATGGTAGGAGGGTAAACAGTCCATGGTTGGGGTGAGAGCAGTCCTTGGCGATGCTGAGCGCCCTCCGCAGACAACGCTTGCTTTGGACAGACTCAATGGAGGGGAGCGAGGAACCGGTGATGCGTTGGGCAATTTTCACCACCCTCTGCAGTGCTTTCCGGTCGGAGACAGAGCAGTTTCCATACCATACTGTGATACAGTTGGTAAGGATGCTCTCGATGGTGCAGCGGTAGAAGTTCACCAGGATCTGAGGAGACAGATGGATCTTCTTCAGTCTCCTCAGGAAGAAGAGACGCTGGTGAGCCTTCTTGACCAGAGTTGAGGTATTGTGGGTCCAAGAGAGGTCATCGGAGATGTTGACCCCCAGGAACCTGAAGCTGGAAACACGTTCCACCTCCGTCCCGTTGATGTGGATGGGGGTGTGCGTGCTGCCCCTAGACCTCCTGAAGTCTACAATTAGCTCCTTGGTCTTCTTGGAGTTAAGGGCCAGGTTGTTGTCAGCGCACCATGCTGCTAGGAGCTGGACCTCCTCCCTATAGGCCGACTCATCGTCGTTGCTGATGTATCATCTGCATACTTGATGATGGTGTTAGTACCATGTACAGGTGTGCAGTCGTAGGTGAAGAGGGAGTAGAGGAGGGGGTTCAACACACAGCCCTGTGGAACGCCGGTGTTCAGGGTGAGGGTTGAAGAGGTGTGCTTGTCTGTTGGTTAGAAAGTCCAGTATCCAGTTGCAGAGGGAGGGGTCGATGCCCAGGTTACCGAGTTTGGTGATCAGTTTAGAGGATATAATGGTGTTGAATGCTGAGCTGTAATCGATGAACAGCATTCTTACGTAAGTGTCTCTGTTGTCGAGGCGGGAGAGGGCGGAGTGAAGTGCCGTTGAGATGGCATCCTCCGTACTCCTGTTCTTGCGGTAGGCAAACTGATAGGGATCCAATGTGCGGGGTAGGCAGACTTTGAGGTGTGCCAAGACCAGCCTCTCGAAGCACTTGGTGATGATGGGGGTAAGTGCAACTGGGCGGAAGTCGTTGAGGCTTGCCGCAGTGGAGTGTTTTGGCACCGGCACGATGGAGGTGGTTTTAAGGCACGTGGGGACAACTGCTTGGGCAAGTGACAGGTTGAAGATGTCAGTCCAGACGTCTGTCAGCTGCGCAGCACAGGCCCTGAGGACGCGCCCGGGGATGCCGTCAGGGCCAGCAGCCTTAAGTGCATTAGTCCTACTCAGTGCCACGTACACGTCGTAGGGGGTGAGTATGAGGGGTTGGTGATCAGCAGGGAACACAGCCTTGATGGCTGTCTCTAGATTGTCCCTGTCGAAGCGGCCATAGAAGTGGTTAAGCTCCTCAAGGAAGGAGGCGTCGCTGGATGTGGGGGTGGTGTTGGTGGGTCTATAGTCCGTGATGGGCTGGATGCCTTGCCACATGCGTCGTGGGTCGGAGTTGTTGTTGAAGTGCTCCTCAATCCTGAGCTTATGGCAGTGCTTGGCCTTCTTGATGCCCCTCTTCAGGTTAGCCCAGGATGAACTGTAGGCTCGAGCATCGCATGACCTGAAAGCGGTGTCCCGTGCTTTCAGCAGTAGCCTGACCTCGCTGTTCATCCATGGCTTCTGATTCGGGAATATGGTCACCCGTTTGAGGGAGGTGACACTGTTGATGGTGGAGTTTATAAAGTCCAGAACAGAGGATGTGTAGGAATCAATGTTCGTGTGGGAGTCAAGGGTGGCTTGGACTGCAAACGCCTTCCAGTCAGTGTTTCCAAAACACTGCTGAAGTGTGGAGTCCGCTTCCTCTGACCAGACTTTAACTGTCCTCACAGTGGGTTTAACCCATCTGATGAGTGGGGAGTACTTAGGGAGCAGGAACAATGAGAGGTGATCAGACTGACCAAGGTGGGGGAGGGGGACAGCTTTGTAAGCTTCAGCCATGTTAGTGTAGACTTTGTCCAGTGTCTTGTCTACTCTAGTGGGGAAGGATACATGTTGGTGGAATTTGGGGAGTACAGTCTTCAGGTTGGAGTGATTGAAGTCACCCGCAACAATGAAGGCTGCCTCGAGGTTGTGCGTCTGTTGTTTGCTAATGGCAGTATGCAGCTCTTTCATTGCAAGCATCAGGAGGGATATAGGCTGCAGTCACAACAGTGGAGGTGAACTCTCTGGGCAGATAGAACGGTCTGCATCTAACCAAGAGGAACTCAAGGTTAGCTGAGCAGTGACTCTCGATGATGGTGGAGTCCGTGCACCATGCTTTATTTACATAAATGCACAGACCCCCACCTCTGGTCTTACCGGAGTCTGTTGTCCCGTCCGCTCGGAGTAAATGACGCCCCATTAGCTGGATGGCGCTATCAGGAACGTCGATGTTGAGCCAAGTTTCCATGAAGATCAGGATGTTGCAGTCTTTGATCCAGTTGTGGGAGGTGATCCTTAGCCTGAGTTCGTCCATTTTGTTTGCCAGTGAGCGCACGTTGGCGAGGAAAAGGCTAGGAATCGCTAGCCTCTGTGGGGCTAGCTCTAACCTGGCCTTTAACCCACCTCTGCGTCCCCGGCGGTGCTTTCGTACGCGTCGCCGTCCGTTGGTGCTTCTGGTCGGCCGAGCTGGCTTGGTGCCCGCTGGTGTTCTGCCGCTCCGTTGCTCCGCATCTCCGTGGCTCCGGTGGCGGTCTCCAGCCCCGCGGCTCTGCTGGCGGTCTCCAGCCCCGCGGCTCCGGTGGCGGTCTCCAGCCCCGCGGCTCTGCTGGCGTTCTCCAGCCCCGCGGCTCCGGTGGTGGTCTCCAGCCCCGCAGCTCGGGTGGCGTTTTCCAGCCCCGCGGCTCCGCTGGCGTTTTCCAGCCCCGCGGCTCAGCTGGGGTTCTCCAGCCCCGCGGCTCAGCTGGGGTTCTCCAGCCCCGCGGCTCTGCTGGCGGTCTCCAGCCCCGCGGCTCAGCTGGGGTTCTCCAGCCCCGCGGCTCTGCTGGCGGTCTCCAGCCCCGCGGCTCAGCTGGGGTTCTCCAGCCCCGCGGCTCTGCTGGCGGTCTCCAGCCCTGCAGCTCAGCTGGGGTTCTCCAGCCTCGCAGTTCCGGTGTTCCGTTGCTCTGATGAGCTCAGGAGCAAGACGGAGATCGCCCAGAAAGTTGTTGCAGCCGCAGGAACCGAAGTCCAGAAGTTCCTGTCGGCTGTACGAAATGGATACAAGACTGTTTCGTGTGAGCAGCCTTGAAACAGGTAGGGGAATTGTCGCTATTTTTCCCATTCTTGGGAGACACGGGGCATCGCGATGTGCCTGCGCCGCCGCCATTTTATGGTATCCATGGTAGTTTATGAGGCGGCTCTTAGTGTTTCATTTCCGAGGTAGGATTAGGGTTTCACTCGTCCATTCAAGAATCTGATTGTTGAAGGAAAATAGCTGTTTCTGAACCTGGTGATATGGGTCTTTAGACTGCTGTATCTTCTACTCGTCAGTAGGAGCAAGAAGGGGGCATGGCGTGTATGGTAGGGTTCCTTGATGAATGAAGCTGCCTTCTTGAGGCTGCACCTCTTGTGGATGCTGTCGATGGTGGGAGAGTTGTGCCTGTGATCGACTGGCTTGAGTTCACCGCTCTCTGAAGTCTCTTGTGTTCCTGTGCATTGGAATTACTGTACCAGACCATGAGAGTGCATTGCCATGCAGAGAATACTTGGAAATGTGAAATGAGAAATTAGTCGATAGCAATGAGAATCATTGATGAAACCAATGATTGTATCTGCTATTACTGGAGGCATTTTTCATATCCTAGGGTGTCGATATCACATCTAAAGTGTTTCAGCCTTTGATTCCAATAGTTTTCATTGTCCTTTTTATCCTTAATTAGACCATGTTCTTCTCTCTTTTTTTTCTCCTGATCTTCCACTATTTTGTGATGCTTTTTTCTGTCTTTTGCACCGAAGACGAATACAAAAATATTTTTCAAAATCCTACCAATTTTCTCATTTCCCATTAATTCTCTAGTCTCCTCTCATAAGGGTCTCTCAGTACTTCTGGTCTTCTTTTATACACTTATCGAAGATCTTACAATGTTTTTATATTTCTAGTTAGCTTACTTTTTAAAGGGCCTGTCCCACTTTCCCAAGTTACTCACGAATTCTCCCGAGTTTTCCCCTTGATTCAAACTCGGAGAATGTCCGTAGCGAGTCCGTAGGCGATCGTAGGAGTCTGTAGATATTTCGTAGCGGCTCGTAATGCTAGCCATAGGTACTCGGGACATCAGGTAAGTCAGGACATTTTTTCAGCATGTTGAAAAATGTCCACGAGTTAAAAAAATAGCCCCGAGTACCTACGACTGGCTATTACCGTAATTCTCCGAGTTTGAATCAAGGGGAAAACTCGGGAGAATTCGTGAGTAACTCGGGAAAGTGGGACAGGCCCTTTATTCTATCCCCCCCCCCCCCCCCTCCCCCATCTTCTTTATTAGTGGTCCTTTGCTGTTCTTATTTGTTTCTTAATGTTCTGGCCTATCATTCATGACATAACCATATAATAACCATATAACAATTACAGCACGGAAACAGGCCATCTCGACCCTTCTAGTCCGTGCCGAACACGTATTCTCCCCTAGTCCCATATACCTGCGCTCAGACCATAACCCTCCATTCCTTTCCCGTCCATATAACTGTCCAATTTATTTTTAAATGATAAAAACGAACCTGCCTCCACCACCTTCACTGGAAGCTCATTCCACACAGCCACCACTCTGAGTAAAGAAGTTCCCCCTCATGTTACCCCTAAACTTCTGTCCCTTAATTCTCAAGTCATGTCCCCTTGTTTGATTCTTCCCTACTCTCAGTGGGAAAAGCTTATCCACGTCAACTCTGTCTATCCCTCTCATCATTTTAAAGACCTCTATCAAGTCCCCCCTTAACCTTCTGCGCTCCAAAGAATAAAGCCCTAACTTGTTCAACCTTTCTCTGTAACTTAGTTGCTGAAACCCAGGCAACATTCTAGTAAATCTCCTCTGTACTCTCTCTAATTTTGTTGACATCCTTCCTATAATTAGGCGACCAAAATTGTACCCCATACTCCAGAATTGGCCTCACCAATGCCTTGTACAATTTTAACATTACATCCCAACTTCTATACTCAATGCTCTGATTTATAAAGGCCAGCACTCCAAAAGCTTTCTTTACCACCCTATCTACATGAGATTCCACTTTCAGGGAACTGTGCACAGTTATTCCCAGATCCCTCTGTTCACCTGCATTCTTCAATTCCCTACCATTTACCATGTACGTCCTATTTTGATTTGTCCTGCCAAGATGTAGCACCTCACACTTATCAGCATTAAACTCCATCTGCCATCTTTCAGTCCACTCTTCCAACTGGCATAAATCTCTCTGTAGACTTTGAAAATCTACTTCATTATCCACAACCCCACCTATCTTAGTATCATCTGCATACTTACTAATCCAATTTACCACACCATCATCCAGATCATTGATGTACATGACAAACAACAGTGGACCCAACACAGATCCCTGTGACACCCCACTAGTCACTGGCCTCCAACCTGACAAACAACCATCCACCATTACTCTCTGGCATCTCCCATTCAGCCACTGTTGAATCCATCTTGCTACTCCACCATTAATACCCAACCATTGAACCTTCTTAACCAACCTTCCATGAGGAACCTTGTCAAAGGCCTTACTGAAGTCCATATATACAACATCCACTGCTTTACCCTCACCAATTTCCCGAGTAACCTCTTCAAAAAATTCAAGAAGATAAGTCAAACATGACCTTCCAGGCACAAATCCATGTTGACTGTTCCTAATCAGACCCTGTTTATCCAGATGCTTATATATATTATCTCTAAGTATCCTTTCCATTAATTTGCCCACCACTGACGTCAAACTAACAGGTCTATAATTGCTAGGTTTACTCTTAGACCCCTTTTTAAACAATGGAACAACATGCGCAGTATGCCAATCCTCTGGCACTATTCCCGTTTCTAATGACATTTGAAATATTTCTGTCATAGCCCCTGCTATTTCTACACTAACTTCCCTCAATGTCCTAGGGAATATCCTGTCCGGACCTGGAGACTTATCCACTTTTATATTTCTCAAAAGTGTCAGTACTTCCTCTTCTTTGAATCTCATAGTTTCCATAGCTACTCTACTTGTTTCCCTTACCTCACATAATTCAATATCCTTCTCCTTGGTGAATACCGAAGAAAAGAAATTGTTCAATATCTCCCCCATCTCTTTTGGCTCTGCAGATAGCTGTCCACTCTGACTCTCTAATGGACCAATTTTATCCCTCGTTATCCTTTTGCTATTAATATAGCTGTAGAAACCCTTTGGGTTTACTTTCACCTTACTTGCCAAAGCAACCTCATATCTTCTTTTAGCTTTTCTAATTTATTTCTTAAGATTATTTTTACATTCTTTATACTCCTCAAGCACCTCATTTACTCCATGCTGCCTATAATTATTGTAGATCTCCCTCTTTTTCCGAACCAAGTGTCCAATTTCCCTTGAAAACCATGGCTCTTTCCGATTTTTACTATTTCCTTTCAACCGAACAGGGACATAAAGATTCTGTACTCTTAAAATTTCACCTTTAAATGTACTCCATTTCTCTTCCACATCTTTCCCATAAAACAAAATGTCCCAATTTACTCCTTTTAAATCCTTTCGCATCTCCTCAAAGTTAGCCTTTCTCCAATCAAAAATCTCAACCCTAGGTCCAGTTCTGACCCTCTCCATAATTATATTGAAACTAATGGTATTGTGATCACTGGTCCCGAACTGTTCCCCAACGCATACCTCTGCCACCTGACCCGTCTCATTTCCTAACAGGAGGTCCAGCACCGCCCCTTCTCTAGTAGGTACTTCTATGTATTGCTGCAAAAAACTATCCTGCACACATTTTACAAACTCCAAACAATCCAGCCCATTTACAGAATGTGTTTCCCAGTCTATGTGTGGAAAATTGAAATCTCCCACAATCACTACCTTGTGCTTACTACTAATATCTGCAATCTCCTTACATATTTGCTCTTCCAATTCTCGCTCCCCATTTGGTGGTCTATAATACACCCCTATAAGTGTTGCTACCCCTTTCCCATTTCTCAGTTCCACCCAAATAGCCTCCCTAGACGAGCCCTCTAATCTATCCTGCTAAAGCACTGCTGTAATATCTTCCCTGATAAGCAATGCAACACCTCCACCTCTTGCCCCTCCAATTCTATCACACCTGAAGCAACGAAATCCTGGAATATTTAGTTTCCAATCACAGCCCTCCTGCAACCATGTTTCACTGATCGCCACAACATCATACTTCCAGGTGTCAATCAAGGCTCTAAGTTCATCCACCTTTCTTACAATGCTCCTAGCATTAAAATATACACATTTAAGAAACCCACCCTCTCTTATTCTCTGTTTATTGTCTTTTTCTTCTCTCTCCCCTACATTTTGGGTCAGAGTGCTACCATTCTCTGCCTCCTGCTTCACACACTGACTGCTAGCTTTCCCAATTTGAGTCCCTCCCCCCAACCATACTAGTTTAAAGTCTCCCCAGTAGCCTTTGCAAATCTCCCCGCCAGGATATTGGTCCCCTTCGAGTTCAAGTGCAACCCGTCCTTTCTGTACAGGTCGCACCTTCCCCAAAAGAGGTCCCAATGATCCAGAAACTTGAATCCATACCCACTGCACCAGTCCCTCATCCACTCATTTATCCTCCACCTCGCTCCATTCCTACTCTCACTGTCGCGTGGCACAGGCAGTAATCCTGAGATTGTTACCTTTGCAGTCCTTCTCCTTAACTCTCTACCTAACTCCCTAAATTATTCTTTCAGGACCTCTTCTATTTTTTTACCTATGTCGTTGGTACCTATATGTACCACAACTTCAGGCTCCTCTCCCTCCCATTTCAGGATTTCTTGGACCCGTTCAGACACATCCCTGACCCTGGCACCTGGGAGGCAATTGGGACATACTGTGCCTTTTCTTTGAACAATTTAACTTCTTTAGTTAGTCACGGATGCACGATCCCTCTCAGAGCCTTTATTTCTCAATTGAATATATCTATGTAGAATATTATGAAATATCGCCCCAATTGCATGCCATTGTTTATCTGTTATCTTATCTTGTAATCTATTTTTCTCGCCCACTTCAGCCAACTCTGCCTACATACTTTTGTAAATGCCTTTAAAATTAAAATGCTAGTTTCAGAGCTAAGTTTCACATGGAAAAACTGAACGTGAAATCCTGTCATTTGGTGATCACTTTTCTCCAGAGGGTTTGTCAGCATTCACTAACCCTATCTAATGAGCTGATCTAAAATCGTCCGTCCCCTGGTTACATCCACGAGGTATTGTATTACAAAACTGTCTAGATATATCATGTGGTGTCATCCTGCAAACTGCTTTGTTAATCCACGATGTCCAATCCACACGAAGATTCAAGCTGTCCAGGATAATTGAGGCGCCTTTTTTTAATGAGTCCCCATTATTGGTCAATGTGTATCCTGTTCTACAATATATCTACTCTTAGATACCACTCTATTAATCACTTTCACCATTGACTTCTTGCCCTTGTGGTTTCTTATCTTCATCTGAACTGGTTCTACTTCTTGACCTTCTGATCTAAGGTCATCCCTCATTAACCTTATCCATCATGAAAAGGACCACCCCATACCTTTTCCCTTTTTAGTTATTTTTCTAAGATGTCAAATGTCCCAGAATAATGTTTCCAATCCTTGGTTATTCTGCAAACCATGCCTCTGCAAATCTATCAGATCATACCCACTTATTTCTATTGGAATTATCAGTTCATATATTTTGTTGTTAATGGCGGCCTTTAATTTTGTTTTTCCCCCGCATGTTTTCCCTACAGTGACCATATTTGCAGGTCTGTGTTTAGGTTTGCGTGCTCCATCCATTCTTACTATACAAATAATTACCCATATTAATACCTGCACTAATATATGACCTGCCACTATGTCGTTAGCACCAGAAACATACATTAGGTGCAAAATGGAAAGAATTCCAAACCAAACATGGACTATTAATCTATATTTCTGAAATAATTCTGAGTGAATAATTTCATAATTTCAACCCACCAGGAGCTTGCTGAGCCATTCCCAAATTAATTTTCTGAAGAATCCTTATAAGTGATAGATATAAGAATTTATTTGTTCCATTCTAGGCAGAATTAAATATAACAGCAAGGAATTGTAGATGCTGGTTTATACTAAAGATAGACACAACATGCTGGAGTAACTCAGCGGGTCAGGCAGCATCCCTGGAGAACATGGATCGGTGACATTTCGGGTCAGAACCCTTCTTCAGACTCAAGGGTTCCGACCCGAAAAGGCACCTATGCATGTTCTCCAGCAATGCTGCCTGACCCGCTGAGTTATACTTTGTGTCTATCTCGGCTGAATTAAGCTCTAGTCACTGATGAAGAACGGGCATGATTAACTTTATACCCAACAGTACACTAGATATTTTTCAAAGACGATCTGCATAAAGTGGCTTCTTATTTTCCTCTATATAAATCTCGATGTTTTAATTCAATCATATTTGAATGATATCAATGAACATTCACTGACAATTAGATTATACTTACACTCAGTTATTAAGTTACTGGTTAAATGTTACATACATCTAATCTATCTAAAACCAATGTTATGAATATTTTTTCAATGCAAGATTTTATCCTGGTTTTACTTTCATATCTTTAACTACATTTTTCTGTACGATACAGTTTGTGGCTGAAATTAAATTAAGGTGCAGGTTTGAATCTGTGTGTCCAGTTACTATCCAGACCGAGTTACTAACCATTCTTCGTGAAATGCTTAACAGGGGCTGCAGTACTTCCCAGTTGTTGACAAGGCTAGAGTGGATGGTTGGAGTGGGATTGGGTGTGTAAAGCTGGGAAGATGGAATTTAAAAGGATACACACTTGGATTGGAAAAACAATTGGAGTGCTTGTCATCAACAACAGGAAACATGGGTTGGAAGAAAATCTGAATGCAATTAGTGCATATCTGCTCTTGGCTGTAGCCAGCCAGAACAGGTAAAGGGGCTGAAACTACCACACAAAATTGTGGATAAACCACCATATAAAATTTCAAAATAAAAATTATCATCATGCAACTTGGTCTCTCAGATATCAATTCTGCCCATGGTCTGGTTGTAAGCAAGTGCTTAGCAAAATTACTTTCCTAAATTTAATATCTGGATTAAATCAAATATAAACTTAGTCAAAATATCCTATGATCATATTAGTATGTCAGTTTGCTGGTTACTGCCACTGATGGAAAATATACTCAGTGAATGGGCTGCTACTAACAATTGCGAGCAGTTCATCTTTGTGCATGAAAATTAAAAATGTAAGTAACTTTATCTACATGCTTCAATTTCAGGATTTTGGCAGGTCTGCACAATAGGCATTTTTATTTCCAAAGTAAGATAACTATATTTTAGTCTAAACTTTTCAAAGATAGTATATTACAACTGAGTCATTCAAGATCAAATGGCAAACTGCACAATGTTAGGAAACCAAACCTTCCAACTTAAATCGTTAGCGAACAGACAAAAAATAAATCTCCCCAGACACTCACTTAATTTCAGTGCCTTTCCTCTCCTCCACCTATACAGCGACAAGAAGCTAGACAACAAAAAAGCTACAGAGACTCGACGCTCGGCAGTTTCTCTGGCAACAACGATGTGTAATATTAACTTATACTTTGTTAATTGTAGGATTACCAATGACACAATAAAAGACAGCAATGCTCCTAAGAAAATCTCTCAGGGGGAAAATAAAAGCATTGATAAAGACCTTAGAAATTGCTTTGAACGCAGTTTCAATCAGGCAATTGACACCATGATAATCACGTGTCACCGGAGTGAAAAGTGCAGCATCCACTCATACCATGATTTCATTTGGTTCTTAGAATTACATATAAAAGCAAACAAAATTGTCTTTATCACCAAAATGACACAATGCTATCTTACAAAAGATAGGGTCACGTCTTCCAAAAAAGCACATTAATTATTTTTCAAGAGATGGAAAAACAGGCTAAAAGTTATGGAAGTGCCATATGTAAGTAACATTTGCCAAACAGACCCACAAGCAATGAGACGTGCACAACATAAAATAGATCCAGGGAGGTTTTTAATTTATACGTTTCATATCGGCACTGTATGAATGTTAGTCACAGCCACAAAAATTGTGATTGCTCAGCACAGGAAGAACCAATTCCAATGTGACCTCTTTGTGTTTTGTTGAATATGTTAACGTATTTCTTTAGTATTGAGGTAACCACTCATTAATCACAAAAGCACAATCAGACAGTGGTACATTCATTTACTACATTAATCTTCACAATCAACAAGGCTTTTTCTTAACTAGTTTGGTTGAGGCCCGATAAAATGCACTTGCTGCAGATGTCGCTCTCCCCTCAACCAACCATCTTTCCTTAACTTTAAGAAAATACTTTTAAAAAAGTGCATAAAAAGAGAGTAGGGGTTATTCACAATCTGAGCCATCTTCTTTTCTCAGTAGAAATTGCATGCTATAACTAAGTCCAAATTTGGTGCTTTTGCTGTGAGGTGCTGAAAATTTCCTTCAAAAGTCCGAGAAGAATAATTAAGTTTGGTGAAATGTTAAATATGTATTTTTAGTTTTTAAGTGTTTTGCCTGATGTGTTGCTGAGCCATTGGATGATCCAGGACGTTCGCCCTGTATTGGACTAGCTGATTTTAGTGAGTGTTGAAGTAGGACTCGGCTATTGATCTTTGTACCTCTGTTTAACAGGCGGTTAAACATTACTAAGATCACGGCTTTTTATCACTATTCAGTAACTTGGTGGAACACAGCATGTGGTTGTGCACATAGGGACAGATGTTGAGAGGATGGGTCCTGATGCATGCAAATATGGGAAAGGAAAGTGTATGGAATCTATGAAGTGATTTGACAGTGAGGCAAAACTTCCATGATTCTTCATGTTCTATTGTCAAGACTAAATGAAACAAAGTTTTGCATTTGATTTGATAATAAATCAACTATACTGAATAATGCTTGTATTTGAGTTCATAAAAGCTTTAGTAATATTGTCAGACTCAGCTCCAGGTGGAGATCATCAAGCAAACAAGCCAATGTGTGATGACTTTTTCACATGCACAGCAGGAGCGTACAGCAGCAAGAGACAAGGTATAAAAATCATGCAAGAGAATAAATGAAAATAAAATGAAGCAAATAGACAACTGAAAGAAAGACATTACTAACAGGATGTAAAGCTCCAAACGTTTGAAATACTTAAATTAAAAATGAAAAGACATTTGCAGATTAGCCTAAATGCCAGTGTTTATAGATAAATGCCATTTATCTATAAACATGGATGTGTAATTAATTGTTTTTTTCTGTTGAGATGCCATTTGGTTTGATCATATATCCTTAAATGGCAGACTTTTTATCTATTTACTTTCACTTCTTGTGAAATACTTCTACCTGAATATTGGACTAATGAATTGACATGCCACATTGAGCAGCTATGATTTTATGGTCAGAGATCAGCAGGAACAGGTTCCTGTTTCATTTGTTTAAAAAAAATGTTTTACATTTTCTGCAGAAACATCATGATGAGTTCTTTAGCTCAAAGTCATTAATAATTCTAAGGTAAATCTTACTTTCTGAGCCTACACTGCCTCATACAAAATACAGTTGTTGAGATACATACCTTACAATGCAGTCCTCATACTGCCTACTGCCTTTGGAAGATTATCGGGCAAATAAGCCAAAGTGTCATGACTTTATCACATGCACAAGCACAGAAATGTGAAAACGCATACCTCCTGATTCAGGGACAGTTTCTTCCCAGCTCTTATTAAGCAACTGAACCATCGTACAAACAATCAGAGAGCAGTCCTGAGCTATACCTCATTGGAGACACTTGGACTATCATTGATCGGACTTTACTGGACTTTATCTTGCACTAAACATTATTCACATTATTCCCTTTATCATGTATCTGTACACGGTGGATGGCTCGATTGTAATCATGTATTTTTTTTCCATTGAGTGGATAGCATGCAACAAAAGCTTTTCACTGTACCTTGGTGCATGTGACAAGACACTAAACTCAACTCAAGGGGCATTGTGTCTGTGCCCAGAAGTTGGGTTGACTGACACCTACTACTTCAACCCGGCAGAAAAAATGTACACCTATATTTTTACGCTATCATCCTCACGACTATCACATTTTACCAGAAAAAACATTTCTCTCATACCAGACACAAAAAGCTGGAGTAACTCAGCGGGTCAGGTAGCATATTTGGATAAAAGGAATAGGTGATGTTTCGGTTCAAGAAGGGTCCCGACCCAAAACGTCACCTATTCCTTTACTCCAGAGATGATCCCTGACCTGCTGTTATTCCAGCTTTTTGTGTCTATCTTTAGTTTAAATCAGCATCTGCAGTTCCATCCTACACATCTCTTTCATACTCCTGCGTAATCTCAAACTCAATGTCGCTGATCCTTTGGATGTTGCTCTACCTCAGGTATCGACTATTCCTCAGTTTTTACATGGTATTGAGAGCAAAATCTGCAATGAAAATCAATTTACTGTGGAGGAAGTAATTGATTAATTATTAAGGTTTAATGTTATTGTTTGCAGATCAACGCACCCCATAACGTTAAACCGAATGTCTGGAATTTTTACAGGTATCTTCTACCTCTCATCACTTTGGTCCAACATCCACACGAACATAAAAAAAAATATCCATAATACTAGTGCCCAAGAAGAGTAAGGTGACGTGTCTCAAAGTCTATTGACCGGTGGAACTCACACTTTGAGAAAACCGGTTAAAATGAATATCAACGGATGCCATGGTAAGAACCTGGAATCATTGATATACTTTACTGTCACATGTACCTAGGTATAGTCAAATCCTTTGTTTTGCATTATAGCTGGTAAAATCATACAGTGGACCTAATCTAGGCAGTACACGAGTGTTGCCCCATTTGTTGGCACCGACAAAAGTTCACCGAGCAGTCCTATCTACTGTCTGCTGCCACAAGTGGCAGCAACCCCCCTTCCCTCCCTCCCCCCAGGTCCCCCTTCATTGCTCTTGACTGCCTTCCTCGCTCTCTGACAGCTCTCTGTCCATCCGCACAATCTCTGATGGGCCTCCTCCGGCTCCGGAGGTCCCCTCGCTCTCCGGTGGCCTTCTTCGCTCTCCGATGGTCTTCTTTGCTCTTCAGTGGCCCTCCTCACTCTCTGATGGCTCTCCATCGGTCCGCGCACTCTCCAACAGCCCTCCTTACTCTCGGGCAGTCCCCTCACCCTCCGGCGGCCCTTCTCACCCTCTAACGGCTCTCTTAGACAGACCCCTCGCTCTTGGCGGTTGTTCACAATCCCTCCTCGCTCTAGGCAACCCAGGTCTCCTCAACACCGGATTCAGAGTCCACAGCAGGTGACCCAGGTCTGCTGGACGGCCTGGCCCCGCTCACCTGAATACTCTCCGGTTGTGATGCTCCTGGCATGTTGCCACAATTTCTGCCACAATTGCTACAATCTGCTACAATTTCCCTACTGCCATAACAAATTAACAGCGGATGAAATTCTGCTAGTTTTTCACTCTGCACCGGCCCACTTGGACAATAAGGACATATCCATCAGCCTGTCATTCATCGTTCAACTGAGGGAACTGGGTCTCTACTCTTCCCTATGCAACTGGGTCCTTGACTTTCTTGTTGGCAGACCACAATTGGTACAAATTGGCATCAAAACTTTCACCTCGATGACCATCAACACAGGAGCACGTCAAGACCGTATGTGTGGTCCCCTGCTCTGCGCTCCCTATACCCAGGATGGTGTGGCCAGACACAGCTTCAATGTAATTTTTTAATTCGCCAACACTAGCACTGTTGTTGCTCATGAAATTAATGATGTGTCAGAGTACAGAAGGGAGATTGATAATTGGATTGAATGATGCCAGGATAACAACCAACTCACTCCAATGCCAGAGGTCATCGGTTGCCAGTCCTGAATTGTCCTGGTCTTTTCTTGCTTCCAGTTCCCCCCTCAGCAATCAGTCTGAAGAAGGGTCCTGACCTGAACTGTCCCCGATCCATTTACTCCAGAGATGCTGCCTGACCCGCTGAGTTATTCCAGTATTTTGTGTCTAACCTCATTTTCAACATCAGCAAGACGGAGGAGATGATTGTTCAATTCAGGAACTGTAAGCCAAGGACCCATGAACCTGCCTCCAACAGAATAGTAGTGGAGACCTTCAACAGCTTCAAGTTCGTGAGCATCCATATTACAACAGATCTGTCCTGGGATCAGCATATTGATGCAATCACAAACAAAAAAGCTCATAGACCCTTCTACTTCCTTAGAAGATTGTGGAGATCTGACTTGTTGCCGAATACTCTATCGAACTTCTACAGGTGAACGGTAGGGAGCACACTGACTGGATGCCCAGATGCCTCGAATGCCCAGGAACGAAGGAGGCTGCAGAAGGGGGTGGACATTGCCCAGTGCATCACAGGTATTGATCTCGCCACCATCAAAGGGATCTACAGGAAGCACTGTCTCAAAAGGTAGTTAATATCATCAAAGGCATACCACACTGGCCACACTCTCATCTCACTGTTACCATCGTGAAAAAAGGTGCAGGAACTCGGGAACCGTGACCTCCAGGTTCAAGAGCAGTTTCTCCCCATCAACCATGATCCTCGTGAACCACACTCCACCACCCTAACTCAGCTACGATCTACTTTGGACTTTGTTTGGTTACAGTACGTACTTTTGGTTTGAAGTATGTCTGGTTACCTAGTATTATTGATATTTACTGTATCTGTCTTGTATATTTATTCACTGTTTTGTTATGTCACTGTGCCTGAAAAGTTGTGGCAAATAAGAATTTCACTTTTATGTTCCCAGTGCAGATGGCAATGAAACACTCTTGATATACTTGATGCCTTAAGGTAAAGTAAGGTAATACTTGAGAACTTAAGGTAAAATGTAAATGTTTGGAGTACCAGCTGGTAGAAAGAAGGATTCTGTTTTTGTGAATTGATACGTTTGAACAGAACAGACTTTTCTACTGTGTAAAGAGAGACAAGAAAAAAAATCTCAATGATATAAATAAGCCAGTACAAACATATACACATCACAAAACATTCTGTCCTTTCCCACAAGTTGTGTAACTTATCCCAAGCCCTTCTGTCCTATCTGTGGCATTATGAACTGTGCTTCAACTCCCACTGGTAAATACTCAATGTTAATAAATCCAGTTTTAATTACAACTAACCCAAAGCAAAGTCAATGGGGGGAAAGGTGAGGGGCAGTAAGAGGGTGAAGGGAACCCACCGCTTTCAGAATGCTGACTGCTTCCTTACTGAGCCAGACTGGGTAGAGCACGTCATCATGCAAGATGGATTCAAAAAGGTCGTCTTCATTGTCGGCCTCGAAAGGTGGCTGTCCAGCCATCATCTCATACATTAGGACCCCCAAAGCCCACCAATCCACCGATGGGCCATACTCTAACTCCTGTAGGATCTGTTCAGAAAGGCAAATAGATGTTAGATGAAAGTACTATTCCACCCTGAAACAATTCATTACTTACTTTAGAGAATTACTTTGAGAGTGTTTATCTTTCAACTACTTCCTTCACTCATAAAATATATCATTAAGGCTTCCAATATTTCTGATGAATTTTCCCAGATGGACATAAATGGAAAGTTAATGTAATTTATAGCTAAAGAAACATTTCAAACCATCTTTAATAAGAAAAAAACCCACAATTGTCAACACACAAATTTATTGGACATTTCAAGATCATAATGGTTAGATTAATTTGGGCAGAAGTAACAAATAGGCACCAGTGGATCAGTTGCCATTAAACACCAAGATCTTATCTCCCATTCAGTTGAACTCAATGGTTGGATGATTAGGACTGCGGAGATGAGGTTATGGTTGTGGAAGAGGGTTGGGTGGGCTTGTGGGAGGCACGGTGTATCTTGAGCTGCCAATCTGTTCCCATTCATTCTTGGAGCCTACTAAATATAAACTTTACCTCTGTTTGGAAGTGATATATATTGTACTTTTAAAAATGTCTATTAAAACGGGATGAAATTAAACATTAGTAGGTATACGCCCATATGCATTTAAGTTTCCAATCCATTCTCCCTTCCTTTAATTGATGGACAATATTCACGTTGAGATATTGTGCTCAAACCTTGGGAACTTCACTTGGGAAATGGATAAAATCTGGAATCCAATTCAGATAATGCCAGAACATACAAACAGCAATGAAATGATCAGATAAATAACATCCAAACAGCAGGATGAAGAATGCTTTGATCTTTGAATAATACCATGAAATTTTCGCCGGCAGATGGGATGTCAGTTGAAAAATTCACCCATTCAACGGAACCTTCAGCATTGAAATAAAGTGTCAGTTTGGATTACATGTTCAAGTTCAGCACTTGAACTTAAAGTCACCACCCTCTGAGGACACAGTGGGACAAAGTTACCAATGGTTAAAAAATATGCATTCCTGGTCTTCAGTTCACTTCAGTGATAGATCAGCATCTGTAGACAATTCCATTATCAAATACCCAACAGCCATCTTAAAAACATCAGCATTTGAAATATTCACAGATCACATTTCAATTGCAACTGATTTAGCTTCATTAATGTGCAGTGTAACTGTGTAATAGGATGAACATTTGATGATAATGTTATGTCCTGTATAAGATTCTGACTTCAGCTTTTCTAAAGGATGCTCAGTAAACGAGCATTTTGTAGTGCCAAGACTGATGTATAGAACTGTTTGTCGACTTTTAATTCATGAATGAAGCTGGGGAATCAAAGAAATAATCAAATATTTATCTAAATATTTTATATAGTGATAATGAACCACATGATTGTCACGTAATGACGTATGGTAACAAAAGATATACGGTGACATCTATATGTAGGAAGAAGCTGCGGATGCTGGTTAATATGATGACCTACTATGTGATATACATGTAGACTTTTGGACAATTTCATTTTCAGTTCTCTGGAGGTCAGGGAGTAACAGTGGAGAGAGCAACATGATCAACATTTCTGATCAATGACTCATCATCAGTTCCAAAGAACGGTCAGTGACCTTAATCATTCACTCTGTTACTTTCACCACAGATGCTGCCTGACCTGCTGAGTAATTCCTGCATTTTCTGTTTTGTTTATTAGTTTTGCTTCAATCACTGGGAGAAGTTTATTGTTTTCTATTTAACTCAACACTAGAGACAGAAGCAGGAAGCAGGATGTCAGGTGTCTAGCCCTGGTGTCTGCTCTGCCATTCAATAAGACCATGTCCATTTTGAAAAATTAATTCTAAGTGGTGTGGCTGCCTCTTGGAACAAATTATTCAGTTAACCTTTCTGCTTCTTAATTGATCTTGGTGTCTGAATATCAGATTCCAGATCTTCAACTCTGGGCTGAATTTCGAAGACTAACTGCAGATATGATCACCATGCATCTTAGTAACTTCCTTCAGCTCACACTTGTCTCCTGTTTTGTCACTCCTGCCATAATACAATTTAATAAATAACTTATCAACTGGCTTTTTACACTTGTTCATTATAATTTTGTCTGGGTACTAACCTGCTCTTCAGTGAACAGTTTTAGTTGCATGGATGTAGTTGATTATCAAAAATAGACTATACCTATTTCAATATAGAGGAAAAATTCTACCATCTCACAGGCAGCAGATTAACTCACCACCCCAAGAATGAATAAGCTATTATTTATAATGCTGTTATGTTTCTTTAATTATGAAGCTCCTCTGTAACAGAAAGGAACGGGAAGAACTTAAAGGAGGGTAGGAAAATGAGATTTCAATACAAATTGCACATTTTGCTGGCAAATCTACTGGGAAAAACAAACTAGCAGAGAACATGTTGTTGAGAAATTTAATGACCAACATGCTGAGAAGTGCTTCATATTCATTGAAAGGAGATGCACCTTTTTGTAAATAAGCCAAGCCACAGGTTTAGAAACTGTGTTTCACCTTGCATTGATGCAGCAGTGCTTATGTCCAATCTCCGTCCTGTCCAACCGCCCGATGCTGCCGCTCGGCCCATCCCCCCCCGGCCCCCCCGCCTACCTGCTCACTGCTGTCGCCGAGGAGGGGGGGGGGGGGGAATGGAGTCGGTGTTCGTCACGGTGGGCACCACGAATTTCGATGAGCTGGTGGAGAAGATCTCCTCGAGAAGGCCGTGAGGGTGAGTTACCGCAACAACGGCGGCGGAGGAGACAGACCCGGGGGGACAGGTAGACGGGATCGCCATTGCCGCAGAGGGCAGGCGAGAGGTAAGCGATGAGGGAGAGAGAGACGGGACCAGGGCCTCCACTGAACCCCCCTGCGGGCACCGCTGGTGGTGGGGGAGACAATAGACAAGTTACCTTGAGGAGGGAGAGAGGAGTTTGTGAGTGAGGCGGGACAGGCCACCGCTGGTGGCCCATGAAGAGGCGTCACCATCCCGGCCGTTGCATTGACTGACAGGAGAAGAGACCAATCTGCGTGGCGCTGACTGAAGGAATCTGCACACATGCGGTTTTTAAGATTTTTAAACCTCGATAACTTTTATAATATACCACCGATCGGAACGAAACTTGTTGCACTCGCAGCACAGGAGAACGGTGAGTAACCTGGCGAAACGTAACGTTTTTGCGCAAATAGAAAAACCCCGTAAACCGGAAGGGCACACGATCAGAGGTTGAGTTAGTTATAGATTGTCATTAGTATTGATGTGCAGAGAGATCTTGGAGTTCAGGTTTATAACTCATTGAAGGTGGCAGCATACGTAGATAGGGTGGTAAAGAAAGCCTATGTTATGCTTGGTTTCATTGCTGGAGGAAGGGTGTATGTCATGATGCAGCCCCTAGGACTTTGGCAAGGTTGCATTTGGAGTATTGTGTGCAATTCTAGTTGCCCCATTTCAGGAAAGACATGGAGGCTTTGGAGAGAGTGCAGAGGCAGTTGACCTGAATGCTGCCTGGATTAGTAGGTTTCAGCTGCAGGGAGTGGTTGGATGGGCTTGGATTGTTTTCTCTGGAACATCAGAGGTTGAGAGGAGACTTGATAGTGTTATATAAAATTATGAGAGGCATAGATAAGGAAAACAGTCAGTACCTTTTTTCCCCAGGGTGGAAAGGTTCAACACTTGAGGAGATAGTTATAAGGTGAGAGGGGTAAAGTTTAATGGACATGTGCATGACAAAGTATTTTTACACAGGTGGGGGGCCGCAAAGATTTGGAGGCAGATATGATAATGGTGTTTAAGAGGCTTTTGGGTCGGCACATGGAAGTGCAGGGAATACAGGGATATAGATCATGTGCAGGCAGATGAGATCAGATTAATTTGGCATCATGATCGGCCCAAACATTACTGGCTGATGGGCCTGTTTCTGTGCTGTACTGTTCTATGTTATATTCTATGTTATAACTTGTTCCCAAAAGTTCCAATTTCTGCTTACAACGTAGCAAGTATCCACTTTACAATATGTGATATTATTAGGAGCTCAAAGGATGCTGAGAAAATGTCAGACATGCTGAGGTGAATGAAGGCAAAAATGTCTGGGACAATTTCCTGAAGAATGTGACCTGGGCCTGGAAAGTGCAGAAGGGTTTAATTTCTAGACTATGGGTCCTTCTCACAATTCTCCACCCAACATCCAACAAATTATATCAACTGGGGGAGATCCAATTATAAATGTTAATCTCTTGACATTTTCCAGTTGGCATCTAATATTCCACGGCAAGATTGCAACAGTAACTTTTGAACATCTTAATGTATAAACAGCTGTAAATTATTGTTTACTCACAGTAGGAGCAAATGTAGTATTGTATGCTAGCACATACAGTACATGGGGGCGGGATATCAAACATACCTCTGGGGCGATATAATCAGGTGTGCCACAGAAAGTTGTAGTTGTGATGCCATTCAGAATGCCTTCTTTGCACATGCCAAAATCAGCCAACTTGCAATGACCCTCAGCATCCAGTAAAATATTGTCCAGTTTCAGATCCCTGTAAGGCAAACAAACACACTTAAATATAAGTGGCAACACATATGACACTTTTGCAGGTCTTATTGGATATTTAGCCTGCATTTTCACTTGCATTTCCCAGTCCTGTCTTAGTTCATGGCCTCTGATTTATAAGCCTGTACATTGTCATACTAGACCAAGTGGGACCCCTTGGGGGGAGGGGGTCCTCACTCGGGTACACCCCCCCTCGCAACCGGGCGTTGAGGGGACGGGACCCAACGGGTCCCACTTGGTCTAGTATGACAATAAAACACTCTTGACTCCAGAACATTAAATACAGGAATGGCCAGTTGGGCCCTTGCGCCTACTTTACCCTTCAATAAGATCTTGCATTCATGGAAAACAATGAATGCCAGCTCTTTAGAGTCAATGAGTTACATGCTTGAGTCATTGAGAACAGGCATTCGGCCCAGTTCATCCATTCCGACTGAAGTAAGTACCTGATCTAGTCCTATTTGCCTTCATTTGACCCATATCCCTTTACACCTTTTACCTAAATCATAAATTGTAATTCATTTGAAATTGTAATTCATTTATTAGCCAAGTATGTAAACCTACAAGGAAATATACCTATCTAATAATACCTGTCTCTATGGCTTAATAACAGGTTACAGTATTTTTTCATTGACAATTGTGAAGCAAACCAGCCTAAAGATTCCTATTGTCTATCTTCCTCGTTTTTATGTGATTTTCTAATCCGGGGAACTGTGGTAGATTACAACCAACCCATCCACCACCTCAATAATTACTTACATTATCACTCTAGGGAGCAGCCTATTAGCTCAAGGGCCTTCAACACTTTCTCTTTTAAGAAATTACTGTTTGTGAAAGTTAACAGTGCACAAATGGAGTGCTGCATTTCTCTTACAACAGTGACTATACTTCAAAAGTATACCGATGATTTCAATGGGATACTGCTAAAGATATATAAATGCATGGTTAGCATTTTAAATTATTTGTAAAGTAAAATAACAACAATAATCTGGAAGCAGCAATTCTACAGAAAATAAAACAAACTAGCCTTACCTATTATATGTATTGAAAATGGTGTGTCTGTATACTATTGGCAACATTGGACAATGCGTTGATAGACCCTGATGACACTGTACAGCAGGGAGACCTAATTACATTTAGCAAGGATCTGCTACTTCACTGACTGATGTTTATTTGAAGTCCAGACCCTAAATCATGACTGGTCGGAGTCTAATAACGACATAAACTCAATTAAACTAGTGTTATAACTGTATATTCATGCTCTCTAAAAGAAAGAAAGAAACCTCATTTTAAATATGAAAGTGACTGCTTTCATCTTTGGCCATACAGATTGAGATGATATTATAATTGAAACCCAATGGTTAAAAGGCAGCCTTAATCGGCTTGCACTTTATATCCACTTTTAAGTGTCTGACCACATTATATGGAGAAAATACATTAAACGCTCTGATGTTTAGACTGGTATTTACATATGTTCTGATAAGGTAGTTTTCAAAGTTGGGTACATTTCTTTGCAAAATACATTTCATAATTACAGAAATTTAGTTTGTTCTCCTGTTAACTATCAAAGAAGAAAATGGCAAAAGTATTTTTTTAATGACGAACAGCTGAGCGTTTAAATGGAGGAGAGCTTCCACTAGTAAAGGTTGTGGCACACTTCACACACAGAGACATACCAAAATGATCAGGAAATAAAAAGCAGCCAACATAATCAAAGTCTTGCACACCTTCATTCCTTCTTATCCCTGCTCTTGTCTGACACAAGATACATAAACTTGAAAGCGCACACCACCAGATTCAGGAGCAGCTTGTTCAACATTTGTAAACAGGTTCCTGAACAGTCCTTCCATAAGCCAAGGTACTGTCCAATTCACCTCTACCCCATTGAGGATATTGGACTTTGTGTATGGAACTGATGTGCTAGTTTCCTGAGAACTGGATTCTGCACTCTTTATCTTTCCCTATGGCAGTAGGATTTATGAGACACAGAATAAATTGTCTCCATTGGTGCTGATGTCAGTTAGTTTTCAGCGGAGAACTTGGTACCACAGATACCACAGAAAATTCAATTTTTTAAATTCATAAAGTCAGGAGGGACACAGCATGCAAACAGGCCCTTCATTCCACCGAGTTCACACCAAACATAAACCATTGTTTTTTTATGATAAACCCACACTAATTCCATTTTATTCTCCCCGTATTCCCATTAACAACTACAGATTCAGTACATTATGGGCAATTTACTTGGCCAAATTAACCTACCAACTGTAACGTTTTTGATATTGTGAGGCAGCAGCTATACTAGCACCACCACGCACACATAATGGTTCTTTACTGTCACGTATGCACAGTACAGTGAAATTCTTATGCATAACCCACAAATACACAGTCACCATATTTTGACGCTGTTGACAACGAAAACAAAAATGTCCAACGTCCAGTCCACATGTTGTAAGCCCGGGTAAGCCCCAGCCTGCTGCAGGCCTGCGACCTGACGTCCCTCTCCTCGCCCGACCACCTGTGTCCCGGGGGGGCGCCTCTTTGAGGTGACCTTGAAGGCACTGGGGACAATACCCCAGGTCCCTCTCCCACCGGTTCACTCCTCGTGTCCGTCGTCACCAGTGGCTCCCCCCTCGACTCTTTGGAACTCCCAGCCTTTCCCCTGCAGGCAGGGGCCTGCCAGAACCTTCTTCGCAGCGGCAAACCAGTCTGCCGCCACACGGAACTGCTGGGTTTTTGTTCTCAGCAGCCACCCTGACTTTGTTCTAGTCGCTGCCGAGTCCATCCTTGTTCTCGGCCAACCTCAGGGTCCGCCCTTTCAGGGCTCCGTGGCGACTGCCGGGAGCTTCCCATATTATGAGAGGGTAGGAGTACTTGAAAGTGTGTTGCTCGTGCAATCCTACATTCATACTCTTTCTACAGTATATCATCTATTGCACCTGTTTCACTAAAATTGACTCCATGATCATTATGGTACCTCATCTTGTATATTAAAAATACCCTGACAATCAACTCTCAGTATTAGTACAGCTTAGAAATTTTTTAATCCAATCAACAACATTTATTTATGAGTCTGAGGAAGGGTCCCGACCGAAAAAGGTCACCTGTCCATTTTCTCCAGAGATGCTGCCTGTCCGGCTGAGTTACTCCAACATTTTGTGTCTATCTTTTTATTTATTGATGACTGAGAAAGAGCAGAGGAATGCGATGAATGAAAATGCATTAACACAGACTCGCTTGCCTGAATGGCCTCTTTTTGGTCCGATGTAGGGTCTCGATCCAAAGTATTGCTTATGCATGTTTTCCAGAAATGGTGCCTAATCTACTGAGTTACTCCTGAACTTTGTTTTTTTGCTCAATATTACAGCATCTGCAGTTCCTTGTATCTAACCTGGCCTCTTTTTGTGATTCAATGAATCCGTAAGTCTAAGACGTTGAAAAGGGGCTGCATTGGGGACATGCCGCAGTTTTCAAAAGATCCCCGGGCTCCACTCTCCTGCTGCACATGAAGACCAAAGGGCCAATAATGGCAGAATAGGCCCAACACACATATATGTAGCAGAGACTGGATGTTACTGAGGAAGTGTGTTGGGGACCATTTGGGGCTGTTTGAGGTGAGATGAATGGTGGCGAGATGATTGCACCGGTAAGAGAAAGGCAAGTATGGGCGGCAGAGTGGCGTAGCGGTAGAGCTGCTTCCTAAAGGGCCTGTCCCACTTTCACGACCTAATTCACGACCTCTGCCGAGTTTGCCCTTGACTCATACTCGCAGCATGTTCGTCATGAGGTCATAGGAGGTCGTAGGTAGGTCGTGGCTAGGTCTTGATGCTAGTCGTAGGTACTCGTGGCATCAAGTAGGTCGGGGCGTTTTTCTAGCATGATGAAAAATGTCCACGAGTAAAAAAGGTCATGAATTAGGTCGTGAAAGTTGGACAGGCCTTTTACAGCGCAAGACACCTGGATTAAATCCTGACTATTGCCTGTCCAGAGTTCGTACGTTCTCTCTGTGGCTGCATGGGTTTTATCCGGGTGCTCTGGTTTCCTCCAGTATTCCTAAGACGTACATGTTTGTGGTTAATTGGCTTCAGTAAAAAAATTGTGAATTGTCCCTAGGGTGTAGCATAGTGTTAGTGTGCAGGGTGATTGCTGGTGGGCGTGGCCTAGGTGGGCTGAAAGGTCTGTTTTCGTGCCGTATCTCTAAAGTCTCAAAAAGAGAGATTTGGTGTATGGGGAGAAGATTGTTGTATGAAGGCTTGAGATTAAAGATTGGCAGACAGATACACCATGTAATTTCACAGAATCAGTAATTCTGCTGTTTAACCTGCTCAGTATTTCCAGCCTTTTCTGATTTCTTTCTGGCATAATTCTCTCCTTTGTTCAACCTTCTATACACTATTTAAATACTGATTACCTAATGGTGTTAGGGAGTGGAAAACCCGCAGACGTTTTCTCTTGTGAAAACCATTAACCGTTTGTAGTGCCACTGCCGACCAGTGTTATCAGGTCATACAGCAGAACATTAAAATTAAAACCAGAAGGTTGCTGGTCTCTGCAGCTGAGTGTTACACTGTGTGTACGATTTTCAAATGGGAAAATAAAACTTTTCTGCAACAAGAATAGAGGAAGCTGAACACTTTCTGTAAAATTAAGATTTTTTTAAATCACAAAATATTTTAAATATTAAGGAATAATTGTGCTGAATGTATCAAGCAAGAAAACATGCTATGTTGATAGGGTTGGGTGAAGAGAGATGGGGGAGTTTCATGTGGAGCAATAACAACAGCATGGAGCAGTTCGCCTATTCATTCTACGTAATTAAGAAGCTGGGAGCTAAACCTGAATCATTACTGGATTGTTACCTCGTGAAAAAAAATACTTCCATCCAAGGCTGTGAAAACTGCATCAGTGGAATCTTTGAAGAAGGGAACTGACCATATTTCAATCACATGATAAAATCTTAACGCTTGTGCCAAATGTTGATAGAAGGAAATCTGGCCTGGGGCTGGGAGAATCAAAGAGTACAATGGGTTGTGGCTGTAAGCAACACTGCTTGACAGACAAAACATGACAAAGTCTGAATTGCGTTTTTTTAATCCAAATGTCCTCATGTTCTATTGTTATTCTTGTATCAAAGAACCTGGATAACACAAGAATAATGTCAAACCACATAGAGTGAATTAAACAGCCACTTTTTGATCTGGAATATGTTGAATAACTATTTCCACTCCTTTCATAATTCCTTATTGTTCACTCTAAGTAACATTTTAACCAATACTTTTTGTAAGTCTCCACAACAATTCTTTTTAAAGTAGAGATGTTTTGCCTTCGGAAAGGATTGAGTCACATGTTATTATTAGTTTTTTTAAAGGAAGGTAATGAATATTTGAATCAGAGGAAGGTGCACACCTCTCTGGGGAGAGGGCTGAGGATGAGCTTTGGATTGTACCGGTAAAGAAATGCAAAGTCTACGAACAGCTACTTGGACTTCCTTTCGAGCTGCTCGCTTCCAGGATTATGTGGCTTCTTCCCCTCTGTTATCCTCAAGAACAGCTTTTTCCCCTCTGTTATCAGGCTTCTGAACGGTTCATCCATAAGCTAGGGAACTGTCCAATTCACCTGCACCCGTATTGAGGATATACAGTGCCCTCCATAATATTTGGGACAAAGACCCATCTTTATTTATTTGCCTCTGTACTCCATAATTTGTGATTTGTAATAGAAAAAAAATCACATGTGGTTAAAGTGCACATTGTCAGATTTTATTAAAGGCCATTTTAATACATTTTGGTTTCACCATGTAGAAATTACTGTGTTTATACATAGTCCCCCCCATTTCAGGCACCATAATGTTTGGTACACATGGCTTCATAGGTGTTTGTAATTGTTCAGGTGTGTTTAAATGCCTCCTTAATACAGGTATAAGAGAGCTCTCAGCACCTAGTCTTTTCTCCAGTCTTTCCAACACCTTTGGAAATGTTTATTAACATGAGGATCAAAATTGTGTCAATGAAAGTCAAAGAAGCCATTATGAGAAACAAGAATAAAACTGTTAGAGACATCAGCCAAACCTTAGGCTTACCAAAATCAACTGTTTGGAACATCATTAAGAAGAAAGACAGCATTGGTGAGCTTACTAATTGCAAAGGGACTGCATGCCAAGGAAGATCTCCACAGCTGATGACATAAGAATTCTCTCTATAATAAAGTAAAATCCCCAAACATCTGTCCGACAGATTAGAAACACTCTTCAAGAGTCAGGTGTGGATCTGTCAATGACCATTGTCCGCAGAAGACTTCATGAACAGTAATACAGAGGCTACACTGCAAGATGCAAACCACTGGTTACCCGCAAAAATAGGGTGGCCAGGTTACAGTTTTCCAAGAAGTACTTAAAAGAGCAACCACAGTTCTGGAAAAAGGTTTTGGGGACAGATGAGATGAAGATTAACTTATATCAGATGGCAAGAGCAATGTATGGAGGAGAGAAGGAACTGCCCAAGATCCAAAGCATACCACCTCATCTGTGAAACATGGTGGTGGGGGTGTTATATGGCCTGAGCATGTATGGCTGCTGAAGGCACTGGCTGACTTATCTTCATTGATGATATAACTGCTGATGGTAGTAGCATAATGAATTCTGAAGTGTATAGACATATCCTATCTGCTCAAGTTAAAACAAATGCCTCAAAGCTCATTGGTCGGCAGTTCATTCTACAGCAAGACAATGATCCCAAACATAGTTAAAGCAACAAAGGAGTTTTTCAATGCTAAAAATGGTCAATTCTTGAGTGGCCAATTCAATCACCCGATCTGAACCCAATTGAGCATGCCGTTTATATGCTGAAGAGCAGGGCCGGCCTTAAGCCGATTACTCCCAATTGGGCCCCGCGCCTAAGGGGGGGCCCGCACTAATGTTCCGTATTTCGTATGGAAATACAAATTCTCTTTGTTAAATAAAGATTTTTTTTTAAATTCGCCATCCGGATTTTTTTTAAAAACGAACATGTATAACAACCGCTGCACGCCCATCAGACACAAACGATTTGTTAACTAGTTCTGTCAGCACTTATTAACAGCAAGTAGTTAACAAGTCTTGGCGAAATTGTTTGAATCTCAGGGGCACATGTTTCAATGTTTGTTCTTGTTAGCTTCCTTCGAGAGCTTTCTTTCTTATACAATGTATTAGCTGCTGTATTATTGGGTAAGGGGAATGTCTGTTATGTATGGGGTTAATCAATATCTGTAATTGAATTGTTAAAGAAACTACCCCCATGTGGTTCGGCCCCTCGAGGTCCCAGAGACATATAAAAGTCCGCTACCACGAAGTCCAGGGTCGATCTTCTGGGAGAGTGCTTGGGACTGCGTGAACTTCTGGAGTGTCTCTGTTTGAGCGAGGCCTAGAGGGCTTCATCAGGCAGATACGAGGATCGAACCCACAGTGGGATAGGTACAGTAGTTGAACAGTAATTGCTCTTTAAAAAAAATAAAGATTAGTTGTTTCAAGAGCTTGATCCAGTGTTTTTACTGCAACTAGCCTGGGGGGAAGCTTAGAAACGAGCAATTTACATTGGGGGTTCATCCGGTATGTCAAAAGATCCCCAAACACAAGTTTGCGATCAAGGGTGTTGAGCTGTTGCAGAAATCGGGCCCACGGTGAGGTTTTCGCATTGATTTTCGGCACTTTGTAAGTCGGAGCGGATCGATCATTCGTGGGCTTGGGAAAGGGTTTAATCGAGATCATTAGAACAGAGTCTAGCATGCACGGGGGAGTGGTTAGCACGCCTTTGGGTTAGGGGCCCATAAAACCAGGGTGGGGTTAGAGGCCCTGCTGGGGTTGGGTTAGAGGCCCTTTCCTGGGTTAGAGGCCCAAAACTTTGGTCGTAGTTGGCAGACTGTAGCTGCTTTAACGAGAGCCAAACATGCTTCATCGGGCGAGGAGTGGCCCAGGGTTAGACTTGGTATCCAAATTGGTGGGGTATTAAAATACAGGTCTGACCTTCGATCGCATCTTTGCCAGGAGCGCAAATTGAAAAGGTGCGCTCTGAAAATCGGCATCGATAACTCACTGCGCGAAACGGCTAGGAGCTGAATCCTCGGTGCCCAGCAGAGAGGAGTGTCTGTGTGAAGTGACGGACAGAGTACAGATTGGCCGGAATACTCCAGTCCGTTCAAGAATTCAACTGAGCAATTTTAGTTTGATTCGAGTGCTAAAATTCGATTTTGCAATTTTAGTTTGATTAGTAGAAGAGATACGCACTAAAATTAGGAGTTCGAGTCTATTTTTGCAAAGCCAAATTTTCAAATACTGAATTTCATATTGAAGTTCTGCCAGTAAGGTGGAGTTCGAATTCCTGTATATAGAACTTTGGAGTTGGTGCATGTCCGTGATTGATTCCGAATAGCGGCTGATTAACAGTGAATAGTAACCCTCTGGTCGATTGTTGACTAGTACCTGACAGCAAAGAGTACCTGAGAGACGGGAACCTGATGAAAAGTAATCCGAATAGCGAAGGTACCCCTAATTCTGTCGAACTTAGAGAGGAGGGATAGAGATCCCCCTATAGAAGTCCAGTCTTAGCAGAAGGATAGTAACATTCGGGAGGAAAAGTAGTCATGTAAGGAGTAGTACCCCTCAGCAAAGAGTAAACTAGGAAGGGAAAAATCTTCGGTATCAGAGGGAGAGGTTCACCGCGTGATAACAACGTGATGCGACGTCGAGATCGAGTGTTCGTGAACTCTGCGCTAGTGCTTTAAATCATTTTCTAAATTGTAAAAATCTAGCTTTTCGTATTGTCATAGCTTAGAAACAAGCAATTTACATTCTGAACTCCAGCGAGTACTGACTGGCTAAGCCTCATTTACAAGCCAAGTCCTTGAAGGTCTTATGACTGCTTGACAACATGGAAGCTGCTTTCATTCTGCATATCCACTCCCATCCAAACGTGCAATTTCTTACCGTGATGTCTGAACAGTGATCACAATTGAGAATGCTGACTGATTAATTCCCATGTATGGAATGAAAATTAATTATAGTGGCCCTACTAACTAGAGATCAGCTCACCCTCTTCAAGTTGAGTATTTCATACAATCTGCATATAGGTAGTGTGCAGGAAGGAATTGCAGATACTGGTTTAAAAAGACACAAAAAGCTGGAGTAACTCGCAGGCTGCATCTCTGGAGAGAAGGAATGAGTGACCTTTCGGGACGAGACCCTTGTTCAGGCTAGTTAGGGATAAGGGAAACGATAGATATAGATGAAGATGTAGAGAGATAATGAACAATGAGTGAAAGATATGCAAAAAAGAAATGATGATAAAGGAAACAGGCCATTGTTAGCTGTTTTCTAGAGTGAAAATGAGAAGTTGGTGTGACTGGTGGGGAAGGGATAGCGAGAGAGGGAATGCCGGGGTTACTTGAAGTTAGAAAAATCAATATTCATACCACTGGGCTGTAAGCAGCCCAAGTGAAATATGAGATGCTGTTCCTCAAATTTAGCTTCTCTCTGACAATGGAGGAGACCTAGGACTGAAAGGTCCATGCAGGATGGGAAGGAGAATTAAAGTTTTTGGCAACCGGGAGATCAGGTTAGTTCAGGCGGACTGAGCGAAGGTGTTTGAAAAGTCATTGGTGTAATGACTATTGGCCTCAGTAATAGGCAAAAGGCCATTAATGTGTAAGTAGGAACTGCAGATGCTGGTTTAAACCGAAGATAGACACAAAAAGCTGGAGTAAGTCAGCGGGACAGGCAGCATCTCTGGAGAGAAGGAATGGGTGACGTTTCGGGTCGAGACCTTTCTTCAGTCTTGTGTCTATCTAAAAGGCCATTGATGTCTGGTTATCAGCTTCAGAGGATCATGAACTTGCCCTTTCCTATTGTTCTGCTCCTGAGCCAATCCATTGTTTGCAAATCATACAGAAAATGTTGCTGACTCTCCAAGGGAAGGGTTCAGTGATTATTCTGTATGCATAGTTACTGCTTATTGTATGTGCTTGGGAAACATTCACATGCACAATATGTAAGTCTATGATTTAGATTTTGGTATTTTGGAACCTTACACTTAATACAATTAGCGGTAATAGGACAAAGTCAAAATATCATTAAATGTATTTATCTAAAAAGGCTGGGTTTCCTGAAGAATAATAAAATAAACACTATTTCTGTTCTGATCCAGAATATTTTAAATGAACTATAGTTCACAGCCTTCTAATGAAAATATATGAAGCAATTATTAAGCAAACAGGAAGCTATTTTCATTAAATCTACATTTGGTGGCTACTATTGATCCTACTGCTTCTTGGCTAAAATGAGTTGGAAGTGGGAGAACCAATTTAGGTCAGGAGTCCAGTATCTCACTTCTAACGACCCTTTATTAAGGCTCATTCCAATCCAGTTGAAGCCAAAATAACATCAAAAATAAATACAGAAGTTTATTTTCCTCTCTGTTCCCATCAGGACAAGTGTACATCATGTTCAGGTTTAGATATAAAGTGCTGGAGTAACTCAGCAGGTCTGGCAGCATCCCTGAAGAGCATGGATGTGTGATGCTTCGGGTTGAGATCCTTCTTCAGACCTGAAGTGACATCTATCCTGCGGTCACAGTGGCGCAGCAGTAGAGTTGCTGCCTTACAGCGATTGCAGTGCCGGAGACCCGGGTACGATCCCGACTATGGATGCTGTCTTTACGGAGTTTGTATGTTCTCTCCGTGGCCGCGTGGGTTTTCTCTGAGATCTTCGGTTTCCTCCCACACTCCAAAGACATACAGGTATGTAGGTTAATTGGCTTGGTGTACGTGTAAAATTGTCCCTAGTGTGTGTCGGGTAGTGTTAATGTGCAGGGATCGCTGGTCGGTGCAGACTCGGTGGGTCGAAGGGCCTGTTTCCGCGCAGTATCTCTAAACTAAACTAAACTATCCATGTTCTCCAGAGATCATAAGATCATAAGTGACAGGAGCAGAATTAGGCCATTCAGCCCATCAAGTCTACGTCATTCAATCATGGCTGATCTATCTCTCCCTCCTAACCCTTCCTCCCTCATGCTGCCTGGCCAGCTGAGTTACACCAGCACTTTGTGTCCTTTTATGTCAGGCTTTCCAGTAGTTAGATACCGTGCAAGGCAGAAGGCAAAATTAACATTTATGTTTCAGGTTCACTTGAATCAGTCTCCATTCAACAGACTTCAAGATCCAACCTTTGTTTCATTCTGAGCTCACTGAAATTTAAATGCAAACATTTTTTTTAATGTAACTCCTGCTTTGCCGCCAAACATACAATGGATGGGTGAGGGAACTCCCATGAAAATTCACAATTAGAGACTCAGTCAATGGTAACGTCAAACATTTATGTTGAATAGGCTTATTTCATAGGGTGATAAGTTAGATTAATCTGAAGCTTTCTCTAAAACCAAATTCAATAGATTTTGCAATGAATTGGAGCACGAATGAATATGACAACAGTGACTATAGGCAGGGTGAGTCCCAACTTGTCCAGTTACTGATGTCAGCCACGCTACTCTCCCATAAGCGGAGGTCAAGAGTTTCCCCTTGAGGAGAGTGAAACCACAGAATATTGTATCCTTACCATGCCTCTGCTGAATGCCCCTGACTGAACAGCACTGTTGGAAGCCTGAGAGCAGCTTATCAGACCACTCACTAGTTAATACGTGGGCTGGGAAAGTGTAAAGTAGGCAATTCAAAATATTTGCAACGTTTTAAACTCCTAATCAGAATTTTGAAATTAATTTTCACTATTTTGCTTTTTTTTAAGTGCTGAACTTAAGTAATGCATATATTTTATTTTAATTGTCCTTTAAAGAAGAAATTAGTGTCTGATTTCTGCTTTAAATTATTATTTTTTTAAATCATAAAAAATATTATATTGATTAACTTTGAAAAACACAAAGTGGTGGAGTAACTCAGCAAGTCAGGCAGCATCCCTGGAAAACATGGATCGGAAACATTTTAGGTTGAAATCCTTCTTCGACCAGCCTGCAGTGAATCCCAGTTTGATCTCATGGTCAGCTAGTAGTTATATTTGCAGCCATCTTTAACCTCACCCAATGCCAATCTGTGGTTCCCACCTGCTTTAAAAAGACCACTATCATGCAAGTGTCAAAGGGAAACAAGGTAGCGTGCCCGTGAAACATGAGCCGAGGCGCAAGTGTGCGTCGCGCGTCGACCTCGGAAGCGTTCAGAACCCCTTGGAAGCGCTCGGAAACTGCAGTACAGAGCCCACTTGCTCGTTCTTTCTGCGTCTTTTGAAGAACGGGGGGGCAAATTTCACCGTTAGCGCGTCGTGTTTTCGAGGAGATGTAAAATGCAGATGATCATCACTTACACAAACATAAATGCACATCCAAGATCAGACTTTTAATAGTTACTAGACCCAGTGCAGACCCGTTGGGTCTGTTCCCCCAATGTGCGGTTGTGGGGGGGGGGGGGGGGGAAAGCATGTAGCATGTGGCATCACACACACTAACTACCATCCCGCACACACACTAACTACCCCCCTTGATAATATATTATAATTAATTTGCTCCTTTTACCCCATAACCGCCCTATCCACTGACGCATAGCCCCCAACTAGAGAGAGCGGGGGGGGGGGGGGGTAGAGAGTGAAAGCAGAGAGAGAGGGTCAGAGACAGAAGGGCAAGAGACAGAGGGAGAGGGGGTGGAGGGGAGGAGGAGAGTATGTGTGGGGGAGAGGGTATGGTTGGGGAGGAGGATGGGGAGAGAATGGAGAGGGGGATGGGGAGATAGTGGGGAGGGGGAGATGGGGAGAGAGTGGGGAGGGGGAGGGGGGAAAGGAGAGAGAGGGGGATGAGGATGTGCGGAGAGGGAGGGGAGGAGAGCGGGGAGGATGAAGGGGAAGACAGGGGTAGGGGGAAGGGGTGGTAGAGGGGGAGGGGGGAAGGGTGGGTGAGGAGGGTAGAGAGGGGTGGGGGAAGGGGAGGGGAGAGGAGAGGAGAAGAGGGGGAGGTGAGAAGAGAAGGGTGGGGAGAAGGGAGGAGGGGGAGAGGCGAGAGGGGGAGGGGAGAGGAGGGGGAGGGGAGAGGGGGAGGGGGAGAGAGAGGAGAGGGAGAGAGAGTAGAGGGAGAGAGTGGAGGGGGAGAGAGAGAGAGAAGGGGAGAGAGAGAGAAAGGGGAGGGAGAGAGAAAGGAGGAAGAGAGGGAGGGAGAGAGAGAAGGGGGGAGTGGGGGGAAGGCACAGGGGTGGAAGGGAGGGAGGTGGGAGGTGTGGGGGGAGTAGGGGGGGGGGTGTTGTTACCGAACTGAACTCACTGTGGAATGCATGCATTAATGGAGCCACTCTGCTGCTGGATCCAAAGATGTCCGTGCCGCTGACGGTAAAGTCTGTGAAAGCGACTATGAGGCGACTGTCAGAGACTGTGAGGCCTCGCATCCTCGGCGCTTCTGACACGCTGGCTGTTCCCCCGCTGCTTTTCGGCCGAGGGCGAAAAGCAACGGTTGAACATCCAATGTTTGGCTTGAGGCAGCGTGACAGAGCCGGGCCGGGCACCAGCGGTTGGGAAAAATGTCGGCGTTTTTCGAGCAGAGCCGGGCGTCAGCAGCCGTTATGGTCGCTGGTCAGCAGGAGGCGACAATATGAGTTAGTGGGGGGGGGGGGGCGTGGAGGATTTTATTAAAAAACGTGTACATAAAAATGTCCAAATGTTTTGAGGAGTGCTTGAGTGAATGTAAAAGTGAATTAGCTAGCGAAATGGAAAAAATGACGGAGATTCAGCGTGTGGTGTTGGCGGACCAAGGAATCAAAGGCCGAATCTGACATACACCCACCCACACACACACACACACACACACAGTTTTAATATATAGATAGATATGATAGATATACATATATAGATAGATAGATGAATCCAGCCTCTGTACCTAGGGAATGTTTTCAATTAAGATAGCTATATCTTTAATTTTGCTTTTTGTTGCATATAGTCATAACTACTCTAGTTTTAACTGTAAAACAGGCATAGATTGTTTTATTATTTGTAAAATGCAGTACGGTACTAATTACCTTGGGCAAAACTGTTCTCGCATCATCATCTTTCATAATGTTTGTGGTGTTTGACAAAGCCTTTCTTTATCAAAACCTAATTTGAGGGAGAATTTTCTTAAATTCTACTAAATACTGTATTTGAAAATATTTACTATGTGATCATTTGATACGCAAATCTTTGCCAGTTAATATCCCGGGAATCGTAGGATCATACAACATGGAAATGGGCCATTTGGCCCACCACATCCATGCTGATGGTGGGTACCCATTGTAATAATCCCAACCCAGCACTTGGCCATATTCTTCTATGCATAGGCGAGTCCCATGTCCATCTAGAAACTTATTATATGGTGTCAGCAGCTCTGCTTCTCCCACTTTCTGCAGCAGTGCTTCCAAGTACTCACTACTCTCTGGCAGAAAAAGGTCCCCATAGATCTCCTCTAAATCCCTTACCCCTCAACCTGTTAATACCCTTTAGTTTTATTCACCTCTGATAAGTGGAGATGTTTTCTGCAGTCTACCAGTCTTCATAATCTTACATACCTCATTCACGTCACCTCTTAATCTTCTCCTTCCTAGCCCCTCCACCCCCACTCATAATTGAAATTCTTCATCTCAGGCAACATCCTAAAAATTAAGGTATACTTACCGACTGGATGAATGTATAGTTGCTAAGTACCAGAAATTAAACATACTGTAAAGACTGCACTGAGCCCAGCCTACAATCAACAGATGGAATCTGCTACAGTATATAAAATACTAAAATATAAAACCAGTTGCTAAAAGAATGAAGAACTGGTAGTAGGAAAGCAGAATATTCCAGCTGCATAAAATGTGATGGTTGGTGACACAAAAATGTCAACATTTCAATGATCTCCAGGTTTATTTTCCAGACTTATTATCGTCAATTCACTAATCCATTTGATGATCTTTTTCAGGTAGGATGGAATCCTAGAGTGTATTTTTTTTTCCTTCTGAGATGTTTTCTTTTTATAAATTAGGGTGATAATGACAGGGGGACAAAAAGGCAAACCACCACAGACACAAAGCTTTCAAGGATGTGTAAATTGGAGGCAGTATAAAATGAAGACAAGTCTGGAGTCTGGTAAGACAACACAATTTCCACCAATAACTTAATGCACCTGACTGAAAATCAGGTTACAATATCCTAATGATGATCTTGGTAGGAGGAGAAGAAGCGGCAAGCCCAGTGATCTAAGGATGAACTCCCGCTCTTCTAATTTAGTTTGTTGTGGCCCTTGCACTTTAAAAATAAAATCTTCACATTCTCTGTAGCTATTACACCATATTCTGCACTCTTGATAAACACAAAATACTGGAGTAATTCAGTGGGTCAGGCAGCATCTCTGGAGAAAAGGAATAGGTGACATTTCGGGTCGACGCCCTTCTTGACCCTAAACTTCACCAATTCCTTTTCTCCAGAGATGCTGCCTGGCCCACTGAGTTACTCCAGTATTGCTCAAATATCTTTGGTGTAAACCAGCATTTGCACTTCCTTCCTACCAATTCTGCACAACCAATACAATGCGTGGCAAGAACTGATGAAAGGAATCAGGAGAACAAGTAAGATAATGACGAATCCCTTGGCATTTGTATGAGTTAAAACAGAAAATGCTGGAAATACTCAGCAGGTCAGTCTGCATCTGTGGGAAGAGAAACATTTGAACATTTCAAGCCACGATTTTCTATTTTGCTTTTTGATTTTAGATTTCTAACACTTGCAGATTGTTTTGATTTTCACAATCTATAAAAATAGATCAAGAACAATGAGAAGTGGAAGGCAGTGACTTTGGGATGGGATACATTAATACTCTGGAACGTGTCAGTATTTAGAAAGGGGAGGTGTTAGACTTCAAGGAATATACTAAGATGAATAACTTTACAGAGAAATGTCACCTATTCCTTTTCTCCAGAGATGTTGTCTGACCTGCACAGTTATTCCAGCTTTATGTGTCTATCTATGGTTTAAACCAGTATCTGCAGTTCCTTCCTACCCACTTACCTGCATTTGGCCTGTCCCTCTAAATCTTTCCAATCCATTGTTTCCTACCCTATTTTTCCCTTCGTGATATCTGCAATGGGGCAGTTTGCAAAGAAAAATGTGCATGTGCCTTAAGCACAACTGACTATTTAAGAAGTAACATCAAAGAATTTCTTGGTATAATTTTTCACACATAGAATGTGAATGTCAAAATAAGACCAGCAATTAATCCATGTTTTAAATGCACCTGGGAAGAGCAATTAGTTACCATTAAACTACCAAATTGTCATGAAAAACCCATTGGGTACTTGAGGCAAGGAAATTCATCATCCTTATCCAGTCTGCATTATGTGATATACTTCAGTGCCCTCTTAACCGTCCTGTATAGTTTTATGATTTTATGACTATTAATAAATTCATAACATGCAACCTACCCTGATAACAACAGACAAACAACTACATTCAGTCTATTTGCCTTGGCACCAAGTTCACCAGTGCAGGGCAATATGACAGGTGGAAACTTTGGTGGAGGTAACAGGACATATCAAAAAATTGTGATTAATAAATGGCAAGTGTAGAGTTTAACAGTCTGAATATTGCAAGAACGGCAGATTGAAGATGGCATGGAATTCAAGAACCAATGAGTTCACAAACAAAATGAACAGCTTTGTAACCTTCAACAAAAGGCTAAATGGTGTATCTGATCAGACTCTTTGGGATCGAGGCTGGTGTTTAGACGACTGAAGACATCAGTTTTATAATCAATGTCAATTTTGCTCTGAATGTAGTCAGGGAGAGTTTAAGGAAATCTCCTGTCAAGCTGAGACAAGCTTTGAGGATCTTGCAGTAAAGTTTTCAATGGAAATAAACATGAGTCAACAAACTACCAAAAACATCACAATGTCAATTTAAATGTATGCAAAACAAACAGTTCCATTATAACATGTATAAACCTATATCCTATGATTACTTTGGTTTGTGGCTTTCATGTTTAAAATGTTTTAACAGGTGAGAAGTCATCTTAAAAAGAAACAAAAATAGGGAGTTTAGTTCAGAGACAGTGGAAAACAGGCCCTTCGGACCACCATGCCCACGCCGATCATCGATCATCTATGCTGTCCATCCTACCCTCTACACCAAGGGCAATTTACAGAAGCCAATTAACTGCAAATCTGCACTTCTTTGGAATGTGGGAGAAAACCCATGTGGTCACAGGGAGAACGCATTGAGACAGCACCCTTAGTCAGGATCGAACCTGGGTCTCTGAACTGTGAGCAGTGGCTCTACAGCTACTCCACTCTGCCGCCTGAAACTTTTATTTCATCTGTTTATGAAAATATGATATGATTGTAGTTTTGCCCCTCTATCCTGCGTACTTAAAAATAATACATCACTTAACAACTTCATGGGACTCCTTATGGAATAATTTCCAACATTTCTTCAGTAAATATTATTTTTGTGCATTTACTACTTATGACAAAAGATCCCCTGAATGCATAAAGTATCAGCTGTGGTTTTCATGTCAGTGAATCTCTTTGAGAAATCTTTTGAAGATGTGGTGGCAAAGGTTATAGCAGCAAGAGGATGGAGCAATTCGAGTTTTTTGATTGCCAATCAAGTTAGATGATCTAAAGACATACAGGTTTGTAGGTCAATTGGCTTGGGTTTGTATACTTGGTATAATTGTAAATTGTCCCTAGTGTGTGTAGGATAGTTTTAATGTGTGGGGATCGTTTGTCGGTGCAGACTCGGTGGGCCGAAGGGCCTGCTTCCGCGCTGTATCTCTAAACAAAAAATTAACAAAAGATGAGGATAATCTGAGTAGAAAATCCAGACCACTCTAGGGATAGATTAAATTGGATGGACGCATCGCTGCTTTCTCAATTAAACATCGAAAAAGCTAATCGAATTGTAATTGTGTGAGAGATTAAGGAGGCCTTTTCGCGGATACAGATTTACAGAGTCACAGTGCCGACCGAGATGCCCCATTTAAACTAGTCCCATTTACCTGCATTTGGCCCATCTCCCTCCAAACCTTTCCTATCAACATACCCATCCAAATACATTTTAAATGTTGTTACTGTATCTCCTCAACTACTTCTGGCAACTTGCCCCATAAGCCCACATTTGAAAAAGTTCCCCTTCCGGTTCCTTTAAATCTTTCCCCTCTCACCTGACACCTTATGCCCCCGTGTCCCTGATACTCATATCCTGGATGCATTCATCCTAACTATTCCCTTTATGATTTTATGCACCTCTTTAAGATCACTCATCAGTCTCCTGCACTCCAAGGAATAAAGTCCCAGTCTGCCCAACCTCTCTACCTTTAGTCCAAGTTCTCGAGTCTTAGCAACATCTTCGTAAATCTTCTCTGCACTCCTTCCAGCTTAATGTCATCTTTCCTAACGGGCTGTTAGTAGGTTGAAGTAATCCCTCCTCTATGCTCCTGAGACAGGGTGTGACCACCTGAAGTTGATGAATAGCCACAACCCCAACACAGATCATGGAGGACACCCACAGAAGCTACCAATGTGACTACTGCCTTTACTTTTGGCCAATTGATATGGACTATGTTGGCAAAGACCAGCATTTATTGCTCACCCCCACTTAACTGCTCAGCCGAGTATCTTGCTGAGTTATTTTGGATGGCAGTTAAGACGACTCCACAGTCAAAAAGGCACAACAGAGGATGTACTTCCTGCGGCAGCTGAGGTAGCACAATCTGCCACAGGTCCAATTCTATACGGCCATCGTATAGTCTGTCCTCACCTTCTCCATCATGATCTGGTTTGGCTCAGCCACCAAACATGACATCCGGAGGCTGCAGCGAATCGTCCAATCAGCTGAGAAGGTTATTGGCTGCAACCTTCCCTCCATTGACGAACTGTACAATGCAAGGGCCAGGAAGCGAGCGCGCCCTGGCCACAAACTCTTTGAATCACTTCCCTCTGGAAGGCGACTCCGGACTGTCAACGCTGCCACAGCCAGACATAAAAACAGCTTTTTTCCACTAGTATTAGCTCTACTCAATAACCAAAATACTGTAGCCTCCTTTTGCTCTGGTATTTTATTTAATTCACATGTTTAATCAATAATGTTTTATTATTAACGTTTAACATTTTATGTGTCATTCCTAACTGTCACTGTATGTCATGTTGTTACTTGCGGGCGGAGCACCAAGGCAAATTCCTTGTATGTGAATACTTGGCCAATAAACGTTCATTCATTCAGCCATATTCATAGGTCCGGAGTGACCAGAAAGGGTAAATGATGGCAGATATACTTGAAAAGCAAAAAAAAACTACAGTTGCTGCACAATTGATATAAAATCAGGAAAGGCTGGAGATACTCAGCATGTCAGGTAGCACCCATTAACATTTCAGATGAAACCCCCTTCATTACATTTCTTTGCCTGAAGAATTTTAGTGAACATGAAGGGCTTTTACGTCAACCTGGAAATATTAACGTATTATTATTGGAACAGTTTGGCTTAAAATTCAGATTTGTTCTCGCATTTGATTTTAAACTGCTCATCTGCTCTAATGGGACCTTGAATTCTGTCTCTGGACCCATCATCATAAAGTGATACGATAAAAAATGTTTGCCATTTTTGGTATCCTAGGACATTCTCTCACTTAAATCAGCTGCCTTAAATCGTTATTTGGAGCTGCTGAAGAAATGTCACATCCCTGACCTTTGTCTCTGTTTTTCTGTCTTCCCATGCTCCTCACTGTTTTTATTTATTGTCAAACATTTAGGTATTTCCTGCATGTGTGGTGCACCATATCAATGCAGGTTAATCTCCAGGAGGTAGATAGATGAAGCCAAATATGATCAGAGGTTGAAGAAAATTACAGACTGCGTAAAGTGATCTAATACTTAAAATATTATGCTGTAGTCTTGGGTAAGAGGGGGCAGTGTTACTGAAAGTATCCAACTTTAAAACTTATATTTAAAATATCATGGTGTGATCTTGTGTGAAAGATGTTTCTGCTGGAGTACACAAGGATTTCAAAACAGCAAGATCTAACCAGAGGCAAATTAAGCAAAATTATAGATAAAGAATCAGCGAGAGTATGGCAGCCTCATCCATCCAGCAAATAACAAAAACAAAACAATTAATTTAAATTATGTGCATTAGAGTGAAAATGCTGGATTAAATTAAACAAATGAAATTGTACACATTTTCGGTTTACATCATAAGTAAAGGTTGAGGGTGTGGATCCCACCTCACTACATGTCCACATTAGACCCCCAAACCTCTCTTGTCTAAGTACATTGAGGACCCCTGTTTGTAATTTCCAAGTTTTATTTTGTATTTCATGTTTCTTTATTTTGCTCCATTAACATTTTCCCTCAAGTATTACATGACTGAAATTGTTACTACAATAGGGTGGCATGGGCGGTATGGTGGCGTAACGATGTATTCAAGAGAGAGTTAGTTATAGCACTTGGGGCTAATGGAATCAAGGGATATATTACAAGAAAGCAGGAACAGGGTACTAATTTTGGATGATCAACCATGATCACACTGAATGGCGGTGCTGGCTCGAAGGAACGAATGGCCTACTCCTGCACCTATTTTCTATGTTTCTATGTACAGTTGCTGCCTTACAGCAACAGAGGCCAAGGTTCGATCCTGATTATGGGTGCTGTCTGTACGTAGTTTGTACGTTCTCCCCGTGACCTGCATGGGTTTTCCCCAGGGGCACTGGTTTTCTCCCACATTCCAAAGATGTACAGGTTTGTAGGCTAATTGGCTTTAGTAAAATTGTAAATTGGCCCTGGTGTGTAGGACAGTTCCCGTGTACGGAGATCGTTGATCGGCGTGGACTCGGTGGGCCGAAAGGCGCTGTACCTCTAAATTAAACTAAAACTAAAAGGATGAGAGATAAACTTGCAAATACAAGGCTCACAATTTCCACAAAGCTATTTATATATAAAATGCATATCGCATGGCTGCTCTGCTCAGATGTTTAATGGACAATTAGAACCATAGTTCAATGGAGAAAAGTATCAAAAATTAGCAACGAATGAAGCATTTCCTGTTCCCTCATTTCAAACAAAATCTACTTTCCATTACGTAAAGGCAAACTTGAGCGGGGTTAGAACTCAAGAAAACACAGATCGAGCAGCTGCCTTAAATTGTGCAGAACAACTTAATTAATTCCATGTCCAATTTTGTTTTATATTAAAAAGAATTGCAGGTCTCCCATGCTGTTGCTCAAAACAGTTGGAAAAATGTAACTGCAAAGGGGAGGTGAATTGGTCTGTACAAGTGAGTATAAATCTTCTCTCATTTGTTGGAACAAACACATAAAACCCCTCAACTAACACTCCTCTTCAACATGTGCTGAGTTCTGCATGGTGTGTGTAAGGAGATGAACTAAAAATAAACTGCAGATTCTGACCCGAAACGTCACCTATCCATGTTCTCCAGGGATGCTGCTTGACCCACTGAGTGACTCAGCAATTTGTTAACTTTTTTTGTTAATCAGCATCTGCAGTTCCTTATGTCAGTGAAATGTTGGGTTTGTGTAAGAAAAGTGTGTCAATTTCCAATGACCTCAGATTTGCATTTTTTAATACTGTGACGAGTTTCCGACCAGCATCTGGGTGATCATTAAGATGGCCAGTTTCCAATTCCTGATTCCACATCTGTCTCAGCTCATGTGATGGCAAAGCCTTCATCCATGTCATAATATGCTTGGGATTTTAAATTTCTCTTTTTTGAAAAGGCACATCCTTGATGATATGGAGAAATGTGAGAATGCTCGCCCATGGTCTCATGTCATTCAAATTTGTGTTGGTGATTAATCCTTGCATTTGCTCCTCTCTGTGCATGTAATATATTTCTGGCAGCCTCCCATTTCACTGATTATTCCCATGTTGACTGACAACATTAGGTCATACATCAATTTTAATATATTGGCACCTTTTCCCTTTTCCCTTCATGGCCCCTAACTCCCTACCTCCTCCAGACCTAAACTCATCTAAGATATCCACTTCTCGCTTCTATCCACTAAGGTCCTCCATCTATGTCCTTTAAAGTATTCGCATTTCCTCATTCCCTCCAGCAAGGAGCTTATAAAAATGTACCCTACATTTACTGAGTATCTCTGTATGCGGTTGAGAGTCATATTTTCTTTGATTAGGCTTTCATGAAATTCCTTGGGACATTTTTTCTGCATTAAAGCTGCATATAAATATAAATACGTTGTTGAATGTGCCTCAAAAATATGGAACTATTTAAATCAAACACGAACAAGTTGGCATGCAGGCCTAAATAGAATCAAAATTGGTTTCAGTGTTTAAGAGTGAACGGTGCATGAACTTAATGTGGGCAAGGAAAAGGAAAAGGAAAAGGTTTTGCTCTAATAGCATTTTTGATTTTCTTCACAGCACAATACGTTCTGCATTTAATGTTCTTAACTGATCTCTCTGCAAGCTGTAACATGCTTACAAGAACAAATGATGAAGCAAAACAACAGCTTACTGTTGAGTTTTTGAACTGAAATTTTCTCCATTGAATATCAGCTTTATAAGCATCGGGAAAGGGTCAAACAAAGTTAAATGAGATTGAGATTAAAAAAGCAAAGGTTTCAACCAATATTTATACAAAACAGTGACAAATAATGTTTTTTTCCTACCTTTCAGAGCAAACGTTTTTTTTAAACCAATGAGACATAAATCGCTTTGATAAGATATTAAAGAAATCCACAGATCAAAGGCAGAATCATCCAAGCAAATTAAGGCAAATTCCATCTAAATGACAGATTAATGCTGGTTGTAAAATGATTGATGCATCTTAATATCACAATTTGATTTACGGTGCCTGCATCATTTGCAAAACGGACCTCAAAACACATTAAAGAACAACGCTTTGCAAGATGATAGACACCAAGTATGATGTCATCTTAAATTAAAATGTAATGCAGTAAATTACTTTCAGAATGCCCAATGAATTAGTTGTATCAAACAATTTGAATGGTTACTTTCTCTTGCTTGATTAATATATTATTTTCCTCTGTTGCCTCATGTGGACCTGTCAAAACTCTAAAGATCTAAAGGGAAACCCAAACCTCTGATGGCACCAAGATAAATCTTGATGCTTTTTAAAGTCTTATTGCACTAATGATCGCCATTTGCTGCTTGGTCATCTTTCACTTCCAAAATTAATTAATAGGAACAGCTCTTTGCAGATACTGGACATTTCTGATTGAGCTAATAAACCTTTTGAAATTATAACATGTGATTATTGATATTGTTTCACTAAACTGGCATGCAAAGCAGCAGTATTCTGCCCATCAGAGCAGGCTGAACTTCATGTTTGTACAGTTCTTAATAAGATTCCGTGTGGTAGGTTGGTTCAGAACATTAGGACACGTGGTAACCAGAGTAAGACAACAAATTGGGTAAATAATTGGCTCAGTGATGGAGGAAGGTTGCTTTTCACAATGGAGATTTGTATTCAATGGTGTGCCACAGGGATCGGTGCTGGATCCTCTATTGTGTGACTTGGAAGAGAAAATAGGTAGCATGATTAGTAAAGGGCCTGTCCCACTTTCACGACCTAACTCACAACCTTTTTTACTCGTGGACATTTTTCATCAGGCTAGAAAAACGCCTCGACCTACTTGATGCCACGAGTACCTACGACTAACATCACAACCTACCTACGACCTACCTACGACCTCGTGACGACCATGCTGCGAGTACGAGTCAAGGGCAAACTCGGCAGCGGTCGTAAATTAGGTCGTGAAAGTGGGACAGGACCTTAAGTTTGAAGGTTACACCAAAATTGGTGGTATATATAGTGGACAGTGAAGAAGGTTGTCTAATGTTACAGCAGGATCTAAACCAACTGAGAAAGGGAATGGCTGATGGAACTTAACTCAGCCAAATTCTAAGGTAATACACTTTGATAAGTTAAAGCAGGCCGTGATATACATTGTGATGGATAGGGCCGAGGGGAGTGTTATTGAACAGCAAGATCATGGGGTACAAGTACATAGCTCCCTGAAACAGGTGACAAAGGTAGATAGTCATGAAAGCCAAGTGACTGAGTATAAGAGATGGGACATCGTGTTACAATTGGTGAGTTGTTGGTTAAGCCACATTTTGAGTATTGTATACCATTCTGATCCCCATGTAATAGGAAGGATGTGAATAAACTAGAGTGGATGCAGAAAAGATTCTCAGGAACGTTGACTGGTTTGGAGGGCTTGGATATAAAGGAGAGATTGCATAGGTTGGGGCTGTTTTCCCTGGAATGAAGGACGCTGCAGGACTGTGGAACGGCAGATAATAATAATGAGATCACAGCTTGAGAACAGGGCAGACTTCCCATGACCAGACTCTAGGAAAGGTGTAATTGCATTGGAAATGTGTCATGAGATTTACATAGGTCACCAAGACAGGAACATTGATACAATTTGGAAAGGTTGAATAATCTGGTGAAATAATCAGATGAAAGACAGATTTCAGCACGACATTATTTCGGGCCAAGGAAGAAATATAAAGCGATCTATTTCCCTCAGTTGAATGGTTTAAAATCAGAGACATACATTTAAAGTAAGTAATTTTAAGCCTTTGTGGCCAAAACGGTAAGTTCCTGGTATTCATTCATTGCTAACTTTTCACAGAGAGTGGATTGCATAGCAAATTTAAAAAGTGGTTCTGTTCAATTTAATATTGAGACAATCACTTCTCCAATGAGTGCTGAAAATCACCTTACTGTAATTTCATATAGCTTGAATAAGAAACTGATATTCTAACACTCTTAAGTGGTCAAGCCAAATCCCTATGGCATAGTTACTTTGAAATCCTTCTTTCACTTTTAAAAATCCCACTAATATGTTTTGCCATTCGAACAGTATATCCACAATGGATCCTTTGCATGCTGAAGGGCCTGTCCCACTTATGCAACCTTTACAGGCGACTGCCGGCACCCATCATAGGTCGCCGAAAATTTCAACATGTTGAAAATTCAGCGGCGACCAGAAAGACGCTATGACTCTTTGGAGACCTCTCGCGACCATAGGAGACCTCTCATGACCATCCAGGCGACCTCTGGTGACATGTTGCGGGTGACCTCTCACGACCATAGGAGACCTCTCACGACCATACAGCCTATGGTCGTGAGAGGTCTCCAAAGAATCGTAGCGTCTTTCTGGACAGGCCCTTTGGGGAAGTAAAACAAATCATGAAAACAACTCTACATGTTCCAAATTGCAACATTTCATTTCAATTTTTGTTTGTCTGCAGATAGTTATTTGATAGAGCAGATTGAGAGAAATTATTTCCTTTGGTACAAGTGGCCACATTTGGAGTATTGTTCTCAATTTCAGTCACTGCAATAGGAAGGATGCCATTAAGCTGGAAAGAATGCAGAGAAGGCTTACAAGGATGTAGCCAGGATAGCTACAAGGATAGATTAGGCAGGCTAGGGCTTTATTCCTTGGAGTACAGAAGGCTAAGGAGTTATCTTATAGAGGTGTATAAAATCATTAGGGAATAGATGGACTGAATGCACAGAGACTGTTACCCATGGTATGGGAATCAAAAACCAGAGGACATGGATTTAAGGTGAGAGGGACAAGATTTAATACAAACCCGAGGGGCAACAATTTTCACTTAGAGGATGGTGGGTATATAGAACGAGCTGCCAGATGATGTAGTTATAGCGGGTAATATAACAGCATTTAAAGAACACTTAGACAGGTACATGGACAGGAAAGGTTTAGAGGGAAATGGGACAAATGCAGGCAAATGGGACCAGTTTAGATAGGGCATCTTGGTCGGTAAGGACAAGTTGGGCCAAAGGGCCTATTTCTGTACTGCATGACTCTAAGTCTAAACAAAGGGCCATAACCTTAGAAATTGAGCTATTTCCTTATGGGATAATGGCAGACAATAGTTCCGCACACAAATGGCCGTAAAAATCTTGAACTGTCTCCTCCAAAGAAATTGTTGGGTTTAGATGAACTCAAAAGGTTAAAACTGAGGTTTGTTTGGCCTGAGTATGTAAGGTTACACAACTACAGCAGGTAGGTGGAATTAAGATCTTGTTCAGCTATGGTCTAATTAAATGCCAGAATGTGTTTATCGGGCCGAATGCCCTACTCCTTATTGCTATGCCCGTCACATGTAAACAAACTTTTTTCAGATAGCCCTGACCAAAAACATCTTGAAATGTTGCTGACAGAATGTCTTTTTAGTTGATTAGAGGATTGCCCTGTTTTTTAGGCTTTTAAATTAAACTAAATAAACCTTTTGAAACAATGGAGCATCCTGTGGCCAGAAACATTTTATGAGCTTTCCATCAACATTTCAGTAATTAAAGGGTGTTACTGTTCTGAGATCCATGCTGTTCACAATATGTCTTAATGTACTGGAGAAAACTCATTTTCAGTACTGGACCAAAACACTTGAAAATAAACCTTAATGTACATAAAAATAATCACCACCTGCTGACAAAATAATATCTGTTTCACCCTGGATTCACAGGCAGTCTCCCGTTCTGGGTGACACAGTAGTGCAGCAGTAGAGTTGCTGGCTTACAGCACCATAGACCTGAGTATGATCCTGACTACAGGTGCTGTCTGTGCATTTTGTACTTTCACTCTGTGATCGCGTAGGTTTTCTCTGGGTCCTCTGGTTTCCTCCCACACTCCAAAGACGTATGGGTCAGTGGTGCCGAAGGGCCCGTTTCCGCACTGTATCTCTAAACTAATCTAAACCTGACCTCACACCAGCTAGTTTCTCAAAGATGCAATCAGAATGGCGTACCAACCCTATAGTAAATTGACACATTATGGAAATAAAAATGACTGAGGTGAAATTAATCCTCAGTGAATTAAGCTCTAAGTAATGTTCAAGTCCTTAAACTCGTTTTCACTGAAAATTCCAAAGATCGAATGATTAGCCTGAGTAACAAACTATTTAACATAGTCAATAACTGTACAATAACAATAAGGATGCACAACAAAATATCACAAGGAAGTTTACTGCTTATTGTAAGGAGCAGCGGGAAGGGTGGAGCAATGGTGACGTTTTGGGTCAGGACCCTTCTTCAGATTTTGAAGGCAAAATAGTTCCCGAATTGAAACATCGTCTGTCTATTCACAGATGCTGCCTGACCCCCTGAGTTCCTCCAGTACTTTATTTTTTTGTGCTAGATGATGGTCATATCATTGTAGAAAAATTTGGAAAGAGTAACTGCAGTTCTATGGGCTTGAAGGTAGATGTGGAAGGGTGAAAACAGGTCCTCAAGTTCAGGTCTTAATTGACGGAAGGATAATAGTGCAAGAGAGAACCCGGCAAAAGTAGTTTAGGAGCAGGTGCTTGCAGGTAAAACAACATCTGACCAGTGGGAGTGTTTTGAAAGAGAGACAGCATTCTCACTCACACTCACAAACAAACACGCACACTCACACACAATATCACACGCACCCTCATACTTTCATCATACTTTCATCGAAATGTGGATGTGAATGTGTGTGAAAGCAACAATGTAGTATGCTTGCTTTCACCAGTAGGGGCACAGAATATAAGAGTTGAAACATTATGTCACAATGTTACAAAACACCGTTTAGGCTGCCCTTGGAGTATTGTGTGCAGTTCTGGACGCTGCATCATAGGAAGAATATGATCGTGCAGAGGAGGTTCACAAAAATGCTGTCTGGATTGGAAGTCTTGATATGATAGGTTGTGCTTGTCTCTCTAGCAGCAAAGGAGGCTGAGATATAACCTGACTGAAAGATAGAAGATCACGAGAGGCAAAGACAGCATAGATGGTCAACATCTTTTTTCCCATGGTAGGATATAAAAAACAAGAGGGCATAATTTTAATACGAGAGGTAGTAGATTTAAAGGGGATCTCGATTGTCAAAACCTATATTTGATTGTTTTCATGTGCCAGGTTTACGCAACCTGATCTAAATCTGTCAATTTGGAAGTGATTAATATGAATGAATGAATGAATGAAAGAAAAAAATAAGTTACATATTATTACACTCCGCAGTTTTGGGGACAGAGCCTTCTCCAGGGCAGCTCCCAGGCTCTGGAACTCCCTCCCCCAACTGATCCGCAATTCCGTGTCCCTCACCATCTTCCAGTCCCGCCTCAAGACCCATCTCTTCACCTCTGCCTATCCTTAGCCCCACGTCCCCCTCCCTTTTCATCTGTGCATTAATTGCCTCACATTGTGTTTTGAATTGAATTCTGTCTTTACTTTGTGTACTAGTCATGTCTCTACTATTTATTTCATTCCCCTTACATGTTTTTCCTCCACCTGCTAAATTTGTGTAAGGTGTCCTTGAGACTCTTGAAAGGCGCCCATAAATAAAATGTATTATTATTATTATTATTATTATTATATTTGGACAGGCTTCATGTACTACATGTGAATATGCTTACACATCGCACAGGCCTATAAGGAATTTTGTTATGATCGTGTCATGTGATTAAACAAGTTAGGGCAGTCTTTTTCTATTTCAAACATACTTACATTAATTCACATGCATTCGCACATAAATCCCTAATGGGTAGAATTGGAGATCGGACAAAATTTGGAGGAAGTGTGAGAGAATTTTTGGAAAATGACTGCAGGTGAGTTCATGCCATTTATGAAGATGAGGTGAGGTAAGTAGGACAGAGTACGGAGATAGATTTCCAAAGAAAATGGTTAGTTTGCTGTGGTTTTACCATTGCTGATAGAAAGGAAAACTTCCAAACTTAGAACTTTGAACTGATGTACATGTGGACTGGAACAAATTGCAGGCAAAGGAAGCGCTAAATTCACGGGGAGATTAAAAAGAGAAGCAAAAATTAAAACTTTTTTAGAAAACATTAAAAAACCAGTGGAGGCATGGAGTCATAGTTATACATTATGGAAACAGGCACTTCGGCCCAACTTGACCACACCGACCAACATGTCCCATCTACATTAGTCCCACCTGCCAGCATTTGGTCCATATCCCTCCAAACCTGTCTTATCCATGTACCTGTTCAACTGCTTCTTCAAATGTTGGGATAGTCCCTTCCTCAACCACCTCCTCAGGCAGCTTGTGTCAAACATTCACCACCTTTTGTGTGAAAATGTTACCCCTCAGATTCCTATTAAATCTTTTCCCCATTCACCTTAAATTTATGTCTTCTGGTCCTCGATTCATCTCCTCCGGGCAACAGGCCCTTCAGCCCAACTTGCCCCCACCGACTAACATGTCCCATCTACACTAGTCGCACCTGCCTGAGTTTGGCCCAGATCCAAACCTGTCCTATCCATGTACTTGTCTAAATGTTTCTTAAACATTGCAATAGTACCTGCCTCAACTACCTCCTCTGGCAGCTTGTTCCATATACCCAACACCATTTGTGTGAAAAAGTTACCCTTCAGGTTCCTATTAAAGCTTTCCCCCTTCACCTTAAACCTATGTCCTCTAGTTCTCGATTCGCCTACTCTGGGCAAGAGACTCTGTGCGTCCACCCGATCTATTCCTCTTATGATTTTGTACACCTCGATAAGATCACCCCTCATCCTCCTACGCTCTAAGGAATAGATTCCTAGCCTGCTTAACTTCCCCCTACAGCTCAGGCCCTCGAGTCCTGGCAACATCCTCGTAAATCTTCTCGGCACCCTTGACTCTGCACCCTTTCCAGCTTGACGACATATTTCCTATAACATGGTGCCCAAAACTGAACACAATACTCTAAATGTGGCCTCACTAACATCTTGTACAACTGCAGCATGGAGGTATTCAACATGGAGTTCAACATGGAGTATAACGTCAAAGTTTAAATGCCACTTTGCTATCAAATATGGCACTTGTTCTTTTTAATGTTCTGAAAAGTGTAAAAAGAATGAAATGTTTTCTCATATGGTGTAAGAAGTACCAAGAACACAAATGAATCATTTCTGCTTGATGGTGCACCACTCACCACCCCGTCATCTTATGCCACATGGGTCACACGGTCCGTTCAAACCAGTCATGCGAAAGGTAGCCAGTTTATTTTTAATCAAATGTGCTACCCTGTATGAGAAAATGTCTTCTATTTCTGGTAATGTACTATATGCCGTGAGGCAGCTCAGGAATCAATTGCAAAGTTGGAGACCACAGTGAAATGGAGGAAGTGACTCTAGTGTGCATGATTACTGACATGATTGGAATAGCTCTGGGGTTAATGAATGTGCCCCCCCCCCCCCCCCCCGAAAAGGCCAAAACATGTAAAATTGTAAAAAGGTTTAGGCACAAAATGTTGGAGTAACTCAGCGGGTCAGGCAGCATCTCTGGAGAGAAAAAGAATAGGTGACGTTTTGGGTTGAAACCTTCCTTCAAAGAAGATGCTGCCTGACCTGTTCAGTTACTCCAGCATTTCATGTCTATATTCAGTATAAACCAGCATCTGCAGTTCCATCCTACACAAAAAAGGTTAGGCCTTCTCTCAGCTATCATTGAGAAAGTAGTCTAGAAGTTTTCTTCGAAACTCTTCTTTTTCTTCGAAAACAATTTTTGATAATCAGTTCATTTTCACGTACATGGAAATTTTACAAAGATATTTTTTTTCAAATTCTTAAATGTATTGTGAGCTCACCTTACCTTGGAGGTAAAACATGGGATTTTGGCTGAATCCAGTGCCTTATAGATCCTTTTTGCTAGACTTCACTAGCAGCCACTTCCTGTCAGTGACTCAAAGATTGCCCTCAACTACATGGAGGAAACTAGGATCTTGTGACTGTTATCCCTATTCAGCCAACAAGAGGACAACTCAAATAAACAAAAGAAATGGCACAACGTATTTTTGGAGAACGGGGAGGGGGGTTGAGTGCAGTGGGAAATGAAAGGCCCTTTAGAAGTCTATAGTGGACTGAGAAAGAAAGTAAAGGTATTGTACCACTCTGCTGGCAGGTTAGCAGAAGGTCAGACTCTGCCTAACATTTTGTAAAAGCTCTAAGTGCACCAGAATAAAAGTCTGGCATCATCACTCTTTGCAGCTTCTAGTGCTATTCAAACATAAACATTCTGAATAACTAGCCAAAAGAAAACAGCATCGACTCATGTCTCAACATGCACGGAAATAGAGAGGCACAATGCTTCAACCCAAACGAGTTGCTAAGATATGATTGCATGCTGGCCAAACCTGCTTCCGGCCAGCTGTCCCGTTTAAGCGAGTACCTGTAGATGACGCCATTTTGGTGAAGGAACATCAGTGCCGAGGTGACTTCTGCTGCATAAAACCTTGATCGAGCTTCATCAAACTTGCGGGAACGTTGGATTTGAAACATTAAATCGCCTCCATTTACGTATTCCATAACGAAAAATAGGCGGTCCTAAATGAAAGAAAGTAGAGGTTTTTCAATTAAATTTCTTGAAGTAATGCAAGTGACTGTTGTGTGTAAACAACGAAACACTTGTGGAGTAGAATCAATTAGGTGCTGACAAAAGAAATATAAAGTTCAAAAACATACCAGCGTGAGCTACCATAGCAAGTAGCTTTGATTCTCTAATCATTTTAGCCTCATTGATTCACAAAGATGAAGTAGTATAAACATTCTCTCAGTTTATTAGGCTGCATTTTGAAAGTATACAAATCTTGGCGTAGCACTTTCACTTCATGGTAATCTACCAACAGCTGTCTGATTTGTGTTTTTTTTTTACAATTTTCTCTTTCACAAGATGTAATCAATGTTGTAAAGACCAGATTTTATTGCCCACTCCCAGATTCCCTTGAAATCGGCACAGTGGCTCAGCGGTAGAGCTACTGTCTCACAGTGCCAGAGAGCAAGGTTCGACCCTGACTTTGGGTGCTGTCTGTTCTGAGTTTGTATGTTCTTTCCATGACTCACGAGTTTTCAGCGGGTGCTCCTGTTTCTTCCCACATTCCAAAGATGTGTGGGTTTGTAGGTTAATTGGCTTCTGTAATTTTCCCCTAGGGTGGAGGATGCATGTGGGATAACATATATAACTAGTGTACGGGTGAACGATAGTTGGCGTTGACTCGGTGGCGAAGCGCTTTAATCCTCATTGTAATTTATTTTCCGAAAACAGAGAACCTAGTGGTCCACACAAGTGCATGCTTGTCTGCACAGCTGACATAAGAAAAAACTCAGAGAAGCTGCCTGACCCCATTGAGTTACTCCAGCACTTTGTTTTTTTTTATATGCCAGCACCTGCAGCTCCATGTTTCAACAAACTCTTTGTTCATATTTAGATGTTGCAAATATTTCCTTAACCAAGTAACCTGAAACCTTTACGTCCTTGGGAGTGTGGAAGGAAACTGGAGCACCCAGAGGAAATGCAAGCGGTCACAGGGAGAACATACAAACTCTGTACAAACAGCGCCCGTAATCAGGATTGAACCTGGGTCTCGGGTGCTGTAAGGCAGCAACTCTACCGCTTCATCACTGTGCCTCTATTCATGTTCTCCAGAGATGCTACCTGATACGCGGAGTTACTCCAGCACTTTGTGTCCCCTGTGTTAAAAACAATAATTGATGCTCAACCACTCTTGTCCCGAAACTGTACATTTTTTCTCAACTGTTATGGGCCTGTCCCACTTAGGCAACGTTTTAGGCAAGTGCAGGACACTCTGCGCTCGCCACATTGGCGCCACATGCTCGCTGGTGGTCTCTGGTGAGTCTCCTTCATGGTCGCGAGGAGTTCCCTCATTCTGGGAACTAGTCGCTGCCTCAGTATGGTCACCACAAATTTTTCAACATGTTGAAAAATTTTCTGCGACCAAAAATTTGTCGTCATGGAAATAATCGATAATCCTGTAGTCGTGTGTTCAGTTGTAGTGGGGTCGCCATGTAGTTGTAGGTAGTCGTAGGTAGTTTTAGTTAATCGCCTTTGCTCATTGGGGGAAAAAAAAAGAGTTTTAAGAACCAAGGATAACCGACCGGTAATGTTAAATGTCCACTGAACCTCTCGCGTGCGTGTGTGTATGTGTCTGTCTGTCTGTCTGTCTGTCTGTCTGTCTGTCTGTCTGTCTGTCTGTCTGTCTGTCTGTCTGTCTGTCTGTCTGAATCTCTGTCTGTCTGTGATTGAGGAGTTAAGGGCCTGTCCCACTTGGCCGTCATTTGCGCCTCATTTACACGTCATATGTAAAATAGGTCGACGCGATGTGACACACGGGTAGCGTGTGGGTAGCGCGGGACGGGCGCATGGAGAGGTGTGAAGGAGTGTGGAGTTGTGCGCGATATCGCGCGGCGCTCCTGGATTTCGTGCTGCACAAAATCCTCGCGCGCCACCTGTGTGACGTATCGTGTACGCACGCTGACACATTGGGTAAGCACGCTGATGCATTGGCATCGCAAGCTGCGTCCCGACGTCTTACGTGGTGATGAATGGTTACATCACCTTGCGTAACCATGCGTTGCCGTGCGTTGCAGGGTATTCTAATGACGTCACACGCACCAGACGGCATGATGACGCGTGATTTGCGCGCGATGTCGCGCGTAACGACGCGTCGACCTATTTTACATATGACGCGTAAATGAGGCGCAAATGACGGCCAAGTGGGACAGGCCCTTTACATAACTAATCAGGGAGAACATCACAAAAGCACTCAGAGAAAACCTACTGTTAGGTTCATCCATTGAAACAATATGGGTACAGCTCAAAAATAAGAAAGGTGCAATCACTCTGATGAAAATAAACTATAGGCCTCCCAAACAGCAGCAGGAGATGGAGGAACAGATATGTAGACGATTCATGGAAAAAGCTAGAAGCAACATGGCTGACACAGTGGGTAACCTTAACTTCTCCAATATTGATGGAACTTCCTCAATGTAAAAGGCCTTTGAGGAAAATAAAGCAAGAACTCAAGCTCAGAATTTATTTTGGAGTCAGAGGATATGGGAGAGGTACTAAATGAGTACTTTGCCTCAGTGTTCAACAGGGTGAAGGGCAGAGATTATAGTGAGACCGGTGCAGGATAACTGATATGCAAGCCATATAGAAATCAAGGAGGAGATAGTGTTGGGTCTGTTGAAGAGCATTATGTTTGGTGAGACCCCAGGGCCTGATGGGAACTGTCCCCAGGGCCTGATGAGATCTATCCCAGGTTAGTTTAGTTTGGTTTAGTTTTGTTATCGAGTCAAAGACAATGCATGATCACAAGCCATCCTCAGAGTACAGATACAGGATATAAGGTATAGCATTTAGTGCACGATAAAGTCCAAAAAAATCAAATTAATCAAATCAGATCTCCAATGAGGTAGATGGGAGGTCAGGAACGTTCTTTAGCTGATGAAAGGACGGTTCAGTTGCCTGATAACAGCTGGTTAAGAAACTGTCCCCGAATCTGGAGGTATTCATTTTCACACTTCTGTACCTCTTTCCTGATGGGAAAGGGGAGAAGAATTCATAAGATCTAGGAGCAGATTTAGGTCACTTGGCCAATCAAGTCTACTCCACCGGTCAAGCATGGTTGAACCATATTTCCTTCTTAAACCTATTCTCTTGCCTTCTCCCCCATAACCCTTGCACCCAGAGAGAGCGACAAAGATAGGGTAGGTGGTCAGAATCTTTTTCCAAGGGGTAGAAATGTCAAATACATGAGGGAACAGCTTTAAGGTGAGAGGGGGAAAAGTTTAAAGGAGGTGTGCGCAGCAAATTTTTTTTACACAGTGTTGTAGATACCTGGAATATGCTGGTGGGGGATGTGGTGAAAGAACATGTAATTGTGCCATTTAATGTCTTTTAAATACACACATAGATAAGCAGGAATGGAGAGATGGGATCATGTGCAGGCTGAAGAGATCAGTTTATGTTCGTGTTTGGCACATGCATTTTGCACTGAAGGGCCTATTCTTGTGCTGTGCTGTTCTATGTTTTAGGCACTAAGTGTTTATTTTAGAAGGCTAATTTCAGTTCTTTCTGGTACTCTGTAATATTCTATTATTTCTACTCTCTGAAATCCAAAAAAGATTTGATTTAAAAAATACACTTGTTACTTCTTAATTTGTTGTCTGTGGGAAGATTGGTCAATGTACTTAATAAGTAATTAATGTACTTAACTCGGAAGGGTTTCGGCCCGAAACGTCGCCTATTTCCTTCGCTCCATAGATGCTGCTGCACCCACTGAGTTTCCCCAGCAATTTTGTGTACCTTCGATATTCCAGCATCTGCAGTTCCCTTTTAAATACTTAATTTACATCTTTGCTCCTGCACACCAATTATTCTTAGGAATCGATGCTAAATTGTGCTGACATCAGGAGAGTGAAATTTGCACCACATAAATCACTAGATTTCAAATACGAGTGGGCATAGGTGAGGGGGCAATCGTTTATTTTCCACATAGAGTGTGATCGCTGCCCGAAACACGCTGCCAGGGGAGGTGATGGCGGCAGACATGATAGCAACAATAAGAGCATTTAATCAGGGCACATGAACAGACAGGGTGTAGTGGGATATAGATCATGCACAGACAGGTGAGATTGGTTTAAATTGGCAGCATCATTGGCGCAGACATAATGGGTTGAAGGGCCTGTTCCTGTTCTGTACTCTTTTGTTCTAATTAATTGCTCTAAAGACATTATTTGATAAACCAGTGAACATTCTCAACAGTCAAAGAAGTAAAATATCAAAGTGCCATGTTACACAATCACAAGATAAACACGACAAGAAGGTTATTAGGCAAATTAGTCTGAAGAAGGAACCCGACATAATACATCAGGTGTCCATTCCATTCGGAGATGTTGCCTGACCTGCCGAGTGACTCCAGCATTTTGTCTTTCAAGTTCATTTTATACTTTCATAACTACTTGTAAACAAAATGGGATGGCACAGTGGCAGAATTGTAACCTTACAGTACAAGAGACTTGGGTTCAATCCTGGCCATGATTGCTGTATGTACAGAGTTTGTATGTTCTTCCTGCTCTGGTTTCCTCCCACATTCCAAAACTGTGCAGGTTTGTAGGTTAATTGGCTTTTGTAAATTGGCCCTAGTGTGTAGGATAGAAATAGTGTACTGATGATTGCTGGTCGGTGTGGACTTGGGGGCCGAAGAGCCTGTTTCCATCCTGTATCTCTAAATTAAATGAAAACAGTTGCTACACTGTATTCCTCAACAGTGCTACCTGTCTGATTGCCTTGTATGAAGGAGAAGGTTAATTTTGCCTTTGGACCTATTTGCTTCAAACTACTGCCATGCAGGTTTTGACCAGGTTGCTGAACAATTTCTAACACGGCAACTATTGAGTTATATTTTTGCTGTGTTGGGAGTAGGTCCTCAGAACCAGTGATAATGAAGCTGTATTAGAAGGTTAATGGGCTGGCTGTCAGCTCAGCCTGCCCAGACTAGACCTGAAATGGCAGATTTGACTGAAGTGCTGCCAATATGCACTGTTTATATTTGCTGCTGGCAGCAATTTTGGTTGGAAGCTGAGAGTGCAAACCATTCTCCAGGAAGCTTTTGCTGTCCTCATCTGCAAGTGCCATTTATTCATCAGGGTTACTGGGTGTCACTGCCTTTGTTGGCGGAGACAATCCTGTAGTACAAACATGAGCGCTGATCTCACTGCTTTATAATTGGTCAGTAACTAGTGCAACAAACTACTATTGGATATTTGTTATACTGGCTCATTGTCCTGGGTAGGATTGTGCGATAATAGGAGGCAATGTAGAATCTTCCAGCCAATAATTTGACTGTGAGAAAAGCAATAAGATCTCATCAGAAGGGTCCAAACACTCCACTGTAAAACACGCCTTTGTTTAAAGTTCTTTCCACTGTTAATCCAATAATGGATTAGGTCAGCATGTGTAAAGACTAAATTTGAAAGAGCAGTGACTTCAACCTAAACTGCTCCTGTAAACCAAGGATTTGTTTTCTCTTTTAAGAACATCTAACCAATGATTTGGAGTTTGAGAAAGAACTCCTTTTAAACTATTCACCAATCAGACAACTACTATTCGGCTGAAGCTCTCAATTACATAGGATGTTCTACGGAGTGAATGAAGCTCTTTACCCGCACTCTTTTGATTAATTGCTTTTGAATTTTTTAAACCTTCTCTTGTCAGGTTGTGTCTGGTTGCCTGCCATCAAATTTACAGAATCAGAGCGAGAAATATCATCTAAAATCCCCAACTGAAATTTGCATGTATATAGAAATAGTGCTGCTTGTTATTTACTTTTTTAAATAATTTATATTTATATCTCTGCAATTAATCTTATAATGGAATGATTTAATAATTCTAAACAAGAAACATCATGAATGTGCATCACGACACACCATTTGATAGCTCTTTCAAATCATGCAATAAAGTTGTCAAAGAGTCCCAAGTTTATTTTTCAGTCTGTATAGCAGTGGAGAAAAGATGACAGTGTAGAGGAGGCACGTTGACAAGTGCTTCTACGGAATAAAGCTTCCAGAGAATTTTTTTGTCTTTATTTTAGTTTTAGAAATACAGATGGGGAGAAAGCTGGGAAAAATGTGGAGGCAAAACAATGCCTGGCAAGTGACAGGTGAATGCAGGTGAGGTGAGTTTCCCGTGTGTCTATGTTAATCTGTCAATTGTGTAGGAAGGAGCTGCAGATGCTGGTTTAAACCGAAGATAGACACAAAATGCTGGAGTAACTCAGTGGGACAGGCAGCATCTCTAGAGAGAAGGAATGGGTGACGTTTCGGATCGAGACCCTTCTTCAGACTGATTCTGTCAATTTCCTGGTTTCAAGTCCACAATGAGCAGGGCACTATTAAGCCAACAAGAAATGTTCTAAATTTAGAAAACTATCAACTCAATGCAGGTTAATGTATTGTATAAAATAACATTCATCATGTTACATGTAGCCACAGGGAACTGTGGATGCTGGTTTACAAAAGAAGTCTGAAGATCAGAGACATCACCTATCCACGTTCTCCAGAGATGCTGCCTAACCTGCGGATACATCATTTGTATCTTTTTTTGTAACATTATATGTTCTATATCAAAAAAATGATTGAATTATTCAGCCTGCCATGTTATACAGTTTATTTTTGTTCCCAGAATTCCCCAGATGCTGCATCAAAACCTATTTTTTAATCATCCACCATAATTTAAACAGGATGAAAGAGAAGTTTGTTTAAACATACTTAAAATTACCGAGGCTGTCTCCACCCACTGAAAACATGAATAAACATTTCCTGCCTTCTAATTAGGATTGTACAATATTTGACATAAAATGGTGGAAAGAAATTCTGGAGATGGAATAATAATGGAAAATATATACAAATTCTCTGGTCTCACCATTTTCCTTTAGTTATGTCACAGTAAAACAACATGAATGTATGGAGAGTGTAATATGTGATTTACTATATATGGCAGCAAGCCTTGAAAATCAATTCAACTGTTAGTTTATTTAACTTTGTGAACTTAATGTTTGAATAACATGTTAGTTCTAGGTAATTAAAATTGTTTATTAGCAAGAAGAAAACTAAAACAAAACAAGTCAGATGGAGAACTTCCAAAGCATGTACTGCCTCTGTGGGCTCCCTCAGGCACAGACCTGCCATAAAGCAGGGCTGCCAACATTGGGTGAGAGTTGGTAGTGAGAAATTGTGAGAGATCAAGCCCGAGGGAGTGTAGCGACCGAGGGGGGGGGGGGGGGGGGGGGGGGTGACTCCAGTTACATACATTCTCTCATTCCTGACCCCGAGTCCAGCCTTACACCTGGCCCCCTATTCTACCCTGATCATAGCTGCTTACCTGCTTAGGTTCCCAGTGCTGAACACTCCCATTGTCCCAGCTTTGACTGCACACCTAGTACTATTCCAGACCTTGACTCTGGATGCACACTTGGCCTTGCTCCTAGCCCCTCTGCACTGACAATATATCTGGCCCACATATAAAGCCCCATATCTGACCCCCTGGACTTAACCTATTACGTTCAAGTCCATAGGTGCTTATCGAATGCGGTAATCCTTTATGGGGCACTTCACAGACCAAATTTTGTATAACAAAATTTGCTACATCCATTGGTTTCCTTGTTATCTAACATGTTAGTTACTTTGTCAAAAACGTCATGAAATGGTTGAACACAATTTCTACTCACTCAGCTGTATAAGTATTCTGTTACCATTTCCTTCATTTTCCTAACAAACTGGCCTGAAGTCATTTTCACCCCCAATATTTTCAGTATTTTGCTGTCTTCCTCTCAGCTGAGACTTTTCCGAAATGCAAAGTTCAATAACTATATATTTAAGCAATATTATTCTATTAAATATGATATTGAGAGTACATAATATTTTCTGTGGTATTCATAACAACAATGATAAAAAAGATCTGTTTTAATTGCACCTACCAAAATGCATACATTATATTACAGTTAATATGTACTGAGGGCAATTTTTTGTTCCAATGCTCATCATTACCAATTACTTTTACATTGAAGTGATTGAAATCCAGGTGAAGTTGAAATGGCATCAGAAAAATAAAACGGAGGAAGGAGTCTCGAAAGGTATCGGCACTCGTGATTATAGTATAAATTGGTTGACAATACTTTAATCAATATGAAAATGTCATATCCCTAAAGACGCTCCGTACAAATTTTGAATTCGAACGTGTAAAAATTTCAATTGGTTAAAGAATAAGGAACTGAAAATTCTCAGATTCAAATTTACTAATATTCAGAATCTCATATTGAGGTGCTGGTTAATTCCGAGTGCCTATATCTCTCTTTCCAAGTTAACGTGTATAAATACTTCGTAAGACTTGTTAATAGTTAAAATTTGTGAAGCTACCTTTCAAAAGTGTATTTAAAGCTGTGGATAGTTGCATTGTATTTCAATTTAAAGTGTATATTTCCTTCCAGATTAATCTGTGTATAATAAAACTTCGAAGTAGTAATTTAAAGTGTATTTAAGACTGCCGTTGTGGCATTGTGCTCATTGTGTATTGTCTTTGATTTAAATTTTGAATGTTAGAGACACTGTGATATCAGTTTGAATCGGCTGTAGAGATAAATAGTTGATTAAGACTGCTATTGTAATTGGAGTCCGAATCATGGCTGATCAACCAGGAGTTCGTCCCCCCTCTGATTGATTGTTGATTAGTACCTGATAGCGAAGAGTAACTGAGAGAGGGAAAGTAATTTTTAGTAAAGAGTAACCTGACGGGAAAGGTACCCCTAAGTCTAAGCATTTAGTGTGAGTAAAAAGTACCTGAAGGTAGTTTTTTGTTTTAGTTGTTCCAATGTTTGACTCAGTGTTTTTTGACTGAACTAGACTGGGGGGGGGGGGGGGGGGGGGGAAGCTTGAGAAGAGCGCGTTTACATAAGGCGAGATTGAGCAGGCTAAGACTTTATTCCTTGTAGTGCAGGAGGTTGAGTGCCTCATATAGATGTATAAGGTCATGAGGGGAATAGATAGAGTAAATGCACAGTCTTTTTACCCAAAATAGAAAAATCAAGAACGAGGGGGCATAGGTTTAAGATAAGAGGGGAAAGATTTAATATGAACCTGCGGGATACCATTTTTTTACATAAAGAGCGGTGAGTGTATGGAATGAGCTGCCACAGGAGGTAGTTGAGGCAGATACCGTCACATCATTTAAAAGACGTTCAAACAGGGACAAGGATAAGATAAGTTTAGAAGGATATGGGCCAAACGCAGGCAGGTGGGACGAGTGTAGGTGGAGCATGTTGGTTGGCATGGGCGTCGGGCTGAAGGGCCTGTATTCCCACCGTATAATTCATTAACTTTGGAAACATTTTTTCCCCTTTAAGTATTGACCTCTATGAGAAGTTAAGCTTCCAAAATGCCTATCAGGCCTTCATTACCACAACAAAATAACATGTTTCACGTATGGGCCAAAGCAAGGCATACTGATTGCCAGGCCAAACTCATGCTGTCCACATCCAATGTGTACATCCTGTCCTCATGGTAATATGGGGAAGCCGGTGCTGGGACATGACGGGACCTGAGGTTTAGAATTTAGAGAGACACCATGTAAACAGGCCTTTCGGCCCTCCGAGTCCACGCCAACCAACGATCACCCAGACACTAATTCTATCGTACACACTAGAGACAATGTACAGAAGCCAATTAACCTACAAACCCGCACGAATATGGGAGGAAACCAGAATACCGGGCGAAAAATCATACGGTCATGGGAAGACCGTACAAACTCAGTACAGACAGTACCTGTAGTCAGGATCGAACCCAGGTCACCGGCGCTGTAAGGCAGCAACTGTACCAGTGTGCAATTGTGCCATCCTTGTGATGATTACTTTAATAGAACCTCAATGTGGATGGTTCCAAGTATTGAATCTCAAAAGACCGCACCTAGTCAAACTGCTTCCCTTTAAATATCACTGAAGAAAGCTTTACACTGTGTTTCATTGTTGGGGCATGCAAGTACAATTGCATTTCCTGGAATTGGCATGCATTGTAAGCAACCTGTGTGAAGCATGCCACCAGGCAGCAACTCAAATCTAAGTAAATGATTGGTATTCGTAAAAAAATTCTATATAATGCACATGAACAATGTGAAACACGGTAGAATTCTTGGACAATTAATGTAATACACTATGTACTATATTACATACAAGTTTGCAGCTGCAGAGAATTTCAGTGTTGCCATACTATAGGCAATGATCAGGAAATTTATAGCATGGCCACCATTTATTTCGTTTGAATCCATTTCTGTTTTTAGACAATGACGCAATTCAAACCATTCCAGCCTTCCCACCTGGCAGCCAGTCTTTGGAATTAATGCTTCTTCCTCTTTGTGTGGTACACATTGGTCTCACAACATAGTTTTAGGGTGGTGAGAGAGTTGCAGGCTTTATTTGACAATTTATATTTCTCTACATCACTGTCTATAATCTCTCGTTTCCCTTTCCCAGGACTCTCCATCTGAAGAAGGATCTCGACCTGAAACATCACCCATTCCTTCTGTCCAGAGATGCTGCCTGTCCCGCTGAGTTACTCCAGCATTTTGCGCCTATCTTCGATTTAAATCAGCATCTGTAGTTCCTCCCCACACATAAATTTACTCTCTTGGATTTAGGCAACAGATGATTATTCATGTGGATAATCAAATATTAGCTTCATACCCATTTGATAATAGAGTGTGTCGACTTTGTAGCTGCTGTATTATTAAATATATATTGGTCTATAAGCAAAAAAAATCATAACTTGATTCAAAGATTAAAATGATTAATCTCCCCAAGGAATAACGTTCTGCACCATAAAAAGTAGATGCTCTGACATTTATATTAAGACCTCTCCATTTGCACAATCTCAATTTTAGGCTGATCTTCAGGAGAAATAGATGCTGGAGGAAAAACGTGACAGTGTTGGAGAAGGCCCCAGAGGAGGTTCACCACGATTTTCCAAGGATGTAATGTTACAATAATGAGGAGAGATTGTAGAGGCGGTGATTGTTCTCCCTGGAGCAGAGGAGGTTAAAAGGGGACAAGATCGTATAAGATATTGGTGAGCTTGCACTTGGAGTACTGTGTTCGGTTTTGTTGCCCTGCCAAGGGAAAGATACCATGAAGGAAAAACGAATGCAGAGAAAATTCAAGAGGATATTGCCAGGACTTGAGGCGTGGAACATCAGGGAGAGGTTCGGCAGTCAAGGACTTTATTCCTTGGAGCGCAGTTATGCAGAAGGGTAACCTTGTTGAGCTGTATACAATTATGAGGGGAATAGATAGGGAGAATGCAGCGTCTTTTTCTCAGGGTAGAGGAATCAAGAACTAGAGAGCATAGGTTTAAGTGAAGAGGGGAAAGATTTAAGGAGGCTTAAAATGTTGAGGGGCAACTACAACCTCTCACTCAATGTCAGCAAAACCAAGCAATTAATTCAGAAAGAAGTCATGACGCCACGTGCCAGTTTTCATTGGTGGGTCACTGGTGGAGACAGTCAGCAGCTTAATATTCCTCAGTGTTAACATCCCAGATGACCTGCACACAGATGTAATCATGAAAAAGGCCTGCCTACCTGCGACTCTCCTATCAGAAGTTTAAAGAGATTTGATATGTCACCGAATACTCAAACAAACTTCTACAGATGCACTATAGAAAGGTATTGTGACCTGTACAGCAATGCCTGTGCTGCAACTGCACCACAGTAGTGCAGCGGTAGATCTGCTGCCTTACAGCACCAGAGACCCAGGTTTGATCCTGATTACGGGCACTGTCTGTATAGAGTTAGTACGTTCTCCCTGTGACCGTGTGGGTTTTCTCCAGATGCCCCCAAATTTCCTCCCAAATTCCAAAGTGGTACAGTTTTGCAGGTTAATTGCCGTCTGTAAAATCGTAAATTGTCCCTAGCTGTAGGATAGTGCTAGTGTATGTGGTGATCAATGGTCAGCACGGACTTGGTGGGCCAAAGGGCCTGTTTCCACACTGTATCTCTAAACTAAACTAAATGTGACTGAATCCCCAAACAAACTTCGACAGAAGAAGGTATCCTGACCTATTGCATTGTGGCACTGATGGCAATTCCAAAATATTGGAATACAAGAGACTTCAGAAAGTGGTGGACTAGGCTTGGTCCACCACAGGCACAGTCCTCCCCTCCATCAAATGCATTTATTTGAAGCAATTTATCCCCACCTTCCAGGCCCCTCCTTCTATTCTCACTGATACCGTCAGGTAGGAGGTACTGAAGATTGAAGTCACACACCACCAGCTTCAGAAACAGCTGCTTTCTTACGGAACAGCGTCTCATATTTCACTTGGGCAGGTTACAGCCCAGTTACATGACCAGTGGTATGAATATAAATTTATCTAACTTCAGGTAGACCCGGCATCCCCTCTCCCTCTTTCCTTCACCCATCCAAGTCTCATTTTCACCCTACAAACAGCTAACAATGGCCTGTTTACTTTATCATCATTACTTTTTTGCATATCTTTTATTCATTGTTCTATATCTCTCCACATCACTGTCTATATCTCTCGTTTTCCTTATCCCTAACCAGTCTGAAGAAGGGACTGGACCCGAAACTTGACAACATCTCTCCAGATGCTGCCTGTCCCGCTGAGTTACTCCAGCTTTTTGTATCTATCTTTGCTTTCTTACACCTGTCAGGTTCCTAAACAGAACTGCACAACCCTAACTCTACTCTGGTACATTACAGACCACAAGCTTGTCTTGCAAGATGCAAGTGTAATTTATGTGTAATTTCTGCTTTTGTGTGTTGACTGAGTGCATGTGCCTGTGATGCTGCTGCAAGCACCATTTTCATTGCACCTATACCTCAACCGCACTTGTGCATATGACAACAAACTCAAACTGCCTGATTTGACTTGTCTTCTGTGTAGTGTACCAGTCTTCCAAATAGTCCCTCCTAATCTATGAGAGAAGGACATCAAGGGCAGCTGAACGTTTCTTTACCAAAAATGGGTGTTGCATTACGATGGGTGTCACTAATTAGCCTCAGCAGTGAAAATCCTGGAAGATTGTGTTCCTTCCCACCACAGTGGTATTCTAGTACACATGCCCTCTAGTGTTGGACATTTTCACCCTGGCAAAAAGTTCTGACTGTCTACCCTGTCAATGCCTCTCATACTTTTATACACTTCTATCAAGCTTCCCCTTAACCTCCAACTTAATCACTATCCTACCATGTACCTCCTTGATTTATGCCACCTTGTGTTAAATTAGTATTGCCAGAAAAAGCAGACCTGAATCTTTTTGATATGTGCGATTGATTCAATGTTACACCAGATGATGGAATTTACTCACCCAAAGATTTCAATCCTTCCACTCATTCTAGACTACAATCTCGCAACGGGGTTATAAAAACCATGCATAAAGGAAACTTACTGATACTGCTTTTCACTTTTTCTTATCTGAAATGTCAAATAACGATGTTAAGCTTTCAGCTATTGGTCAAGAACTCATGCACATAGAAAGTATAAATAATACAGGCACAGCTACACTCCCAATCACCACTCCCAAATTGGCATGTAACAAGACATTTACTGAAACTGTATTTAGTCTATGTGTGTTATGAACTCCTAATTAAGTTAATCAAATAATCAGGGCACCATTAATTAGTTCTCAGTAGCAAAAGACAAATTTAACTTCAATGTTTAGAAAACCATGTCCTCCCTGTGTGGAGCAAGATTTTCTCAGCTCTCTGGAATTTTACAAAAAATGCAGCAGGAAACAATTAGAGGTGCAGTACAGAATGTATTCTGTATGCCCGAGATTGGCTTCAAGAATGTTTATTGCAATGCTTAATACCATGCAAAAGTAGAATGACCTTGCCGTGGCAGAACTCAGATCTTTCTCCTTTTTTTCTCTGGAGATTTAGGTCTGATCTTATTCTCCTGAAATACATGTCGTAGCTTTTGTCAAATTACTTTGAGCGAGATTACAACACTGGCAGAAATGAGCATGAGTGAAAGATGAATGACACATTTGTTTGGATCTTGCCATGTGACTGTTGTTCAACTAATTTGGACAAAAACAATTTTATTTCTTTTGTGAATAAGGAAATTCCATTGTCCCGACAAAATGCTGCCGTCTATCAGTATTGTACCTAAAAAAATAATGATTGGCAAATCTTTTATTTTTCGATACAAAACATGGAAAGTTGGCATTCTTCTCACAAATGTTCATGAAAGCTCCTTAATGAAGTGATAATACAACTTAAAATCTGGTGCTACATCAATAAAGCTTGTCTCACAGAAGCAAGGTATTGTAATCAGAATTCCACGGATGCATTTTGCAATCAAATGTACTTAATTTATCCAGTTTTCCCCACTTTTCTGCTGAAGGGTGATAGCAGGAATGGGGTACAGATTGTGGATGATCAGCCATGATCACGTTGAATGGCGGTGCTGGCTCGAAGGGCCGAATGGCCTACTCCTACACCTATTCTCTATTGTCTAAGGCATTACATTTATTAACTGCTTCACTCGGGTGTTCTATCTTCACGAGTGAAGGTATCCAACTGAGTTTGGGCATTACCGACAAGTCCCAGCATATATTGCCCAACTCGAGTTGCTCCCGAGTGGCTGGGAGTGAGCTGCTTTCCTGAACCCTTGCAATAATTTTGCTTTGGCAGCGATTACAGCCTCAAGTCTTCTTGGGTATGATGTTACAAGCTTGGCACACCTGTATTGGGGTCATTTCTCCCATTCTTCGCTGCAGATGCTCTAAAGCTCAGTCAGGTTGGATGGGGAGCTTCGATGCACAGCTATTTTCAGGTCCCTCCAGAGATGTTCGACCGGGTTCAAGTTCGGGCTCTGGCTGGGCCACTCAAGGACATTCACTGACTTGTCACTAAGCTGTATGCTTAGGGTCGTTGTCCTGTTGGAAGGTGAACCTTCACCCCAGTCTGAGGTCCAGAATGCTCTGGAGCAGGTTTTCATAAAGGATCTCTCTGTACTTTGCTCCATTCATCTTTCCCTCGATCCTGACCAGTGATGGAAATGGGGGGGTACATAGGGGTACGGCGTTCCCCTAATTTTCAATTTCCAGCTCGGGTTTAATGAGTACTACAGAAACATTCGAGCCGTTTCTCACTTTATTCAACTCTGACAAAAACGATTTGTTAACTGCCACTGTTAGCACTTGTTAACAGCCAGTAGTTAATAGTAGTTATACAATGTGTCATCAATACATCGATCCACATTCCTCAGTAAATGTAATTGTGTTTTAACACCGCATTCCTTTGAATAAAATTCAAGGTAGAATTTCTTAAACTCACTGTCAGGGCTACAGACCGCGAGCAAGGGCTCAGGTAAAGTCACGTTATTTTATTATTCCACGTTATTTTATTTGCCTCCCTGCCTCTGTGCCTCTCTGCCTCCGTGCCTCTCTGCCTCCGTGCCTCTCTGCTGCTCTCCCCTCTCCGCCATTCTCCCCTCTCCGCCGCTCTCTCCACTCTCCCTCTCCCCTCTCCGCCGCTCTGCCCGCTCTCGAAAACTCGATGATGTATTTTGGGTGGTATTTTGGAGAAAGAAGATGCATAAAATGTGCACATTTAAAATTTAAAATCGGGGTTCAGATATACAAACCTTCAAAAGCAAATGATACGCTACATTTTCAAATGGGAAATAATGCTTAAGAAGCTAATAGAAAACTTGTATAAATCATTGGTTGTGCCATAGTTAGAATATTGTGTTCAATTTTTCTGGAACGATATGTACCTTCAGCTAACAAAAATAATGAATAATTAGTCTGAGTTAGTCAATTAGTTAATGTTGCAGTAACGCTTGGCTAGCAGTCGCCGTTGAATGGTATTCGATATACTAGTTAGGAGGGAGAAGGATGTCAGAAAACAAGGTTCTAAATTTAGGTAAACTTTGGGAAAGTGAGGCAGAAGAATAGACTATGCAGAGCATTGACAAACAATGTGAAATGTTCCAAAATCTTCTTGGTAATAGACCTGTACATTTTGAATTGAATTGAAATTATTTGTCATTCAAAAATGAATGAAAAGAAATGAATGTTATCCCTAACAACTAAGTTCAGGTAGACAGTAACATGGATAAGGGAGAGCCAGTGGATGTAATGTACCTGGACTTTCAGAAAGCCTTTGATAAGGTCCCACACAGCAGATTAGTGGGCAAAATCAGAGCACATGGTATTGGGGGTAGGGTATTGACATGGATAGAAAATTGGTTGGCAGACAGGAAACAAAGAGTAGGAATTAACGGTTCCCTTTCAGAATGGCAGATAGTGACTAGTGGGGTGCCCCAAGGCTCGGTGCTTGCACCGCAGCTATTCACAATATATATTAATGATTTAGATGAAGGAATTAAAAGTAACATTAGCAAATTTGCAGATGACACAAATCTGGATGTCAGTTTGAACTGTGAAGAGGATGCTATGAGGATGCAGGGTGACTTGGATAGGTTGGGTGAGTGGGAAGATGCATGGCAGATGCAGAATGATGTGGATAAATGTGAGGTTATCCACTTTAGTGGCAAGAACAAGAGGCAGATTATCATCTGAATGGCAGGTAGACACAAAATGCTGGAGTAACTCAGCGGGTCAGGCAGCATCTCTGGAGCAAAGGAATGGTTGACGTTTCGGGTCGAGACCCTTCTTCTGTATGGTGTCAGATTAGGAAAAGGGGAAGTGCAACAAGACCTGGGTGCACTTGTACATCAGTTACTGAAAGTAAGCATGCAAGAAACAGCAGGCAGTGAAGAAACCCAATGGCATGTTGGCCTTCATAATGATAGGATTTGAGTATAGGAGCAAAGAGGTCCTTCTGCAGTTGTACAGGGGCCTGGTGAGACCACACCTGGAGTATTGTGTGCAGTTTTGGTCTCCTAATTTGAGGAAGGACATTCTTGCTATTGAGGGAGTGCAACGTAGGTTCACGAGTTTAATTCCCGGGATGGCAGAAATGTCATATGATGAAAGAATGGAACGACTGGGCTTAGATTCACTGGAATTTAGAAGGATGAGAGGATATCTTATAGAACCATAAAATTATTAAGTGATTGGACACGCTAGATGCAGGAAACATGTTCCCAATGTTGGAAGAGTCCAGAACCAAGGGCCACAGTTTAAGAATACGGGGTAGGCCATTTAGAACTGAGATGAGGAAAAACCTTTTCACCCAGAGTGTTGTGAATTTGTGGAATTATCTGCCTCAGAAAGCAGTGGAGGCCGACTCATTGGATGCATTCAAAAGAGAGTTAGATAGAGCTCTTAGGGCTAGTGGAATCAAAGGATATGGGGAGAAGGCAGGAATGGGGTACTGATTGTGGATGATCAGCCATGATCACATTGAATGGCTTGAAGGGCCAAATGGCCTACTCCTGCACCTATTTTCTATGTATCTATGTAAAATGCTAAAATAACTCAACGGAACATGCAGCATCTCTGGAGAGAAGGAACGGGTGACGTTTCGGGTCGAGACCCTTTTTCATACTGATGTCAGGGATGAGTGGAACAGAGATAGAATGCAGTCGGAGACAGTAAGACTGGTGGGAGAACTGGGTAGGGGTAGGGGATGGGGAGAGAGGGAAAGCAAGGGCTATTTGAAGTTAGAGAAGTCAATGTTCATACCGCTGAGGTGTAAGCTCCCCAAGCAAAATATGAGGTGCTGTTCCTCCAATTTGCGTTGGGCCTCACTCTGACAATGGAGGAGGCCCAGGACAGAAAGGTCAGATTGGGAATGGGAGGGGAATGGCATGAATTCACAGATTTATCCTGCGCTATTTAATCCAAGGGCGAGCGAACGATCAGACAGACGGACGAAAGCAACGATCATAGAGTAGAATAGATGACATTTTGGGTCGAGACCCTTCTTCAGACTGAGTCAGGGCAAAGAGGAACAAGAGATATAGTGGGTACTAAGGACAAATGAATGGAAGATATGCCTATATCTCCCGTTTCCTGGACTGTCAGAATACTTATGTAAATGTGATATTTCAGTTATTTCTTTTCAATTACTTTGCAAACATTTCTAAACACCTGTTTTTGCGTCTTCACTCTGGGGTATTGTATGTAGATTGATGAGATAAAAAAAGAATTTAATCCATTTTAAAATAAGGCTGTAACGTAACAAAATGTGGGAAAAGTGAAGGGGTCTGAATACTTTCTGAATGTACTGTAAATCTGCACACTCGATTCTATTTCTGCTGACTGGATAGCATGCAAAAAAAGGTTTCCACTATTCCTCGTACACATAACAATAAACTAAACTCTTCAAAGAGGATCAATGTCTGGCACTTTTCTGGCGTAAATGTTACCTGCCATTTATTATTCCATCCCTGAAGGTTGCCTGGGGTGTGTTGTTTGCACGTGTGTGCTGTTCATTTGCTGAGAGGTTGTGAAAGATAGTTAAAATATTGCACAACAATAAACACATCCGACCTTATGATGGAAAAAAAGGTAATTTAAGAAGTGACCAAGGTTGATTGGACCAAGGACTCTGCAGAAGTTTCCCTCTCCCCTGACACTCAGTCTGAAGAAGGGTCTCGACCTGGAGATACTGCCTGACCCATATAGTTACTCCAGCGTTTTGTGTCTGTCCTGGGGCTGGGATGGTTAATCTGCAACAAAAATGATTTTCTTTCATTGTGCCAGAGTGTAAAAGGCTTGAATGGGGCAAAATATGTTGTGTGGCCAAGTCAGTTTTCTTATGCAATATATAGATGGACCTACTGGAGAGAGGGCAACACTTGACCCCCTGCTAGGAAATAAGGCAGGGCAAGTGACTGAAGTGTAATGTTGGGGGAGGGAGATTGGGCACGTTGGGACCAGTGACCATACTATTCCATTAGTTTTTAAATTGACACAGAAATAGGTAAGACTTGTCGGCAAATTAAAGCCCTAATTTGGAGCAAGGCAAATTTTGAAGTAATTAGACAGGAATTTCCATTGATTGATTAGAAGACACAGTTTGCAGGTCAGGAAATGTCTGGCAAGTGGGAGACTGTTAAAAGTGAGATAGGGAGAGTTCAGGGACAGTACGTTAGAGTGAAGGGCAGGATTGGGGATCTATGGCTGGTCAACCATCTGCTTATCATAGCCACCCCCACATCCACTTGCCACACTTTGTATTGCCACTCCTCTTTTCTAGCCTTCCCTCACCCTATCCCCCACCGCACAATCAGTCTGAGGGAGCATTCCAACCCAAATGTCATCTACCTATATTCTTCAGAGCTGCTGCGCTTAGTTACTCCAGCATTGCGTGTCTTTTTTTGTTAACCATCATCTGCAGTTCCTTGTTTCTACCTCCTGGTGAAATTTTCTGAGATAAGTATTAATAAAATGTTGATTTACTGAGAGGCAGGTGAATTATACATAGAGCAAATCTTACCTCACCTAATTGAAAAAAGCTTTAAGAGGCTGTCCCACTGCGGCGACCTAATTGGCGAGTTTAGGAGAGTTTGAAAAAATGTCATGTTGAAGACCTCCTTCAACTATGTAGAAGACCTCTTTCGACTTCCTTCGACTATGTTTAAGACTAGCTTCGACTAGCTTCGAGAAAATTGGACACCGAATAGTGGAGAGTGAAGACGACCTCCTTCGATCTCCTTCGACCTCCCTTCGACTATGTTGAAGATTATCCACGACTACCTTCGATTACCTTCGACTACTCTCGATTACCTAAGAATAACATGCCGACCTACTACGACCTATTTCGACTAAACCTACGTGTAAAAAATATATAGATTTTTTTTCCATGGCGACCTTTTTTTACTCGCGGGCATTTTTCAGCATGTTGAAAAATACGCCGCGACCTAGCTGAGGCCTCGAGTACGCAGCGACTACTCTTGAGTATGAATAAGAGTTACAAAGACCTCCTAGGACCTTGTGTCAACCATGCTGCGAGAGTCGATGGCAAACTCTTCTAAACTCGCCAATTAGGTCGCCGCAGTGGGACAGCCCCTTCACTCTCAACTACACTTTCAAACTTTTTAAATGTAAAACATTAAAGATAGAACAGTACAGCAAAGGAGCCCTTCGGCTTACAAAATCTGTGCTGAACATAATGCCCAGTTAAACTAATCTCCTTTGCCTGCATGTTACCCATATCCCTCCATTCCTTGCATATCAATAGGCCTAGCTAAAAGTTTCTTAAATTCTTCTCTCATGTTTGCCTCCACAACTACCCCTAACAGCCTGTTCCAGGCACCCACCACTCTCAGTGTAAAAAACCTTTCGCTGCACATAGAATCATACAGTGTTGAAACAGGCACTTTGGTCCAACTTGCCCACGCCAACCAACATGCCCCATCTACACTTGTCCCACCTGCCTGCATTTGACTCGTATACCCCTAAGCCTACCCTTTCCATGTACCTATCAAATGATTTTTAAATGTTGTGATAGTACCTCTATACCATTGAGATAGTCCATCTCCTTTAAACGTTGCCCCCTCACTTTAAAGCTATGCCCTCTAGTCCTTAATTTTTCCATTCTGTGAAAAAGGTATGACAGTTTTCTTGAATAACATTTAAATAGTGATTTTAAAACGCTAAACTGTAGCTAAGTTGCACAATAAAGAAAACTAAATCTTGACAACCATAGATGGGAATCTCAAATCTGATACGCTGCCAAAATATTACAATTTGATTTTCGCAAGCCTATGATGAAACACAAATGCCAGTTGGTAACTACAAATCCCTAATCTGTGATGAAGAACTTCACAGCTTTAGGTATTGACATTACTGCATCTATGAAATCAAGTTCCTTTCCACGTTCAGCATTAGAGGTCAGCATTAACACCAGAATTAAAGAGCTGAAATATTTTGCACAAACTTTCTGGAGAGTTCGTAGAGTTTCATGCCTACATGGTGCCAACTAAATTATCTGATTTTATTTGTTGACAGACGAGGTACATTCATCTCTTCAATTTCTGTTCTTATTTAATCTTGGAATTATCTACTGAAATCAGAGGCATGAGGAATGCCTTGTCAATCCCCTCCTTCATCACCCGGCCGGGGGAGATGCATTGCTTGGAAAATCTAGCAAATTATTTTTACAAGAAAGCCCATTGATGATGCGTTTAATTTTAAAAACTCAATATCATATCAGCCTGCAATTCAAAGACATCCCACCATAACTCCATGAACAGATATTTCGCTAGTTTGAAAATGAAAGAATTGTAATATTTGTTTTCCTCTTATTTTCTCTTGATGCTTTAGATTACTCTCTCCCAGGCATGTGGGTCCACACTTTGGCATGCATTCAATCTGTTTCATATCATTCTTGAACTGCCTGTTGAAAGGCAAAAGAAAGTCAACTGGTTGACTCATCCTCTTTTACTACTTTCTCTCTGCATGACAGTTCATCAGGTAATTTAGTTAAGGCTGTAATGAGAGAGTCAGTGAAACATGACAGGGTATTAATGCATGCACAAATATTGTACTCCTCTTGGAAAAGAAACATACTAACACTCACAAGAAGCCAACTCTGGAGCTACAGGAAGTTGCGAATAGCTCATAGGCACATTGTAAATTTATTTTCCCTTCCTTAATAATGAATTATTAATTCAAGATACCACCCTGAAACCAGAACCAAAATGCCCATTCCCAGAACTCCCCAAATGACAATTTGTAATTGCTACCAGGAGATAAATTGCCTCCAATTTTCTCACTTGTTCGGCAAAAAACTTCAACTTTTGCTTCTGCAGTTTTTGAGCTTAGTACAGTGTAGTACAGTCTCTTCAGTGGTACACACCCTGCTTGCCAGATGAAATCGGCTTGGTGTCCATGAATGGAAGAGATGATTTTCAGGGGAAAAAAAGAAAATTCTTAAGAAGGTGTTCAAAATATTCTTTACTTATAAGATTTGCACATCTTCCAAGTCTCAGGAATGACGGAGATTTTGTGGAGAACGAATAGAAGTGTATAAAATTATGAGGGGCATAGATAAGGGAGACATAACCTCTTTTCCAGGGTAGAAATGACCAACACTCAAGGCATATTATCTATAATGTGAGAGGGGGGTAGTTTAATGGAGATGTGCGGGGCAAGTTTTTCTTTATACAGAGTAATGGGGGCCTGGAATACTTTGCCAGAGGTGGTGGTGGAGGCAGATACAATAGTGGCATTTAAGAAGCTTTTGGATCAATACATGGAAGTACAGGGAATAGAGGGATATGGATCCTGTACAGGCAGATGAGATCAGTTTAATTTGGCATCATGTTCGTCACAAACATTCTGGGCCTGTGCTGTACTCTTCTATGTTTTATAAATCATTGTCACTAATTTGAAGAATTATGAAAACTGCAATGTACACTGCGGAGATAAATATGGCTGAATTAATTGTTTTCTTTACGTAAAAAGGATCAAAAATAAATGTCTGAATGAATAGGCTTCTGTTTCAAACTCTTTTCTCTCATGTTAAAGCAAGCCCTCTTGTTTTTGATACCGCTGCCATGGGAAACAAGATTTTGACTATCTATCCTCTCAACACCGCTCATAATCTTATATACCTCCAGTAGGTCACTCCTCAGCTTCCTTCATTCCAGAGAAAACAAGCGCAGCCCATCTAATCTCTCCCCATGCCTAAAGTCCTCCAGTCCAGGCAATATCTTGGTAAGTCTCCACTGCACTCTCTCCAGTGCAATCAAGTAATTCCTCGAGTGTGTTCATCAGAAGTACATCCAATACTCTTCTGAGTGTAGCCTAACCAGGATTTTGAAATGTTACAACATAACATCCCAACATTCTGCACCCCGAACATTGAAGGCACGCATGCCTTATGTTTGGGTTTGAGTTTAGTTTATGGTCATGTCTACCGAGGTACAATGAAAAGCAAATTAAGACAATACATGATTACAATTGAGCCATCCACAGTGTACAGATACATTATAAAGGGAACAACATGAATAGCGCTTAGTGCATTATTATAGATTCAGTAAAGTCCGATTAGAGATAATCCAAGGGTCTGCAATGAGTTAGATAGTAGTTCAGGACTGCTCTGATTGTTGGTAGGATGGTTCCGTTGCCTGATAACAACCTTCTGACCTGTGTTGCCACTTTCAGGAAACTGTAGACTTGATCCTAATGTTTCTCATTTGTTACTGCTTTGCCATTACCTGTGCATATTCAGCCCCTAATTAACTATCAAAAATGCATGCCTCACACTTAAATGCCATTTTTAATTGCTCAACCCAATGTTCTCACTGCAATGATATGCCCAAGCAATGGTTTGCACAAAATGTTAGCCAACCTGTCTACTTCAGCTGTTAACTGCCCTATTCTTCAACATTATTTTTAATATAATCTAAACTTAAGAGCTGCAGAGATACTGTGCTCTATAGTATTTACTAGACCAGGTGGGACACGTTGGGTTCCAGCATCCAACAGGAGGGCTGATCCCCCAACGCAATATTCCACCTCACCACCAATTCCAATATTGGTGGCCAGTGTGGGGGGGGGGGGGGGTGACCCTCTCGCAGAGACTGACCGAGGCACTCAACACTTCCGGGTTTTATAGTCCCTTATAGTCCCTCCGGAAGGGGCGTGGCCTTCAGGGGAGAGAATCTCAACATTTTTTAAACACAAATAACTCTTTTATTTTTCATCGATGGGAAAAATCCTCTTGTCCTGCGCAGCGGAGGGGGACTCTGAGTAGGATGGCCAAAAATCACCGCCGTAAGTGGCAGGGATTTTTTCTAAAATCAATATACAGAACAACAGGAAGTGGTCAAAATTAGACTTTTAGTAATATAAGATAAGATCAGATATGATTCAGGTAAAAAACCCTTGATCAACAGCATGTCAAACAAAAGTGTTATCAACAAAATGGTATCCTTTGCAACTAAAGAGTTTAAAATAAGCCAACTGTGAGATACCAAATGATAAATATTGAAACATTTCTGCAATTTTTTTCAGCACCCAATTTGCATAAAGACAGAAAGGTTGCTGAAACACAGCAGGTCAGACAGAGTCTGTGGAAAGAGAGATAAACTTTAAGGTCAAAACCCTTTCACCAGCACTTGAAAACTGAGTTAAAAAACTTTACAATAAGTTGTGATGCTTTAGTTACAAAGAGGGATGGGACAGACTGAGCTCATTCTCACTGGAGTGTAGGAGGTTGAAGAGGTAACCTTATTAAGGTTCATAAAGTAATAAGGGGCATGGATAGGGTAGATAGTCACATCTTTTCTTCAAAGGTAGCTGTGTCCAAAAGTAAAGGTCATCAGTATAATATGAGAGGATTGAAATTCAAAGGAGGTTTGAACACATTTTGTACACACCGTTGGTATACGGACCAAGATGCCAGAGGAAGTTGAAGAGACACTTCTGTCACAGTCTTTAAAAAGCAGTTGGATGGGTACATGGATAGGAAGGATTGAAACATAGAAAATAGGTGCAGGAGGAGGCCATTCGGCCCTTCGAGCCAATACCGCCATTAATTGTGATCATGGCTGATCGTCCCCTATCAATAACCCGTGCCTGCCTTCTCCCTATATTCCTATAGCTCTATCTAACTCTCTCTTAAATCCCTCCAGTGATTTGGCCTCCACTGCCCTCTGTGGCAGGGAATTCCATAAATTCACAACTCTCTGGGTGAAAATGTTTTTTCTCACCTCAGTCTTAAATGACCTCCCCTTTGTTCAAAGACTGTGGCCCCTGGTTCTGGACTCGCCCAACATTGGGAATATGTTTCCTGCATCTAGCTTGTCCAGTCCTTTTATAATTTTATATGCTTCTATAACAGACCCCCTCATCGTTCTAAACTCCATGGGCCAAATCCGGAGAAATGGGATTAGTGTAGATGGGCATTTCGGTCAGCATGGATAAGTCGGGCCAAACAGCCTGTTTCCGTGCTGTACCGCTCTTAGAGTGACGATGCTGGCTCGAAGGGCCGAATGGCCTACTCCTGCACATATTGTCTATTGTACGGCCATACAACTTTATGATTATGAAGTTGCTGTGTTGTGAATCAGTTTACAAAGATTAATGAGGACAGTCAGAGAACAAAAAACCAAAGAAAAATGTAAGAACTGAATTCTAGACTTTAGAGGTACAGCATGGAAACAGGCCCTTCAGCCTACCGAGTCCGCGCCGACCAGCGGTCACCGCGCACACTAACACTATCTGACAAACCAGGGACAATTTACAATTTACAGAAGCCAATTGACCAATAAACCTGTGCATCATTGGAGTGTGGGAGGAAGCTGGAACACCCGGAGAAAACCCACACAGTCACAGGGAGAATGTACAAACTCCATGGAGACTGCACCCATTGTCAGGATTGAACCTTGGATTGATGCAGAGACAACAACTTGGCTGCTCAACACCTGGATTGAGATCTAACTATTCCTTTGGTTTATTTTCATTCGCAAGAAGAACCCTGGTCACTGGGGCTGTAAGGCTGCAACTTTACCGCTGCACCACAGTGCTGCCCTCTGCAGATTTGCAGGACAAATTTCAGGCATATGACAATAAAACACTTTGAACTCCTTCCTCGTCTCCTTCTTACCACTGAATGTATGTTCAGCCACACAAGGTTTAGAGAGGATGTTATCTGGGATTGTAGGATTATCAATGCCTTTCAAAAAAATAACTATTATAATCATCAGTTACTGATTATCTGTCAATTTTATGTCAATAATATGTCAATTTTGGTTGACAGAATCGGAACGGTACCCGGACGTGGCGCCGACGGACGAGAGGCCGAAGCAAAGAAGATGAAGCCAAAGAACCGAATGGAAACGAGGCCGAAACGGCAATAAACCAAAAGAGTACAAAGACAAACCGAACTTACAAAATTCTTAAGTGGCTGGACAGGCTAGATGCAGGAAGATTGCTCCCGATGTTGGGGAAGTCCAGGACAAGGGGTCACAGCTTAAGGATAAGGGGGAAATCCTTTAAAACCGAGATGAGAAGAACTTTTTTCACACAGAGAGTGGTGAATCTCTGGAACTCTCTGCCACAGAGGGTAGTCGAGGCCAGTTCATTGGCTATATTTAAGAGGGAGTTAGATGTGGCCCTTGTGGCTAAGGGGATCAGAGGGTATGGAGAGAAGGCAGGTACGGTATACTGAGTTGGATGATCAGCCATGATCATATTGAATGGCGGTGCAGGCTCGAAGGGCCAAATGGCCTACTCCTGCACCTAATTTCTATGTTTCTATGTTTCTATGAAAGGGTGGGACACCTAAATGCAAACTAACCAAAAGGACGGGACGCCTAAAAGCCAACGAACCGAAAAGCTGCATCGCCTAAAAGCAAACTTACCGAATGACCGCTCTGTCGAAATGCCACCTACCCGAAAGGCGGTGTTGCCTACAAGCCAACGGACTGACTGCCACTCAACAGAAAATTCCAATAACGGACGTGACGTTGCCGGGGGGGGCGGGACTTGTCAGCGATTGGTCCAGACCCCCGCATTCATCACATCACTGTGAAGGGATGAACATTGTCCCACACCTCCGCTCCACCCGAGGTGTGGGACAATGTTTGCTTTCAGGCGACGCAGCTTTTCGGTTAGTTTGCATTTAGGCGTCGCATCCTTTCGGTTAGTAGGCGTTTCGTCTTCAAACTCTTTCGGTTTATTGGCGTTTCGGCCTCGTTTCCATTCGGTTCTTTGGCTTCGACTTCTTTGCTTCGGCCCCTCGTCCGTTGGTGCCACGTCCGCACACGATTGGAACACTATTCTAATATCAATTGCATTTTCTGATTTAAAGAAACCTCTTGTGTAACTTAACATGAAGACACACCGGCTGTTATGGGTCATTTCTGAAAGCAGAAAACAAATAGTACTGACAAGAAAAGATTTGAAAACTATTAACAAACTTGAAGTTTTGGATTTAAATCAAGCAGGTAATTTTGGGTTGGATTATTTTTGAGGATGATGAAGTTGTAGTTGTAAATTGGAAATACAAATAACTAGATGTCACATCTAATACATGTCAACTGTTAAGTCTGTATCTCTTATCATAGATGCGGCCTTGACTGCTGAGTGCTTGCAGCATTTTCTGCTTTTATTAAAAAGGTAAGTGACTAAAGGGGCTGTCCCACTGCGGCGACCTAATTGGCGAGTTTAGAAGAGTTTGCCCTCGACTCATACTCGCAGCATGGTCGACACGAGGTCCTAGGAGGTCTTTGTAACTCTCCTTCATGCTCGAGAGTAGTCCCCGCGTACTTGAGGCCTCAGCTAGGTCGCGCTGTATTTTTCAACATGTAAAAAATGCCCGCGAGTAAAAAAAGGTCGCCATGGTAAAAAACGTTTTTATTTACACGCAGGTTTAATCGAAGTAGGTCGTAGTAGGTCGGCATGTTATTCGTAGGTAATCGAGGGTAGTCAAAGGTAATCGAGGGTAGTCAAAGGTAATCGAAGGTAGTCGAAGGGAGGTCAAAGGAGGTCGTCTTCACTCTCCACTATTCGGTGTCCAATTTTCCCGAAGCTAGTTGAAGCTAGTCTTCAGCATAGTCTTCTACAGTCGAAGGAGGTCTTCAACATGACACTTTTTCAAACTCTCCTAAACTCTTCTAAACTCGCCAATTAGGTCGCCGCAGTGGGACAGGACCGCCCCTTAAGGTTACCTCTCATGCACATGGTGCAACATGCAGGTGAGTGCATTTGAAGATTATCTGAACCTCATCTTCAGAAAACAATCTAAAAAGTAAGAAATGGTAATACAGTGTCATGAGCCACGGAAAATTAGTGGTAGACCTGTTTTTCAGTTACATGGTTAAACAGTGGGAGTTGATATTTCCATTTCTGGGGCTCGGTAGATCAAGGTGAGATTTGCAAAGTCTTACTTGTTTAGACAGATGAAATAGATTGATACTGCTGCCAAAGCTTTAGGACAGAAGATTTCAGAATTTGTGGATTTTCATTTTAATATACAGCTTATTACCTGGCAATCACAGCTTGCAAAGTTGCTAAAAAACAGATGCAGTCTAGACTTTTAAAAGACACCAGGATGGCATTTAGGGAACATAATCTGTTGGATGATAGGGAAAGAAGGGGAGTTGAGATGGAGTACAGGAAGGAGATTGAGAACCTCGTGTCCTGGTGTTGAGACAACAACCTTTCTTTCAGTGTCAACAAGACAAAGGAGATAATGATTGACTTCAGGAAGCAAAGCGGTACACATACCCTGGTTTACAAAGCAGAGATGATATTTACTCCCAAATTTCTTGGGAGTAAATAGCCCTAACAACTTGTCCTGGACTGGCCATATTGAAACAATGGCCAAGAAAGCACACCAACGCCTCGGCTTCCATAGAAGGCTTAGCAAGTAGAAAGCATTTTATCAGGATGGTTTGGGAGCAGCTCCATCGAAGATCGCAAGAAATTGCAGAGAATTCTGGCCATATCTCAGACCATCAAAAACCAACCTCCCTTCCATTGACTCAGTTTATACCTCACGTTAACTCAGAAAGGCTAGCAGACAAATCAAGGATATGTGGAACCCTGGCCACTTCCTTTTCTCCCCTCTCCCATCGGGCAACGGGAATGGAAGTGTAAAAACGCACACCTCCAGAGTTAGGGACAGTTTCTTCCCAGCTATTAACAGGCAACTGAACCATCCTATCACAATTAGAGAGCTGTCCTGAAGTACTATCTACCTCATTGGAGACCCTCGGGTTATCTTTGATTGGTCTTTATTGGCTTTTTCTTACACTAAACATTAATTACTTTGTCATGTATCTGTACCCTGTGAATTGCTAGATTATAATCATATATTGTCTTTCCGCTGACTGGTTAGCATGCAACAGAAGCTTTTCACTGTACCTCGGTACACGTGACAATAAACTAAACTAAATCAAACTTGAGATGCAATTGCTCAGCTGGGAGCCAGCAGTGACCTGATGGACCAAGTGGCCTCATCTTCATAATAATTCTAATATTTCATGATCGACTTTAAAATGCTGGTACAATACCATAAAATAATGCAATCTAAAACTGAATATATAATTTCACCTTTCTACCAATTAGTCGATTGAATTCTAACGCCCAAACATATTAGTGACTTTGATAGTGTCAAAACTAAGAAACAAAGTTATTAAGATACTTAAAATCTGTCATTGATTCTCAAATACAAAATTAGATTTCTACACATGGTGGGATGACAACTCAACATGGCCATGTTAAATGAGTACAATAATGGTACCCTTTAGTCTTCTCAATGCCCGCTCTACATTAGTAATCTCTGTATGTTTGGCACAAAATCTTCAAAAATGTTTTGGGATTTGGGAATATTTGGGGATGGTTCTCCTAAGCAGGCTCCAACCATTTGGAAAAATCCCTCTTCACCATCACCAGAAAGTCCAAATAAGTAAGAAGACTTTGCTTAGCCAGTCATCAGAAGGACCCTGAGCAAATCACAAAGTGCTGAAGGAACTCAGTGGGTCAGGCAGCATTTGTGGAGGGAATGGACTGACAGGATTTTGGGTTGGCCCCTTCGTTCTGAGGAAGGGTCCTGACCCAAAAAGTCACCTGTTCATTTCCTCCACAGACCTGCAGGGTTTTTTCAGCACAATGTGTTTTACTCAAGATTCCAGCATCTGCAGTTCCTTGTGCCATCATTAGATGGGTCCTTCCTGTCAGATCCTTTACATATAACCAGAGTCTGCCACTTGAGGTCTCTCTGTTGAGGATCACGAAAGTCGAGAGAGAGTCGAGGGTTTAATTATCACATATATCTGCAGTGGAACAATGATATCCTTATTGCAGCTTAGCAGGCAATTAAGGCTGTAAGGCCCATTAAAACAATAATGATGAGACTGTCACACTGAAACATGCTTTGCCGAGAAGGTTTGGAGAGAGATGCAACGCTATTTGTTAATATTCATCCCAAACAGATGCACAACTCAGGATTCTGTGTTCAATGGACTGATCCCAATGATCCACAATGAACAAATATTAACTACTTCTGGAAGATTAGTAGCTTGGTGAGACAACCTTTCAAATTCCCAAAATGTGCTATTGTTCTGGTGCAGAGAACTGCTGACAACCAATATTGTAGACGGGTGTATTTTAAGACCCAAAACTATATGTCGATGGATGTAGTGAGGTTTGGGCTTCAACAATTGCTTACGCTAAGTTCAAGCTTACGTGAAACGCCTACAAAGCAAGTTGGGGAGTGTCTGTAATCTACCTTGTACGTGAATGCTGACATAAAATTATACCGTTATATTTTTGCAAATTTTATGAATAAATTGTATTTTTGGAACAGTTGTTTTTTTGGAGCCAACGCTAAATGTAGATTCTTCTGAAGCTGCGCCTATGATGGGGTAATATTCAACTTGCCTGATACGTGAAAATATTAATAAAATATACATTTTAATTAAATCAGATAAGATTCAATCAATTCAATCAAAACTAAGAGCTGCCCAGCGCTGTCAGGGAACAGGCTTGCCATGGCATCAGTGCTCAGCATAAGCCAGAAACATTCCCACGTTCTACAAAAGGAGGTCAGCCAGGATCAGCAGTCAGTCCTGCTCATACTCCCCACAGGACTCCAGGACCAATGTCACCAGCTGCGAAAGTTAGTTAGCTACTTACAACTTGGGTGAATGAGTTTGTTTTTGTAGCTGCCTAATATTGAAAATTATTCAGCATAGTTTGAATCCAGACAATATCCTATAAAATAGCCAATGCACTGGACTAATGATGAGACAGCTCAGATCCAGTTATATAGTCATAGAGTCATGCAGAGTGGAAACAGGCCTTTCGGCCCAATTTGCCCACATGCCCCATCTACACCAGTCCCATATGCCTGCGTTTGACCGATATCCCTCTCAACCTGTCCTATCCGTGTACCTGTGTCCATGATTATGATAGTTCCTGCCTCAACTACCTCCTCCATCTGCTCATTCCATATATCCACCATGTAAAAAAGGCATCCCTCAGATTCCTATTAAATCTCTTCCCCTTCACCTTAAACCTATTTCCTTTAGTTCTTGATTCCCCTACTCTGGGCATCTACCCTATCTATTCTTCTTGTGATTTTATACACCTCTAAGATCCTCCCTCATCATCCTCATGCTCTCAGTTAAATCAGGACAATCAAATTTTACAACCTCCTGAACACTATTCAGCATTGATGCATGTTGCAGTGGCGAAAGTTAACCATCCTGCTAACCTGTCCAAGCTGAATCAAATTCAGGGATATTTTCCCACATTGCATCCAAGCCCCTTCCTTATTTTTTTTTTAACTATAGTATGTGAAAAAAAAGAGATGCATTTAAATGGAATTTTAATGCAACCTTTGACCACTGCTTAGCTAAAGTTAGTGCTTTCTTTGACAGCTGGAACTGTGTCAGGAGCCTGGAAGACAGAATCATATGATTGAAATTCTATGCAAGGAATGTTCATGGAAACAGAAAAGATAAGAAACATTCACATATTTTATTCAGAGTCCATAATACAATGATTTAAGAATGATGTAAATTCTAATCTCCACAATGCCAAGATGAAATTTATTTTCACAGTTAAAGCTGGTGATTTGTGTGACTTGACATTTTTATATAATTGTACTTCAGGCAGAATTAAGAAACCTTAAGTAACTTTCAACTGAATATGATTTATTTAAGATGTCAAGAAAATGAACATTAATTTAAACGTACTCTTATTTAATGGATGCTGCAAATTACTGGACTGTTCTTTCAAACAATCCTTGTTGGAAATTGCTGTAATATCCTGTATTTGCCAAATATTTGTCTCTACTTACCTCATCACTTAATTTGTTTAGATTTTAGTCCAACAGCATAGGTTAAAAAAAGGTAAATGAAAGCAGTGCCATTTGAAGATGTCATAATTAAGTTGGATTTCTTACCTGGACCAATTTAGCTGAAGATAAAATAAGTGAGTATGAAGTACACTACTCCAGGGAATTCAAAAATCTGTGAATCACCAACTTGAATATTTTCGATGACTACGTATTAGAGAATTGCAAAAATTTACTATTTTCTGAGTTTTAAAAAATCTTCTCATTGCAATGTCAAATGGCTGATACCTCATCTTGAGACTATGTCCTACAGTCTCTTATAGAAACATAAAAAATAGGTGCAGGAGTAGGCCATTCGGCCCTTTGAGCCTGCACCGCCATTCAATATGATCATGGCTGATCATCCAACTCAGTATCCTGTACCTGCCTTCTCTCCATACCCCCTGATCCCTTTATACTAGGTAGACACAAAATACTGGAGTAACTCAGCTGTACAGGCAGCATCTCTGGAGAGAAGGAATGGGTGACATTTCGGGTAGAGTCCCTTCTTTAGACTAATGTCAGTGGAGTGGGAGGGAGAGAGATAGAATGTAGTGAGACAGTAAGACTGGTGGGAGAACTGGGAAGGGGAGGGGATAGAGAGGGAAAGCAAGGGCTATTTGAAGTTAGAGAAGTCAATGTTCATACTGCTGGGGTGTAAACTACCCAAGCAAAATATGAGGTACTGTTCCTCCAATTTGCGCTGGGCTCACTCTGACAATAGTGTACGCCCAGGACATAAAGGTCAGATTGGGAATGGGAGGGGGAGTTGAAGTGCTGAACAACTGGGAGATCAGGTATATTAAGGCAGGCAGACAGAATAGTTCAGCGAAACGATCGGCACGCCTGCACTTGGACTCGCCGATGTAGAGAAATTGACACCTGGAACAGGGGATAAAGTAGATGAGGTTGGAGGAGGTGCAAGTGAACCTCTGCCTCACCTGGAAAGACTGTTTGGGTCCTTGGATGGAGTCGAGGGGGGAGGTAAAGGGACAGGTGTTGCATCTCCTGCGGTTGCAGGGGAAAGTACCTAGGGAGGGGGTGGTTTGGGTGGGAAGGGACGAGTTGACCGGGGAGTTTCAGAGGAAACGGTATCTGCGGAAAGCAGAAAGGGGTAGAGATGGGAAGGTGTGGCCAGTAGTGGATCACATTGCAGGTTGCGAAAATGTTGGAGGATTATATGCTGTATGGTGACAGCTGATGGGGTGGAAGGTGAGTTCAAGGGTGATTCTGTCCTTGTTACAAATGGGGGGAGGCAGAGCAAGAGCAGATCTGTGGGATATCAAGGAGACCCTAGTGACAGCCTCATCTTATAATGGAAGAGGGGAACCCCGTTTCCTAAAGAATGAGGACAGCTCTGATGCCCTGGTATGGAAAACCTCATCCTGGGCGCAGATGCGGCATAGATGGAGTAATTGGGAGCAGGGAATAGAGTCTTTACAGGAAGCAGAGTGGGAAGAAGTGTAGTCTAGATAGCTCTGGGAGTCAGTAGGTTTGTAGTAGACTAGACTAAGTGGGACCCATTGGGTCCCAGTCACACGGGAGGCCTGGTCTCCCAACGCAACCCATTCCCCAACGCAATATTCCACTACTCACCCGTTCCCCCGACACAATATTCCACCACTCACCCGTTCCCCCGACACAATATTCCACCACTCACCCGTTCCCCCGACACAATATTCCACCACTCATTCATAGCCCCTAACTGCGCAGGTGCGGCTCATTTCCCCTCATTCCCGAGCACTTCCTACCCCTCCTCTTTATATGTGGGAGGGGAGGAGGGAAGGGGGAGAGGGAAGTGGGGTGGGTGGGGAGGAGGGGTGTGTGTGGACGGGGAGGTATAGGAGGGGAGTGAAGAGGGTGGTGTGGGCGGGGGAGGGGGTTGTGGGGACGGGGGGGGGGGGGGGGGGGTTGCGGGGGGGTCTGACAAACGTCAGACGTTTGTGTATGAAGATAGACGCAAAATAATGGAGTGACTCAGCGGGTCAGGCAGCGTCTCTGGAGAAAAGGAATAGGTGATGTTTCAAGTCGAAACCATTCTTTAGACTGAATGATCATGAAGGCCAGAACAAACTAGACCCAGGAACAGATGATTTCTGGAAGGATGGAGCCCATAATGGCCCATTGTTGTTTGGGGAAGATGCTGGGGTAGAGCTTTGTATACTACTTTTTTCCTCATACTTAATCTTCATATGCATCATTGTAGGATGATTCAAAACTTCCACTGATCTTACTAGTCATTATCGAGTTTGGTACTGAGTGACAGATCTACCTCACACTCTTAAGTTGACAAATGTAAAATAACTGCTGGTTTATTGTTTAAATCCAAGCTAAAGGATATATAAACATTTGACTGTAATAGTGGTATGATTTCCTCCTCTTATTGCAAAAAATGCAAACTTAGATGTTCTATTGTGATACCTTGCTCTCTATGAATGGAATTTGTGGGGTGCATAAAATATGCAATATGAAATTGAAATGTCAAACCTTTATTTATTTCCACTTAAGATTTCCTGCCACATTTGCACAGCACAGCTAATTCGAACAATTACTGTGAATAATACACTAACTTTATTTGCATATAGTGTTACCTTTCAACTACTGCTTTCTTCAGCACTGTCATATCAAGTGTTTGAACTTTGCGATGCAATTGTGGAGCCAGGTTTGTTTGATATTCAACTGCCAAAATTATAAAGAATAAGATAACACGCCAACAGAAATTAATTAAAAGCGTATGGTAAGTTTGTATATTACAGTAGATTTTTCTCTTTTGGCCTCTACTGGGTGGCAAACAGCTGTGATACTAGCCTTGATTTCCAACATTATGAAGTGGTTTGAGAGGATGGTTATGGAACACATTAAATCCAGTTTCCCAAGCAACTTTGCCCATCTGCAGTTTGCCTACCAGCACAGCAGGTCCATGGCTGATGTCATCTACCTGGCCCTACAGTCATCCCTGGAACACCTGGCTAAGAGAGACACTTGCGTCAGTCTTCTATTCATGACCTACAGCTCTGCTTTCAATGTCATTATCTCATCCAAGCTCATCTCCAAATTTGGGGAACTTGCAGTCAGCACTCACCTCTGCATCTGGTTCCTCAACTTCCTGAACAACAAATCACAATCAGTGAGGAGAGATAACATATCATCCTCTACAATAAACCTCCACACCAGTGTCCTGCCAGGGTGCATTCTTAGCCCCCTTCCTTACTCCTTATACATCCGCAACTGTACAGCCAAATACAAATTCAACTCAACTTCGCAGACAACACCACTGTAGTGGGCTGGATATCAAATAATGAGACAATGTACAGGTTGAGGATCTCGCAACCTGGTGTCAAGACAACAACCTTTCTGTCAATGTCAGCTAGACAAAGGAGATCGTGATCGACTTCAGGAAGCGAAGCGGTACACATACCCTGGCCTACATTGACAGTGCCGAAGTAGTGATGGTTGAAAGCTTCAAGTTCCTCGAGTAAATATCACCAGCAAACTTGTCCTGGACCAACCATATGGATGCAATGGCCAAGAAAGCACACCAACGTTTCTACTTCCTCATTCAACATTTCAGAGGCATTATTACGCTGTACCGACAGGTACCATCGCATAAAATCACTGGTGATATACATGACTAAATAGTAGGTTAGTGTGGAGAAGAAGGTGGAGGGTGTTAGGTCGATTGGTGATTGCCTTCTTTTCATTTATAATTTGCTCCTAAACAACTGAACTTATCAGAATTGTCCAGGTCTGGGCCCATTGCAATAGATCTCAGTAACAAAGGTAATGAAAACCTTATCCTTTGGATAAATTGTTGCTCAGAGGGATGTTGCTTCCATGAAAAATCAAAGCCAGACCCTCTCCTCAAGTTCTTGGTCATGATGGGTGCCCATGTAGCTTCAGTAAAACAGAAAAGTACGATGTGGTCCATACAACTCTAAAATCTAATCCTGCAGGAAACAACGAGTTATATTCTGATAGAATTCCTCACAAGCCTAAAATCAAGAAAGGATCCTTTATAACAGTGCAAGTGTGATCCTTCTTCTTGGAGTTCAAACTAATTTTGTATGTATTGCCCACATTGTGTTTTGGTTGCAGGCTTCAAGTAAGCACTGCATGGCCAACCTCTTCACCAAATAGCCTGCATGGTTTGGGCTTGGATGTACCACGTGTGTGAAACTCTGCAATTCAATGTTACAAACAGTCCACAGGTGATTTTTCAGGCGACTGCCGACAACTGTTAAGTTGCTGGCAGTCACCTGAAAAAAAGGCGACTGTAACGGCGACTGTCAGAGTGGAACACACACACAAACATTGCTTCCTTCACCAGCCCGTTATGCAGGCGGGGGACAGGGCAAGCGGGGGGAGCGCTGTCTGAGTGATATTCACATGGTGTAAAGTCAATGTGATACAGATGCACACCAAGATGAACAGGAAGGTTGACGCTGTAATTAAGACGGCGAAAGCACAGTGTACGGGAAGGGTCACGTAAGTCCTTTAAAAGAGGGGCAGAGAGGGGGTGAGAATGGGGGAGAAGGAGTGGAGACAACTTTTAAGAAGCCAGAGATACACGGCTGTGAAGCTCGGCGGACATTACATTACATTACGGTTATCCTTGGTTCTGAAAACTACTGCCTACGTTTTTTCCCCCAATGAGCCAATGAAATTCACCAGTCAGCACCGGCTACAACCTACGACAACCTTCGACCTCCTGGCAACCCACTACCACTGCACCTACGGCACGAGAATTCTCGCTACTCTCCATGATGGCTTCATTCTGGTCGCCGCTAATTTTTCAACATGTTGAAAAATTTGCGGCGACCATAATGAAGCCGCGACTAGTTCCCAGAATGCGGGAACTCCTCACGACCATGAAGGCGACTACCCGGCAACCACCTGCGAACATGTGGCGACTATGTGGCGACCGCATAGTCTCCTGCAGTTGCCTAAAAAATCGCCTAAGTGGGCAGGCCTATAAATGCTTACAAAACTGGGCTACCTGATTAAACTTACAGCATTATCTTCAGCCAACATTAAGTTGTGGTTCAACTGTCTGAAAGCATGGGACATCATTTTATTTTCTTTAACAGGGCATTGCTGAAGATTGCACATTAATTTTACAGGGTGTGAGACATAAACAATGCAAAAAAAAAGAGGAAATATGCTCGACCTCTTGAACTTCTCCTCATGCGTTTACAAAAGGCTCTCTCTTGGCGTGATTGCAGCAAATTTTAGCGGGTGCTCTTCTGTTTTCTACAGTAATCAAAAATAGGAAAAAATAAAGCAAACCTAGAATTAGTTCACACAGCCCTAGCAAGCTCTTACAAAGCAGAGACCAGCCCAGTCAGGTGGGCAGGACTATCATACTGCCAAAAAAAACATGTTCCTACATCTCTGTTGAAAAGGTCTAAAACAATGTAAAATTATTTCAGCTGCTGGTTGCTCAGGAAGTGTAACAAAAAACATTCTAAGTGCTTCAGAAGATGAAATAATTTTTTGGGTTTCAGTTCCCTAGCTGTTCCTGTCCACTTCTTTCCCCAAGTGCCATAGAAAGGATGGTGCAGTATCAATGCATCTGCTCTTCTTCTGACCTTCAAATTAATATGCAGAAAGAGGAAATGTTCTTACAAATGTCTTCAAACCACTTTCAAAATATACACAACATCAGTGTGGATTTATGAGAAAGATGTAATTCCTCACATCCAATTCATCTGAAAGATTGGTGGTTGTTCAGGTAAAAGAATTACCACAAATTTTAAAGCATTTTAAAACAATTTTTATTCTCTCAGATGCTGATAGAACTGTTGTGTATTACCAACCTATTTTTCATATGTTCCTTATAACTCAATATATTATTTGCAGTCAGGGATGCTGCTTGTGAAATAGGGTACAGATGTTTTAATCCCTCAAATGTTAATTCCTTCTTCTTTTATGGCTGCTTAATCTTAGCCCAAGGCTTCTTCGGCTCATTGAGACCAGTAGGTGTGGCGTTCAGTTGTGGATGGGGTTTTTTAGTAGATGTCTTTAATGAGACAACACTTACTAGATGCAGGTGATGATGTAACACCTGACCTGCTCAAAACAAAGCCACACTGATTATCCCTAATAAGTTCATAGTTTTCCTAATAAGAGTACATTTTATCCCAAAGATTCTTTGCTTAATTTCCTGATGTAAAGGGGCTGTCCCAATTGGGCGACCTAATCTGCGCATTTAGAAGAGTTTAGAAGACCTTAGAGGAGGTCCTATGAGATAGTTGGAACTCTCCTTCATGCTGGAGGGAAGTTCCTGAATACTCGTGGCCTCAGCTAGGTCACGGAATTTTTTTTTAGCATGTTGAAAATTTTTCCGCGAGTAAAATTTGGTCGGCATGGTTCTTTTGAACTCGTAGTGCAGTGGAGTGGGGTCGCTATTTAGTTACAGGCAGTCTAGGGCAGCCGTAGGCAATCTCCTTCGCTGACTGGGCATTTTGATTGGCTCATTGGAGTTTTCAGGACCAAGGAAAACCTACCGGTAGGTAAAATGCCCGCTAAACTTTATTATACTTCTTAAAAGTGACTCCACCCCTTCTCTCTCCCCCCCCCCCCCCCCCTCTCCCCCCCCCCTTTCTCCCCCCCCTCTCCCTCCCCACTCTACCGCCTCCCCCTTCTTCTCCCCCCCCCCCACCCCATCCCGCGCTTTCTAAAGGACTTACCGTTACTGTGCAGCCGTTTTACCTTCCTCTTCATCGCGGGTGTGAATTTCAGACAGCGCTCCCCCGCTTTCCCTGGCCCCCGCCTTTGCGATGTGTGTGTGTGTGTGTGTGTGTGTGTGTGTGTGTGTGTGTGTGTGTGTGTGTGTGTGTGTGTGTGTGTGTGTGTGTGTGTGTGTGTGTGTGTGTGCGCGCGCGCGCGCGGACGGTCGATCCAGCTCGAGGCTTTCCAGGCGAATGCCCTCGAGCTTGAAGGTCGAAGACACTCTTCTTAACTCGCGGATTAGGTCGCCCAAGTGGGACAACCCCTTATAATTTCCTGTTTTGTCCCTATCGCTCATCTTAAACTAAGGAACAATGTTGACTATTCTCCAGTCCTCTGGGACTCCACCTATGGCTAGAGAGGGTAGAAAGATCTCTGTCACGGCCCCAGCAATCACTTTTCTTGCCTCTTTCAATAACGTGGGATAGATCCTGTCAGGCTTTGGGTACTTACTCACTTCAATGTTCTTCGAATGGTCTAAAACATCCTTCACCTTGAACTCACCATTTTCCATGTCCTTCTCTTTGTTGAATATCGACGTGAAATACTCATATAGCATCTCGCCCACATCCCCTGGCGTCAGGCAAGAATTCCCTCTTTTATCCTTGAGTGACCTACCCTCACTCTGACTACTCTCTTGTTTTGAATGTATGCTTATTGTTTTAAAATGATTCTCCTTAATCCTACTTGCCAAGGACATTTCATGGCCCCTTTAGCCTTCCCGATTCCCTTTTAAAGATTTTTCCTGCTTCCTTTATATTCCTCAAGGGCCCTGTCCAATTTCGACTTCCGAAATCTTACATGTGCTTCCTTCTTCCTTCATGTACTGATTTCAAACTATGCAATCTTTCTTCATTAACTATCTGTTCCTGTGATTTAAAATATTTTTTACTAAGTTTATGATTTAGTTGGCAAGAAGAAATGTACTTGTTGTTTGAACGTGACAGCTGCTTCTGTGCCACTAAACATATGTAGAAGTAATTAAGCTAGACTTTGTTTACCAGAAACTGAACCTGGATTCTCATGTTTCTAATCAGTAATGTGAAAAGACAAGTTGTAATTGAGTTGATTTTCACCAGTGTAACAGAAACTACCACATCAAGGATGCCTTAATCCAAAAATGAGAACTGATTTCAATCTGAATGCAGGATAAAACATAACAATGACCTATCAATAGCAAAGCAGGCATCTCAAATTCACAAATTATTGCTTTACAAATTAAACCTGACTACTGGCGAGGCAGCTGGGTGGTAGTGTTTAGTCTCCATATAAATTGATAATGCACTTAATCCTGGTGCAACAACCATTTCTAGTTCTGCTGATTTTAAGCACCCTACATAAAATGTACTGTACAGCCATAACCCACATCCTAGTAGTATGAGGACACAGTAATTTAATTCTAAATGCCACAAAACAATTAGCAACAAGAGCATCCCTGTAGGAAATTCAAAGACTTGATTTTTAAACGGTGTACCTCATCTCCACTACATCTCTGCAAACATGGTGGTATCTGTTTAGAGAGATGCAGTTTAGGCAGTAACTGGTTCTTTTCGTAATAACACTGATTCTGAAATATGAGTAGGACTGGATCATATGACCACTTGAGCCCGCTCTGACATTCAATTATTATCTTGACCTAAAAACTATTCTCAATGTCTCCAATAATCCTCGACCTTCTATCACCTAACAATCTATATAATTCAGCCCTGAAGATATTTGATGATTGCCACCCGAGGTCTCTGGGGTACAAAATGAATCATTACCCAAAGAGAGAAAAAATTCCTTGCCACCTCAGACTTAAAGGGTGTGCAATTATTTTGAAATTATGTCCCCTAGTTCTACATTCCACCCATAAAAAGAGAAACATTCCCTCAGCATCCACCCTGCCAATCGCCAGAATCTTGCGAGCCTTTTATTTTCCAGACAACAAGTAGACAACCTGCTCACATTTTCATCACACAACCCCTTCATAGAAAATAGGTGCAGGAGTAGGCCATTTGGCCCTTCGAGCCAGCACCACCATTCAATGTGATCATGGCTGATCATCCAAAATCAGTACCCCATTCCTGCTTTTCCCCATATCCCTTGATTCCGTTAGCCCTAAGAGCTAAATTTAACTCTCTCTTGAAAACATCCAGTGAATTGGCCTCCACTGTGTTCTGTGGCAGAGAATTCCACAGAGTCACAACTCTCTGGGTTGAAAAGTTTTTCCTCATTTCAGTCCAAAATGGTCTACCCCTTATTCATAAACTGTGACCCCTGGTTCTGGACTCCCCCAACATTGGGACCATTTTTCCTGCATCTAGCCTGTCCAACCCCTTAAGAATTTTATGTTTCTGTGAGATCTCCTCTCATCCTTCTAAATTCCAGTGAATACATGCCCGGTTGACCCTTCTTTTATCATATGTCAGTCCCGCCATCCCGGGGATTAGCCTGGTGAACCGACATTGCACTCCCTCAATAGCAATAATGTCCTTCCTCAAATTAGGAGACCAAAACTGCACACAATACTCCAGGTGTGGTCTCACCAGGGCTATGTACAACTGCAGTAGGAACTCCTTGCTCCGATACTCAAATCTTCTCGCTATGAAGACCAACATGTAATTTGCTTTCTTCACTGCCTGCTGTACCTGCATGCTTACTTTAAGCTTTCATGCTTACTTACTTTCATCAGGAATCTAGTGAATCTTCTTGAAATATCTCCATTTCAAGTGTAATCTTGGCTAATTGTAGTGCATTTATTTTTGTAAGGTTTATCAATATATTATTGCTAGGATTATTATTATGTGACTGCTAAGTTTATTGCTGTTATTATTGTGTGGGATTTTAGTTAGTCAGTCTTGCCCCAAATTAATTTTAGTTCTGACCGACAATTGTTGCGTTGGAGACTTATATTGTATACAGATAAATATGTTGGACATGTTGTGAGTGCATGTTAAGTTACCTGTTACTGTGATTAAAGAAAAATAAAGAATCCAACTGTAGTCCAATCGTTACCCACAGCCCAGAGTGACTGGAGTAATTCAACACCAAAAACATAGGGTTTTACCAGCATATCCCTCCTTAAATGAGGAGATCAAATGGTACAAAATAAGGTAAGTGTGATCTCACATATGCCCTGCAGTTCCAGCAAGGCTTGCTTATTTTTATACTCCATCCCCTTCAATAAAGGCCACAATATTTCCATGTCCATATATTAATATTTGCCATACTTGACAAATGTCTATTATGTTCAATTCACAGCGATATTTCTAAGAGTAAGTGCATGCAATGGAGGTCTATTAATTTATTTATTTAGCATAATAATGAATTAGTTGAGTAAAGTTATATTTGTAGATTCAATAGAGCAAATGTCACAGCGGTAGAGTTGCTGCCTTACAGCGCCAGAGACACGTGTTACTTTGTTACCTACTTTGGGTGCTGTCTATACAGAGCTTGTACGTTCTCCCTATGACTGTGTGGGTTTTCTCCAGGTGCTCTGATTTTTTCCCTACACTCCAAAGATGTACAAGTTTGCAGGTTCATTGGCTTTAGTAAGTTGTAAACTTGTCCCTAATATGTAGGATCGTGTTGGTGTACGGGTGATGCTAGATGGCGTAGACTCGGTGGACCAAAGGACCAGTTTCTGCACAGTATCTCTAAAGTCTAAAGGGGGTTTTGAGTGCAAAACCACCCAGTGGCTTAAGCTTTATTGAATCTAAAAATATAATTTTACTCAACTAATTATTATGCCAAAGAAATTAATTAATTGGTCTCGTAGACACAAAATACTGGAATAACGCAGCAGGACAGGCAGCATCTCTGGAGAAAAGGAATGGGTGACGTTTCGGGTCGAAATCTTTCATCAGGCCAATTCATTGGTTTGTTGCCTTTCCCACCAGCATTGGTTCTGATAAACATCAGAATTTGGATTTCACTTTCCAATAATGTGATTTAAAAAAAATCAACAATTCAGCCATAGGAAATGTGAAAAAAAACCTGCTGATGCTGGAAATTCTACAGGGAAAAAAAAGTTAATATTTCAGGCTGACAACCACCTGACAAGTTCATTCAGCCTTCTTTCCCGTAGATAGTCAACACCTGCTTAGTATTTCCAGTGATATTTCGACAGTTCAGCTATCTCTCCTAGAACATCGCATCAAATAATTTCATTGATCCTTTGAACAATGCAGTCAACAGAATCAAGATTTTTACAAGCTCAGGGTTTCACTCGGTTGTCCTTGCTGAATATATTTTGTCGGCGAGGAGGTGCTGCGTCCAGAGTGACATCTTTCATCAAGGTGGCCCAACATGAGAGCCATGCATTCTTCACACTTTTACTGCTGGGCAGGATGACTAAAATCCCACACCACAAGTTTAAGAACATCTACAACTCTGAGATTCATGAATCATCCCACACAATCCTAATCCTACCTCAACAACAGCATATTACAGTATATCTCTTGTACCACCATGAGTCTTGTTCTCTATTTATGCTTGACACCAATGTCTTGTTTTTATGCACAGTCATTTTCTTTTCACTGTCTTGTAGAATTTGTAAGTAATTTATGCTTTAGTGTGTTGTCTGAGTCTATGTGTCTAAGATGCTGCTCCAACTGTTTAAAAGAGTGATAAAGCAACATTTCTTAGTTTTCTGTATGTTGCAGAGAATAACATGGAAGCAAAACAAAGCAACTTGGTTTAATTTCGAGACACAGCATGGAAACAGGCCTTTTGGCCCATCGAGTCCACACCAACCCATGATCACCCGTACATTAGTTCTATCCTACACACAAGGAGCAATTTACAAAAGCTAATTGACCTACACACCTGTACATCTTTGGAATGTGGGGAGAAACCGGAGCACCTGAATAAAATTCTTGCAGTCACAGGGAGAAAGTAGAAACTCCATACAGCCAGCACCCGCAGTCAGGATCAAACCCGGGTGTCTGCTGCTGTAAGGCAGCAACTCTATCACTGTGCCACAGTGCTGCCAACTCTCAGGTAATGGATATTTTGGTGTATGAAACACAATTAACTTCCCTGGTCTGCAACCTAACGTTAATTGGGTTTCGCTTCCACTGATACGGCAAGCAAAATTGTTGTGAAGCAAAATTTATAACCAGTTTCTTTAGTTTTCCGGTAAAGTACTTTTAAATTTAATCAATGTATACATTTTCCTGTGATGTTTGCTTTCTGAAAGTTGGATGGTGCACAGTTTTACCAGCAGAAACAACACACAACACTTTGGAAGCTGTCATGCCTCTAGGCAGATTTAAAATCTGTGCAGGATCAAATGAACACGAATTTAAATGTTGTTGAATAAGAACATAATTTACAACTGTGAAAAATACTTGTAAATGATTGGCATTCTGTTTCTACGTTGTTTTCTCTCTATATCATTTTATACATTTACACAAGAAACATCAGTGCCATGTATTTGTTTGCTCTTTATTTTTGTAACACATACTCTTCCTCAGTATTCTATATAAGGACTAGTATGGATAGCTTTGATTTTGGTCTGCTTGAAACTATGCCCCAACAATAAACAGATACTTATATTGCAAATATTTATGCTATTTTGTCTGAGTACAGTAATTAATTTCAAACTATCTTTGCAATGTATAGTGAACCCTGACTTTATTCCCATTGCTGTGGGTGATCACTAATCTGAAACATTAGCTCTGTTGCTCTCTTTCGATCCTTCCCACCTTGCTGAATATCTCCATCCTTTTCTGTTTTTATCTCAGATTCCAGTATTTAGGGAATTTTGCTTTGGCTTCAGTACACTGTTCCTCTGAATCCCAATCGCATTCTGAGCCTGTCTCCCTAAAGTCTTTCAACTACCAGATCCATTCTGCCACATCTTCGAGACAATGTTTGCACATCTATTTTGCTTTGAGCCCTGGCTGAAAGAAAGCATACACAAAGAACGTAAATGTTCTCTGAGGTGCATAAGTGAGACAAAGGTGATGCAGATCAACTTTTTCTGTAATTTCGTCTTTCTCGGAGATGGTGAGAAAACAATCTAGATCTTACACAATGCACACAGTCATTCCAATTATGTGGCCAATATAAATGCTGAGCTCTCTGGTTCGATAGAGGAATAGATCAAAAATGTATTTTGCCTTCAATACTCATTTATTATTAATTGCTAACAATTTGTGATAGTAACGACCTATTCATTAAACAATCTCAGATATTCTGATGATCTCGACAATATTGCCCAACACAGATGAACTTTGCATGCAATTTATGAAGCAAGTAAGTAGTTTACTCAGACATAAATACAGGATGTAGGTTTGTTTATGTACAGATGATTGGACAATCATATGATTCTCATCAAAAGAAAACAAATTGAGAAAGTGGACAAATTGTTCCATCCATCAAACACAATTACAGAAGAAGGGGAAGTGTACCGATGAAATCAAAATCAGTCTTGCAATGCAAATGAAATGAGATTCTAGCAATATAAATATTATAGTATGGCAGTGCAATACTGCTTTGGGGCAAATGAAAAATAATGATTGCTTGTGGTAAAAATAGTTTGGTTCCGATGAACTTTGGATGACTTTTAACTTTAGAAAATTAGCAATGGAAAAGAATGATAAGAAGACTTGGATCTGGCCAAATATTATTGTCAAAAGGTCACCAAACATTGTAGTTAAACCATACGAAGGATGATAGTGAAATCAACCAACTTAACTAAATGGAGATTCAGGTAGTTCTGTCACAATGCACGCTTTCATAATGCAAATTAGGTCAATGCGATCAATGAATTAGGGATCCCTATTTGTATTATGAGAGGAAGAATTGGCTATAACGCAAGTTCTATTGGAAGCCAGAGAACTATTCCAAGATTACTTTGGAAATTGACAAGTAGACAAAAAGCTGTCATTAAAAAAAGTCTAAGGTGTTTCCACGTAACCGCCACACAGTAATCAAACATCATTATCTCTTAGGTCTTCAGTTTTACTGCATGGGGCCATTGAAATTGACCAGTAATAGCTCAATATTTTTATCTTGCATGAACAAAAATAAACTTGTAGCTATTAAAAATATCTTTCTTTTTGCAAATCCTGCAGTAGAGATGTCTCACTACGAATCTGAAACTCTAGCCCCTAACTCCCAATTGACACAATTATTTAATTAACATAATTTTCTTTTCCACAAGGTTTCGTCAGAATACAACTCACATTATGACAGAACTACCATTATAACATCATCCAATGAAAAAAAGTAGTTTTCTGATAACAAATATCACACGGTCTGATATATTAGTTATTTTTTGAAAGCTATTTGAAATGTTTAACTGATGACCATTCTGGTCTGCAATATCACCCAGTACCTTGCAACTTACCTCAGGATAAAGATGGAAAGAAAAGATCATAAGTTTGAGGAGCAGAATTAGGCCATTCGGTCCATCAAGTCAACCCCACCATTGAATCATGGCTAATCTATCTTTCCCTCTCAACCCCATTCTCCTGCCTTCTCCCCAAAACCCCTGACATCCATGCAAATCAAGAATCTGTCAATCTCTCCCTTAAAAATATCCATGGATGGCCTCCACAGCTGTCTGTGGCAATGAATTCCACAGATTCACCGCCCTGACTGAAGAAATTCCTCTGCATCTTCTTTCTAAAGGTACATCCTTTTATTCTGAGACTATGGTTGGATAATCTACAAACTCAGCAGCCGACGCACTGGTGCATTTTAAGCCACAGATGTTAACAGATGGGCAACTCATTGGGTAGTGGAAATTAAAAGCATCAAGCAGAGAAGTTAAAAAAGTTATGATCAGACTACTTTTGCTCTTCACAAAGTTAAATAAAGGTGATGGAAAGTCCAAGTGTAATTGCCATTTGAATACATTTCACTTTTTTTTTAAAGCATGAACAGGATTTCCCTTTTTTAGGAATTCCATGCTTTTCAGGATAATGTCATGAAAAATGTCAATGACGTTTAAAGTAATGAAGGAATTTGATGAATTCGATATTGAGTGATTTTATGAATTGCCAGTGTATGAACACCAGGATATCGTTATAAACAATGCAAACTAAAAGAAAACTAGATGTAAATGTTAAGGGAAACAGTGCTGGGGTGCCACTTTTGGTTCTTGGTTCTTGGTTCTTGGGTCCTCCAAGATATTCCAACTGGAATTTAAACTGGAGGTGGTGAAGGGAGGGATTAAGCCAGAAAGGGTATAAAGAACACACACTATAGAATTTAACATAAAACATCCCCACACAGCAGAATCAAAGTTTCCCACTGTGTGGGAAGGCACCAAAGTCAGTCTCTTCCTCCACTGTTCCTCGTGGTCAGGGCCTCCCCAAGCCCTCCGCAGTTGCAGCTACGGGCGACCCGATGTCCAGGACCGCTCGCCGGGGTGATACAAGTCCGACGTCGGGGCTGCGGGACGTCCTTAGCGGCGTGGACACCAGAGTCGACCCCCTCCTACCGGAGTCGGCGGCTTCCAAAGTCCGCAGGCCGCGCCAGGTGGAGACTGCTGCTGTAGGCCCTCTGCAAGGCGCCCCAGGACTCCACGATGTTGTTCAGCGCCGCCCGTGTTGGAAGCTCTCCGCACCAGGGCTCCACGATGTTGGAGCAGCGACCCAACGCTCCGGAGCTCCAAACGGCGACCCAGGTAGGCATCACCCGCTCCGCGGTGACTCCAGCGCTGCGCCGCCGCTGTAGCAGCCCTGGTCTGGTTCCCGGTCCCCGGCAGGAAAGGCTGCTCCGATCCAGCTGGCAGGCCGCGAGGTGGGGGGCGAGGACGCGACTCGGAGAAATAGTCACGTCCCCGCCAGGAAGAGACTGGGAAACGGTTCCCCCCTTACCCTGCCCCCCTCCCCCACATAGAAAAGTTAAAGTTTCCCCCAACACAAAACTTTAGACTAACTAAAAATAAAAAAAAGATTGAGATAACAGACTAGGTAGAGGCTGCTGCAGTGCAGCGCCCCCTCCATCCCCAACTCCGTTTCCACTCAACTTTAGGAAAAGAATATCACCTTAATGGAAAGGAAATTCAGACAAGCAGTTTTGGGTCCATATCAGAGGAAGGATGTATTGCCGTTGGAGAGAGTCAAAAGGAGATTTACAAGAATGATCCTGGGGATGATTGGAGGTAACATGTAAAGAGAATTTGATGGCTCTGGGCCTGTACTTGCTAGTGTTTAGAAGGATGAGGGGTGGATATCAGTGAAACCTACCGAATAATGAAAGGCCTTGATAGAGTGGATGTGGAGAGGGTGCTTCCAGTAGAGGAAGTGGCTTGGACCAGAGGGCACAGTCTCAGAATAAAGTGAAGATGTGGAGCAATTTCTTATGTCAGAGGGTGATGAATCAGTGGAATTCGACCTTACAGAAGGTTTCTGTTTCCATTTTTTCCCCTTATCTTAGTTGACGAAGTTTAACAGCAACAGGGTGTCCACGTGCACCACATGAATCGAGCTCCTACACGCACACACTAGTTTAAGCAACTAAATTCAGTGCTTTGTTTATACACAAGAGATGCGCATTCAGGTCCAGAAATGCGTATATTTTAGCAGATGTCACTAAACAACAGTAAGTAGCAAGAGTGATGATCTTGACCTCCGAAAACGAGGGTTAATAGCTCAATGCTCCAAAATCTGCTTACGTATATCTACAAACAAGTAGAACAGTTAATAACAATCTAAAGCCAAGGCATGTTCATTCTTATTCATTTTGTTTCCTGCTGTCATAATTCAATTAGAGCCATAAGTTTGTATTAGTGCAAGAAAACCCATGCTGGCGTTTTGATGTGCAATCAAGTTGCACGCATCTTTCACTGTGTCGGGCGAACCAACCTTCCACCTGACGCTGGTAGCCAGCATGACGGCAGCAGCCTGAAACTCCACTGTTTGTCTGAATAGCATTTATCTAGTCTGATTCCATGGCTGTACTTCTGAAAGGAAATGCAGTAATTGTCTCTAATTACATTCTAATTGGCATTCCAAAGATTTGGGAATTTTGCTGAGCATCATTGCAGAATGCAACAGAGCTGGAATATCACTTGCTATGGGCACAGCTACGGTCATATTGATGAACAATGTGGCAACGAGGAGAAAAAAGATGCAGAATGCAATGAAATTCATTAATAAATACTTTCAGTAAATGTGAACAGCAGAGGTGAAGCATTAAGCATGTGGTACACCAGAAGTTAGTTATCCCACATGCAAGGATCAGTAAGATATCAGCATATCCCATTCTCCCAACCAGAGACCAACCTCAAGGCTCAACTACAGCCCCATGCAACAAAGTCACAGATTTAATCAAGATATTGATATCATTCAAGCATGTGACACCCTAACCTCCACTTTCTGCTCTACACAATTCCAAGAATTCCAAAGTTGTTATTATCTTAGTATTAATTGACATATCCCTCCACTGTACCGTATGTTTGGGTTCTTATTCTAACTGTACATATTGCCAGAAATATAATGAATCACTTGGAGGCATAAAGAGACTCTGATACATGTGCACGGTGTTTATTCTACTCTCTCGCACTACATTGTGCATGAATCTTGAAGCAGGTTCTCAACCCAAAACATAGACTGTCCCTTTGCCTTAACTGATGCTGCTTGACCCACTGACTTTGTGCATCAGTTTGTTTTATGCTACATATTCTAAATGTCCCACATTTATGCACACTACTTTACTATCCATTTTAGAAAAAAGTAATTCATATTATGTCATATTATTTAGATACCAGCCTAGTCGCAGGTTTTCTGAGGTTCTTTGATGAGGTTCTCAAAGATATGCCAATATATCCATATTTACCAAAGAAAATGTCCTAGTTTGACTCAGCTCAGTGGAATTTTAAGCTGTTCTTCCACTATCTCTTCTGCACCAACTTCCAGTACACACTCATAATCACATAACTCTTGTGTATCTCCTACAAGAATTGAGTGATTTACTGTAATAAATTTAATAAGAGTCTCCTTGACTCTTATTAATAAGGTGTCCTTGAAGAGTCTCAAGGACACCTTACAAAATTTTAGCAGGTAGAGGAAAAACATGTAAGGGGAATGAAATAAATAGTAGAGACATGACTAGTACACAAAGTAAAGACAGAATACAATTCAAAACACAATATGAGGCAATTAATGCACAGATGAAAAGGGAGGGGGATATGGGGCTAAGGATAGGCAGAGGTGAAGAGATGGGTCTTGAGGCGGGACTGGAAGATGGTGAGGGACACGGAATTGCGGATCAGTTGGGGGAGGGAGTTCCAGAGCCTGGGAGCTGCCCTGGAGAAGGCTCTGTCCCCAAAACTGCGGAGGTTGGACTTGTGGATGGAGAGGAGACCGGCTGATGTGGATCTGAGGGACCATGAGGGTTGGTAGGGGGAGAGGAGGTCAGTGAGATATGGGGGGGCCAGATGGTGGAGGGCTTTGTAGGTGAGGATCAGGATTTTGTAGGTGATCCGGTGGGAGATGGGAAGCCAGTGAAGTTGTTTGAGGACTGGAGTGATGTGATGCCAGGATTTGTACACTTCTGATTTTCTCTTCTCACAATATTCCACATAGGCTGTGGATCGAGCATCGAAAAAGCGTCTAGAATTTAACTTTCGTGACCCATGTCTGGTATCTACATGAAATTTGGCACAGATTTAGATAAAATATCATTAAGAAGGGATTCATAACTCGTCAGTGTCAAAAGTTGCACATTAATTCATTAAGATAATTAGAACATTTATTAGAAAAAGTAACAGCGCCATCTAGTGCTCAATAATAGGTAGCTTAATATTACTCTATGGGGAGCTGGATTCCGTGCTGCGGGCAATTTACTTCCTGGCTCAGGGAGATCATATAACGGGGAGAGAGAGAGTCCGAGACGGAGCAGCCAGCATTCTGCCTAGTCGCTACCCACCAACCACCACCTCCACCGGTTGCGCGTGTGCCGAAGGACACCGTGGCTGGCGGGCCGGCAGAAGGCGCTGAGGTGGCGGCCGGTTCAGCTGTCTGGTCCCGGCGGTCGCTCGCAGCCACCCGAGTTACTTCCCTCCCCGGCCACAATGTGAGGCTCCGCGCCCGGAGCGTCGCGGCAGCAGTGAGTGAGTTGCTGCCATCATCTCCGACCCCCTCCTTCTCAACCCTCCTGCCCTCCTCGCAACTTTATCCCCTGGCGGCCCAGCCAAGTTTACTACTTTGTGCAGCCCAGGCTGTGCTGACCTGGGTTTCACCGGCTCCTGAACCCACCTGATGCACAGATCCTGTGCATTCCCGACTGCCTGCCAGTTACTTTCCTCTGGTAGACACACTTGCTGGAGTAACTCAGTGGGTCAAGCAGCATCTCTGGAGAAAATGGATAGGCGACGTTTCGGGTCCAGACCCTTCTTCCATTTGAGAGTGAGGGGGGAGAGAAACTAAAGATATCTGTGTCTCAGTCTGAAGAAGGGACTCGACCGCAAACGTCACCCATTCCTTTTCTCCAGAGATGCTGCCTGTCCCGCTGAGCTACTCCAGCATCGTGCATCTACCAGAGGAAAGTAACTTTGTTTTAGGCACTTTGCATGAACCAGTGTCCAGGATCACTGGACTTGATCTGGATGAATAAGTACACTGTTCATTAAGTCTTAGCGACCTCAATCACCGCCTGACCTCAGGCTGTCTCCCAACCCATCGAAGAGAACGAAGCACGACCGTGGTACATTTTGGGGTCACGGTGAGGTGTATCCCCTCTCTGTACAGCGAGATCATTCCTCACTGCATTGCCGGGAATCTGTCGATCCAACCACTACGCTCACTGTAACTGAAATGACCAGGCGGACCTTTCTCATCCCTACGGCAATCGATGAGATGTGTTGTATTCCTCACTCCTGGGTTTATATCAATTCAAACTTGGACACACTAAACAGCAAATGTAGACTGTATATAATCATTTATTTTCCCAATCTTTTGGTTTACATTTCAGAGGTGGGTATGTCATGAATGGCTAGTTAACAAACAGAAACATTGCATTTTTATGTGTTTATATGCGACGTACAAAAGAATATAATATAAATACAATAATAATCATGTCTTGGACCGATCTCCTTTTTGGAGAACATAGTTACTTTTGTACAGTTGGGTATTCAAAGTAATCTTATCCAGAGTCTTCCTCAAAGTTGAACTCTTTCAAATGTATGCATGCACAGTAATCTGCAAAAACTAGATGACAATATGCTGCAAGTTCACAGTAATTATCAATCATACTGTCATGGTTTATTCTGGTGTCGATAATTATGTGAGGTTATTTGTATTATTGTTATGACAGTTAAAACCTCTTGCACTAACCTTCCTCTCCGCCATGATCCCAGAGTGCTCTCTGCCTAGCTAGCCTGAAACAAAGCGCGTGATTGGTCAGTTGGCGTCCGACTCAATGTCAGATGTGATTTGATTGGACAATAACTACTCGGAAAATTGGAGGTTTTTCTCATATTTTAAAAATATGCGCAGGCTTTGTTCTTGACGAGTTTCAGGTATGATTTATATAATATTTTTTAACAATATGTTAAAAATACAGGTAGATATGTAAATTGGGTCACGAAATGAAACGAAAAAGCACCTCGGCCCACAGCCTAACATACTTTGACCATTGTCATGCCAACATGCCATTTCCCATGCTGGGTTTATTAGATGGTATTTACCCAATTTTGTTGTTTAATAAGTTTCTTCGCAGTGCTCGAATCATAATTTAGTTACTTCGCAGTGCTCGAATCATAATTTAGTTACTGTCTCCAATGTTTACATCCACTTTCCTCTTAACACTTGGCTGGATAAAGATTGAATATGTTTTGAGTCTCATGTGAGTTCTTAACTAAGCAGAACAATAACTGTTGTGGAATGTGGAGTCACTTGTAGTTTAGCTAAAAGTCAGGGAATCAATGTCTCAGTTAAACCTGAACATGCCTTTCGTCAGGGTCTCTTATCTGTTTTGCTGCACCACAAAGGAAGAAATGGTGAAATAAGTATGTGGTTAATACTATTTTAAAGTATTTTCTATATTGATGTAGTTCTCCTTATTCCTTCTTCTTCATTGTCTCTATTGCTGTGTACAGAAAATCATCTGGAATTTTAAAGTGAAGAATGTTTCATACTTATGTAGCCAATCGCAAATTACAGAGATAGCCTGTGCTTGAATTCTCAGCGCGTCCATTAATGGATTAGAACTGAGAACCGCCAACAAAGTATTGCGATCTGTGACCAAAGTGAAAGAACTGCCAAGAATAGATGAAATCTTTTCAATCTGAAGGTAACTCCTGATGCATTTTCACAATTTCAGAATAGTTATTTTTCACTCTTTGTCAAGGTACGTGGTGCAAATAAAAATGACTTATTGTAACCACTGAACATGATTATGACAGGTTCTACGGTACTTCATAACTTGAAGTGCCACACGCAAGTTTCAATTATAAGCTATATAACAGTAAACTAACAAGAGCTTAAATTCCAAGATTCTCCTTAAGTGGGTTGATTGCCTTTTGCTGTTCCCTACCCCAACTCCATTTCTCATCTTTCTTCAGTAATTGATGCAATGCAATTTTGCAGGTGTTTCAAGACTTGCAAAATATTCAGCATGATGCTTCTTCCTTGCCTGGGAATGACCCAGAAAGTTCAACAACATTTTCACGTTTTGGCTTCATATTTTCTTTCATCTTCCTTTGTTTATCCATTTGCATCTTTTAGCCCAAGACAAGTTATTTCCCACTGTACGACTTTACTTTTTTAGAGGTTAACACCATATTCTAGCAGCAACCTGAAGACTATGTAATGTTTACTTTGTCAGTACTTGTTGCTATTAGCACAACATCCTGATTGCATGGACAGTGATCGGGAACTTGTAGGACTTTGTCAGAAGATTGAGGGGGGATCTTATAGAAACTTACAAAATTCTTAAGGGGTTGGACAGGCTAGATGTAGGAAGATTGTTCCCGATGTTGGGGAAGTCCAGAACAAGGGGTCACAGTTTAAGGATAAGGGGGAAATCTTTTAGGACCGAGATGAGGAAAACTTTTTTCACACAGAGAGTGGTGAATCTCTGGAATTCTCTGCCGCAGAAGGTAGTTGAGGCCAGTTCATTGGCTATATTTAAGAGGGAGTTAGATGTGGCCCTTGTGGCTAAAGGGATCAGGGGGTATGGAGAGAAGGCAGGTACAGGATACTGAGTTGGATGATCAGCCATGATCATATTGAATGGCGGTGCAGGCTCGAAGGGCCGAATGGCCTACTCCTGCACCTATTTTCTATGTTTCTATGTTTCTATGTCCACAGTGGCATGAGAGATCTTTGGTCATCGTATTGGTTCACACAAGTCCTAATGTGCATTGATCGTAAAATATTGCTATATGCAACTGAACACATTGTTGTGATAGAACTATTTTGGTGAAAACTCTGGCATCTGTCAGTTTAGAACACTAATCCTGTGCTGTAGGCAATCTGTACAGTAATTCACCAACTGCATCATTGCAGAGAAAATCAGTTTAATTTAGTTTAAGTGCTACTTCGATTGTCCACATACCCAGTCACTCTGGCTTGTTTTCAGTGGAAATCCAATTTCTTTAACTGCCTCTCCTAATTCTTCAATACATATGGAAGAGGCTGAGGTTTCCAATAGATTGGTTTTCAATCTGGTTCAAGGTTTCAAGGTCAGTTTATTGTCACTTGTACCAATTAAGGTACAGTGAAATTCGAATTACCATACAGCCATATTAAAAATAAAGCAACAAGACACACAACTCCATATCGTATCTCCGACCGCACTTCGGCTTAACATCGAGGAGTTAGCGGCCTTTGCTGGAGACCGACTTCGAGAACTTCATCGCGGGAGCTTGCGGACTTATCATGGTTTGAGACTACTATGGGCACTATAACCTGTAATAACTAAATATCCATGAATATTGCATTTTTTCTATAGTCTGTTTAAGCATGATATTGAAACATCTATACTGAAATTCTTTCAAGTTTAGGTTCAATTTTCAGAGCTAATATTTACCAATCAATGTTGATCAATGAGAAAATCAGCTGGGAACACTAGTTTTTTTTTCCAGCAATGTGATTCACTGAACATTCTTATATACATCATTCCTTTGATGTGTTTTCATCTTCATTGGACTCTTCAACGGTAATACTTGGCTGAACTGGCTGATATGTTTCCTTACTCATGACTAGCTGTCTCCTCCCACCCTCCCATCCGCCCGCCCTCGGGCTCCTCCTCCTCCTCCCCTTTTCCTTCTTTCTTTCCCCACCCCCCATCAGTCTGAAGAAGGGTTTCGGCCCGAAACGTCGCCTATTTCCTTCGCTCCATAGATGCTGCTGCACCCGCTGAGTTTCCCCAGCAATTGTGTGTACCCTCGATATTCCAGCATCTGCAGTTCCCTTTTGAACACATGTCTTGAAGTCACTCTGCTTTCCCACGTTCCCACTTTCCCTATAGATTTCCATGCTGAGCATGTGTCTTTTTCTTTGAGAATTAAAACACTTTGCTACTTTGACTTGGTATACATCTCGTGAATGTGTAGAAACGATTGTAGTGTCGCAACAGGTTCTTCAACAAGGTGATGTAGTCGCCTGATTTCTAATTCTAATTCCTATCAATATACGCAATCATACGATTTAATTTATTTATAGATATTGTTTATGACACTTTATAAATATTCTTGTTTTGTTTTTTGTATGCTGTTTCACACTTGCTTTTTATTCTTTTATTCTGTTCGAAATAAAGAACTAAATAAATAAATAAATAAATAGATCAGTACAGCATAGGAACGAACATTCCCTTATGCCCATAACGTCCGTGCCAAACATGATGTCAAGCCCAACGCTTATCGTCTTGCACATAACCCATATCCCTCCATTCCCTGCGCATTTTTTAATTTGAGGACTTCAGGACTGAAATGATCCTGCAAGTTTGTATAACTTGTTTAAACATAGTATATTTTTCCATGACTTTAGAAAATTTGCTGACATACGTTTCTGAGCCCATTTTAGTTCAGCTTTCTTGTCCTCTCATATAACATTACTTTGTATCTCACCATCACCATTATTATTCATTGATATTTGATTGTGAACTGAAAAGCTGACCAGCCAGCCAAATACATTAAGGTTCCCCATGTAACCAGAAGTCTGAACAGCCATTATGTCTTCTCCTTTTACGCCGTTTTGCATGATGCAAACCGATGATGCCATACTTACACTGTACAAAGTATTTTAGTGCCTTAGTTTCATGACTGCACTCTCTAACTTACTAAGCAGCATGCCTTTCTCAATAGATTGTTTTGCTATTGCAATGGTCAAGAGATCCATTTCACCTATACCCACACATCCAAAGATGCTTTATTTTCCAACTGTACTTATGCAACCTCACTCATCTCTGCAAGAAATATGCCACATTACATTTAACACTACATTGACCCTCCATCTATTGTAGGCTTTGGCCACTACATTGGTACTCCATCTATTGTAGGCTTTGGCCACTACATTGACGCTCCATCTATTGTAGGTTTTTAACACTACATTGGTCTTCCATCTATTGTAGGCTTTGGCCACTAAATTGACCCTCCAGCTATTGTAGGTTTTTAACTCCCTGCTGAGTCTCCTTGCAAATCGTAGTTCGTCAATTGTTTTTGTGCAAGGTCTGTTTATATTTCCCTCACTTATTTACAATGTATGTGTGGGATCTTATCCTAAGTGTGCATGGCATCACAAATATAATGAGGCACAGTAAACTACTAACGCATGTTTGCTTATTCCTTTCCCTATAATCACACTGCGCATGCATGCATATTCCATAAATATACTTCACAATTCATAAATGCCACAACTATATGGAGATTGGGATCTCTAGTCTTTACCCAGTCCGGGGAAACAGCTATCAACCTATCTCCTATCAACCCCTCAAAAGGTTTTGTATTTGTTTCCATGAGAATCACGCTCATTCTTCTAAACTTTAGGCATCAAAAGCCTCGCTGAATTTTGGAGATATAGAAGCATAGAAAATAGGTGCAGGAGTAGGCCATTTGGCCCTTCGAGCCTGCACCGCCATTCAATATGATCATGGGCTGATGATCCAAAATCAGAACCCTGTTCCTGCTTTCTCCCCCATTTCCCTTGATTCCATTGGGCCTAAGAGCTATATCTAACTCTCTCTAGAATACATTCCATTCAATGCAATCGTGTCTAATAGAAGTAACAAATATCTCAAAGCAGTTGCATTACACTATTTAGATTTCAGAGCAGTAATTATAGCTGCTTGATTATCAGAAGGCATGCAAACAGTTTGCTTTTTACACTTTACATGATAATAGACAAAAGAAAATAGACAATAGGTGCAAGAGTAGGCCATTCGGCCCTTTGAGCCAGTACCGCCATTCAAAGTGATCATGGCTGTTCTTCCACAATCAGTACCCCTGCCTTCTCCCCATATCCCCTGACTCCGCTATCTTTAAGAGCCCTATCTAGCTCTCTCTTGAAAGTATCCAGAGAACCGGCCTCCACCACCCTCTGAGGCAGAGAATTCCACAGACTCAACTCTCTGTGTGAAAAAGTGTTTCCTCATCTCCGTTCTAAATGGCTTACCCCTTATTCTTACACTGTGGCCCCTGGTTATGGACTCCCCCAACATCAGGAACACGTTTCCTGCCTCTAGTGCGTCCAAACTCTTAATAATCTTATACATTTCAGTAAGATGCCCTCTCATCCTTCTAAATTGCAGAGTACACAAGCCCAGCCACTCCATTCTCTCAGCATATGACAGTCCCGCCAACCCCTAAATTAACCTGGTGAACCTATGCTGCACTCTCTCAATGGCAAGAATGTCCTTCCTCAAATTTGATAATGATAATTTTATCTGTTAGAAACAAGCTTTCAATGCTGCGCTGGAGTCTTGATGTTGCTGTCAGCTTAATGTTCTGCATTGCTGGGTCTTGATTTATTTTATGGTTGATGGATCAAATACAGTACAAACTGTCTGAAGCATAGTGAAAATAAAAGCATTACAGTTTTCTATTTCAACTGGAAAATGTTAGTACTCTGCCCTTAGGGTCACTCATTTATTTCTGTTATTTCAGTCAATAAATTAGTTCTTCACGATTTCAAATCGAACAGACATTTTAACTGAGATGACCTTTGTATCTATAAATCAGAATTGTATTACGTGGGGTGAAGAATGGAAAGCTGTAGTTTCATAGGTTCTTGTTATACAGCAATATTATAGGGGCATGGTTAATTTGCTTTCAAATTATTTCTCTCCTCTCATTTGGTTGCCTCGCCAACAGTCTGTCTGTCCTTTTCTTTTTTGTGTTTTAACAGTACGGAACAGCAGATACAGTAGATGAGGTTGGAGGAGGTGCAAGTGAACCTCTGCCTTACCTGGAAAGACTGTTTGGGTCCTTGGATGTAGTCATGGGGGGAGGTAAAGGGACAGGTGTTGCATCTCTTGCGGTTGCAGGGGAATGTACCTGGGTAGGAGGTGGTTTTAGTGGGAAGGGACGAGTTGACCAGGGAGTTTCGGAGAGAACGGTTTGTGCGGAAAGCAGAGAGGGGTGGAGATGGCAAGATGTGGCCAGTAGTGGGATCCTGTTGGAGGTGGCAAAAATGTTGGAGGATTATATGCTGTACGGCTGATGGGGTAGAAGGTGAGGCCAAGGGGCACTCTGTCCTTCTTACGAATGGGGGGGGGAGGGGGAGTAAGAGCAGAGCTGTGGGATTTCGAGGAGACCTCAGTGAGAGCCTCATCTATAATGGAAGAGGGGAATCCCCATTTCCTAAAGAATGAGGACATCTCCGACGCCCTAATGTGGAATACCTCATCCTGGGCACAGATGCGGCATAGACAGATGAATTGGGAGTTAGGAATAGAGTCTTCACAGGAAGCAGGATGGGAAGAAGTGTAGTCAATATAGCGATGGGAGTCAGTAGGTTTGTAGTAGATGTCGGTCAGAAGTCTGCTTCCTGTGATGGAGATGGTGAGTTCTAGAAATGGTAGGCGGATGTCGGAGATGGTCCGAGTGCATTTGAGTGCAGGATGGAAATTAGTGGTGAAGCTGATGAAGTCAGTGAGTTCTGCATGGGTGCAGGAGGCAGCACCGATGCAGTCATCAATGTAACGGAGGCAGAGTTCGGGGATAGGGCCAGTGTAGGCCTGGAACAGTAATTGTTTGACATACCCTACAAAGCGGCAGGCATAGATGGGGCCCATGCAAGTTCCCATAGCTACGTCTTGGATTTGGAGGAAATGGGAGGAGTCGAAGGAGAAGTTGTTGAGGGTAAGGACCAGTTCTGCTAGGTGGAGAGTCAAAATCTTTTTTACCCATATTGAATGTATTAAAAACAAAAGGAAATTGGTTTAAGGCGAAAGGAAGGTGTATTAACGGAAGTTTGAGGAGTAATTTATTTTTCACGTGAGTGATAACTTGCCGCCAGAGGAGGTATTGGAAACAGGTATGTTTAAGATGCATTTAGATGGGCTCTTGAATAGTCAAGTCTCAGCATAGCCACGGGGAGAATGTGCAAGCTTTACAGAAAACGCCCAGGAACAGGATTGAATTCGGGTCTCTGGCTTTGTGAGGCAAAGGCTCTACAAGGGTGCCCTTTCCTGCTCGAGTTTGTAATGGAGCTCAATCCCACAGGTTCCTGGCTCAGAGGTAACCGAGGGCAGACATGTCGTATGGTACACCAACTTAATTTCCGTGGATAGAACATTACTTAACGTTTGCATAGAATCTCTTTCTAATTTTAAGTGGTTGATATGTTTAACAAATGCATTAAGCAGAATTTATTGCTTACAAATTGTTAGCGGTTACATCAAAATAGTTTAAAAATGAATAATATGTGAATGTGTTAATTACGCACAGCCAAGGAAAGTGAAAGTTACTTGTGTCTAATACCTGCCCTGTGACCACCAACCGAAACATTTGATTCTTCACACATTATCTGTTTAAGTTTAGACATTTTCTTCTTTCTAATTTATTATTACCCTTTTTTATTTTTCATCAATTGAATTATGTAAGATCTTTTTCACCCTGATAACATTCTATCAAATAAACTTCACAAAAATAAAGGATTGCAGCTGTTGCAATAAGTCTCCTCTTAGCTATCATCTATCTTTATAAAAAATAAGGCTTACATTACAATAAACAAATTGTACCTTTTAAAGCATGAACAATTTTATCTATTAACCATCTCTACCTTATTCTGGTTATAACATTACGAGGCATCCCACTAGACCTTTAAATAAAGTGACCCAAAATGCAATTGTGATTGATCTGTGCAAATGTTCCTGGTGCCATTTGCACCACACCAACAGACAAACAAAAATATTTTGGGAATTCCAGCAACACTATTTTCACATAATTGTCGGACAGCACAGTGGATCAGCAGTTCAATCCTATCTATGGGTCCTGTCTGTACAGAGTTTGGCTAGAAACATTATTTGTTTTCTATCCGTCGATTCTGCCTGGCCTGCTGATTACACAAATATTTTCTGTTTTTATTGCAGATTCACATCATCTGCATTCTTTTTCCTTTTATATATTTTTTGTTTAGCTTAGAGATACATCCGGGCACCTAGGTTCCAGTCTATGGCAGTCTTCCCCTCGCTATGGAAAAAACGATTCCGCTGCTTGCATCTCTGAAAAGCAATTCAATAAAATGCATCAGAATGACTGATGTAACAGTGCAAGTTGCCCATTCTTCAGCTGTGTGCATTGCTGCCAGATTTAATTCTGCAACAGTTTAACGCACTGTAAAGTTCCAATCGCAAATTGCAAGCAAAATTGTGCACAAATGGAGAGCCATGGGTAATTAAGTAAAACTGTGGAACACAACACAAGAAAATTCTCCAATACTTTCCACATACATTCCTTTCCATAGCCCCATCTGTTGAACTCAATCACCATGCTTTCATAAGGTCACAAGTGATAGGATGAAATTAGGCCATTCGGCCCATCAAGACTACTCTGCCATTCAATCATGGCTGATTATCTCCTAGCCCCATTCTCCTGGCTTCTCCCCATAACCTCTGACACCTGTACAAATCAAGAATCTATCTATCTCTGCCTTAAAAATATCCACTGGCTTGGCCTCCACAGCCTTCTGTGGCAAAGAATTCCAGATTTACCATCCTCTGATTAAATAATTTTCTCCTCATCTCCTTCCAAAAAGAACATCCTTTAATTCTGAGGTTATGATCCTAGAATCTCCCACTAGTGGAAACATTCTCTACATATCCTCTCTATCCAAGCCTTTCACGATTCTGTTTATTTTAATGAGGTCTCCCATCATTCTTCAAAACTCCAGCGAGTACAGGCCCAGTGCCGACAAACTCTCATCATAGGTTAACCTATTCATTCCTGGGATCATTCTTGTAAACCTCCTCGGGACCCTCTCCTGAGCCAGCACATCCTTCCTCCAACATGATGCCCAAAATTGCTCATAATATTCCAAATGCAGCCTTCATTCCTACTACCAAAATGCATGACTCCACACTTTGCTACACTATATTCCATCTGCCACATCTCTGCCCATTCTCCCAACCAGTCCAAGCCCTTCTGCAGAGTCCCTGCCTTCTCTATCCTACCTGCCCTTCCACCTATTTTTGTATCATCCGTAAACTTGACCACAAAGCCTTCAATCCCCTTGTCCAAATACATTCAGGTATAATTCAAGGAGCAGCCACTGAATGAGCAATCAATGATACTAAACAGTCTAGGATTAATTCACCAAAAAGAGGTTAAATTGCTATGCGGCAGAACACATTACAAGTGCCAATGCAAAGAATTTATGGGAAGGCAAATGGAGCGAAAGGTGTCGGGTGCAGATAACAGAAGTGCAAATATAAAACTGATGATTACGATGGTGATGAAAGAAAAGATAATTTGTTGAGGATTGGGTGTGAAATAGGGGAGCGAAATTTTGTTTGGATGGATGCCTTGATCTGCTAACAGATAAGAATTTAGTGAGTCTACCCTAAGGAGAAAGGCCATGAAAGTGATCTGCACCTTTCTAAAAGGTCAATGTGTGAGCTCCGGGCCTTGTCGCGGGTGATGGGGAGAGGGAATTGTTGCATTCACTTTCTAATTTTAGTTTAGTTTAGAGATACAGCTTGGAAACAGGCCCTTCGGCCCACCGAGTCCGCACTGACCAGCAATCCCTGCACATTAACACCATCCTACACACATCCTAGGGACAAATTACACATACACAAAGCCAATTAACCTACAAACCTGTATGTCTTTGGAGTGTGGGAGGAAACCGAAGATCTCGGAGAAAACACACACAGGTCACGGGGAGAACGTACAAACTCTGTACAGAGAACACATAGTTAGGATCGAACCCGGGTCTCCGGTGCTGCAAGCGCTGTAAGGTAACAACTCTACGCTGCGCCACCATGCCATCCTAATGTAGAAATAAGTCATTTGTTTTGCCAGTGCATCTACCTCCAGCAATATTATGGAAAAATATCCACATGTCACCATAAAAATACGTAAAAAGTTCAATAAATACTTTGCATTGTGAGCTTTGTAAGACGGTTACATGAAGGAATGTTATCCAGGCCTCTTTTCTCTCTTGTTACCAAAGAACAATATTCCCAGTGGAGCAGTTTCTAAAAATAATTCCAGAACCTTTAGCTCCATTACTTCTGGATGATAAGTATTCCACTCACAAACTAAATCAATTTTCAACCATTAGTTTAAGTTTTCAGTGATTGCAATTCTAATTATTCTTTTGTAACTTAACATTAAAGGGTATAAAGGCAGAGTAGCTAAGTTGGAAGATAAGAAATGCAGAGGTTTGGCCTAATGAGCTGGTGGTGTGACTTTAAATCTCACAACTGCAAGGGATTTAGTTAACAAACTAAATTAATCTGGAAATTAAAACAAAATGCAATGGTGAAAATAAAATTAAGTAACTATCTTAAAAAAACAGCTGGTTCACTCATGTCCTATGGGGAGGAAATCAGCTGTTCTTATTGGCCTGGCTTCAAACTCTGGAACACAGCTGTTGACTATTCCCTGTGAAATAGTCCAACAAGGCGGTCAGTTCAATAGAAAGTGGGGATGGGCAATGAATGCTGGTCTTTCCATTGACAATCATATCCTGTGAAATGAAAATATTTGCATGGAGGAACAGTTTGTGGCAATTATCAGCACAACCTTTCGACTTTAGAGATACAGCGCGGAAACAGCTCTTCGGCCCAGCGAGTCCACGCCAATGGAGGATCACCCCTTGCACTAACTATCCTACAAACTAGGGACAATTTTACAACTTACCAAAACCAATCAACCTCCAAATCTGTGGAACGTGGGAGCAAACCGGAACACCCGGCGAAAATCCACGCGGTCACAGGCAGAATGTACAAACTCCGTACAGGCAGCACCCATAGTCAGAATTTAACCCGGGTCTCCAGCGCTGTAAGGCAGCAACTCTACTGCTGCACCACTGTGTCATCCTCCACGGCTTGAATCTGAATAATTCAAACACAATGCTTGATGTGTGGGATCAATGGACCAATATACCATTTTAGCATTAAGTCTTCATCTTATACTACACAACTTGACTATCCATGTCCATCAACTAGTATTGCACCTTTAACTAATATTCTAGCCAAAGGTAATGTATAGGATGAGCTATGCAAAAATGTTGGTGACAACATTTGACAATCAATCAGAATTTGCTACAGAAATGGATCACAAACAAGAACAATACAGGAGAATAATATGCTAATATGGCAAGACATAATTCCTCTTTCAACGGGATATTTCGCATTGTAATAATTTTCTAGTCAAATGGTATTTTGTCCAGAATCTGGAATCAGTATTTTGCCCAGGTATATTTTGGAAATTGCCTTAAGATTTCACAAGTACCTTTCCTTTCGATAGAAAGGCTTCAATTGATCCTGCAAGTAGCTGCCAAGATGAACAAATGCTCTGTGGTTTGTGAGGATAAATCTGCATCCTTGCTGCCAGTGCAACAGCAAACTGCACCCCAAGCAATTCTGCATTCAGATCTCCCTTTAGCTCTCTCAAGATTTTCATCGCCACATCATCTCTCTAACACAACTGTTTATAACGCTCGCTCTGAACGATGAATGAGAGGAAAACCTTAGAGTTGGTTTTGTGGTTCAAAGTTATGTCATGGTGACACTATGAGCAGTAATTTGAATTTTAAATATCTCTTCAAGATAAAAAGGAAACCCCACTGTTGTAAAAACTTTTGACAGGTGTATACAAGTGGAAAGTGTTGCCGGCTGGACTATATATACATATACGCATACATTTATAAACTGCATCAGCAATGCAGACAACTCAGGTAGCTATTATCAAAGGCGTCTATAATTGTTATCAGCAGCGTTATGAAGTTCAGTCCTAGGTCATGTCCCCTGAATGCCTCGATGTTATTTTAAACAGAATACAAAACTTATCAGACTCATTTGTGATAGAACATGTTGCTTGGAAACAGTTTTTTTTGTTGTTTGATGTTTATACATAGATTTTTTTCAAGTACAGAATGATAAGATCTGAAAGAATCTGTTCACAATAAAGGTCATTCAAATGGAACACAGGAATGAAATTCTCCACCCAGTGCACTAGGGCACTGCAAACAAAATGTTTGGAAAATGAAGGAACATCATTAGCGCATAACTGGTAATTGGAGCCCATATCAGAGGACGTGTAGAATGCTGAAAGATTTAGGAAAGAAAGTTTAGTTTAGTTTAGAGATACAACGCGGGAACAGGGCCTTTAGCCCACTGAGTCCTCACTGAGCAGCGATCCCCACACACTAACACTATCCGACACACACTAGGGCCAATTCTACCAAGCCAATTAGCCTACAACCATGTACGTTTTGGAGTGTGGGAGGAAACCGGACCATCCGGGGAAAATTCAAGCAGGTCATGGGGAGAACATACAAACTCTATTCAGGCAGCACCCGTAGTCAGGATCGAACCCGGGTCTCTGGCGCTGTAAGGCAGCAACTCTACCTCTGCACCACCGTGTCATCCAAAAGTGTCTGTTTTAAAATAGCAAATATTATCTACAACATACTTTGTTGTCATCCACTTATCCAATATTTACCATAACATGGCTGTATTCCTGGAGATATGCACAACCACTAATATTCATTTTCAGTCAGGGAAGTCACACTGCCTTAAACTACTTCCACCAAAACATGGACAACATATTGCTACAATTATAAACAACTGCGGGCTAAAGTCATGCTTGTTATTTAGGGCACTAATGAAATTGGACTGCAACATTTAATAGATCCCAAATGGGGTAAAGTATCATTAGTGAGACATAGATTATTTAATAAAGACCGGCCACCTGCACACTTGTGGCAGTGAATCAAAAGGAACAGGCACAGTTGAATCTAATTAGTCCCTTATGATCCAGTCTTAGCGTCTGGTCTACATTGTTTTAATGGATGTTTGCAGTTTTCAAACAGCAACCTGTAAGAGAACAAAAATTCCCCTTTGCTAAAATGAGAATTACTTGTTGAGACCTGGTCACTTACTTTGATATAGGCTCCTGCAAAATCCGAGAGCCTTCAGTCAAGGTCGAGTCTTCTGTGTCCATTTCTCCCTGTGCCTCGGAGATAAGTGAATGGTTGCAAAGTGGTGATGTGCTTTACAGAACCGGGTTCCTTGGGTTATTCTTAACCACTGCTGAGTTGGCTGACCATTTTAATGTTAATTTCACGTTGAGATTTCTGCACAGGTGGAATTATAGCATCAGTTCTATTTATATTTCGGCAAAATAATTGCATCCAATCAACTGTGAAGCAGGGTAATCTGCTGCGTAGGGAAAGGGAGGAACACTTATTGAAAAGAATATGTGATAATGAGCAGTGTGGTGTGAGATAACTGGATGACATAAAGGAAATGGGGTCATGAAAATATTTGCTCTTCTATAGAATTAGAGCTGGAATGCATTTGTAACATCCATAAACACCATCCCCCAATCATATTTGTAATAAACGGCCAATTCATCTATTTTAGTAGCAGATAGAGTCCGAGAGTGATCCCTCATCCTCCTGCGCTTCAATGAATAGAGATCCAGCCTACTCAAGCTCCCTCTAGTCCTGCCAATGTCCTCGTAAATCTTTTCTGAACTCTTTCAAAAAAGTTGCGACATTTCAAAATTCCTTATTGTGCTTAGAAGAGCTTTACACATGGGTGTAGTGCTGTTATGTCAAAGGGCATGCCTTTGGTTTAGTGCAAAATGCGCTCTCTCTCTCTCTCTCTTTTTTTTTTACACACTGTCAGCTGACAGTTTATTGTCTTATCCTTCTACACAGATGGATAGATTTTTAAATATGAAGTAAAAGGATAGAGGGAGGCAGTAGATCAGTCAGAGGTTTACTGAATGGCAGGCTGCTCACAAGAAGCGCTCTCTCTCACTCTCTCTCTCCCTCCCTCTCCCTCCCCCTCCCTCCTTTTGGAGTGGGGCAGATGAGGTTTTCCAACTGGATTAGGAGGAATTAGCTACACGAGGAACTTGTCAAACTTGTATTGTTTTCTCTAGAATGACAGAAGTTGAGGGAAGACCTGAGAGAAGTATATAAATTTATGAGAGCATAGATGAGGTAGACAGTCAGAACCTTGTTACCAGGGTGGAAATGTCAAAGACTAGAGGCCATAGATTTAAGATGATAAGGGCTGAATTTAAAGGAGATGTGCAGGGCAGGTGGTGGTGGAGGCAGATACAATAGTGGCATTTCAGAGTCTTTTAGATAAGCACCTGGATATGTGGGGAATGGAGGGATGTGGATCATGTAGAGGCAGATGATGTTGGGTGGTATGTCAGCACAGACATGTTGGGCCGAAGGGCCTGTTCCTGTGCTGTATTCTACTTCACTGGCAAAATGCATGATTAAAGAAACTAACAGAAGGAAATTAAAGTATATATGAAATAAGCCCATGAAGTAGGCTAGACTTTTTAAAGATGCTTCAAAAAAAAGTTGCCCTTTGCTTCTTGTAAAAGTTTCTTGTAGCTAGACTCTCACGCATTGTCAGAACCTTGTCACGCTTGCACACAAGCAATCAAAAATCTCACTACCAATCTCTGGAATGAAAAATGTGTTTTAAAAATGCACAGTGCGAGACAGATAAGAAACATCCATGTTGTACTTTGTTGATAAAGACCGGCTGCCGTTTAAGATAAAAGAAATGTTGCTTTACATGAAGTGTTTATTTTTTGGAAAGCAGTGAAAGATGTTAATTTTTTAATTTTGATAAATAAGAGTTTTATCACTACCATTTTTTAAAGAACTGTATTTGTATTCTGTTGGATAATATCTATTAGCATAGTTTTGAGGAGAGAAAAATAGGAAATTAAAATTGATATGACTGCTGATAATTAATTGGAGCTAGAAGATATGTAATATTTGTTATTTATACAAGAACAATGATCAAAACTTTATTTATTTTCTGATGCACATAATAGAATAAAACTAACTTCCAATGGAAAGACAAATGGAAAATAACAGACTGTATGACGTGGTAGAATTTACAGCATCTCATTTACTGTGCATTTAAATTAATAGTTATGTTGGGGGTGACTTAAAGGCTGCAGTAACCTTGAGAGCCAGAGAACATTCACCTGACCTTTGCGCTTGCATTTGCTGCATTATTTAACCAATCTGCAGCCCAGCAAAACAATCTGGACAAATTATTTATTTTATTTTTGTTCATTTTTGAGTAGTTCCTCATTTATCATCACTGACAGACAAAATTTATGTTTTTGGCTATTAACAAAGTATTTCAGGCAAGTCCTTAAAGTTTGCAGTTTCTAAATTGCAACTAAGTTGGTTATGACAAGACTGGTGTCGGCACATTCCAATCAATCATTATTTTTATTGCTCCGGGTTCACCAGTTCCTTCACTTGGATTACCAGGATGTTGTAACCGTCACAAAGATAATATTTTTAATTTCCATAAAGTATTGAAATATGACTGCGCAATGCTGTTTGCAGTTGTGTGTTTGTATGTTATGCTGTGCTCATGATGTCTACAGACCGTCGCCTCCAGCATTACAATTACCTTTGAAGAGCAACAAGATTTTACTAGCGAAGACTAACCCTGCGCCCAACTCTTATCCAGACCAAGTCAATATCACAATAAATACCATGAGAGATCAGATAGAAATAGAGTAAAAATCCAACTGATATAGTTATTAAACAGTCAGGTAAGGTTCTTAAACATGGCTACACTGCCTAGATCTGGGGTTCAGGAATTGGTCTCTTCCATAACTTTATAATGCATTGAGAATTGAGAATACCCAAAGCTGCTCACTGGTAAAGAGAACAGTCTGTCACATGATGAAATGACGACAGATAAACTGTCAATTGCAAATGCAAATTGCATTGAGAGATTGACACAATCAGCCCAGAACCAGAATAAAATATTAGCAACTCACAAAAATACAAACATATCTTTAATTAAACTGTTTACTATACTTTTCCTTTACCCTGGCCAGAATACTAGGTCCATTCGCTATTCATATGTTCACCTCGCTTATCAATGTCAATAAATGCTTGTTGGAAAAAAATAAAGTTTCTTTAAAAGATGCCAAATTAAATAAAAATATACGGATCAGTCATCAAACGTGTTTTGACATCTCTTTACTTAAATCTTGCTACGTTCATAAGGTATTCACCAATTGCTTGCATATCGATGGTGCACAGTTGCTGAGAAAGCAAATACGAGGTCCATTTGTAAGAGGTACAAGAGGAGCTGCTATAATTCCCAGAGCGAGATTGTTGCATGAAAACGAACTGTGTGTCCAGGAAACAAGTAATTTTGGACAATTCGTGTAATTAGCATGATAGTTACCTAATTCATCAAACACACCATAAACAGCTTATAAAATACATAATTACTGTCATCTCTCCCCCTCCCAGTGCACACTAAAATACTTCACAAAGATTCATGAGCGGTCTTGTCACAGCAAAGATGTTGCACAAGTGCTCCTCTGAAAAAATGTTTTTGTATTCACATTCCTATTCATATGTATGCTTAACCCATCTTGGAATCAACGGTGTATGCAACACATTGAACCATCCCACTTCTTCACAGACTATGTAATGAAATGGTTAGAATATAAATCATGTCCAAATGATTGGACATCTAAGGGTGCTTGCCTTAAAATTGCTATAAAGGGACAATTACTGCATAACTGCAGTCCTTGGTTCACTCATCCCTTCCCACCCAAACCACCACCTCCGCAGGTACTTTCCCATGCACCCGCAGAGGGTGCAACACCCGTTTCTATACCTCCTCCCTCGACTCCAACCTGGGACCCTGACAATCTTTTCAGATAAGACAGTGGTTCACATGTACCTCCTCTAACCTCATCTACTGCATCCGGTGTTTCCGATGTGGGCTCTTGCACATGAATGAGATCAAACGTAGACTCTGTGACCGTTTTGTTGAACACTTAATCTCAGTTCACCTAGGCCTAAGGGATCTTGCGTTTGCCAACCATTTCAGCTCCCCTTTGCATTCTGTCCTGAACCTCCTTCATTGCCATAGTGAGGCCACCTGAAAATTGGAGGAACTGCACCTCATATTTTGAGTGGGTAGCTTACAACCCAGCGGTAACACTCTCCTCCCCCCTTGCTTTCTTCCTCCAATCTAGTCATTTTACCAGCTCCACAGTTCCCCACATTACATCCCTCTTGAGTTTACACCTTCCCTAGCCAATAATGGGCCCACCAGGGCACCACTCTGCCTGACCTCATTTGTGTCTGGCCCTGATTTTTCCTGGTCTTTTCTCAGATCTAGCTCTTCATCCCCACCCCCCCCCACCCCCTACTTTAAGTCTGAAGAAGGGTACCAACCCAAAATATCACCCATCCTTTTTCTCCAGAGATGCTGCCTGACCGACTGAGTTACTCCAGCACTTTGTGTCTATTACTGCAATAATGTGTTCATTATGGTTTATATTCTAAACAAAAACATTAAAAATATATCTTGAAGTGGATCAAAGATTTTCTGAACTTTCATATCAAAGTTCCAGATGGCAGCTAGGCAATTTTCCACCAAGATCAGTGAATGGTTCTTGTGAAACTGCTTTAGATTAGTATCTGGCAGACTTGTGTGGGAGAAGTTGAAGCTGGTAGAAGTCAGTAACAATGCACTCTACCTTTCAGTGGGAGTTTGAGATCAGATTAAAAATCAGATTACCTTCTTACAGGTGTGGGTTTTTATGTTTCTTATCTGAAAAACAACTAACATAGTACCCTTGTTTAAAAGGAGAAAGGGGTTAACTAGAATTGCAACAGGCCTGTCAGCTAAGAGCAGTGGTTGGAAATTGAAAAGGAAAACACTTTGAGGAACAGAGTAAATCAGCACATTCGAGGGGCAAGGATTAATAGCAGACTATTACTGTGGGTTTGTTAATGGAGGCTCATATTTTGCCAAACCTGATTGAAATTTTTAAGGACATGGTTGGGAGTGTCAGTGAGATAATGCATTTGATATTGCCTTTATGGATGTGGGCAAGGTGTTTGACAGGTTGAGCAGTTAAGTAAAAACATCTGAGAGGGTGCAGAGGAACTTTTTGAAGATGTTGAAATATTGGTGAGTAAGAGTTGTGAGTAGGCTGGCTGAGAAAAGATTTAATTGAGATATATAAAACCATAGGAAGCCAAGAGTGCATGAAGTTGAAGGATTTTTCAGAAAGGGCAATAATGCAAGCAAATGGATTTAAGCTAATTGTTAGAAGGATTTGAATGCTTGTGGATAGGTTTTATTCACCCAGAGATTTGTGGTGAAGAAGTGGTGAAGACAGAAATCCCTTAGAGGATTCTTAGAGGATTGGACAGGCTAGATGCAGGAAACATTTTCCCGATGTTCAGAGAGTCCATAACCAGGGGTCACAGTTTAAGACTAAGGGGTAGGCCATTTTGGACTGAGATGAGGAAAAATGTCTTCACCTAGAAAGTTGTGAATTTGTGGAATTCTCTGCCACAGAAGGCAGTGGAGGCCAATTCACTAGACGTTTTCAAGAGAGTTAGCTTTAGCTCTTAGGGCTGAAGGAATCAAGGGATATGGGGAAAAAGCAGGAACGTGGTACTGATTTAGATTATCAGCCATGATCATATTGAATGGTGGTGCTGGCTCGAAGGGCCAAATGGCCTACTCCTGCACCTATGTTTCTATGTTTCCATCTGCTAGCATTTCATCCATATGCTCATTATTCATGTAACAGCCCTGTAAGAAATAAAATAAAAGTAGGCAGACCGAGCATAACCCTATCCTCATTAACACTCTTACATACAGGAATGAGTGCTGTTTAGTTTAGAGATGCAGTGTGGAAATAGGCCCTTCGCATGTCCATGCCAACCAGCGATCCCGGCATACTAACACTATCCTACACACACTAGGGACAATGTACAATTATACAAAGCCATTTTATACCAAGATCACGGGAAAAACCCATGCAGGTCACGGGGAGAACGCACAAACTCCATACAGACAGCACTCATAGTCAGGATCGAGCCTGGGTCTCTGGTGCTGTAAGGCAGCAACTCTACCGCTGCGCCACCGTGCCGCACTCATGCACGTAACAATGGCTTTGCTATGATGTGTCCAGCCAAGTGTCATACAGCATGGACACAGGCCATTGGCCCACCATGTCCACACTGACCTGTGGGCATCCCATCTTCCAGCATTTGTTCCATACACTACAAAGGGATGGCAATTGTTCTTATAATCTAATTGGGCACTTTTATATTTAGTATCTCCCACTGCTTTAGTTAATGTTGAGCTTTCAGAAACAAGAGTTTCCATCTACTGTATATAAAATGTGGTACATTAAGAAATATGGTGCAACTCCTCACAATACCTTTGTCTGGAAGCAACAGAAGAGTTGGGTCAAGTAATGATGTCTTCTTGCTAAAGCCAGAATTCTTTTCTCGGTCATTGTGCAGTCCACATCATCATCTTGGAGAATAACGTCTTTCTTTAGCACCTTCACAGCATAGACCTCATCTGTACCTTTCAGTTCAGCCAGCATGACCTACAATTCACAAATGAAAACAAAAACATTTGGACTCTTATTAAAAATTGAATGCAGAGAAGTGAGCTCATTCATTCTCCCACGCCTTATATTCTCACATTCACATTGTGTTGCAGGAATTAGATGCAATACGGATATTCAATCCCAGATATTTTTTGCATGTTTCATAAATGCTAGGTTGGCAGATGTCGATGGACAGTGGAACAGGCAGCCGATCTGAACCCGTTAGTTACCCGCATGTAACTAACAGTGTCCATTGTCGACGTCTTGGTGGAAGAGTTGGCAATTTGAAGGGTGTAGCGATATTTGCATGAAGAGCATGGCTAATTTGCTGGGCTCTTACTTATTAAATCCCTGAATTGGGCTGTTGTGCAATGAATAATTCAATCCCTGCTCCATTTAAACAAAGGTAGGCAGAAAGGCTTGCCAGTGCTGTGGGTTAAAACGGATCAGGAGGGAATGCAGCCATGACTGGCAAATATTCTTCCAGAGTTAGAAAAAAAACTGTTGGAGTAACGCAACAAGCCAGGCAGCAACTCTGGAGAAAAATGATGGGTGATGTTTCGAGTTGGGACTCCTCTTCAGACTGTAAGTAGAGGGGTGGGGGAAGGGGTAATTTGTGACTGGCCCTGATTGGTCTTGATCTTTTCTTGCCTCTGGCTCTTCATCTTCTCCCACCCACCCACTAACCATTCCCTATTTACAGTCTGAAGGACAATCCCGACCCAAAATGTCACCCACCCTTTTCCTCCAGAGATGCTGCCTGATCCACAGTTACTCCAGCACTTTGTGTCTAACTTTGGTATAAACCTGCATCTGCAGTTCTTTGTCTCTAGGTATTCTTCCAGGTTCTCTATTCTAATGGCATTCACAGTGAGTGAGCCATACTCTTCTTGCAAATATCACTGCACCCTTTAAATTGCTTCAAGACATAGTAACACCTGAAATGCTGACGTTCTGTTATTATGAAGAGAAGCTAATATGGAGCTTGAGGAATAGATAAATATTTTTACAAAATACTGGAAATATGATATAAAAATATGAAATGAGGGACAGACTCAGAAAAGAAACAGTTAATGTCTCAAGTCCATCACCTTGCACAACAACTTTCATTTATTTTGATGAAGGATTATTGATATTAAAACATTAACTTCATTTCTCTCTCCAGAGGTGCTCTTAGTTGGCTGAGACTGCGTTTCAAATTTTATTTATTAAGCAATGCAGACCTGTAAAGCTGATTCAAGGTTCCACCTTCTCAAGCTAAAATGAGGAAAATAAATACTCTGACTCATAGTTCATCTCCCGACCTTCCAAACAAAAAGCAATTGCATGTTCCGATGTGGCGGCAATCTGAAGTGTAACCTTCTGATAGTGATGATTCTACAGGGGACAGGTTGCTCAGGTTGGTTGGCATGAAACAGGTAGAATACTGCCTAACAGCTGCACACACTCAATACAATTTAGTTGACCTGAACTCACAAGAACAGGATTTCAGAAATACTTTTAACCCAATACTCTGATGCCCATTTCTCACAAATGAAATAATGTTCCTCCTACCTTTCGTGACAAACAAAATAATTCATAAAGCACAGGGTCAATAGAAGATTGCTGACATACAGTAGACGACTGCTCCGACTTATAGACAATAGACAATAGGTGCAGGAGTAGGCCATTCGGCCCTTCGAGCCAGCACCGCCATTCAATGTGATCATGGCTGATCATCCCCAATCAGTATCCCGTTCCTGCCTTTTCCCCATATCCCCTGACTCTGCTATCTTTAAGAGCCCTATCCAGCTCTCTCTTGAAAGCATCCAGAGAACCTGCCTCCACCACCCTCTGAGGCAGAGAATTCCACACACTCACAACTCTCTGTGAGAAAAAGTGTTTTCTCGTCTCCGTTCTAAGTGGCTTACTCCTTATTCTTAAACTGTGGCCGCTGGTTCTGGACTCCCCCAACATCGGGAACATGTTTCCTGCCTCCGGCGTGTCCAAACCCTTAACAATCTTATATGTTTCAATAAGATCCCCTCTCATCCTTCTAAACTCCAGACTGTACAAGCCCAGCTGCTTCATTCTCTCAGCATATGACAGTCCCGCCATCCCGGGAATTAACCTTGTAAACCTACGCTGCACTCCCTCAATAGCAAGAATGTCCTTCCTCAAATTAGTGCACCAAAACTGCACACAATTCTCCAGGTGTGGTCTCACTAGGGCTCTGTACAACTGTAGAAGGACCTCTTTGCTCTTATACTCGACTCCTCTTGTTATAAAGGCCAACATGCTATTCGCTTTCTTCACTGCCTGCTGTACCTGCATGCTTACTTTCATAGACTGATGAACAGGGACCATCAGATCCCGCTGTACTTCCCCTTTTCCCATTTAGATAGTAATCTGCCTTCCTGTTTTTGCTACCAAAGTGGATAACCTCACATTTCTCCACATTAAACTTAATCTGCAATGCATCCGCCCACTACCCCAACCTGTCCAAGTCACCCTGCATTCTCATAGCATCCTCCTCATAGTTCACACTGCCACCCAGCTTTGTGTCATCTGCAAATTTGCTAATGTTACTTTGAATCCCTTCATCCAAATCATTAATGTATATTGTAAATAGCTGTGGTCCCAGCACCGAGCCTTGCGGTACCCCACTAGTCACTGCCTGACATTCTGAAAGGGACCCGTTAATCCCTACTCTTTGTATCCTGTCTGCAAACCAAATTTGTATCCATGTCAGCACTCCTCCCCCAATACCATGTACCCTAATTTTGCCCACTAATCTCCTATGTAGGACCTTATCAAATGTTTTCTGAAAGTCCAGGTTCACTACATCCACTGGCTCTCCCTTGTCCATTTTCCTAGTTACATCTTCAAAAAATTCCAGATTAGTCAAGCATGATTTATAATTCCCTGTTTTCACTCACCCGCCTTTCTTAAAAATTGGGATAACATTAGCTACCCTCCAATCCACAGGAACTGATCCTGAATCTATAGAACATTGGAAAATTATCACCAATGCATCCACGATTTCTAGAGCCACTACCGTAAGTACCCTGGGATGCAGACCATCAGGCCCTGGGGATTTATCAGCCTTCAGTCCCATCAGTCTACCCAACACCATTTCCTGCCTAATGTGGATTTCCTTCAGTTCCTCCGACACCCCAGATCCTCTGGCCACTACTATATCAGGAAGATTGTTTGTGTCCTCCTTTGACGGATTCAAAGTACCTGTTCAACTCATCTGCCATTTCCTTGTTCCCCATAATAAAAAAATTTCGGACTTCAAGGGTCCAACTTTGGTCTTAACTAATTTTTTCTCTTCACATACCTAAAGAAGCTTTTACTATCCTGCTTTATATTCTTGGCTAGCTTACCTTCGTACCTCATCTTTTCTCCCTGTATTGTATTTTTAGTTATCTTCTGTTGCTCTTTAAACATTACCCAATCCTCTTGCTTCCCGCTCATCTTTGCTACGTTGTTCTTTTATTTTTATACTGTCCCTGACATCCCTTATCAGCCACGGTCGCACCTTACTCCCCTTGGAATCTTTCTTCCTCCTAGGAATGAACTGATCCTGCACCTTCTGTATTATTCCTAGAAGTACCTGCCATCTTTGGTCCACTGTCATCCCTGCTAGTGTATCTTTCCAGTCAACTTTGGCCAGCTCCTCCCTCATGGCCCCATAGTCCCCTTTATTCAACCGTAACACTGACACCTCCGATCTACCCTTCTCCCTCTCCAATTGTAGATTAAACCTGACCATGTTATGGTCACTACTTCCTAACGGCTCATTAACTTCGAGGTCCTTTATCAAATACGGTTCATTACATAAAACTAAATCCAGAATTGCCTTCTCCCTGGTAGGCTCCAATACAAGCTGCTCTAAGAATCCATCTCAAAGGCACTCTACAGTCCCTTTCTTGGGGTCCAGGACCAACCTGATTTTCCCAGTCTACCTGCAAGTTGAAATCTCCCATAACTACCACAGCATTACTTTTGCTACATGCCAATTTTAACTCCTGATTCAACTTGCACCCTATGTCCAGGCTACTGTTTGAGGGCCTGTAGATAAGTCCCATTAGGGTCTTTTTACCCTTACAATTCCTTAGTTCTATCCATACTGACTCCACATCTCCTGTTTGAAACTGATACTGTTAGTATCAAAACAAAAGATGAAGCATACAAATTAGCCAGAAAAAGCAGCCTACCAGAGGACTGGGAGAAATCCAGTCCAACAGAGTAGGACAAAGGGCTTAATTAGGAAAGGGAAAATAGATTATGAAAGAAAACTGGCAGGGAACATGAAAACTGACTGCAAACGTTTTTATAGATATGTGAAGAGAAAAAGATTGGTTAAAACAAATGCAGGTCCCTTGCAGTCAGAAACAGGTGAATTGATCATGGGGAACATGGACATGGCAGACTAATTGAATAACTGCTTTAGTTCTGTCTTCACTAAGGAAGACATAAATAATCTGCTGGAAATAGCAGGGGACCGGGGGTCAAATGAGATGGAGGAACTGAGTGAAATCCAAGTTAGTCGGGAAGTGGTGTTAGGTAAATTGAATGGATTAAAGGCCGATAAATCCCCAGGGCCAGATAGGCTGCACCCCAGCGTACTTAAGGAAGTAGCCCCAGAAATAGTGGATGCATTAGTGATCATTTTTCAAAACTCTTTAGATTCTGGAGTAGTTCCTGAGGATTGGAGGGTAGCTAATGTAACCCCACTTTTTAAAAAGGGAGGGAGAGAGAAAACAAGGAATTACAGACCAGTTAGTCTAACATCGGTAATGGGGAAAATGCTAGAGTCAGTTATTAAAGATGGGATAGCAGCACATTTGGAAGGTGGTGAAATCATTGGACAAAGTCAGCATGGATTAATGAAAGGTAAATCATGTATGACAAATCTTATAGAATTTTTCGAGGATGTAACTAGTAGGGTGGATAAGGGAGAACCAGGGGATGTGTTATATCTGGACTTTCAGAAGGCTTTCGACAAGGTCCCACATAAGAGATTAGTATGCAAACTTAAAGCATTGGAGGTTCAGTATTGATGTGGATAGAGAACTGGTTGGCAGACAGGAAGCAAAGAGTAGGAGTAAACGGGTACTTTTCAGAATGGCAGGCAGTGACTAGTGGGGTGCCGCAAGGCTCAGTGCTGGGACCCCAGCTATTTACAATATATATTAATGATTTGGACGAGGGAATTGAATTCAACATCTCCAAGTTTGCGGATGACACGAAGCAGAGGGGCAGTGTTAGCTGTGAGGAGGATGCTAGGAGGCTGCAAGGTGACTTGGATAGGTTGGGTGACTGGGCAAATGCATGGCAGATGCAGTATAATGTGGATAAATGTGAGGTTATCCACTTTGGTGACAGAACAGGAAAATAGACTATTATCTGAATCGTGGCCGATTAGGAAAAGGGGAGATGCAACGAGACCTGGGTGTCATGGTACACCAGTCATTGAAAGTAGGCATGTGAAGAAAGCGAATTGTATGTTAGCATTCATAGCAAAAGGATTTGAGTATAGGAGTAGGGAGGTTCTACAGCAGTTGTACAGGGTCTTGGTGAGACCACACCTGGAGTATTGTGTACAGTTTTGGTCTGCTAATCTGAGGACATTCTTGCCATAGAGGGAGTACAGAGAAGGTTCACCAGACTGATTCCTGGGATGTCAGGACTTTCATATGAAGAAAGACTGGATAGACTCGGCCTGTACTCGCTAGAATTTAGAAGATTGAGGGAGGATCTTATAGAAACTTACAAAATTCTTAAGTGTTTGGACTGGCTAGATGCAGGAAGATTGTTCCCGATGTTGGGGAAGTCCAGGACAAGGGGTCACAGTTTAAGGATAAGGGGGAAATCTTTTAGGACCGAGATGAGAAAAACATTTTTCACACAGAGAGTGGTGAATCTGTGGAATTCTCTGCCACAGAAGGTAGTTGAGGCCAGTTCATTGGCTATATTTAAGAGGGAGTTAGATGTGGCCCTTGTGGCTAAAGGGATCAGGGGATATGGAGAGAAGGCAGGTACAGGATACTGAGTTGGATGATCAACCATGATCATATTGAATGGCGGTGCAGGCTCGAAGGGCCGAATGGCCTACTCCTGCACCTATTTTCTATGTCTATGTTTCTATGTTTCAATGGGTACCCGGACGCGTCGCCGACAGACAATCACCCTGGTGCGGGGGTCAAAGTGCGGGGGTCGGAGGGGGGGGGGGGGGAATCACCCTGGTGTGAGTGTCAAAGTGCGGGGAGGGGGGGGGAAATCACCCTGGTGTGGAGGTTGGGGTCCGATGGCAGTGCATCGCGGTCAGTGACTGTGGGACGCTCCCGCCGGTGGAGACGGTGGAGAGAGAGAAGGGGGAAGAGAAGGGGAGAGAGAGAAGGGAGAGAGAGCAGGGGGGGAGGGAGAGAAGGGGGAGAGAAAGAGAAGGGGGAGAGAGAAGGGAGAGAGAGAAGAGGGGAGAGAGCGGTCGAGAGAGAGAAGAGCGGAGAGAGAGGAGGAGAGAGAAGGGAGAGAGAGAGAAGACGGGAGGGAGAAGGGGAAGACGGGAGCGTGGGGTTCATTTTCCCACACAAGCCATAGGTGACTGGGTAATCTGAACCCAAGCACCAAGTTGAAAGCGGTCGAAGGTATGCATCGCTCGGGACAGCCCCCACTCTCCCACGGCCACCCTCCGTGGGCTGCGGGTCGGGTGGAGCGGAGGTTTGTGACAATGTTTATGCCTTCACATTGATGTGATGGACGCGGGGGTCTGGACCAATCGCTGACAAGTCCCGCCCCCCCCCCCCCCCCCCCCCCCCCGGCAACGTCACGTCCGTTATTGGACTTTTCTGTTGAGCGGCAGTTGGTCCTTTGGCCTGTAGGCGCCGTCGCCTTTCGGGTAGGTGGCGTTTTGACTGAACGGCCATTCGGTAAGTTTGCTTTAAGGCGACGCAGCCTTTCGATTCGTTGGCTTTTAGTCGTCCCGCCCTTTCGGTTAGTTTGCATTTAGGCGTCCCATCCTTTCGGTTAGTAGGCGTTTCGTCTTCGGACTCTTTCGGTTCATAGGCGTTTCGGCCTCGTTCTATTCGGTTCTTTGGCTTCGGCTTCTTTGCTTCGGCTTCTTGTCTGTCGGTGCCACGTCCGAACACGGTTTCAATGTCACCCCTTGTAAGGGACTGAATTTCATTCCTCACCAACAGAGCAACCCCACCTCCTCTGCCCACCTGTCTGTCTTTTCGCTAGGAGGTATACCCTTGAATATTCAGTTCCCAGCCCTGGCCCTCTTGCAGCCATGTCTCAGTAATTCCCACAACATCATAGTTGCCAGTTTCTAACTGAGCCTCAAGCTCGTCCACTTTATTTCCTATACTTCGCGCATTCATATACAACACTTTGACCTCCGTAAGTCGTGTTGAGATCCCACTTGGCTACCCAAAAACATACTCTGTTCTCCGATATTGAGAGAGCATGATCAGGTCCACTCTAATTACATAAAGTGGCCAGCTCTCACATCCCAATAGTGTATGATCTACTTTTTCAGGCATCAATGTGACCTGCTCGGCCATGCAATGTGTAAACTGTTCTCCCATACTGACAAATTCAGGCATGTTCCCAGCGTTTATTCACCCTATAGCATTGCTGTTGAAAACATTTCCTTTTGTAATGCCATAAGTCCATGGTGACAGTGAACAAACTTGTTGCACAACCTTTTGGACACTAGGATATAATTTAACGATGCTTGATATATTGCAAAATAATTTTTAGCCTGCATAATTGTTATTTTTCAAAAAATATGAATGGTAGAATAAAAAATTGGGACAACAGAAAGTAAACGTTTGTGGATAGGAACTAAGAATCCAATATATGATCATTTTTTATAAGTTTAGGTTTATTATTTTCACATATACTGAGAGACAGTGAAAAGCTTTGATTTGCATGCTGATAAAATCAGGTAACACTATACATAAATGTAATCAAGCCAAACTCAAGTACAATAGGTAGAGTGAAGGGAAACATGCAGAATGAGTCTTTTTTTATGATATAACTTCAGTTTCAAGCCAGTCACACACATTTTGCATTATGCTAAATAATCACATAACGACATTGCACAGACTTTGAAAGGTTATGCAGGAACAATAATTCATATTATTTGGTAGGAAGGAACTGCAGATGCTGGTTTAAACCGAAGATAGACACAAATGCTGGAGTAACTCAGCGGGACAGGCAGCATCTCTGGATAGAAGGAATGGGTGAGTTTTCGGGTTGAGACCCTTCTTCAGGCTGGTCTTATTCAGGAATAATTAATATTATTTGTTCTGTTAATTTTCTGATAAAAAGGGCATGGACTAAGAACTGACTCGCCAGCAGTCCTGCAGTTGAAATTGATTAACACACATGGATGTAGAACCTGGAAGGTCGACAAGGCCAACGGATTGGGATGTTTCTTCAGTCTCGATCCGAAATGTCATCTGTCCATTTTCTTCCACGCATGTTAATTGACCTGTTGAGTTCCTCCACAACTTTTTTTTTTCCCCCCCAAGATGAAAAACATTCTCAGGTGGCTCACCCTGAGGGTTCCACATGAAGGTAAGGGTTAAAACTCAATAAACCAAATTAAAATAGATTTGTTGTTGACCTCAAAGAAAGCAAGAGTGAAAAGAAATCACAAGGGCTCAATGACATAAATAGGAAAATAAATATTAATATGCTAAATATCTCCCTGGCATGTAGGGTGTTTAAGTGATTCTGGACATCAAAGCTGAAGGATGATTATTATCTTTGCACTGCAAAACACTCACCTTGCCAAAACTGCCTTTTCCTAATACTTTAATGAAGGAAAAATCTTCTAAGTTGTACTGCCTGGTCTGGAACTCTTTCAATTCTCCATTTTCCCCGTTTTCATCAGGCGTTAGTACTTGTTGATCTGCTTCCGCTCCTTTGTGTTCATCTCCTCTATTCTCAAATGAAAGAGCTTTTCTAATGTTGTTTTCAAGTTCTTTTAGTTCTAGAGGAAGATTGAACATTTGATAACAGGTTTAATATATTTTGTTTCCTAATGGAAATGCAGTTAACATGTGTAAATGCAGTAAACCGCAGCAGCAAACAATAATTTATTTCCATTTTCATTCTTTATCTTTCCAGGCTTTTAAACTGCATATCTACATCATTCGGCATCGAAGAAAGGACTCACATTTACGTTGAGGCACAAGGAACTGCAGATGTTAGAATCTTGAGTAAAACACAAAATGTTAGAGTAACTCAGCGCATCAGGTAGCATCTGTGGAGAGAATGGATAGACGATGTTTCTGAAGAAGGATCCCATTTGAAACGTTGCCTATCCATTCGCTCCACAGATGCTGCTTGAGCCGTTGAATTACCTCAGCATGTTTTACTTCCATGAATGCATGATTTTTCAAAGATCGAATTTCTTCAGAGCCAATGGAGCGTTACCATAAATTTAAGAGTGTTTAATTGTCAAGTGCATTGACAATGGAACTATGAAATCCTTACTTGATTTTTTTAAATTAATTTGGTTCACTGGCAAAGGTCACATCCTAATCACCCTTAGCAAGATGGCAGTGGGCCACCCATCAGCAAGTCTAAATTTCCAACCAGAAGTAGATAATTAAAAAATGCGAAATATACCCATGATCAGTCACAGATAAAAAGCATATATCCTTCATTTAAGTTCGATTAAGTTCAAACAGCTGAAAAAGTTTGCCTGCGGCGAGAAATAAATTGAACTGTCCACCATTCAGTTTAAAGAGTTCCGTTAATTTTCAGGTCAACAACAAAAATAAATGTATTTGCTTTTGCAATTTTGCTCTAAAAGGTGCACAACAAAAATCGAGCTCCACGTGAAGCCCCACCCTACAATATCAAGTGACCAGATGCCTTCATCTGAATTGAACCAGGCTCCCATCTCCCTGTGCCCTCGATATCGCTTGCCAACATGTGGACCTTTCACACTGTAGTTCTTTGATCAAATAATTAAGGGAGTGACTGAATTGAGAATCATGAATGCTGAAGAAAGGAAGCGAGTATGTGTAAACCATCTAAGATTTGAACTTACCCTGATCAGACGGTGATGTTGGTGCTGATTTTGATCTATCTTCATCAGATGGTGCCAAACCTGGAACTGATTGCTGTGGATCAGGACCTGTGTTTAACTAAATTAAAAGGAAATATACAGGGATATAAAAAGATATTGGAATAAGCAGAAAAAAAAACTTAATTTCCAATTGGTTGTCCAAATGATTATTGAATTATTTATATGACATTCTGTTTCATGTTTAGACAATTATGCTGACATGTTTAAAATTTTAATTTCAGAACTAGAGCAGTCTGAATGCTGTATCAGAATATTAAAATATCATGTGAATATAAGGAACTGCAGATGATAGTTTACAAAATATGTACAAAATGCTGGAGAAACTCAGTGGGTCAGGCAGCATCTCTGAAGAAAAGGAATAGGTGACGTTTCAGTTCGGAACCCTTCTTCAGACTGAAAGATAACAAAGGCCAGAACAAAATGGCAGAGATGCTGCCTGACATGCTGAGTTACTCCAGCACTTTGTGTCTTTTTTTAATTAAAACATCATGAATAGGTTCACAAAATAGTTGTAACATCTTATGGAATGCTGGCACTGATATCCAGAAATTCTGCCGTGGCTTTCCGCAGGGCTGGTTAGAGCACACTTGTTGAGTGCTGTGAGTTGGTCTGGGCGAGTGATAGTAGTAGGTTGACAGACAAAGACAAAGTGAGATTGCAAAAAAGAACATTTTGAAGTTGTTTGGACTTTACGTTCACAGTGTGTGCAGAATATAGTGAGAGAAGGAATTTTCTCACATAGATCAAATCGGCTCGAGTATTTGTTTCTGTCCCATAAGTTCCCAAATCTCCAGCTGATTTACAATGACATTTCCCTGCACGCAATGCAACAGTGAGCTCTTAATAATACAGATGACGGTTACAGTTGAATGATAGAAAAATAATAGATTATTAATGACCATCTATAGATTAATGTGCTGAGAAATAGTAAAATTGGTGGTATCATACTTTGGATAACAATATTTGTTAAAGTCACAGGAGACAGCCCTGGAAAAAAAGGGGTGGAACAAGATCTATGCCAAATAGACATGGTATGGAATTGTTTGAGATGTATGCTTTGTAAATGTTTTGTGACTGTAAAATATGAGCACACAGTGACAGTATGAGCTGCGCAGATAGGAGAAGATGGAAATCGGTCCAATTCTCAGTGGGCACGTGCAAGTGAGATTTTGCAGCTTCTACTGGGTAACACATTAAAATAAAAATCCTGCCCTCGTTTCATTTGCATTCTTTATGATTGGTTACATGACAACTAGTGGTAGAAATTCATATGTTCTAAAATAGTTGATGAGAAGTTTTCATACGGAAAGCATTGCTTGGATTTTGGTCTTCATCTGTTCAAGTGAAGGTAAAAAAATTAAAATAGTTGACCTTCATACAAAAGGCCATAAGATTGGCAGAAATAGACTAACAAAAACAGGACAAGGAGCAGAGCTGAATGGATTAGGGAGCTCTGAAATACACTCTGCCTCAAGGCCATGGGAAAATAGCGATCAACGAGACAACAGGAAAGAATGATTTAATGCTGTGACTTTCAAGCATGTTAACTCCTTGTGTACTGAAAGATGAAAAATAATGCCTTACCCTTGTCTTCTACATTATTTACAATAAAGTCACAGGCACAGCCTTAGTTCCGAAGTGGCAGCACTCAATATTGATACTAATTGGCACTCAATATGAACTAAGCAGCAATAAAGGCAGGATTTACCAGTTGTTTCCTGGCCCTTCATTAGATTTAATGGGATAGTAAAGCCATTGAACTCCTTAAATATTTACAGTAAATTCCCCCAAAAATGCAGATGCTGGAAATCTGAGATAAAACAAAAAAATGCTGGAAATACTTAGCTGGTGAGGGAATACAGTGCATTCAGAAAGTATTCAGACCCTTTCACTTTTTCCACATTTTGTTACATTACAACTTTATTTTAAAATTGATTAAATTCTTTTTTTTATCATCAAACTCCACACAATACCTCAGAATGAAGAAGTGAAAACAGGTGTTTAGAAATTTTTGTCAAAGTAATTAAAAATAAATACCTGAAATTTCACATTTACATAAGTATTCAGACCCTTTGCTATAAAAAAATTGACTCAAAATTGAGCTTAGGTTCATCCTGTTTCCATTGATTATCCTTGAGATTTTTCTACAACTTGATTGGAGTCCACCAGTGGTAAATTAAATTGATTGGACATGATTTGGAAAGGCACACACCTGTCTATATAAGGTCCCACAGTTGACAGTGCATGTCAGAGCAAAAACCAAGTCAGGAAGACAAAGGAATTGTCCGTAGACAGGACCTCCGAGACAGGATTACATCACGACACAGATCTGGGGAAGGGTATTGCAGGTCCCGAAGAGCATAGTGGCCTCCGTCATTCTTAAATGGAAGAACTTTGTAACCACCAGGACTCTTCATGGAGCTGGCTGCCCGGTCAAACTGAGCAATCGGGGGAGAAGGACTTTGGTCAGGCAGGTGACCAAGAATCTCCCTCTGTTACTCCGACAGAGCTCCAAAGTTCCTCTGGGGAGATGGGAGAACCTTCCAGAAGGACAACTATATCAACAGCACTTAACCAATCAGACTTTTATGGTAGAGTGGTCAGACGGAAGCCACTCATCAGTAAAAGGCACATTGCAGCTCGCTTGAGTTTGCCAAAAGGCATGAGAAACAAGATTCTCTGGTCTGATGAAACCAAGATTGAACTCTTTGGTCTGAATGCCAAGCGTCACGTCTGGAAGAAACCAGGCATCCCTCATCACCTCATTACCATACCTACGGTAAAGCATGGTGGTGGCTGCATCATGCTATAGGAATGTTTGTCAGCGGCAGGAACTTGGAGACTAGTCAGGATCGAGAGAAACATGAACGGAGCACAGTACATGGAGATCCTTGATGAAAACCTGCTCCAGAGCGTTCTGGACCTCAGACTGGGGCGGAGGTTCACCTTCCACAGGACAACAACCCTAAGCACACAGCCAAGACAATGCAGGAGTGGCTTTGTGACAAGTCTGTGAATATCCTTGAGTGGCCCATCCAGAGCCTGGACTTGAACCCGATCGAACATCTCTGGAGGGACCTGAAAATAGCTGTGCATCGACACTCCCCATCCACCCTGACAGAGCTTGAGAGGATCTGCAGAGAAGAATGGGAGAAATTACCGAAATACAGGTGTGCCAAGCTTGTAGCGTTATACCCAAGACGACTTGAGGCTGTAATTGCTGCCATAGGTGCCACAACAAAGTACTGAGTAAAGGGTCTGAATACCTGTGTAAATGTGATATTTCAGTTCTTTCTTTTTAATTACTTTGCAAAAATTTCTAAACACCTGTTTTCACTTTTTTTATTATGGGGTATTGTGTGCAAATTGATAATTTAAAAAAAAAAGAATTTAATCCATTTGAGAATAAGGCTGTAACGTAACAAAATGTCGAAAAAGTGAAGCGGTCTGAATACTTTCTGAATGCGCTGCATCAGTTTAGTTTTGTTTAGAGATAAAGTGTGGAAGCAGACCCCTTCAACCCACTGAATTATCGCCAATTGTCGATCACCCGTACACTAGTTCCATGTTATCCCACGTACGTATCCTGCACACTAGGGGCAAATTCCAGAAGCCAATTAACCTACAAACCTGCATGCCTTTGGAATGTGGGAGGAAACCAGAGCACCCAGAGAAAACACATGCAGTCACAGGGAGAGCATTCAAACCCTATACACACAGCACCCATGGTTAGGATTGGACCAGGATCTCTGGTGCTATAAGGCAACTCTATCGCTGCGCTACTGTGAAAGTAGTGATAATGATTCAGGTGAAAGATCCTACATCTAAAGTGGAAAAGTGATGAGTGCTTAGTTTTAAATGACAAAAAGTAGAAAATGGAAGTATAGGATAAAGGGAGCATCTCTGTAAGGCCGAGGCCAAATTGGCAAGGTGTTTCACTGTTTACAAAGTTGTCTGGCTGATAGATACGTTCGGGCAGCTGGAGAGCAAACAAACAAAAGGGACACGTGGTAGCTGTGAAAGTGCAGATCGTGGCTGCCGCCGAGATCGGAAACCAAAAAGAAAATGTCCTGTAGATCAGGCAATGTTTGTGGAGGCAAATAATATTCAAAACTGGCCAGTTCTGCAATTAGGTTAGCCATCTGTAATATCAACTCAGTTTTGACCTTGAATGCTTAATGCCCTGTAAATGCTGATTTCCAAGTAAACATAAGTGATGCATGTCATGACGATAAGTCATGATGATGATATGTAAATAAGATGACTTCTGTATCAGATGACCTGGAGATCAGATCGGGTGGGGCTGTGTAAGCCAAGATGGAAGCTGTGACTGTGTGAGTTAATAAACACAGAGAACAATGAAAGTAACCTCTTAATATTGTGTCGATATCATTATTACTTCACATCTACAGCCAGGATGTGACATTGGCGACGAGCATATTTCTGATATTTCGGATAATTCGGATTTTGGATATTTTGGATTCTGAATCCGTGGCTTCGAGCTGGTAAAAGTTTTTTTTTTAAATGGCCATCGCTGGAGCTGATTTCTTAGCACTACGTGGACTTGCACACTTTGATCAGATGGGTGATACGAGTACCGTCAGCATGAAGTGGAATGCTTGGCTGGAGGAATACGAAGCTTACGCCGACAGTAGAGGGCACTTTCTTGATGAAAGTATGCTGGGGCAGTAGGCGCAGCGGAGAGCATTGCTTCTTTTCACCGCGGGGCCAGCAGTTCGAGAAATTTTTAAAACACTCCCGGACACCAGAATGAAGGAGGACTATAAGAAAGCCGTTGATGCTTTAAACAGTTACTATGTGGTGGTGCCGAATGCTACATTTCAACGCCATTTATTCCGTAAAACAATGCAGGAAGAGGGCGAGACTGTTGCTCAATTTGTGACGAGACTCAGACAGGTGTCTGGAGGATGCAAATATGTAGCTGCTGATGTGGAAAACCAGATATTGGATCAGGTAGGCCAGCATTGCAGGTTAGACAAGCTCAGGAGAAGGCTGCTAGAAAAAGGGGGTGAGCACCTTAATGATGCTTTGTCGATTGCAGCAGCAATGGAAGCTGTTGAGGGACAATTTCACAGCATGATATTGCAAGATTCCAAGTATGGGCAAGTTACCCAGCTGTCCTACAGTAGACCAAGAAGTATGCCTGAACGTGAGATCACGTGTTACAGGTGTGGCAACAAGGGTCACATAGGGAAAGATGCATGTTGTCCAGCAAAAGGTAGAAGATGTAGGAAATGTGGAGATAATGATCATTTTGAAAAGAAATGTAAAAGTAAGCCCAGGGACAAGACAAGTGATTACAACTAGAAAGGGAAGTCCAGTGAAAAGAAAGACAGACCTTGGCAGAAAAAGTAGGGTCATGTCCGTCACATAGAAGGTGATTTCGGAAGTGATGAAGACAGATGAAGCTGGTGAGCATGCTGTTAAAATGAATTATTAATTTGCATTGAATGATAGCCATCTCAAGAAAGTTGCAGTAACTATCGGAGGTGTTACAGTGCCAGTAATTGTAGATTCTGGTAGTGACAGCGACGTAATTGACAGATCACTTTGGGAATGCTTGAAACAGCAGAAAATCAAGTGCACGTCAAGGAGGTGTAGTAGGAAGTTATATCCATACACTGCAACTAAACCATTGCAGACCATTGGATGTTTCACGGCTAAAGTAGAAGTCGGAGATAGAGAAACTGAAGCAGAATTCGTGGTGATGGAGGAGAAGGGAGAATCTCTGCTGAGTAGAAACACAGCTCGAGAGCTGGGAGTGCTTCACATCGGAGTGCATGTCAGTTCAGTCATATGATGACATGAGGCAGGAATTTCATTCAGTATTCCAAGGAATTGGAGAATTGAAAGGCCGGCAAGTGAAGTTAGCCATTGATGAAAATGTCAAGCCGATAGCTCAACCGGTACGGAGAACGCCATTTGGATTTCGTGGAAAAGTAGAAGCTAAAATCAAGGGGTTGATTGATCAGGACATTATTGAACCAGGTGAATGTTCGTCACCATGGGTGAGTCCAGTTGTGATTGTGCCGAAACACAATGATGATATTAGACTGTGCGTTGACATGAGGAGAGCCAATGAGGCAATAATCAGAGAAAGACACCCAATTCCTGCGGTCGATGAGGTGCTACAAGAGTTATCAACCAGTAAAGTGTTTCCCAAAATTGATCTCAAGTGGGGATACCATCAGTTGGAATTACATCCAGAGTCAAGAGAGCTGACACCATTCGTCACTCACTGCGGATTGTACCGATACAAAAGACTGATGTTTGGAATCATTGCTGCTCCCGAGATCTATCAGTACGAAATCCACAGAGTGATTCAAGGTGTACCTGGAGTAGCAAACATTTCAGATGACATCATTGTCCATGCATCAAGTCGGGAAGAGCATGACAGGAGGTTGAAGCTAGTGTTGACTAAACTTCAAGTAGCAGGTCTCACTGCGAATGAAGACAAGTGCAAGTTTGGCGTCTCCGAGATGGATTTCATGGGACACAGATTCACAAGTGAAGGGATGAACCCAGCCAAAGCTAAAGTGAAAGCTATTGCAGATGCACGTGAACCGAGATGAGGAGTTTTCTAGGACTGGTCAATTATTGTGTAAAATGTATTCCAAATTTTACTACACTGGCAGATCCACTGAGAAAGTTGACCAGGAAAGACGTACCATTCCAGTTTGGTAGTGAACAGAGACAGGCATTCAAAGCAGTGAAACAGTGTCTAATGAGTGCAGAAACCCTTGGATATTATGATCCAGCTGCACCAACTAAAGTCATAGCAGATGCTAGTCCGGTCGGCTTAGGAGCAGTGTTGGTACAGACACATGCAGATGGACCCAGAATCATAGCATGTGCCAGTCGATCGTTTACCAGTGTGGAGAGAAGGTATTCTCAAACAGAGAAAGAAGCACTGGGACTAGTGTGGGCCTGTGAAAGGTTCCTTGCATACTTGTACGCCATTGAATTTGAACTTGTTACAGATCACAAGCCGCTGGAAGTTATCTACTCGACAAGGTCTAAGCCATGTGCCAGAATAGAATGTTGGGTGCTGAGACTCCAACAGTACAGGTACAAAGTAGTCCACATTGCTGGGAAAGCAAACATCACGGACCCGTTGTCGAGACTGTTGAGGGATGAACAGCTGAGAGCAACATCCACGCTAGAGGGGAAGCAGAGAACCTTGTGCGATTCGTCGCAATTCAGTTAATGCCGTGACAACGAAGGAAGTTGAAAGGGAATCAGAACATGATCCTGAACTCAAAGATATCAGAGAGCGTATTCACAGTGGGCAAAGGGATCAATGTCCTTACAAAGCATATGTTCCCATAAAAGATGAATTTTGTTTAATTGGTCAGTGTGTGCTGAGAGGTAGCAGATAGGTGATCCCGCAGAGTCGATGGCCAATGATCGTGTCATTAGAGCATGAAGGCCATTTAGGCATTGTCGGTACTAAACAGAATTTGCGGAGCAAAAAGTGTGGTGACCAGGTTGTGAAAAAAAATGCTGAAAAATTTGTCAAGACATGTCATGGATGCCAAATCACAAGCAGGAGCAACCCACCAGTTAGAAAAACTGGAAGGCACTGTTAGCATTCGTAGCTGTATATCGGGTGATCACTCACTCACTCAACGACAGGGAAAAGTCCAGCAGAAGCTTTGTTTGGAAGGAAAATTCACACTAAAATACAAGAGGTGCGAGAGATCATGGAAGACCAGGAGATGAGACTGTGATGCTGAAAAGAAAGGTGCGACAAAATGGTACGTTGACTTGAAACGAGGAGCCAGGCACTCTGAAATAATGTCCGGGGATGATGTGCTTGTGATCCGAGATGATGGTGGTAAGATAGACACTCCTTACCATTGTCAGCCATACAATGTTGTATCGAGGAGCAGCAGCATGGTGACAGTCAAGTCTCCAGAAGGTGTTATCTACAAGAGAAATGTATCGAGCGTAAAAAAGTACGTGTCCAGGGACTCTCAAAATGAGGTAGCCCAAAATTCACCAAGAGTTACGGATCCAGAGGGGCCAGATGACATTTATGAAGTGGTGGACAAAAGTGCTGGAGAAACTCAGCGGGTGCGGCAGCATCTATGGAGCGAAGGAAATAGGCAATGTTTCGGGCCGAAACCCTTCTAAGTGATGGTGCTAGAGATAGTGGCCTGGTGCTCGTCAGTGGGGTCATGATCCAGGGATAAGTAGGAGGAGGTGTCCGAGAGTTGGCGCGTGGACTCAGCTTTTTTACTTTTTACGCTCGATACATTTCTCTTTGTAGAGATCAGCGCGCCAGACTACCACGGCATCTACCTTGTCGGCGGGTTTGATAACCCAGTCTGGGTTGTTGTGGAATGAGTCGATGGCTGTACGTTCAGGGGGGGAGAGGTTTGAGTGAGACAGAGGAGTGGAGAAGTTGAAGCGGTTGATGTCCCGCCGGCAGTTTTGAATAAAAAGGTCTAAAGCCGGAAGATGGCCATGAGAGGGGGTCCAAGAAGAGGGGGTCCGTTGGAGACGGGACAAGAGATCAACGGGACAAAGGATCACCAATGGGGGGCGAGGACTCATTTCCATGGAAGAACGCTGTGAGGCGGAGGCGACAGTAGAAGAGCTCCAAGTCGTGGCGGGCGCAGAACTCATTGAGGTGGGGACGGAGGGGAACGAAGGTAAGGCCTCTGCTGAGGACAGACCGTTCGGTATCAGATTCGGTATCGGTATTTATGAAGTGGTGACTAGACTTCCAGAGGCAGCGTGCTGCAATGCAGGTGGTGAGCAGAGACGGTGTCTGGGTGACAACACCTTGACAGATTCAACAGACTCTGATACTCTGTGCCAACTGGTAGACCAAAACGTGAAAGGAGAATTCCCAAGCGATATGACAATTTTGTGTTATAGAGTATGGTACTATTATGATGCTGTTTATTATAATATTGTTTATTGTGAGCAAGGAGGTTATTAAGGGTACGAGAGTGTAAAAAGTTGTATTTGTTTTGTAGTTGTAATGCATCTAGTTTGTAAGTTATTGGAACACAAATATGTCTTGTAAGAATTTAATTCGGAAGTATATTAGAAAGAATACATGTTAATTAAAAGTTTAAGTCTGGTAAAGGAGGAATGTCATGACGATGAGTCATGATGATGATGATGATATGTAAATAAGATGATCTCTGTATCAGATGACCTGGAGATCAGATCAGGTGGGGCTGTGTAAGCCAAGATGGAAGCTGTGACTGTGTGAGTTAATAAACACAGAGAACAATGAATGTAACCTCTTAATAATGTGTCAATATCATTATTACTTCACATCTGCAGCCTGGATGTGACAATGCACAACCACCAAAATTTACCAAACATTTCATTTTATTTCGTGGATCTTAATTTGCAATGAAATTGCATATTTAATCTGTCTAATGTACAGAAAAATTGCAATGCAGAAACATATTTTGCATTTAATAAAACAGCTGATTGTTCCGGGGCATGATATTGCTGACAATAATGATGCGGTGACAAGATAGATAGGAACACCATGGAACACCGCGATGAGATTGGACAAGTGTCAACATTTCATTCCAAAGTTACTTAATTGTCATAAAGCAGGTTCCATTCTACAGTGAGCAATGGGAATATGTGGAATGGAAGGAGTCTGTTTTTATTATTCTAATATTTCTCATGAAGTTAATAAAAATTCCTTTCTTTTTGACCAACTTCAGAATCAGGAATGAAATAAATATTACCATCAAGTAGTGACGCAGGATGGAGATGATGGATCTGGATAAGTTAAACACCCTCTCCTTATCTTGTCATGAACATTTAAGAGTTTGGTAGAATTAAGTTGCTACCATAATTGAACTGAATAAACACGCTAAAACTGAATAGAACCGACAATTTTAAAAAAACTTTCGAAGGGTCATTAACAAAGGATTGAACAGTTTCTTCTCTTCAGGTGCTGCCTGACCTGAGTATTTCTAATATTTTCAACTTTTATGTATATTTTCAATATATATATTATGTATAGTTCAAAATATTCACTTCAGTTTTTTTAATTGGTTGAGCATAATTTAAGATTTGTGAATCAAGAAAAACATTTGATGGAAACTTTCAGAAACAAGACTTTTGACACTCCATATTAAACAAATTCAATACGGTGGGAACCATCTGAATCTGACATGTAACCATACTTAAAAATGAAAGAATATCCGGTGCAACGCTTGCAAAGGATTTATATTTAGAAAGACAATACTAAATTGAAAATTCATTGTGCATTTTTTGCTCTTTGTTTTTTCTCTCCTGTCTAGAACATGTATACTTCTCGGCGGTTATACTTTCACATGCACAGCCAATGTACGTACGTACGTACTTGCAACCTATCTACTAAGCAAGTAGTACTCTTATTATCTTTCCTTCTCCTAAATTTCCTAACTGCTGAGGAGAACAATAGCACTAGTTTTACCAGTCGACCTGAAGTCAAATAAGCCACAAAAGATCAAAAAGAGTCAGGACCTTAATTTAGTTTAGTTCAGTTTAGAGATACAGAGTAAAAACAGCACTTTGGCACACTGAGCCCACGACGACCAGCGATCCCCATACACTAGCACTATCGTACAGACTAGGGACAAGTTACAATTTTTACTAAAGCCAAATTAACCTACAAACCTATACGTCTTTGGAGCGTAGGAGGAAACTGGAGCACCTGGGGAAACCAACGCTATCACGGGGAGAAGGTACAAACTCCATACAGACAGCACCCAGTCCGGGTCTCTGCCGCTGTAAGGCAGCAACTCTACTGCTGTGCCACCGTACCGCCCCTTATGGATCTGTTTTGTACTCAACCATATTTTTAACAATTACACCACTCTGGGCCATCATGCTGAAATAGAAAAAAGCACGGAAGAGAAATCATATGTTTGCACAATCATTTCAAAAGACATTATCCCTGTCTTGAAATAGAAGCTGTATTATTAGTTTTAGTTTTAGAATGTCCGATCTCAGATTGTTGTTGAGTGTGTGATTCTGAGGGTATGTTGTAACTCATTCGGTCGCACAATTGGCTGCTAATGGTCACGTTTAATGCTCTACCTTCTTTTTCCTTTGCCCACTGTTTGTGATCTTATCTGGAGTGACGCCGAGATCTGCAAGCACCTTTGCTATGCCACGAGCATCGACTCCACAGTTTGGTGCCACGTTGGACTCACAGCGTCTGTGGACATTCATCTTGCATACTATATAAAGACATGGAAACATTTCATTAGAGAACAAACAATTTAATTGCAGATGAGCATTTATTTATTTATTTATTTGTTTGTTAATTGTAAATGAAAAATCAAACTAGAAAATGCTGATTTATATAACCAGATTTATAGTTTTGAAAATAATTGTGTCAGAATAAGCAAGATGAAAACTAAAGCAAATGAATATCAAGGCGTAGTGGGTGACAGAGCTGCTGCCTTACAGCATCAGAGACCCGGGTTTAATCCTGACTATGGGTCCTGTCTGTACGGAGTTTGTACGCTCTCCCTGTGACTGTGTGGGGTTTCTCTGGGTGCTCCACCTTCCTCCCACACTTGAAAGACATACAGGCTTGTAGGTTAATTTGCTTCAGTTAAAAAGAATTGTAAATTGTCCCTAGTATGTAGGATAGCGCTGGTCAGCGTGGACTCGGTGAGCCGAAGGGCCAATTTCCATACTGTATCTCTAAACTCTAAAGCAGAAGCCAATCCAAAAGAATACACAGGCAACTCGCGCTTGATTTATGCTTTTTTTTTTTTTTAAACTCGCTCATTTAATTAATACAAAAACTTAATTTGCTAGCTGTAATATTGAAATAATACATTCAAATTTACAGCTGTATTTAATTTCCTCATTTTGGAATTACAAGCTGCTTTTCAGGAACGGAATCCCAGCGATAAATTACATTATTACACAGCATGTATTACATTATTATTGTAGTCTTTTTGTACTCTTATTGTAACCACAGCAGAAATTGAAAAAAATATAGATTATGTCCCAAATCTTTTTCATCAGAATTATATTATGAAAAATGGCAACAAGAAAATGCTTGCTTTGTCTAAATAAACTTTGGTAAAGTAAATTATTTAATTAAAAACAAACTACTTAAAATGTGATATTAGACACTGAGGCCAATGGCAGGTAGGTTTGTGAATAAAACTTCATCAGAAAAATCTCAATTTTCTCAATTGAAGAGTAGACAGAAAGGATTAAAAGCAAAATCAGTTTTTGCTTGCTACACTGAATCTCAAACTGAAGATATGTCTGGATTGGATTGGAAGCTTCATTTTAAGAGAGGGTGGGAAAATAAATGGAACTGCTTGAATAGATTCCCATGATTACAAAAGAAATATTGAATCCAGTGGCCAATGCCAAAGCAAACAAGACACAGCGGAAAGCATTAGGTCCCTCAATGGCTTCTACTAATAATATTTTATTAACTTTTAGACATTTCAGATTTGATAATTGAAAGGAAGATCTGGATGGAGATCATTGAAGACTGCTTATATTCAATGTTTTGTAGGAAAGTAATGGTAGGCAGCAGTTTACTGCTGTTTATTAATGTTTGTCAGGAATGACAGAACAGTAAATGAAATGCTCCATTACAAAAGTGAAATGTGAAAAACTTTCCCCTAAAGATTTGTGTATATAATAAATCTAGGGTAGCATGAACAAGTACTGAGAATGATCCCCATGTGGTACACTGGAGACTCAGGCAAATCTTTCCATTCCAGTCCTTGCGACCACACTTCATAAAGCTTCATAAGCTCCACCAGCCCTATAACTGAGTGAGATCTAAATGTTTTTCCAAACTTGCCTACTTTTGCATCCCATCATCGAGGAACATGGACACCCTAGGGAAATGACTTAAATCATGGAAATTGGCAGGACATTGAGAAAGTGTTTAAAACACAGTTTAGGGGCAAAAGCAAGACCAACAAATGTTGAAAATCTGACAAAAACTGAATCCACCCTCCCCACTATTACCATTCATTCAGTTTAACTCATCTATATGTAGATCAAAGTCCCCCCATGATTACAGTTTTATCCTTGTCATGTGTTTCTGTTACTGATAATTGGGTTTGCCAGTTTATATGTAGAATAAAGATCCAGTGATAATCGAAGTGCCCTTTTTCAATGTCTCTAATTTCGTGATTTATACATTTTATATTACTTTTATTGTTTGGGGGCCTATGGGTAACACCCATCAATACTTTCTCTCTCTCTCTCTGCTGTTTCTTAGTTCCACCTGAATAAATTCTGCTTCTTGGTATTCTGAGCAAATGTACTTCTTTCTATTGACTTTATCTCACTCTTCATTAACAGGATCACCCCTTCCCTTTTTCTATTTTGCTTACCTCTTAAAAATTAAGCAAACTGGATAATTTAATTCCCATTATTATAGAAACATAGAAAATAGGTGCAGGAAGAGTAGGCCATTCGGTCCTTCGGGCCAGCACTGCCATTCAATATGATCATGGCTGATTATAAAAGTGGCACAGCGGCATAGCAGCGCCAGAGACCCGGATACGATCCTGAATATGGGTGCTGTCTGTACGGAGTTTGCACGTTCTCCATGTGACCGCATGAGTTTTCTCCGGGTGCTCCGATATCCTCCCACACTTCAAAGACGTTCAGATTTGTAAGCTAATTGGCTTTGGTAACATTGTAAATTATCCCTTATGTGGAGGATAATGCTAGTATGCAGGATGATTGCTAGTCGGCGCAGACTCTGAGCCGAAGGCCCTATTTCCGTGCTGTATCTCCAAAAAAAGTCTAAAGATCTCGCCCAGAGAAACATGTTAAAATTTTAAGTTGCTGGTCCTGTTAGTGATGTAAAATTTATATGGAAGATTAATTATCCTTGAAAGTGTCCGATGCTGATGTGTGTGTTCACAGATGACAGCTGCTGCCTGAACTGTCAAATGCTGGCACATTAGCCTCTTTCCTCCGAGTAGCAGGTCAATGCTGTGAAAGAGCTTTATCTGTGGTAGTCACCCAGGACACTCGGATAGGGAAGACTGGGGTGTGGGAAATGGAGGAGGGAGACTCAGACAGAAAGGCCAAGACTGAGGAGGACAGTGGTAGCAGCAGTGCAGTTGCTGCCTTACAGAGACCCAGGATCGATCCCGACTATGGATGCTGTTCGTATGGAGTTAGTACGTTCTCCGAGACCGCGTGGGTTTTCTCCAGGTTCTCCTGTTTTCTACCACACGCCAAAGACATACAGGTTTGTGGGTTAATTGGCTTCGGTAAAAATTGTAAATTGTGCCTAGTGTGTAGGATAGTGCTAGTGTACGGGGTGATCGCTGGTCGGTGCAGACTCGGTGGGTAGAAGGGGACCTATTTCCACGCTGTATCGCTAGACTAAACTGAAGGAGATGGAGGCAATTAGAGGAGAAATGGAATGCAGGTGGGGTCACAAGCTGCTAATTTCAGTCAAGATGTCACATGTGCAAACAGGCAATGTTACCTGTATGAAGGCAAATCAATTACTGCAAGTCATACCTATCCCAGTCATTTTTGTGTCCAGAAAGAGCCTCCCTTTAGGGTTACAATGAAAAAACTGCTCCTCCTGCAACTGTAAAAAATATATAATCTGCATAATCACTTTTCCCACATTGTTGTAAAAGCCTCCTTTTATGCAAAACAGATGCAATGATGACCACTTTGTCAAACAAATATCACCATTATATCTGGAGAAGGGTCTGGTCCTGAATTGTCACCCATTCCTTCTCTCCAGAGATGCTGCCTGTCCTGCTGAGTAACTCCAGTATTTTATGTCTATCTTCAGTTTAAACCAGCATCTGCAGTTCCTTCCTATAAATTATATCTGAATATCTATTATATCAGTGAATTCCTGTCACTATATAGACCAGTACAGCATAGGAAGAGGCCCTTCAGCCCTCTATGTCTGCGCCGAACATGCAGCCAGGTGCTCCTATGCCGAGGGTCTGTGGGTCCGAGATGTGCCTTCCCTCACATGCTGTTTCCTGTCTGTCAGGAAGTTGGTGATCGACTGACAGAGGGGTTCAGTCAACTGGGAGAGTTTGGAATGTAGTAGCTCTGGCACAATGGTGTTGAATGCAGAGCTACAATCCGCAAACAAAATCCGTGCATAGGTTCCCTGGCGGTCTAGATGCTGGAGGATGATGTGCAGGCCGAGATTGACTGCGTCATCCACTGATCTATTGGCCCGGATCCAGCAGGGGGTTTGTGATATTTTTCAGCTGGGCCAGCATGTCTTTCAAGGTAGACAAAAATGCTGGAGAAACTCAGCGGGTGCAGCAGCATCTATGGAGCGAAGGAAATAGGCAACGTTTCGGGCCGAAACGTATCTGCAGTTCCTTCTTAAACACTGTCTTTCAAGAGTCTTCATGACCAAAGATCAGTGCGATAGGCCTGTAATCATTAAGACCAGTTACCTTTGTCTTTTTGGGTACAGGGACAATAGTGGAGACTTTGAAGCAGGCAGGGACAGTACAGATTTGCAGGGACTGGATGACCAGAGGGTGCCAGTTGTTCAGCAAAGAGCTTGAGGATAGAGGGGGGAAAAACATTGTCTATTCCTGGAGATTTCTGGCTTTTCTGTCTTCTAAATAGCCTCTCCACCTCCTCAATTTCTGTTGTTGATGATGGAGAAGTGGCCAGACTGATGTTGGGCAGCAAGGAGGGGGTGGGTAGTGGATGATGGCCCAGTCTTTGCAGACTCGAGTCAGGCTGTGAGTAGGTGTGAAGTGTTGGTTGGAGAGGGGGTACCAGGGTTAAGTTTCTGTTTATCGAATCTGCAGTAGAACTCGTTCAGGTTGTTGGTCAGCTGACAATGGTCCAAGGAGCAGGGGGGTTTCCTCTTGTAGCAGGCGATTTCTTGCAAGCCCTTCCAAACTGAAGAGGAGTCATTAGCTGCGAACTTGCTCTTCAACTTCTCAGAGTACCTTTCCTTGGCAGCTCTGATTCCTCTTCGCAGCTTGTACTTGGCGTTGTTGAACCAGATCCAGGTCCTAGTGGGAATGCAACTGTCCTCACAAAAGCTGACATACGATGACACAGTGCCTGTATACTCATCAAGGCTTGTGGTTGCTTCCCTGAACACATTCCAATCAGAGCAGTCAAAGCAGGGCAGTAGGTTTTCAATGCCCTCGCTTATCCACCTTTTCATTGTTCTGACCACAGGCTTAACAGATTTTAGTTTCTACCTGTAGGTCGGAATGAGATGAATTAAACAATGATCAGAGAGACCCAGAGCCGCCCGAGGAACAGAGCGATATGCGTTCTTGATGGAAGTGTAAATGTGATCGAGTGTTCTCCTCCCTCTGATGTGGCAGGTAACATGAAGTCTGTACTTTGGAAGGTCTCGGCTGAGGTTAGCCTTGTTAAAGTCCTCCAAAACAATGACCATGGAGTCCGGGAAGTCCCTCTCTACCCTCATTACCTGATCGGTGAGTTGCGTTTGCACCTCACATACACAGACTTGGGGGAGGGAAGGGGGGGGGAAGTAAACTCCAGCGAGAATTAAAGAGGTAAATTCCCTCAGAGAATAAAAGGGTTTGCCGTCTATAAAGATTCTAGATTGGGAGAACAGAAGTTAGACATTACCGTGATGTCGCTGCACCAGTCCTGGTTTGTATAGGAGCATATTCCACCATCTCTTGATTTTTCCGCTGCCTCTGCTTCGGAGGTCTGCTCAATGTAGTTGAAAGCCAGCCAGTTACAGCGCATTGTCTGGGGTTGACTCACTCAGCCAAGTCTCGGTGAAGCACAGGGCAGTGGCTCGAGAGAAGTCCGTGTTTGTTTGACGCAGGAGTTGCAGTTCGTCTACTTTGTTGTTGAGAGAATGTAGATTTGCGAGAAATATACTCAGGAGCGGTGTGCGAAATCCTCGTCGCCGGAGTCGGGTGGGTGCTCCACAGCGCTTCCCACGGGTCCTCCTCCGTCTCAAGACCTTGAGCACAGCCACAGCCCCGCCAACGAGTATGTCCAAATAATCCAGCGAGTGAGAGAAATCCGGAACGATGTTTGGAGGTACCGTATATCTGATGTTAATGAGTACCTCTCTCATGAATGCGATCCTTGTGGGATTTTCACAGACGACACAAACGAACGAACAAACACATACAAAACAGCAAGGAGCAGTACACCGTGGCAGCCATAGTCAGCGCTAGCCAGACTTTATGGGGTGACCTCCAGTTGGTGCATACTCGATGGGCCAAATAGCCTGTTTCCGTACTGTATTGTTAAAATCTATGAACTCTACTTCTCCCTCTCACTTTAGTTGTTTCCTTTAAACACATTTGCTTTCTGCTTCTGAATTCTGCTTGAGGGCCTAGATGTGAGATGTTAAACCAACATCATGTTATGGATGGTGATCACTTTTTGTACCTTCCCAGCACTTTTATTTAAAGTAACGCCCCACAGATAGTGAAGACATTCACAAATATTATTCACATATTGGAATGATGGAAAAGGGTTTTCTATGGTTTCTTTGAATATTCAGGAAGAGTCAGTAAATTCATTTTATGCTGCAATTGATCAAAGTGTTTCCATTGATTTATGGGGTTACCCCTATGTTCTATACCATCTTCTCTTGAGCTTCAGAACTGATTCAGTGACTTAAAAGGAATTTATCACCAAGTAATCTGCTGATATTATCTGCTTGTGAAGACCAGACAAAAATATTGCACACTCTGGTTCTTTCTCTGCTGGCAATTAAAATGTAACACAGCTTGGTCCTGGAAATGTTGCCTGACCTGGGGAATATTCTCAACATTGTCTGGGTTCGCTTTTTCCCGGTGCTCCAGTTTCCTCCCACATTCCAAAGACGCGCAGGTTTGTAGGTTAATTGACTTCTGAAAATTGTCCCTGGAGCATAGGACAGAACTAGTGTGTGGGTGATCACTGATCAGCGTGGATTTTGATGGGCTGGAGGAAGTGTTTCCATGCTGTATCTCTAAACTAAACTATTTTTTAAATATCTTAAAATATGATTATGTTTGAAAATGTTTTTGGATGCATTGGAGACACTGACAAACGTTCAAAGCTGACAAGCATGGTCATGACTGAGTTTATTGTCGAAGTATTGCAGGGAATGGAATTTGCTATTTTCAGTAGGTTTGGCCTTGCCGATAGGGAGCTGGCACCAGTAATCATGTTTGTTCTACAGGTACCGGTGGGTCACCGATAAGTGAGTGTAGCAATGAGCTGCTCACCAAAGCAGGTCAGACAGAAATGTGTAAAAACAAGGAACTGCAGATTCTGGTTTGCAAAGAAAAGACAAAAAGTACTGGAGTAACTCAGCAGGTCGGGCAGCATCCCTGGAGACATGGATAGGTGACGTTCCGGGTCAGAACCCTTCTGCAGACATTCTCAAGAAAGGTCCCGGTTCAAAACATCACTGTGTTAGTTCTGAAGCTCAAAAGAAGATGGTACAGATTCTGCGTGACACACTGAGCTACTCGAGCACTAGGTTTCTTTTTCAGACAGAAATAATAATAATAATAATAATAATAATATTTTTTATTGTCATTGCACGTCAGTGCAACGAGATTTAGTATTCTGCTCCAACCGATGAAAAAGAAAAGTAAAATAAATAAATAAGCTGTGTGCCGTGACCATCCGAGGGAGACAGTCCAGGGGGGGTGGGGGGACACTCAGCAGGGCCGGTTCAGAGCCGCTATAGCTCTTGGAATAAAGCTGTTTCTGAGTCTGGAGGTTCGGGCGTAGAAGGCCTTGTAACGTCTGCCGGAGGGAAGTAGTTCAAACAGTCCGTTACAGGGGTGTGAGGAGTCTTTATGGATGCTGACGGCCTTCCTGAGGCACCGTGTGTGGTAGATGCCCTCCAAGGCTGGTAGCTCTGTCCCAATGATCCTCTGCGCTCTGTGGACGACGCGCTGAAGAGCTCTCCTCTCCGCCTCCGTGCAGCTGAGATACCACACAGAGATGCCATACGTTAATATGCTCTCTGTGGTGCAGCGGTAGAACGTTGTCAGCAGCTGTTAGGGCAGACCAGTCTTTTTTAATGTCCTCAGGAAGAACAGTCGTTGCTGTGCCTTCTTGACCAGCGCAGCGGTGTTGGTGGACCATGTGAGGTCCTCTGAAATGTGAGTGCCCAGAAACTTAAAGCTGGACACTCTCTCCACACTTTCCCCGTAAATGGAGATTGGGGCGTATTCTCCATTATGGGACCTCCTGAAGTCAATAATCAGCTCCTTGGTCTTGGAGGTGTTTAGTGACAAGTTGTTACGTGTGCACCAGTCCACCAGGTTCTGCACCTCCGCCTTGTATTTTGTTTCATCACCGTTGGTGATCAGCCCAATCACTGTTGTGTCGTCTGCAAACTTCACGATGGTGTTGGTGTCGAATGCAGGAACACAGTCGTGAGTGAAGAGGGAGTAGAGCATGGGGCTTAGTACACAGCCCTGTGGTGTGCCGGTGCTCAGGGTGATAGTGGAGGACAGGTGCGGGCCCAATCTCACTGCCTGCGGTCGCTCCGTCAGAAAGTTCAGGATCCAATCGCATATCGGCGAGCTGAGGCCTAGCTGGTGGAGTTTGGTGGTGAGCTTGGTGGGGATGACCGTATTGAATGCAGAGCTATAGTCAGCGAAGAGCATCCTCACGTACATGCCCTGTCTGTCCAGGTGAGTCAGGACAGTGTGAAGAGCCAGAGAGATGGCATCCTTTGTTGATCTATTTGCCCTGTATGCAAATTGATGAGAGTCCAGTGAGGCAGGGATGCTGGATTTGATATGGGAGAGGACCAGCCTATCGATGCACTTCATTGGGATTGGAGTTAGGGCAACCGGGCGGTAGTCGTTCAGGTTGGTGACTTTGGACTTTTTCGGCACCGGCACTATGGTGGCTGTTTTCAGGCACTTGGGGACCATTGCCAGAGATAGAGATAGATTGAAGATTCTCGTGAATACCTCCGCCAGCTGTACAGCACAGTCCTTTAGTACCCTTCCCTGTACTCCATCCGGGCCTGCAGCCTTGCGTGGATTGATCCTACGCAGAGCGCACTGTACCTCCTGAGTGCTCAGTGTTAAGGCCTGTCCCTCCGCCATGGCCGGGGTTATTCCACTCCTGGTGGTGTTGCCAGTTTCGAACCGGGCAAAGAAGGTGTTCAGTTCGCTGGCCAGTGTGATATCACCGTGGGGGCAGGCGGGACTGCTCTTGTAGTCAGTGATTTCCCTGACACCCTGCCACATGCTTCTGGTGTCCGCGGCATTGAAGTGTTCTTCTACCCTTTGCCTGTGGATGTCTTTGGCCTTTTTTATGCCTTTGTTCAGGTTCATAGAAAATAGGTGCAGGAGTAGGCCATTCGGCCCTTCGAGCCTGCACCGCCATTCAATATGATCATGGCTGATCATCCAACTCAGTATCCTGTACCTGCCTTCTCTCCATACCCCCTGATCCCTTTAGCCACAAGGGCCACATCTAACTCCCTCTTAAATATAGCCAATGAACTGGCCTCAACTACCTTCTGCGGGAGAGAATTCCAGAGATTCACCACTCTCTGTGTGAAAAAGGTTTTCCTCATCTCGGTCCTAAAAGATTTCCCCCTTATCCTTAAACTGTGACCCCTTGTTCTGGACTTCTCCAACATCGGGAACAATCTTCCTGCATCTAGCCTGTCCAACCCCTTAAGAATTTTGTAAGTTTCTATAAGATCCCCCCTCAATCTTCTAAATTCTAGCGAGCACAAACCGAGTCTATCCAGTCTTTCTTCATATGAAAGTCCTGACATCCCAGGAATCAGTCTGGTGAACGTTCTCTGTACTCCCTCTATGGCAAGAATGTCTTTCCTCAGATTAGGAGACCAAAACTGTACGCAATACTCCAGGTGTGGTCTCACCAAGACCCTGTACAACTGCAGTAGAACCTCCCTGCTCCTATACTCAAATCCTTTTGCTATGAATGCTAACATACCATTCGCCTTCTTCACTGCCTGCTGCACCTGCATGCCTACTTTTAATGACTGGTGTACCATGTCACCCAGGTCTCGTTGCATCTCCCCCTTTCCTAATCAGCCACCATTCAGATAATAATCTACTTTCCTGTTTTTGCCACCAAAGTGGATAACCTCACATTTATCCACATTATACTGCATCTGCCATGCATTTGCCCACTCACCCAGCCTATCCAAGTCACCTTGCAGCCTCCTAGAATCCTCCTCACAGCTAACACTGCCCCCCAGCTTCGTGTCATCCGCAAACTTGGAGATGTTGCATTCAATTCCCTCGTCCAAATCATTAATATATATCGTAAATAGCTGGGGTCCCAGCACTGAGCCTTGCGGTACCCCACTAGTCACTGCATGCCATTGTGAAAAGGACCCGTTTACTCCAACTCTGCTTCCTGTCTGCCAGCCAGTTCTCTATCCACATCAATACTGAACCCCCAATACCGTGTGCTTTAAGTTTGCATACTAATCTCTTATGTGGGACCTTGTCGAAAGCATTCTGAAAGTCCAGATATAACACATCCACTGGTTCTCCCTTATCCACTCTACTAGTTACATCCTCGAAAAATTCTATAAGATTCGTCAGACATGATTTACCCTTCATAAATCCATGCTGACTTTGTCCAATGATTTCACCACTTTCCAAATATGCTGCTATCCCATCTTTAATAACTGACTAGCAGTTTCCCCACTACCGATGTTAGACTAACTGGTCTGTAATTCCCCGTTTTCTCTCTCCCTCCCTTCTTAAAAAGTGGGGTTACGTTTGCTACCCGCCAATCCTCAGGTACTACTCCAGAATCTAAAGAGTTTTGAAAAATTATCACTAATGCATCCACTATTTCTGGGGCTACTTCCTTAAGTACTCTGGGATGCAGCCTATCTGGCCCTGGGGATTTATCGGCCTTTAATCCATTCAATTTACCTAACACCACTTCCCGGCTAACCTGGATTTCACTCAGTTCCTCCATCTCACTTGACCCCCGGTCCCCTGCTATTTCCGGCAGATTATTTATGCCTTCCTTAGTGAAGACAGAACCAAAGTAGTTATTCAATTGGTCTGCCATGTCCTTGTTCCCCATGATCAATTCACCCCTTTCTGACTGCAAGGGACCTACATTTGTTTTAACTAATCTTTTTCTCTTCACATATCTATAAAAGCTTTTGCAGTCAGTTTTTATGTTCCCTGCCAGTTTTCTTTCATAATCTATTTTTCCTTTCCTAATTAAGCCCTTTGTCCTCCTCTGCTGGTCTCTGAATTTCACCCAGTCCTCTGGTAGGCTGCTTTTTCTGGCTAATTTGTACGCTTCATCTTTTGTTTTGATACTATCCCTGATTTCCCTTGTTATCCACGGATGCACTACCTTCCCTGATTTATTTTTTTGCCAAACTGGGATGAACAATTGTTGTCGACCTGGCCGCACTGTAGGCAGAAGTGTCCCTGGATTTAAAGGCATTGTTGCGTGCCCTTAGCAGATCCTGAACCTCCTTGTTCATCCAGGGTTTCCGGTTTGGGAACATCTTTACTTGCTTGTCCACTGTGACAGTCTCCACACAGCAGTTGATGTAGGAGAGCACAGTGGATGTGTACTCCTCCAAGTCTACCTCTGTACCACTGGTAGCCTGTTGTTCAAACAGGTCCCAGTCGGTGCGATCAAAGCAGTCCTGGAGTTGTAGAGTTGCGTCCTCGGGCCATATTTTGACCGTCCTTATTGCAGGTTTGGTCTTGCGGATGAGGGGTTTGTATGCAAGCAGTAGAAACAGTGAGAGGTGATCGGATTGCCCCAGGGATGGGCAGGGGAGAGCTCTGTAAGCGTCCTTGATGTTGGTGTACACTTTATCCAACGTGTTTGAGCCCCTGGTAGGGCACTGCACATGCTGGTGGAATTTGCGGAGTGCGGCTCGTAGGTCGACCTGATTAAAGTCCCCTGCAACAATGAAGGCACCGTCGGGATGAGCATCCTGCTGCTTACTGATGGCTGAGTGCAGCTGTGCTAGCGCTAGGTTAGCATTAGCCTGTGGTGGGATGTATATGGCCAGGATGATAACCACAGTAAACTCCCGAGGCAGGTAAAAACGGCCTACATTTAAGCAGTAGGTATTCCAGGTCTGGGGAACAGTAGCTCTCTACTGTAGTGTGGTTGGTGCACCAGTCATTGTTGATGTAGATGCAGTGCCCGCCACCCTTGCTCTTACCGGAGTCCTTTGTTCTATCAGCACGATGCAGTGACCGGTTGGTTAGGTCCACAGCCCCATCGGGAACCAGCGCGCTGAGCCAGGTCTCTGTGAAGATCAGCACACAGCAGTGTTCCAGGGATCGTTGGGTGTTGAACCAGAGCCTTACCTCATCCAGCTTGTTGGTGAGTGACCGGACATTCGCGAGAAAGACGCTTGGGAGCGATGGTCTTTGTGGAGCCCTCCGTAGCCTGTCCTGCACCCCCGCTCGCTTTCCACGTTTCTGCTTTCGCTCCCGGCGCTTGCTCCGTCTCCTGCCCTCCGGAGTGGTGATCCAGGGGGCTGTTCTGCCCAGCTCCATCGGGATTTTGGTAAGGGTGCTGTAGTACTCATACGCCAGTTTTTCGCAGCCACGTCCGATGTTGAGCAGTTCCGTGCGGCTCCATGTGCGATGGGTGATGAGCACTGGGAGTCTCGCAGATCGTTTCAGCATTTTTTTAAAAATGGTTTTTTTCTGGCAAGTCCATTTTTCTAAACCATTTTATTTTCCAACTTTTTCCACAATTAAACCAGCTGCATATCTGTTCAATTCATGTTTCTATTCATTGAAACAGTTTTTCTGTAATAGCCCTAATTGTATTATTTCCCTTGTTCTGGGAATTATTATTTTCTCCCTCTTGTCTGGCCCCAATTGCTTGTTCACCTTAATGCACCAGTATATTAGCCTGTTGCAGAAAAGATCTGACATTCACAATTACATTCTCATTACCTTAAAATCCCTCTCAAGTTATATAATAAATCTGTATTATTTGTTTGGTCTGCATGTTACTGCCATCTGGTGGGTGAAGCTGGTACAATCATTTAAATTCTCCTTGGGGTAAAAAAACATTTCACATTAACAGCAGCGCCTCACATAAGGTTGTACTGTTCAGGAAACTTCACACAACCATTATCAGACAAAATTTTATATATAAATTTTCATAAAGCTGTTTGTGGAAAATGTCAGGCAGTATAATTTTAATTTCATTATTTCTAATTTAAAAGATCCAAACTGGTATTTTTCATGTTCCCAAAATGGAACTGATAATAAATCTACAAACTTCCATGCAATTTCAATCCTCCAATCATGAGATTTTGTCCAGAATAAAGACAAATTGTAGTAAGACCAGTGCATTGTACTGTCTTATTACAGTAAGGACAGGTGACAATATGTCTAGTTAATGTTAATGACAAGAGTAATAATAGGTCTTTACTCCCAAGACCATGTAGAGGTCTTGAGACTAAAGACCATGCTGGTGATCAAACCATGATGATGATGATAAAATATTCAGATTTCACTAATTGTTGGTTTGTTAAATATAGATGTGTATGTTACATACGAGTAATTCACCATTGTCTTCAATATTTCAGCACACGCTTGACTAAGGAAAAGAGTATTTGAAAATTTAAGATCTCAGACCCAACACTAAGTACATGGTCTCCCCAAAAGCAATGATCCCTATACCCTTCTGACACTGAGAGATTCAACAATATCTCTGCAAGATATTCCAGATTCACTGAAAGGACTAAAGAATCAACATTAGTGTCTTCTGTGTAGGAAGGAACTGCAGATGCTGGTTTAAACTGAAGATAGACAAAAAAAACTGGAGTAACTCAGCGGGACAGGCAGCATCTCTGGAGAGAAGGAATAGGTGACGTTTCGGGTCGAGACTAAAGAAGGGTCTCGACACGAAATGTTACCCAGTCCTTCTCTCCAGAGATGCTGCCTGTCCTGCTGAGTTACTCCAGCTTTGTAGCTATCTTAGTGTCTTCTGTCTGGCCAGCATCCTCAGCATTGAACCCTAATTACTCTCAGCCGACTACTGTTCACAGGTAATGAGACCAAGATGTTCCCGGAGGTCGAGCATGCTGAATGGACATGGCCTGCTGCAGCTCGGAGTGGTTGAGGACATTGATAACACCATCTGACCAGGCCCACCCTGCAACTCTGACCTACTGCCGTCCCTCGGAATATGGTCTTTTATGACCAAGTTAAGACTCTATATTTTCACCAACTTTGCACATGAATCGTCCAAAATGGCGCCAGAAATGTGACCACTAGTGTACTGTCTTCTCAGTGCAATCTTCTATTCCTGTACTCTTGTACTTAAGTATGATTGTGTATCTTTGTAGTAAGATTTTTACTGAACTGTATGCTAAAATTGAATTCCACTATACCCAGGTACATGTGACAATAAAGTGAAGGAGCACAGCAGCAGGTTCCAAAAACAAACTCTATTCCAAGCTCTCAACTCAGGAGTCAAGCCAAGAGTGTTTAATTGTCATATGCACTAGGAACAGAAATTACTTCTTGCTGTAACTTTACAAGCACGTTAAGGCAACAACACAACGAATAAATCACTCAATAATGCAATAAAATATCAGTAATACTAGGTAACCAGACTATGACAGTCCAAACTGAAGTACATGGTACAATCTAATAAAGTTCATAGTAGAGCGTTGCTGGGGTAGGGTTGTGGTTAGGATTAAGCCGTGTGGTTCAAGAGCCCGAAGGCTGATAAGAAGAATCTGATCTTGAACCACCATCCTGTTGAACATTTCCGGGTGGGACAATCCATGCACATCCCAGATTAGTCCAGTGAACCAATTCTGTACTGTCTCCAATGGAACACTATGGGCTCTTACCTTGCAAATTAAACTTTGGTGAGGGACCTCATCAACCGTACTCTGGAAACCCAAATGCACCTACTGGTTCCTCTCAATGCACTATTGTGATTTCCTTATAAGATTCAAATACATTTTTTTAGATGTGAGTTTCCCTGTATGAAGTCACGTTGGCCCTGCCTGAATAATTTATGGTTTTCCAAATGTGCTGCTATTTTTCCCAACCAGAGACATTAGGCTACTGTTTGGGTGTCAATGCAATGTTTTTCCTCCAGCATCCTATTTCTCTTTTCTCAAAACAATCTATGTTCCTGGAGCAATCCTCCCTCACCGCTTCCAGCCTTGTTGCCTCCCAGACCTACATGACCCACACCTACATCCTGCCCAAGACTTACAAGCTGCACTACATAGAATATAGAACAGTTCAACACATCGTGCACTGTTGCCCTTTGACAATGTCTGTGCTGAACATGATGCCAATACTTTCATCTGCCTACATTTATTTTGCCTTTCACCATAAACCTCTATCATCAAACCATGAGCCATTCACCCACCTAAAGCCATCATGATCTTGTGCATACTTCTTACATAAAATGTACACATGTAAAAATTGCTGATAAATGACCGGCATCAGTAGTTCAGAGCATCTTCGGTAAACAAAAGACAAAACGAATGCTGAGTGCCTCCAATATTTTCAGTTCTATGTTAGCATCCTATTTCTGCAACCTTGCAATACAAGATAGCTTGTTAAAAGAGGAATGGAACCCAGATTTCTTACCTTTGCATTGTAATCCTTGTTTCAATAAACCCCAGAGTAGAGAGCCACAGTGATCACAGAACGTGGGTACTTTGAAGTTGTGAATGCTAAACTTGTGAGGCATGTTGACACTGAAGCGTTGAGAGCCCACCTACACAGTAAACAAACCAACCAATAAAATTGAGATTAAATTAAGCAATCCTGAACTAGCAATAGATAAAACAAACATATTTCGAGTAAGGGATAAACTGATTCACCCTTGGTTCATTTTGTTACCTTATGCCAGAGTTCAATACGGTTATATATTGGTTATATTATCACTTCAACCTACATACAGTGCCCTCCAGACAGTTTGGGACAAAGACCCATCATTTATTTATTTGCCTCTGTACTCCACAATTTGAGATTTGTAATAGAAAAAAATCACATGAGGTTAAAGTGCACATTGTCAGATTTTAATAAAGGCCATTTTTATACATTTTGGTTAGAACAACAGACAGCCAACCATGTCATCTCAGGGTGCCCGCTCTACCACCCACCAAATTGAGCTCAGGGCTTGGCAGACATTGACGGAGAGACACCAACCTGGCTGCTCTACACCCGGCTTGAGATCTAACTATTCCTTTGGTTTATGTTTCATTCGCAAGACGAAGATACAAGATATATACATTGTCCCCTCTCATTTCAGGGCACCATAATATTTGGGACACAGCAATGTCCTGTAAATGAAAATAGTCATGTTTAGTATTTTGTTGCATATCCTTTGCAAGCAATGACTGCTTGAAGTCTGCAATTCATGGACTTCACCAGATGCTGGAAGTCTTATCTGGTGATGCTCTGCCAGGCCTGTATTGCAGTCAACTTTAGCTTATGCTTGTTTTGGGGGCCTGTCCCCTTCAGTTTTCTCTTCAGCATATAAAAGGCATGCTCAATTGGGGTTCAGATCGGGCGATTGACTTGGCCACTCAAGAATTTACAATTTTTTAGCTTTGAAAAACTCCTTTGTTGCTTTAGCAGTATGTTTGGGATCATTGTCTTGCTGTAGAATGAACCACCGGCCAATGAGTTTTGAGTCATTTGTTTGAACGTGAGCAGATAGGAAGTGTCTATACACTTCAGAATTCATTATGCTATTATCATCAGCAGTTGTATCATCAATGAAGATAAGTGAGCCAACACTTTCAGCAGCCATACATGCCCAGGCCATAACACCCCCACCACACTGTTTCACAGATGTGGTGGTATGCTTTGGATCTTAGGCAGTTCCTTCTCTCCTACATACTTTGCTCTTGCCATCACTCTGATATAAGTTAATCTTTGTCTTATCTGTCCACAAGACCTTTTTCCAGAACTGTGGTTGCTCTTTTAAGTACTTCTTGGCTAACTGTAACCTGGCCATCCTATTTTTGCGGGTAACCAGTGGTTTGCATCTTGCAGTGTAGCCTCTGTATTTCTGTTCATGAAGTCTTCTGCGGCAGTGGTCATTGACATATCCACACCTGACTCCCGATGAGTGTTTCTGATCTGTTGGACAGGTGTTTGGGGATTTTTCTTTATTATAGAGAGAATTCTGTCATCAGCTGTGGAGATCTTCCTTGGCCTGCCAGTCCCTTAGCAATTAGTAAGCTCACCCGTACTCTCTTTCTTCTTAATGATGTTCCAAACAGTTGATTATGGTAAGCCTCAGGTTTGGCTGATGTCTCTAACAGCTTTATTCTTGTTTCTCAGTCTCATAATGACTTATTTGACTTTCATTGGCACAACTTTGGTCCTCATGTTAATAATTGATAAACAACAGTAAAAGTTTCCAAAGGTGATGGAAAGACTGGAGGAAAGACTAGGTGCAGGGAGCTTTCTTATACATGCATGAAGGAGGCAATTAATCTCACCTGAGCAATTACAAACACCTGTAAAGCCATGTGTCCCAAACATTATGGTGCCCTGAAATGGGGGGACTATGTATAAACACAGCTGTAATTTCTACATGGTGAAACCAAAATGTATAAAAATACCCTTTAATAAAATCTGACAATGCGCAATTTAACCACATGTGATTTTTTTCTATTACAAATCTCAAATTGTGGAGTACAGAGGCAAATACATAAATGATGGGTCTTTGTCCCAAACATTATGGAGGGCATCGTATAATTATGTTAAAAAATATTAAATCTATTTGGTAAGGTCTACACAGCTGCCACACAAACCCGTAATCTTTCAATTTATTGCAACAATGCCACTGAGAAGCATTCTGTATTAGTTCCCTCCCCATCATAGATACATGGTTGTCCAACATTTCATCATTTCCAATTACACCATGTAAAATATGTACCTCATCCTGTGCTTCTTGTTTCTTCAAGCCAGCACACTTGGTTATGATAAGTTCGTGACATCGTTTATGCACCACACAAGTACAAACTGTAAATTCAAATGAAAAATTATTTGTTCATCATTGCCTTTAATCCTCAGTGAGCATCTGTTAAAGAAAACAAACATCTGAAACACATAAACCAGCAATTATAATCAAAGCCATTACTCAGGATTTTATTACATTTGCTGACTTTGCAATTTATTTTCTTTCCCTTCAATAAGTAAAAACAATAAAACGTAAGTCTGTCAATACAAGCATGTGGAAAATATTTTCACTTTATATAATAAAAGGTGTTAATGGATTCTGGACCCCTTCCTAAATGGAATTTGGCATTTTCACCCTGTCAGTCCTAACCTGGAGAGACTCACTCCATGAGCATTATATCAATGCTGTATGAACTAGATCTTTTATTCCTCCATTAACTTTGTTTATTTCATCTGGACTCTAATTCCTGCTTCATGTCATGGCTTTTCTTTTTAGTTTGGTCTTATTATAAACAGCAAACCATCAATTTTAAAATTAAAAATATATCTGCCATTGTGTCTGAGAGGGCAGTTTTGTTCAATTATTGATAAAATATTTCAAAATTCAAACAGTGTAGATCCTGGACAAATGAGCCAAACAGTGTATGTTTCTGCTGTTTTGTTCTTTAGAACCGAACAATGGTGTACATACAGTGAACTGTGGGGTGTTATTACATCTAAAGTTCTTGTTGTTGCAATTACCTAAATGGCAGCCAGATTGGGGAAAGGAGATCAGCTTCTATTTTAATTCATTAAAATGCCAATAGAATTAACAGTTTATTAACATTGGTCAACGTTTATCAATTTATTTTGGTCAATTTCCCAACATCTGCCATATCCATAGAGACAAAAAAACTATTAATTTTGTCTGCCAAATTAGTCTTTGTTACTCAATCTCATTGGATTTCATGATTTCACAAAAAAAAGCCAGTAATTCTTTCTCTCAAAAAAAAATCTAATTTATAGATTGGGCAAAGTGTAGCAAAACAGTGGAAGGCTGAATGGTGATTAAAATGTTCCCTACTATTTCAATATAGAGCTATACAGTAACAAAGCACGGAAACTGCCTCTTTGGCCCAACTTGTCCATGCCAACCAAGATGACCATCTAAGTAAGTGTTTGACCCATATCCTTCAAAACCTTTCCAATCCAGGTATCTGTCTAAATCTCTTTTAAACCGTATAATTTTACCTTCCTCAACCACTTCCTCTGGCAGACAAAAGTGCTGGAGAAACTCAGCGGGTGCAGCAGCATCTATGGAGCGAAGGAAATAGGCAACGTTTCGTGCCAAAACCCTTCTTCAGACTGATGGAGGGTGGGGCGGGGAGAAGAAAGGAAAAAGGAAGAGGAGGAGCCCGAGGGCTGAGGGAGAGCTGAGAAGGAGAGGAGACAGCAAGGGCTACCGGAAATTGGAGAATTCAATGTTTATGCCGCTAGGGTGCAGACTGCCCAAGCGGAATATGAGGTGCTGCTCCTCCAATTTCCGGTGGTGCTCACTCTGGCCATGGAGGAGGCCCAGGATGGAGAGGTCGGATTCGGAATGGGAGGGGGAGTTGAAGTGCTGAGCCACCGGGAGGTCAGGTTGGTTAATGTGGACCGAGCGGAGGTGTTCGGTGATAAGATCGCCAAACCTATGCTTGGTCTCACTGATGTAGGTGCAACACTTCCTCTGGCAGTTGCATCTGTATATGTATCACCCTCTGTGTGCAGAATGTATTGCTTGTAAATCCTTCCACTCTCACCTTAAACCCATGTCCTCTAGTTTTTGATTCCCCTTCCCTGCGTTCACCTTATGCATACCCGTTATCATTTTCTACAAGGCATCCCCAAGTCTACTATGTTCCAATGAATAAAATCCTAATCTACCCAATCTCTCTCTCTCTCTGTAATTCAGGCAATGTTCTTGTTAGTGCTGCCTCACTGACATTTTATCAAACTGCAACATAACATCTAAACTGCTGTAGTCAATGGCCTGAATGATAAAAGTGTGTGTGTTTACTTGTGGTGCCACTTTTAAGGAACTACCTACATGTACTCCTCGATCCTTCTGTTCTACAACACTGTTCGGGCCCTATCATTCACTGAGAAGATCCTATCCTTGTTTGATTTCTCAAATGCAACAACTTGCACTTACTGTTGAAAGCCATTTATCATTCCTCAGCCCACTTACCTTGCTAATTAAGATCCCTCTGTAATTGTTAATAACCTTCTTCAGTTTACAATCTCACCTGTTTTAGAGTCATCTGCAAATTTACTAACCGTGCATATACAGTCATCCAAATCATATCATAAAGGATGAATAGACTTTGGACTAGCACAAATTCCTGCAGTGCACCAAAAGTCACAGGCCTCCAGACCACAAAAAAACAACCTTCCATTATCCACCTGTTTCCTACATCAAGCCAATTATGCATCCAATCTCCCTGGATCGCATGCAATCTAACCTTGCCTTCCATTCAGGATCTTTTCAAAAGCCTTGCTAAAGTTCATTTAGTGCAACAAGACTATTGATGGAAAATTAGCTGACCGATAACATGCATCTCTGAAAAGCTTGGATCATCACTTTGGAGAAGGCAAAGAGAGCCAGAGTCTACTTTCCTTGGTAGGACACTGAGAGGTGGAGAAGAACAGATGAATTTTGATGTGTGAATGTGTGATGAGGAAAGCAGCATTATTGAATAAAAGCCTTTATCTTTCAACAGACAGGATATACAAGCAGGATATTACCATACAAAACACTAAAGCATTGTGTAGAATTCTGGTAGTTATGATTACATGGACAGGACAGGTTTGCAGGGACACGGACCAAATGCTGGCAAATGGGACTAGTACAGCTGTGGGACTAGTAGAGCTAGGACATGTTAGCCGGTGTGGGAAAATTGGGCCGAAGGGCCTGTATCACTGTATCACTCAATGACTATGACTCAAAGTACAGGAAGACAGTCACAGCAGTAGAGAGGGTGCTGGTGAGATTTGCAAGGATATTATCAGGAACAGAGAATTCTGGTTATGAAGAAAACGTAGCTGGGCCATTGCTGTTTTCTATCAAACATTTGACACTGACAGCAATTTAGTAGAGCCATATAATACTAAGAAAGACCTGAAAAGGCTAGTTTTGGGAACTGGGGAGCATATTAAAGAAGGAAATCAGGGGGGCAAAGATAGCTCTGGCAGAAAATATTAAGGAAAATCCATAGAGATTCTATGTACATGAAGGGATAGAGAGTAATTGTAGAGAGATATCGACAGGATTGTGTGCAGGGCAAGTAGTGACAGGGAAGTACAGACAGAGACAGGGCCAGCACATAAAAGGACCAGGCGGACAGGCCCAGCACTGAAAAGACAAGCGAATAAGACATCAACAATCGCTTCAAAACTGTTCATAAATAATGAGCCTACATTTGTTTTTCAGGAATATCACCCATCAGCAGAAAGAAAATTGATTCTCCCACAGATTCATGATAGTCTCCCAATAATTTGTTTTTACCAATTGTCTTTAGTTCAACATTCAGTACAATAATTACCATTGCAAAATAGTTAAGGATTTTTTTCATGACCAGAGATATTTGCAGTTGTTCCTGGTAAACTACTAGAACTTGAGAATATTCATTCTTTTCCCCACCCATCCACAATGATTTTTGCTCCTCTGTAAACAATTCACTAATAGTTCTGTTTATCCTCTGATGCATTATTAATCTTTTAACCTGGAAGATTCAGGAATTGTGGCGTTCAATAATGCTGTTTAGCAGGACTTTATCCACTGAAAACGTTTATGCATAAATCTTTCAACCCATTCCGTTGACACCGTTCTTGTTCCGATGTTGGTCTAAAAGCAAAAATGGCCTTCAGCCACATTCATAATAGCTATTCAACCAGCGTTCTATTGACAAAGTAAATATTTCCTTCTATTGATGAAGGCATAAGCAATTTGTTCCAATATTAATAAAATACATTTCCTATGTGATTCCTTATCACAATTAAATGGTGATAAATTTCACAAATTCTATCTGGATCATCCAGAAATCTACCAACACTGGCCCATTTTATCATTAAATTGGCACACTTTCCATAAACCTACTGGAGAGTCAACAAAAGCAATGATAAAAATAAATACATTGAGGCACATAGATTTGAGAACCATCTCTTTCTTACCCTGGCACTGGTATCCTTGTTTACCTATCACTCCCCTGTAAACAAACAGAACAAGCATATTACATAATTGGAAAATTGTCACTGATGGATTTATTTTCAAAAGCACAATCTTTACGTGCAAAAACAACATTTTCCCAGAATTTCAATAAAGGTTCATATTCATTTATCATGCTGATCTATGATTTTACACCAAAGTCAATGGAGGTCTCTGGAATTGTGTCGCAAGATCATCAAGGATGGATTAGATCTCTTTACATGGTTTGAATTTTTTACATATCTTTCATGCATTCAAGGATTGATCTTCACATATTTCATTAATCATTTGGATTAGATTATATGCTTTATTATATGCAAATAAAATTACATGCATTCTATGTTGCGAATTAATGCCCACAAGGAACTCTACTGAGGGTGACACTCATTTCAATTAAGAGTGATAGATATACAAGAGATGACATGAAATAGGAGAACCTTGTTGATCTACTCCCCACAGCTAACCATGCAAAGTTAACAACACAAATCTGTCAAGCAATCCGAAAGGCAGATAATGAACTCTTCCCAGGCTGTATGAAGTGCTTTTTGTGCTTGTGAAATGATTAGTGCCAAATGCCTTCCCTGGAGAGTATCTTAATTCATCTGCCAACTGCCGGGTTAACATAGAAACATAGAAACATAGAAATTAGGTGCAGGAGTAGGCCATTCGGCCCTTCGAGCCTGCACCGCCATTCAATATGATCATGGCTGATCATCCAACTCAGTATCCTGTACCTGCCTTCTCTCCATACCCTCTGATCCCCTTAGCCACAAGGGCCACATCTAACTCCCTCTTAAATATAGCCAATGAACTGGCCTCAACTACCCTCTGTGGCAGAGAGTTCCAGAGATTCACCACTCTCTGTGTGAAAAAAGTTTTTCTCATCTTGGTTTTAAAGGATTTCCCCCTTATCCTTAAGCTGCGACCTCTTGTCCTGGACTTCCCCAACATCGGGAACAATCTTCCTGCATCTAGCCTGTCCAACCCCTTAAGAATTTTGTACGTTTCCATAAGATCCCCTCTCAATCTCCTAAATTCTAGAGAGTATAAACCAAGTCTATCCAGTCTGGTGAACCTTCTCTGCACTCCCTCTATGGCAATAATGTCCTTCCTCAGATTTGGAGACCAAAACTGAACGCAATACTCCAGGTGTGGTCTCACCAAGACCCTGTACAACTGCAGTAGAACCTCCCTGCTCCTATACTCAAATCCTTTTGCTATGAAAGCTAAGATACCATTCGCTTTCTTCACTGCCTGCTGCACCTGCATGCCTACTTTCAATGACTGGTGTACCATGACACCCAGGTCTCGCTGCATCTCCCCTTTTTTTAATCGGCCACCATTTAGATAACAGTCTGCTTTCCTGTTTTTGCCACCAAAATGGATAACCTTACATTTATCCACATTATACTGCATCTGCCAAACATTTGCCCACTCACCCAGCCTATCCAAGTCACCTTGCAGTCTCCTAGCATCCTCCTCACAGCTAACACTGCCCCCCAGCTTAGTGTCATCCGCAAACTTGGAGATATTGCCTTCAATTCCCTCATCCAGATCATTAATATATATTGTAAATAGCTGGGGTCCCAGCACTGAGCCTTGCGGAACCCCACTAGTCACTGCCCGCCATTGTGAAAAGGACCCGTTTACTCCTACTCTTTGCTTCATGTTTGCCAGCCAGTTCTCTATCCACATCAATACTGAACCCCCAATGCCGTGTGCTTTAAGTTTGTATACTAATCTCTTATGTGGGACCTTGTCGAAAGCCTTCTGGAAGTCTAGATACACCACATCCACTGGTTCTCCCCTAACCATGGTACTAGTTACATCCTCGAAAAATTCTATAAGATTCGTCAGACATGATTTACCTTTCGTAAATCCATGCTGACTTTGTCCAATGATTTCGCCACTTTCCAAATGTGCTGCTATCCCATCTTTAATAACTGACTCTAGCAGTTTCCCCACTACCGATGTTAGACTAACTGGTCTGTAATTCCCCGTTTTCTCTCTCCCTCCCATCTTAAAAAGTGGGGTTACGTTTGCTACCTGCCAATCCTCAGGGACTACTCCAGAATCTAAAGAGTTTTGAAAGATTATTACTAATGCTTCCACTATTTCTGGAGCTACTTCCTTAAGTACTCTGGGATGCAGCCTATCTGGCCCTGGGGATTTATCGGCCTTTAATCCATTCAATTTACCCAACACCACTTCCCGACTAACCTGGATTTCACTCAATTCCTCCAACTCCTTTGACCCGCGGTCCCCTGCTATTTCCGGCAGATTATTTATGTCTTCCTTAGTGAAGACGGAACCAAAGTAGTTATTCAATTGGTCCGCCATATCCTTGTTCCCCATGATCAACTCACCTGTTTCTGACTGCAAGGGACCTACATTTGTTTTAACTAATCTCTTTCTTTTCACATATCTATAAAAACTTTTGCAGTCAGTTTTTATGTTCCCTGCCAGTTTTCTTTCATAATCTATTTTTCCTTTCCTAATTAAGCCCTTTGTCCTCCTCTGCTGGTCTCTGAATTTCTCCCAGTCCTCTGGTATGCTGCTTTTTCTGGCTAATTTTCTTCCTCAGCACCCCTGCCAATTTGATTCACCCAATCTATATGTAGATTGAAGTCACCCATTATAACTGTTTTGCCTTTGTCGCACGCATTTCTAATTTCCTGTTTGATACCATCTCCAACTTCACTACTACTTAACACTTGGGAATATTGACCTCAGTATCAGTGGTACAGCATATGTCACTTTGGTAGCAGCTTATGAAATTAATGAATGTACTGTATTACTTTCCCAAAAATACACGGCATTTTTTTTTAACGTTTAAAGCATTATGGAAAAGTTATATTTGCGGATTGCAAATGTTTTACCACTTACAAAGTGAATACATTGCATCAAAAGCAAGTGCAAATTTTAAATACAAGAAATGGGATGACATATTGAATTCTGATCCACGTGAAACAATAAATTCTGACTCCGGTGGTTTGGTCTTTATCCTTCTCTCATATAAGAATTCACACAGCTTCAAATGTGAATGACGAAGGTGCTTCCACATTTTCTTCAAATAAAAAAAAGATAATCTTCACAAATGTCAAATTTGTTGTCTATTTTTTTTGGCTTCTCTCCTTTGTTGCAGGCATTAACTTATCTCCCTATCGTATTGTCCCAGCATCAACGGTAGAATCTTCCAAAACTCAACCACTTCTCTCCTTAAAAATCTTTTCAAAAATAACATTGTCATTCTTTAGGTATAGGAACGTTAACAATGCAAAATATTGCTCGTCACTAAAGAGCAACAAGGAGTAGGTATCTAGTCACATAATGTGTCCTTTTCAACTATACAAATAACAATGGTTTCCAGACTTAATCACAGAGCTCCTTAAATTTCATTGGGCACTTATATCACAGTCTGCCCTCTCCTCATTCTCATCCACTTCACCTCCCAGTACTTTTCCACCGGTCCCTCCTTCTCCTCACCTGCCTGCCTGCCACTCCCCTCTCATCAGCCCAACTCTCCTCACCTGTTGCACTCAGTTGTCTCTGATCACCAATTAACCCGGTATATAGACTCTCCTCACCGTTCACACAGTGCCAGATTGTTCTCAGCATTCATGCAAGACTCTCCAGCGATTTCCCGACTGGCTTCGACTCTCCTTTCGTCTGTCCCTCGCTGGTTTGTTTGCATTGTGTGTTGGATCTCCTGGTTACCGGACCTTCTGCTACCCCGACTACGTCTCCTGCCTGCCCCTCTTCGGAACCCTCGCTCAATCCTGAGCCTCTGTGTGAGTACGGTGTACCCATTCCTGTGTTACTACTCTGTGTTACAGTATCGTAATAAAGTTAGTTACCAACTATGCCTGCCTGATTCTGTGCTGCTATTGGGTCCAAGCTATACCCGTTACAACTTATCATTGTGTATCGCACAACTTTGACCTGCCTGCTTTAATCTGGTCACTTCCTCCCTAACCAAAGCCCCAATTTACAGAGCTCTCCTGGACTTGTGATCATAGGCATCCAACTCACTGATGTCTTCTTTTATCAATTGCAAGCTCCGCCACCACTCACTGCTGCAAACTGAGCTGCTTCCCGGTACTGTTTGTCTGTTGTCCCAGCATACTCTGCGCTGGCACGGCACACACACAAAAATGGACTTTCTTGGAAGAGACTGTCCTCCTTCCTGAAGCAGACAGTTCAGTGCTAAAGCATCTGAAATCCAAGTCAAGTCTGTTTTTGCTGGGCATGTCCATGAGGGGCCATATATTACAGGTCCCAAGCTTCATGTTGAAGATTGGAGGACAATTTGTTGGAATGTGTGATGTCTATTGCCTCCAGCTACATAAGGCTTTACACTTAAGGTGTGGCACAATGGTGCAACGATAGCGTTGCTGCCTTACAGTGCCAAAGACCCGTGTTTGATCCTGACCACGATGTGCTGCCTGTACAGAGGTTATGTTCTCCCTGTGACTGCTTGGGTTTTCTCCAGGTGCTTCATTTCCCCCCCCCCCCCCCACATTCCAAAGACTTGCAGGTTTGTAGGTTAATTGGCTTCTGTAAATTGTCAATAGTGTATAGGATAGTGCTAGTATATGGGCGATTGCTCATCGGCATAGACTCGGTGGGGCAAAGGGCCTGTTTCCACGCTGCAAACTAAACTAAAATATGAGTGCAGATCACTATCTGCTGCACATACAATCATATACAAGCAGTCTTTGGTTTACGCAAGGGTTCTGTTCCTACTAACTTAGAAATGTCTGCAAATTAAATTATCTTCAAATCAAAAATGAAGTTTCCCCCAAAAACCAAGGAATGTGCAGTTGCTACAATCAGATGTATGGATTTAGAAAGACAAAATACTAAGATTTTTAAAATTACATCATTAATGATTATTAAATCAATTTCTCTTTAAAAATGGCCTCCGTAGGTCTGCTGGAGTCTGCTGACTTCAGACTATCGACTAATTCCGATTTGTTTTAGATGAAGTTCAAACTAAAATTTGCTGTGGGAATATGCGATTGTTGGTTGATCTGGAGAAGAAGTATGAAATAATTTTCTTGTGGGATGATAATATTTCCATTTCTCTTGTTACATCGAATAATAAAGGTACAGGACTAAAATTATTATCAGATCTCTATACACACGACTGCTGTGTTTTTAGCACCCTTGTGGGTAAAAAGAGGGAGGGGAGAAAATCACTTGTTTCTAGTTTGAGAGGAAATCGTTCAGTCTTTATTTTTAAGGTTGCAGTGATTTTTTCTCAACAGAATGAGCAGCAGTCAAACATATTTTTGGCACGGGAGAATTTGCATGTCAGATCTCCACAAGTCAGATCTTATGTAACCCAGGGACTGCCTGTAAAAACAATCCAAAGAGGTGCCCCGATGTGAAACATAATCTGTCCATTCCCTCCGCAGATGCTGCCTGACCCAGTGAATTCCTCTAGCACTGTTTTTTGCTCGTGGACCCGTATGCATGGACAAGCTCAACCACGTAAACCCTTGGTCAGCGACACTGCTAGATTGCCATCCAACTCAGCACCCTGCCCTAGAATCTTCTTGCCCTTGCTCTCCTCTCATTCAAGGTCCCTCGCCTCTAAATTTCATCCTAACCTCCTTGATTCACCTTTCCACCCTACCTCCACCTTCCGCTTTCACTTTCACTCTACTTTCCTCTAAGCGTCTGCCTCTAATGCTCCCTCCTCTACCCTATCTTTCCTTCACACTTTTTTCTTGCTACTCCACGCAGAGAGTGCTTAATAAATTGCTTTTGCTGATGGACTTGGATGTTAAAGAATGAGACTAACATGTTAAGACAGCATAAATCCAACCACTTGATGTCACAGTTAAGTGCAATAGGCATTCAGACAGAAGACCTACAAAGTAGCTTTGGGTAAAGAAAAAGTAGTGATACTATTTGGTTTAAACATAAAATCGACAGTTTAATGAGTTGACAGGTCCATTAGAAACAAAATCATTATCTCGTTCGTCTTGCACGAGTAAGAGAAAAGTAGCAAGGAGAATTCTTGATCCTGAAAATTTCAGAGCTTGTTTGGATTTCATTTTAGATGGCAGCCCATGGCAAATTGCAGGTTCAAGGCAAACAGTAACCTGAATAAGGTACCAAGGGACTACTTGTGTCATGGAAGTATACTACAGCAAGAATCCATGTCTTAAGTATATGAGGAAATAAAATCGTCCCCAAAATGTTTCTGGGCATTTGGATTACATTGAACTCGTGTAACTTTCACGAAGATTGTTGCAAGGTCATGATGTACTTGACCTTTTAGCACATTTTCTGAGTTATTAAATGCAAGTAACTTGAAAAATGTAAAGCAATGATTATTGAGATAAATGAGAAATGTTTGGATTTTCACCATCATCATTGTCGCTCTCACCATCCTTGTGACTTTTGCATTTAATCACTGTTTTTCACCTCTTTCTTGTGATGGGCTGAAAGGAACGGTACAAAACAGGAATGTGTCCGTAAGACTGCTTGCGATTACAAGGATGAGAAAATGGTGTGGATATTTGTGGATGTGATTGAGTGGAGCTGTAAGTAATGTCTCCCCATACTCGCCATCTCCAACAGCATGCTCACAGCCATCTCATAGCCTTGTCTGGAATATCTCTTCTGATACTCTGCTTCCTTCTTACAAGATCGAATTCATAAGCGGAAGGCAAAGTCCGTCAGCACTGTAGTTGATTTAAGTGAAGGAAGCAAAGGAAGCAGTACAAGAATTATCTTTGGATTATTGTTAGCGGAGTGGGTCACACATATTGCAAGCTTACATCTTTGTTCCCTCAATGACATTCCATAAATTAAAAAGGATCAATTATGGACCATTTAACTTGAAAGTGATGAGTGTTCTGGCAACCCTCATGTAATGCAAATAGGGAATTGGAGGATGGCCTATGTGTTCACATACCAATGACGAATGGAAGTTCAAATGACAACTTGAATGAAGACAAAACATCTGAGAAGAATGTTCTAACTATTAAGAAGAATTAGCTCGAATTAACTATCTGGAAAGTTGCACATAATGTAGCAATTCTTCACAGTTGGTATTTGTCTTTTAATAACTCTCTTACCAAATAAAGTCACGGCAATGCGAACAATATGTTGGCTGTCTAAGATAGGTGGCCATAAACTTGTGTCCATTGACCTGATGGACCCTCCGCCGTACAGCTCCTTGTCTCTTCCTGGGCCGCATTCGTTCTCTAAACACACGTTCGGCATTGTCCTTTGGTGCTGCAGAAAACAAGAAAAATTAATTATTAAGTACAAATGTGAACCACCAAGAAACACAATACTTGGGAGATTTAACAAACAAATAGACATGTTCCTGGCATAAACTTGCTTGAAGTCAATTCAATGATTCAATTATACTTTATTGTCACATGTACCTAGATGCAGTGAAATTCTTTGTTTTTGTATACAATTCACAAAGTATGCAGAGTCGCCACATATCTAGCCTGTCTAATCTTTTAAGAATTTTATATGTTTCTATAAGATACCCTCTCATCCTTCTAAATTCCAGTAAATACAAGCCCAGTCGACCATTCTTTCATCATATGTCAGCCCTGCCATCCCGGGAATTAACCTGGTGAACCTACGCTGCACTCCCTCAATAGCAATAATGTCCTTCCTCAAAGTAGGAGACCAAAAATGCACACAGTACTCCAGGTGCGGTCTCATCAGGGCCCTGAAAGACATTACAATTGCTTTTATATTTTTATGATCCCAGATCCCATCAACCCCTTTAAAATAAGATGTTGTTCGTGTCATTTATGTATTTGAACTTTTCATAAAGTTAAAACTTCTAAAACTGATACTGATCCTTTTTGAAACCGTGGCGATCAATCTTTAGTTTAGTTTAGAGATACAGCTCCGAAACAGGCCCTTCGGCCCACCAAACGCACACCGACCAGCGATCCCTGCACACTAATACACTAGGGACAATTTACACTTGTACCAAGCCAATTAACCTACATACCTGTATGTCTTTGGAGTGTGGGAGGAAACCGAAGATCTCGGAGAAAACCCACGCATGTCATGGGGAGAACGTACAAACTCCGTACAGGCAGCATCCATAGTCAGAATCGAACCCGGGTTCCCGGCGCTACAAGTACTGTAAGGCGGCAACTCTACCGCTGCCCAACCAAATGTATTTGTCAGTTATAAATTATACTTGCAATATAGATTGTTCTTTAACCTAATTACTTCATGACTGAATGCTTCATGGAATGTTTCCAACTTAATATTGCACCATAATCCAGGTATCTGATGTTCAGATAATTTACACCATCAGATGATTTAATCTAAATCAGTGTGAATACCATGACGATAATAAGAAAGTGCTTGATTTCCAAATGCAAGTTTGCACATTTGAATTTCAGGGGCAATAATCATAACTCATTGAGTTTAATATTACAGTTCAACTGTTTTATCTCTGTCCATAAATAAAGTATGGATTGGAAGGACACAAAGTGCTGTAGCAACTCAGTGGGTCAGGCAGCATCTCTATAGGACAAGGATAGGTAATGTTTTGGGTCGGGCCCCTTCTTGGGCAGGGGATGGTCACCAGCTTAAGAGAAGTGCCATTGACTATTCAGTCTGAACAAGGGTCCTGACCCAAAATAACACCTATGTTCTCTCGAGATGCTGCCTGACCTGATGAACTATTCCAGCACTGTGCATTATTTTGTCAACCAGCATCTACAGTTCCTTGTTTCCACTATTGACTGACTCATTCTGACTCTATTGTCTGGTGCCAACTAATATCAAAACAACAACAATGTCGGCCAAAAAGTAAATATTCACAACCTACTGGCAGTGAGCTATCACTGGTTTTGGGAATTATTTTAGATTTTTTTTTAAATCAAGAAGAAAACATCTTGAAAGAAATCTCGGGCTCAAGCAAGTCTAATATCATGGAAAAATAGAATGCTATTGTGTCTCTTATTACTGCTATTAGGGCGGCACGGGGGCACAGCGATAGAGTTGCTGTCTAACAGCACCAGAGATCAGTGTTCGATCCAGTCTATGGACTGAATGGAGTTTTGTTTGTACGTTCTCCCCATGACCCGCGTGGGATTTCTCCGGTAGTTCTGGTTTCCTCTCACACTCCATAGATGTACAGGCTTGTAACTCAATTGGCTTGGTGGAATTGTAAATTGTCCCTAGTGTGTATAGGATCGCGTTAGTCTGCAGGGATCGCTGGTCGGATCGGACACTGTGCCAATGGGTCTGTTTCCACAATCTTTCTCTAAACCAGGGGTCAGCAAACTTGTTCTGCATAGGGGCCAGGACGCATGTCTGTGAGCGGACGGCGGGCCACATCTATCACGTGTACACATGGATCCCGCCCCCATCCCGCCCCGGATGGCAGGCATCAAATCACGTGTTCACAGAAGGTAGACAAAAATGCTGGAGAAACTCAGCGGGCGAGGCAGCCTCATGCAATCCTTGCATGTCTCACCCACTGAGTTTCTCCTGCATTTTTGTCTACTTTCGATTTTTCCAGCATCTGCAGTTCATTCTTAAACGTGTTCACAGAAGGTTCGCGGCCATGCCGGCCGCTTTGTGCAGGATGCGATACAGCCAGAGCTCGGCTGCTGCTCAGGGCGCCCGGCTGCTGCCGGGGCGCTCGGCGGGCCGGATAATTACGGGGGGATAAATCTGCCTGCGGGCCAGATGATTTTGGGTTACGGGCTGCATTCGGCCCGGGGGCCGTAGGTTGCCGACCCCTGCTCTAACCTAAACTTAAGATAGCTGAGACGCTCATGTCTGCTTCACCTTAAATTACAAAAGGAAACTGAGTAAGCTGAAAAAGTAATGGGACTTCAAAATTGAAATATAATTCCCATCAATATATATTAGCTTTGAGGATTTGAAGCCAACGTCCCAATCACCAGAAACAAGAGTTTGTTTGTTCTAAGGAGGTGATTCAGTTACATACAGTTCCTAATGCATCAATGCATGATATTCATAATGACAATTTAAACCAGAATGTCTATCCCAAAACTATACAAAAAATATGAAACAAATTGAATAGCCATCCATCAGAATGCTATCACATAAAATGCTTACATGTAAGAATCCTTTGGGGAACTTTGATACTGAAAATCTATGTTATGATGATGCATTTAGTACAAGGCAAACAGAATGACGACAGCATATTTTGTATCCATTTGCTAACATTTTTGCAAACTCTGGATCGGGATGCCTGGATTGGGCAACGTTCATGAAAACTAGAGAGTGGATTGGACTTTGAAAAAGGTGTAAAACATGGTGCCTCCTGCATGCGGTCTCAGTGGATTGTTTCTGGACACATTGCTAATTGCGGATGTACTTAGGTATGGCATTACTCGACTGGACTGTTTATAAGAAAATAATTTCTCTGTGCATTTGCACATGGCAAAAAAGTACCATTGAACCATTGAAAGTGAAACATGATTTTCATGTTAACATGTTTTTATTAAATTTAACAACTCATTCAATTGTGCACTTAGTTATTCTTATGGGCTTGTCCCACTTAGGTGATTTTTCAGGGGAGAGGGGGGAAGAAGGAGGGAGAAGGAGTGGAGACAACTTTTAAGAAGCCAGAGATACACGGCTTTGAAGCTTAGCTGACATTTAACATTACCAGTCAGTAACAACTGCTTACGTTTTTTTCCCCAGTGTACGGTAAGCCCTTTAAAAAAAGGGAGGAGAGGGGAGGGGGGGAGAGAGAAGGGGAGGGGGGAGGAGTGGAGACAACTTTTAAGAAGGCAGAGATACATGACTGTGAAGCTCGGCGGACATTTAACATTACCGGTCGGTTATCCTTGGTTCTGAAAATTACTGCTTACATTTTTTTTTCCCCAATGAGCCAATGAAATTCACCGGTCAGCATCGGCTACAATCTACGAGAACCTATGAGAACTTTCGACCTCCTGGCGACCCACCTACGGCATGAGAATTCTCGCTACTCTCCATAGCGGCTTCATTCTAGTCGCCACTAATTTTTTAACATGTTGAAAAATTTGCGGCGACCATAACGAAGCTGCGACTAGTTCCCAGAATGTGGGAACTCCTCGCGACCATGAAGGCGACTACCCGGCAATTACCCGAGAACATGTGGCGACCATGTGGCGACTGCATACTCTCCTGCAGTCGCCTAAAAAGTCGCCGGTGGGACAGGCCCATTACTCCAAATGTTTCTTTCCACAGAAGAATTTTTGATAACATTGTTTGCAGCTTTAGAATAATCCTGTAATGCTACCAGTGGCATTCAAAACAGTTACATTGAAAGGTCAACAGAATCTGGATTCAGCTCAAACTAAAGATATGCCAAGCATTCACAACAGGGCAACAGTTCCAAGTACAGTATACACACGCATGCTTTGCAGCAGTGATATCTTTTCATCATCATTAATACGAGAGATAAGGCAGCATGATATTTATTTTATCAGGTTAACTTCATTAAGTTTGATGAAACATTGATGTTAATAGTTTACTTTAATGGCAGCATGAAATTTATTGACTGCAGAGCTACCACAATGACTTGGCATGTTAATCCATGGGATGGATGATGCATTCGGACCACAGGATTCCCTCAATGAATCTCTTCCCTTAATTGATCTCAACCACAATGATCGTAAAAAGCAATTTAATTACCTTACAATTCGGGTTTAGAGAGAATAAAGTAGTCAGCCAACTGCTTCTGACTTGGTTGTGCGTTGAGGTTTTCTTTGATAGGACCAGATTTTGTTTAAAGGCCTAGTTCATCGAGCAAAACAAAATGGTGGAATCACAGTCAAATTCCACTTATGAAGAATGCTTACATGAGCAGCTACAGATGCTGGAATTGTATTTTAAGACCAAAAATAAGCATGTGGAACCATAAGCACATGAGCGATTAGTCCAAAAATTATTTAATTTTGCCTGGTCAATGGGATTGTACCTTGTTGGATGCTAGCAGGAGAATTGAGAGAAAAAAAGAGGGGAAAGGGTCTAAGGAAGAAGGAGGGTGGGGACCTGAGGTGGGATGCTGAGGTAGATGGTTAGGAGAGAGGGGGCAGAGAAATAGTGAAAGGATCAGCATAGGAACCGGGGAAGAAGATTTGGACAAGATTGTGTCTGTATGTGTGCATGCAGGGTGTGGTCAGGCACTATGTATCTCTTCAGAGCTGAAAAAGAAGCAAGTTATCCACAACCCTAAGGGGCCATATCAGACATGATTGAATGGCAATGTAGACTCGATGGGCCAAATGGCCCAGTTCTGCTCCTATGTTTTATGGACTACATAAGGATGAGAAAGAGAAGCCACATGTTTGGCCATTTTTCTTATTGACCACATAATTATCAGTTTCCAGAATATTCAGTTGATCTGGAAAATCAGGTCAGATGATGTTAGCGAGAGACATTTGAATGACGTGCATCAGAACTTGGAACAAGATACCTTCACTGCAGGCTTGGCCAGGATTTATCTTGGAAAATTATCAAATCATTTTGACATTGCTATTATTTTAGACATAGGACTTCTGTAAGCACATGTGTTTTTAGATCGGTACCTCTCAAGTGCTTTTAACTTGTAACTGGCTGTGCTTCACCATGGGACCATGGAAATCTTGCATGGGACTGTAGATTGCATATTACTGCGTCAGATAACGTAGTCTTGAGCATTACAATTAGCTACAAAGTGTGCAACAAATTCCACCCTTTATTTGTTGTGATGCCCTCTATGGTGACATATTAATAAGCCAACAAAATAAGATCAACTAAAGCTGAGATGATGAATCCTAATAAGGCCCTTTACTTGCCAAATGCAGAGCCTACCAAGGTTTTGGTTAGCTACCAGAAGAGCACTTTAAAAAAGCACACGTTCAATGAGTAAGCTCTTGCAAATGTGCTAAAAAAAAAAAGCATTGAAGAGTCAACTTGAGTTAAGCTGCGTTGAGAAAATACAAGATGAAGTGAAGATAAACAGCAGCAGAAGTATTTCCTGTTAGTAGTGTCACCATTCGCTGAAAAATGGTATGACCACAGATTACCAACAGCATTGAATAATTGATACTCGGCCTCATAACAAGGAAAATTAAGTGAAAATTCCTACGGTAGAAATCTCGGACCAAGCCCAAACTAAAGTTTCTTCGAACAATGGAAGAGCAGCTCATTTGCGTGCAAAAATAGGGATGAGCACCATTATAAAGTGTAGCTCCACGGTCAGAACAGACATGAGAAAGGGTTCCTAGCCAAAACGTCACCCACTCTTTTTCTCCAGAGATGCTGCCTGACCCACTGGGTTACTCCACACTTTGTGTCTATCTTAGACATACTCACCTTTCGGATGTGATGGACAGTAACAAAATAAGGTCCCTCCCTAATCATAGAAATTTCTTCCCCAGTCTCCAAGGTTAAGCCAATTTCATTTATTTATAAAAAAAATTTGTAGTGGAGTGGATGGAGTTAGGCCACTTCCCCAGCATGGAGTCCAGCAGGTAATGTTTCTATACAGGGGAATGCTTATATGCTGTCTTTTAATCTGGGTTTCCATTGAAAAGATTGAGGAGGGTGCTAGTTAAAATGTGAGAATTCTCTGTTTATTTCTAATAGCAATATTAAAGTGTGTATCATAAGGAAAGGAAGAATTCCTAATTGATTACCAATGATACCCAAGAGTTATATTATAAATCCAAAAGGGGATCTATATGGAAACAAGTATCCACATCTTAGTTGAACATTTTAACATATTATAAACATGAGAAAATGTACCTCAACTTCAGCCTGATCAGGTTACAGATTTTTGGACAGAGTCCAAGCATAATTGCAACCCCACATGCTAAACATCTCACAATAAGGTAAAGCACTCTTTCAGATGTTGCCATCTTTGTAGTTGCTAAGATTTTGCCTGATATCTCGGGGTTTTTCTTTTTTTGGTTGCTTGCAGAAAGAGAACCAAAGTTCAGAGAGGAAAGGCATCAGGTTGCCTGGCACACACTGGAAGTAGAGCCTTAGCCAACCAGACTGAAGGATTCTTAAAATAATAACAAAAGACTAGGAAGTGTAAATTGGGTGGCAAATCAAATAAGATAGAATGGAATAAGCGAGAGTAAAATAGTGACAGAAAGCAAGTTTTAATTGTTGGTCTGGGGAAAGCGTCAGTTTTGCTGGAAGCCCATTGTACAAAACAAAGTGTTGTCTGGTATTTCTCTGGGAGGCCATGACCGAGGGGAGAGCAGAACTGATCTGATTAAGCCTGCGCCATGTCCGGATGAGGGAGGAGCACGGTAGTGTCAAAGGGCGGAGAGGGTTAATTGGAGCTGGCAGCTCAGGGACCACATTAAGAAACTGGAGATTGAAAACTGAAAGAGCTGCATTTTCAACGCAGGCAGGAAAGTTGATTTTTTTCAATCTAACCAGTATAGGAGCATAAAATGCATGAAAATCCATACGTAACTTTATTTGTTGTAGCAATTACTTTTTAGCACAAGGATGGTACAAACAGTTGAAATTTATTGATGTTATTTGAAACTAATTCTTATAAACTCAGTATTGCAAATTGAGCCCATGATACAATTCCATGTTTGGCAAAGCAGTACAAAATTGACTGCAAATTCTGAGTATCGTGCATCTGTTCTGTGCATGAAGCTGCTGTGCCAGCTGTACATAAATAATGGTGAGTGCCATTAGCCTCAGTTATTTTGAGAGCAAAAGTTGGCTGAATGTATTAACAAATGTAGCATGATTGACTCATGACTGAAGGAACCAAAAAATAAAATTTCCACACAAGCAGCTTTATGATACATCATGTGCCCCAGTCCCTGTATAAAAAAAATTGGATGCATTTCATCAACAAGTAAGAAAATATCTTCAATTAATTGAAATTGTATTAAACTTAATTGCTTAAAGTGGCTGGAAGATAAAAGCCAAGAGGCAATGGCTCTGATATTTTGCTCTGTAAAGTTCAACAAATGCGGTGAAAAGTCACAGTTAGAAACCCAAAAACAAGGCAATGCAATTTTATAGTGTTCTTGTGTGACATTTAACATGATGGGGAGGAGCCACAGCTGTATTAGCAATGTAAAATCAAAGCTTGATGTACAGATCAAACCTCATTGCTCCATGACCATCTCTGAAAATTTGACACCAGCTTCATTAAAAAAAATTCACACCTCACATGACATTCACACAAGTTGTAAGCTGGACTGAGCTCCTGCTTTTTATGACCTGATAACACAAGAACATACAAAATTGGAAGAATATCGGTGAAAGTGTTGCAGTCATCTTCATCATCAGCACAGTAAATAAGATTATGGCCCATCTGACCATAACCCTACCTCAACTATTCTGCCAACCTCCAAAACCTCTTCCCTACCCTTCGTTCATCTCTGTCAAAAATGGACGCCTAGTGCTAGATTTTCCCTCAAGAGGAATCCTCCTCTCCACATTCACCCTGCCAAGAACACACATGTACTCATAAACACCCTTCCACCAGATCTCACTGCAGCACTGCATTGGAGCAAAGCTGCACGTCTGTACATCCCCAATGCCCGCTTTGGTTGGTGTGAAAAGATACCAATCATGATTGGCCATCTGCAATCCACTGCACCACCTCTGTTCTCACAGCGATCACCTTTCTGATTCCTCTCAAAGTGAAATGATTGTGAACAAATTGAATAGTGATCAGCAAATAACACTCAGTTTCAAATCAACTCAAAAAAATATTTTATAATATCTCATGAGGCACTTCCAAGCATGCAGAATATATGTTATTGTAGGGGAGGAGATCATGAAACTGTGGAGCATCTTGGACAATACAGCTCACCCCCTCCATTACACACTGGTCAACCTGAGGAGCACCTTCAGCAATAGACTGGTTTGACCAAGATGCAGCACAGAACGCCGCAGGTGATCCTTTTTTCCTGTGGCTGTCAAACTGTCCAAATCCTTCCCCATTCTGTCATGGGGTAGACTGCCCCCCACACACACACACAATCTTTGCACCCCAATCCTGGATTTTTCACTCGTCACTTTCAATTCATGTATGTTTCATGAATCTTGTTGTGTTTTATGTAGGCAGACCAATTTCCCTCCCGGGATAAATACAGTTCTATCATATCGTATCGTAGACATCCCATGCTACAATCTACTTGAAATGTAATCAGAGGCAACATTAAATTACAGGGACAGGCAGTTGTATCAACCCCTGAACATAATCTAATGCAGCCAACTGAACTAGATGAAAGTTATATATATTTTAAATTAAATTAGTTATTTCCTCCCGAATACAAAAATTACTTGAAACAGGTCATGATGTCATAAAAATAACAGAAAACATACAGATTTCAGAAATGAAAATTAATTAAAAAATCAGTTTTGCTGCACTTAAAAGTTTTGTTTGCAAACTTTTAGTAAAAACACATTAACTTTCTCTCTGGGGATTGGAGCTATGCTATTGATATTCTGATAGATATAATTTGAGTGCAGTGGATATCCTATGTTTTCATACACAAGGAACTGCAGATATGGATTTACAAAAATAAACATTGCTAGAGAAACTCAGCAGATCTGGCAGCATCAATGGAGGACATGGAAAAGCTACACCTCAAGAAGGGAAGCTTCTTCATATCATATGTATATTGTAAAATGAGACACCTATATCAGCTTGAAAATAATTATTTATCCTTGGGTACCTATTTTGCAGAGGCCATAACATTTATCTTGAAAAGTCATGTCACGTTTATGCTTAATGTTCAGAAATAGGTCCACATAACAGGTTTAAACTGCAGATCGTAGGATACACAGGCTTATCCTGAATCTCCATCTATTTCAAACTGGCTATTGAATACCTTTGTACCATATTTGACTATAAAACGTGCCTTGAAAACACATTTCCATTATCATCAGTGTGCAGGAAAGAACTGCAGATGCTGGTTTAAATCGAAGGTAGACACAAAATGCTGGAGTAACTCAGCGGGTCAGGCAGCATCTCTAGAAAGAAGGAATGGGTGACGCTTCGGGTTGAGACCCTCCATTATCATCAATTCAGCTTCACCCAGTTCCAGACACTGCTTGACCTCAGCCCATCTCAGCTTAACCGGCGCAAAAACATTCATCAATACCTTAGTTGTCTCTGGGCCAAACCTCAATTGACACTCTCTATGCTCTTGAGGCAATTTATTCTGCGCACATCAACTTACCCCAAATACCATTTGTCCATTTGTAGATGACCTACATTAGCTCTGGATAAGCAGGGGTTTTCATATTTAAAATTCTTATCCTCATTTTCCAATTTCCCCGTTGCCTGCTCATCAGAATCTTTACACCTTTCTTTACATCTGTTTCTTTAAGGGCCTGTTCCACATAGGCGATTTTTCCGGCGACTGCCAGTGACTGTCACAGTCTTAGCAGGTGGCCGAAAAAGCAGCGACTGGACCTCCCCCCCAACGACAAGCTACGACAACCTACCGCCTAGTCGACGTTAAGCTAAGGCAAGCTACTGACAACCGGGGACCTATTAGGACGTCCACCTACGACAAACCTACGACCAAACAGGCAACAATCTACGACAACCAAAGTCACCTTACGTCCACCCGCGAAAGCTACGACAAGCAACGACCCTGTCGGCAACAACTGAAGACAATTCAGTCGCTGGTACCTGTCGCCGGTTGACGTAGGTAGTCGCCAATGGAATTCACCGAACTCAGCACTCAGCGACAACCAACGTCACCTGGCGACAACCTGCGTGATCCTGGCGACAACCTATGTCAGTGCCTACGACAGGAAGACAAGCTATGTCAAGCTACGTCAAGCCCACAGTTGCCAAAAAGTTTTGAACATTTCAAAATTCAGTGGCAACTAGAAAAACGTTACAACACTTTAGGCGACTTGAGATTACTCACGACCATACGGGCATCACCCTACGACCACATGGCGACATCCTAGTTGCCTGTAGTCGCTGAAAAAATCGCCTGTGGGACAGGAGTTTTACTTCTGATCTTTTAATCATATGTGAATGGCATCCCTCTCTCATGAACACTGTGGTTTCAATTGCTCAGAATTTTCACCTTCAGTGTCTGAGTTTTTCTCACTCCCTTTCAGCCTACAACATGCTCAGAACAGCTATAACATCCAACAAAACTGAAAATCATTAATTACAATTAATCATTATTTGTGCCAAAACAAAGAAGTTTTGCAAAATAGCTGCATTTAATAGAAGAATTTAATCCAAAATAATCGCATTTGAACTCTATTTGTGTCAATGGTGGATCATTCTGTTTAATTATAATTTTGGGAGTAAGCATTATTGTAACATCATCCTTTTAACCAAAGGATCTTACATTATTTACAATTTTGAGAGTAAGCATTATTGTTTCATCATCGTTTTCACAAAAAAAATCTTAAATTATTGACTACAATCATTGAAACATGAGGTATATGACAGGCAAACCTATCTTCAAGTAATACAGGTTAGAAATAACATAAATATATTTATTCCAAAAGACCTGGTTATAAATCACAATCTGTGCATATACTTAATGTGTACATCACAGTGGCACTTTCTTTTAGAGTGCAAAAATTCAACATCATGCGTACTTAAACTCTTGATCTCAGCTGCTCCAATGGGAAAAGTGCCACTTTGGGGAGTTGTATTAGTGCTAATGCAATACATGGAGAATGCCTGGTTGTGTTTCAATCGAACAAATTCCCTAAATGCTCAAGGAGGCGAATCCATACCCACAGGAAAGAGGGGACATCAGAGGTCAAATCGTGATCATCTTTGGCAAGGGAGACAACTCCATTTCTGGAAACAGACAAAGGATCCGTCATTGGGAAAGTCATTGCCTCTGCCCTTCTCAACATGACTGGGGAGCTACTTTCCAGACTGTAGTGCGGATTCTGCCCATCAAATGACTCAATAAATATTATCTTCATTACACAACAGCTCTAAGGGAATTGCACTGCACTTGGCAGTTTTAACCTTTTGACTTTAACTCTGCCATCTGAGACAGGGTGCATTCTCCTTTTTAAATTTGGCTGCCCTCAGAAACTGTTTTCTATTTGACATTTGCAACATGATGGATGCAAGTCGTGATTCCAACTGACGAGTTTAATAGAGACTCAATCCCTGTGCAAAGTGGGATCAATAAAGGTGTGTCATATCCTCAATACTTTTCTAAACCCTTGTTATATTATTGCACCTCACACCACCCAGATTCCTCTTTCCCCCACCCAAACCCCCTCCCACATCCTGTAAAACTAATCTGTTGTACAAATGGGAAACTTTTCAACTAAAGTCACCTCCGACTCAGAGCCAGGGTCAGAACATCTTCAGTCAATGAGCTGCAGTATATGCAGAGTTCCAAGCCACTGAGATTAACTGGCATCTTCTCCAGCCTTGTCTATTAGATTTGGTGCTCTGGATTTGGCATGCTCTACATCAATGGCACCAAGTGCAGTCAAGGTGACCACTGTCAAGGTGACCCCACAGACAAGCACCAGACCTTAATATCACACACCATTTCTGATTTTATTACTTCCGGTTCTCTGCCGTCTAAAGCCTCCAACCTTATCGATCCCCATCTCTGCACGGCCCGAGTTTATATTCTCCCCCAAATCCACAAACCGAATTGTCCTGGCAGACCAATTGTTTCTGCTTGTTCATGTCCCACCTAGACTACATCCTATCCCCCCCTGGTCCAATCCCTCCCTACCTGTGTCCAAGACACCTCACATGCTCTTCGCGTCTTCAACGACTTCCGTTTTCCAGGCCCCCACTCCCTCATCTTTACCATGGATGTCCAGTCACTCTAAACATCCATCCCCCCATCAGGAAGATCTTAAAGCCCTCTGTTTCTTGACCACAAAACCAACCAATTTCAGTCCACTAATACTTTCCTCCGCCTAGCAGTGCTGGTCCTTACCCTCAACAATTTCTCCTTCAACTCCTCCCACTTATTCCAAATCCAAGGCGTAGCTATGGGCAGTCGCATGAACCCCAGCTATGCCTGCCTCTTTGTTGGGTACGTCGAACTAATACTACTGTTCCAGGCGTACACCAGCCGCATCCCTGAACTCTACTTCCGCTACATTGACCCTTGTATTGGTACTACCTCCTGCACCGATGCAGAACTCACTGACTTTATCAACTTCACCACTAATTTCCATCCTGCACTCAAATTCACCTGGTTCATAGCCGCCATCACCCTACCGTTTCTAGATCTCACCGTCTCCATCACAGGAGACAGACTATTGACCGACAACTACTACAAACCTACTGACTCCCATAGCTATCTAGACTACACTTCTTCCAACCCTGCTTCCTATAAAGACTCTATCCCCTACTCCCAATTCCTTCGTCTACGCCGCTTCTGCACCCAGGATGAGGTTTTTCATACCAGGGCATCAGAGATGTCCTAATTCTTTAGGAAACGGGGGTTCCCCTCTTCCATTATAAATGAGGCACTCACTTGGGTCTCCTCGAGATCCCGCAGCTCCGCTCTTGCTCCCCCTCCCTCCAACAAGGACAGTCCCCCTTGTCCTCAACTACCACCCCATCAGCCGTTGCATACAGCATATAATCCTCTAACATTATCGCCACCCACAAAGGGATCCCACCACTGGCCACATCTTCCCATCTCCACCCCTTTCTGCTTTCCGCAGAGACCGTTCCCTACTCAACTTCCCGGTCAACTCATCCCTTCCCACCCAAACCATCCCCTCCCCAGGTACTTTCCCCTGCAACCGCAGGAGAAGCAACACCTGTCCCTTTAACTCCCCCCTCGACTCCATCCAAGGACCCCGACAATGTTTCCAGGTGAGGCAGAGGTTCAGTTGCACCTCCTCCAACCACATCTACTGTATCCGCTGTTCCAGGTGTCAACATCTGTACACCGGCGAGACCAAGCACAGGCTCGGCAATTGTTTTGCTGAACACCTCTGCTCAGTCTGCCTTAACCTACTTGATCTCCCGGTTGCTCAGCACTTTAACTCTTCCTCCCATTCCCAATCTGACCTTTTTGTCTTCCATTGTCAGAGTGGGGCCCAGCACAAATTGGAGGAACAGCACCTCATATTTCTCTTGGGTAGCTTACACCCCAGTGGTATGAACATTGACTTCTCTAACTTCATATAGCCCTTGCTTTCCCTCTCTCTCCATCCTCTCCCCCTTCTCAGTTGTCCCACCAGTCTTACTGTCTCCGACTACATTCTATCTCTGTTCCACCCACTCCCCTGACATCTGTCTGAAGAAGGGTCTCGACCTGAAACATCACCCATTCCTTCTCTCCAGAGATGCTGCCAGTCCCGCTGAATTACTCCAGCATTTTTATGTCTACCTTCAATTTAAACGAGCATCTGCAGTTCTTATCTTCAACACGTTGCAGACCATTTTAATAGTTCTTCCCACTCACACACCAACCTGTCTATGCTCAGCCCTCTCCACTGCCAGGGTGAAGACAAAGATGTACACTGAATTCTCCAATTTCAGGAATATCCCCCCCCCCCTCCCCCCCTCCCACTCCCCAACTTTCCCTTTCTTGATCTGTCCAGGTCCTGTCAAATACACCCTTCTTATCAATCCCAGCTCCTGGCATCTTATTACCTAGTTTTTCCCCCCACCCACTCAACATGTCGATCACACTTACATCTTGGGTATGCAAGCAAAGAATTTCAGTGACGTCACATGTGACAATAAATATTGAATTCAATTCACTCAGCCCATCCTCCCCACTGTACCCTGCTGCCTGCCCTACATCACTTGTTTGGTTCCAAGCTTCATCTTCCTTTTCTATCATTTTTCATCATCGCCGCCCCTTTGGTGTCTTTACTATCACCTCCCAGCCTCTATCGCCGTTTCTACTCTTCCCACCCCCATCTGACTCCATCTGCTAATCAACTGCTCCTCATCCCGATCCACTTATCTCTAGCCTGTTGTTATCTTCACCCCATCTCCTTTTACTGCCTATTTCCCCTCTACGCTTTCAATCCAGATGAAGAGACCCAACCCGAAATGTCAACTGTCTGTTTCCCTCTGCAGATGTTGTTTGACCCATTGAGTTCTTCGAGCAGATTGGTTGTTGCCCCAGATTTCAGTATTTTATGTCTCTAGTTCATTGGTGATTTGTTCATTGAATGAGAATGAGTTGTTCATATACAAGGCAAGATCTTGCACCAACTTACCTTAATTTCCAACACCACCTCTCAACCAGACAAATGCACAAGACATTGGAAAATGTGGATCACGTTGCATATTATGGGAGACAGTTTTCAGAGAAAAGAGATAGTCAAAATTCAGCTGTGCTTCTCGGCACCAACACCATTCTTCAACTTTCCAAGCGAGGGAGTTGTAAGGGATGTCTATGTTTGGACATAAGCACGGTCTATATATGGTTATACTTTTGAAAAGTCTGCAAAAAGGCAAATGTTGGACTATTTATAGTATTTATTTATTATTATTTTATCTAGAATTAATTATATGGACAAAATGAGTAATACAACCCATCCATGTTCTCCAGACCTGCTCAGTTACTCATGCACTTTGTGTCTTCTTTTGTAAAAGCATCTGCAGTTACTTGATGAATACAAATATCCCCTATTACTTAGCAGTGAGTAAAAGTATAATGACAGCATCAGCCTTTGGGGAACAGATTTGAGTTTCATTTACTGCAAACCATTTTCCTCTAATAACTCTTGCTAAGATCCATGAGGGAGAATTGGTTCTTTGTTTAATTAAATACATTTAAAATTAGTCAGACTGATTGTAATACCTAAAATTGATTTGATTTTGAAACAATGGTACATGCTCTTGTCTGCAGCTAGGTTAGCAGGTATTCTCTGTGCAAACTGCAATAATTGTTTATTGGGAATTGAAGACAGGATTGTTTTGCAAAATTCAGATTTAAATATCAATCAACTTTTTACAGATTAAATTGGACAGAGTTCTATTTTGGAAAGTCGAAGATCTTACACTATCATTCCAGAAGGGGGAGGGGGGGGGAGACTGACCATATCTCTGCCTCCATGAATTTATAAACACCGATAAGTTCACCTCTCAGCCTCCTTTGCTCTGGAGAAGAGAGCCACTGCCTATCCAGTCTCTCCTAATATCTCTAGCCCTCTGATCCTGGCAACATCCATGTGATTTTTTCCTGCAGCCTCTAGCTCAATCACATCTTTCCTAACATGCAGTGACCAGAACTGCACATAATGTTCCAGGTGAAGTCTCACCAATGTCCTATGAAGCAGGATATATACAATCATTACACCATCTAATGAAGGCAAGCACATCATGCACCTTGTTCACCACCTTGTGTAACTGTGCTGCCACTTACAGGGAACCCTATTTCTGGACCCCAAGTTGTCTCTGTTCTACAACATTCCCCACCCCCACTATAATTTACTGTGTAAATCGTTAATACACATGACGGACATCAGGAGACCCAGTGACACAGCTGATAGAGTTGGTGCCTCAGTGCCAGAGGACCCAGGTTCGATTCCAACCTCAGGCACAGTCTGTGGAATTTGCAAGTTCCTTTCACGTTCCAAAGACATGGGTGGTTGTAGTTTAATTGGCCTTTGTGAAATTGCTGCAGGTGTGCAGAAAGTGGATGTGTAAATGGGATAACATGGAACTAGTGTGAATGGTAGGCCTAAAGACCTATTTCTATGCTGCATCTTCCAATCAAAAACAATGGTCATGAGAACATGCATACTTCACATAGACAGCACTCAAGGTCAGGATTAAATCCTACTTCTGTCAGGAAACTGCGCCATTTTAGCAGATACTGATAAGAATAGAAAAGAAAGATTAGAGCAATGGGAGAGCAGACAGCCTTGAATGCAATGGGAGAGATATGAACAAAGAAAAATTAGTAGAACTAGAAAGGAGAAATAAGGAAAGAAACATGGGGATATAATTTGTTTGCACTATAAACCATGAACTAAAAAATCCACGCTTACACATCGTGGAAATTGGCTTGCCCCTATTGTGTTTATGTGGATACGGTGCTGCTGTTTTCACATCAACCTGTTTAAAGTTACCAAGGGTGATTGAATTCATGCCTGCAGCTCTTAAAGGGGAGGTGATCAATGGCTACAACTGCCAGTTGAAGTTACTGCATTGCCTCAAGAGCAGTCAGAGCAAACATTGTATACCAAACTCAACAGCAAGTAACCTGCTGACACTGACCCTGAAGAGGTGAAGTCCATGAGAAGGTTTAAAAGCATTGGGCCCTGGGTTCTATTTGCAGGTTCCTATTTGTTACTGCCTTCAAGTTGGTTACAGCATTCCACTCATGTGAGTGAAGCAACTGTTCAGGGAAATCTGAACGAATAAACCAGAATTGTCCATTTCTGCCCACATCTCACTTGATGAGCAAATACAAACACATTCATACCTAAATACAAATGCACTTTAATTCATGCAATAACCTTTCCTTGTTAACATCAAAAACACATAACGCTCTTAGGGAGTTTATACTGTCACACTGAAACATTTTGCCTCCAAATCATCTTGACATCTTCTGATATAAAGTATGCTGTGCAATTCTGCAATGCCCAACTGTAACGTTAATTACTGTGTGACTGGGTGAAAGGGCAGTTCAGGAACCAGGTTCAGGAATAGCTACTTCCCCACAGCCATCAGGTTATTAAACCTGGCTCGGACAAAACTCTGATTATTAATAACCCATTTTCTGTTACTTGCACTTTATCAGTTTATTTATTCATGTGTGTATATATTTATATTATGGTATATGGCCACACTTATCTGTTTTGTAGTAAATGCCTACTATGTTCTGTGTGCTGAAGCAAAGCAAGAATTTCATTGTCCTATACAGGGACACATGACAATAAATTCACTTGAACTTGAGTTCCTACAGTGAAAGTGAATTCAGCACACTGCTTTTGTTCCAACTAAGATCATGAAAGGAACTTAAAAAACGGAGTGCTCTATGTGTCAGCACAGTACATTGGTGCACACAACTATCATCCGTTCATTCACCTCCTGAAGATCAACGTTATATTTGTACAAATTAATACAGCAAATACAACACCCCTATGCTCGTATGACAACTTTTGTTATGTAGTGTAATTACTTGTTTTCACCACAATGTGGCAGACTACTTGAGCTTAGGAAGGAACTGCAGATGCTGGTTAAAACCAAAGATAGACTCAAAATGCTGGAATAACTTCAGTCAGAAGAAGGGTCTCAACCAGAAACATCACCCATTCCTTCTCTCCAGAGATGCTGCCTGTCCTGCCGAGTTACTCCAGCATTTTGTGTCTATCTTGAGTTTAGTAAATTTCATTTTGGCCTATTTACAAATAGTTTAAATTAGGGAGCAAGAAATTAACTTAACGGGAATGAGTAAAAAACAATGCCAATCAGCATTTATATTCTTGTGTTAGATACAATAATACTAGGGCAGAGAGCCATGTACCCCTCCAGGTAAAACGGGCTGAGAAGGTAGCGGAATCTTAGGTGCCATTTCCTTGAACAACTGCACATGTGACGGTGCTTTGAGGAAGATTTTCTTGACATTGGAAACTAGGCAATGGACATTTGGAAACAAGCTACGTAGATGCTTGACAATTCTACGAAGTCCTTGAGCTAAGCATGTCAAATGTAACAATTTGGCGAATAAAACTTTAAGAGCTGAGTAGCTTTTTTCACGTACAGAGCTGCATCAGTCACAAACCTTCTGGCCAAAGTACAGCAAGTGAAGATGTAAACAACTGAGCAATAGTTGAGCTGTTTGACTTCTCCAATACTTCCGATGTCAACAAATACTCCTTTGATGGTTGACCTTCCTCCAGTGTACCGATGACCACATCGGCAACATAGCTCCCCACAGCATCGGTTGTCTCGTCTATTGAGATCCATATTTTATTGCATGCAACTTCATCTCTAATTTTCTGCACAACAATGTTGAAGTTGCTGTCAACATAATTTTTCCGTAATGATGACTCGCTTGGTATAGGTTCCTCTGTGTATTTCTCTAAAAAAAACTCTGAGAGATTTGTTTTCCAATTTCCACAGTGGAATTCCAGCATCAATGAATGCCTTGCACGCATTGCACTCAAAAACTCAGATTTGCGATGGAGCCAGCAGTAAATGTAGTGAGGAGACAAGCTTGGGTATTTTGCTTGTGTAGCCTACACCCCAGCGGTATCAACATTTACTTCTCTAATTTTAGATAGCCCTTGTCTTCTCCCTCCTCCCTTCTCCCCATCACCGTTCCCAGCTCTCCTTCTAGTCCTACTGCCTCCACCTCTTCCTTTCTTTTTCCTGCCCCCGCCACATCAGTCTGAAGAAGGGTCTCAACCCAAAACTTTGCCTATTCCTTATCTCCATAGATGCTGTCTTGTCCGCTGAGTATCTCCAGCATTTTCTGTCTACCTACGATTTTTCCAGCATCTGCAGTTCTTTCTTAAATAGATCTTGGAGAAGGCTGAACCAGCGGGCAGCGGCATGAACGAATGAACGACCGATGGTGGCGCCCCTGGTTTTGTCCCAGTGGTGGAAATTTTCTTGTAAGTTATACTATGTTAACACGTTAATAATAACATTAATATTAACGTGTTAACATAGAAAACGTCATTGTAATCACGGTACAACTAGAGAAAATACCACAACCTTTTAGCAAAATGGCAAAAAAAGGCTGATTTAGGCACTCGATCGTGATAAAGGCATTATCTTGGTGAAATCATCAAAAAAGGCATGAAAAGGCACATTGCATTTATGGCAAAATCCTGGCTCTAATAATTAGTAATCAAATAAAATCTTCCCATTATCTTGTTGGTGTGGCAACTTGCAGAAAACTGTTCAATTCCTCAGTCACTTATTAAACCCCTTATCATCCTTTTATATATTTTCCCAAGATAAGACACCCAAAGGTTGTTGCAACTCAAAAAAACCTTATCTACCAATTTCACATTGCTCCTACTGGTCAATTAAAATGCGTTAATCACTGCTAATCTTTGCCTTCTTTTCAATTTTGATGTACTATGGGCAATGGCATACAGCATAAATATCTTCTTTCTAAAAAGCCTATGTATTTATAATTTCAATATAAATATACTGCGATAATCTGAATGATTTCTGAATTAATCTTTTACACAATTTTATGTGGATAATGAATTTCACTGGGAATTAATTGAACAATTGATTTTATTGTATTGATTTTAATATATTAATGTTTAAAATCCATGCATTGAAGGAAGAATATTTTACAGCCTCAACCCTAACCGGGTTGACAGCATACATCAGCATACATCAGGTGTATGTCGTGCCACTTGATGGTTTTACGGGCGTCAGTCACTGACACTCCGCAGTCGCCCAAATGGGACATGCCCTTTCGGTTGAACTGCACCATTTTATATTTATGTTAGCTCATTACTCCTCACATAACCGTTCGTAGGGGGCGCTGCAGTTTTAAAGTATGTTTTAAAGTTTGTTTTAATGTTCCTTTGTGTGTCTTGTGTGGGGGGTGGTGTGGTGGGGTAAGGAGGAAACCGCTTCGGTCGCCTCCTCCACGGAGAGGCAACTTTTTCCAGGTCGCCTCCCCCGTGGCCTAACAACGAGGATCGGCGCGGCCTTTTCCGGAGACGCGCCCGGGGGCTTCAGCGGCGGGCGCAGCGTGGACTCTCGGCGTGGAGCGGGCGAACCCTCGCTGGGGCTCGCTGGAGGGGAGCGCTCCGTTTCGCTGGCGCCGCAGCAGCCGGCAGCCTGAAGCTGCGGTCTGCAGAGCTCCAGATGGCGCGGCGTCCGCAGCCCGGGATCCCTCGTGGGGGACCCGGGGGAAGAAGAAGCCATCACGGCCGGCCCGCGGCCAACTTCTACCGTGGGTGCGGCATGGACTTACCATCACCCCTAGAGGGGAGCTTCGACCATCAGCCCTGCGGTCTGCGGTGCTTCTGGCTGTGACGCGGCGGGAACCTTAAATCTTCGACCGCAGGCCTGCGGCCTACACCAACCTGAAGCCGCGGTCTCCGGTGGGGAAGAGCCGATCCTGGACTTACCTTGACTTTGACTTTTCCCTTACCATCTGGACGCCCGCAGCAACGGCTGCGGAGGGTGGAGGTCCCGACCACGGGGGGAAATGGAGGAGGACTGGCCAAGTTCTGTGCCTTCCACCACAGTGATGAATGCTGTGGTGGATGTTTGTGTTACATTTTTATTGTGGTTGTGTGTTCTTTATTATTGTACCGCTGCTGACAACCCAAATTCCACCGACCCTGGTTGTGTGGCAAATAAATTCTATTCAATTCAATTCAATTCAACATGAATAAGCTTTCAATTCTGACATACATTAAGACTGTTAAAAATTCAGTCTTATTGGACATTGAAAGTAATGCACTTATAAAACATGATGTCTGTTTGTCAACAATTTCCCAGTACACTGCTGCCAATCAGCTTTTCATTTGACTTTCAACAATGACGACAGTCTTTAATCCTTCACCCATTATGAGGTGAATCAGGAATGACACTCAAACAGCTTCTCAAAATTGGACTGAAAGATAATGTAACTAACCCAATAACAATGCTCAATCAATCAATGATGCAAACAGTAATTTAATCAACAGGTTGAGTTGGCGTCTGTTAACCATTTCAATGCATGTTACATTAGACATTCCATTTGGACTTTCCCCTGTGTTCGCTCGCAGAAAGACAACAGATACCCCACAAAGCCACGCCCCAAAATCTGCATCTACTTTATCCATTGCAGAGAAGACCTCATTGGGTGCTCACTTTTTGGAAGACAAGAGAACAGCTTTGGAAGACAAGAGAACATTTGGTTCCCTGAATGGGTTGGGAAGGGAAGAGGTGAAAGAAAAAAAGGTTGCAGCACCTGATGCTGCCTGGGAAAGTACCATAAGTATGTGAGAGAGAGTGGTGGAGCCAAAAGACTGGTCCGTGCAGTTGGGAAGGGAACTGTCCCTTTAAAGTGCTAAAAGGAAAGGGGAGGTAAACATATATTGGGTGGCGGAATCCAAAATGTTCAACAGACAGGACAAGGTGAGCAGTAATATTCTACAATACTAAGGTCTTTGAATCCTATCATTAACTCCATTACAGGAAGAGATTTTTAGGTAGGCTGTGGAATAGATTGAAGGTTCAAAGCTCCTCGAAATCTGAAACATTTCCGCAAACCCACGGCAATCCCTGACCCATGAGTGCTCAAAGCAGTCAGGAGCATTGGGATGTTATTGAGAATCACAAAGCCTTTGCCTCAGAGAATCACAAAGCCTATTCCACTATTATATTTTCTACCTGGACATTACAGCTACTTTACCCACCTTTTCAACTGTTCCAAAATGAAATTCTTCTTGTGGCTTGTTTTTAATAGGATTAATTCATTCAGAAACATTCATAAATTAAAATAGTCCCTGAAGAATGACTGTGCAGAGAAATATTTTGTGTTCTCTAAAGAGTTAATAAAACAGTATTGCAGCAGTGAAGGTGTTTAGCGCAGATTGCACAATGAACAGATTGAAACAGATGCACAGATTGAATTTAATAATGATGAAAGCACCTAATATTGACCTGCCAATTGTATGTACAAAAGTAATGAAGGACCACCTAATGCACTCCTGCTAAACTTCTAATAATAATATACTAAATAGAAGTCCTATCTGCATGTTTAAATTATGATTAGTAATTCATCACTGCCAAAAATACTTCAAAGAACATTAAAAAAAAATTAAACATTAATGTGCTAGAAATATTCAGCAGGTCATGTAACATTATCTAGATTTCTAGCAACTGCAGGGCCTTTTCCTTATTGAACAGCCACTTATTTCTAAGTGTTGAATTCTTTTTATGTGCAAAATAGTAGCCATGTGGCCAAAGTAATATCATTTTTTGCATTTCAGTTGTTTATTTCTAAAGCAGTGTGTGTGGTTTCAGTGAGAAATCACAAGGCAAATATTATGCGAGAAGATTTGAGTATATTTAAATAGGTCTGCAAAGTAAATATACCTATGAGAAAGACACATACAATTCAATGCTCTATCATTGCATTTTATTCCTGAAAAGAGATTCTGATCTCCCAAGTTTCTCAATGCAAAATAGAGCAATTGAATTGTTCCAAGCACTCAACAAATGTATAAAAATGGTCTTTTATAAAATCTGACAATGTGCACTTTAACCACATGTGATTTTTTTTCTATTACAAATATCAAATTGTGGAGTACAGAGGCAAATAAATAAACGATGGGTCTTTCTTCCAAACATTATTAAGGAGGGCACTGTAGTTTGTGCAACTGATCAGCTCACTATGTTGGACTAATCCAACTACAGGCTAAATAATCATTATTTTGCGGTCTTGTCCCTGACCGTCGGTCACCGCCTTCAGCTATGCAAAAGGAGCAAGAGGAAGGAGACAAATTCCAAGGTGCCTCCTTTCTCCTACACTGGTGACGATCAGAATCTTTGTCTTGAAGACAAAAGGAACTGCCAATACTGCAAGCTTGAGGAACATATAAAGGACTGGAGCAACTCAGCAAGCAGCAGGTGCAGAAAGAAAGGACAAATGATGTTGGGACCCTTCTTCAGACTGAATCCATTTGGATTAGTTGGAAGAAAAGTCCGAACCCAAAACATTGTCTATTTGTCTCCTTCACAGATGCTGCCTAACCGGCTGAATTGGGTTTTTTTTAAATGCTCCTTTAAATTCCCTTTCACTTACCCAACAATTGGTGCAAATGTTCTGTGATAATATCTGTGAAATTCTTTGAGGTATAAAAGACACAAAATGAATAAATATTATTGTATATAATGTGCGCCCAAGGCCAACAATGATGCCAAGAGCCAAGGAATTTGGCATGATACAAAACAAATAGTTCACAAGGGGAAGGTCATGGAAGCGATGTCAGGGATATCAATAAGGAAGAGGTACTGGATCTATTCAATAACAATATGGTGGATAAGTCCCCCCAGTGTGAAGAGATCTATCCAAGGTTATTGAGAGAGGCACAAGAGGAGATTGATGGGGACTTAACAGAAATTATGTCTCTTCTTTAGCCACAGGTAAGGTCCCAAAGAAAGATGGATGGCTAGTGCTGCTCTTCGATTGAAGGGCAATGGTGAAATACTAGGAAATTAAAGGTCAGTTATCCTGGACATCAGTAGCCAAGACATTGTTGGAGAAGATTCTTAGGGATAAAACCTACTCACTACTCGAAAAGTATCAACCTATTTAGGGTAGTCAGCATGGCTTTATGTGGAGGATATGTCCAACAAATTAGATTGAGTTTTTTGAGTAGCTGATGAAGATCACATATGAAGTTAAGGCAGCGGATGCCGTCTATATGGACTTTGGTAAATCTTTTGGCGAGGTCCCTTCTGGCAGGTCGAAGATTAAGTCACATGAGATTTTTGGAGACTTGATAAATTTAAAAAAATTGGCTTGGGCAAAGAAGATAGAGTGCAATGGTGAAAGGACTGATTGGAGGTCTATGGCCAGTGATATTTCATAAGGATCAGTTGTTTGTATATATGAGAAAGGTTGCCAAATAATTCAGCAGTGTATAGATAAGTTGGAAATAGGTCAAGGTTTCAAGGTCAGTTTATTGTCACATGTTCCAGTTAAGGTACAGTGAAATTTGAGTTACCGTACAGCCGTACTAAGTGAAAAGCAACAAGACACACAACCACATCAAAGTTAACAATATGTTCAGAGACAGACAGTTGGAGTTCAATCTGGACAAGTATGAAATTTTGCAGCTCGGGAAGTCAAATGCAAGAAGAAACTATAAAGTGGGAGGACTCCTAGGGACATTGATGTACCTTGGGGTACATTTCCACAGCTCCCTGAAATTTGCAGCACAAATAGATAGAGTGGTAAAGACGGCATACAACAGATTTGCCTTCATTGCTCAGGCCAATGAGTACAAAAGTTGGAAAGTCATGTTGCAGATGCATAAATCTTTGGTTAGGACACTAAATGCGTACTGCATGCATTTCTGGTTGCTGCATTACAGGAAGGGTATGAAGCCTTCGGGGCGGGCTCAGAAGAGATTCACCGACACGTTTACTGAACTGGAGGGCATTAGCTATAAGGAGAGGTTGGACAACTTGGATTGTTTTCTTTGGAGTGTTGGAAGCTATAGGGCAACCTGAGAAAGAGTACATAAAGTTACGATATGATAGTACTTTATTTATCTCAGGAGGGAAATTGGTCTGCCAACAATCGAGAGTGGAAACGGTGGTGCAGTGGTTGAGTTGCAGCCTTACAGAGCTAGCAGCCCCGGAGACTCGCGTTCGATCCCGACTACGGGTGCTGTGCGTACGGAGTTTATACGTTCGGAATACCAAACTCGCTTATGCTGTGACCCGAGTGGATTTTCTCCGAGGTCTTCAGTTTCCTCTCACACTCCAAAGACGTAGGTTAATTGGCTTGGTAAATGTAAAAATTGTTCCTAGCATGTGTAAGATCTTGTTAATATGCGGGGATCGCTGGTCGGCGCGGAACCGGTGAGCCGAAGGGCCTGTTTCCACACTCTAAACTAAACTGTCATTAAACACAACAAAATGCATGAAACATGAAATTAAAGTGACATGTGGAAAGTCCAGAATTGGGGAGGGGGGTGGGGGAGGAGGTCATCAGTCTACCTCATGAGAGAAGGAGGAGTTGTACAGTTTGATAGCCACAGGGATAAATATATTTATACACATAAAATATGAATAAAGATAAGAATTTATACACAGTTTTTACAGCCAACGCTTCATTCGCTTTTTCTTTATGGTGAATGACCTTTGACAAATCCCATGATTCCATGCGTTTTTCGGAATACCAAACTCGCTTATGCTGTGAGGGAAAAAAACCAACAACAAAAACGGTGCGGGCTGCGCGGTGGATACTTTTCTCTTTACACTGTGTGGAGCAGCATGGCGGAGGAGAGAGCTCAGCCGACCGCAAAGTGTCTCTGTTCTAGGCCTTTCCCAGTCTCCCGATCGTCCCGGAAACCCGCACTGACCGGGAGAGGTCACAACCCGGAGTCTCTCTTGGATACCAGCGCTAAAATGGTGGCGGAGAAGTAGACCTAATGAAGCACAAATTTGTTTCGTTAGGTTTAAATTTGTGTCTGCTAATGTTCGATTTCAAATGGTTTATTAATGGAAAGGGTGTAGCTCCCAAAACAATCTTTCCAAAATAGCATTGTTTTTTTTCTCTCTCGTCACAACTTTCTTGTAGCCTACAACTGTAAGTTAATACCAATCATAAAAGTAATGTTTGCCAGGCAATCTTTTTCATAAGAAATGAAATTCGTAAAATGAAACACTTTGTAGTTATAGCAGAGACTGAGACACATGAGAGCAGGTTGAAGAAATGGAGGCAACAAAATTTGTGGGAGCACCCGCGTTCGCGCATGCACAACTGATCCGGTACCGCATGTAGTCGCATTTTGCCCAATCCGGTCCGTGACCTAAAATGAGTTTGACACCCCTGAACTAGAGCAAGCGGGATCTGTTGGGTCCCCCTCCTCCAATAGCACTCACCTATACACAACTCTGGATGTTAAAATGGCGATCCCGGCCCGGCAATCCTCCCCCTACTGCGCAGGCGCAGCTGACGGGTCCCCTTGGTGACACCAGAGATCGCCATTGTGACACGAGCCAAAATGGCGATCTCAAAATGGCAGCAGGACTGGCAACCCCCAACTCGGGGGCTCCCTGAGACATGAAATTATTTCAAGGGTAAAAAGGTTGAGAAACGCTGATTTAGGCACACATGGATATGCCAGGATTGGAGGAATATAGACCAGATGCAGGCAAATGAGAAGTTTACATTGGCATTATGGTCCACATGGACATTGTGGGCCAGTCTGTCCATGTGCTATACTGCTCAATGGGCTTCTCCATTATACTCCTGGATGGGGTGCAGGACCAACAACAGTTGTCAAAGGCAGAAGACCATGCTGCAGAATAAATGGAAACCTTTTATCGGATAGTTGGCTCCAAAGTCAGTGGTGAGTGTTATATTTCAGTGTGGTTTCAGAAATCCAGGTTAGTATGCAACTTGTTGAATACATAACTAATTCGTTCAAAAGAAGTAAATCCAGTTGGGGATTTCCATGAAGCCAAAATAATAATCTCTATGATAACTGTTTTCAATTTATGATCTCCACCGATTGAATTTAATAATGATGAAAGCTCCTATTGTTGACCTGCCAATTGTATGTACTAAAAGAATGAAGGACCTCAGAATTCTCCCCTGCTACAGATTTCGCTTTGCTTCATAAGACTTTAATGGCATGAAATAATTATGTAAACAGCATTACCAGCAGCAGCCAAATCCCCCACTTTATTTTGATATATATTATCCTCTTACATATAAATGGTGATTGTTTTATGAGTATTTGTTTTTTGTCAGGATGGCTCTTCCTAAGTAAAAACGTGACAAACTCACTTCAGAATTTAAACATGTTATCAAAGCTGAGATTTATATGTAGACATAAGGAACTACAGATGTAGGAAGCATTTTCCTTTTCTCCATAGATGTTACCTGACCCATTGATTTTTGTGTCTATCATTCATAAACAAAGTGCAAAAGTGCAAATCCAAAATCCATTTCCAACTGTGGAGGGAAATGGATTGAGGCTGTTTCGGGTTATTTCCAAGTCTGAAGAAGAGTCCTAAACCAAATGGTCATCTGTCCATTTATCTCCACAGATGCTGCCTGACCTGCTGATATTTACACTGTTAGAAGTTCATGGTAGGACATTCAGACTTTCATTTAATTTGTAGCAAAAGAAACAATTAGAAGGATTGGTAAGATTTTTGTTTAGTTATTTGTTCACAGTAATGTGGACATTGTTGGTGATGCTGGCATTTCTTGTCCATGGGATCAGAGCCTACCACATAAATAGGTCAACACAAAATGCTGGAGTAACTCAACGGGACAGGCAGCATCTCTGGATAGAAGGAATACATGACATTTTGGGTCGATACACTTCTTCAGTCTCTGAGGAAGAGTCTCGACCCGAAACGTCACCCATTCCTTCTATCCAGAGATGCTGCCTGTCCGGCTGAGTTATTCTAGCATTTTGTGTCTATCTTCGGTTTAAACCAGCATTTCTTATGTGTTCCTTCCTGCACATAAATAGATCTGCAGTCACATATAGGCCAACCAGATATGAATAATACATTTCCTTTCCTGAAGGACACTCGTGAATAAGATGGAATTTTATAACAATTTTGAAGTTTCATGGATATTGTTACTAAAACTATTGCTTTTAAACTTAACACCTTTCCCCAGCTGGCATGGTAGGATTCAAACTTATGTCCATGGGTTACTGGTCCCAAATTCTAGCTGCTGGTACTTTGAACAATTCTGGGTGTACATGGTATTTCAAATGATATGAAGTGGTCTGCACACTATTGCCAAAAAACTCCACCTCTCAATGTAGGTAATAGGTCTGGTCCTGCAATCACATTCCACCCAGCCCCCATCCACAAGAAAAAAAGGAACCAAAACTTATTTAGAAAATATGCTTCCAGCAGTGGAAGAGTCTCAAACCAGAGGACTCAGCTTCAGAATAAAAGGATGTAGCTTTAGAATGGTGAAGAGGAGGAATTTGTTTAACCAGAGAGTGGCAAATCTGTGGAATTCTTAGCCACAGACCAGTGTGGAGGTCAAGTCATTGGGTTTTTTTAAATGGAGATTGATAGGTTTTTGATTAGTGAGTGCATCAAAGGTTACAGGGAGAATGAATAGGGTTGAGAGGGAAAATTAGATCAGCAGTGATTGAATAGTGGAGTAGACTCGATGGGCCGAATGGCCTAATTCTGCTCCTGTGTCTTATGGTCATATTTCTACCTTCAGCTAAAATAGGACCAGACAAATATATACAACAATCAGTAGATGAAGGTGCCCACAATGTTAACATTATGTAATGTGCAGTATTTACATTACAGAACTTCTCATAGATGAGCAGGAAGGAACAGCGGGAACTGCAGATGCTGGTTTAAACCGATGATAGACACAAAAATGCTGGAGTAACTCAGCTGGACAGGCAACATCTCTGGAGAGAGGGAATGGGTGACATTTCAGACTGAAGGGTCTCAACCCAAAACGTCACTCATTCCTTCCTAACTGTAATATGGACTGTAAATCTTTACTCAGCATATAATAACCAATTCCTTCAAATGTTCAGCCATAACTTGGTATCATTGTAAAAGTTCACAAATGAAAAGCTGGACTGTTACTCAAGCATACTAAAACAACCAGGGCAGAAACTTGAAATATTACTTTCTGAATAGCATAATAGTCTATAGTTACAACTCAGTTAGGTCTACGATTAAACTGGTAGGTTTATTGATCAACTGCCTATTAAAGGAGAGTTGATCAAGTCAAGGAGAGGACGTTTGCAGTAGTGTGAGAGTCTCGGACTAGAGGTTGCAGTGGCAGAATATAAGGAAGTGCCTTTATAATGGAGATGAAGATTAATTTATTTAGCCAGATGGTGGCGAATCTGTGAAGTTTATTCAGACGGTTGTGGCGGCCAAGTCATTATGCATTTTTAAAGTGGAGATTGATGGGTTCTCAATAAGTGAGGGCAGCAAAAGGTATGGGGAGAAGATCGAAGAATGGGGTGTGGGAGAAATATAGATCAGCCATGTTTGAATAGCGGAGCAGACTCGATGGGCCAAATGTCCTAATTCTGTCATGATCTTATCACACGGGTCTTGTAGTCAGTCTTTTCATCTCAGTATCATCAGTTTCTGACAAATGCATACCTTTTTTATTTAGTGTTTTACCTAAGTATATCAAAGTTCTAATCATAAAAATCACAAACCACTGGGACAAATAGAGGCTGCTGCTGAATATGAGTATAACTGCAAAAGGAGGCATTTGATGTGAAAGGCCATTTCTGTGGGTAATTGAAAACCAACATCGTTTACTGTATCTTTATATTTGAAACTATTATATTTAAGGAAAATAGTAGCATTTACCTTGGAGAGGGTATAAAAACTGCACAAGCTGAAAATGACAACGCACACTATTTTTATAATAAAATAACAGTTATATTAACAATTCCCATCCCCCACAGCAACTTGAATGTCCATAAAGACTGACCAATAATCTAGTCAGCAAACTGTTTGGAAGGACTAATTAAAAGAGCTGACATGAGCCATTTCCTGAAGTAAACATGAATGTGATATTTGTAACACATCTTGTAGCACTTCACACAATGCAATGTCACAACAGCAAAGGATGCCGCCACAATTTTAACATGTTATATAATGTCACATTTGACACAATTCATCACGTGTCATTAAAAAGGGACTATTCTAAAAAAAAAACAATATTCATTGTAACAAAAGTAATATCAGCAGAGGTGAAAGTTCAGTTTCCAGGTAATTCCGTTTCATTCACATTTGCCGTATATCCCAGATCAGCTCCCTCACAAGCCAGATTCACCATCATCATTAATAATTAACAATCATTTCCGTAGTTTTCTTTGTGTGCAGGTAGCTGGCACATAGTATACATGAGGTGCAGAAATACAACTCTGTCTAATTGGAGGTGGGATCAAGGAAGAAATAACAAAAAATTATTAGATTGTTGTTCTAGAAGCAAAGAAGGGGGCTTTTAAATTTATGGTTAATGAATAAGCATTTCATTACTGTGGCATCTTATTTGACCCCGAGATCCATTTCTATTCTCCATCACCACAGACTGGAGAGCTACTGGAGGAACTTAACAGTAGATGAGAAATGGACATCAACGTTTCAGGTCTAGAACCTGCATCCTGTCCTTGCCCCTGCCTGACTTGCTGAGTGCCTCCAAAAGATCTCTTTTTTTTGTTCTAAATTCCAGTATTTGCAGTGTCTTGGTTCTCTATCACCACAACAATTATGGGACATTTGGAGATGCATATGGATAGGAGAGGTTTAGAGGGATATGAGGCAAACGGCACTAGTGTAGATGGGCATCTTGGTCAGCAGGAACGATTTGAGCCGATGGACCTATTTTGATACACTATGACCCTGTCTGATTTCAGAATGCTCAGTGAAACCATCATCCACGTTTCTCTAATCTCAATACTTGAACAGTGCAATATGGTCCCGGTTAATTTCCTATCTTCCAGTCTCCAAGATCTTGGTCAAAATTTCTGATTATCCCGATTGACTGCAAATCCTGTCCACCCATCATCTTTGAAATGGTGATACATAATTATTGCAAGTCCGACAGTATTTCTGATTTTCTTTAAGCATTTTGCAGCTGAGACATGCTACCTTCTTTGGAGGAGAGGCGCTTCCTTGGCCTTGCTTCTTTCCATGGTTTTACTCATCCTTGCCTTTGCACAAAGTGCTGGGGTAACTCAACGAGTCAGGCAGCATCTCTGAGGAAAATAGATGGGTGAAGTTTCAGGCAGGGACCCTTCTTCAGACTCAAAGAAGGGTCCTGACCAGAAACACTGCCCATCCTTTTTTCTCCAGAGATGCTGCCTGACCCGCTGAGTTACTCCAGCACTTTGTGTCACACCCCGACCTGACAGAAGTATATGAAATGAAGAGAGGCATAGATAGGGAGCCAGTCATACCCTTTTTCAGTGTGGAAATGTCAAAGATGTAGAAGGCATAGCATTAAAGACGTAGTGGGGAAAGTTCAAAGGTGTTGTGTAGGGCATGTTTTTTTTAATTCAAAGTGGTGGGTGCCTGGAATGTGCTGCCAGGAGTGCTGAAGGAAGCAGATATGATAAAACGGTGCTTGAGACCTTTAGACAGACACAGAAATATGCAGGGAATAAAGGGATAAGTGTCACATGCAAACAGAAAAGATTAGACGTTGAGGGCTGAACAGCCTGCTCTTGTGCTGTTCTATGTTCCATGGAATGAGTAGGTAAAATCCATTACAAGCTAGTGTGGTCTGATCTCATTCATTTGCCATCTTCTCAAAACATTGGAAATCCAAAAGTCCTGTACGGAACCCTGCACAAATGTGTGGTGGATTTAGTTAAATAATTATGCAACTGAATTGAAATGTCTAAGCAACTGTGAAATGTGACTGGCACCTCCATAAATGCATCGCATATGACGTTCCTTTGAACATCATGTTTCCGTACACGTGTCCTGTCCAGGCAACTGGGAAGCAATAAAGACATTCAGCAAGCTGTGCGTAACAGCTGCTGAAAAAATAAATGTCGAATAGATGATATTGATATAGTATGGACCAAGATCGAGAAAGAAAACTTCAGAGAAGAAAGCCAAGTGAATAAACACATACCAGAAGGAAAAGCATATACCAGCATCTTTGTTATTTTATTCACCACAGAATAGGATTGTTTCTGCTCAAATGGGCTGTCGATCCAGGTCTTTAAGCATTTTGCAGCTGGCATGCTACCTTCTTTAGGGGAGGGGTGGACAGTAAGCACCTACTCCAGCCCTTGCCTCCAAAATCTCAACATCAAATGGCTTTCTGTTTCCGTGTCCATCCTGCCACCTTCCCAACTGATTAACTAAATCGGCTCCACTCCATCTGACAGTGGTTCTCACTGAGAAATGCTGCTTCAGCATCATCAGCCAGGAAGGATGTTGCACATATGTTTTTGTGATTTGCTTGTGACTCTTATAACAAGATGTGGTAGACGACGAATCATGTTTTTTTTTACACAGCCAATATTTTACAGTTGATGCAAGCATGAAATCATACTTGGCTACGGATGAAAGTGGCATTAGCACCAATGATGCACTATTTAAATTCAAGTTTGCAAGTCAACATTGTTAAGATACAAGTTATTGAAACTGTAATTTTTTGCTACATACAAGTCAACTTTAGCAAAAATCTGAGAGAATAAAAAATGCTAACAATATCAAAGTAAACTGGTGGAATTGTCTCATTCCAGACACAAAATATAATCCAGGATGCTAGTCCACAATCCCAACGCTTGATCACATCCACAACTCCACTATCTTTATTCCTGCTTAGCTGCTGCCTCCTGCTATTATCATTCCACTATCCATAGCAGTCTACCTTCTGAACTTTTTTAATGGAACCTGACTATGATCCCTCCAATTTACTGTCCCTCCTTCCCCTAAGCTCTGTCTATGGGCGATTTAATGGCACAATAATGTGGCACTTCCAGCGAAGACAATATTTGCTGTCACGCTGCAACTGTTTGTAAGGGCTAAAAACGTTCAGACCATTTTATAATTTAACACAATGCTGTTGTGAAACCTTGCACGAAATGTCGTTCAGACCGTAAGGTCTGAATGACAATAAAGACATCAATTCAATTCAATTCAATTCAATATATATGGCAACTACATTTATCAATGATTACACTTCAACAGTATGTCAATAGCCGAGGTGGTTTTATGACTTCCTGAGAATTTTTTTTTCATGAGTTCTCTGATGTGGCATTAACTGATGCTTTGCTAACACACTGCTCATATGCAAAAAATAAACATTCTTTGCAGTTAATATTGGAAGGAACGGACAATTATTTTTTCACACTTTGCATCTGCGATTCCTGAAACATGTTGAGAACATTGCGTGCCAATGAATGGGAACATCAGATTTTATTATTCACGCCTACATGTCTCATCAGGCCACATCTGGGATATAAAATACCAAACAACAGGAGAGCACTGTATAGGTGATCCTGGCAAAATGGGGAGGGCTGTTCCTAGAAAGCAATCCGTATTGCAATGTTTCCAAAAAGTGCACAGCTGCATCATCTGCACATGTGGCAAGAAAGGAGAGTTGAGAATTTTTTTTTTAGCATTTATGTATTTAAATTTTTTCCGCATTAATTCTATGCAAATTTTATTCCATACCTCAAATTTTTGGATAATGTTTCCGTGATTGGGCGAATTTTCAAAATGACCAAACCTATAATGTGGGGGTCACCAGTAATCCTGAATGACGTCTCCATAATTTTCTCTTCTGCAGTGGTCAGTACAACTCTGGCAGCCCCTCTATCCAAATGATAATATGTGTGGCCTCACTCAGTGGTTGATGCCATTGACTTATCTCCCAAGTATCAAATACAATTAAGCAAGGGTTATTTCCAGGTCTTGTCTTAACTGATTGGAATAGCAACATAGGAGTTAGTCCGAACAACTGCAATTGGAATGGGGGAAAAACAGACAGGAGCATGCCAAAACACGTTGAGAAAACAGAGTGCAAACAAATGTGATCATCAGAATTTATCACAACATTGTGGATGGAAGTCTGATGGTGTTCTGCAGTGCATCCTGATAAAGGATGATGCAGTACTACAGCAGGATTATAAGAATTACTAGACTAAGCGGGACCCGTTGGATCCCATGTTCACACGGCTGGTCCCCCAACGCAATATTCCACCTCTCCACCAATTCCAATATTGGTGGCCAGTGGGGGGGGGGGGTTCTGGAGGTCTAGTATGGGTATTGTGGGCTGAAGGGACTGGTTTCCAGAGGGCTAGCATGGACATTGTGGGCCAAATGGATTATTGGGGTGACATCTCAGTCACTCAAGCCTGATGTGCTGGCAGCTCACTCACGGCTGGTGAGTGAGCAGTTGACTCACGGCTATTCCTTGAAATTCCATTTCAAGCAGGGTGCAAGGCCACCAAATTCAAATGCAGTTTCCTACCATTTCAAGCAGGTTGCAAGGCCACCAAATTCAAGTGCAGTTTCTTACCACTTCAAGCAGGGTGCAGGGCCACCAAATTCAATTGCGGATTCATACCACTTCAAACAGGGTGCAAGGCCACCGAATTCAAGTGCAGTTTCCAACCACTTCAAGCAGGGTGCATGGCCACCAAACGCAAGTGCAGTTTCCTACCACTTCAAGCAGGGTGCAAGGCCATCAAATGCTAGTGCTGTTTAATGCCATTTCAAACAGGGTGCAAGTCCACCAAATTCAAGTGCAGTTTCTTACCACTTCAAGCAGGGTGCAAGACAACCAAATTGAAGTGCAGGGTGCAAGGCCACCAAATTCAGTTTCCTACCATTTCATGCAGGGTGCAAGGCCACCACATTCAAATGCAGTTTCATACCATTTTAAGCAGGGTGAAACCACCATAAAACCACACAAAACACCACATAAACACCACACTCACAGTTCAGTAGACATTCAGTGTGTTCAGTTGATTCACAGCTCAGACAGAGTCGTGACCTCTCCCTCCCCATCTTGCAGAGACTGAGCCATACCCACACTTCCAGGTTTTATAATCCCTCCCGCCTCCCACCTGAAGAGGCATGGCCTTCATGGCATGATTGACAGGAGAGAGATTCTCAAAAAAAATTTAAACACTAATAACACTTTTATTTTTCATTGATGGGAAGAATCCTCTGCACCCGATGAGCAGAGGGGGACTGAGTAAGATGGCCAAAAATCACAGCTGTAAGTGGTAGCGTTTTATCTAAAATCAATATACAGTGCAAACAGGAAGTTGTCCAGTTACCACCATCAACAACCATTTGCAGTGCAGCATTTCAAAGCAGTTACCACCACCAACAACCATTTGCAGTGCAGTATTTCAAAGCAGTTACCACCGCCAACAACCATTTGCAGTGCAGTATTTCAAAGCAGTTACCACCACCAACATCCATTTGCAGTGCAGTATTTCAAAGCAGTTACCACCACCAACAACCATTTGCAGTGCAGCATTTCAAAGCTACCACATTTTCATTTTCAAACCACATTAAGGGCACTCACAGTTGAGTATAGTTCACAGCTCAGAGAGACGTGACCCTCCCGCTTCCTCCATCTTGAAGAGACTGAGTGAGGCACAACATTTCCAGGTTTTATAGTCCCTCCCCCCCTCCCACCAGCCGGGCAGCACATTTTTTAAACATTAATAACTCTTTTATTTTTCATTGATGGGAAAAATCCTCTTGTCCTGTGCAGCGGAGGAGGACTCTGAGTAAGATGGCCAAAAACCACAGCCATAAGTGGCAGCGTTTTTTCCAAAAATCATGAAACAGAAAAACAGGAAGCGGTCAAGATCTTACTTTTAGTAATCTAGATTAGATGACTAGTAATCGAAGATCCACAGACGACACCACTTTGTTTTGGTCACTTTATTTCTCCTGAAATTTGCTTTCTCACAGAATTTCCTCTTTGATTGCTCATCATCTTCTTCGATTTCTTTTTCTTAAAATATGTTCATTTGTATCCTTTTCGTTTTCTATTGAAGGTACACAACAATTCTGGAGAAACTCAGCGGGTGCAGCAGCATCTATGGAGCGACGGAAATAGGTAACATTTTGGGCCGAAACCCTTCTTCAGACTGATGAAGGGTTTTCTATTGAAAACTGAAACCATTTTTTACTCAGTTTCAATTCATTGCCTTCTTTCTTTCCAAATATTTTAATTTAATTTATCCAAGGTCCTTCCAACCTACCTTCCATCATCAGGAAGTCAAATTACACATCTCTCTTCTATCTATCTACACTATTACTAAAACTCTCATCTTGACCGTCTGTGTTGTTTTTAAATTTGCACAAAAACGGTACCCTATATCGCTAGGATTTTTCACCACCTTACTCACCATTCTCCACTGTTCCAAGCCACCAAGTTTTGTTCCGATCGATGGAAGATTACAAAAGTTATGAAGGTTTAACAAATCGTGAGATCAGCAGATTGGTCTTCTCGCCTGTCAGTCACCATGAAAGTAACGCCCCTTCCGGCACCCACTGGAGAATAAATCCCTGGAGGCGGGGCTGAGTCCGTGAGCCTGTCCAGGAGATGCCCGTCCAGAAGCTGCCGAGAATAAAGCTGAAGCAGCAGAGTGTGGGCTGTGTTCGCAGGAGTGGGCTGTGTTCGCGGGTGGGAGCTGTGAACGCGACAGGCGTTGGGGACGGGAGCAGCTGAGTGAGTCCGGAGCCGCGTTCTGGAGCCAGGAGTGCAGTCGGAGCCAGGGCCGGGAACCGGTGAGCCCACACACCCCCCTGGCTCCAGTTTCTTACATATTTTTGTTACAAGAATAATGGAGTAATTGACCCGTCATGCCCCATAATGAAAAAAGGTGAAATAGCTTGTCCAAGAACAGCAAACATATTGCTACTTAGCCGTTGGTAAAAAAACAGTATCTGCAGTTCCTTGATATTACAGTATTATTTAACACAATCTTTTCTCATGAGAATACGCCCAATTTATTTGATCATAATCCATTTATTTTAACTTCTCAATTATTCTGGATGTATGGTTCCTGCATAATGGGAAAAGAACTGGAACAATATAGCCAGATTTACATTGATAATCTCTACAGTGACAAGATTGCTTCTTTGGTTCAGGGCAAAAAAACCCAAATGGGATTGTTAATACCAACCAAAATTTGATTTGCATCACTCAGTGTTGTTAAACATTATGGATAATGCACTGAAGCTAGTGCAATAGAGTCACAGAGCTATACAGCATGAAATTGAGTCCCTCGACCCAACTTGTCCAGGCCAACCAAGTTGGCATTGTGGACTTGCATTTGTTTCCTTGTTTCCTTGCATTTGAACTATTCCTTCCAAACTCTTCCTATGCATATATCTGTCCAAGTGTCTTTTCAAAGTTTCATAATTGTATATTCACTTTGATAGTGACCCAAACTTGACCTTTCATGCATACTTTTATTTCAATAATAGCCCCTCAGTGATTATTTTAATTCCACGCGAAGTACATTGCATGGTTGAAGAGATGATCTACACATACAGAATAGCAGCATGATATACACGATGACCTTCTGTGCATGATCAGCATCCCCTATTTTTACTTCAGATTTCTTGCAAGTATATTTTACTTTTATTCTTTGGACCGTTACCATCAGGTCAAACTCAATAACATAAATTCACTTAGCTTCAGGCCATTGGGTGCAATAGAAGGAAGCGAAAGCGATCATTGAAATAGATATTTGATATCGTATCTCTCAAACCATTAGGTAGAAAATGGAAAGCTATTGAAAGCTGTCTTTGTGTGACATGGGTTCATGAGTTGCCTTGAATACCAATTGTAACATGACTTTTCTTTGTAACCCTTGTAACATGAAACAAAAGGTATCCTGTTATCGATTGCAACTTCATTCCTATTTCTAAGACTCCGAAGAAATAGAACTAGGACAAGACCATTGGCTGCCGCCACCTCCAGCAGCCCACCTCCTGCCTGCTCCACTATTCAGTAATATTACAGATGAAGTTTCAACTCAAGAGTCATCTTCCTGCACTAAACCCACAGTTCTCAATTCCCTTATTCTCAAAAATTCATTGAAAGCTTGGGTAGTTTACAACCCAGGAGTACGAATGTTGAATTCTCTCATTTTAAGTAGCTTCCACTAACACTGCCCTTCCCTCTACCCTCTCTCCACCCTCGTCATTTAACCAGTTCCACAGTTCTCCATATTGTATCCCTGTGAAATACTGGAAATACTGGGTTAAAATGCACTCTCTTAATTTGCAAGAAAATTGGTGGTGGACCTATAATTTTAAAATGTGGATAAAGTATTGATGAAAAGAATCGTCTGCATGATGGTGCCATTGTTTACACCACTGCCTCAGATCTGCAGAGACCTGGATTCAATCCCGACCTCGAGTGTTGCCTGCACAGAGTTTGCATGCTCTCTCCATAACCATATGCATTTCTTTAGACTTTTTAGAATTCAGAGATACAATGTAGTAACAGGCCCTTTGGCCCACCGAGTCCACACCAAGCAGTGATCACCCCGTATACTAGCACAATCCTATACATTAGGGACTTTACAGAAGTTAATTAACGCATCAGGATTACCGCCTGCACCCATGCAGAACAGACTTCATTAACTTTACTAATTTCCATCCTGCACTCAAATTCACTTGGACCATCTCCGACATCTCCCTTCCATTTCTTGATCTCACCGTCTCCATCACAGGAAATAGACAATCGACTGACAACTATTATAAACCTACTGACTCCCACAGCAATCTAAACTACACTTCTTCCCACCCTGCTTCCTGTAAACCCACTACTCCCAATTCCTCAGTCTACGCCACATCTGCGCCCAAGATGAGGTGTTCCATACCAGGACATTTGAGATGTCCTCATTCTTTGAGGGTTCCCCTCTTCCTTCTTGGATGAGGCCCTGACAAGGGGCTCCTTGATATCCCGCAGCTCCGCTTTTGCCCCCCCCCCATGCCCCAGTCGCAACAGGAACAGAGTACCCTTAGTCCAGGTGTGGACTCCGATACGTATATTGGTGAGACCAAGCGCAGGCTCGGCAAACGTTTCACTGAACGCCTCCACCCAGTCCGCCAACCTGATCTCCCGACTGCTAAACACTCTAACTCCCTCTCCCACTCTCCCACTCACCTTTCTGCCCTGGGCCTCCTCCATTGTCAAAGTCAGGCCCAGTGCAAATTGGAGGAACAGCACTCATATTTCACTTTGGCAGCTTACACCCCAGCGGTATGAATATTGATTTTTCTAACTTCAAGTAACCCTTGCTTTCCCGGTCTCTCTCCACATCCCTCCCCATTACATATTATCTCTCTTTCCTTGGTGCTACCTTCTCCTAGCTAACAATGATCTAATCCACATTTTCCTTGATCATAGATTTACAAGGATGTTGCCAGGACTAGAGGGTGTGAGCTATTGGGAGAGGTTGAGTAGGCTGGGTCTTTATTCCATGAAGCGTAGGAGGATGAGGGGAGATCTTATAGAGGCATACAAAATCATGAGAGGAATAGATCGGGTAGATGCACAGAGTCTTTTACCCAGAGTAGGGGAATCAAGGACCAGAAGACATGGGTTCAAGGTGAAGGGGAAAAGATTTAATAGGAATCTGAGGGGTAACTTTTTCACACAAAGTGTGGTGGGTGTATGGAACAAGCTGCCAGAGGAGGTAGTTGAGGCTGGGCCTAACCCATCGTTTAAGAAACAATTGGACAGATACATGGACAGGAGAGGTTTGGAGGGTTATGGACCAAACGCAGACAAGTAGGACAAGGGTAACTGAGATATTGTTGGCCGGTGTGGGCGAGTTGGGCTGATGGGCCTTATTCCGCACTGTATCACTCTATGACTATAAGGCTCCACCCCCTTTGTCTCATTTTCACACATTACCCTTCCTTATCTCTGTATCTCCCTCTTTTCTGACTCTCTGTCTGAAGAACAGTCTCGACACGAAACATCGCCCATTCCTTCTATCCAGAGATACTTCCTGTCCCGCTGAGTTACTCCAGCATTTTGTGTCAGCCTACAAACCCGTATATCTTTGAAGCGTGGGAGCAAACTGGAGCAAACCCACACGGTCACAGGGAGAGCGCACAAACTCGGTATAGTCAGCACCCATAGTCAGGATCAAACCTGGGTCTCTGGCGCTATAAGGCAACAATTTTACCGCTGTGCCAGTCTTCTGTCAGTGCCAGTTTCCTCTCACTTGCCACAAACATGCAGACAGATTAATTAATCTATGGTAACCATAGGTAATTAATTAACCTATGGTAAATTACCCCTTTATGTAGGTCAATGACAAAAAGAATGAAAGGTGTGTTTTCTTTGTTTTTGGAGTTACTGAGTGGAAATAGGCCCTTCAGCCCAATGAGTTCAAGAATTGATGCATTATATGAGTGAAAGAGAGATTTTTTTTTTAGATTGATTAATGCATATAAACATGAGATCCCAGATTAGTTTAGTATAGAGATACAGCGCGGAAACAGGCCCTACGGCACACCAGTTTGCACAGACCGGTCGAGTCCGCACCGACCAGCCATCCCCGCATATTAACACTATCCTACACACTAGGCCCAATTTACATTTATACCAAGGCAATTAACCCTCACACCTGTACGTCTTTGGAGTGTGGGAGGAAATTGAAGATCTCGGAGAAAACCCACACAGGTCACGGGGTGGTACAAACTCCATTCAGACAGCACCTGTAGTCAGGATCGAACCCGGGTCTCTGGCACTGTAAGGCAACAACTCTACCGCTGCACCACCCTGCTGCCCGTAAAGGTTGTAACAAGAAGATTAGTAAGTGAGGATTTCAAAATCACTGTTTATCTATGACATAGACTAAATCACCTAGGTTCACTACTGGTGACGCAAAATTGCATTAACCTCAACAACAAATGTTTGGAGATGCAACAAAAGTAAAGTGGAGCTAGAAAATATTTAAACATTATAAAACATTCAGAGCCTCTGTTTAAAAATGGAAAATGTCTTAGTTTCTTTTAGTCTTTCAAATTAAGATTTTTGTATTCCTTGCATTTGAATAAAATATAAAACACAAGAAACTATAGAAGGAGTGAGTCATTTGGTCCCTCTTACCTCTCTGCCCATTCAATAGAATGACAGCCGAGGGAATCATCTTTGTTTTATCAAACCCAACTATGCTGCAAAAATACATTGTGATTTTGATAGTTGACGCAAGGAGTTCAGTGTTCTCCTGATTTATATTTTACACTATTGAAAATAGATTACATTTCAAATGTATAGATACTCAACTTTTACAGGAAATAACATTCTTCACATGCTGGAACTTATGAAATAAAAAAAGATAAATAATTGCTGCAAATAATTTTTAGCATTGTTACATTAAAGGATTGATTTAAAACTTGGAAGTTTGGAGGATTCGGTGGAAAGATAGTATTGTGTCCATATTTATGTCAGTACAATTTGCCTATTCCATATTTATTTGAACAGAAGCATTTTTGCAAGTAGCATTCAAAGCTTGAAAGCTTTTTGACCAGTTATTGAGAGGCTAAATTATTCAAGGGCATCGTCTACTTCAAATACCGAGTGTTGGCAGAACCTGTTCAGTTTGAACAGAAGAGGATAATGCAACATTTCACAAGGTAGCTCTGGAAGTCAAATTAGTTTTGCCAGTTTATATAATAAGGTTCTTTCTGTTAAAAATCTATATGGTGGTAATCTAGCAGATATTGTATACATCTTACAATAAATAATGGCAGCACTATGACTGTAACATCTTGAAAAAGAGCCTTGCAAAAGGGGAAACAATAATCAATTCAGTCTACATGGCTCTGAAATCAAATTTCCAAACCATATGTTTCCTTGGTATGTAGATGAAGGAGGAACTCTGCATGAAAGGTAATACATGACAGATGATTCCAGAAGTCCTTCAATAACCATGTCCAGATTGCATTATCACGATGGATCTTGTGCTGAATGCTCAGATGAAATGTGATAGCTGAGAAAGGCGAGGGGACAAAATGGACGCCAAAACCGAAATTGAAGTTGTATGATCTGAACACTAAAAATATTAAATGTATTTTTGTTTCATTTGCCATGAGCAAATGTTGGCAAGACCAGCATTTACTACACAGCATAATTGCCCTTGAAGTTTCCAGAGTGTTACAAAAGACAGTTAAAAGTCAACAACATTGCTGTGGGTGTGGAATTACATATAGGCAGCGTATCGTCAGCAGGTTACATTGACGTCAGACAGTTATACAGCTATCAGCTAGTTTCATTGTTACAGGTAGTTTCAGAGTCTGAAGAAGGATCCCGACCGAAAATATCACCCATCTCTTTTCTCCAGAGATGCTGCCTGATCTGCGGAATTACTCCAGCACTTTGTGTCTATCTTTGGTATAAGGAATAATTAATAGGTACAAGGAATAGGTGATGTTTCAGATCAAGTGCCTTATTCAGACTGGGGGTAGCTGTGGTAGCGAGTCAGGGATAAAATGTCGTCGGAGAGTCGGTAAGCAGGAGGAATCACAGAGGGGGTGCAGTGAGAGTGGATATTGCAGAACTCTCATCAGAGAGAGGAGGAGAATCTCTTCAAAGTAGGCATACCTAGAGGAGATTTTGAAGTGGAGCAGACACAATGTGTCAGAGGGAACTGTAGATGCTGGTTTAAACTGAAAATAGGCACAAAATGCTGGAGTAACTCAACAGGTCAGACAGCATCTCTGGAGAAAAGGAATAGGTGACATTTTAAGTCTTCAGACTGCTGTTCTTTCAACGAATTTGAAGAAGGATCTCAACCCAAAACATCACCTATTACTTTTCCCCAGAGGTGCTGTCTACCCACTGAGTTACTCCAGTTTTCAGTGGGTATCCTCAGTCCAATTGTAATGATGCAGTATGCATTTGTACACACCAATGTATATACCTCTAATGAGAATTTGAGGAAAATCCTCACGACCACAATGCCATTTGCAGTTCTGTTGAGCTGGTCCGGCAGCAAGATGTGATTTTTACATTTTTAATTTCTGTTCCTTGAAAAATTGCAAAGATCACCTTCAGCATGGGCTAATGAGTTAAATTTGACTGAACAATATCTCTATGATCTTTATCTTTAGGTGATCCCTGATTGTCTTACACATTATATTCATTATTATCCTTGATTTATTTATATTTGGAACTGCAATGCAGTCTTTTGCTGCTGTTTAAAATTAAACGGTTACAAATCAGGTTTTACAAGCATAGCAAATACCCCGTACACGTACAAATAAACTTCCGGAATGAACAACAGTGCAGGTTGTGAAAATTGAAAGGGAAATTGAAAATGAATTTAGTTCATCAGCTGGAGACATGTGGCAACTCACTGTGCCAATTACCATTAAATTCATAATTCAATGATGCTAATGGAAAACAGGAGGTCTTCAGAGAAAAGATAGCTCGGGGAACAGGCTGGAAAATGTTCCAGTGCAGAGAAAGAAAGAGCAGCAGTAAAGAGCAGTGAATGATTGAAGATATAGACACCTTGTTGATTTGTTAAAATATACAAAATGCTGGTGTAACTGAGTGGGTCAGACAGCATCTCTGGAGAACATCGATAGGTGACGTTTCCAGTTGAGACGTCTTCTCTTTGCAACAGGTTTGAAGAGTTGTGGATTGTGAAGCCAGAGGGAGGAAAGTAGGAGCGGGCTGAGAAGTAGTCCAGGTGGAGTACAGGAGAGGGATCGTAGGGGAAGAAAAGGAGTGTATGGAGGAGAAAGTGGGGGGTGGGTGGGGGGAGGAGGGAGGAGTTAGTTGCAGAAGTCAATAATCATACTGTTGGATAGTGAGCTACCCAATTGGAATACAAGGTGCATATCGTTGGGTAGTGAGCTACCCAACCGTAATATTAATTCTTGCCAAAGTCAACATTTACTGCACATCTCCAACTGTCTTTGAAAGTTGGTTGTGAGTTATTTTTTAATATATCGTAATCTTTGTAGTGAAGATACTTTCACAGCTCTATTCAGTAAGGAGTTCCAGGACTTGGATCTCCTGTTTAAGCAGGTAGTATCCCAAGTTGGCAGGATGCATGAATGTAAAGTGTTCTTGCAGGTGACATAGTTGATGTGCCGCTATTATCTTGTTGAAACAAGGAACTGTTGATGCTGGTTTACAAAAAGACAAAATGCACATGTAACTCTGTGGGTCAGGCAGCAGCCCTGGAGGGGTGACTTTGTGTGCCAGGACTTTTCTTCAGTCTGAACTGTTCTTGTGCTGTATTGAAACTGAAGAAAAGTCCCGATCTAAAGTATCACCTATCCTCGTTCTCCGGAGATGTTGCCTGACATGCTAAGTTACTCCAGCACTTTGTATCCCCCATTATCCTTGTCATTTCAGGCTGTAATAGTCATAGGTTCGGAAAGTGTAGCTGAAGCCTTAGTTAATGATTGCAATTACGTGGATGGGTGCTTGTGTTGACAAGACACGCATTTAGCATGTGCAACCAATCTGACGGCCTGCTTTATCATGACCGATGTTGGGATCTTGAGTGTGACTGGAGCTGTGTGAAGGGGTGATCAACAGTTGACATGGGCCTGATGGGCCAAAGGACCCATTTTCATGCTACAACTTTCAATTCAATTCTTTGATTTTTTGAGACTTGACTTGCAGATCCCTCCATAGTGTCCATGATTATCTAATACAATAAAGGGGAATGTACTATAAGATACAATGCTGTTGTAACTTAAGCAAATATTTCCCATCATAATACATGACTCTATTGCGACAACTGATTCATAAAAGTGGGAGAAAGGGTGCATAGAATGACCAAATGAAACACCCGATGTGAAGAGAGGGGTAATTACTACATTAATACATTCACTACACAATATTACATGGAGACTGGCCCTTCAGTCTAACCAGTCTACACTCATACCGTTAGTCCCCTACTCAAAGGGTGGCACGGTGACGCAGCGGTAGATTTGCTGCCATAAAGCGCTTGCAGCGCCAGAGACCTGGGTTTGATCCAAACTACAGGTGCGGTCTGTACGGAGTTTGTACGTTCTCCCTGTGACCTACGTCGGTTTACTCAGAGATCTTCGGTTTCCTCCCACTTTACAAAGATGTACAGGTTTGTAGGTAATTTGGCATGGTAAATAAGAAAATTGTCCCTAGTGTGTGTAGGATAGTGTTAATATGCGAGGATCGCTGGTCAGCACTGACCCAGTGGGCCTGTTTCCTCGCTGTATCTCTAAACTGCACTAAACCGTCTTCTCTTCAACTACCTTGGTATTATTGATGTTAACCAATTCCCATGGAAAGAATTTCCACATTCATACCACTCACTTGAATTTCTTGGTTATTATCTCATAGGCTTCACTTATGTTCGTCCCAATTTGGTAACATTCACTCTACATCAAAACTTTTCATAATTTTAAAGGGCTCTTCGAGGTGACCGTTGAAGCAAATTGCATGGTAAAAGAGAACGGTGTAGACGCATTGATGGAATCAAAATATGTAAATGTAAAAGATTAGAAAAATTCCAAGTGCAAAAGTCATCGCATTCAGAGGGGATGAATTCCAGCATACCTATGAACGCAAGAATGAAGACGGTGGACTATCCCCTCTCCTCCCCAACACACAAAAAGGAGAATAATAAATGAAAATAAAATCATAAGGGGCATGGATAAATTACACATTCAGTCTCTTTCCCAGGGTAGAGGGTTCTAAAATTGGAGGGCAACGGTTATGGAGAAAGAGGAGAGATTTAAGAGGGCACTCAGGGTCAACTTTTTCTCTCAGAGGGTAGTTCATATATGCCAGAGGAAGCTACAGAAACTGACACAATTATGACTTTTGAAAGACATTTGGAAGGATGAGGGCAGGGGAAATACAGAGGGATGTGGGCCAAATGCAGGAATATGAGTGTGAATTGGCAAGAACTTGGGCTGACGGGCCTGTTTCCATGCTGTACATATCCATGACACTGAAATGAATAAATTAATCTATCATATACATATAATGACAGAAAAAGAGACCATTCAGTTCATGCAGGTTCCCAGTGGTTCCCACCAATCTCCACAAAAGAGGTAATTTACAGTAGTTAATTATTCTTTAGCCTGCCCTTGGGATATAGGAGGAAAGCAGAGCATGCAGAAGCCATGTGGTCACAGAAAGAACATGTAAAGTCTGTAGATAGAGCACTGGAGGGACTATGCTGTGCGCCAGCGTCTTCAGCTGCTGCACCACCTCTCCATCCACAGTGGAGTATCAGTGCTGGGAAAACATTTAAAGACAATAATCGGAGGCAAAATTAAATGTCACTGAAAAATATATAAAATTGATAGTAACAGAATTGAAGCCCAAGGCAATTAAAAGTGCAATGGATATCAAACCGAGTTAGACGTAAAGAGCTTATGTTGATGAAAGAATATTTTTTCAGGATGTTCTCTGCATAATCAGGACATAATTTTAACATTTGCAGACAGCACAGAGCTTGGAGATTTAGGGAAAGTGAGGAGGATAATAATACTCAAGGAGGATAGACCAATATGAATATTTAATCATAATCTTTTATGAAAGCAAAGCACTGCATTAGAATACACGGATAAGTATTGCAACTGGCCTATCTGTGATGCCCATCAACCGTAATGCAGAGCTGAAAATTACATGCTATTGGATAAGGAGATTACCTAAAGTATTGTATCTTAAAAGTATCATCCACATGTCAAAAATGAAGTAACATCATAAAACATTGAAAATATTATAAATATTGTATTACCCGTCATTCCCATCACAGATTCCAATCTAGTCTCAACCCACCCCATCCCCCGGCCTTTATCATTCATAGATGTACAGAAGTCGGCACAGTATCACAGCAGTACAGTTGCTGACTAACAGCTCCAGAGACCGAGGGTCGATCCCAACTACGGGTGCTGTCTGTACGGATTTTGTATGATCTCCCCGTGACCGTGTGTGTTCACTCCAGGTGCTCCGGTTTCCTCCCCCACTCCAAAGATGTATCTTTGTAGGTTAATAGGCTTTGGTAAAAATTATAAATTGACCCTTGTGTGCAGGTTAGTGCTAGTGTACGGGGTGATTGTTGGTCAGCGAGGACTCGGTGGGCCAAAGGACCTGGTTTCTGTGTTGCATCCATAAAGTCTAAAGTCAATGGCATAAGGCCAAGACATTCTCAATTGAGCTGCTGCAATTGTGATACTGTAGAACTGGAATCAAATAGAATTTGCCATTTTTAATACATTCAGTGTTTTTCTCTCCAGCTGTCTCATCTCCACCTTTTTTCAGAGGTTCCTTTGAAACCAACAGCTCCATAGGGACTGGGAAAGAAAACCTTGTGCAATTTGCAGCAAGGTTGATTGCAGCACGTCCTGCTGCCACAGCCATTTTAGAGAGGCTGGAAGTCAAATGAAACTGTGGTTCTTTTGTATTGCACACCAACTGAAGCAGTGCCAAAACTTTCATCAATGCAAAACTTCAAATGCGCAGCACTCTGTTAGCAATTATTTATTCAGTACAGGCCTTAACAACAGCAGTGTCTTTATACTGCCATCAAGGTAGACAATAAACAAGACAGACACTGCAATTTTAACATCTGCATTTGTTATCTGAAAATAAGTTGCATAACTCTAACAGACACCATCTTGATTTATCCCAAGATTATAGAACTTTTCCCCCCCTCCTTATTCCTTACGTTATACAGGTCCTCCCTGTGTTACAAATGCCCGATTTATGTGCAAACAGTACATCCCAAGTTTTCAAGCTCCTGTACCTTCTTACTGATGCTAGCAGTGAGAAGAGACCATGACGGTGAGGGTGTTTGATGATATTACTTCCTTCTTAATGCAGTGCTTCTTGTAGATCCCATCTTTGGTGAGGAGGTCAGTACCTGTGATGGTCCAGCAATGTCCATCATTACTGCAGCCTCCTTCATTCTTGAGTGGTCAAACCTCGCGGCGTACAGCCACCATACCTTGACGGCAAGTCAGGCTCGCACAGCGCAGAACCGAAAACCCACCTGGAGTTGTCCTAGGCTCAACTCCTGCTCCACCTCGAAGACCGGGTAGGAAGATGGAAGGAGTCTGTGACGGCAGTGGCCGTTGGACAAAGGTCTGTTTACAAGATGGCGGCGGATTGAGAGGATTGGTGCCGCCAGGACAATGGGCCTTTAAGGCCAAGATAAAGCTGCACTCTTAAAAAAACATTGAAACTTTGTGGGTGTAAGAAATGTGGCCACTCTGTGTACTGTCTTGAAGTCTACTATTACACTATTCAATTGTTGCATTTTTGTACGATTTTTACCAGATTGTATGCAAAACAAAGAATTTCACTGGAACTAGGTAGATGAAACAATAAAGTACCATATAAATGAATAGAGAAGAAAGATACTTTTTCCAAACCTATCTTTTTTATTTTCCTTTCTTTGTGGCTTTACTTCTGTTGTTGCATAGATGTTTGTTTCCCAAGAATATAATATGAAATAGGTCTTTGACAACCAATCAAAATAGACCCTCTTCCATCACTTCCTCTCAAGAACACAGAAGAGGAAGAGAAGAGAAAGGACCTAGTTCCATCTGTTCATCCTGTAGTTTAGAAGCTGAATCACAACTGATATATATTTTTGCCAAAGGGACACATTCAATGGTACCTATATTATGTAGTTGAAACAATTACAAAAGTTAAAATATATATTTAGGTCATTCAGTTTAATGGAATTACAGGTAACCCTTCATCTGTTCTACGAATTATCTAATCCAGAAAATACCACAATGATTAAACTAAAATACTTAACGCAGTTTAAAAAAAACCTGCATACTGCTTCTTTCCAGTTCAGTCTTAAAGATGTACAGATCCTCAGAAATATTTTATTGCAGATAACAATAGAATAGAATTTGCAGAAATAAGTTGCATTGTCAATTTGGAAACATCAAGCAATAAAAATAGACGCAGAAATTGAGGCCTACATTTCTTTAAACCTGCTTTAACCTTCAAAATGATCATGGCTAGTTTTGTACCCTGATATTATGTTCCTACTTTCTTTCTCCATGCTCCTTGATGTTTTGTATCTGGAAATCTATCATCTCCTTCTTATTCAGAAGTCCTGTTTCCACAGAATTCCAATGTTTCACCATCTTCTGAGCAAAGGTTTCTCTTTAGTTCAAAGCCTCTATTCAGACTGGTCCCTGGTTCGTAGCCATAATCTCATGTTCCCTGACTCCAACAGTATCCAAGTAATATTCCCTGAACATTATAACTAATCATCCGCAGGAGAAAAAGCATATTGGCATCTTGTACCCTATTCCCCTGCATTTTAACTCGCAACTACAAAGTATACAACAATAAAAATCAGTGAATTCCCAACCTTTCCTCCACTTATGGAGTCTGATATCCTAACCCTGGTAGAGAGATAGTTATTGAGTTATACAGCCGAGAAACAAGGCCAACAGCAAAAGTCTCTGCCAGCCACAAAGCACCCATTTACAATAATCCTAGACTAATCCCATTTTATTTTCTCCACATTCCCATTGAATTCTCCCAGATTTTACCGCTTATCTACACATTAGAGACAATTTCCAGCAGCCAAATTACCTACCAACATGCACATGTTACTGAACCTGACAATGAAACTTAAATTGTGGTGAATAATTAATGATTCAGTTAAGTGAGATCTGTTTAATCTGTAAAGTCTTTACAAGTGAAATGAATTCAAATTGTTGTCATCAATGATTCATATGAATATTCCAACGCTGCTAATTAATTAAATGCCACCAGAACATATTAGCCAAAAACAATTTCCAGCCAGGAGTGGCATGTTGTGTGTGTGTGTGTGTGTGTGTGTGTGTGTGTGTGTGTGTGTGTGTGTGTGTGTGTGTGTGTGTGTGTGTGTGTGTGTGTGTGTGTGTGTGTGTGTGTGTGTGTGTGCGCGTGCTGTAAAATACCAATGTATAAGAAACAACATCTGGGCCTTATTGGTGAGGTGGGAACTCAGAAGGCAGGTTGGGTAGAGACATCTGCTGGGTTACCTGGAGGGGTAATCTGAGGTGCAACAAAAACAGAGGCAAGGCAGAGATGTGGTAACTGGGTCAGACTGAGATAAAGTGGTGGCAGGATTGGAGGGTTGGGGCATGAATGATCCACAACAGGTGGCGAGATCTTAATTTAAAAGGGATCACCCTGCAGCATCTTCCAGGTGGACCAGACTCCATGCAGCGAATAGCAACATGTCATAAAAGACGTGTAAACAATCTTGTGACTACTACTAATATCATAATAAGTAGATTTGGTTTCCTCATACTATTAATATGTATGTTACATAAATACAATAGAATTGATAGAACATCAAACGTCCATGGTAGTTTGAGTGTATGGGTCTGAAGAAGGGTTTCGACCTGAAACGCCACCTGTTCCTTTTTTCCGTAGATGCTGCCTGACCCGCTGAGTTACTCAAGCATTTTGTGTCTATCTTCGGTATAAACCAGCATCTGTAGTTCCTTCCTATGCAACTACATTTGTTTGTGTAATAAACCCGAGTAACTATAAAACAGCAATGTTACAAAGTCCTGGTAAAAAGAGCTTTACTATCAGTGATGAGTCAGTAAGTAATTTGAATTCATCTTGGCAAATATATAATGGGGTGTATTCTATCTTTGATCCATGTCTCAGCAGATTCAGGTAATCCGACTGCGAGCCATAATTCGGGTATTAGAATTTACTTCAGGATCAGGGAAGGGAGAAGAAAATGATCCAGGATTATGACCACTGGAAAAAAACAAATACATCAGTGGAGCCAAGATCCGGAATTGTGACACAATTGTCATTTACACTATTTAGTCTGAATACTCACTGTTTACACTACCATATCAAGAATACAGACATTTGGACAATGTACCTGAGCATTGTGGCCATTTGAGAACCTATATCCCAGAAATTATCAAGGATAGGCAAGGAAACTATAAAGAGAAAACTGAAAAAGTAAAAATAATAGGAAGAAATCTGTAAGTCAAGTGATCTTTATGTTTTGTCAGTAATGATAGCGTAGCAGAAACAAAACACAAGGAATAAAACTACTGATATTTTCCACTTGGTAATGGTTAACAGAGTATATTTGTTCTTATGTCATATGACAGGTGGCGCTCATCCTCAAGATACAACTGACCCAAGAGCACATCTTGTAATACAATATTCATTATTATTCACTGTGGGTCATTGATATTTCAACACAACATAGCTTCAAGCACATATGCAGATTGCAAAGAGGTGGCTGGACTCCAAGCAAACTTGAACAGTCAACTAACCACTCTGATGTCTAAACAAGAGGCATCTGTTTCACATTTTCCAAATGTGTTTAAAAACTTTGCAAGGAGGTGGTGGTTGATCCCTGTTGGAACTGTGGACAGCAGCTGTTACATTCAGACAGTAATCACAAGCTGGTTGCAGTCATGTCAATGTGCCCTTCACAATGAAAGGCAACATCTGAACAAACTGGTAGTTAGAATTGCTCTTGCAGAAATAAACATATTAAAATAAATTTACTGAATCCACACTCTGAGAAAGGATCCATGTAGTTTCAGCAAACTGGTGAGAAAATTAGTGGTAGAATGTTATAACCCATCTCTGTGCCACTCTGAATTACTGCAATGATGGGAAGCCAAGTGAATTTTGCCTCTATTCCCACTTTATTCTCTAATTTAATCAACCACTTCATTGAACTTGAACATAAAACAAAATCTGTTGCTCATTTGTATCCAATAGTTTTTTTTACACTTTAAGCCTTCAACGTTTTTCTCTAAATAATTATTTTCGGAACTTTTCCCTGGGACCATGTGGCTTCCCTTCAGCTGCTCCAGTTTCCTCTCACATCCCAGAGAAGTGCAGACTTGTGGGTACATTCGCCGCTAAATTGCTCATAGTGTGGAGGGAGTGGCAGAGAAAATGGGAACACCACAGAACAAGTGTGAACGAGTGATTGATGATGGTCAGCATGGACTTGGTGGGCTGATAGGGCCGTTTCCATGCTGCATTGCTGAACTAAGCATGACTGAAATTTAGTCTCAAAATTGATAATGCTGTGGTCAGCAATGCCTGGTATGCCTCATATCATCTGCACCCCAGAACTGGAATATCTTACAGGGAAGCATCGTCGCTGCTCCCTGCCACTGGAGTTCACCCCAGCTATCTTGACAGCAGTTTCCATATCACATCCGGCCGATCTAAGCTCTCACTTGGTGGGCCAAATCACAAACGATGACATGACGAGACTGATCAGGGAAGGAGATGGAGACATGGTGTCATTTCAGTAACCTCTCCCTCAATGTCAGCAAAGGGAAAGAGCTAGTTATTGATTTCAGGAAGCATGCAACAATCAGTATCACAGATGCCAAAGTGGAAAGCCGAGAGCTTCAGGTTCTTGGCTTTAATATTACCAATGACATATCATCGTTAGATCATTGGTAATATTGATGCTGCATTAAAGCATGGCAATGCCTCCACTACGTGAAAAAACGGAGGAAACTTGGCATGTCTCCAAAGACTCACAAATTTCTACAGATGCACCATGATGAAGCAAAATACAGAGCAGAGGTGCAGAACCTGGCGGACTGGTGCTCACGTAACAACTTGTCACTAAACACCTCCAAGACCAAGGAGCTGATTATTGACTTCAGGAGGTCACATAATGGAGAATACGCCCCAATCTCCATCTACGGGGACAGTGTGGAGAGAGTGTCCAGCTTTAAGTTTCTGGGCACTCACATCTCAGAGGACCTCCCATGGTACACCAACACCGCTGGTCAAGAAGGCACAGCAACGACTGTTCTTCCTGAGAACATTAAAAAAGACTGGTCTGCCCCAACAGCTGCTGACAACCTTCTACTGCTGCACCACAGAGAGCATATTAACGTATGGCATCTCTGTGTGGTGTCTCAGCTGCACGGAGGCGGAGAGGAGAGCTCTTCAGCGCGTCGTCCACAGAGCGCAGAAGATTATTGGGACACCGCTACCAGCCTTGGAGGGCATCTACCACACACGGTGCCTCAGGAAGGCCGTCAGCATCCATAAAGACTCCTCACACCCTTGTAATGGACTGTTCGTACTACTTCCCTCCGGCAGACGTTACAAGGCCTTCTACGCCCGCACCTCCAGACTCAGGAACAGCTTCCTTCCCAGAGCTATAGCTGCTCTGAACCGGCCCTGCTGAGTGCCCCCCACCCCCACGGACTGTCTCCCTCGGATGGTCACGTCGCACAGACACATCTGCACTTTAGTCGGTTTGAACTGTTTTGACTATTTTACTATTTTACTGTTGTAATGTTCTTTTTACAAACCATGTTCTCGGGGTATCTAAATCTAAATTTTATTAGTTGTTTAAGCTATGATGTCGGATGGGAGCTGCATACCAAATCTCGTTGCACTTATGTGCAATGACAATAAAATATATTATTATTATTATTATTATTATTAGAAACCATTCTGTCAGGTTCCATCACAGCTTGGTTTGGAACAGCTCTGCCCAAGACAGCAAGAAATTGCAGTGGGTGGTAGATGCTGCCCAATCCTTCACACAGACCAGATTACCCACCATTGATTCCTACACCAGCTCAGAGAAGCAGCCAGCATAATCAAATATTTGTCCCACCCCTGTCATTCTGTCTTCACCCTGCTCCCATCAGACAGAAGCTTGAAAGTGTGCATCACTAGACTCAAGAAGAGTTCTTCATCTTGGTTATCAGACTTCCGAATGGTCCTTCCATATGCCAGGGTACTGTCCAATTCACTTGTACTCCATTGAGGACATGGGACTTTGTTTATGGAACTGATGTGCTATGATGCTGAGAACTATATTATGCACTCTGTGTCTTCCCCTTTGCTCTCCCTATTGTACTTGAGTTTGACTTGATCTTATCTGCTTTGGAGAGCATGCAACACTTTTCACAGTACCTCGATAAATGTCACAATAATAAACCGTTTGCATTTGACACAAAGCTGGGTGGCAGTGTGAGCTGCGAGGAGGATGTTATGAGGCTGCAGGGTGACTTGGATAGGTTGGGTCAGTGGGCAGAAGCATGGCAGATGCATTGTAATGTGAATAAATGTGAGGTATCCACAGGTAAGAACAGGAAAGCAGATGATTATCTGAATGGTGTCATATTAGGAGAAAGGAGATGCAACAAGACCTGGGTGTGCTTGTTCATCAGTCACTGAAAGTAAGCAGGCAGGTACAGCAGGCAGTGAAGAAAGTCAATGGCATGTTGGCCTTCATTGCGAGAGGATTTGTTTAGGAGCAAGAAGGCCCTACTGCAGTTGCACAGGGGCCCTTGCAAGACCGTACCTAGATTATTGTGTGCAATTTTGGTCTCCTAATTTGAGGAGGGACATTATTGCTATTGGGGGAATGCAGCCTCGATTCACCAGGTTAATTCACCAGGGATGGCGGGACTGACGTATGATGAAAGAATGGGTTGATTGGGCTTGTATTCACTGGAATTTTGAAGGATGAGAGAGGATCTTATAGAAGCATATAAAATTCTTCAAGAATTGGACAGGCTAGATGCAGGAAAAATGTTCCCGATGTTGGTGAGAGTCCAGACCAGGGGTCACAGTTTAAGAATAAGGGGTAGACCATTTAGGACTGAGATGAGGAAAAACGTTTTCACCCAAAGATTTGTGAATCTGTGGAATTCTCTGCCATAGAGGGCAGTGGAGGCCAATTCACTGGATGTTTTCAACAGAGAGTTAGATTTAGCTCTTAGGGCTAAGGGAATCAAGGGATATGGGGGAAAAGCCAGAACGGGGTACTGATTTTGGACGATCAGCCATGATCATATTGAATGGCGGTGCTGGCTCGAAGGGCCGAATGGCCTACTCTTGCAACTATTTTCTATGTCTATGTCTACGTCCCGCTTGCCTGCATTTGGCCCATATCCTTCTAAACCTGGCCTAACCATGCAACTGGCTAATTGTTTTTGAAACGTTGCAGTCATCCCTGCCTCAATTACCTACTCAGAAAGCTCGTTCCATATACCCTTCACCCTTTACGTGAAAAAGTTACCCGGCAGATTCCTGTTAAATATTTCCCCCTTCACTTTAAACCTGTATCCTCTGGTTCTCGACTTCCCTACTCTGGGCAAGGGACTGTGCGTCTACCTGATCTATTCCCGTCATGATTTTATACATCTCTATTAGATCACCCCGTCATCATCCTGTGCTCCAAGGAATAGAGTCCCAGCCTACTCAACCTCTCCCTATAGCTCAGACCCTGTAGTCTTGGCAACATCCTCGTAAATCTTCTCTGTATCGTTTCCAGCTTGACAACAGTTTTCTGTAACATGGTGCCCAGTACCCAACACAATACTCTAAGGAATAGTTCCAGCCTACTGAACCCTCTCCCTATAGCTCAGACCCTCGATTCCTGGCAACATCAACACTTTTGTAAAATTTGGGGCTGGACCACGTTAAATTAAAGGGACTATTTTACAACTTACAAAAGTCAATTAACCTACAAACCTGTATGTCTTTGGAGTGTGAGAGGAAACCAGAACACCCGAAGAAAACCCAGATGGTCACAGCGAGAATGTACAAACACAATACAGACAGCACCTGTAGTCAGGATTGAACCTGGGTCTCTGGTGCTGTAAGGAAGCAACTCTACCCCATAACCTAATTTGCCAGCCCTGTTTCCACACCTTCATAATTTGCCTCATTTAAATGCAAAATATTAGTCTTAGAGCCATTATTCTTTTCCTTAAACTGAACTCAATATTCAGTCATATTGTGGTGGCTGTTACCTGGGGATGTTTTCAGCATGAGATTATTTCATACTATCTCATTGCACCATACCAGACCCAGTACAGCCTGCTCTGAGAAGCTATCCCAAAAAACACACTATGCCCGAGTGTTTAAGAAGGAACTACAGATGCTGGAGAAACTCAGCGGGTGCAGCAGCATCTATGGAGCGAAGGAGATAGGCAACGTTTCAGGCCAAAACCCTTCTTCTTCTGTTGCCAGCCCTGATTTGTCCTAGTCTTTTCTCGCCCCCAGTTCTTCTTCCCCACCCAGGCCTTACTTTCAGTCTGAAGAAAGGTCCCAATCTGAAAAGTAATCTATCCTTTTTCTCCAGAGATGCTGCCTGACCTGCTCAGTTACACCAGCACTTTATGTCCATCTACAAACACATTAGCTTTGTTTCCTTTGCTCATCTGATTTTTCCCGTCTGTATTTAGATATGATTATGATTCCTGTCCTGTACTGTTACTGTTACAAAGCCTGTACCCCACTTCCACAAATGCTGTGTCTTTATTATTGTTTTATTTCTACCCACTTCCATATCCTAATTTCCTAAACTTTGTCCATCTCTACAGGTAGAAGGTACAGGAGCCTGAAGACTGCAACAACCAGGTTCAGGAATAGCTACTTCCCCACAGCCATCAGGCTATTAAACCTGGCTCAGACAAAACTCTGATTATTAATAACCACTTTCTGCTATTTGCACGTTATCAGTTTATTTATTCATGTGTGTATATATTTATATCATGGTATATGGACACATTTATCTGTTTTGTAGTAAATGCCTACTATTTTCTGTGTGCTTAAGCAAAGCAAGAATTTCATTGTCCTATACAGGGACACATGACAATAAACTCACTTGAACTTGAACTCTTCTGCAGTAAAACCATTAGGCATACTTTGAAGGAAAGAATCATCTTTGATCTGCAGAACCCAATCAGACTTTCTTTACCTCCTGGAAGGATTTGTTGTAGATTAGCTATGATTTGTGGGAAATCCCTACATTATTGTAGGATTGTAACATGCATCAATCAGAAGGTTAGCAAAAAAGGCAACACTCCTTTATCATCTAGAGGTTTCACTGTCCCTAAAGTGGTGACAAAACAAAATAAACATGACATGTTAAGAAGTCACCAGTCTGCATTGTAAAGAATTAGTAAGAGATGACAAGTGCAGAAGCTAAATGATGCTTTTCTTACCAGTCACTCTCAAAACATGTCACATTCATAAACTAGGGCGATTCAGTAGGCAAACTGGGCAGACCAGCTGAGAACTATAACCATTCATCACAGAAGCTCAAGTGCAAGCCAAACCAAGCCACAAATCTACAATCTCGAACAATGCATCATGCATACCTGGTATGCTTAGAAATTCATTCTAACTAACTGATAAAAGCAATATTTTCCAAGAAAGAATTATTTGTAATTTGTAAATTGTTTAAGATTTTTATCAACTTCTGGTTCACATGTGCCAAACAATAAGGGAAATAAAGGTCAATAAAGATGCTTCCTTATTAATAACTTTAACACACGCTAAAAATATTGTCCTAAAGTTTAATGGCCAAATTTAACCCCCCATTAATTTTCCAGTCTAGAATGCATTATATGTAGTAGTGCTATCACTCCATGATGGTGTAAATAACCTTGCCTTGGCCTGGATTTAGATCAAACATAAAAAAGACACTAATTTTATTAATTTTTTCTTATAAACGGGATTTATTTTCATCTGCCATCCATAACTCATTATGTAACTACCATCTGCTGTTGGATTCAATTTAATCATGTACAAATGCACTATTGTAGTTGTTTATGGTACATCGACTTATTTTTCCTTGAGATTTTACTGGTATAAGTTTCGATATAACTATGTTTGTTTCCACAGAAACAGAGTTTCATTATATAACAATTTCTGGTGGAACAACTTTAATTTTATCTATTAAAAAAAATAACATATATAAACTAACATGAACCAGTGATGAGTTAAATGTGAAAAAGTAACTTTTCAATATATTCGGAGGCAATGGCACCCTGTAAATGTTACCGTCTTTAAACAAAGTTGGTAAGTCAGGATAGAGTTCAGCATGATGTAATCCAAGATGCTGCCACAGCACCATTAATTAGACCATCATTAAAAATAAGTTATTTGCCATTTCAATGGTGAATTGTGCAATTTAATACTGAACCACATTGAAATAAAAGCCATCTTCTCTCTGCCAGGCTGTGTTATTTTCTCATTTTACCAGATTAGCTACACCATGTAGGTTAGCTGTAAGTTTCCTCTCCTGATCACTACTGGCAGCAAAGTGCACCCCTGTTTACATTTGATAAAGACACAATTCAGCTTGGTTAATGAAACTTCATCCACAGTTGAATAACCTGCAGCCACTCACTGCCTGCATTGTTTACAGTAGGAATGGATTTATAGTGCATCAAATCTCGGCTAATGCCCATGGAACTACAACTCAGCGCGAGAACATATACAGTGCATTCAGAAAGTATTCAGACCCCTTAACTTTTTCCACATTTTGTTACGTTACAGTCTTATTTTTAAATGGATTAAATTCACTTTTTTTTAAATCATCTATCTACACACAATACCCCAGAATGAAGAAGCGAAAACAGGTGTTTAGAAATTAAAATAAAATAACTGAAATAACATTTACATAAGTATTCAGACCCTTTGCTATGACACTCAAAATTGAGCTTAGGTTCATCCTGCTTCCATTGATTATCCTTGAGATGTTTCTATAACTTGATTGGAGTCCACCAGTGGTAAATTAAATTGATTGGACATGATTTGGAAAGGCACGCACCTGTCTATATAAGGTCCCACAGTTGACAGTGCTTGTCAGAGCAAAAACCAAGCCATGAAGATGAAGGAATTGTCCGTAGACCTCTGAGACAGGATTGTGTCGAGACACAGATCTGGGGAAGCGTATAAAACAATTTCTGCAGCATTGCAGGTCCCGTAGAGCACAGTGGCCTCCGTCAATCTTAAATGGAAGAACTTTGGAACCACCAGGACTCTTCATAGAGCTGGCCGCCTGGCCAAACTGAGCAATCGGGGGAGAAGGGACTTGGTTAGGGAGGTGACCAAGAACCCGATGGTCACTCTGACAGAGCTCCAGGGTTCCTCTGTGGAGATGGGAGAACCTTCTTGAAGGACAATTATATCTGCAGCACTCCACCAATCAGGCCTTTATGGGAGAGTGGCCAGACGGAAGCCACTCCTCAGTAAAAGGCACACGACAGCCCGCTTGGAGTTTGCCAAAAGGCATGAGAAACAAGATTCTCTGGTCTGATGAAACCAAGATTGAACTCTTTGGCCTGAATGCCTAGCGTCACGTCTGGAGAAAAACAGGCACCACTCATCACCTGGCCAATACCATACCTACGGTGAAGCATGGTGGTGGCAGCATCATGCTGTGGGGACGTTTTTCAGCGGCACGAACTGGGAGACTAGTCAGGATCGAGGGAAAGATGAACGGAGCAAAGTACAAAGGGATTCTTGATGAAAACCTGCTCCAGAGCGTTCTGGACCTCATACTGGGGCAGTGGTTCTCCTTCCAACATAACAATGACCCTAAGCACACAGCCAAGACAATGTAGGAGTGGCTTTGTGACAAGTCTGTAAATGTCCTTGAGTGGCCCAGCCAGAGCCCGGACATGAACCCGATCGAATATCTCTGGAGGGCCCTGAAAATAGCTGTGCATCGATGCTCCCCATCCAACCTGACGGAGCTTGAGAGGATCTGCAGAGAAGAATGGGATAAATTACCCAAATACAGGTGTGCCGAGCTTGTAGCGTCATACCCAAGAAGACGTGAAGCTGTAATTGCTGCCAAAGGTGCCTCAACATAGTACTGAGTATTACTTGTGTAAATGTCATATTTCAGTTATTTATTTTTAATTACTTTGCAATCATTTCTAAACACCTGCTTTCACTTTTTTATTGTGGGGTATTGTGTGTAGATTGATGATTAAAAAAAATGAATTTAATCCATTTTAGAATAAGGCTGTTACGTAACAAAATGTGGAAGAAGTGAAGGGGTCTGAATACTTTTTGAATGCACAATATGCGAATACAGAATTGTTAAAGCAGTTAATAAAACCATCCCTTTAAAGGGAATGATCTATTTTTAAAAGGGCATTGCTTGGTCATAGAATCCAGATAGTATTTGTTCAGAATTATGACTGTTATCTGTTATATTTCAGTGAAATGCTGTGAGCACTTTTACTTGCAAAGGCACAGGAAATGTGTGTCAAGACGCGAGGTTGTGTTTTATTCCGAGAGGAACCCCGACAAATTGTGCGTAATTTTTTTTTAAACGCACTATCCAGACAGGGTATATTTAGTCTAATTCTTAAAAAAAAAACACAATTTCTTCTGTACTCATGTATAACAACCCAAGCCTATATTAAGTAACAAATGTCCACCTTTGCTTGAACAGCTTACATTTAAGGCACACACTGAATGGTTAATATATGGAGCAATATTAAAGGCAAAACATTGTGCTCTACCACAATGTTTTTTCAACTCGAATACCAGAGTACGGGCACACTCACACCGAAAGTCCCCTCTCTTGCTAACGGTTTGCACTGCAATCTGAAGCCCTCTTATCCACATTCAAAATGGGCAGTAAATTTCAAAACGGGCAGCAAACATCGAATGTGTTCTCTGCACCACAAACAATTGTGGAAATGCAATACATCATATTCTCTGTGCTTTGGGTTGGGGCCATTTTTTAGGTATAGTAAAGAAAGCTTTGCTCCATATCTAGACCATGCTGTGTACCTGATGCAAGTTTTAATGGAAAGAGCAGGAAAATGCTGCAACCTTTCGCAAATATAATGTTAACTTTGGTCATTGAAATTAATTTTAATCTTTGCCAATGTTTAAATTTTTTTTTAAATTCTAAGCCTGTGCAGAGCTCAATATGCACGCAATGAGAAAAGGTCATTGTAAAATGCAATACATTCAATTAAAATTGATGTTAGTATAACCCAGTTTAAAAAAAAAAACAATGCCTCAAAAGGGACAAAATCATCAATAAACACAGACCCAGTAAGGCTGAAATATGGGTGTCCAATTTGACTTTATCAATTATATGAAACGCTTGTAATGATTTTTCCATTTTAAGACAATTAGACATAGTGGCCAGCATAATGGCACACCTGGCAGAGCCGCTGCCTCACAGCGCCAGAGAGCCAGGTTTGATCCCGACCTCAGATGCTGGCTGTGTGGAGTTTGCGCATGCTCCCTGTGTCCCCATGGGTTTTCTCTGGACAATGCAGTTTTCTCCTACATCCCAAAGACATGGGTTTATAGGTTAATTGGCCTCTGGCCATGTTCCAGAAGCCGTTACTGAAACTGGATGTTCCAGATTTCAAGCTCCTGTACCTTCTTTCCAATGGCAACAGAGAGATGAGTGTGTGTCCAGGATGGTGTGGGTCTTAGATGATATTGGCAGCCTTTTTGAGGCAGCGACTGCGATAGACTTTAACAATTAAAATTGTTCCCTTCGATGGTGGGGCGGTTAGCCGATGATGGACTGGACAGTGGTCACAACTTTCTGTATTTGTTCCGCTCCTGGATGTTCAAGTTGCCGAACCAAGCCATGATGCAACCAGGTCAGCATGCTCTATACTATGCACCTGTAGAAGTTCGAGGGAGTCCTCCTTGACATACCGACTCTCCGTAGTCTTCTCAGGAAGTGCTGATGTGCCTTCCTTATAATTGCATCAGTGTGCTGGGACCAGGAAAAATCTTTGGAAATATGCACGCCCAGGAATTTGAAGTTTTTGACCCTTTCTACCATTGTCCTGTTGATATAAACAGGATTACAACCCTATCCTACCCCTTCCAAAGTCCACAATCAGTTCCTTGGTTTTGATGGTGTTGAGAGCCAGATTGTTGTGCTGGCACTAATTGGTCAATCGGTCAATCTCACTTCTATACTCTGACTCATCACCATCAGTGATTCGTCCCACAACAGTGGTGTCGTCGGCGAACTTGATAATGGAGTTTGCACTATGTCCGGCTACACTGTCATGAGTATAGAGTGAGTAAAGCAGGGGGCTGAGCACGCAGCCTGGAGGTGCTCCCGTGCTGCTTGTTATCGAGGATGACACGTTTCCACCAATACGGAGAGACTGTGGTCTATGGATGAGGAAGTCGAGGATCCAATTGCAGAGGGATGTGCAGAGACCCAGATCCATGAGCTTGATAACTAGCTTGGAGGGATGATGGTATTAAATGCCGAGCTGTAGTCAATGAACAACAGCCAGACATACGAGTTTTTGTTGTCCAAGTGGTCCAGAGCGGAGTGGAGAGCCAGTGGGATCGCATCCACCTATGACCTGTTGTGGCGGTAAGCGAACTGCAGAGGGTCGAGGTTCTTGTCGAGGTAGGAGTTGACATGCGCAGAAATCAACCTCTTAAATCACTTCATCACCACAGACGTTAGTGCCACTGGTCAATAGTCGTTGAGGCACGTCACCTTGCTCTTCTTGGGCACCGGTATTATTTTTAAAGCAGGTGGGAACCTCAGACCTCAGAAGTGAGATGTTGAAAATGTCCGTAAAACCTCCTACCAGTTGGTCTGCACAGGTTTTGAAAACACGACCGGGTATACCATCAGGTCCAGGCGCTTTCCGAGGGTTCACCCCTCTGAAGGATCTTCTGACATCGGTCTCGGGCGGAAGACTCTGTACACTCATCCTACCTATTCAGCTGATGGTTTTATGCACCTCTGTAGGATCACTCTTCAGCCTCCTGTCTTCTTGGAATAAAGTCTTAGCCTGCCAAATCACTGCCCATAGCTTAGGAAAGCCTTGGCAACATCCTCATAAATCTGAAGAAGGGTTTTGGCCCGAAACGTTGCCTATATCCTTCGCTCCATAGATTCTGCTGCACCCGCTGAGTTTCTCCATCATTTTTGTGTATCCTCATAAATCTTCTCTGAACCCTTTACAGCTTAATAATATCCTATCAATAGCAGAGTGTACAAAACTGAGGATATCATTAAGAAGAAAGAGAGCACTGATGAGCTTACTAATCGCAAATGGACTGACAGGCCAAGGAAGACCTCCACAGCTGGTGACAGAAGAATTAGTCTATAATAAAGAAAAATCCCCAAACACCTGTCTGACAGATCAGCAACGCTCTTCAGGTGTGGATTTGTCAATGACCACTGTCCGCAGAAGACTTCATCAACAGAAATACAGAAGCTACACTGCAAAATGTAAACCACTGGCTAGCTGTCAAAATAGGAAGGCCAGGTTACAGTTTGTCAAGAAGTACTTAAAAGAGCAACCACAGTTCTGGAAAAAGGTTTTGTGGAACAATGAGATGAAGATTAACTTATATTAGAGTGATGGCAAGAGCAAAGTATGGAGAAGAGAAGGAACTGCCCAAGATCCAAAGCATACCAACTCATCTGTGAAACACGGTGGTGGGGGTGTTATGGCCTGGGCATGTATGGCTGCTGAAGGTACTGGCTCATTTATCTTCATTGATGATACAACTGCTGATGGTAGTAGCATAATGAATTCTGAAGTGTATAGACACATCCTATCTGCTCAAGTTCAAACAAATGCCTCAAAACTCATTGGCCGGCAGTTCATTCTACAGCAAGACAATGATCCCAAACACAGTTAAAGCAACAAAGGAGTTTTTCAAAGCTATAAAATGGTCAATTCTTTGAGTGGCCAAGTCAATCACCCGATCTGAACACAATTGAGCATGCCTTTTATATGCTGAAGAGAAAACTGAAGGGGACTAGCCCCCAAAACAAGCATAAGCTAAAGATGGCTGCAATACAGGCCTGGCAGAGCATCATCAGAGAAGACACCCAGCAACTGGTGATGTCCATGAATCGCAGACTTCAAGCAGCCATGAATCGCAGACTTCTAAACATGACTACTCTCATTTACATGACATTGCTGTGTCCCAAACATTATGATGCCCTGAAATGGGGAGAGTATGTATAAACACTGTTGTAAATTCTACATGGTGAAACCAAAATGTATAAAAATGGCCTTCATTAAAATCTGACAATGTGCACTTAAACCACATGTGATTTTTTTTTTCTATTACCAATCTCAAATTGTGGAGTACAGAGGCAAATAAATAAATGATGGGTCTTTGTCCCAAACATTATGGAGGACACTGTAATATTCCAAATGCAGCCTCACTTATGGCTTGTACAACTGTATCATAACATCTCACAATTTATCATCAAAATGCTGTCGGATGAAGGCCAATGTGCCAAGTCTTCTTTGCCACCCTGTGCTGCCACTTTTAGGAAACTATCTACCTGTACTCCTAGGTAGACAAAAATGTTGGAGAAACTCAGCGGGTGAGGCAGCATCTATGGAGCGAAGGAATAGGCGACGTTTCGGGTTGAGACCCTTCTTCAGACTGAGTTTCACCCACTGAGTTTCTCCAGCATTTTTATCCACCTTCGATTTTTCCAGCATCTGCAGTTCTTTCTTCAACATACCTGTACTCCTAGATCCCTCTGCCCTCCAACCCTCGCCAGAGCCCTGCCATTCACTGTGAAGGTCCCTGGATTGATGTCCCAAAATACAAAATGTTGCACTTATCTGCATTAAACTCCATTAGCCATTCCTCCACCCACTTGCCGAACTCATCAAGATCCTGTTGTACATAGTGAACATAGTTATCAAAAATTACAATACCACCCACTTTAAAATCATCTGTAAACTTACTAATAGTGCCTTGCACATTCTCATCCAAATTGTTGATGCAAAACACAAACAGCAATGAGCCCCAACACCAATCCCTGAGGCACACCATGAGTTACAGACCTCCTGTCCAAAAACCTAATCGAGAACCTTGCCCATCTCCTGCAACTTCACACATAGATGACCTCTTTGGTTTTTTTGAGGTCCTATTCTTCCTCTAGTTACCCTTTTCTCATTAATATACTGATAAAATCTCTATGGATTCTCCTTAATCTTACTACCAGGGCATCTCTTGCCCACTTTTTGCCTGACCCCGGTTCCTGCAGGAAGAACATACTACCAGCAAGCTGACAACTCTACTGTGTTATACCTGGTAAGATTTACAAATGAAAGAAAAACACAAACTCTACCTTATCCTGCCGAGCCACAGGTTCTCAAGTCAAAGCCTCTACATTTATCCTCCACTAAACACTTGTACTTAGTAATTCTGCTAGAGTCTGCCTTCCTTTTATACATCACAAGGAGCAGTCGCTTCAGGATACTAATTTATCTCAGCTGCTCAACTGAAATTTTGAACTGTTCCTTTTGAAAACTCCTGCTCGTTTGCTCAGCCTCCCAGCTACTCAACTCAAACTGAACTTGTTAACTGTTGCTCATTTAAAAATATATTATTTGATTGCGAGCAAAAGAAAGTGGGCTGGGGTGGGAGATTGCAACCTTCACGTGGTCCACCCTGTTTCGATGAATGCAATCAACCTGGCGTGCACAAACAGAAGATCAAACAGAACAAGTTGTCTTACAACTTTAGGCTGTACACGCCATACGCAAGAAGAAGACGAAAGTGGGTTAATCATCAGCAGTGATAGTGCATTATTAACAACGATGATTCATGCAATTGGCGGTAACAGGGCGATCTGCTTCTCAATGCTCTATTTGCCATGTGCTTTCATCACTGTTCTTAGGAACTTCATAGGTGTTGCTATTGGTTATTTGTGTACACACTTGTAGATGTGCAAAATCACCAGCCCTGGGTTCTTAGCTAGTAGAGACTGTGGCTCTGATATTTACCCAAGACAACAAACAGTGAGATATTGACGAATTCAGACAAGTCAGAAATAAAGATTTCTTGTACACATGTCCTCCAATGTGGAAACAACATGTTTTTTAAATGGTTTTGAAGGAGGTGTCAGTAGAGGTATTGAGTACAATGCTCACCATCTTCCAAAATTCCATTGATTCAAGGGTGAATCCCACACATTGATGGGAAATGTGATTCTACTATTTCAGAAGAAAATAGTTTTAAAAAACAGTGTATTTTAGACCAGCAATAACACCTTTGTCCAATGCTGTATGACCTATATTGTTCACAGTGGCAGGAACTCAGTTTCACTATTTGATGTGTTTGATACGCAAAGTGTATCATAATCCAAATCATGCATATTGACATTGTCCAAATTTTTTTTTTAAAACCTTGAAGGTAAAATCCTTTGCGCTAGCTTCATCTTAAAGTAGTCAATATATACAATATACAATACAATATTTTATGTCATTCGAACCTCAGTGAGGCTCAAACGAAACTCAGTTTCCAGAGCCATACAAAGACAATTCCTACAAGGCAATACAAACAATTCAATTTACAGAAACATCTATCACAGTGAATCTCCTCCTCGCTGCGATGGAAGGCAAAGTCTTCTCTCTCCCCTGCACCATTTTTCTCCCGATGTCGAAGCCCCAGGCGGGCGATGGCAAGTCTCACGACCATTCAAGGCCGCGTCAGGCGATGTATGGCCCCGCTCCAGGTCTAAATGTCACAAAGTTGGAGCCCCCGGCGAGCGTTGGAATGTCCCGCGGCCATTAAGGCCACGCCGGGCGATGTACGGCCACGCTCCGGGCCGTGTCAACCCCGCGACACGGGCTGGAGAAGTTGCATTGCGGGAGCTCTGAAAAGCGGTCTTCCACCTGGAGCCGCGAGCTCCCGATGTCACCATCCACCGGGCCTGCGGCTGGAGCCTCCGAGCTCTGGAGTCGGGCCTCAGCAGCGAGCCACCACCGCGGTCTCCCCACGCTCTGAGGCCGGCTAGCCACACGATGGTAAGTCCGCAGCTCTGCAGGCTCTGCGACTTGAGCCCCCTGGTCATTCCGGCTGGAGGCCGCTCCATGGTACTAGGCCCCAACGACAACAGAGACCCGACAGGGAAAAGGTCGGGCCTCCCGTGCAGGGAAGAGATCTTTTTAAGTTTCCCCCTCCCCCCTGCCCCCCACATATACACAGCCAAAAACAGTACCAAAAAAAAACACGAACAACTACATTCAACTAGACAAAAATCAAACATAAGACAGGCTGCAGTCCATGGACCATTTATGGAAGATCTGTTGAATTACGGTGCTTTATGCTTTATGCTACATGCTTTATGGTGACACGAGGACTAGACTGTGTGTAATTTTCCATTGCTTTTGCTCACTATAGGTGAAAAGCAAAGGTTTGTTTTCACTGTCTTTTGGACTGCCACATTGTAAAAGAATCAGGCAGTTTTTCCAAAGTCGAAATGCCAAGAATTATTTTTTCATTGATGGAGAAGTAAGTTGACTTGCCTTTCAAACAAAAGATCACTGTCTCAAAATGTTAACTCTTGCTTCTTTCTATCCTGATGCAATTTTCCTGTCTGCCAAGTATTTCCAGCCCATGCATTCAGTTATAGAATTATACAGCAAAGAAATAGGTCTTTGGGCCCACCTGATCTGCACCAACCATCAAGACCCTGTTTAAATTAATTCAATTTTTTATTCTCCCCACATTCCCATCAACTCATCCCAGAATTTTACCAATCACATACACATGAGAAGCAATTTACAGCACCAATTAACCTACCAACTTGCAAATATCTGACAAGTGGGATGAAACCGACCACCCAGTCATAGGTAGAATATGCATACTCCACTGACAGTGTCAGGGGTCAGGATTGCACTCACGTTGCTAGAACTGTGAGGCAACAGCTCTACTAGCTGCACCATCGTCTGCAGATTCCCAGCACCTGTGATTATTTTGCAAGCAACCCAAAAGCTCTAGCTAGTTCTATTTTGAAAAGAGCCTTCTCAGAGCTGATTGCAATTAGTGCATGCTGAATCCAACTGGCCTCCAGATTTTATCAATATTTTTTGAGATAATTGGAAGTGATTATAGTTTTAAAGCATACATGGATGGAGAATCCAGAACATATACTGTATGCCCAAGTGTCCTGTCATTCAAAATACAGAACCAGAACATCATTAAAATTACATTTTCATCAAACTACAAGAGAACAAATTTTATTTTTGGCTTCATGAAAGTAGCACAAGCGTTATCTCATGATCAGCAAGCCACTGACCCATGTGCAATCCTATTCTTTGTCATCTGTTGGCTGAAATTGATCATATTTGATCACAGACAGCTGCATCGCAAAGCTAATTTGCACACCACTGCTCACCTGTTCCAATTAAATGAGACTCTGGCCTCTTTGCCCCGAGAACAAATGGGCAGCTGGCTGCTCAAATGTTGCAACCTACAGTGAGGAATTTGGCAGGGACCGTGTATGTTTTAAGTTGAGTTTCATACACTTTCAGTCTGCACGATATTATCCTGCCTTATTTACATTGTTACTGAGCTGTATTGGCAGAATATTCACCACTAGTGATGTGTTACTGTACAATTACTATAGCTAGTGTGTGTGTTGTTAGCAACTCCAGTGTAATCTATCAGCAGCAAATTTTAGAGTCATAGAGACTTACAGTGTGGAAACAGGCCAACGTGTCCCATCAACACTAGTCCCACCTGCCTGTGTTTGGCCCATATCCCTCTAAACCTGTCCTATCCATGTGCCTGTCGAAATGTTCCTTAAATGTTGCAATAGTACTTGCCTCAACTACTTCCTCTGGCAGCTCGTTCCATGTACCAACCATCTTTTGCTGAAAATGTTACCCCTCAGATTCCTATTACATCTTTCCCCCTTCACCATAAACCCATATCCTCTGGTTCTCAATTCCCCTACTCTGGGCAAGAGTCTGTGCGTCTACCCAATCTATTCCTCTCATGATTTTATACACCTCTATCAGAACACCTCTCAAATGCTGTCAACATCCTTGTAAATCTTCTCTGCACTCTTTCCAGCTTGACAACATCTTTCCTATAAAATGGTGCCCATAATTGAAAACAATACTTTAAATGCAGCCTTGCCAACGTCCTTTGACCTCCCAACCTCTATACTCAATGCTCCGACTGATGAAGGCCAATGTACCAAAAGCATTTTTGATCACCCTATCTACCTGAGATGCCACTTTCAATGAACTATGTACCTGTACTCCTAAGATAGACAGAGAAAGCTGGAGTAACTCAGCGGGTTACTTGTACCTGTACCCTAGATTTCTCTGTTCTATAACACTCCCCAGAGCCCTACCGTTCACTGTGTAGGTTCTGCCCATGTTAGTACTCCCGAAATGCAACATCTCACATTTCTCTACATTAAATTCCATCAACCATTCCACAACCCACCTGTCCAACCGATCAAGATCCTGCTGCAATTTTGACAACTTCAACATTTTGCTGCAATTTTTGCCAACAAATATACTTTTTTCTTGTTTTCCTACCCTTGAGTGGAGTCACGACAACTGTGAACTGCAAGTATACAAAGTGCTGGGGTCTGAGGTAGGATCCCGACCTGAAACATCACCTATCCATGTTCTCCAGAGATGCTGCCTGACCCACTAGGTTACTCCAGCACTTTGTGTGCTTTTTTTAGTAAACCAGCATCTGTGGTTCCTTGTTTCCCCATGGGTGCTCCAGTTTCCTCCCATATCCCAAAGGGTTGGTAGGTTAATTGGCCTCTGTAAAATTGCCCAGAGTGTTTAGGGAATAGACGCGAAAGTGGGATACCATAAAATTAATGTGAATGGGTGATCGATGATCGGTGTGGGCACAGTCGGCTGATGAGCCTGGTTCTTTGCTGTATATTCCAATCAATCAATCTTATCCATTCCTTCACCCTGCTAATTTCTATAATCTCATGCAGACTTAAAAAGCTGAAAGAACTCAACAACAATTTTAGTTTTTGTACATCAATTTTTGTTTTGCTGACCCACTGGTAACCATGTTTTTGGATGGGTGGACACAAAGCTTTGTTCCTGCTCTAGTTCCCTTAAACCCACCAAAACGTTCCTTGAAAACAAATATATTTTCTATGGCTGAAACTACATAGAAAATTAATTTCTTGAGGTAGTTAAACTAACATGAATGAGCCCAGTGGAACCTATCTTAGCCTCAAAATCTACGTTGCCATCCAATGTTGAAACTGTCGTGCTTTGAACTACAGCCACTTGCATAAATCTCATGCCAATTATTTGACTCTGCCATAGCCAGGGTTGAGTTCATCTCCTGCTGAATTCCTAATTTGTTATCTTGAGCCTCGACTAATCAAATTATTTCCTGTCTGGTCTCTTATTTTCCATCTTCCTTGCACATGAAGTCATGTGCAATTCTGTTGCCTTGATCGTAACTCACACCCAGTCCCTGTTCACCCATTATTCCATAAGCTGACCTACATTGGCCCAGAGTTAATCAATACGCAGCCTTGTCTGCATAAGCCCCTCCTTCACCTCCACCAGTTCGACAACCCTCATTGGTTTCTGCTCTAAATTTAATCACTGAATCATGCCTAATTTGGAGTCCCTCTGACTCTCTTTACAATAATCTTTAAAACCTATTTTGTCCTAAAATACACATAAAATACTGGTGTAACTCATTGGGTCAGACAGCATCTCTGGAGAAAAATAATTGGTGACGCATTGGGTAGGAACGTCCTTCAGAACCCTTGTCCTAAAATCTTCTGTTGAAGTCTTTAGTCAGAGGGTGGTGAATCTGTGGAATTCACTGCCACAAACGGCTGTATAGGCCAAGTCAATGGACTGATACATTCTGAGAGTGTCAGAGGTTATGGGGAGAAGGCAGGAAAAAGGGGTTGAGAGCGAAAGATAGGCTGAAGTAACTCAGCGGAACAGGCAGCATCTCTGGAGAGATGGAATGGGTGACGTTATGGGTCAAAACCCTTCTTCAGACCGGTTAGGGTTCAGGGAAACGAGAGATATAGATGATATAGTAAAGAGATAAAGAACAATGAAAGATAGATTAGCCATGATTGATTGGCATAGGAGACTCGATGGGCCAAATGGGCTAATTCTGCTCCTGGAACTTATGGACATGAATGAAACCAAATATATAATCAGATGCTACAATTACATAATGCATTTGACAGCTGCAGCTCAATCGGTAACACTTGTGTCATTGAGGTACAAGGTTATGTGTTCATGTCCCACCCCAAGGATTTGAGCATAATAGTGGGTAATGCTGCATTATAAGATATTTGGACTTTTGTTTAAGATTTTAAAATAACTCCTCGACTTCCTCAGTTGGGCACGAAGGAGCCCCGAGGCATGGGAGTGATCAGTAATACCCTGGTTGATACATCCTCCAATAAACACCGCTAAAAATAATTTACCTGGCTGTAATCAAATGGTTATTGTGATTGTTTATGATGCACAAACTTTAAAAGAACCTCACTCAGGGAAATGCTGAAGTCATTAAATACTTTTTTGAAACAGATTTCTTTAAAAAAAAATTTGGATCTAGGCTCCACTTAGTGAGGATACAATGGGTAACATGCCTTTCCTGGAATGACAGGAGAGATTTATTTATTTATATTTATTATGCATCGTTACAATATCCTGCAGTAAAGCTCCAGTACTCTTTGTGTTAATTCCAAAAGATCCAAACTGCTTGTGTTAAAAAATAAAATAAAACTGTATATTTTATACAAGGGTAAAAAGGACATCTCTTTATTACATTCATTTATCACAAACATTATTTTGCATGAGAATAGAAAATACTTCCAATGTCCCAACAGCCAGAATCAATGACACTACATCATTGACATTTTGTTACTACATTGACCCACATCATAATAATAATAATAATAAATTTTATTTTCGGGCGCCTTTCAAATCTCAAGGACACCTTACAAAGATTAACAGAAGAGAAAAAAACATATAGTCGTAGAAAAATAAATAATAAGGACATCATCAATATACAAATTAAAGATAGAAATCGCTCCAAAGACACAAAATCAAAAAACACAATGTGAAGAGAGAGCAGCGGCAGCTAAAGCGCGCCAGCGTCCACTCTCCCTTCCAACAGCCATCTTGGACACAGACTAACATAGTAACTACATACAAAAAAATCATCCCCCCACAGTGGTTACCACTGTGGGGGAAGGCACAGAGTCCAGTCCCCAATCCCAGTTCTCCCAAAGGTCAGGCCTATTGAGGCCACCGCTATTGCCTCTACGGAGGCCCGATGTTCCTGGCCGTTCTGGCCGGGTGGAGTTGCCCCGGCGTCGGGAGAGTCCTCACAGTGGCTGGGCCACCTGGAATGGCCGCTTCCTAGCAGGGGATTGTCGGCTTCCGAAGCCGACAGGGACGCACCAGGTTGGAGCTCCCAGGCTCCTGATGTTAAAGTCGGCGCCGCCCGCTCTGCTCCGCTAACCCGCAGGTGTTGAACACGGCGGTCACAGCTCACCGGAGCTCCAGCACGTCGATCCAGCACGGCGACCCAGGCAAGGCATCGCCCGCTCCGCTCCACGATAGCGCTCCAGCGCTGTGCCGCCAGCGAAGCCGAGGTGCTGGGCGGTCCCCGCCAGGAAACGGCGCTCCAAGCCCGCTGGTAGGCCACGAGGACGGGTCGACGGGCAGCCCGGAGAAAAAGCTGCCTCACCGACCAGGTAGGGACCTAGAAGTAAGATTACCTCCTTCCCCCCACATTAAGAAGTCCATTTCTCCTACAAACGAAAAACAAGACTTACTAAAAAACTGGGGGGAAAAATGGATTAAACGGACGGCTGCTGGTTAGCAGCCGTTCCCCAAGATGGCTCCTCCTCCCTCCTAAAGTAATTGTCCCTGCTGTCATGGCTGGATGTGTTCGAAAAGAATGCTCATAATATGCAGAACATTGTTTTTAGGCTGCAAGAGGAGGCAGGAAAAGCTTGCTAGACAAAACAAAGAGCAATGGAACCACGCATTGCAAATGGAGCTGACAAGATGCCATAGATTACCCCTGAGATCCTATTTTCTAAAGCCTGTGCTGCAACTCAACTGTTCCTGGCCAGCAATTTTATCTTAAACAGCAGTTTGATATTAATATGTAGTCAATGCATATTAGACTGGGAGGTGTGTTGAATGTCCCATAAAGACTGACCCACAAGACTGCTCCAAATATATATTTTTGTTTTTGTGGGATCTATACGTGATCCAAATGCAGTGAAGGCGATGCAGAAATGTGTGTAGACGCCAATCACAGGCAAATGAAAAAGCCTGACTGTATGTATCTACACTAAAGTGTATCCTCTCTATATCCGGAATCTATCTTGGGCTAAAACAAATTAAACTCATGGTAATCACGTACAATTAACATAGTGGGAACGTCGGAACTCATGGACGTAACATAGCGACTCGTGCCGCTAACGGCAGGTACCCGGGAAACTTGTTAACTCTTGAAAAACTTAAAACATGATTAAAGATTTCCACGAGTCAATTTTACTCTTGAAGTTAAAATTTGAAACATTTAAACTCGTTGTAAGAACATAGTAGCCCGTGAGTTTACCGTAGTGACTCGTGAGTCTACCGCGGGCACTCTTTAACTCAGCGGGCAGGCAGCAACCCTGGAGAGAAGGAATAGGTGACGGGATGACGTTCCCAAAATTCTGCAGCGTCTTTGTGTTACTCCAGCACTGTGTGTTCACTTTATGTCAACCAGCATCTTCCCTTTCTTGTGTATGACATTATTTGTATCCGTGGCAGTTAATTGTCGCTCCCTTCAGTTTCCCAGGGGGTCAGGACGGGACTGGAGTTGGGAGGGAAAGGTGGGGGGGGGGGGGGGGGGGGGGGGGGGGGGGGGGAGGAGGAAGGGGGGAGGAGGGAGGGGAGTAATAATAATAATACATTTTATTTATGGGCGCCTTTCAAGAGTCTCAAGGACACCTTACAAAAATTTAGCAGGTAGAGGAAAAACATGTAAGGGGAATGAAATAAATAGTAGAGACATGACTAGTGCACAAAGTAAAGACAGAATTCAATACAAAACACAATATGAGGCAATTAATGCACAGATGAAAAGGGAGGGGGACGTGGGGCTAAGGATAGGCAGAGGTGAAGAGATGGGTCTTGAGGCGGGACTGGAAGATGGTGAGGGACACGGAATTGCGGATCAGTTGGGGGAGGGAGTTCCAGAGCCTGGGAGCTGCCCTGGAGAAGGCTCTGTCCCCAAAACTGCGGAGATTGGACTTGTGGATGTAGAGGAGACCAGCTGATGTGGATCTGAGGGACCGTGAGGGTTGGTAGGGGGAGAGGAGGTCAGTGAGATATGGGGGGGGCCAGATGGTGGAGGGCTTTGTAGGATGGATCAGGATTTTGTAGTTGATCCGGTGGGAGATGGGAAGCCAGTGAATTTGTTTGAGGTCTGGAGTGATGTGATGCCAGGATTTGGTGTGGGTGATGAGTCGGGCGGCTGTGTTCTGGACCAGCTGGAGTCGGTTGATGTAGGTGGAGCTGATGCCAAGGAGAAGTGAGTTGCAGTAGTCCAGTCGGGAGGAGATGAAGGCATGGATGAGTCTTTCAGCAGCGGGAGGTGTGAGAGAGGGTCTGAGTTTGGCGATGTTGCGGAGATGAAAGAAGGAGGTTTTAATGACATGGCGGATGTGAGGCTCAAGGGAGAGGGTGGAATCAAAGATCACGCCAAGGTTGCGGGCCTGGGGAGATGGGGAGACAGTGGTGCCGTCGATGGTGAGAGTGGGGTTATTGATTTTGGTGAGTGTGGCTTTGGAGCCTATGAGGAGGAATTCTGTCTTATCGCTGTTGAGTTTGAGGAAATTATGTTGCATCCAGGTTTTTATAGCTGACAAACAGGAGTTGATATGGGAGAGGGGGGGGTTGTGGGGGGATTTGGTGCCGAGGTAGATCTGGGTGCCATCAGCGTAACAGTGGAAGTCCAGGTTGAAGTGGCGGAGTATCTGACCAAGGGGGAGGATGTAGATGATGAAGAGGAGGGGGCCGAGTACGGAGCCTTGGGGAACGCCTTGAGTGACTGTGGCTGTAGCAGAGGTGTGGTTGTGGAGAGAGATGAAGTGGGATCTGTTGGAAAGGTAGGAATGGAGCCAGCTGAGTGCAGAGCCTTCAATGCCGAGGTCTTTGAGTCTGGTGAGCAGGATGTTATGGTTCACTGTATCAAAGGCTGCGCTCAGGTCGAGGAGGATGAGGATGTTGAGGGAACCAGTGTCAGCAGAGGTGAGGAGGTTGTTGAGGACTTTGAGGAGAGCAGTTTCTGTGCTATGGAGTAGAGGTGAGGGGGGGTTTGGAGTGACTTAGTACGGGAGACAAGTGTACTGACTGTGTGGGCAGACACTTTAGTAGTGATTGCCCATGGGGTTCACTGTCGAGGACTTCATAATGCAGAGAGCATTATAAACAGTGGAGCGATTAACCCTGGAAAGGGGGGAGACTTCTCTCTGAGTTGGACCCAGGAAACTGAAGCAGGAATTTTCTTGAGGTTATTAATGACAGATAAATGGTTGTGAAGGGTTTAGAGGGCTATGGGCCACATGCAGGCAAATAGGACTACCCCGAGATGCCAACTTGGACGGCACGGCCAATCTGGGCCGAAGGACCTGGTTCCGTGTTGTATAGCACCATGACTAAGGCCTGTCCAGTGGGATTGACATGTTTTGTATTTTTCCTTTCTAAAGATGCAGTGTATTTTGGTGACTATTGCACACTGCAGACCAGAAGCGCCTTCAATACCCAGAGAGAAGGGATGGGTGGGTTAGGTGAGCAGGAGAGTGGGGTTGTTTGCAGTTGCATCTGTAGTTCCTTCCTACACAAAATTTAGTTTAGGTTTGATGTACATTATGGAAACAGGCCACCGGATCTGTAGACAGTCGGAATCTTTTTTTCCCACAATGGAAAAATCAAATACTAGAGGGTGTAGCTTTGCCGATTGAAGCAGATACGTTGGGAGAATTTAAAGGATTTTGGATAGACACATGGATATGCAGGGAATGGAGGGATATCAGTTACATACAGATACATAAATAAGTGAAGGTCTAAGCTAGGTTAGCATCATGTTCGACCCTGACATTGTTAGCCTAAGGGGCTGTTCTTGTGCTGTACTGTTCTATATTAGTTCACATCAACCACCGACCATACCAGTTCTATGTTATCCAACTTTGTATCCACTCCCCACATGCCAGGTGCAATTTTACTGATACCAATTAACCTACAAACCTGCACATTTGGGGTGTGGGAGGAAACCGGAGCATCCAGAGGAAACCCACGTGGTGACAGTGAGCACTTGCAAACTCCACCCAGACTGCAGCCGAGGTCAGGATCAAACCTGGGGCTCTGTGAGACACTGTGAGACAGCAGCGTGACCAACTGCATCACCCTGTGGATTGGTACCATCCTTGTTAATTGTCTTGACAGATCAATCTTGGCAACTGTGTGGTCTTGGTATCTCTTGTGCCAAAGCAGCAATATCATTCATAAATAAATATGGAGACAATTACCTAGTGACTGTAAGAAAACATTTCTGCAGAATTATTTTTGTATTTGATGCTGCCTCACCACACAGGTTTGTTCTCCATGTATAACATAAGGTAAAGTAATTCACAAATGCTTGGAAAGACAAGTGTGTGAGCTCTAGTATTTGCAAATCATTTTTGTCAGAGTATCGCAGGTATCAACTATTGAAACCCAACTGACATGAACTTGTACTGATCTAGATTGGTTGTCACCTTCAAGTGAGTTTATGTCCTTTATTTAAGTTTAATGAGAAGGGTTAATTTGTATTTCTCCACTCTGTATGATTTAAATCAACATTGTGTAAAGTTAGTCATTATATTGCGGGGAAATAGTTATTTACATAGTCTGGGTCAGCGGCTATTCCAATGAATTGATTTGTCATGAAATTTACAGTTGCTCATGTCTAAACAAATTCCGCTAAACTATGAGACACTTCTTCTGGTGAGGAAACATCTGGGCACAATAGTTAACAAATACCTACAGTGAGAATTCTGTAATGCACTTTACCCTTTGTCATGTTAGCAGCTCTGTTCAGGTAAGGAAAAAAAGTACTATTATGGTACTCATGAGTAAGTATGACTTGGTGGCTGTTCCAGACCGCCGGGGAGATGGCCGTCCTGCCCGGCAGTCTGTTCGTTTTTCTTTTTTTTGTTATTTTTTAATGTGTTAAAAGTTTGTTTAATGTTCTTCGGTTTGTTTTATGTGCGGGGAGGGGGGAGGGGATCGGGGGAAACTTTTTTTCAAGCTCTTAGCTTCCCGGAGATGTGATCAATTTTCGGATCACATTCTCCGGGCTCTGAGGCCTACCATAGTTGGAGCTGGAAGCCTCCTCAGACTGTCATGAGCCCCACTGCGGGGTGTGGACTTAACATCGGAGCTGATCCCTTGCCTGGGATCACTCCCACCGCGACCACCGTGGACTTACCATCAAGGGCTCGCAGTCTCGGGAGAGGCCAGTCGGGAGCTCCAACGCCGCGGAAGGCTCGACCAGCCCCAACGCGAGGTTCGATTGTCCAGCGCGGGGGAGCTGACATCCCCCTGATGCAGGAGCTGATCACATCGACGAGGAGGGCCCGATCACCACCGGCTACGGGAGTCAAGATCGTCCCATCAACGGAGGGCTCAAGGCCCCCAACCGAGGAAGAACAAAAGGAAGGACTTGAACTTTTTTTCACCTTCCATCACAGTGAGGAATGTGTAGGAGTCACTGTGGTGGATGTTCATGTTAAAATGTGTTTTTGAGTGATCTGTTGCTTTTAATTGTATGACTGACCTGACCAATGAAATTCCTCGTATGTTTCAAAACATACTTGGTGATTAATGTGTGATTCTGATTCTGTTCATAGCCATCATTGAAATTCGAAGCACAGCATATGTAGTGCCGTACAAGCTGACACACACCCTGTTCTGGTCTTCTATATCTTTCAGTCCGTAAAAGGGTTCTGACCCGAAACATCACCCATTTCTTTTCTCCAGAGATGCTGCCTAACCCGCTGAGTTACTCCAGCATTTTGTGTCTATCTACGGTATAAACCAGCATATACAGTTCCTTCCTACATTCGCCCCTTCGTTCTATGAGACTAAGTAAATATTTCAGATAACTTTTTGTCCTGCTGAAAATCAGCATCAACATGAACAATTCAACTACAACTGGCTCAATTCTATGAAAGTTAGATCTGGTGTCTGCTTTTGAGCATAAAGCATCTTGGCAGAAATTCTCCAGAACCATTCTCACATCATAAATAAAATTTAACAAATACCAAAGTTGCAAATTCTGCTTAGCTACCAAAAACATAAAATGATTCTTCCAAACTTCTGCGAATTCACATATTCAGACCATCAATAATGCTTTCTTTTACAGTCCATAGAATTTAGAAAACATAAAGTACAGCACAGGGCTGCAGTCCACGGTGTCTGCACCAAACTTGATGCCAAGATAAACTAATCTCATCTACCTGCACATGATCCAAATCCCTTCACTCTGCATATCCAAGTAACTAGCTAAAAGTCTCTTAAATGTCATCTGCCTCCAGGCACCCGCCACCGTTTGTGTAAAAAAACCTGACCACATATTTTCTCCGAACTTTACCCCTCTCACCTTAAAGCTATCACCTCTAGTCTTTTGACAATTTCACCTTGGAATTAGGGTTCTCACTGTCTACGCCTCCCATAATTGTATATAAAACAGTACTATTAATTACAACCAATTTTAAATCATAGATGAATACTTAAGAAGAAATTAAATAGATGATCATATTGGGTCTGTATTAGACTCATAGTTTTATATAAAACAGTACTCTTAACTACAGCTCATTTTAAATCATAAAGTTCAATACTTAAGAAGAAATTAAATAGATGAGCACATTGTGGCAGATCCCCAAGTCAATAACAGGAATTCTACACAAACATTTAATATTAAAATTTTCCCGGCTGTGTTCCAAATCTGAATATTCTCTCATATATGAAGGCCAACTGAGCTAAGTGCTAAGCTGAGTGAGTGTCACTGTATCTTTGAAGAAAGGTATTTCAGTCTGTTCAGATGAACAGAAAAGTAATTTTCTAAATCTTGGCCATAACCAATATTGACAAAAAAGAAAGGCACAAAGTGCAGGAGTAACTCAGCAGGTCAGGCAGAATCTATGAAGGAAACGGATATGGATTTGAGTCGGGATCCTTCTTCAGATTGACAAAAACATAAAGCTGCTTGCTGATCAAAAATGTATGTAACATAATTTCTGATAATGCCCAAGGTCATGATTTTGTGATAACTTGGTTGTTGCCAAGAATGGGGTCACAAAATCCTCTGGATAGTTCAAATGGGGACATCTCCAGATATCAACCACTGTATAAAAGACACGTATCCCTCAAATCCCTTGTAAGATTCTGACTACCTGGTAGATTCTGGTAGGTATGTGGAACCGGCTGCCAGAGGAGACAGTTAAGGCAGGTGGTATCATAACAATTGAGAAACACTTCAACAGGTACATGAATATGATAGGTTTGAAGGGATATGAGCCAAATGCAAACAGGTGGGACTACTGTAGATGGGACATGTTAGTCAGCCTGGGCAAGTTGGACCAAAGGGCCTGCTTCCACGCTGTATTACTCTGACTCTGGGACTCCATTTATACTATCCTTACCTCATAGTTTTTTATGCTCTATCACCTCTCAGCCCCCTTTGCTTTCAGGAAAAGCAAGTTCTTTCCCAGAAAGTTCAGTACCAGATACTGTCTTCTGGCAAATTGAGCAAAAAAATGTACAGAGGTAGCTTCTTCCAATTGTGCTAGATGCCACTATTATGATTGCATCTATAACCAGTGAGGGAGCAGAAGGTGTTAAAGGCAACGTGAGACACTAAAATATGCAGTTTCACCAGATTGTAAAATAAATCTGTACAAGAGAAGCAATAAGCAGCAATATCTTGGAAACTAGAAGTGCCCTTGTGAAATGCTTACCATGCAGTGGCACTTGTTGGAAATGGTTTAGTGCACAATTCAGCACAGAGTACAGAGTGTCACTGGCCACAGGAGTGCATCATCTCCACAACAGATGGCCATGTTTAATTGACGATTTCATTGTCACTAGATGGTGTGAAGCTGTGCTCACTTTCAACTGAGGTTGAGACCACACAAATTGCCATTGATTCACTCACCTTTAATCAACCTTGGCTGCTTCTATCTGAATGTTCTTGACCAGGTCATTAATTATTATAAATGACACACTAAGCGCACCGTTAACCCTTTAACGACCAAGTCATTCACCAGTTAGTCAAAATAAATCTTTATAAAGGTTTTATGTGGCCTGATTTGTGTTTACTAATTATGTTCAATATTTCAACAAATTAACACATTGACTGAAATAATGTTTCCTAATAAACTTGAGCTTGCCAAGACAAAGGATATTAATGCATTTGAATGGAATATTTTTAAAGTTTTTATTTTCACATTTGGAGATTAAATGTCTCCATAGGAGGCACAAAAAACAATATCTATATATATTACTAAAACTCTCATCTTGTTTGTTTGTATGTGTGCGTGCGTGCATGTGCGCGATATTGCAAAACCCCGCCAAAAAGGTACACGATAGCGCTACCATTTTTGGCCCACATTACTCACCATTGCCCTGGGATGTAAAAGAAACAAGTTTCGTTTGGATAGATGTTATATTTTACAAGTTATTGACATTTTAAACTTTACAGAAAAAACTTTTTAAACCACGTTTCCACTTGCCCTGCCTGTCAGCAGTGTTTGACGTCACAATGATGCCACAATGGGTTCTCAAATCTCATCTCATTTACATTAAAAATCATGATTTTAAAAAAAAATATCCGTTTTAATCAAATTCTTCGAATTTCTTTAACAGCTAACATTGTGTTTAAGTTATTTGAAAGAAAAAACACGGTTTTCATTGAGAATTTCATTTTAAAAAATCACAATTTTCATTGTGGGTGGAGGATGGGATAGGGGGAAGTTTCATTTTTTTTAAAACATCGTGATTTTCATTGTGGGGGTGGGATAGGAGGGAGGTGAGGAGTGGGAGAGCAGGGGGATAGAGGGAGAGGAGGGGGTAGGGAGGGGAAAGAGGGGGAGGTGAGGAGGGAAAGTGGGGGAGTAGGGGGGATAAATGGAGAGGAGGGGGAGTGGGGGATAGAGGGAGAGGAGGGCAGTGAGGGAGGTTGAGGTTGTGGGATCGGGGGAGGGAGAGGAGGGGGGTAGGGAGGCGAGAGCTTGTTATGGAGGGAGAGAGTGACTGAGGGTAGGGGAAAGGAGAGGGATAGAGTGGTGAGGGAGGGAGTGGGGCAGGGGAAGAGGAGAGGGGAAAGAAGAGGGAGGGTGATGAGGAAGGGGTATGAGTGCTGGGGAATGAGGAGGATTGGAGGAGGATAGGGGTAGAAAGGGGGATGGCGAGGTGCAGTTGGGGGAGGGTTGGCGTGACTCGCGTCACAACGGGAATCTCTACCATCACAACGGGAACCCGTCAGCCGCTCCTGCGCAGTTGGGAGCTATGGGTGAGTGGTGGAGTATTGCCTTGGGGGAACAGGGCCCAACGGGTCCCACTTGGTCTAATAACTCTATAATATTTATCTGATCATCACTGCCCATGTGACTTGAGTTACAATCGGTTTGCATTTAGATCTATGCTTACCGAGAATTGGTTTGAAACAGCTCAGACTCATTCCATGGAAAACCATAAGAATCACTTGTGTTTACACTCCCTCACAAAGTTTATAAACCAGGCAACTGATACAATCTCGATTCCTTGGCATGCTTCCCTACCAGTCAATTCAGAAGTATAGCAGTTGTCAGAAAGGATTTTGTTTTGCTGTGTGGGATTTTTGCATTTCTAGTGAGCTTGGCTCCTAAAATTCTTTTGCTTTTGATATAATTCAGTCTCGCCTATTGCACAACATAGACGGATAATGTAATCATGCAACTGATTCAAGAACCAAAGGACAGATTAAGGTGAAAGAGGAAAGATTTACTAAAAACCTGAGGAATAACTTGTTCATACAGAGGGTGGTGGGTATGTGGAATGAGCTGCCAGATGAGGTAGTTAAGGCAGGTAATATAACAACATTTGAAAGACTTTTGGACAGATACATGGATAGGAAAGGTTTATCTAAACCTGCAATTAAATCCCATGATCTTCTCTGCACCAGTTGATTGATCTGCATTATCTTATAATTCAAAATTATAGAATTCCTTCACTGGTAAATGCATACACTCAACGCAATCAATTTAATATCCCATACAGTGCTGGAGTAACTCAGTGGGTCAGGTAGCATCTCTGGAGAACATGGATAATTTTGGGTCGAGATTCTTCTTCAGACTGATTGTGGGGGTGGGGAGAAAGCTGGGAGGAGTGCCAAGACAAAGCCAGGGAAATAATAGGTTCATAAAGGGAAGGAGTTTTTTTGACAGGCAGATGGTAGGACGAAGGACAGAGATGAAACAACAGAATTGGAAAAGGAGTTAAAATAAATAGCAACTGAGAGATCCAGTAGATCTTAGCAGACCAAGTGCAAGTGTCCGGTGTTCTTCATACCAAGCCAATTAACCTACAAACCTGTATGTCTTTGGAGTGTGGGAGGAAACCGAAGATCTTGGAGAAAATCCATGCAGTCACGGGAAGAACAAGACCATTTAGGACTGAGATGAGGAAAAACGTTTTCACCCAGAGAATCTGTGGAATTCTCTGCCACAAAAGGCAGTGGAGGCCAATTCACTGGATGTTTTCAAGAGAGAGTTAGATATACCTCTTAGGGCTAACGGAATCAAGGAATATGGGTAGAAAGCAAGAACGGGGTATTGATTTTGGCTGATCAGCCATGATCATATTAAATGGCGGTGCTGGCTCGAAGAGCCGAATGGCCTACTCCTGCACCTAATTTCTATGTTTCAATGTAACTCCATACAGACAGCACCCGTAGTCGAGATTGAACCCGGGTCTCTGGCATAGCAAGCGCTGTAAGGCAGCAACTCTACCGCTGCATACCATGCCGCTCTCTACATCTTAAAATTAAATGGTTATCGGCGGAACAATGAAAAGTCCTAAGTAGCGAATTCTCGGTGAATGTAAAAGCCGTGAACAATAGAGGAAATAGATGCCCTGCTTTGGTGCCCAACAAGGGAGTGGACCTTGCTGAAGCTGCTGTAAATGAAACGGTTGCTGGGACCGGAGTGAGATAAAAAATAGATAAACAGGAATCAAATGTAAAGGCTGATTCATTTGATCATGGCTTATTTATTTTACCCTCTTTCACTCTTTGTCAAACTTTGCCTGTCGCTTGATTAAAATCTGTTGATCGCTGTTTGCAGGTTCAACCTAACTATGTATACGAAATAAAAATGAAAACTTTGGACTAAAGCAGTTCCAATGAACCTCCATGTTAAGCATTCCTGTTCCTGTTTCCTGCACATCAACCCACAGTCTGTACTCAATTTATCACTTATGACAATCAATCATGAATTCAGAAATGGATGAAACATGTCCTAACCTTCAGTGTAACCTTGTTAAATGTCAGGTCATGCTTATAAATTTTGAATGAATGATTCATCGCACAGGTAAAGATTATGCAAATAATTCAGATGCTGAAAATTTGAAATAAAAGAGTAAACACTCAGGAGGTGGCAACACTGCTGAGTGAAACATTTAACATATCAGATTGATGACTTTCCATCAGAATTAACAACATTAGACAAATAACCTGTTTACTGTGCAGGTTAATGGGGGAGAGAAAGAAAATGTGAAAAGCAAATAAGAACGTAATTGTTCTGGTCCTGGTGTTTATAACAATTAAGCACGCTTGACCCTTGATGCTATGGCAAGTCTGCAAAGGGGATGAGCAGCATACATTACTTGACTAAAGAGAGCTGTTAAAGCAAGGCTAAAAAAGGTGGGGGTTTATGTTTATTATTGTGTCACATGTATCGAGATACACTGAAAGCATGTTATCCTATCAGATCAGAGAATATGATACATAAGTACAATCAAGTCACACTCAAGTAGAATGGAGCCAAGGTGCAGAACACAGTTCTCAGCATTCTCACGCATCAGTTCCATACACAAATCCAATGTCTGCAATGGGGTGGAGGTGAATCAGACTGTACCCTGCCGTATAGTAGGACCATTCGGAAGACTGACATCAGAGGGAAATAAATTATTCCTGAGCCTTATTGTGTGCACTTTCTTGCTTCTGCCCGACAGGAGCTGGGAGAAGAAGGAATGACCCGGGTGGGGCAAGTCGAGGGAGGAGGTATAGGGACAGGTGTTCCATCATCTGCGGTTGCAGGGGAAGGTACCTGGGGAGGGGATGATTTGGGTGGGATGGACCTCCTCCCTCGACTCTGTCCAGGGACCCCGACAGTCCTTTCAGATGAGGCAGAGGTTCACTTGCACCTCCTCCAACCTCATCTACTGTCTCCGTTGTTCAAGATGTGGACTCTTATACATCGGCGAGACCAAACGTAGACTGGGCGATCGTTACGCTGAACACCTTCGCTTAGGCCACCTGAACCTACCTGATCTCCCAGTTGAAAAACACTTTAATTCTTCTTCCTATTCCCCCACAGACCTTTCTGTCCTAGGTCTCCTCCATTGTCAGAGTGAGGCTAAACTGCAAATTGGAGGAACAGCATCTCATATTTGGCTTGGGCAGCTCACAGCCAAGTGGTATGAATATTGATTTTGCTCACCTCATGTAGCCCCGGCATTCCCTCTCTCTCTATCCCTCCCCCCACCCAAGTCGCACTAGCTCCTCGTTTTCACCTTACAAACAACTAACAATGGCCTGTTTCCTTTATCATCATTGCTTTTTTGCATATATTTCATTCATTGTTCTTTATCTCTCCACATCATTGTCTATCATTGTTTCGAGAGAGGTACGAATGAAAGAACCTCTCTCCAACTGGACCCTGCTGACCAGCCACTTACCCTCCAGTTAGAGGAGGTAAAGCAGGCCCTGAGAACTGTTAATGCTAGTAAGGCTGCTGGCCCGGATGAGATCCCAGGCAGGGTGCTCCGGGACTGTGCTCACCAGCTCGCTGGGGTATTCACAGACATTTTTAACCTTTCCCTAGCACACTCCACAGTGCCAGCGCGCCTGAAAACCACCACTATCATCCCGGTGCCCAAGCAGACAAACATCAACTCCCTCAATGACTACAGGCCCGTTGCTCTTACATCTGTAGTCTCCAAGTGCTTTGAAAGGCTGGTCCTAGGTCACCTTAAATTATCTCTCCCCCCCCTCACTCGACCCACACCAGTATGCATATAGGGCTAATAGATCTACAGAGGATGCCATAAACACTGTCCTCCATGCTGCACTACAACACCTAGAGGAGAAGGGGTCATATGTCAGGATGCTTTTTGTTGATTACAGCTCAGCTTTTAATACAATCATACCCAGCTAGCTGATCACAAAAATGCTAGACCTTGGCCTCAGCAGTCAACTGTGTCGGTGGATATTGGACTTTCTCAGTGAACGCCCACAGACAGTGAGACTTGGACCCTACACCTCAACATCCCTGACCCTCAGCACAGGAGCACCGCAGGGCTGTGTGCTCAGTCCGCTCCTCTACGCCCTATACACACATGACTGCTTGCCCCATCACCCCGCAAATAGGATCATAAAATTTGCGGATGATACAACCGTGGTGTCATCTCAAATGGGAACGAGGTCGCCTATAGAGAGGAGGTGCACAGACATTCTGAGTGGTGTGCTCATAACAATCTCTCTCTGAACACTAAAAAGACAAAGGAGATCATCACTGATTTCAGGCGACATAGAGCGGAGCTCAGGCCACTGGAGATAGGGGGCGAGGAGGTGGAGAGGATGCCTAGTTTTAAATTTCTGGGGATCAACATCAGTGAGGATCTTAAATGGTCTGTGAACTCTGCTGTAGTTGTAAAAAAAAAGCACAACAGAGACTTTACTTCCTCAGAACACTGAGGAAGGCCCATCTGTCTGCTAAACTGCTGGAGTCTTTCTACCGCTGTTCGGTAGAAAGCATACTGACTTACTGCATAACTGCCTGGTTTGGGAACTGTTCAGCAGCTGACAGAGCAGCTCTCCAGAGGGTGATAAAAACTGCCCAGGGTATCATTGGACTCCCTCTGCCCCCTCTGGAGGACATTTACCACGCCAGATGCCGCAGCAGGACCTGTAATATCGTGAAAGACATTACACATCCTTGTCACCACCTTTTCACACTGCTGCCCTCAGGAAAAAGGTACAGGTCGCTAAAGTCACGCACTGCCAGACTCAAGAACAGCTTTTACCCATCAGCAATCTTGGAACTGAACTCTGTCTCGGGAGCGGGTTATGGGGAAGGAGGGGGGGTGGGAGAGAGTGTTAATTTATGTAAATGTGAATCCATGGGTGGGTTTGGGGAGAGAGGGAGTGTAAAAAGTATGAGTATGTGAATGTTTAAAGTTCTTTTAAATGGAGATACACAGTAATCTCGTTGTATGTGACACATGCAATGACAATAAAGCATTCTGATTCTGATTCTGATTATATCTCCCGTTTCCCTTATCTCTAATCAGTCTGAAAAGGGGTCTCGGCCTGAAACGTCACCCATTCCTTCTCTCCAGAGATGCTGCCTGTCCCGCTGAGTTACTCCAGCTTTTTGTGTCTATTTTCGGTTTAAACCAGAATCTGCAATTCCTTCCTACACTCATAGTCATAGAGAGGTTAGAGTGCAAGTTGGATAGAGATTTGAAATGTGATGAGAAGCTCAAGGTTAACCAATGCAGACTGAACGAGTGTGTCTGCAATGCAGTTACCCAATCTGCATTTCCTTTCTTTTCAGATATTGTTTAGTTTGTTTCCTTGGTTTCTATAATCCATTATATTAAATAGGTTGATAATTAACCACAGTGCCAACCAAAATAGTAGTGATGAAAGATCAAACGATATTTTATGGGGAAAATTGTCTTTTATACAACAGTCTTTGATATTATAATTATTTTATTTTCAATTTCAAAGGCTGATGATATCATTTCCCACTTATTCAGCCGACATGCATTACCTTTCTTTTTTTAATTTGTTGTTTTCTTAGTACCTTGTTATGGCTCACTTACATAACCATCCCATTTTATTTTTTAGTTTCCTACAGGTTGGAGCATTGTGCCTTGGATAATGATGCCAGCTTTTTACATCTTACCATCTCAGTATGTCCATGAAATAGTTTTGAATTTTGTCAACTGCATCCATTGCAGCTGAACCTCAGTCCGTCTGTCTAAGGTGCTGATCCAAATTAGCTGTTACTGAAAATCATTGTTGATATACAAAAGTTTAAAGTTAAACATAATGTGTTTCTGGGGGGAGCGGGGTTGTCTTTTCATTCTAATTGCTAAATGTATGAAGAATTTCAGTTAATAGTAGCATTCACCTTTACAATTCACTTCTCCCAAAATTAATGAAACAAAGTGATGAACGTCCATCATCAAGTTCGCTGACGACACCACTATTGTGGGGCGTATCACTGATGGGGATGAGTCAGAGTACAGAAGAGAGATCGAGCAACTGTCCATATGGTGCCAGCGCAATAACCTGGCCCTCAACACCAGCAAAACCAAGGAACTGATTGTGGATTTTGGAAGGAGTAGGAGGGGGACCCACAGCCCCATTTATATCAACGGGTCGATGGTTGAAAGGGTCAAGAGCTTCAAATTCCTGGGCGTCCACATCTCTGAAGATCTTTCCTGGTCCGAGAACACTAATGCAATCATCAAAAAAGCACATCAGCGCCTCTACTTTCTGAGAAGATTACGGAGAGTCGGATTGTCAAGGAAGACTCTCTCTAACTTCTACAGGTGCACAGTCGAGAGCATGCTGACCGGTTGCATCGTGGCTTGGTTCGGCAATTTGAGCGCCCTGGAGAGGAAAAGACTACAAAAAGTAGTAAACACTGCCCAGTCCATCATCGGCTCTGACCTTCCTTCCATCGAGGGGATTTATCGCAGTCGCTGCCTCAAAAAGGCTGGCAGTATCATCAAAGACCCACACCATCCTGGCCACACACTCATCTCCCTGCTACCTTCAGGTAGAAGGTACAGGAGCCTGAAGACTGCAACAACCAGGTTCAGGAATAGTTACTTCCCCTCAGCCATCAGGCTATTAAACCTGGCTCGGACAAAACTCTGATTATTACCAACCACTTTCTGTTATTTGCACTATCAGTTTATTTATTCATGTGTGTATATATTTATATCATGGTATATGGACACATTTATCTGTTTTGTAGTAAATGCCTACTATTTTCTGTGTGCTTAAGCAAAGCAAGAATTTCATTGTCCTATACAGGGACACATGACAATAAACTCACTTGAACTTGACTTGACTTGGATACCTGCAGAATTGACAGAAGGTACTTTCGTGAAGTCAGCACATCATGACCCAATGGCCTTTACAATTCATTACAATTAAGCACCTCAGTTATTGAGATTACAATCACAGTATTTGATTGAACCCGTGTTTGGAGCAGGTAATAATGCTGCATAAACTGTTTTTGGAGGTGTTCTACAAATATTCAAGAGCAAGTATTCCACAGGGTCAGAAACATTCCTGCGGTACCTGTAAAGTTAGAAAAATATTTTTGAAAATGTAATAATGCATCACGTTGGTTCAGCTGTTTAATCCAGCAAAAAAAGAATTGCGACCTTAATAATTAAAAATGAAGGCATTGTAATAACAAATGGTTGGGAAAGAAAATGGATGAAAATATCATACAGTATAAAGTAAGATATTCTTGCTAAAAACAGGAGAAACACATATCATTCAACACTGGATAAAGTGTTGTTTCTGAGATGTAATTCCTCTCTGCATCCAGCATATTGGGCCAGCATATGTGTTCCTATTTGGCTTTGTTGAACAAAAATGATCTTGCTGATTCGTAAAATCTCATGTCAATATTCTCCTAAATTGTAGTTCTGGAATCATTCCCCACATCGTAAAAACACAATATTTATTTCATTTAAGTTGAACTAAATGTGGACTTTAGGATAAAGATGTGGCAGATGAAATAAAAACAGAAATTAATAAAAAGTAAGGAATTTGGATGCAATCATCACTGACATATAGCAATAAATTATTTTTCTTCCAAATTTTAAGATAAATTATTATTTTACAGATGTTGACAGACTTTCTGTGCTTTTTCAACATTTATTTTTACCTCCAATCCTGTATATCTCTTTCGCCAGTAGAGGGTGCATAGGCTGAAAATGTTGCAATTCACAATCCATGTGAAGAGCCTATGAACAGTTAAGCAGCTCCCATTTACAATCCCAAACAGCAACACACACACCCAGACACACAGCAGCAGCAGTCGCAAATGATGAGATACAGAATGTTGCTTGTGAACAATAACACAGAGTTGTAAAAAAGGAACTGCAAATGCTGGTTTAAACCGAAGATAGACACAAATAGCTGGAGTAACTCAATGGGACAAGCAGCATCTCTGGAGAGAAGGAATGGGTGATGTTTCGGGTCGAGACCTTTCTTCAGACTGGTTAGGGATAAGGGAAATGAGAGATATAGACAGTGATGTGGAGAGGTAAAGAACAGTGTGGGATGGGGGGGAGGTGTGTATGTGGGCGGGAGGGATGTGGGGAGGGGGAGGAGTGATGTGGGGGGAGGGCAGGGGGTTTGTGGGGGAGAGGGGTGTGGGGGCGGGGGGAGTGAGCTCGGAGAAAAGACAGGGAAGAGCCATGGGGGGTACGGGGGGGGGAGAGGAACCAGCGAGGGGTACCAGAGGGGTAGTGGCTGGAATTGGTGGTGCGATGGGGACTCTCAGCGGGCACTGGTCGCTGGTTGTTCTCCTCCGCCGGGATCAGTCTCCGCTTTCCATTTAGCGACATCGGCGACATCTCCGACTCTGGACTGGGTTGGGTCTCCGTCGCTGTGCTGCTGCTTGGGGCGGGGCTGCTGCTTTGGGCGGGGCTGCTGCTGGGGGCGGGGCTGCTGCCTGGGGTGTGGCTGCTGCTTGGGGTAGGGCGGGGCTGGGCTGGGCTGCTTCGGGTCCCTCCGAAAGTCCAGTTGGAAACCTCCGCCAGCCACCCTCAGCTCCAGTAGAGATACGATGGCGCAGGAAGGGGCGGACCTTACCGGGGAGTGACAGGGGAAGAGACTAATTCGCGCGACGCCAACTGGCAGGAGAAGAGTTTGATCTGCGCATGCGCGGTTTTTAAGATTTTTAAACCTCGCTAACTTTTACAACATTCAACCGATCGGAACGAAACTTGGCGCACTCGCGGCACAGGAGAACGGTGAGTGAACTGGTGAAAATCGTAGCGCTATCGCAAACCGTTTTTGCGTAAATAGAAAGACCGCCAAACTGGAAGATAACAAGATCAGAGTTTAATTATGTATAGATTGCACTATATTTGTTATTTATTGAACTTTCTCTCTTTTTTTCTCTTCCCCCGTTATGTACTGTTTACATATTCACATATTCTGTTGTGCTGCAGCAAGTAAGAATTTCATTGTCCCCTCCGGGACATATGACAGTAAAACACTCTTGACTCTTGCAGCTCTCTGTCACTAACTCTTTAAGAAGTTCCTTAAAACCGACAGTTTTGACTCAGCTTTCAGGAATCTGACCCAATATAACATGCAAAAGAAAATGGAGACACAAGGAACTGCAAAAGCTGGTTTACAAAAAAAAAGTGCAGGAAAGGGAGACAAGAAAAATAATCCCCGTTATGTTCTACCAAGTAATGGCGACAGAACGACTTCCATTTGGTGCAAAGTATGACAGTGTAAGGTTAAAACAACAAGGATAAAAATCTTCCCAAAAACGCTGATGTGGAATTCTCTTTTCTTCTTACCTCGTCTGTAAAATTAAAACTGTAAGGAAACTCGGTGAAATTATGGTGCAGCTCCAGAAGACTTTAGTTCAGCTGCATTTGAAGTATGGTGTGCAGCTCTGATTGGTCCATTACAAGGTGGATGTGGAGGCTTTGGAGTTGGTGCATGTGCTGTTTACCAGAGTGATGCCTGGATTAGAGGATATTAGCTACAAGGAGAGGTTTGGAAACTTGGATTATTTTCTCTAAAATGCTTGAGTTTGAGGGGACCCCTGATAGAAATGTATAGAATTATGATATATATGATTCGGTAGACAGCCAGAATCTTCTTTCCAGGGTGGAAATGTCAAACACGAGAGGGCATAGATTTAATTTGTGAAGGGGAAAGTTTAAAGGAGATGTGCGGGTTGAGTTCTTCACATAAAGATTGGTAGGTGCCTTGCTTTTTCTGCCAGTGGTGGTGGTAGAAGCAGATAGGATAGTGGTTTTAGATAGCCACATGAATATAATATATCTTTTTATTGTCTTTTATATATCTTTTAATATATCTTTATATGCAGGGAATGAAGGGATATGGAACATATCGAAGCAGAGGTTAGTCGCTAAATTTGATATCATGTTTGACAGAGAAATCGTGAGCCAAAGAGCCTGTTCTATTCTAATCTAATAAATAATCTAATATTCTAATAATTCTATTCAAATAAATAATCTAATATTCTAATAAATAATCCAACCTTCTCTGATCTTAAAAATATTTTCAGAAAAATACTGTTTTGTTTTTTTCATTCAATGGCACTCTTGATTTATGTGTATTAATGTTTCTGCGTTCTACAGGAGTTTATTGATTATATGTCATAATTTAATGCCATATTGGAGGCCAACCAAAAAGCTTCCATGCAACCTATCATCTGCTTGAAATCTGGGCTCAGCAGGTGAAGAAGAAAGAAGAAAACACCTGGCATATTTAGGTGTGATTAAGTATTACAAAAAATCCACTTTGTAATAGACTGGAATAGATGAAAGTATCTCCCTACAGGTTGAAACAACACCAGCACATGCACGGAAAATAAGCTGCATACAATATGCAACTTCAGCTATTTTATGGGCTGATACACTTAAGCAGATCTTGAAAATAGTTGACTCGGCAAACTGAATAGCCATGATTGAATGACGGAGTAGACTTGATGGGCCAAATGGCCTAATTCTACTCAGGGATAGTAGAATTATGCCATTTGGCCCATCAGGTCATGATCTTATGATGAACAGGAGGGAATCAATGTAGATTTGCTCATGCTACTTAAACTGGGGTGAACTGTGTTGCACAGTCCAGAGCCACAGGTCAGCAAGTGGAGGACTTGATGGGAAGATAGATATTATGACAATTGAGGTGGACAGGCAGGGGCAGGTTCATGAACACAGTGAGACTGATAGGGTAAAGTGTGTTTATTTCTAATCCAAGGCTTATTAGGAGTCAAGCGGATGAACTTAGAGCCTTGATCAATGCATGCTTGGAGCGAAGAATCCAAAGGTTATGGGGAGAAGACAGGAGAATGGGGTTGAGAAGGATAGATCAGTCATGATTGAATGGCGGAGTAGACTCAATGGGATGAATGGCCTAATCCTATGACATGAATTCCAGCTTAATGGTAACTTTCCTTTTGCAGGGTGACCAAAACTGACACAGGCAACGAAGCAATGGATATGTGGCCTTTGCTCGTCTTGCAATAACACAGACTGTGTGTACACTCCTGATTATTTTATGTACAGAATAATTTCACAATATGTTTATGGATGAGAGCTTAACCTAGCTCATGAATACAGATTTAATTCCCAGTTCTCCACTGTAGCGTCAGTGTGGTGCTTAACAAATTCCGGAGTTACAGCCTGTGTTAGTCCATCTGAAATACCTTGTCATGGATTTAGTATTCTATCAGTGAAAATTAAATTCTTGGTAATGGTCCAAAATTTTTATTTTTCTAATTGAAACCGGTTAGATCTTGTTCAAGGCTTACAATTTATATTTGAAATAATTTGTGTTACTTTGGCCAAAATTGGATATTAATGACATGATTTAAGCTAAATACTTTGTAGAAATGCATTATATTAATGATTAATTAATATCCTAATATATGAGAATGGAAATAACAGCAAAAGTAGCAAAATAACTCTACACGTTATCCATTAAGTGGACATTAATGGCCATTTTGCTTACAAATAAATGCACTTAGAGGCACTGCTGAATACACAGGGGGCATCAGACATAGAAGCAGGAATAGGCCAAATGGTCCTGAAATCTGCTCCATTCTTCAGCAAGATAATGGCTGAAGCACTATCTCATCCACTTTCTTGCTGACCGCATGTCCCTTGATTCTCTTTATGTCCAAAAGTCTATCAATCTCAGTCCTGAATATACTTAGTGGTAAAATTGCTTGCTGTAGTGAACAATTCCAACGATTTGCAGAATTCAATATTTTTTTCATCTCAGTCCGAAATGTTGACCACATATTGTGGAATATCATTTGCCCCAGTTCTATGCTCTTGAGCCTGAGGAAATAATACTTCAAGTCAAGAGTGTTTAATTATCATATGTACTGAAAAGGTAACAATTAAATTCTTACTTGCAGCAGCATAAGGGTCTGTAAACACAGTACTCATGGATAACATAATAATATAACCATATAACAATTACAGCACAGAAACAGGCCATCACGGCCTTTCATGTCCATGCCGAACACTAATAAAAAAAGAAGTTCAATAAATTTAATAACGCCTATTATTAATGAAAAAAGCTTTAAGTCCTTAGTGCAACTAATACAGTTCATAGTTTGTAGTTTAGCTGGTGTTTGTTGGGAAGAAGCTGCTCCTGAACCTGGAGGTCACGGTTTTCAGATTCTTCTTCCTGAGGGCAAGAGTGAAATGAGAGCAAGACCATGGTCTCAATGGTCCATCATTAAGATCCTTGATGATGCTGGCTGCTTCTTCAGGCTGCGCTTCCTTAAGGGCCTGTCCCACTTACGCGACCTTTACAGGCGACTGCCGGCACCCGTCATAGGACGCCGAAATTTTCAACATGTTGAAAATTCAGTGGCGACCAGAAAGACGCTACGAATCTTTGGAGAATTCTTACGTCCATAGGAGACCTCTCACGGCCATACAGGCGACATGTCGCGGGTGACCTCTCACAACGTTAGGAGACCTCTCACGACCATATAGCCTGTATGGTCCTGAGAGATCTCCTATGGTCGTGAGATGTCTCCAAAGAGTTGTAGCGTTTTTCTGGTTGCCGCTGAATTTTCAACATGTTGAACATTTTGGCGACCTATGGCGGGTGCCGGCAGTCGCCTGTAAAGGTTGCATAAGTGGGACAGGCCCTTAAGGAAGCGCAGCCTGAAGAAGCAGCCAGCATCATCAAGGATCTTAATGATGGACCATTGAGACCATCTTAAGATCATTTCTTGTTTCAAACATCAGTGAGTGCCCTGCACAATTCCGAGGGGAGTTGCGCAGGGCTCGGTGCTGGGGTCGCTGCTCCACGTTGTATATTAATGACTTGGATGAAGGGGGTTGAAGGCTTTGTGGCCAGGTTTGCAGATGATACGAAAATAGGTGGAGGAGCAGCTATTGTAGAGAAAGCAGGGAATCTGTAGAAGGAGTTGCACAGGTTGTGAGAGTAGGCAGAGAAATGGCAGATGGAATATAGTGTAGCAAAGTGTGAAGTCATGCATTTTGGTAGTAGGAATAAAGGCATAGATTGTTTTCTAATTGGGGAGAGAATCCACAAATCAGAGAAATTTGTTTGTTTCCTTGAAGGCAACCCAGAGGTCAGTGTGTGGCATTCCAATGTTCATTTAGATTAAGTATCTGCTGAATTCCAACCAGAGGCCAAGGACTTGGACACAACTGAACTAATCTGGGTCAAAGAAGTTGAGCACAGAGAGTAGACTGTGGTTGAGTGCCCAATCTGAACTTGCACATTCTGTGGGGAGGGCATAAAGTGCATGATTGAGGCTGGTGGGTGAGGGGATGAGGGGTGGTGAATATCAGGAATAGGTAGTTGGACTAATCCTTGTTGGAGGTGTTCATCGGTTAGTACTTCTGAGGTACAAATGTTACTTGCTACCTAGTCATCTCTGTCCGCTACTAGACTATTGCATTTGTGAGTTGTGAATGGAAGTGAACATTGTCTAATCATTGGTCACTCTCCTGACTCTAGACTGTCTCGAGGAAGGAAGGAGTTTGATGAAACAACTGTAGAAGGTTGAGCCGAGGTCTCATTGCAGAGGAGGTCCTGCTGTTATGTCATGGGCTTTGGTTAGCAGGGAGTCAGTGTTGCTTGATTCTTGGAAGAGCATTGATCTTTATGTTCTGCTTACATCTGTCATTGTTTTGTGAATCTCTGCAATATATTCTCTCAACCTTCTTTGCTACAAGAAACCCAGCTTCTCCCAGTTCAACCTGGAATCATAGAGAAATAGAGAAAAAAAAGGTATTTTGGCCCAATTCATCGATCAGGGTTTATAACTGAGCTTGTCCAATTTCCCCACGTTCAGCCCATATCTTTCTAATCCTTTTCCATTCATGTATCTGTTTAAATGTCCTTTAAATGTTTCTATTGTGCCCTCCTTTACAGCTCCCTTTAGCAACATATTCCAATTACTCACTACCTTCTGAATGAATAAATTAACCCTCAGGTGTGGCGGCACCCAGTGGTTAGGTCACTTGCTGTGCGAACCCCTGGCAGTCGGGGGTAGGGTCACGTGACTGGGCAATGGCGGGAAGGAGTTGTCATGGGGTATTGGGGTGTGTCCCAGTATATAACGAACCCCGGGTCAACCTTCCCTCTCTCTTCCTCTTCTTCTCTCTTCGCATGAGTGTCCTGCCACCTCAGCAGGATCTCAGCTCGAGCCCAGGAGGCAACAGCCTCGCAGCAGCAACAATGACTTTTGTGATAGAGGACTAAACGTGCAAGTATATCTAACTTATAATGCCTGAATAAAGAAACCGTTTATTCACAACGTTTGGTGCCTCTAAATTGGTGACCCGCGACATTCCAAAATGGATATTTTGGATATCCCGATGCACGCACCTCTACTGTGGTGAGCTGATGTCTGCAGCCGGCAGCCCAGCTTGACAGTGATTACCACTATAGATGCAGCCGTCAACTCTGCGCAGCACCCAGACGCTGCCTTGGGCCCCACCACCGCGGTCGGCCGCTCGCTCCCGCCTGTGCCTGGTTTCACCAATCGGAGGCCGTTCGGGTCGATGGGTGTGATTGGCCTTGATTGACGGCTGACGGCCCTCCCTTCCGATCCAGCAGGCTTACCTGGGGCGGATGTCCACTGATGTCCGCCTGCTCCTTGCGGTTAATGAAGATCCCCGGCCGCTGGCGGCCCATATGGTCGAGCTGTGGTTGGCCCAGCAGCCGGGTGGAGCCTCGGTTGATCGTGAGTCGGCGGTCCCGCGACGGATCCCCCGGCCGCTTCCAGTTTCTGCCAAAGGCGCGGCGGTGCAGCCGGTCTCGAGAGCCGCCGGCGACGGTATGTGGAGTTCCTACCTGCAGCGGTGGGGCGAGGCCCATCGATGCCGGCCACCTCGCTCACATTCGAGATTCGCCTCACGAGGCTGCCAAAATTCCCGCCGTGGCCGCTGCCCACATGGCCGCCATGGTTGACTGCCAAAATGGGTGCTGCGGCCAGCCGGACGCGACGTTTCTACTTCCGGGTGTGGAGGATTTCCCCGTCGGATGGGGCCGACCTGCTTTGACTGCCGTCAACAATGCCACCTTCAGAGCTACCAGCCTTGGAGGGCATCTACCACACGCGGTGCCTCAGGAAGGCCCTCAGCATCCATAAGGACTCATCACACCCCTGCCACGGTCTGTTTCAACTACTTCCCTCCGGCAGACGTTACAAGGCCTTCTACGCCCGAACCTCCAGACTCAGGAACAGTTTTATCCCAAGAGCTATAGCGGCTCTGAACCGGCCCTAATGAGTGCCCCCCCACCCACCCCCTTTGGACAGTCTCCCTCAGATGGTCACGTCAATCAATTCAGCTTGTTTATTTATGTATTGTATTTATTTACCTTTCTTGTACATCAGTGGAGCTGCACACTAAATCTCGTTGCACTGACGTGCAATGACAATAAAAGATATATTATTATATATTATTATTATTATTATTCCGGCCGGATGGTGTCACTGCGGTCTGACCGCCGTCAACAGCGCCACCTCTGTTCGGATGGTGTCACTACAGCCTCCAGCTTCAAGCACAGCATCTTCTCATCGTACATTGGACAATTCAAAATTTGGTTTCCTGTCCTACCCTGCTTGATTCGAACCATAGAACTTTCGGCATCCGACCACTTTGGACTTTGCTGTATGTTTGCTCACTGTAGTTTTTTTCCATTTTACACTGTAATGACCCAGCTTAATATTGCTATTAGTTTCTTGTTATTTCTTTGTTGTTGTATTTGCATTGTTGCTGACATCTCCCAGCCATCGCTGGGCGCCGTATTTCTCTGGACATGATCCTCTGCTGGTCGACGTGATGGGTCTGTACCTCATCCATCCTGCAGCTTTTGCATTGGTCTCCTTGCACCCCTCGGCATACGGCCGGGATGGCCCACAGCCGGAGCATTGACTACGCCCGCGGGCCCCACTGCCCCGACCCACGGCCCGGGGTCCCCCTGACCCACAGCAGGAGCCACCCTCGGCCATGTTTGTGCACCTTCCGGTAGAAGGTGAGCACACTCTATCCCTTTTCGACGTCTGCCCTCATGGTCTGCCTGTGTGTTTACGAGTTCAGGCTGCCGCGTTTTGTCGCCCTGCTCGTTTTCCTGCCTTTGTTTTCGGGGGGGTGTCCTGTGGCGGCACCCAGTGATTAGGCCACTGGCTATGCGAACCCTCAGCAGTCGGGGGTAGGGTCACGTGACGGGGCAATGGCGGGAAGGAGTTGTCATGGGGTATAGGTCTCTTTTAAATCTTTCCCCTGTCACCTTATATCTCTGCCCTCCCAGTCCTGGATGCCTCTACTCTGGGGGAAAAAGACTGACCATTCACTTTGTCTATGCCACTCATGATTTTATATACCTCTATAAAGTCAAACCTCAGCCTGCTATGCTTCAGGGATAAAAGTCTCAGTCTACTCTGCCTTTCCTCCTAACTTAAACCCTCAAATCCTGGCAACAAAGAATATTTTATTTGCTGCCTTTCGAGCTTAACGCTATCTTTCCTGTATCAGGGCAACCACAAATGCACACAATACTCTAAACGTAGTCTCACTAATATCTTGCACATGATATCCCAACTCCTGTACTCAATACCCTTCCCGATGAAGGGATGTGTGCCAAATGCTTTCTTCACCAACCCATCTATCTGTGTCAACACTTGTAAATAAAATCCTAGATACATGTAACCTTTCTCGCAAAACACTTCTCCACCCTCTCTAAGGTCTTCGGATCCTTCCTAATGTATTGTGGCTACATTGGTACTTGTTTTGACTTAACTATGATTAAAGTTTTGATTAAAGTTTCAGCATTACCTCTCTCCCTTTGAACCGTCTTTCTAGTTATGAAGTCCATATTAACCTCCTCCTCATGATGTCCTGCCACTTTCAAAGATTTATGACCATAGCCACTCAGAACTGAGCTCCGGCATAAAGCTTAGAACTGTGCAATTTACTCCATCATGTAGCTCTTTGTTCTTTTGCCAACATATATAACTTCATATATCTCAGTATTACATTTCATCTATCAGTTGTTTGCCAAGAGTTATGTCCTGTTAAAAGTCTAGTAATGTATAAAATACATATATTGCACATATATCATCCCCAGCTGTAGAAATGAAATCATGTAACAAAATGACATATCAAAAATGCAGACCTTTGAACAATAGTCTGGAAAGTGACTTGCACAATTGAGTGAAGAGCCACAATAAGTCACCATGACAAGAAGGCTTTCACATTCTCTTGATGTGTTTGCACAGAAAATAGCTGAAAATGACCCAGTCCACCAACAACAAGAACTACTAACATCTTATCACCAAATCGCTTGGCTGCAGATGGGAAACATTGATAAATAGACAAATCTAACACAGTCACATTTGCCTTTAAAGGCTACATGTTATGTTGTGTCTGCCACAAAAGGAATTTAAAATGGTAAAAAAAACAAAGTGCTGATGGAACTCAGGCAGCATTTGTGGTGGGAATCGTCGGGATGCTTTGGATTAGGACCCTTCGTAGAACTGATTGGAGTAGCGGCCGTGGAAGCTGGAAAAGGCAGAACTGTGAGGATGCTTGGCAAGTGATAGGTGGATACGGATGAGAGGGCTGGAGTGAATCGCAGCTGGACGGAATATATGACAATGACTAGAGGTGGAAAGGAGACCAAATTATGTCAAATAAGGACAGAAGAGGAGGAGAGAAATGGAAAGCTGGAGGGAGGAATATGGGTGGAAGGGGACAGTGGGGAAGGGAAAGGGGCTGTATAAAGGAGAAATGAGGGACACTGAGATGGGAGATGAGCAGAGGAAAGAAGCGAAAGGAGCAGGGTAACTGGGATGGTGGAAGATAGTTGGATAAATGTTTTTTTGGGGATGGGGGGGAAGGAAAAGAGGTGGTGGGTAGGGGGTAATTACTTAAAGTTGAAGAATTTAATGTTCATAGCTAATAGTTGTAAGTTACCAAGTGGGAATATGAGATGCTGTTCCTCCAGTTTGTATGTATGCTCACTCTGGCAATGGAGGAGGCCAAGAACAGAGAGGTGAGAATTAGATCTGGAAAGGAAGTTTGAAATGGTTAGCCATGTGAGCACCAGCAGGGCCTGTGGACAGAGCCTGGGCGTTCGGTGAGATAAAGTATTTGCCTTGTCTACGCTTGGTCTCACTAATGGAAAAGAGGTCAAATCTGGATCACTGAAGAAAGAAGAAAAGTGAAATTAAGATATTCAAAAAAATCTTTTTTTAAAGAATTTCCTTTTGTTGTCCTATATGTCTGAGTAACTTTGATCTCCCTAGTCCTGTGATCAATTTACCTGTCACACCTACATCTGCGACCTAGTTTTAATGTCACCATGCAAATATTACCTAGAAAATCTTTTAACATTTTAAATGGCTCAAAGCAATCACAGCTTAATAAACGGAGGCCACATTTTATTTACTTAAAACCTTCAAATTTACAAAGCTCTGAACTCCAATTGAGAAGTAAAGCTGGATGGGGATCAGGCCATTTTATTTCACAGGACACAACAACTAAACCACATTTACATTAAAAGCCTGATAATCCGCTATCCAACTATTAGGAATTAATTTTACTCTTTGTATCTCCTCGTTATTTCCTCCTCAACAACCTACAATCGAACATTGGGGGCCCTTTGACCTTCGGCGCCAGATCTGATCAGTTCTGTACCTTTGCATACCTCTAGTTTCCTTCACTAAGGCAGAGATAGATTCTTGATTACTACAAGTGCCAGGGTTATGAGGAGAAGGCAGGAGAATGGGGTTAGGAGGGAGAGATAGATCAGCCATGATTGATGGGATGAATGGCTTAAATCTGCTCCTATCACTTATGGCCTTGTGACCTTCATCCAATACTTAGTTACTGCCTCCAAATCTTCTTTGCCCAATGAATTTGTTGCTGTTCCCACAGAACAACCAGATGTAGGATTTTCTGTACAGATAAACAATGTAAATCCCCTTAAGTCCCTTGTGTTTACTGTTGAGGTCAAGGGGGACGTCGGTGAAATGGTTCATACAACTCATTATACACATACGCTTCTTCTCAAGAGAAAAATGAAAGGGTGCATAGATAATGAAGTGAGAGTCTATGGTAATTTTCACAGTGGCTGACAAAGGATACCTCCTGACCATCAGGCAGCAGATTCTGATAGCACAAATCTACGTAAGTATGATAAACCCCGACTAATCTTAGCTATTAATTATTGATGATTCAAGACAGTGATACACAGACTATAAACCCAATGTGATGGGACTAGCTTCATACAACAGCTCCTTTTCACACACTGAAGCTGTAACTGCCCCTCAATGTCCTTCCATGTAATAATTCTATGTATTCAAAATATCGTGAGCAAAACAGCCAACAAAGATTATTGCCTAGCTGTTCATCTTGAGTCAGTAGCAGCCATACACTCTGCTAGAAGCTTGTGCTGAAGGTACTCAGCAGGTCAGGCAGTATCTGTAGAGGGAATGGACAGATGTCTTTTTCGATTGGGACACTTCTTCAGATGTCCATTCTCTGTACAGATGCGGCCTGACCCAATGAGTTCCTCCAGCATTTTGTTTTGTGCTCATGAAACTGAATGTTGATTTTGGCAACCCATCCAATGGCATCCGAAAATGTTTTGACGTATGACATCTGTACTTCCTGTGTAAGAGAGCGGTGGTCAGATTGTACCCCCATATTTACCATGAGATGTTTGTTCTCATTTGCGAAGAAATCTGTCCTTTACATGTACCATTCAAACCAAATTACAACAACCTGTAAATTACACAAAGTGCTGTTGTAACTCAGTGGGCCAAGCAGCATCTCTGGTGAGCATGGATGGGTGACATTTCATGTCGAGACCCTTCTTCAGATGTCTTCTCAAGTTGAAGTCAGTAAATTCTTGATGGAATTCTCACTTAAGTGCTAGTTTGGGATAAAAAAGGCATTCATCGTCAACATACTTGAGGAAGTATCTACTCAAAATTTCCAAAAGGTTTGCATAGCTGGTTCAGTAATGTTCCGGCATTGTGAAAGTAGTTGGGACCCATCATCTAGAATCTTATAATAATTTCACAGTACAACGGTGATTCACTTGATATAAGTGAATCACGTTGCTATTTACCAGTTGTTCGAAACAACTGGTAGATAGCAATAATAGTGGATGATGTTAAGATTATTCTCCTTTGCCTTTCATTGCATTGTCACACCAAACTGTGAGTGATATCCCACTGTTAATATAACCAATGCTTGGGTTGATATTTGGAGAGTTTGAATATTACTTCCAAAGTTTTTCTCTTCTGAAAACCACTTTAGAAACACCTGGGTCTTCATCTTGTTGTTGGCATGTTCCAGATGTTAGTGAACACTGAGCATCTGATCTAATTCCCGGTTAATTTGATTTGAAGGTATATATGAGCGCCCAATACCACAGAATTTCACACTGAGGAATTTTTATCACCTTGGGATTATGCACTGGGCGTTAAGCGTTTCTTGAAATTACCGTCCAAATGAAAGGAGCGAAAAGAGGAAATGTCATAAGCAAAGCAAACGCTTCCAAAAATTACAAATACAGGCACTAAGGTTTTATTTCCTTCCTGTAATGAGTCATCAGAAAACTAGTTAGCTGCAGATAAGCATCTCTAAACACTGCAAAGATTTTACGGGCAAATCTGGGATTGGGTAGAATATGTTGATGCCTGAATTATAACCCTTTTATAATGCATTCATAATGCCCTGGCTGTTAGTGGCCCAGATCTCAAGCCTTTTCTGATGTCTTCATAGTGCAAATGGTGATACATGGGATAGAGTGAAATGCCCAACTACTGATGTAACTATCCATTCCAGTGTTCCTCTCAGACGAGCAAGGGTTAAAATGAGAGATAATTGCCATGGTGACTTTTCCTCTGAATCAACCTAATTGGAATCCATTTCCTATTATGAAGCAATATGATATAAATTAAAAGGGATGGAAGCTTATAAATGTATAGCAGTTGTACAGCCTCTGAAAAGGAACCATAGTGCAATCAGATTACAAATAAACTGAAGTTCAAATGAAAACGCCCATTTTCTTGAAATGTGTGGGAAATGGGGGACAATATATCTGTTTTCAAGTCAACAAATCAGTGGAAGGCAAAGCTCGGATCAAGAAGCTATAATTCACGTAACTATCTTGACCACAAACTTAGTATAAAGATCCCATGATCAGAACCAGAGGAATAATTGCCTTCAGTCTTACACATAAAAGCCTGCTGATATAAGAATACGTTAGACTTATACTCAAAGATAGACTAGTTTAGTTGTTTTAAAGATACAGTAGGAAACAATGCAGCTATAAATGTGATGCCCTGCTGCATCATTATTTTATTTAGCACAGAATTAAAAATACTGCAAAGTCATCCAGGACAAATGTCATGGTCCACATTTCTCCTTCAAGCCTCATTCAGTTCATCTTTCTTCTCATTATCCCTGTTATACTAAATATAATTTCCAACGAATATTCATAAATTCATAAGCTCTAGTAGCAGAATTAGGCAATTTGGTCCATCAAGTTTACTCCGCCATTCAATCGTGACTGATCTATCGTTCCCTTGGCCTCCACAGCCGTCTGTCACAATGAACTCCGCAGATTCACCACCCTCAGACTAAAGAAATTCCTTCTCATCTCCTTTCTAAAGGTCTGTCTTATTATTCTGAGGCCATGGCCTCTGGTCCTGGCCTCTCCACTTGTGGGAACATCCTCTCCTCATTCACTCTACCCAGGCCGAATCCAGGATATTCTAAATATTTGGTGTAAATGACACATCAATCAGAATAGATTTGGTTCATTATTATCTATATTTCTTCACACAAGTAAGCACACACTGATACACTGAACATCCCAATTCAAACCCCGTTCCCAGTCATTTAGTATGGGGAGGAAAAAAAAAAGATCTAAACCAATACAGAGCATGCTTCTTTAATCGGATGGTCAATGCAAGCAACTTGCTGCTTTGCGTAGATAATGGTGTGTGACTTTGAAAAACAAACGGTGTGGACCAAATCAGCTTTTATTTATTAGAAGCACAAAAGGAAAGTTACAAATAAAAGCTAAAAACACAGTATGCAGCCCAATATGTGAAAGCAAGAAAACAGGATTAAAACTTTTCTAAGCATGACTCTGTAAACTGATGTTGGCAGCCTAGCAATTTGCTGCTGGTAATTAACAATAAAAGTGGAAAGTTGACAATTGTAATGTTATAGCAAAAGGTGGTTGAAGCAACAGGAAGGCACACAATCAACAATGTGGAGTGTTATGATGCGAGATCCCTGGGTGTACTGGTTGACACCAACCATCCTATGCATTAATTTGATTTATCCCCCTAAATATCATGTTCTGTTTATTCAGTCATTTGGGCTTGATGAACAAGCCAAACATATCATATCTTTATCATCATTTATCCATAACATTTAATGCACTTGTGGAAATCCATCTTTTTTCTTACGATAGCCACATTTGCAGATTTCGAGACAAGTTTTGGTTGTCAATAATTTTCCTATTTCTTAGCATTTCAATGGTCTCACTAGCTACTTAGCGCTCTTCCTTTGATTCTTCAGCACAACGAGTAGATCTCCTGGAATCTTGCTGGTATACCAGATTCAGTGCCCCCACACAAATCTCACTGGGTTGTGGTATTCAGGTCATGAGATTTCTATAGGTGGTACTATGCCCCTAACTGTCCAGGAGACTTTGATAGCTGAAATGCCCCTCACAATGTTTTCTCACCATAAACTCTGTAAGAGATGCTGCTGAAATAGCTGGCAATTGCAGAAAGGTGATGGTGCATTATATTACTGCGGAAGTGCCACAATAGCTACATTACTGGGTCAATGGCTCTTTACTATCACATGTACAGATGCACAGTGAAACTATTTTTTAGCATCAGTTCAGTAAAGTATCATTGTATCCAAGCACAATCCCTGATTAGTGCAAAGCATTGTCACCTTGTCGTGGTGGAGAAGCTTGTGTGGACCTGAAATCCTGAGAGCATGCCATCTGGAGCTATGCTCCTGGTAGGGCCATGCATGGCGGTAAGGTCGAGGGGGAGGTCTCTGACAAAGAGCAATCCAACCAAGACCTCAACGGTGGAACAGGTGGAGGACGATGGTTGCCCTTAGTGGAGCATCACCTGTCCATGTCCTCCAAAGATGGTAGTGACCCGTAGAGTTATTCCAGCACTTTGTATTCTATGCAGGATACCAACATCTGCAGTTCCTTGTGTCTGCACCAGCATCTGTACAAGGAGATCAATTGTGCTTTGATTAGGATCAAGGAAGGGAATGCCAGCAGCAGCTCCTAAAGCAATTAAACATAAGGTGCCAACTTCATAAAGCTGCTAAACAGGATTATCTGATAAACATCACAGATAGAGCTAAGGAACTCTGCAATCTTTGGATCAGATCAAAACTGAGGTCTTTTGAGGTTAGGTCTATTCCCAATAACCCCAAAATCACAATCAATCAAACAAACTTCCACTTTGTCCAGAAGGCCAAGATAAACCATGTTCACTAGGATGCTTTGCACGAGGCTCCACACACAAGGAGGGAGAAGCACCCTGCTTTGCATTTGGCCTCATCCTAGAAGGGAGAAATTATGACGTGAGGGTATCCTGTAATTATTTTGGAAGAATTGATGTTTCTTGTTTTTATTTTTTTTAAGGAAGAGTTTGTACTCTGTATGATCAAAAATGTGCTACAATTTTTGTCATTGTATGGTGTATTTGCATGTTGTATCTTTTTCTTTACATAAATATATAACACTGTTTAGAAAATAAAGTTTCATTTTCAGGGGCAAAGAAAATTATTCTGGAAAGGAGGAGCCCACCTGGATCTGTTTCTGAAAGAACCCAAAAGAACTCTAAAGAGAACCATTAGGCTTTTCGCTGCACACAGAATGTCAAAATAAATATGGAAAAATGTGAACCCTGTCATGACTTTTTATTTAGAACAGCCAATTTTCTATTTAATTACTGGTTGTCTCTCGTAATAAAAAATGCTTGGCATAATGACTTGTGTATATATATAAATTAAGCTAAAATACACACTCTGCTTTGGCCAAGGAAGGTGTGAGGGGGAGAGAATGACAAAGGATGCAAGGGCAGAGGAAATTGCACACGAGGTGACTGCTTTGCCGAGCACCTGCGCTGTGTCTTTCATGGCCAACTGGACCTCTAAGTGCTGGTTATTTCAATTTTCTTCTCCATATCTACACCAACCTCTCTGTCCTCAGCGTCCTCTCCTTCCAGGGTGAGGCCAAGTGCAAAATAATGAAACAGCACTTCCTATTCCTCCTCAAAAGTATGCTCGCTGACACATCAAGGCATCCTTTTCTAAAATTGACACTGAATTATGTGCATAGAAAGCACATCACTGATGGTAGGCATGTTTCAAACAAATGAGGAAGCAATGGCTGGAGCCTTATTCAGGGAAAGTTAGCAATATTTTACATGTTTTTTTTGATAATTGATATAATATTTATGTTATAATTGTAAATAAACTTTAATAGCTACGTATTAGCGATGCAGTGAATTGGGGCATGGTTTGAGATATCGAACGGTGGATAGCAATGTCTATTTTTTTTCCCCAACATGAATTAGTCAAGTCAACTTTATTTGTCACATACACATACAAGATGTACAGTGAAATTAAAGTGGCAATGCCTGCGGCATTGTGCAAAACAACAGAACAACAGAACAGAACCAGTATTTACATTTTTTTTAAAAGACACAACAGTAATTACGTCCCGGTGAGATCAGAGTTTACAGTCCTGATGGCCTGTGGGAAGAAACTACGTCTCATCCTCTCTGTTTTTGCAGCGTGACAGCGGAGGCGCTTGCCTGACCGTAGCAGCTGGAACAGTCCGTTGCTGGGGTGCGAGGGGTCCTTCATGATCTTGCTGGCTCTGGATCTGTACCTCCTGGTGTATAGGTCCTGTAGGGGAGGGAGTGGTGTTCCCATGGTGTGTTCGGCTGAATGCACTACTCTCTGCAGGGCCTTCCTGTCCTGGGCAGAGCAGTTCCCAAACCAGATCGAGATGTTTCCGGATACTTTCTACAGCACCATTGAAGGATCCTCAGAGAGACTCTGAATTTCCTCAGCTGCCTGAGGTGGTAAAGGTGCTGCATTGCCTTACTCGAGGGGTACTCGGGAGGGGACAGAACAGCGGCGGAGACCCGGCCGGGATCGATCCTGGCTGCGGATGAGGCGCGGGTCTGTGCCACGTCTCCCTCCTCCAATCACCGCGCTCTCTCCTCAGTCCCACCCCCCCCCCACTCCTCCCTCCTCCAATCATCGTGCTGAATCATGTCCCGCCCCCATTGCCTGCTGACCGACGTCTCTCGTCCAATCGGCGCCCTCGATCATCAGTCCCACACCCACTGTCTCGCGGAAAGCGCAGATTTCACCGGGTTTTAAAATCTGGATTACAAAAACTTGGGGGGGGATGTCCCCTATCTTTCAAAACATGGAGGGGACATGTCCCCTCTGGCCCGCCCGGATTTTCCGCCCCTGTTTATGCCCTTCTAAAGTCCACAATCAGCTCCTTACTTTTAGTGACATTCAAGACGAGGCTGTTGTTCTGATACCAGAGTGCCAGATCAGCCACCTCCTCCCGGTAGGCCTTCTCATCGTTATCGGAGATCAGGCCCACCACCACTGGAAAGTAGTTCACCGAATTACTCGTACTGTTTTTTTTGCCTAAATCTCATCATCCTAACTATTCCTTTGTTGATTAGCTTCAGAGTTTCTCAAGCATTCTTAAAATAAGTACAGCAATTTAATTAAGATGCCCTCTCAGAGTTTTATTACTGTCTTTGTAATTAGTGTCAAATGTAATTATATGAAGGCAGTTGCAGGGCTTAAATTCAGCAGAATTCTGATGGGATGCAAGTTTGAAGGGATCTAGGAATATTGTTGGCACCACTTGTGTCAGACTGAAGATGGGTCTCAACCCAAAACTTCACCCATTCCTTCTCTCGAGACTTGCTGCCTGTCCCGCTGAGTTATTCCAGCTATTTGTGTCCATCTTCAATTTAAACCAGCATCTGCAGTTCCTTCTTACACAGTCTTCTTTTCCCTTCTACTTCAAGGAAAAGTCCATCATTCCAGTCTCGAAGAAAAATAAAGTGATCTGTATCAATAACTACTGCCCAATAGCTCTGTCATCGACCGTCATGAAGTGCTTTGAAAGTTATTAATTCTCAAGAGCAAAAATAGGTCCATGAAGGATACCATCCCTTTTACACTACATTGAGCCATGGATCACCTTGACAATAAGAAAATAAATGATAGGATGCTATTCATTGACTTGTTGAACACCAGACCTTCGCCAGTTAAAGTTGGTCAGAACATTTCTGCCACGCGATCCCTCAACACTGGTGCCCCTCAGGGTTGTGTGTCAATCCTTTGCACGACTCCCTGTACACCCATGACCATGTGGCCAAATACAACTTTGATCATTACATTCACAGATGGCACCACTATTGTTGGCCAGATCTACAACAACGACGTGACAATATTCAAGAAAAAGATCGAGAACCTAACGCTATAGTGTCAGGACAATAACCTAGCTCTTAACATCAGCAAGGCAAAAGCGTTGGTTGTTTATCTAAAGCAGCAATGGGTGAACACACCACTATTTTTATCAACTGCATAGAAATGGTCAACAGCTTCATGTTCCCTGGCATCCTTATCACCAGCAACCTTACCTAGTGTGGTGATCCAGAAAGCATATGAGTGCATTTACTTTCATACACATCAGATAAAGTTCAGCATGTCCACGAGGATTTTCTCGAACTTTTACAGATGTATTGTAGAAAATATTCTGATAGGTTGCATCTCAGCCTGTTATGGCAACTGATTTGCTCTTGACTGTCTGAACAAAGCCCAGGCCATCATGGACTTGTAACTTCCTTCCATCCAGTCCATTGCCACAGTGGGTTACATAAGGATAGCTGGAAGAATGCTTGTCACCCTGGCCATATCCTTTTCTCCCTCTACCTTCTGGGAGAACATACAGTAGCTTGAAGGCTCAGATATCCAGACTTGAGAACATCTTTCACATCCCTTTCACAGAGGTGCTTCCATGTATTCTTGATCTTAACTCTACCTCATCAGGGTATTCCATTATCGTCCTTTGTATTCCTTAGCACCAGTTGGATTCTGCACTATCATCTTGCACCATTTTGCCGTTCTGCACTCATCATTATATTTATTGTTCCTTTTATCATTATTATATAAAAACCATTTACTCTCTGAGCTTCACGTGAACAAGGAATTGCACCCTGGTGAGTATGACAATAAACTGATCTGAGCTTCAAATCAATTGCCATTCATCAAAAACTGGAAATATTTTGAACACAACTCTTTATGGAATAATAGCAGAACAGGGCATCATTCCTTTGCAATGAATCTGACTGATGCTTGGTGAGTCATTGCAATATTTTTTTTTTATCCAAAACAAAATAAACATTGCAGAGAAGCTGCTATAGTGGATCTGAGTAATGAAAAGTTACCTTCACTCGATGATCCCGAGAGATCTATGACAACGTACAATCTGCCTTCTGGTTCCAGGTCGATCTGCAATTGATAAATAAAATTAAGAGTCAGATAACAAGACAAATATAACACACCAATAAACAAAATGTTTCAACGGCCCTTAACTTCAAAGTGTGAGTAAAACACTGAATTTCAATAATTGGCCAAAGAATATCCTTCCCACCATGGATGGAATCAAAAGGAATAATCAATAGGAAGACTATTGTCTGAATGGGGAGAGATTACAAATGAGTGAAAATAGAGGGATCTAGGTGTTCTTCAGCATGAAACACAAAACATTAGCATGCAAGTGTAGCAAGTAAGGAAGTCCAATGTAATAGGTACACAAAATTGCTGGGGAAACTCAGCGGGTGCAGCAGCATCTATGGAGCGAAGGAAATAGGCGACGTTTCGGGCCGAAACCCTTCTTCAGACTGATGGGGGGTGGGAGAAAGAAGGAAAAGGGGAGGAGCCCGAGGGCGGGCGGATGGGAGGGTGGGAGGAGACAGCTAGAGGGTTAAGGAAGGGGAGGAGACAGCAGGGGGTAATGCTGTTTTTTATTGCAAAGGGTTTAGAGCGCAGACACGGAGAACTATTGCTAAAATTATACTTGCCAATGACAAGGCTGCAGCTGGATTTTGACAGTACTTTTGGTCTCTTTATTCAAGGAAGAATATACCAGTATTGGAGGCAGTCCAGAGAGATTAACTAGGCTAGTTTCTAGGATGAGAGAACTGTCTTATCACAAATAGCTGAAATGGTTAGATTTGTAGTCTATAAAGTTTATAAAAATGAGGGGTGATATTGAAACACTGAAGGGGACACAACTGGGTAGATGTTCAGATGTTTCCACAAGTGGGAGAGTCTTGAACAAGGGGACATAAAGTCCCCTTGGTCATCAGGGGCATCTTGGTCATCAGGGGCAAGTTGGGGCCAAAAGGCCAGTTTCCATGCTGAATGACTATGTTATATGACTCTGTCATATGTAACTAATCAAATTTACAGGTGACCAACTTCTGTGACAGTGGGGATCACAGGAAGATGAAGTGATGTATCACCTGTTTGGCACTTCTCAACATTCACATGCCAGACCATTTCAATGGGGATATTTTTGCAGCATTACCTGCTTAATTGTTTGTCACGATTCAATATTATTGAGCTTCAGAGCTTTTAGTTGGGGGATCACTTAGCTCCAACTCTTTCATATTCCTTTGCTATTAAGCTTGCATTTAGTCCTGTATTGCAGCATGTATTTTTAAGCATGCTGGTGCTGAATAAGATTTTTTAAAATTTCTGTTAAACTTTCTCATCTTCTCTTTTGCTACGTGCAGCCACATAAATGGAACAAAATATTCTGTCGGTTCTCTATCAGTACTACACATAATGCCTTTTGACATGCATTCCAATCTCTGACACGACAGAAATATAGCAAAGGTAATTAAAATATCACAGTTTCACCTTCATTTTATGAAAGCTACAATATATTTTGTGATAGTTACACAAATTCACTTAATTTTAGCTCCTGGATCAGGAGGTGTAATTGTATAGCTCATTTACTTCAGAACACACACACACACAAAATTAATTAATTACTGCCCAGAAGAAATAGCATGCACTGTATCACTATAATGCTTGCGTCTATCACATCCATCCATTGAGTGAGACTGCCCAATTAGCGGCAAATTATGGGCATGTTTTGTAGTGCAAATTCACACCCACTGGGAAGTGCTTGGAAATCCTCCAAATCCCTTTCATAATCATCAAAGACAGAGAACTTTCACCATCATCTGTCCCAGATGAGTTTAGAGCAGGTTTAATCTCTCGTGATAATGACTCTGATTGAGAATCAGATTATTTCAGATCATCCAATTTGCCAACTAGTCTGTATACTGAAAGGTTTCAATATGTGGACTTTTGCTACCAGTTTAAATAATAACAATGGCATAGAAACATAGAAACATAGAAATTAGGTGCAGGAGTAGGCCATTCGGCCCTTCGAGCCTGCACCGCCATTCAATATGATCATGGCTGATTATCCAACTGAGTATCCCGTACCTGCCTTCTCTCCATACCCTCTGATCCCCCTAGCCACAAGGGCCACATCTAACTCCCTCTTAAATATAGCCAATGAACTGGCCTCGACTACCCTCTGTGGCAGGGAGTTCCAGAGATTCACCACTCTCTGTGTGAAAAAAGTTCTTCTCATCTCGGTTTTAAAGGATTTCCCCCTTATCCTTAAGATGTGACCCCTTGTCCTGGACTTCCCCAACATCGGGAGCAATCTTCCTGCATCTAGCCTGTCCAACCCCTTAAGAATTTTGTAAGTTTCTATAAGATCCCCTCTCAATCTCCTAAATTCTAGAGAGTATAAACCAAGTCTATCCAGTCTTTCTTCATAGGACAGTCCTGACATCCCAGGAATCAGTCTGGTGAACCTTCTCTGCACTCCCTCTATGGCAATAATGTCCTTCCTCAGATTTAGAGACCAAAACTGTACGCAATACTCCAGGTGTGGTCTCACCAAGACCCTGTACAACTGCAGTAGAACCTCCCTGCTCCTATACTCAAATCCTTTTGCTATGAAAGCTAACATACCATTCGCTTTCTTCACTGCCTGCTGCACCTGCATGCCCACTTTCAATGACTGGTGTACCATGACACCCAGGTCTCGCTGCATCTCCCCTTTTCCTAGTCGGCCACCATTTAGATAATAGTCTGCTTTCCTGTTTTTGCCACCAAAATGGATAACCTCACATTTATCCACATTATACTGCATCTGCCAAACATTTGCCCACTCACCCAGCCTATCCAAGTCACCTTGCAGTCTCCTAGCATCCTCCTCACAGCTAACACTGCCCCCCAGCTTAGTGTCATCCGCAAACTTGGAGATATTGCCTTCAATTCCCTCATCCAGATCATTAATATATATTGTAAATAGCTGGGGTCCCAGCACTGAGCCTTGCGGTACCCCACTAGTCACTGCCTGCCATTGTGAAAAGGACCCGTTTACTCCTACTCTTTGCTTCCTGTTTGCCAGCCAGTTCTCTATCCACATCAATACTGAACCCCCAATGCCGTGTGCTTTAAGTTTGTAAACTAATCTCTTATGTGGGACCTTGCCGAAAGCCTTCTGGAAGTCCAAATACACCACATCCACTGGTTCTCCGCTATCCACGCTACTAGTTACATCCTCGAAAAATTCTATAAGATTCGTCAGACATGATTTACCTTTTGTAAATCCATGCTGACTTTGTCCAATGATTTCACCACTTTCCAAATGTGCTGCTATCCCATCTTTAATAACTGACTCTAGCAGTTTCCCCACTACCGATGTTAGACTAACTGGTCTGTAATTCCCCGTTTTCTCTCTCCCTCCCTTCTTAAAAAGTGGGGTTACGTTTGCTACCCGCCAATCCTCAGGAACTACTCCAGAATCTAAAGAGTTTTGAAAGATTATTACTAATGCATCCACTATTTCTGGAGCTACTTCCTTAAGTACTCTGGGATGCAGCCTATCTGGCCCTGGGGATTTATCGGCCTTTAATCCATTTAATTTACCCAACACCACTTCCCGGCTAACCTGGATTTCACTCAATTCCTCCAACTCCTTTGACCCGCGGTCCCCTGCTATTTCCGGCAGATTATTTATGTCTTCCTTAGTGAAGACGGAACCAAAGTAGTTATTCAATTGGTCCGCCATATCCTTGTTCCCCATGATCAACTCACCTGTTTCTGACTGCAAGGGACCTACATTTGTTTTAACTAATCTCTTTCTTTTCACATATCTATAAAAACCTTTGCAGTCAGTTTTTATGTTCCCTGCCATGTTATATTACACATAAACTCTATTCTTTGCAAGTATGTTTTTCAAAAACATCAATGACAGAACTGATGGAATGAAGGATGGCAGCTTGTAGAGCATCAGGTAATTACATAGCAAATGAGATATCTTTCATCACTCTTTTACTGATCTACTCTTCACAGATGCTGCTGAATTCACCTGGTGAATTGCAAATCATGAATGAGTACTCTGAAGCATGCTCAGTTTAGTTGGCAATCATGATGAAGGAACCTGTTCTAGCGAAGAATCCCTGTCCTAATATGATCACTGACCGCTTGCCACAGATGTTCACTGAGTGTTTAAAGTATATTCAAAGAAACAGTTATGTGTTGGATGCAAAATCTGCATCAATAAGAGTGCTCTATGCAATGGGGATTGCTATTGTTACCTTATATCTTACTAACTTACTCAACCTTAATAGATGACGTCAATCAACAATACCTTCTGCAATACCTACCAACTCACACACTCTAGTCCTTGTAAATCTTTTCTGAACCCTTTCAAGCTTGACAATATATTTCCTATAACTTGGTGCCCAGAACTGAACACAATATTCTAAATGCGGTCTCACCAACGTCTTACACAACTGCAACCTCCCAACTTCTATACTCAATACTGTGACTGATGAATGCCAATGTGCCCCTTTTTGACCACCTTATCCACCTGCGACTCGACCTTCAAGGAACCATGCACCTGCATTCCTAGATCCCTCTGCTCTACAACACTCCCCAGAGGCCTACCATTTACTGTGTAGGTCCTGCCCTTGTTTGACGTCCCAAAATGCAACACCTCACATTGCTCTGTATTAAATTCCATCAACCATTCCTCTGCCCACCTGGCCAATCGATCCAGAGCCTGCTGCAATCTTTCACAAACATCTTCACCATCTGCAAAACCACTCACTTTTGTATCATCAGCAAACTTGCTAATCTTGCCCTGTATGTTCTCATCCAAATCATTGATTTAGATGACAAACAGTAACGGGCCCAGCGCCGAACCCTGAGGCACAACACTAGTCACAGGCCTCCAGTCCAAGAAGCAACCTTCCACCATCACCCTCTGCTTCCGTCCATGGAGCCAATTTTCTATCCATTCAGCTATCTGTCCTTGGATCCCATGCAATCTAACCTTCCAGAGCAGCCTATCATGTGGAACCTTGCCGAATGCCTCACTGAAATCCATGTACACAACATCTACAGCTCTGCCCTCATCAACCTTTTTGGTTCATAAAAATCAATCAGATTTGTGAGACACGACCTCCCACATACAAAACCATGCTGACTATCCCAAATCAGCCCTTGTCCATCCAAATGCCTGTATAACCTATCCCTCAGAATACTCGCTAGTAACTTTCCAACTACAGATATCACAGGCCTATAGCTCCCAACATTTTCCCTGCAGCCCTTCTTGAAAAGAGGCACAACATTTGCCACCCTCCAGTCTTCCGGAACCTTTCCTGTATTTAAAGACAACTCGTTAATTTCAACCAGGGCTCCCACAATTTAATCTCTACTTTTAATCTCTATTTTTAGAATGCAATCTTTCCCAATTTCATCAAGATCTGAAAGCATGTTTTAGTCAGTGGATTGTTAAAATCTGGAATGCAATGCCTGAGGGGGTGATTGAGGCTGCTAACTTCACAGCACTGAAGAAATATTTACATGAACACTTGAAATGCCAATGGGATGGTAGGCTATATGAAAGAGAGTTCTGGGACATGGGATTGGTATTCATAGGTTTGTGATACCAGTATGAATATGGTGGGATGAAAGACCTGTTTCCATGCTGTATGACTCTATGACAATTACCATCATATTTGGGAGGAACACCTTTGCAACTCAGAGATGTCATAGAGAGTTTATGACACTAAATGAGGCCATTCAGTATGACTGAGTCATACAGCATGAAAACAGGCTCTTTGACGCAACTTGCCTATGCAGACCAAGAGGCCCCATACACACGAGTCGCACCTGCCTATGTTTAGCCCATATCACTCTAAACCTTTCCCATCCAAATGTTTTTTTTTTTTTAAGTTGTTATGATACTTGTTTCAACTACCTCCTCTGGCAGCTCGTCCCATACACCATCAATAATCATAGTCACTTCTATCTTTACATATCTTCTCATTAGAAGGGATGAGGTATGTCCATTTCTCTTCGGCGATTACATTCCTGGCATCTAATTACCATTCAGCATGTTAAATGTTTGGAATATTTGAGAACAGTAAATGTTGTTGGATTTAATCCAATTGTTGTTATCAGCCAGGAAAGGTCAGATTTCCTGCTTGGCTTGGTCTGTCTAATCATATTGTGCACTTATATCGAGCCATTAAAGTTGATTAATCCACAGTGAACATTTAACTTAGTTGTGATAAAATAACATTGACTTGCAATGTTAACTGATGCTCACTCTATGATGCTGTCCTAGAGAGTATTTCCAGCATTTTCTCTGTCAGATGTCCTTTACCTGTAATATTCTTCTTCTGTAACATTGCTAAGAGAATTGTATTGTTTTGAGTCTGAAGAAGGGTTTCGGCCCGAAACGTTGCCTATTTCCTTCGCTCCATAGATGCTGCTGCACCCGCTGAGTTTCTCCAGCATTTGTGTGTACCTTCGATTTTCCAGCATCTGCAGTTCCTTCTTAAACAATGTATTGTTTTGGGATTGTTATTGCACAGGTCGTGGAATTTCCTGTTACTACCACAATCTTAAAGATTGTCTTCTCATACGACCCGTGCCTCTATCTTCGACAAAGAGTAAAGACAGGTTCCAATAAAAAGGTCCACAACCCGAAATTTTGCATTTGACCTGACGTCTTGGGAATTTACATGCATTTCATTTTTTTTTTCAGATTTCCAGGTTTCTGTTCCTTGTAATCAATAAATCACCGCCTCTGAATGAATGGTGTGCAATACGTGCATGATTCAAAATTCAAAGTGTATCCAACCTATTACGGACCAACTGGCAGGAGTTTTTACGGACATTTTCAACCTCTCACTTCTGAGGTCTGAGGTCCCCACCTGCTTTAAAAGGGCATCAATTATACCGGTGCCCAAGAAGAGTAAGGTGACGTGCCTCAATGACTATCGACCAGTGGCACTAACGCCGGTGGTGATGAAGTGCTTTGAGAGGTTGATCATGGAGCAAATCAACTCCTACATCGACAAAAACCTGGACCCACTGCACTTCGCGTACCGCCACAACAGATCAACGGTGGATGCGATCTCGCTGGCCCTCCACTCCGCACTGGACCACTTGGACAACAAAAACTCATATGTCAGGCTGTTATTCATTGATTACAGCTCGGCATTTAACACAATCATCCCCTCCAAACTGGTTACCAAACTCGTAGAACTGGGTCTCTGCGCATCCCTCTGCAACTGGATCCTCGACTTTCTCGTCCACAGACCACAGTCTGTTCGTATTGGTGGAAATGTGTCAGCCTCAATAACAATCAGCACGGGAGCACCTCAAGGCTGCGTGCTCAGCCCCCTGTTGTACTCTCTATACCCATGACTGCGTAGCGAACCACAGTGCAAACTCCATCATCAAGTTCGCTGACGACACCACTATTGTGGGGCGTATCACTGATGGGGATGAGTCAGAGTACAGAAGAGAGATCGAGCAACTGTCCATATGGTGCCAGTGCAATAACCTGGCCCTCAACACCAGCAAAACCAAGGAACTGATTGTGGACTTTGTAAGGAGTAGGAGGGGGACCCACAGCCCCATTTATATCAACGGGTCGATGGTTGAAAGGGTCAAGAACTTCAAATTCCTTGGCGTGCACATCTCTGAAGATCTTTCCTGGTCCGAGAACACTAACGCAATTATCAAAAAAGCTCATCAGCGCCTCTACTTCCTGAGAAGATTACGGAGAGTCGGATTGTCAAGGAAGACTCTCTCTAACTTCTACAGGTGCACAGTCGAGAGCATGCTGACCGGTTGCATCGTGGCTTGGTTCGGCAATTTGAGCGCCCTGGAGAGGAAAAGACTACAAAAAGTAGTAAACACTGCCCAGTCCATCATCGGCTCTGACCTTCCTTCCATCGAGGGGATTTATCGCAGTCGCTGCCTCAAAAAGGCTGGCAGTATCATCAAAGACCCACACCATCCTGGCCACACACTCATCTCCCTGCTACCTTCAGGTAGAAGGTACAGGAGCCTGAAGACTGCAACAACCAGGTTCAGGAACAGCTACTTCCCCTCAGCCATCAGGCTATTAAACCTGGCTCATACAAACTCTGATTATTAGCAACCACTTTCTGTTATTTGCACTACCAGTTTATTTATTCATGTGTGTATATATTTATATCATGGTATATGGACACATTTATCTGTTTTGTAGTAAATGCCTACTATTTTCTGTGTGCTTAAGCAAAGCAAGAATTTCATTGTCCTATACAGGGACACATGACAATAAACTCACTTGAACTTGAACTTGAACTACTGTGTTGTCTGGACTACGTTTTTATATCAATTTGCATGGAGAGACCCAGAATGAAATTTTAGGATTTCATGAAACTTGCAGCTAGTCCATGATTTATCTCCACCAGGGCCGGATTTACCTATAAACTAGACAAGCTTAAGCTTAGGGCCTCGAGGTCTAGGGGGGCCTCCGGCCAAGGCAGGACACCTACCGTTCAACTCTGGGCGGGCCCCCCTCTCTATCTCTCTCTCTCCATCTCCCCCCCGCTATCCGTGTCCGGGCCGCTGGGCTCCGCTCGCTCCTCATCCGCCGGCACGGCAGGCCGCCTTGCACATGCGCATTGCTGCGGCTTGCACATCCTCGCCCCTGCACATGCGCACAACCACGGCCAGCACATCATCGGCCGCCCTGCGCATGCGCACTGCAACGGCAACTGGTCGGCGCTGGGCACTTTCTCCCTCGCTTTGAATTGTGGGAGATTTGGCCGCCATGCCTCGCCGCCAGCGCTGAAAACCAACGCGGAGGGAGGGGCCTTCACAAGTGGAACAGCTTAGGGCCTCTCTTCATCTAAATCCGGCCCTGATCTCCAGCATTGATTTTAATTGTAATAAACACAGATACACTGCACAGATACACTGCACAATATGATCAAATGTTTTGGTCAGAACATTTGGAATAACAAAGGGATCTCCAGTGACACTGCTTATAATAATTAACTTGGGCAAAATAAGCAAAAAATCCTGGAAATACTCAAAATGGCAGCTAGCATCATGGGACAGACAACGTGAATGATGCTTCAGGGTTGCAACTTGTGTTGCCTGACCAGCTAAATACTTCCGCTGTTGCCAGATTTCTTGCATCTTCAATATTTTGCGTTTAACTTTGAATTTTCTTTTAACGACAAAAGTAGCACGCACAGCTGGTAATTGACACTTAATTGTTATTGCTAACTGGAATCTGTGTTCCTTGAGGTGTACATGCCAATTCCTGTGAGGAAACACAGAACAAATAATTTTTTGGTGAGAGAATCTTGTAGTCTGTAAACAGTGCAAACTGCTGGGCAGAGCCTGACTTTCTCCAAAACGAAGGCTACAATTATTATTCTCAATCCTCGGATGTTGGGAGCATTGTTCTGATCTCATACAGTCACGGTCAATAAATGGTCAGAAAATAATAGGCAATGAATGCATGAATTACTCATATACACTGCAGGTAGACAATGCTCCTCAGCAGGAATGCAGATACAATATCACCCCCACTGTGACGCTTGAATGAATAAGATATTTTCTGCTCCTGAACAGCTATGCACTGTGTTCCAAATAATTAGTGCTCTGGGCCTTTCTAAATTTTCACTTAAGATACACTCGCATGCTTATAAATAAGCGAGTCAGACAAAATGTGTGCCAGGCCTACCACTGTTTATATGTTGACACGTAATAATAGGTTTTCTACTTTTGAGCTGGCATGTTCTAGCAGATATGGATCAACACAAAAAGCAACATAAGGAAATGTTGACATTGGTAATGTGATTTACAGATTTTAAAGAAGACCAAATAGAGAAAAAACACCAGAAAACAAAACTATTCGATAAACAGGCTAAACATTAGAAGATTATTTGGGGAAATTAAACAGAGAAAACTGAAAGAGGAAGACAAGGGAAAAAAACAAGAGAAATTGCAAAAACTTAAAACAAAGAACTGCAGATGCTGGTTTATACCAAAAATAGACACAGGTACTGGAGTAGTTCTGCAGGTCAGGCAGCATCTCTGGAGAAAAAGGGTGGTTAAAGTTTTAGGTCAGGAACCTTCTTCAGATCTTAAGGGATATTGCACGAGGATAATTTGGAAGTAATGGTCCTAACCAAGGGCTGCGCATTCAATGTTAGGTTAAAAGACCAGTTATTTATTTGACAGGAAAGCTTAGATCAAAAGGATACATCAGAGAACTGGGTATGTGTCAGTGCTGAAAGTGGGAGCAATCCTCAAGGGGATAGAAATGGTAATTAGAGAAGTTCTCAGCAGGATAAAATAGGAATTGCCAGGGAGGGAGAGATGGGGGGGGGGGGGGGGGGGGGGGGTCCAATCATAGAACAGGGAGCAGGCAGATTGTGAAGGAAGCTGAAGCAGAAATCACTAATTAGAGTTTGGGACAGATTGTGTGCATATCTTGCAAATGTTTGACAAATGTGGAAGTAAAACTTCAGCTTCTTCTGACCCACAAGCAATAATGTAAGGGCACTCACAGGTAGATCCAATTACATTTAAAATACATTTAGACAGATATAGGGATACAAGAGGTTTCGGAGGAAATTCCAGAAGTTGCCAACTGGAACAGCGGATACAGCAGATGAGGTTGGAGGAGGTGCAAGTGAACCTCTGCCTCACCTGAAAAGACTGTCAGGGCCCTTGGATGGAGTCTAGGGGGGAGGTAAAGGAACAGGTATTGCATCTCCTGCGGTGGCAGGGGAAAGTACGTGGGGAGGGGGTGGTTTGGGTGGGAAGGGACGAGTTGACTAGGGAGCTGCAGAGGGAACGGTCTTTGCAGAAAGCAGAAAGGGGTGGAGATGGGAAGATGTGGCCAGTGGTGAGGTCCCAGTGGAGGTGACGAAAGTGTTGGAGGATTATATGCTGTATGTGACGGCTGATGGGGTGGAAGGTGAGAACAAGGGGGACTCTGTCCTTGTTGCGAATGGGGGGAGGGGAAGCAAGAGCGGAGCTGCGCGATATCGAGAGACCCTAGTGAGAGCCTCATTTATAATGGAAGAGGGGAACCCCCAGTTCCTAAAGAATGAGGATATCGCAGATGATCTAGTATGGAAAACCTCATCCTGGGTGCAGATGCGGTGTAGATGGAGGAATTGGGAGTAGGGGATAGAGTTTTTACAGGAAGCAGGGTGGGATGAAGTGTAATCTAGAAAGATAGCTATGGGAGTCAGTGGGTTTGTAGTAGATGTCGGTCAATAGTCTGTCTCCTGTGATGGAGACGGTGAGATCCAGAAACGGTAGGGAGATGTCGGAGATGGTCCAAGTGAATTTGAGTGCAGGATGGAAATTATTCGTGAAGGTGATGAAGTAAGTGAGTTCTGCGTCGGTGCAGGAGGCAGCACCGATGCAGTCGTCTATGTACCAGTGGTAGAGTTCAGGAACAGTCATTCTTCGTGGTACCCTGAAAAGAGGCAGGCACAGCTGGGGTTCATGAGAGTGCCCATAGCTACGCCTTGGATTTGGAGGAAGTGGGAGGAATCGAAGGAGAAGTTGTTGAGGGTAAGGACCTCAACAACTAGGTGGAGGAGAGTATTGGTGGACAGAAATTGGCTTGTTCTGCGGACGAGGAAGAAACGGAGAGCTTTGAGACCTTCCTGTCTCCCACCAGTCTTACTGTCTCCGACTACATTCTATCTTTGTCCCGCCCACTGCCCTGACATTAGTCTGAAGAAGGGTCTCGACCTGAAACGTCGCCCATTCCTTCTCTCCAGAGATGCTGCCTGTCCTGCTGTTACTCCAGCATGTTGTGTCTACCTTCGATACACAAGGTTTATGGGCCAGGCGCATATTCCTCTAAATCTTCCAGCAAACAGAACTACTTTAGTTAGGACATTTAATGGGCATGTATCAATTGGACCGAAGGACCTTTTTCCATGCTGAATAACTCTATAATTTTATGACCATATCTATTCAACTTTTCTTGTCTGCCAGTAACTGCTGGGTGCCTAAGCCCAAGGAATTTGTCCACTTAAAAAATAATGAGTAGGAAGGAACAGCAGATGCTGATTTAAACCAAGGATAGACACAAAAACCTGGAGTAACTCAGTGGGTCAGACAGCATCTCTGGAGAAAAGGAATAGGCGACGATTCAGGTTGAGACCTTTATGCAGACTGAGAGTCAGGGGAAAGGGAAACAAGAGATATGATGTTTATAAAATACTTGACTTACTGACTTGCTTTCTATTTCACATCCAGTAGATTAGGTCACGTGTCTTTAAGGATTAATATCACCACTTGTATATGACATCGCAGCACTACTACAAGTATTTTCTACAATCTTGCACTCTCACACTTATCACCATGTTAATGACCGTCACCATTATTTCACTCATCTGCACGTTCCTCCTCTATACAAATATTAAATTCCTAAAAGTACATACTTACATAGTTTTCATTTCATCACTGCTACTATATCTCAGGTGGCGGGTGTGTGGAACAAGCTGCCAGAGGAGGTAGTTGAGGCTGGGACTATCCCAACGTTTAAGAAACAGTTAGACAGGTACATAGATAGAACAAATTTGGAGAGTTATGGACCAAGCGCAGGCAGGAGGGACTAGTGTAGCTAGGACATGTTGGCCAGTGTGGGCAACCGAAGAGCCTGTTTCCACACGTATCACTCTATGACTCTATGACTCTATCAAACATAACAAAGTGATCAGCGAATGATTGTTAAAGTAAGTATGAATTGCAGACAGAGCTTGGAAAGCCATAAAGGACCCTTGGTCAATGTACACAATCTGACTTGTTTCCAGTCTCGACAGGAAATCATTAAAAAAGTTATTTCTACTGATCTGAACTCCGATCTACCGTGAAAAGCCAGAAGCAAACAGATAAACATACTTACACTGGCACATACAGCCAAACAGAAGCCACACATATCCATAAATACACAAACATGGTCAAATCTGCATAAAACTCAAACTTCAGCATAAAGCACAAAGACCGTCTCATACAAACTCTGTCCAGTGTAAGAGTTAAGTAACTTAACACTTCCATTTACATACCACTACCTATAATCATAGAGACCAACATGTATGAAGCCTACACTCACATACAGAGATACGCAGAAACAACCGCAGAAATTAAGAGCAGCGAAGTCATGCTTGATTTGTGTAAAACACTCATTGCGCCGTTATGAACAGTTCAGGGCATCATATTACAGGATCACTGGTGAAGATGCAGCAGAGATTCAAGGCCCTGTCCCACGGTGCAAGTTCATTCAAGAGCACTCCAGAGTTTAAAAAAAATCAAACTCGTGGTAAGCACGGAGAATGAACGGAGCGGTACGTCGGGCTCGGGGACGTCTCTTAGCGCTAACGGCAGGTACTCGGGAAGACTCGCTAACGGCAGGTAAGCACGGGAAGACTCGTGAAGATTTTTCAACATGATGAAAAATGTCCACGATAGCCCCGAGTACTGACGAGTGGCCATTACCGTAAATCACCGAGTTCAAATCAGGGCAAACTCGGGAGACCTCTTGGAATGAACTCGCACCGTGGGACAGGGCTATTACATGGATGTTGCCAGCATTCGGTAATGTGTGTTGAGAGAACAATTGGTCGTGGCTGGGATGATTAAAACAGAGGAAGATTTATTTAAAATGGATGATATTATGAAATTCTAGAAAGGATATGCAAGTAAGAACATTCCCCTTACATGAAATGAGAACAATGACGTGGCATAGATTAAAGGTAACTGGTAAAATCTGGTGAAGTAATCAACAAATTAGACGGTGCACAGCTGCAGACCAAGTTGTTTGGCCAAAAGATCTTTTGTTTGCCTGGCCTAGACAAAATGCACCAAATAGTCTCCTCTTGTGCTGCAAATTGTACATGCATACAACCCTGAACAACACAGCCAAACTTGTAAACAAACTTGTAGCACACAACTTACATCTCGCAACTACTCATACAAAATATGCAGAATACCATAAACACTGCAGTCTTTTATCATTCCTCATTTCCAGGCCGTGGTCAATCGTTTCAGATTGGTATTTAACCACAGTGCTCAGCGTTAATTTTGAGTTATGCGTGCAGATAGTTCTCTCGAAAGGAATGCAGATAATTTTGTTCTAGATCTCTTTCAATGAAGGGTGTTTGACCTGCTGAATGCTTCCAATATTTTGTTCTATGGTGTAGGTAGGTTTATTCATCTAAATAAAACACTGCATCCTTCCGATATCTGGATGAGCATTTGTTCCATGAAGCAAGGCATGGCACCATTGCCATTTTAATGAAGATACATTAGGTCGGTTAAGCCTGAAGATTCACCATGATGTGTCAAGGTGTGAAAGAAGCCAAGGATATTGTTTAGGACGTGCTTCAAGTAATGTTTAATTGGGTGGCATATTATTCCATGCTCATTGCATTATACCATCATTTGACAAATCACACTTATTACAAATACCAAATACCAAAGCCTTCATTAAGTGTAGAAAGGAAATGCAGGTGCTGGTTTATACCGAAGATAGAGACAAAGTGCGGGAGTAACTCAGCAGGTCAGGCAGTATCTGTGGAGAAAAAGGTTGGGTGACGATTCGGGTCGGGGCCCTTCTTCAGACAATCTAAAGAAATGTCCCGACCAGAAACGTCGCCCATCCTTTTTCTCCAGAGATCTGTCTGACCCGCTGAGATACCGCAGCATTTTGTGTCTATCTAAAGCCTTAATTAACTCAGTTTCTCTCCCTCTCTCTGCAGATATTACTTGGCCTACAGAGTATTTCTAGCATCACCCTTTATTTCAGATTTTCTGCATCTATCGGTATGAATTGCGCAGTACCGCTGCTAAATATTCACATGTCCAAGACTGGAAATCAAATATAAAACAGTATATATCGGAAATTGAAGTAAAATTCAAGAAAATGCTGGAAATGCACACTAGGCCAGGCAACAAATGTAACATTTCAGGACAAAGACCCTTCACCAAAACTTAGAAAGAGAGAAAGCAAATTAGTGTTAAGTTGCAGAAAGAGTGAGAAAAGGATAGGCGAGACCAAGGAAATATCTCTGATAGGCCAGGGTTATTTTGAATGCAGTCATCTTATGGATAGATTAGCAGCAGTTCGGAAGGGAGACACAGACAAGTAATGGGAAAATTTTAAATACACAACAGGTTCAGCAGGTTGGGCTGTGTAATGGAGAAAGAAAAACTGAGTTATCTAAAGTTGTGGAACTCAATGTAAAGTCCAGAAAGATGGTGACGCAGCCCAGACCATCACACAAACTAACCTCCATTCCATTAACTCCAATTGCAACTCACGCTCCCGCGGCAGGGCCAGAAGCATAATCAAGGATGAGTCGCACCTCCCTCTTCTCTCCTCTCCCATCAATCAATCAATCAATCAATCAATCAGATTTATTCATCACATACACAATAAAGTACACAATTATTCGTCACGTGCACATAAAGTGCAGTGAAATGAATTTGCCAGCAGCAGTACAATCAAAAAAGAACACAGGAGTAGAAAGAGTCTATCATATTGACAAGGCAGCAGGATTATCTGAAGTTGATTGCCACAGGTAGGACAGTCCAGCTAGGGGCACATTAGTTTTGTTTAATGATACAATGTGGAAACAGGCTCTTGGCCCACCGAGTCAGCGATGACCAGCGAGCAGCCATACAATACTTCCATCCAACATACTCGGGACAATTTACAGAAGCCAATTAACCTACAAACCTGTACGTCTTTGGGATGTGGAAGGATACCGGAGCACCAGGAGAAAACCCATGCGGTCACAGGGAAAACGTACAAACTCCGTACAGACAGCACCCACAGTCAGGATCAAACCCGGGTCTCTGGCGCTGTAAAGCAGCAACTCTACCACTGTGCTACCCTGGAACAGACGGTGGATCTCAGTGATCATTTATTCTGAAACTATCAGCCTCTGCAAATATCATTCCTTCAACAGGTTGAAATGAGAATGTAACTCCTGGAAAAGTTGTTGGGAATGGATTCCCCTTGCTGAAGTCCTCTTCTTCACTCTTTGCAGCGTTTGCATGCAGCCCTGTGAAGCTCAACATTCTTGCATCCAAATAAATCCTCAACAAAAGTAGCTGATGATCCCTTTAAAAAAACATAAGTGCAAGACTGCCTTTTGTTGTTCAGACCTGATTTTCTGTGCATGGCCCAGCTCCAGTCTTAGTTCAGGACTCCTTACTGGCTTAATGACAACTGCCTGTAGGGCAGCTTTGTCTGTGATTGATTTCAAATTCAACACATTCACTCAGCAATGAAGGATAAACCATGAGGTGCAGGATGGTGCCAAAGAGGGATAGAAATATAAACACTACAGATAGCATTCCAAACCACAGATTTCCCTGGGATCTTTATAGTGCAGCTCAAAGATGAATTGGCAAGGGATGTAACTCAAATAGGATGAGTTGGCATACAGTGATATTTTCATTCATCATCATCCATTTCTTTTCCATCTCCCAATCCAACCTTCACTGTTGCCAATTGCTCCACACATTGGCCTAGCTACAAGGAGTCAAGGTTCACCTGGTTGAGACTGGAAATCACATACATCCTTGGGGTTTCAACCTTTGACCAGTGAATTGACGAGAACTGCAGACCACAAGTACAGCAATCTCATGTATTATTTTTGGACTATGTTGAAAGTGTAATGCTCTATTTACTTCAGATTACCAGTGGCACAACACCTCGTTCAAAGGCTGATAGCTTTGTGGTCACTGAGATCCACCATCTGCTCCAGTAATGAGCTCTTAGCAGGACTGTTCTCCCTGTGGCAATCAACTTAAGATCACCCAAATGGTCTGCCAATAGTAAGGAAACTAAACAATCAAAGCTGCGTATTACAATAAAAAATTGCAGAATAATGATTCAAACTATTATGGTAGACAGCGACGCAACAAATCACATAGGAAATTTGAAGAATGATTCCTAGTACAGGCAGTCCCCGACTTGCGTAATAAGTGACCTATGTACATTTACACTTACCGGTACATAAACAATTCTTTAAGCCCACTGCTTTATTTCTAAGTTGTGCACCTTGGTAGTCTCGGTAGCTGTGCGCCACTGCTGTCGCATATGGCCAATTCCGTAAGCCAGTCAGCAGTTTTCCTGGATGCTCCCACGTGGTCTCCGCGTCGGAGCTCCCACGGGGTCTCCCACCTGTACTACACAGTTCAATTAGTAAATTTACGTGTGCACAGTAGCAATTCCATCTCCGACTCAATTAAGTCCGTAGTTAATCTGTGGAACATTGTCACAGAGGGCTGTGGAGGACAAATTTTTGATTAGAACGGGTCAAGGGTAATGGGGAGAAGGCAGAAAAATGGGATTAGGAGGCAGAGATCGGCCATGATTGAATGGCGGAATAGACGCGATGGGCCAAAAGGCCTAATTCTACTCCTATAACTATGAACTTGTAAACTTATGACTTACGTAATATCTGCCACACAGGGTTCGTGTGATGTAACTCATGTAAGTTACCTTAAGGTAACTCATGGCAAGGCCCCAACTTTTATTACGTTTTTATTTTTCATTGACACAGAATTTTATAACTCTGAAAAACAAGTCAAATTAAGAGTTGGCTTCAATACATATTTCCTGAACCAATTTCAAATATAGCATCCACCCACAAATCTGGTATCATTTTTCCCAGTGAAAATTGGCGGGGTTGTGGATAAAGAAGAGGGTTGCCGAAGGACACAGAAGACATAGATTAACTGGAAAATTGGGTAGATCGGTGGCAGATGGAATTGAACCCAGATGAGTGTGAGGTAATGCATTTAGGAAGTTTTGGTAGGGCATGTACAGACAATGACAGAACATTAGGAGCACTAATGAGCAGAGGAATCTTGGCGTGCAAATCCATAACTCCCTGAAAGTGGCAACACAGCAAGGTGACGCACTAAAGTAGGCTTTTCATGTGCTTCCTTAATAGATCAAAGCATTGAGAGTAAGTTGTGATGTCATGTTGCGGCTGTCCAAAATATTGGTCAGACCACATTTGGAGTATTGTGTACAGTTCTCATCATCGCATTGCAAGAAAGTTGTGATAGCAAAAGTGCAGAGGAGGTTCACCAGGATGATGCTTGGAGCCTAAGGAGAAATTGGGTATGCTGGGATTATTCTCACTGAAATCTAGGGGTTAAGGAGGACCTAATGGGGGTTTATAAGAGAATAATGGATAGAATTTAGAGATTCAGAGACTCTGTATCCTAAGCCAGTGGACACCTAGAACTAGGGTGCAAAAGTTTAGGATGAAAGGGGAGAAATTTTAAAGGAGATCTGAGGGATGATCTTTTCTTACGGAGAGTGATGGTTATCTGGAATAAGATGGCAGAAGTGATGGTAGTGGCAGATACATTTACAATGATTAAAAAGCATTTGAATATTCAAGAGTCATAGAGTACATCATGTAGCAATTTTAAACAACCGTCCTGTTGACACCACCAATTATGGACAAAGAAGCGACCCAGTACCAATCCCTGTGGCATATCACTGGTCACAGGCCTCCAATCTGTAAACGCAACCTCCACCACCAAGCTAATTTTGTATCCAATTAATTTGCTCAGCCTGGAACCCAAGTGATTTCAAGTTCTCCACCCGCCTAATTCCTAACTTGATTTTATCTCTACTATCTTGTGCACATTTGAGTAACAATCCCTGAAAGAATTAACACCATACTACTTGAAACAGTGATATGACATTTTTAATGTTCTGTGCTGAAATCTCTCCAGTATTGTAAAAATACTCATATATACCCAAACCACCATTTGCAGTAGTGCCTTTTAACTTCAAGCCAAAGCACCCAAACCACCATTAGCAGTACTCCCTTTTAACTTCAAGCCAAAGCACCCAAACTACCAAACTAGCATAAGCTCAGGGGCGACCGCACCTTAGCGGTTGCAGCCCCTAGACTGTGGAACAACATCCCCTTTCCCATCAGAACTGCCCCCTCCATCGACTCTTTTAAGTCAAGACTAAAGACTTATCTATACTCCCAAGCCTTTCCTGACGTCTTCTGCGTGAAGGCTACATGTATATATGCATGTAGTTTGTTTTGTTGTGCTATTCTTATAACAAATGTAAAGCACTTTGGCCAACGAGAGTTGTTTTTTAAATGTGCTATATAAATAAATGTGACTTGACTTGACCATTTGCAGTAGTGCCTTTCAACTTCAAGCCAAAGCACCCAAACCACCGTTTGCAGTAGTGCCTTTTTACTTCAACCCAAACCCCCCAAATAACCAATTGCAGGCAGTGCCTTTTTACTTCAAACCAACCATATTTTCATTTTCAAACCACATTAAGTCAACTCACAGTTGAGTAGAAATGTGTTCAGTGTTATTCAGAGCTCAGAGAGACGTGACCCTCTGGCTTCCTCCATCTTGCAGAGACTGAGTGAGGCACACCACTTCCTGGTTTTATACTCCCTCCCCCTCCCTCCAGCAGGGGCAGCAGAGAGGATGGTGATTTAAAAAAAAACATTAATATCTCTCTGATTTTTCATCGATGGGAAAGATCCTCTGGTCCAGGAAGGCGGACGTGGGCTCTGAGTGAGGTGGCCAAAAATGACGGCCATAGGTGGCGGCGTTCTCTCAGAAATCGTACCACAGTGGGCCAAAAGCGGTCAAGATCAGACTTTTAGTAATATACTAGACCAAGTGCAGACCCGTTGGGTCTGTTTCCCCAACGGCGTTTTGCAGGGGGGGGGAGGGGGGGCTGCGGCATCAAACTCATATTAACCAACCCCCAAACACACAGGTGGGGGGAGGGGGGGGGGGGGATTTGAAGAGGGGAGGGAGGGGAGAGGAGGTGGAGGAAATGGGACAGATTTGGGAGGGAAAGGAGAGCGGGGTAGGGGGTGAGAGAGGGGGATGGGAAGAGATATGTGGGGGAGGGGGAGGATGTGGAGGTCGGGGAGGAGGGAGGGAGGGGGAGAGGGGTGGGGGAGAGAGGGGAAAGAGTGGGGAGGGAGAGGGGAGGGGGAAGGGGGAGAGGGGGAAGAGTGGGGAGGGAGGGGGAGAGGGGTAGGGGGAGTGATGGAAGAGGGACAGAGGGGTAGGAGGAAGGGGGTGGCGTAGAGAGGGAAGGGGGGTGGGGGAGAGAGGGAGGGGTGGGAGAGGGGTGCGGAGAGGGAAACATAGAACCATTGAAATTAAGTGCAGGAGTAGGCCATTCGGCCCTTCGAGCCTGCACCACCATTCAATATGATCGTGGCTGATCATCCAACTCAGTATCCTGTACCTGCCTTCTCTCCATACCCCCTGATCCCTTTAGTCACAAGGACCACATCTAACTCCCTCTTAAATACAGCCAATGAACAGGCCTCAACTACCTTCTGTGCCAGTGAATTCCAGAGATTCACCACTCTCTGTGTGAAAAATGTTTTTCTCATCTCGGGCCTAAAAGATTTACCCCTTATCCTTAAACTGTGACCCCTTGTTCTGGACTTCCCCAACATCTGGAACAATCTTCCTGCATCTAGCCTGTTGAACCCCTTAAGAATTTTGTAAGTTTCTATAAGATACCCCCTCAATCTTCTAAATTCTTGCATGTACAAGCCGAGTCTATCCAGTCTTTCGTCATATGAAAGTCCTGACATCCCAGAAATCAGTCTGGTGAACCTTCTCTGTACTCCCTCTATGGCAACAATGTATTTGAACATTGGGCATTGTGACATCACACAATGGAACGTTCACCAAGTGCTTGTGCTCCTGCAAAGGCATATGTAAATGAATCCATTCCGATTGGACATCTGTGAGCATCGGGCATTGTGACATCACACGATGGAACGTTCACCAGGGGCTGGGGCTGGTGATGCTTCTATGGGTGAGAAGCCAGTTTATTATTGAAATATTGGGGGGGGGGGTGAAGGATTTGATTAAAAACGTGTACTTAAACACGACGACCAATGGCAAACCCGTTGGGTCTGATCCCCCAACGCAGCCGTACCCTACCCGTAGCCCCCACTGGGGGGGGGGGGGCATCACACACACTAACCACCCCCACACACAGATTTATAATGAACAGTTAAATTAGTAAATTCAAATTGATAAAAATAAAGAAAATTACAATGAAATGCAATAAAATGTTATTCTTTAAAAATAAGCTTGTAAATTAAATGGAATTTTTAAGATTTATATAATGAGCAGGTTGATGTGATACAAATAAAATAAAGCTGATTTTTATCGTCAGACAAATGCAATCCACGACTCCTGTCTTCACAAGCAAAGTAAGAATGACGGTTAGTGAAGAATTCAAACAATCGCTGAGCGTTCAAGATGATGTGTGCGCGCCTCCTGCACCAAAGGGGGTGGTGCGTTTGTCGTCACACACAAAGATGAGGAGGGAGAGGGGGAGGGGTGGTGCGTTTGTCGTCACACACAAAGATGAGGAGGGAGAGGGGGAAGAGTGTGGAGGGAGGGGGGGTGTTGGATCGGAGGTGGAGAGGGGTGTGGGGGTCTAAGCTATTGCAGTAAAGTAAACAGTGTCACTAATGCCAGCTTGTTGTAGAGTAATTAGTCGTTAAGAAATAAGCTCTGTCCTTCCTGTGAAAACCTACCGGTACTCGCGGTAAAGTGAAGAAGCGGTCTCAATTAATAAGCGGCCGATTGGCGATCGTGGAGGCGAGGATCATATCTGTGGCCGGGCAGGGGGGGGGGGGGGGGGGGGGGGGGGTGGTCGTCAGTATTTTTAGTTTGCTCGTTTTCGGACCATGATAACGGGAGAAAAAGGGAGTGAAATTGATTGCTATTTGCCGCGAGTTCGTAAGTTACGCGATCGGAGCATTTTGTCCCTGCATGTTTTCGCATGAAGCTCCGAGATTATCTGTTATAGACTAATAACTGTACAACAGGCTGGCATTAGTGACAATGTTCAATTCACCGCGTTATAGTTCAGGCCCTCAATTTCATGAATGAACGTCTGAGTAAGTGAGTGAGTGAGTGAATGAATAAGGAATGAATGAATGAATGAATGAATCTATTAACGTTATAAAGGGTGCAATTAGATTAATTAAAGTCCATACAGTTTGATGTTCATAAATTCCGGCCTTTAGTCTTTCCTTTCAGGTAGGTGATTCATGGGTTCATTTGTGTTCCAGCACATCAGCATGGACCTTGTTCTCTTGCATTTTTATCCACTTCGCAGCACTTTCTTCTGTCTTTTTTAATGTTTTTTGCACTAAATACAATGAAGCTGCTGCAAGTTTCCATTACATTTATTCCACAGAACAACACATTTGAATCTCCAGTAAAACAGGCATCTGTGAAGCCCTCTCAGCCATTTTGTGTGCTGGCGTGAAACAAAGCGCGTGATTGGCCAACTGGCAGACAACTCAATGTCAAACGTGCATTGATTGGAATATTAAAATCTCGACATATTGTTCGTTCTTCTCTAATTTAATTAAGTTGTGCATGTGTTGTTCATATCGAGTTTTAGGGGTTTGAAACACGTTAATATTTTTACACAATATGTGAACATATCATGTTGTTTTGAAAGCTCCTCGGCTCACAGGCTATTCTCTGTACGGTAACTATGGCAACGATGTCTTTGAGCATCTGGGCTTGTGTGGGTGATAAGCCAGTTTAGTTTTGAAGTATTGGGGGGGGGTGGGGGGTATGTTATCCATTAAAAACGTGCGCTTAAACACGACGGAATGAAATGAGAAGCGCATACTTAGAAAGAAAAGCGAAATCTCTGACGAAGTGGAAAAGACGTGGGCGGTCCTGCGGCCCCCAATAGCCCCCAAGGGGGGGGGGGGGGGGCCTCACACACACTAACCACCCCCACACACAGAGTTGGAAAAGTGCATAAAGACCGTTCCCTACCTGTAGCCCCCAGGGGAGATTTGGTCGTTGAAGTCTGGTCCCTGCCGTCTTAAAATAGTGTATCTTGAAGTCGTCGAAGTCGGGTCCGTCTCGGCAACGCGTGGGGGGGGTGGTGGGGGGGTTTGCGGTGCGGCATCACACACACGAAGCTTCGACACACACAGAGCCTTAAAAGTGTAAATGCCCGACCTCTTTTCCGTTTTTCTCTAATTTAATTAAGATGTGCAGGTGGTGTTCTTATCGAGGTTCAGGGGTTGAAAATATTTTCACACACACAATATGGGAACATCTCATGTTGTTTTGAAGGCTCCTCGGCCCTCATCTGACTCTCTGTACTGTCACTATGGCAACGATGTCTATGAGCACTGGGCATTGTGACATCACACGATGGAACGTTCACCATTGGCTGGGGCTCCTGCTTTGGCATATGTAAATGGCTCCATTCCGATTGGGCATCTGTGAGCATTGGGCATTGTGACATCACACGATGGAATGTTCAGCAGGGGCTGGTGCTGGTGAGGCTTGTGTGGGTGAGAAGCCAGTTTAGTTTTGAGATTTTTGGGGGGGGGGGGGGGGGGGTGGGTAAGGTTTTGATTTAAAACGTGCGCTTAAACACGACGGAATGGAATGAGAAGCGCATACTTAGAAAGAAAAGCGAAATCTCTTCCGAAGTCGAAAAGACGCGGGCGGTACTGCGTCCGGTTTCGGAGTTGCGGAGAATCACAGGGAGCGCGCCAGCAAAGGGAGTGGGCCAGGGTGCCGGACGGACGGAGTTCCGTTTTGGAATCTGGGGCGAGAGTTTTATATATTACTAGACCAAGTGCAGACCCGTTGGGTCTGTTTCCCCAACGGCGTTTTGCAGGGGGGGGGAGGGGGGGCTGCGGCATCAAACTCATATTAACCAACCCCCAAACACACAGGTGGGGGGGGGGGGGGGGGGGGGATTTGAAGAGGGGAGGGAGGGGAGAGGAGGTGGAGGAAATGGGACAGATTTGGGAGGGAAAGGAGAGCGGGGTAGGGGGTGAGAGAGGGGGATGGGAAGAGATATGTGGGGGAGGGGGAGGATGTGGAGGTCGGGGAGGAGGGAGGGAGGGGGAGAGGGGGGGGGGAGAGAGGGGAAAGAGGGGGGGGGGCGAGTGGAGGGGGAAGGGGGAGAGGTGGAAGAGTGGGGAGGGAGGTGGAGAGGGGTAGGGGGAGTGATGGAAGAGGGACAGAGGGGTAGGAGGAAGGGGGTGGCGTAGAGAGGGAAGGGGGGTGGGGGAGAGAGGGATGGGTGGGAGAGGGGTGCGGAGAGGGAAACATAGAACCATTGAAATTAAGTGCAGGAGTAGGCCATTCGGCCCTTCGAGCCTGCACCACCATTCAATATGATCGTGGCTGATCATCCAACTCAGTATCCTGTACCTGCCTTCTCTCCATACCCCCTGATCCCTTTAGTCACAAGGACCACATCTAACTCCCTCTTAAATACAGCCAATGAACAGGCCTCAACTACCTTCTGTGCCAGTGAATTCCAGAGATTCACCACTCTCTGTGTGAAAAATGTTTTTCTCATCTCGGGCCTAAAAGATTTACCCCTTATCCTTAAACTGTGACCCCTTGTTCTGGACTTCCCCAACATCTGGAACAATCTTCCTGCATCTAGCCTGTTGAACCCCTTAAGAATTTTGTAAGTTTCTATAAGATACCCCCTCAATCTTCTAAATTCTTGCATGTACAAGCCGAGTCTATCCAGTCTTTCGTCATATGAAAGTCCTGACATCCCAGAAATCAGTCTGGTGAACCTTCTCTGTACTCCCTCTATGGCAACAATGTATTTGAACATTGGGCATTGTGACATCACACAATGGAACGTTCACCAAGTGCTTGTGCTCCTGCAAAGGCATATGTAAATGAATCCATTCCGATTGGACATCTGTGAGCATCGGGCATTGTGACATCACACGATGGAACGTTCACCAGGGGCTGGGGCTGGTGATGCTTCTATGGGTGAGAAGCCAGTTTATTATTGAAATATTGGGGGGGGGGGTGAAGGATTTGATTAAAAACGTGTACTTAAACACGACGACCAATGGCAAACCCGTTGGGTCTGATCCCCCAACGCAGCCGTACCCTACCCGTAGCCCCCACTGGGGGGGGGGGGGCATCACACACACTAACCACCCCCACACACAGATTTATAATGAACAGTTAAATTAGTAAATTCAAATTGATAAAAATAAAGAAAATTACAATGAAATGCAATAAAATGTTATTCTTTAAAAAATAAGCTTGTAAATTAAATGGAATTTTTAAGATTTATATAATGAGCAGGTTGATGTGATACAAATAAAATAAAGCTGATTTTTATCGTCAGACAAATGCAATCCACGACTCCTGTCTTCACAAGCAAAGTAAGAATGACGGTTAGTGAAGAATTCAAACAATCGCTGAGCGTTCAAGATGATGTGTGCGCGCCTCCTGCACCAAAGGGGGTGGTGCGTTTGTCGTCACACACAAAGATGAGGAGGGAGAGGGGGAGGGGTGGTGCGTTTGTCGTCACACACAAAGATGAGGAGGGAGAGGGGGAAGAGTGTGGAGGGAGGGGGGGTGTTGGATCGGAGGTGGAGAGGGGTGTGGGGGTCTAAGCTATTGCAGTAAAGTAAACAGTGTCACTAATGCCAGCTTGTTGTAGAGTAATTAGTCGTTAAGAAATAAGCTCTGTCCTTCCTGTGAAAACCTACCGGTACTCGCGGTAAAGTGAAGAAGCGGTCTCAATTAATAAGCGGCCGATTGGCGATCGTGGAGGCGAGGATCATATCTGTGGCCGGGCAGGGGGGGGGGGGGGGGGGGGGGGGGTGGTCGTCAGTATTTTTAGTTTGCTCGTTTTCGGACCATGATAACGGGAGAAAAAGGGAGTGAAATTGATTGCTATTTGCCGCGAGTTCGTAAGTTACGCGATCGGAGCATTTTGTCCCTGCATGTTTTCGCATGAAGCTCCGAGATTATCTGTTATAGACTAATAACTGTACAACAGGCTGGCATTAGTGACAATGTTCAATTCACCGCGTTATAGTTCAGGCCCTCAATTTCATGAATGAACGTCTGAGTAAGTGAGTGAGTGAGTGAATGAATAAGGAATGAATGAATGAATGAATGAATCTATTAACGTTATAAAGGGTGCAATTAGATTAATTAAAGTCCATACAGTTTGATGTTCATAAATTCCGGCCTTTAGTCTTTCCTTTCAGGTAGGTGATTCATGGGTTCATTTGTGTTCCAGCACATCAGCATGGACCTTGTTCTTTTGCATTTTTATCCACTTCGCAGCACTTTCTTCTGTCTTTTTTAATGTTTTTTGCACTAAATACAATGAAGCTGCTGCAAGTTTCCATTACATTTATTCCACAGAACAACACATTTGAATCTCCAGTAAAACAGGCATCTGTGAAGCCCTCTCAGCCATTTTGTGTGCTGGCGTGAAACAAAGCGCGTGATTGGCCAACTGGCAGACAACTCAATGTCAAACGTGCATTGATTGGAATATTAAAATCTCGACATATTGTTCGTTCTTCTCTAATTTAATTAAGTTGTGCATGTGTTGTTCATATCGAGTTTTAGGGGTTTGAAACACGTTAATATTTTTACACAATATGTGAACATATCATGTTGTTTTGAAAGCTCCTCGGCTCACAGGCTATTCTCTGTACGGTAACTATGGCAACGATGTCTTTGAGCATCTGGGCTTGTGTGGGTGATAAGCCAGTTTAGTTTTGAAGTATTGGGGGGGGTGGGGGGTATGTTATCCATTAAAAACGTGCGCTTAAACACGACGGAATGAAATGAGAAGCGCATACTTAGAAAGAAAAGTGAAATCTCTGACGAAGTGGAAAAGACGTGGGCGGTCCTGCGGCCCCCAATAGCCCCCAATGGGGGGGGGGGGGGCCTCACACACACTAACCACCCCCACACACAGAGTTGGAAAAGTGCATAAAGACCGTTCCCTACCTGTAGCCCCCAGGGGAGATTTGGTCGTTGAAGTCTGGTCCCTGCCGTCTTAAAATAGTGTATCTTGAAGTCGTCGAAGTCGGGTCCGTCTCGGCAACGCGTGGGGGGGGTGGTGGGGGGGTTTGCGGTGCGGCACACACAGAGCCTTAAAAGTGTAAATGCCCGACCTCTTTTCCGTTTTTCTCTAATTTAATTAAGATGTGCAGGTGGTGTTCTTATAGAGGTTCAGGGGTTGAAAATATTTTAACACACACAATATGGGAACATCTCATGTTGTTTTGAAGGCTCCTCGGCCCTCATCTGACTCTCTGTACTGTCACTATGGCAACGATGTTTATGAGCACTGGGCATTGTGACATCACACGATGGAACGTTCACCATTGGCTGGGGCTCCTGCTTTGGCATATGTAAATGGCTCCATTCCGATTGGGCATCTGTGAGCATTGGGCATTGTGACATCACACGATGGAATGTTCAGCAGGGGCTGGTGCTGGTGAGGCTTGTGTGGGTGAGAAGCCAGTTTAGTTTTGAGATTTTTGGGGGGGGGGGGGGGGGGGGTGGGTAAGGTTTTGATTTAAAACGTGCGCTTAAACACGACGGAATGGAATGAGAAGCGCATACTTAGAAAGAAAAGCGAAATCTCTTCCGAAGTCGAAAAGACGCGGGCGGTACTGCGTCCGGTTTCGGAGTTGCGGAGAATCACAGGGAGCGCGCCAGCAAAGGGAGTGGGCCAGGGTGCCGGACGGACGGAGTTCCGTTTTGGAATCTGGGGCGAGAGTTTTATATATTATATGATATGATAGATGATCTTTGATGTGAATAGTATAGATAGGTATCAAAGTTAGCATGAATGGGGTGCGTTGAAAGGACCCATTTCTGTGCTGTACAATTCTATTCTACACTCAGATGAAACACAGCTACCCATGAATTCAGAAAAATGAACAACTAAATTGCAATATAATGAAGGCTTTGCTAATTTTTTAAAGGAACTCTCATCATATTTAATATCCAGGATAAATATCTTGTGGGCTTGCCGCTCATTTATGTTAATGGAAATAAAGCTGCAAGTTGGTAAATGCTGGAAAACCTCAGTCTCAATGCCTGACTTTCATCAAAACACAGTCTTATATGTGGGAGGCCCGAATAAGTGGAAGTACATATTTGCTGTCAGTTTTAATTAATGTAGCATCTCACTTTACCCATTTGATTCCTCAACATGGCGTTAACTAAGACAGAGAAGCATCAATGGCAATTGCCTGAATTTCCTTATGATGTATGGATATACAAGCTACTCTGCAACTATACACCAATCACAGGACATAGCTATAAATGTTGGAGAAACAATCCTGACCTGGGAATTTGAGAATAGGCAATACATTTCTATTGTGCATTAAATTTTACAAGAGATTCAACTGAATGGAAAAATATATACATGGCAAGCTCTTTCCAATTTGTTAATGGAAATCAATCTTATGACAAACTATTCAACTTTTTAAGAAAGAATTGCAGATGCTGGAAAAATCTAAGGTAGACAAAAATGCTGGAGAAACTAAGCGGGTGAGGCAGCATCTATGGAGCGAATGATTTGGTGACGTTTTGGGTCGAGAACCTTCTTCAGACTGATGTAGGGGTGGGGGGGGGGGGCGGGAAGAAGAAAGGAAGAGGTGGAGACAGTAGGCTGTGGGAGAACTTGGAACCATATAACCATATAACAATTACAGCACGGAAACAGGCCATCTCGGCCCTTCTAGTCCATGCCGAATACTTATTCTCCCCTAGTCCCATCTACCTGCACTCAGACCATAACCCTCCATTCCTTTCCCATCCGTATACCTATCCAATTCATTTTTAAATGATAAAATCGAACCTGCCTCCACCACTTCCACTGGAAGCTCATTCCACACTGCTACCACTCTGAGTAAAGAAGTTCCCCCTCATGTTACCCCTAAACTTCTGTCCCTTAATTCTCAAATCATGTCCTCTTGTTTGAATCTTCCCTACTCTCGATGGAAAAAGCTTATCCATGTCAACTCTGTCTATCCCTCTCATCATTTTAAAGACCTCTATCAAGTCCCCCCTTAACCTTCTGCGCTCCAAAGAATAAAGACCTAACTTGTTCAACCTTTCTCTGTAACATAGTTGGTGAAACCCAGGAAACATTCTAGTAAATCTCCTCTGTACTCGCTCTTTGTTGACATCTTTCCTATAATTTGGCGACAAAATTGTACACCATACTCCAGAATTGGTCTCACCAATGCCTTGTACAATTTTAACATAACATCCCAACTTCTATACTCAATGCTCTCATTTATAAAGGCCAGTACACCAAAAGCTTTCTTTACCACCCTATCTACATGAGATTCCACCTTCAGGGAACTATGCACAGTTATTCCTAGATCCCTCTGTTCAACTGCATTCCACAATTCACTACCATTTACCATGTACGTCCTATTTTGATTTGTCCTGCCAAGATGTAGCACCTCACACTTATCAGCATTAAACTCCATCTGCCATCTTTCAGCCCATTCTTCCAAATGGCCTAAATTTCTCTGTAGACTTTGAAAATCTACTTCGTTAGCCACAACACCACCTATCTTAGTATCATCTGCATACTTACTAATCCAATTTACCACACCATCATCCAGATCATTGATGTATATGACAAACAACAGTGGACCCAACACAGATCCCTGAGGCACCCCACTGGTCACCGGCCTCCAACCTGACAAACAGCCATCCACCATTACTCTCTGGCATCTCCCAATCAGCCACTGTTGAATCCATCTAGCTATTCCACCATTAATACCCAACAATTGTACCTTCTTAACCAACCTTCCATGTGGAACCTTGTCAAAGGCCTTACTGAAGTCCATATAGACAACATCCACTGCTTTACCCTCATCAATTTCCCTAGTAACCTCTTCAAACAATTCAAGAAGATTAGTCAAACATGACCTTCCAGGTACAAATCCATGTTGACTGTTCCTAATCAGACCCTGTTTATCCAGATGCTTATATATATTATCTCCAAGTATCCTTTCCATTCATTTGCCCACCACTGACGAGGGGGGGGAAGGGAAGGGGAAGGAGGGAAAAAGCAAGGACTACATGAAATTGGAGAAGTCAATGTTCATACCGCTGGAGTGTAAACTGCCCAAGCGAAATATGAGGTACTGCTCCTCCAATTTGCGGTGGGACTCACTCTGGACAGGACAGAAAGGTCGGATTCAAAATGGGAGGGAGAGTTGAAGTGCTGGGCAACCGGGAGATTAAGTTGGTTAATGCGAACTGAGCGTAGGTGTTGGGCGAAGCGATCGCCAATCCTGCGCTTGGTCTCACCGATGTAGAGCAGTTGACACCTAGAGCAGCGAATACAATATATGAGGTTGGAGGAGGTGCAGATGAACCTCTGCCTCACCTGGAAAGACTGCTTGGGTCCTTGCATGAAGTCGTGGGGGGAGGTAGCATTTCCTGCAGTTGCAAGGGAAAGTACCGGGGGAGGGGGTGGTTTGGGTGGGAAGGGGCTAATTTACCAGGGAGTTACGGAGGGAGTGGTCTCTGCGGAAAGCCGAAAGGGGAGGAGATGGGAAGATGTGGCCAGTGGTGGGATCGCGTTGGAGGTGGCGAAAATGTCGGAGGATTATCTGTTGTATGTGATGGTTGGTGGGGGTGGAAGGTGAGGACAAGGGGGACTCTGTCCTTGTTATGTGTGGGCGGATGAGAGCGGAGCTACGTGATATAGAAGAGACCCTGGTGAGAGCCTCATCTATAGTCAAAGAGGGGAAACCCCGTTCCCTAAAGAATGAGGACATCACCGATGCCCTGGTTTGGGACACCTCATCCTGGGTGCAGATGCGGCATTGACGGAGGAATTGTGAGTAGGGGATGGAGTCCTTACAGGAAGCAGGGTGGGAAGAAGTGTAGTCCACATAGCCATGGGCGTCAGTGGGTTTGTTCTAGATGTCGCTCAGTAGTCTGTTAGCTGCGATGGAGATGGTGAGGTCTAAAAATGGTAAATGTCAGAAATTTTCCAGGTGAATTTGAGTGCCGGATGGAAGTTGGTGATGAAATGGATGAAGTGAGTTCTGCATGGAGGTAGCACCAATGCAGTCGTCAATGTAGCGGAGGTAGAGTTCGGGGATAGGGCCACGGTACACCTCGAACAAGGATTGTTCGACGTGCCCTACATAGAGGCAGGAATAGCTGGGCCCCCTACACTTGCCCATAGCTACGCCTTGGATTTGGAGGAAATGGGAGGAGTCAAATGTTTTTGAGGGTAAGGACCAGGAGGAGGAGGAGAGTATTTGTTAACGGGGTTTGTTTGGTTCTGTGGTCGAGGGAGAAACTGAAGGCTTTAAGACCCTCTTGATGGTGGATGGAGGTATAGAGTGTGGACAACCATGGTGAAGATGAGGGAGTGGGGGCCTGGAAAACGGAAGTCATGGAGAAGATGAAGAGCGTGTGAGGTGTCTTGGACATAGGTAGGGAGGGATTTAACCAGGGGGGAGAGGATGGAGTCAAGGTATGTGGAAATAGGTTAGGTGGAACAAGAACAAGCAGAAACAATAGGTCTGCCAGGACAGTCAGGTTTGTGGATTTTAGGGAGAAGGTAAAATCGGGCTGTGCGGGGCTGGGGAACAATGAGGTTGGAGGCTTGGGAGGGCAGGGTGCAAGAAATGTTGAAGCCAGTGATGTTGATTGATATAATGGTCTGATGCTCGTCTGTGGGGTCATGGTCCAAGGATAAGTAGGAGGAGGTGTCTGAGAGTTGGTGCCTGGCCTCAGACCGGTAGAGCTCAGCGAGCAAGACTACCACGGCACCTCCCTTGTCGGCAGGTTTGATCACCCAATCGGGGTTGTTGCAGAGTGAGTGGAGGGCTGTACGTTCAGGGGGGGAGAGGTTAGAGTGAGAAAGGGGAGTGGAGAAGTTCAGGCAGTTGATGTCCCGCTGGCAGTTTAAAATAAAAAGGTCTAAAGCAGGTAGATGGCCATGAGGAGGGGGTCCGTTGGAGAAGGGAGAAGGGGTCATCACAAGGGGGTGAGGACTCCTGCCCATGGAAAAACGCTTGGATACGAAGGCGATGGAAGAAGAGCTCCACTTCGTGGCAGACGCGGAACTCATTGAGGTAGGGACGGAGGAGAACAAAGGTGAGGCCTCTGTTGAGGACAGACCATTCGGTATCAGAGAGGGGGAGGTCAGGGGGGCTGGTGAACACACGGCAAGGATGAGGGTTGGGGCGGAGTGAGTGAGTGGACGGAGGCTGAGCAGTGTCTGGTAGTGGGTGGGTGGTCAGGAAGGAGGGGGATATGAGGACGATAGTGTGGGTGGGGAGGAACTGGGGTCACATGGTTTAAGGGGGAAAGGGAAGACCCAGTGGAACAACCACTGAGGGGGGAGCACTAGGACCCAGCGCAGTCAGACCCCGTGGTGAGAGTTTGCAGCGTGGAGACTTCAGGCCCGGTGCTGAGCCTTGGGCTCAGGTAAGGCGACGGCTGGAGTGGTGAGGGTAGATAGGGTCAATGGTGGAGGCTTTTTAATGTAACTTTTTAATGTAACCACTAAAAGTAATTAATGGTTATATTAAATGTTACAACAACTATTTAATTAGAGAAAATATTTACATTATTCCATGTTGATTTTGTTATGATGGCATGTGTGATGGACATCTCTCCTAAACATGTTGGTTGTTCTGCACAAAATTCCCCTGAAATTAGTGCACTATTTCTTAGTCACTAGGGCAGCACAGTGGCACAGCAGTAGAGTTGCTGTCTTACAGCGCCAGAGACTTGTGTTCGCTCCTGACTACAGCTGTGTGTACCGAGTTTGTATATTCTCCGTGATCGCTTGGGTTTTCTCCCATAGTTCAAAGATGTACTGGATTTTAGGTTAATTGGCTTCGGTAAAACTTGTAAAATTGACTATTGTGTGTAGGATAGTGTTAGTGTACGGGGATAGTTGATCAGCATGGACACGATGGGCTGAATAGCCTGTGTCCATGCTGTATCTCTAAACTGAACTAAAACAAAAATTAACTTAACTTTCGAATCAAGAAGGTAACATGGAAATTAAGACCAATACACATTTTATTAAGTGTTTATAATGGCAAAATTCATTTCTGAATGCTTACATTAATTCCTCAGTGGATAATTAAAATCTTCTAAATTAAATCTTGATATTTATTCTCACAATTATGTATCCTATTTACTGGTTTCAAACAATAAGATAGAAATTCAATATTAATAATGAAAAACATAATTTTAACCTGGATAATACATTACAAGTACAAATAACTAAAAGACCATTAACATTTTATGGTTTACTAGACCAAGTGGGACCCGTTGGGTCCCGTCCCCTCAACGCGAGGTTGCGGGGGAGGCGGCCTGCGGCGTCACACACACACACACTAACCACTCCTCACACATACACACTAATCCACCCCCCTTGATATTATATTAATATTATTCATTTGCTCCTTTTCCCCCATCGTCCGCCCCCAACTGCGCAGGTACGGTTCGAGAGGGAGGGGGGTAGAGATGGAGGGGAAGGAGGAGGGGGTAGAGAAGAAGAGGGTGAGGGGGGGAGAGAGGGTGGGTAGAGGGAGAGTAGAGGAAGGGGGAGTGGATGGGGTAGAGATTGAGGGGTAGCTGGGTGCGCGGTGTTACAAGGGAGGGTTGGTCCCCGAACGCAATACTCCACCACTCACCCATAGGTCCCAATACTTAACACTCCCTAGAGAGGGAGGGGGGTTTAGAGAGGGAGTGGGGGGGCAGAGAGGGAGGGGGGCAGAGAGAGAGGGGGGTAGAGAGGGAGGGGGGGTAGAGAGGGAGGGGGTAGAGAGGAAGGGGGACGGGGTAGGGAGGGAGGGGGTAGAGAGGGAGGGATAGATGGGGATGGGGTAGAGAGGGAGGGGGAGGACAACTTGTTCTATTTGATCTTATTTGATTGTGCACGCCAGGTTGATTGCATTCATGGAAACACGTGAAGGTTGCAATCTCCCACCCCTGTCCCATTGTGATGTCATATGTAAATGAGATCCATTGTGATTGGACATCTGTGAGATGGCTGTGACATCATCAATGGAAAGTAGCTGCAAGAGACTCCCACTGAAACAGTTAATTTTTTTAAATAAACGATTGAAACTTAAAAAAACATCGGAAATATAGGTTGGAATGCGACAGGAAGATGTTTATCCCGTCGAGGGAAAAAATGTGAGTAGCATGTGTGAGAATGCGAAGGCCATGGCCAAGCGTTTTGGAAGAAGATACAAATTAAGGAAATTAAAAGAAAGCCAACACAACCCTGCAAACACACGGAAATTTAGAATGTTGAGAACAAAGGAAAGAGTTTTGTTTTTGTTTTTTTGTTTTTGTTTATTTTATTAGAAGTTAATACAGCACAAAACAGTACAGTGGAACCTAATTTTAGGTGCCAACTATGTCATACCATAATCCATTCTATGTACAACCTCTAGTTTTATGTTTTGAGAAGGAAGTAAGCAAGACAAGAAAAAGAAAACAATAGAAAGGGGAAAAAGAGGAAAAATAGATGGTAGAGAATAGAAAAACGTGAAGTGTGTATATAAAAAAAAGAAAAAGTGGAAAGTAGAAATAGGAGAGAAGACCCATTAAAAGAGAAATTTTCAAATCTTTATTCGGAGCAGTAGATCTATCCACGACCTGACCTGAAATCAGCAATCTTTATGGTACCGCTGCATCACATGATTCCAAAAAGTCGATGAAAGGAGACCAACTCCTTAAGAATTGGTCATATTTATCTATTAGTCGGAGTCTCATTTCTTCAAGGCGTGCTATGTCCATCATATTCCTAATCCACATTTTAACAGTTGGTATGGTTGTATTTTTCCAAAATTTAAGTATCAATTTCTTTCCAATTATTAACACATAATTAAAAAAAACTTTTTGGTCTTTATTTAAATTGATATCTTCTACTATTATTCCAAATATAATCCATTCCGTTTTAGGTTCTATTCTTGACTTGAAAAGCTTTGTAAATATATCAAATATATCGCTTTGGGAGAGACGTTTGGATAAAATTTATTCAACCTCGTTTTTGAATAATATAGTCTATGTAATAATTTGAATTGAATTAAATTATGTCTTGCATTAATAGAACAATTATGTGTGTTCATCAGATACTTTTCCCATCTATCCTTCGAGATCTTTATCATTAGCTCATGTTCCCAATCTTCTCTTAGTGCTTCTGTTGAGGGTAATTCTCTATTTAATATATTATTATAAAAGTATGATATTAGTTTTTGTGAATCAACCTTAATATTCATTGCTTCTTCTAAAGGGTCTAAAAATAGTTTGAAATCAATGTGTATATTTCTTCATAAAGTCACATATCTGTATATATTTAAAATATTGATTATCCTTCAGTTTAAATTTTAATTTTAAATGTTGAAATGATAACAGTTTGCCCAATTCATACATATCCCCTACTTTCCTAATTCCCAGTCTATCCCATTGTTGATATGTGTTGTCGATGAGAGATGGTTTGAATGCGGGGTTATTTAATAGTGGGGTTAGTACTGATAGATTATTTAATTTCAAGGATACTTTTATTTGTTTCCAAATTCTTATTGTATTGTGAATAATTGGGTTCTTCTTATATATTATACTATTCAATTTTATCGGTGAGAGCAAGATCATTCCTATATCGTGCGGATAGCACTCCTCTTTCTCCATTCTTATCCACTCCAACTGCTGAGTGGAACTATCCAACCAGTACATTATGTTCTTAATATGCACTGCCCAGTAGTAATACATAAAGGAAAGAGTTTTAATATAATACTAGACCAACTGGGACCCGTTGGGTCCCGTCCCCTCAACGTGTGGTGGTGGCCTGCGGTGTCACACACAAACTAACCACTCCCCCCCACACACAGGCGGGGGAGGAAGGTGAGAGGGGGAGGGAGGGTGAGAGAGGGAGGGTGGGTGAGAGGGGGAGGGAGGAGGGAGATTAGAAGGGAGTGGGGGGAAAAGGGAGGGGGTGGGAGATGGAAGGGGAGGGAGGTGGAGGGGGAGGGGAGAGGGGGAGGGTGGAGGGGGGTAGGGGTACGGGGCAGAGGAGGAGGTGGAGAGGGGGAGAGAGAGAGGAGGGGGAGAGGGGGGGAAGGGGAGAGAGAGGAGGGGGTGAAAGGGGGAGGGGGAGAGAGGGTGGAAAGGGGGGGTAGAGGGGGGGGGGGAGGGGAGGGGAGGAGGGGGGAAGGGGGAGGGGGAGAGAGAGTAGTGGGGGAGAGAGGAGGGGAGAGAGGATTGGGGAGAGAGAAGTGGGGAGAGAGGAGGGGAGAGAGAGGAGGAGGGAGGAGAGGAGGGGGAGGAGAGGAGGGGGAGGAGAGGGGAGAGGGGGGGAAGAGGATGAGGGGGGAGGAGGAGGAGGGAAGAGGAGGAGGGGGAGGGAGGGGAGGAGAGGGGGTGGGAGAGGAGGAGGGGAGCTGGGTGGGCGAGCGGTCTGCAACGAGCAGGCTGCGAGGCCCACGGCGAGCGGGCTGCGGGGCCCACGGCAAGCGGGCGGTGGAGACACGAGGGAGGCTGAGGAGGGCCGGCCGATCATGGCTTCCACGGGGGGGAAGCCCACCCACCCGCGTGACAGACGATCGGGCGGGGGAGACGGAGAAGATGTCATCTCCCCTGACGGCCAGAGATCGCCAGGTGGGATCGGGATCACCAGCGAGGAAAAGGCATCACGATTCCCCGAGTCCCTGCAATCAACGGAGGAATCGCAGGCCTCCATAGACGGCCTCTCCCAAAGGGAGTAATGGCTACCACAGCCACCTTCCCATCACGCTGCTCCGCACCCTCCCCCGCGTGGCGATAACGACCGCCGCCGCCATGTTCTAGAACTTCAAGGAGCCTATCAGAGCGCACAGCATGACCTGAGCAGCAGTTTAAAAACTCTAAGTGACAAATTTAAAGAACTAAAAGTTAAGAAGCCAAGAAGTACAGAGGACAGAACAGGGGTGATTTCACTCGCAGCGCAAGCAGAGGCAGGCAGTCAGATCTATTGTAATGTCATCAGCGAGACCATCTCATTTATTTTTTAAGTTATTTGAGATTTGTGAACCTTTTCATACATAACTCGAGAAATAATGCATGAAATTTTCAGATAATGCGATTTTTAACATCATGTCGTAAATTCCCATCGGAATATGTAAATATTTCACCGTTAGCGCGTCATGTTTTCGAGGTGATGTGAAACGCACATGAACATCACACACACACACAAATACACACACATCCAAGATCAGAGTTTTATAAGTATAGAGATAAATGGAGGCAAAGGAGTTATTTTTGTTACATATAAAGCATTATGAGAATACCATTTGGATTACAATTATCTTCAATAAAATCACCTAAAATCGTGCTTTTTATCAATTTGTTTATTTTGTCTTAACTTTTCATAATGTTTGCCCCTTAGCCAAAACTCATAAAATGGCCAATGCGATAGAAATCTGCTTAAAATTTATCCGAGGCTTATCTTAATAATTTGTAGGTCTCTATGTCTTTTTGTTCATTTGTACACCAACTTGGAGATAGAATTTGTAATTTTGCGCAACGCAAGCTGATCCACCAAAACTACAAGGACATTCATTATTTTTCTTCAGCTAAACCATTAATTAGGTCATTAACTCCACTTTTAAACAAGCTGGAAATAAAATGACATTTAAAAAATGAAATGAAAGCAAGGTGCCAAAGTTCCATGGCCTAAAAGTATCAGAGGATGGCAAAATAAATCAAGAAGTCGGAGTTATGGTAGTGACGCTATGTTTGAGATTTCAAGTGGCCCAGACATAGCATCACAACCCTGAGGAAAGGAAGGAGTTCCATGGATAATTAGGTACTTCTAAAAGTTGCAAGAATAATGAAAATCCAAGTAAGAACATAAGATTTATGGGAATGGTCCGGGGGATGACTGGATTAACGTATGATGACTGTTTGATGGTTCTGGGACTGTACTCACTGGAGTTTTGAAGGATGAGGGTAGACCTCATTGAAACTTACCGAATAGTGAAAGGCCTGGAGCAGTGGCGGACTTGGTCTAAAAATATTAGTTGCCAGAGGACAAAGGGGGCCCACTTCATCGGGGGCCCACATGATATAGGGGGGCCACTTCATCAGGGGCCCACTTGCCATCGGGCAAGCTGACACCCTGGCCAGTCTGCCACTGGCCTGGAGTAAATGTGGAATGAATGTTTCCACTAATAGGCAAGTCGAGGACCAGAGTAAAACAACACAATTTAGAAAGGAGATAAGGAGGAATTTCTTTCGTCAGAGGGTGGTGAATCTATGGAATTCATTACCACAGATGGCTATGGAGGCCAAGTCATTGGGTATTTTTAAAACAGAGATTGTCAGGTTCTTGATTAGAAAGGGTGTCAAAGGTTATGGGAAAAAGACAGGAGAATGGAAGAAGACAAAAGAAGACAGGAGAATGGACAGGAGACAGGAGGGAAAGAGAGGTCAGCCATGATTGAATGATTGTAGACTCGATGGGCCGAATGGCCTAATTCAGGTCTGATCACATGAATTGAAACTGAATTTTGTGGCCTGAAACATCTCTTTGCATTTAAATAGCACAGATGAGTTATAGGATTAAGTGAACAGTTAATTGCAACAGCATAGCTGAAATTTAACCAAAGTTGGTTTCAGTAAAAGTATCCACAGAAAACACACCATAAAAATGTGCTTTTAAAGTTAAATGTTTTACATTGATTTGGAAAGTTAAACATTTGAATCTGAGACCTTCAAATTTCCTCAAGAAAAAGCAGACATCCCAAGCTTGAAATGCACCAAAGCTCCAGAGCTCAGGGTTCTATTCTTGAAAACGTGTTGAGAACTACCTTAAGAGGAATCTATGTACAGATTTCATTGTAATACCCATCTCTTTATCTCCCCGTTCTTTGTGCCTATTCTCTCCCTGCTCTTTAGTTAGATATGGTGCGGAAGAAACCAATCATTAATTCTAAATGCCAGTATTTTTCTGTAACTGTAATGCACAGATAATTTTATCTCAGTTTGAAATCAGTGGGAGGGGAAAGGAAACAAATGTTAGATAAAATGGAAAAACATTCAATGAAAAGAAGTTTGTACATTGATAGTCAGGTAGCTCTGCGGTTACCCAATAATTACATGCCTGGAATGAAGATGAACACCAGGCGGTAATTGCCAACGAAGTATCCAAGATAGTTTCAGTCCTATGTATCTATGGCAAAAAGAAAACCAATTATCCTCAATTCTGATGTAATTTTTAAATCAAGAGAGCCTTGTAAATGTTTCTTCCCTTTGCAAACTCTCTGGGCAGTTGGTGACCCTGGGCAGTGGCTGGTAATTATACTCTAATATCTCTGCTTGCCTGTTGTTTCATTAGACGGGTTCTTGTCAAAGCAGAATCCATTCACAACAGCAAAGTTTTGTAATTAAAATAATTTAATTTCCCAACAGACTCAGCTGCAAGAGTCTTCATGAAATCTGGCCCCTAATTCACACAAAATAGGCACTGGTGTCAGGTCCCTATGTTAACGTTAGGTTTTGGTTCACAATTCTGACTGGAATATTAATTGTTCCTTAAATGCATAAAAGAAAATGAGATCGCTCTTCATGTTCATTCGTCAAACTAAACCACCCGGTGAATATCCAAATGGGAGATCTCCAAATTTCACACTAGTTCTGTGTTATCCACTTTCGCATCTATTCACTGAACAGTGGGGGCAATTTACAGAGGCCAATTAACCTACAAACCCACTAATCTTTGGGATGTGGGAGAAAACCGGAGCACGTGGAGGAACACGGTCACAGGGAGAAGGTACAAACTCCACGCATATAGCACCAGAGGTCAGGATTGAATCTGGGCCTCCGACGCTGTGAGGCAGCAGCTCTGCCAGTTGTGCCACTGTGCCGTACTGCCAGCATACTGCCAGCATACTGCCAGGATTGAATGCCAGTAATTGCAGCATCTTATTCTCTAGAGAGGCACAGCATTCCAATGTTGCAATCTTCGTAATGCACAGAGAAAAATAAGATGAAGCACAATAAAGCAAGTGTAGCATAGGTTGTATGCAAAATACCGAGATCGCCTAAAATTCAACAATTTGCTACGTAATTATTATTAATTATTAAGCTGTCGGTAAATGTGGAAGTGGCCATTATATGCCAGATAACATGATTAGGTCTACATCTGAAGCAAGGAGAATGTCAGGTGCAAGTGAAATGCACATTGAAGTGCCCCAGGCCATTTTCATGATGGTCCCTAATTGACTTCAAAATGATCACCAGTGTGATTTAATGCAAATTAAACAGCCTCTGTGCAAAAATCATGTCTACATAACATGCACAAATTAATCTAATTTCTAAGCATCGTTATCTGATCTGTTGCATTTTAAAATCAGCCAAGGGTAAATATTCCAACAAACCCTCTACTTGAGGTTTATGTAATAAAACCCCAGTAATTGATTATCCAATTGTTTGGAACTCTCATTGGTTCAGCTTTTGGCTCACCAATGCTTCCTATACTTATAATGGGGTCACAGTGTCATAGAGTCATACAAGGTAGAAAAATGCACGTCAGCCCTCCTTGCCCATGCTGACCAACACGTCCCATCTGCACTAGTCTCACCAGTCTGTATTTAGTCCATATCCCTCTGAACCGATCCTATCCATGTCCCTGTCTAAATTTTTCTTAAACGTTGCGATAGTACCTGCCTCCACTACCTCCTCCTGCAACTCATTGCATGCACCCACCACTCTGTGTACAAAAGTTGCTCCTCAGGTTCATATTCAATCTTCTCCAACTTCACCTTAAACCTTTGTCCTCTGGTTCTCGATTCCCCTACTCTGGGCAAGAGGCTGTGTGTTTACCCCATCTAACCCTCTCAAGATTTTGTATACCTCGACAAGATCACTTGTCACTCATCATCCTGCACTCCAAGATAGAATCCCAGCCTGCTCAACCTCTCCCTATAGCTCAGGCTCTCGTGTCCTGGCAACATCCTCGTAAATCTTCTCTGCGTCCTTTCCTCCTGCTCCCACTGACACATCAATGCCCTGATCCCCATGTTTCCACTGACTCACCAGAGCCTTTATTTCTAACTCCCACTGAGATTGGTGAAAAGAAAAGTTAAAAACATTATTAAGGTGACTTTTATGCTGAATTAATAAGGTAGGTAAAAGCTGTACACTGCATGTTCCCATTGTCAGCCAAATGCAGAACCTACTGATATCATGTCAATGCCTTGCTGACTGTTGGGAAGCAAAATCAGCCCCTAAAGTTCATCTAAAGCCAGCCAACGTAAAGCAGCATGTAAGATTGGTGAATGAAAATGTGAGAAAGGGAAAGGGGAGATGGAAAACACAGTGTTCTCCTGGGTGTCTGTGCACGGAGGCCTTGATTCCTGGATTACCTTTAACACACTGGGACCCTGGCTCCCATGCTCCCTTTAAACTCATGACAAACATATATAAGCTCTCTTTCCCTTGCTACTGTTTAATATATCAAAAGAACTGGATTAAAAGTATTGTGGAGTATTAAATGGAATGATATCCAATATTCCAGAAAGTCACGCTCAAGTCCCGAGCTTGCTGGATTATGGAGTTTTAACGTGGATGATGAAGGCACATTCAGAGGTCAATGAATCACTAGAGTACCCTCTTCCATGCTCCTGAAGCTTTGCTATTTAAAGGATTGTTCCAGTTATGCTTAGAGCCCATAGTGAAAGCAGGTTGATGACAGCAGATGACACCACAATGATCAGGTCATATTAAGGTGACTTGGCTTTCTTGCATAGGCACTCATGAAATGCAAATGTTATCTGCCACTTGGCATCCTGAGGCTGAATGCTTCCCACATCCTGCTACATTCTAATCTCGACAGTTTTATTCTTAGGTGTTCATGCAAAATGCAACTTGGGGGGCAAATTTTGAGCACCACAGCTCAGGAGGAATAGGCTCAGATATTCAATACCATGGGTTCACGAATTATATTGAAAATCGTTAAAGCAAAATGATTTGATAAAGTAATTGCAAAGACATTTTTTACAATATAAAACAAATGTGCATTACCTTGGCGAGGCCATTCATAAATGAAATTGGAAACCATACTCCCAAGTAGTGGAAATGCAGAATTATCTGCCCAAAAGCTTCTGAGAGTTCAAATGAAAATTTTAGTTATATAATGTAACTGTCAAATATGTGTCCAAGGTGGGTAAAGTAAGTTGGTGTCCTTCAACGAGGGAAAATATCAAGTGACTTAATGACCTATTTCTATCTCTAGTTTCATACTTTCACTAGTGGCAAACTATATCTCTCTTCGCATTCTGCTTTATGACATTTGCTTATCAGCAAGGGGCATGGTAATTAATCATTGCAGACCGCATTAAGACTAAATCACATATTATGAGATAGATCGTGTGTGAATCGGATCAGGCAGACCAACCGTGAAGGGTTAAGTGAAGCATCTTTTATTAATATTTTGCTTGTGCTACCCTACATACTATTAGCCGTACTGAATTAAATTTCAGTTTGCCATGGTCAGCACATAAACTCATTGCCTTTTCTGACATAACTGCAACTAATATGTACTAGAGTGTTAATAATTCAAAACATATGATTGTCTAGTCTGGTTTGAAAATGCAATGGAATATATTTTCAACATAGATTCCTGAAAAACTTTGCTACAAAATTACTCCAACGGCAAGCCTGTTTACCCGAGAACCATGTCCACCTCGAGAAGTTAGTTGGATGTGACGCTTACTGGATGTTTCAACTATAGATGCGTGCCAAATGTTCAAGTCAATTCACAAGTTTATAACTTTAAAGCCTTTGGACTTTAGAGACACAGCGTGGAAACAGGCCCTTCGGTCCACCGATTCCGTGCCAGCCACCAATCACCCCATACACTAACACTATCCTACACACTAGGGACAATTTTACTGAAGCCAATAAACATACAAACCTTTACATCTTTGGAGTGTGGGATGAAACTGGAGCATCCAGAGAAAGCCCACTCGGTCACATGGAGAACATACACACTCCATACAGAGAGCACCCCAAGTCAGGATTGAACCCGGGTCTCTGGCCTTATAAGGCTGTAATTCCACTGCTGCGCCACACTGCCGCCCCAATTGGTGCTTGAGATTTAATGTATCACCAGCAAATGTAGCACAAGAAAGATTTCAGTTATTAACCACAGCATTCCATATTATTAGTAGTAAATGTCCTCAGCCCAATAGAAAAGCAAAATGGAGAAATAGTTGTTATGGATATGATTGACACAATGTTCAACATGTCTGTTATGATATTCCCTCCTCAATAGTGAAGCACGTTCAAAATACTACAAATGCAATAAAGCATTTTGAAGTGAAGTGATTGTTTTTACAGACAATTGCTAGACTAACATCCCATTGAGAGGCATCATTACATTTTGGTGTACTATAGGAAAGAATAACAACCAGTTTATTTTATTTGTTCCTGTTCTTCCAAATCTCATTGGCACAGTTCATCTGTTATGTCTCCACCTTCTAATTCTCTACCTCATTACATTCTTTCTTACTTTTAACGGCTTATAAGTGTCTCTCTTTAATTGTTTTAGTGTTTTTCCATTGGCCACTTTGTAAATATCGTGATAGTTTCCAGCATGTGGCTTGAAGCACCTTTTATGTGTAAATTGTTCTGATTGACAAAATACAATACACTCCAGGAGATCCCATAAACACTTATTTATTTTCATGGTCATTTTCTATTTAGTAAAAAAACAGTAATTGATTGCAACATATTGATTGTTAATAACCTTTTATCTTCAGATCCTATTTCATACTGCTTATGGCATCTAAAAATTAATTGAACACAAGAAAATAGCAGAAGTAGGCCACCTAGCCTTTCAAACCTGTTACACCATTCATGGCTCAAATTCTCATGTGCGCCAGTTCCCCTTAGCCCAGAAAACCCTGAACTTTCAAAAATGTATTTACTCTTGTCTTTAAATTGCTCTGATGATGCAGCCTCCACAAACCTCCAGAATAGAGAATTCCAGAGAATCACCATTTTCTGTGTTCCTGTGCACCTTGCTCTTAAGTAATTGTCCCCTTACTATGTAACTATGTCCCCTTCCTTCTTATTACATATTCTACCATTAGTGGAAACATCTCCATTGTTATGCCTCCTTATGCATGCTTCAATAAGATTATCTCCCATTCTTCCAAACAACATATATTTAATCTGTTTAACTTTTTGTTATCGGGACCATGAGTTAGCCCATGAATCTCATTCGGACCGACTCGCGAGATAGTATATCCTTTCTCACACACGAGGACAAACTGTGCACAGTATTCCAGATACGCCTTCACCAGTACGCTGTACAATTGTAACAATACTCCCATTTTAAACTCCATCCCTTTTGAAATAAAGGCCGATACACCATTTGTCTTCTTAATCACTTATAGGATGCTGAGGGGTGGTCAAATAGAGGTATAGAAAATCATAAGGGGCATAGAAAGAGTGAATGGTCACAATTTTGTGTTCAGGGTACAGGAGTATAAAACTAGCGGGTACAGGTTTAAGGCAAGAGGGAAAGATTTAAAAAGGACCCAAGAGACAACTTTTTTGGGAAGCAGTTGAGGCAGGTACAATGACATTGTTCTAAACACATTTAAACAGGGACATGGATGGGAAAGATATTTGGGCAAAACCCAGGCAAACGGGACCAACTGAAGTAGATGACTTGGTCGGTATGAACGGATTGGGCTGAGGAGCCTGTTTGCATGCTATATAACTATTTAACATGTTACAATGCTGCTGATATTTTTAAATATTTGAATATGGAAACATAAGCGCTTTAAGCCGGGTCCATTAAAGTCCACATAGTTCATCTGATTCATTAGCCACTTGCATTGTTTGTTGCTTTTCAAAAGGATCTTTTGAGTTTTGTGACCAAATATAATTTTATTATTAGCAGTTGTACATTATGGGTTATAAAGCATGTTAGAAAATCCTGAAAATCCTTAGCCTCACAAAACAGAGTTAATTTTTCAAGATTAATTGAATTGAATTGAATACTTTGTCTCATGTGACATGATTATATTAACCACATATAAATTCATCTTTTTTGACGTGGCTGAGATCCTAGACCCATGTGCTCTTCATCACCAAGACCAACTTCACCTCCACACAGCTGATACCATCACCTGTGCATTTTACTTTTCCATAGCTCTCCCGGCCAGCTTTCCACATTCTCTCTGTCACAAAACTAATCTCACTCAAAGTGCTGGTGCCCAAACTCGAATGCACACCAACTTCCAATCATCTATTCTGTTCATTATAGCAAACCAACCCTGACTCCATTTCACAATAAAATGCTGATCTTCATATTCAAACTCTCTGTAACCATGGTTCTTCTCAAAATTTGCAACTTTTTACAATCCTTAAGACTCTTCAAGAATTCTGCATTCCTTCCATTTTGTATTCTCCTTCATAATAGCACTGACCGCAGTGCTTTGAATTGGCCCCACCTTATGGAATTATCTCCAAAACCTCAAGCTCACTCTCCTCCAAGAAAGCCTCCATCTTTAACCAAAGCCAAGAAAAGCATTAAAACCTATGTCTTTGATCAAATACGTAGTCCCAATATTCTTTGATGCCACATCAAAATTGATCCAATTGTGCTCCTGTAAAGCATAAAAAATATACTGCATTAAATGCATTATGTAACAGACATTGCTGCTGTTCTTACACACAACACTGATTGCACAATTTCATTTGCCCTTTTGGTCCAGATCTTATCCTCTGGCAGACTTTATTTACAGAACGAGAGAATCGGTGCTCAGCTTGCCAAAGAAATATAAGAAACTGTTCCATGGATTTCATCTTAAGCCTTTTTATAATATCATTCTACTTCGGAGCTTGATGACCTACTGAACGAGTTGGAAAATCATTCATAGCCAAACAATATCCTTTTAGAAACCACCAATTTATTTTTTCATCATTCTTTATCACAGGTACAGGGTCACAGCCGCTCCTGGAATGGAAACTAATACAAATGAGAGGGTTGTGAAGGTTCTCAAGGACTCTGGGATTAGTCAAACATTCCATTCATCCATTGAAAGATAGCTTATTTTTCTAAGCCAAAACTGGAGCTTTCTTCTCTCATATGTGAACTGCATTTCCTGATTTTTATTTTTAATTATTGTTCTCACCTCTCTTGCTTTAACAAATTCTCTGTAAGTGAGAATCATCAGCTAATAAATTCAATTTATGACTATCTTGCTTTTACTAGTGTTTACTAACCCAGCAAACTCATAAAATTAGCTTTTATTACCGCCGTCATGGTTGTACTTGCAGACACTAAGTGCTTGTGACAATTCAGCTATTCTGCGTACCACACATGCCACACTTCAAATGGTAAACTCCCAGTCCGCTTGAGATAACATTCATCCACTTGAGATTATATTACAGCTTGCAATTGTAATGATACTTTTCCTGGGGAAATGAATGGAAATAATGTTCTGTGTTATGGATACTGGTGAGCCCCGCATAAGAGTAGTTGCGTTCCTTAGAAACAGTCTGCATCGTGGTTTATTGCGAAGCAAATCTGCATCATCTGCAGAATGCAAGTTGAAAAGAAAGTGTTCATTTATTGACCGTTTATCACTTAAATTTTTTGAGAGCAAATTGTATTGCCCAAGGGCTACACAGTGGTTCAACTTGTAGAGCTGCTGTCTCACAGCGCCAGAGACCTGGGTTCGATCCTGACTATGGGTGTTGACTGTATGAAGTTTGCATGTTCTCCCTGTGACCGCGTGGCTTTTCACCGAGTCCTCGGGTTTCATCCGACATCCAAAAGACATGTAGCTTGTAGGACAGGGTGTAGGATAGAACTGGAGTATGGGTAATTGTTGTCCGGCACGGACTCAGTGGGCTGAAGGGCCTGTTTCCATGCTGCATCTCTAAACAAAACTAAACTAAGCTCCACAGCAGGTGTTCAAAAGGGAACTGCAGATGCTGGAATAGCGAAGGTACACAAAATCAGCACTTCAACTCCCCCTCCCATTCCCAATCCGACCTCTCTGGCCTGGGTCTCCTCCATTGCCAGAGTGAGCAACAACGGAAATTGGAGGAACAGCACCTCATATTCCGTCTGGGGACCTTGCGTCCGTATGGCATTAACATTGAATTCTCCCAATTTTGCTAGCCCTTGCTGTCTCCTCCCCTTCCTTAACCCTCTAGCTGTCTCCTCCCACCCTCCCATCCGCCCGCCCTCGGGCTCCTCCTCCTCCTCCCCTTTTCCTTCTTTCTCCCCCCCCACCCCCCATCAGTCTGAAGAAGGGTTTCGGCCCGAAACGTCGCCTATTTCCTTCGCTCCATAGATGCTGCTGCACCCGCTGAGTTTCCCCAGCAATTTTGTGTACCTTTAAGCTCCACAGCATCCAGTTGCAACAAACGATATCACACTCACTTCACTCATGTTTAATGGCAGTGACACACAAGCTCAGAGTTCATATCCGTCCCAGGAACCATTGTCTATTTACCTAATGCAGGTTAATATTGTTTATCTGTCAGTTTAATTTGAAGCCAATAGAATGTGGAATGTTCGATCCAAGGATTTCAACAATCTCTTCTTCAAAAACATACTGTTTGTCCTGTTGATAATACACCAGTTCAGCCATCAGAAAAGTACAATAACGCTCATTTTTCTATCTACAATACTAAGGCCCAATTGCTATGACGAGAAAATGCAGTACGATTACTGAAACAGCAATTTCAAGAAATATGAAATTACAGGTGCACAACCTTTTATCCGAAAGCTTTGGGACCAGACACTTCTCGGATTTCGGAATTTTTCGGAGTTGCGAATGGAAGATTTTTAGCGTAGATTAGGTAGGTAGCGCGGGCGGCTTGAAAAGTCTGGGGCGGCTGCCTCCTCCCCGGAGACCGGGGAATCATTGTAAATCATTGCTTAAATGTTAGTCAGTTAGTTTGGAGGGATTTTATGTGGTGGGGGGGGGGGGGGGGGTGAAGGGGGAAACTTTAATTCTTAGTCCCCTACCTGGTCGGAGAGGCGGGGAGCAGGCAATGCCTTACCAGGTCGCCGTGCAGTAAGCTCCGGAGCGCTGTGGCCGCCGACTCCCAACATCGCGGAGCTGGGGGCTGCGGGCGTCCGGCCGCGGGCGGCGCCGGTTGGAGCTCCGACCCTGGCAACTCTACCCCTGGCCGCGCGGCGCTCCAAATCCAGCGCTGCCCGTGGCCGGACGCCCGCAGCCCCAGCTCCACGATGTTGGGAGTCGGCGGCGTCGCAGCGCTGGGATACCAGCGGGGAGCGGGCAATGCCTTACCGGGTCGCCGTGCGGTAAGCTCCGGAGCGCTGTGGCCGCCGACACACAATATCGCGGAGCTGGGGCTGCGGGCGTCTGGCTGCGGGCCGCGCTGGATTTGGAGCGCCGCGCAGCCAGGGGTAGAATTGCCGGGGTCGGAGCTACAACCGGCGCCGCCCGCGGCCAGACGCCCGCAGCCCCAGCTGTCGATGTTGGGAGTCGGCGGCCACAGCGCTCCGGAGCTTACTGCACGGTGACCCGGTAAGGCATTGCCCGCTCCCCGCCTCTCCGACCAGGTAGGGGACTAAGAATTAAAGTTTCCCCCTTCACCCCCCCCCCCCCCCCCTTCACATAAAAGCCCTCCAAACTAACTGACTAACATTTAAGCAATGATTTACAGATGTTTAAGTGTCTCCCCGGTCTCCGGGGAGGAGGTAGCCGCTACAATAGTACAGACCTGGGTTGACCGTGGGTCGTTTCGGGTCCAGTTTGGCGCCAAACGCGAGCTTTGGTGTGCAGACGACATCCTGGAAAAAATGTCCGGTTTTCGGAGATTTTCGGTTTCCGGAAAAAAGGTTGTGCACCTGTATAACCGAGAATGCAGGAAACACTTTGCAGGTCAAGAAACACTCAGCAGGTCAGGCAGCAATTGTACAAAGAAAAACAGGGATAGTTTCAGGTCGAAAACTCTTTATTAAAACTGGTAAAAGAGAGAACACATGTTAGCTATGAGGTTCAACAAAGCTGGAGTGAGATAAAAAGTATTTCTTTGTAAACTGAGGTTAGATTTACATTGTCGATGGGTTAATGGGAACAGTAAGAGAATGAACAAAAGCTACAAAATGAGGGATATAACAGGCTGACCAGAGTAAATATCTGATTCTTGTCTTGTAGAAAACTCCCGTCTTGTAGAAAACTTCACTTGTGGGTTGACATACCTGCTGCTCTACCAATGTGCTGATGTGGTAAGTTTTTCTTGCGCTAAATTAAAATTATTAGGTCTCCCTAATAACTCTCTAATAACTGCTGGTCATAAGACATGGACATAAACAAAGCAGAAACTACAGTGCCCTCCATAATGTTTGGGACAAAGACCATCATTTATTTATTTGCCTCTGTACTCCACAATTTGAGATTTGTAATAGAAAATACCACATGTGGTTAAAGTGCACATTGTCAAATTTTAATAAAGGCCATGATCATGATCATGTTTGAGAAAGTATCCACCACATCAGGCTGATTGCAAAAGTGGATTCAGCACGCCAGCGCATCTTCCTGTTACTGATCTTTCCCTGGTTTCAGGCATGGATCTAGCAACGTCATTATTCATGCAACAGCCATTTCTGCCCATACCAACATAACTTGTGGAATGAAGGTCCAAACTAAAACTGATGTAGAATAGTCTCAGACAAAGGTGAAGAAGCACATCGTTGCTTTTTATCATTTTTTTTAAAGGGACTTTGCTGACATCAGGAAACTGGGCATCTTTAAGGGGCTGTCCCACTGCGGTGACCTAATCTGCGAGTTTAGACGAGTTTGCCCTTGACTCAAACTCGCAGCATGGTCGACACGAGGTCCTAGGAGGTCACTGAAACTCTCCTTCATGCTCGAGGGAAGTTCCCGCATACTCGTGGCCTAAGTTAGGTCGGGGAAAGTTTTTCAGCATGTTGAAAAAATTTCCGCGAGTAAAATTTGGTCGGCATGGTTCTTTTTGACTCGTAGTGCAGTGTAGTGGGGTCGCTATTTAGTTACAGGCAGTCGAAGGCAGCCCTAGGCAATCTCCTACGCAGACCGGGCATTTTGATTGGCTCATTGGGGTTTTCAGGACCAGGAAAACCGACCGGTTGGTTAAATGCCCTCTAAACTTTATCTACTTCTTAAAAGTGTCTCCACACTCCTTCTCCCCCCCCCCTTCCCTCCCCCTATACTGTATATATATATATGAATATGAACCAGACATAAAATAGTAAGACACTCTTGAGAAATGTGTCTCAGGGATAGTGATGCTGGCAGCACTCCATCCCATAGACTTTCCTATATCCCAGTAACACTGGTAATACACAAAGCCTGAATTGCAACCTGCTCTTTACTAAAATCAGAGTATGTCAAATCATCCCTTCATGAATTCAGTGACTTCCCTAATGTTGTCCTGTACACAAAATTGGGAGGCATGGCAAAAATCTGCTGCAGGTACTGAGAAAGACAAGGGGAAAGAATGCTGGAAAAGAGGAGGGCTATGACAAGGCCTGGCAAGTGATAGGTAGATACAGATGAGGGGGTAGACACAAAATGTTGGAGTAAATTAGCAGGACAGCCAGTATCTCTGGAGAGAAGGAATGGGTGACGTTTCAGGTCGAGACCCTTCTTCAGACTGAAGAACTTCAGGCATCAGTCTCAAGATGTGGCTCCTGAAATTTGGGAAATTATCCACATTTTCCAGGGCCTAACCATTATCCTGTAGTGTTGAAGAACAGTGTAGTGAAGCAGGGGTAGAGTGTAAAATTGCCACCTTGACTGCCTCGGTGATGGCGAGTAGCCCTCCATTGATGCGATGAGCCAACCATTCAATGATATGGTTAACTCTGCCTGAATACGGGCAATCCCAAATTGGTGATGTTGCAACAAACCGATACGAGTTAATTGTGCATTAAATGATGATGTTTTTTTTCCATGGGCTCTGCAAATTAGCCAACAATGTACTCTATACTCTGTTTTTCAATGTGTAATGAATAGTTACCTCAGAAATTGTTAAAATTCTGACCTATTTTTTAAAACTGTCCCATTAAAGTGAAGGAAAACAGTACTGAGTAATGTTCAGGTATAGCTTAGCAAAGATATTTTTGACAGAGATAAACATCAGTCCATAAGTTCCAGGAGCAGACGTAGGCTATTCGGCCCATCAAGTCTACTCCACCATTCAATCATGGCTGATCTATCTTTCCCTCTCAACCCCATTCTCCTGCCTTCGCCCCATATACCCTGACACCCTTACTAATCAAGTCTGTCAATTTCCGCTGTAAAAATATCCCTGGCCTCCACAGCTGTCTGTGGCAATGAATTCCACAGATTCGCCTCCCCCCCCCCCCCCTAGCATTTATTAACTGAAGTTTACATTTAAAAAATTGTCAGTAAAATCAATGCAAAGTAAAAACAACTTAGGAAATGTATTAATGAACTGATACACTTTTCGAATATGTTATTTCTGTATTAATATAGGCATAGAAATAGATCCACACTTTAAAAGGCACTTTGAAGCAGCACTATGTGCTTTTGGAGACAGGTAGTATGTGGAACCAATGCCAATTTTCTGTTCGGCAGACACACATCATCACACATGATGCCCCAGGCATGGTGGCAAAGAATCAATCGGCTTTATTGGCAAAAACACATGCAAATGTCTTTCCCCCAGCATTGTGTACCCTAGGGAAGAAATCAGAAAGAATTTAGGTAACTGAAAGGTCATGATATAAAAAGAGACGGGTGGAGGGGGGGGGTTAAGGATGTGTAAGCAGGATTGAAACAAATCAGGGCTGGGGTATCTTGGGAATCAAGGAAAAGGCTATTCCGGTATCGGTCCTCAAATATGTAAAAAAATTCTGGGAGGGTGAAATCTAAATGCCGTTTTGCAACACTATACACACAGACTGTCCCTGTGCATCTATGCATGTCAAACGCAGAAAGAACCCAGAACAGATTCTTGATAAATTTGTTTTAGTGTTAGAGAAACAGAGTGGAAACAGGCCCTGCAGCCCACTGAGTCCATGCCGACCAGTTCTACACTATATTAAGTTCTACACTATAACCACACACATTCTACACTATATTATTGCAAAGGATTGCTGACCAAATAAACAGTGCAATGATATGGGAATCAAAAGCCTGAAGGACCTGTCCCACTGTACGAGGTAATTCAAGAGTTCTCCTGAGTTTCCCCTGATTCGAACTCAGAGAATTACTGTAATAGCCGCTCTTAGGTACTCGGGGCTCTCGTGGACATTTCTCAAATTGTTGAAAAAACTTCACGAGCTTACCGCGTTTCCCCAGTACCTGCCGTTAGCGTTACGAGCCGCTAAGAGACGTCCTGAGCTCTGATGTACCCACTACGTACATTCTACTTACTTACCACGAGTTGGATTTTTTTTTTAAACTCAGGAGAGCTCTTGGGTAAACTCGTATAGTGGGACAGGCCCTTTAGTTTCTCCTATTTTAATTCTGCATATTGAATACACAGAGAATTAACAGATATGGAATTTTAAAGTAATTTAGACACATTTCAAATTGCTCAATTACAAAAACTCAACTGCTATAATCAAAATCATACCTCAAAAAGGAATAGGTGACTCTCACTCTGAAGAAGGGTCTCAACACAAAGCATTACCTATTCCTTTTCTCCAGAGATGCTGCCTGACCCGCTGAGTTACTCCAATTTTTTGTGTCTATCATCGCACAGAAGAGAAGTTCCAGCCAACATAGATCAGCCATGATCATAATTGATGGCAGATCAGCTCAGGGGCCTGGCGGCCTACTCCTGCTCTTATTTTATGGTGCTCATGTGTTCTGCATTTTATCGCAAATGACCACATGCTTCTGCTACATTGCCTAAGTGGCACATTCTCATTTTTTAAATTCTCATTCAGAGTGAGAAAGGGAGGGTTAGGGTGAAAAAAAAGTCTGTGATATGATGGAGAGAAAAATTGTCGGAGTGGCAATGACTTTGTTGATAATGTTTTATTATTAATGTTTAATGTTTTATGTGTCATTCCTAACTGTCACTGTATGTCATGTTGTCACTTACGGGCGGAGCACCAAGGCAAATTCCTTGTATGTGAATACTTGGCCAATAAACTTATTCATTCATTCATTTAATAAAATTCAGTTAGAAACAGAAAAGGAAAAAAAAAGTACAATTACATCTGTGCAGAGAGAAGAAGCAGCATGGTTCCCCGAAACTATTACATTTAGTCTGTTGTGCCAAAGGCCACTATTTGCCCAGAATTATGAGGCATTGCTCTTTGAGTTTCTGCTGAACACCATTAGGGCAACATAAGGCTGAAGACAGGGAGGTAAGAGTGGGAGTAGAACAGAGAATTACATTGACAGCTGATTCGACCAGGGAGTCACAGAGGGAATGTACTCTCCGTAATGTTTAAAGGGGCGGGGATGGAAGGATGTGTCTGGTAGTGGAATCATGTGAAAAGGTGGTGGAAATTAAGGAAGATGTTCCATTGAATTCTGATGACAGGTCCTTGACCTGAAATATTGACTCTGTTTCTCTTCCCAGGATTGATGCTTGACCTGCTGATTACTTCCAGCATTTACTGTTTTTGAAATGGCACAATGACCTTGATTGCAAGAAGTCTGAAGTACAATGAAAAGGAAGTACTGCTGCTATTGTGCGTGACTTTGGTGAAACCACACTTGGAGTTTTGTACATAGATTTACCTCCACATTTAAAGGATACACTTGCCCAGAAGGCTGTGCCTCACAAACTTGTTCAACTGATTCCAGGATGATGATGCTGTCCGAGGTATAGTACTTGTCGCAAATTTCTTAACAAAGAACTGCCGATGCTGTTTAATACACAATAGGACACAAAGAAAGGTCTCGACCTGAAACATCACCTATTCCTTTTCTCCAGTGATGCCGCATGACCTACTGAGTTACTCCAGCCTTTTGTGTCTGTCATCGGTTTAAACCAGCATTTGCAATTCCTCCTGACGCACTGGGCACAAAGTGCCAGAGTAACTCTGCAGGTCAGGCAGCATCTCTGGAGAACATGGATAGGTGACGAAGAAGGGTCTCAACCCAAAACGTCATCTATCCAATTTCTCCAGAGATGCTGCCTGACGTGCTGAGTTACTCCAGCTACTTTTGTGTCCTTTACTTATCAAAAATGTTTGTTGCTTTGAAAATGAGAGTGCACTCAGTGAAATTTAACAGATTGTGAACAGGTGTGACAAGGTGGATGCCGAGGGATTGTTTCTTCCGTGAGAAGAATCTCAAACTTAAGGGGGGTATCCCTACATAAAGAGTCATTTATTTAGAACAGATTCAGGCAGCACTGACAGTTCTGAAGAAGGGTTTCGGCCCGAAACGTCGCCTATTTCCTTCGCTCCATAGATGCTGCTGCACCCGCTGAGTTTCCCCAGCAATTTTGTGTACCTTCGATATTCCAGCATCTGCAGTTCCCTTTTGAACAGCACTGACAGTAGCAGCTGTTTTTGGTAGTGCAACAGAAGTGAGAAGATGTAATGTTATTCAGAACGTGCAAATTTTTGGAATTTTGGACCTGTTTGGAAGTGTTTCCGTGCATTCAAGGACGAGACTGGCAGAGTTCGGGAGATTAAAGGCATCGAAGGAGATGGAGATAGTGGACGAGGAGTCAAAGTAGCCAAGATTTTACTCAAGGGTGAAAATCAAACCCTGCCTTTAGATCCTCTGGTTCTCTACAGGGAATAACTTCAACGTTTGAAAATGAAAATAAGAAACAATCGATACTTTTGCACAAGGCAATCAAAAAGAACAAAGATTTTGGTACATGGAATACAATGTACATGGTCCATGGTACACAGGAACGGGCCTTTCAGCCCGCAATGTTTGTGGCGACCGTGATGCCAAGTTAAACTGTTCTGTTTCTACATGATCCATCTCCCTCTATTCCCTGCACTTCCATGTGCCCAGCGAAAAGCCACATAAATGCCAGCAACCTATCTGCCTCCACCACCACCCATAGCAATGCGTTCCAGGCCCCCACCACCCTCTGCGTAAACAACACTTGCCCCACACATCTCCATTAAACCTATCCCCTCTCACCTTATGCCCTCTCTTCTGGGACATTTCCACCTTGGGGAAAAAGGTTCTGAATGTCTACCCTGTCTATGCCTCTCATAATTTTATGTACTTCTATCAAGTTTCCCCTCATCGTTAGACTTTACAGAGAAATTAAACTGCAAGAAATATGAACTGCAATAAATCCAATGATATCCTAACTGCAGTAAGAAACGATGAATCTCAGTCAAAATACTTTTCCAATCACCAAGATGACACTTGCTGTGAAGATCCACCTGCTGAGGAACAAACAACTAACACAGCAATCAGCTGAAATAAACCAGCATCTAAATCTACACTGAGCAGAAAATAAGGAGTTATAAGAGAAATGAGTATCTATAAGCCTAACACCAGAAAATTAGAAATCAAGCTAATTGAAGCACACCTCACATATGAAATTATGAGTCATTGATAGGATAGTCATTCAGAACGCTTTCCCGTGGTAGAAATGTCAAGTGCTAAAGTTTAGTTTAGCTTACTTTAGAGCCTAGAGATACAGCATGAAAACAGGTCCTTCGGCCCGCCATGTCCACACCAACCCATGATCACCCATGTACTAGTTCTATCCTACACACTAGGGACAATTTACAGAAGCCAATTAACCGACAAACCTGCATGTTTTTGGAATGTGGGAGGAACTGGAGCACCCAGTAGAAACTCACACAGTCACAGGGAGAACATACAAACTCCGAAAGGTCAACATCCGTATTTGGAGTGGAATCTGGGTCTCTGGTGCTGTGAGGCTGCAACACTACCACTGCACTACTGTGCCACCCTGGAGGGCACAGCTGTAAAGTCAGGGGGGGACAATTACAAGGAGATGCACAGGGCAAGTTATTTATACACTGAGAAGGATTGTTGGAAATAGAAGTGATAGTGCAGTTTGAGAGACTTTTAAATAAACTTTTGAATATCCATGGAATTGAAGGAAATGGATCTTGTGCAGAAAGAAGAGGTTAGTTTAATTTGGCATCATATTTAACACAGACATCATGTACAAAAGGCCTATGTCTATGTTGTATTTCTCCATGTCTTACATTGTTGTGGTCTTCTAACTTTGGACTTCTAACAGGTACTTTGGATCCGTCTTCACTAAGGAGGACACAAACAATCTTCCTGATGTACTAGTGGCCAGAGGATCTGGGGTGACGGAGGAACTGAAGGAAATCCACATTAGGCAGGAAATGGTGTTGGGTAGACTGATGGGACTGAAGGCTGATAAATCCCCAGGGCCTGATGGTCTGCATCCCAGGGTACTTAAGGAAGTGACTCTAGAAATCGTGGATGCATTGATGATAATTTTCCAATGTTCTATGATCAGTTCCTGTGGATTGGAGGGTAGCTAATGTTATCCCACTTTTTAAGAAAGGCAGGAGAGAGAATACAGGTAATTATAGACCAGTTAGCCTGACATCGGTGGTGGGGAAGTTGCTGGAGTCAATCATAAAAGATGAAATAGCGGCACATTTGGATAACAGTAACAGGATCGGTCTGAATCAGCATGTATTTCCAAAGGGGAAATCATGCTTGACTACTCTTCTGGAATTTTTTGAGGATGTAACTGGGAAAATGGACAAGGGAGAGCCAGTGGATGTCGTGTACCTGGATTTTCAGAAAGCATTTGATAAGGTCCCACATAGGAGATTAGTGGGCAAAATTAGGGCACATGGTATTGGGGGTAGAGTGCTGACATGGATAGAGGATTGGTTGGCAGACAGGAAACAAAGAGTAGGGATTAATGGGTCACTTTCAAAATGGTAGGCAGTGACTAGTGGGGTACCGCAAGATTCGGTGCTGGGACCACAGCTATTTACAATATACATCAATGATTTAGATGAAGAGATTCAAAGTAACATTATCAAATTTGCAGATGACACAAAGCTGGGTGGCAGTGTGAACTGTGAGGAGGATGCTATGAGAAGGCAGGGTGACTTGGACAGGTTGGGTGAGTGGGCAGATGCACGGCAGGTGCAATTTAATGTGGATAAATGGGAGGTTATTCACTTTGGTAGCAAAAACAGGAAGGCAGATTATTATGTAAATGGTGTCAAGTTGGGAAAAGGGGAAGTACAACGGGATCTGGGGGTCCTTGTTCATCAGTCAATGAAAGTAAGCATGCAGGTACAGCAGGCAGTGAAGAAAGCGAATGGCATGTTAGCCTTCATAACAAGAGGAGTTGAGTATAGGAGCAAAGAGGTCCTTCTGCAGTTGTATAGGGCCCTAGTGAGACCACACCTGGAGTATTGTGTGCAGTTTTGGTCCCCTAATTTGAGGAAGAACATTATTGCTATTGAGGGAGTGCAGAGTAGGTTTACAAGGTTAATTCCGGGGATGGCGGGACTATTATATGCTGAAAGAATGGAGCGGCTGGGCTTGTATACTCTGGAGTTCAGAAGGATGAGAGGGATCCATTGAAACATATAAGATTATTAAGGGTTTGGACACGCTAGAGGCAGGAAACATGTTTCCAATGTTGGGGCAGTCCAGAACCAGGAGCCACTGTTTAAGAATAAGGGGTAAGCCATTGAAAACGGAGATGAGGAAACACTTTTCACACATAGAGTTGTGAGTCTGTGGAATTCTGTGGAGGCCGGTTCTCTCGATACTTTCAAGAGAGAGCTAGATAGGGCTCTTAAAGATTGCGGAGTCAGGGGATATGGGGAGAAGGCAGGAACAGGGTACTGATTGGGGATGATCAGCCATGATCACATTGAATGGCCTTCTCCTGCACCTATTATCTATTGTCTAACAAATATTATCTATTGTCTAACAAATGCATAAAGTAATCAATTTGAATATGTTTTGTAAAGACAGCAAAATAGTAACACACACCCAAAAAGTAAAATACCTCACACGTGCAACTATACATATGACAATATCTGTTATAACCACATTCTGAAACCACCACAAATTTACATTTCTTTGAAGGCGATATTGTACAGGAAGCTTCCACTCAAGTTATACAAGTAACAGAAGTGATGTTACACTCAAGGGCACTATCCTTCACAGGTAGCGAGATTGACTTGATAGTCGCAGTTGTTTTTGGTAGTGAAATACAGTCAGTTATAGAGCATGAAAACAGACCTGTATTTCCCAGTCATCCAGGCCACCCACTTGTCTATATAATAATAATACATTTTATTTATGGGCGCCTTTCAAGAGTCTCAAGGACACCTTACAAAAATTGAGCATGTATAGGAAAAACATGTAAGGGGAATGAAATAAATAGTAGAGACATGACTAGTACACAAAGTAAAGACAGAATTCAATACAAAACACAGCATGAGGCAATTAATGCACAGATGAAAAGGGACGGGGACGTGGGGCTAAGGATAGGCAGAGGTGAAGAGATGGGTCTTGAGGCGGGACTGGAAGATGGGGAGGGACACGGAATTGCGGATTAGTTGGGGGAGGGAGTTCCAGAGCCTGGGAGCTGCCCTGGAGAAGGCTCTGTCCCCAAAACTGCAGAGGTTGGACTTGTGGATGGAGAGGAGACCGGCTGATGTGGATCTGAGGGACCGTGAGGGTTGGTAGGGGGAGAGGAGGTCAATGAGATATGTGGGGGCCAGATGGTGGAGGGCTTTGTAGGTGAGGACCAGGATTTTGTAGGTGATCCGGTGGGAGATGGGAAGCCAGTGAAGTTTTTTGAGGACTGGAGTGATGTGATGCCAGGATTTGGTGTGGGTGATGAGTCGGGCGGCTGCGTTCTGGACCAGTTGGAGTCGGTTGATGTAGGTGGAGCTGATGGCAAGGAGAAGTGAGTTGCAATAGTCCAGTCGGGAGGAGATGAAGGCATGGATGAGTCTTTCAGCAGCAGGCGGAGTGAGAGAGGGTCTGAGTTTGGCGATGTTGCGGAGATGAAAGAAGGAGGTTTTAATGACATGGCGGATGTGAGGCTCAAGGGAGAGGGTGGAATCAAAGATCACGCCAAGGTTGCGGGCCTGGGGAGATGGGGAGACAGTGGTGCCGTCGATGGTGAGAGTGGGGTTATTGATTTTGCTGAGTGTGGCTTTGGAGCCTATGAGGAGGAATTCTGTCTTATCGCTGTTGTGTATTTTAAGTATCTATCTATCTATCTATCTATCTATCTATCTATCTATCTATCTATCTGTGACAATAAATGACAATAAATTGAATTGTATTGTATTGTATCTATCTGTCTGTCTGTCTGTCTGTCTGTCTGTCTGTCTGTCTGTCTATCTATCTATCTATAACTAAAACTCTGATCTTGTGCTCTTCTGGTTAGCGCGTTTTTTCTATTTGCACAAAAACGGTACTCGATAACGCTACGATTTTTCATCAGCTCACTCAACATTCTCCTGTGCTGCGAGTGCAATAAGTTTAGTTCCGATCGGCAGTATATTGCAAAAGTTACCGAGGTTTAAAAATCGTAAAAACAGCGCATGCGCAGATCGATCTCCTCTCCTGCCAGTCAGCACCGCGCAGATTAGTCTCTTCTCCTGTCACTCCCCGGGAAGGTCCGCCCCTTCCTGCGCCATTGCGTATTTACTGGAGCGGAGGGACGCTGCAGGTGGCCAGCGGAGGTCCCCACCCTACACAATTTTTGGAGGGACTGGAAACGGCCTGGCCTGGCCCGGAGTCGGAGATGTCGCTAAATGGAAAGCGGAGAGTCGGATCCCAGCGGAGGAGAACGTCCAGCGTCCGCTGTGAGTCCCAAACACAACGCCATCGCAACGCCCCACAGCTCCAGCCCCTTCCCCTCTGGTCCCCCTCGCTGGCTCCTGCCCCCCTCCCCCATGATACCCCCCCCCTCCCCCATGGCTCTTCCCCATCTTTTCTCCGAGCTCTCCATCCATCCCCACACCTCCCCCTCCCCCGCCCACTCGCTAGCGCGGCTGTAGCTGCTGGTGCTCCCGGGCCGAGCCGAGGATCCGAGGCCTGACTCTAAGGGCGCCAACGGCAAATGCTCCTCCGGGGCACGTAAAAAGGGAGAGGAGCGGCAACCTCAAGATCCTGGGGAGGTGAGGAGGGAGTGAGGGTGGGGAGGGGATAGAAGGAGAGGAAGGAAGTAGGGAAGGGAGACGAGTTATGGAGGGAGGGAGGGAGTGACTGAGGGTAGGGAAAAGGAGAGATGAGGGAGGGATTGGGGAGGGTAGTAGTAGAGGGAAAAGAAGAGGGAGGAGGTGAGGAGGGTGAGTGGGGAGAAGGGGGAAGTAGAGGAGGGAGAGTGGGGGAGGTAGGGAGTGGGGAATACAGGGAGAGGAGGGCTGTGGGGGTGAGGAGGGCTAGTAGGGGGTATAGGGTGGGGTAACGAGTGGGGGATAGATGGATAGAAGGGGGGTAGGGAGGGGAGAGGAGTTATGAATGGAGGGAGGGAGTGACTGAGGGTAGGGGAAAGGAAAGTGAGAGAGATGTGAGGGAGGGATTGGGGGAGGGGAGGAGGTGAGGGGAAAGAAGAGGAAGGATGAAGAGGAGGGGGAGAGAGTACTAGGGATGAGGGGAAATGAGCTGCATCTGTGCAGTTGGGGACTATGGGTGAGTGGTGGAATATTGCATTGGGGACCAAGTCTCCTGTGTGACAGGGACCCAACGGGTCCCACTTAGTCTTGTTGTAATTGTAACTCTACCACTTCTACCTGTTTGCTCCACAAATTCTCACTGACTGTTTCGGTCCCTGTACTACAATCCCTTCAAAGCAAGCACACCATTCCTTATCTTTGTTCTACCCAATTGGTGAGCAAAATACAATAATAATGAGGTTTCATCAGTATTCCCAAGCAAAAAAAACCTAAGCAAAAACAACAGCTTACAATCCAGCAGTATAAATATTGATTTCTCTAATTTGAAGTGACCCTTTCATTCCCTCTCTCCCTGTCCCTCCCCTACCCTAGTCGTCCTGCTAGTTTCACTGTTCATATATTTTCACTATCACCTCCTCCACTGCCAACAATGGACCATGGTGGGCTCCTTGGCTATCGGTGCCAGCTCTGATTTGTTCTGTAGCTTTTCATTCCTCTAGTTTCCCCCTCCCCTGACAGTCTGAAGAAGGGTCTCAACCCGAAACCTCACCTATTCTTTTTCTCCAGAAATGCTGCCTGACCCGCTGAGCTATTCGAGCATTTTGCGTCTGTCTTTGGTGTAGACCAGCATCTGCAGTTCCTTCTTACACAAACACAGGAGAGTTTCAAAAATCCCAACTTTCTTCTTTGTTCACAGACTAACTTTTGGAGGCGTGACGGGACTACATGACCGTATTTTACCTCTGCCTGGGTCAGAACGAATCTAAATGGTAAAAATAACATAAATTTCTTAACAAAAGCACATTTTTGTTTATGTGAAGAATAATAGCAGTGACATAACAGAGGCGGAGATCTTAGCATACCATTTAGTTGTAAAAACCCTATAATTACAATGACATTTGGAAAAACACATTTCACCATCCTCAGATGCTTAATTTGTTTGCTTGTGTGGTGAACAATACTTGGAGCAGCAACTGTAAGATGGCCTGTAGATGATGTTCTTTAACTTGACTCAATGGGGTGCTCATGTTGATGAGATGTAAATACTTTTGTATGAGGAAAGATGGTGAGTAAAAATAATCTACAATATAGTTAGGAACATAATTAGATCCAGCAAATAGTTTTGTTTAGTTTAGTTTATTATTGTCATGTGTACCGAGGTACAGCAAAAAACGTTTTTGTTGTGTGCTATCCAGTAAGTGAACAGACTATACATAATTACAATCAAACTGTCCACAATGCACAGATACAGGATAAAGGGAATAACATTTATTTGACAAATCCCATAACATTTATTGCAAGAAATGAAATTGAATTAAGGATAGTTCGAAGGCCCCCAATGAGGTAGATGGAAGGTCAGGACAACTCACTAAATGCTATAACGACAACAAAACATCAAAGGCTGGATATTCTGTGGTGAATGACTCATCCGCCAACATTGAAAAGCCTTCCTTCTAACTTTAAAGAATCTGCAAAGAGCAAGGAATATTTCCCATTTGCCTTGATTAGAGCAACATGCAAGAAGCTCCACTTCTTTCAACACAATGAGCCTGCTTGATTTGTACCTGAACCATCACCCTGAACATTCATTCCCTTCAGCACCAGCATGGCTACAGTGCATGCCCTATACAAAATGCACTGCATTTATTCACTTAGACAAGTGAAACAAAACTTCCTCAAACCGTGGACATGTCACACGCCTGTAGGTTCACCTCCACGTTACATAACATCCTGAATAAGCGAGTTCGGTATTCCCAAAAACGCAAGGAGTCATGGGATTTGTCAAAGGTCGTAAGCTATAACGGTAAATAGATCTCAGAGCTTTAGATACTTTTGGTCCGCTTTTTGTCTTTTCTCAGTGGGAGCCGGGGGGGGGCTCCACAAAAGCACCCGCAGCGAAGGAGAGCCGATCCCAACCCGACTATGGACGAAACAAGCCTGCACATAATGCAGCACCACCGTTGCCAAGACTGTTTTATAGCTAGTGACCTATGGCCTGGGCATGCACAGTCGGAATACCGAACTCGCTTATTGGAAATCACAGAGTCTAAATCCCAGACCTCACAACCCCATAACATTGAGAAAGTCCTCTCAGCACTTTGTAAAAGCTGATTCACCACCATCTTCTCTTGGACATTTCAAGATGTGTAATATTACCATGCCAACAATGAACAAATCCAGAAAAATGAATAAATATTTCAAAAATCCAACTTCTCCAAAACTCAGCTCCCTTTGCCCACCTCCTGCATGCTCCTCCAATTGCCTCTCCGTTTCAAGTCAAAGCAAAGACGACAATTATGCAGTAGAGTTGCTGACTTACCACACCAGGGACTCGGTTTCAATCCTGACTATCGGGTGTAATGTATTCATACATATTCATGTGTATGCTAATGTATTGGTGTTCAATATAAGCGGGGAATGCTGGGTAATAAATCTCTCTCTCATGATCCAGGCAACGAATGTGTAAGTTGTTATTCATTCTGCCATACGGAATACAACAAAATTGGCAACGAGGATGGGATAGAGTTTGTGAACTCATCCTTTAAATACAGTGCAGGACTGCTTTATAACATGCAGTATTGTTTAACATTTTAAACAGCAAATACGGAGCTGTGTCGCAGTTGTTTGCGAGCTGGACACGATAGGCTGCAGATCCTTCTATGTATGGGACTATAGTTTCAAACAGCAGCTGTACAAAGCGTCGCGCATTTATCTCTGTATTGTATCTACGTGGCAAGATGGCGTGGAGTTTTTGCGGAGTTCCTCAACCTTTGTACACCAGAACACACAGTAAATCAGGGTTTTTTGAACGGACTTAAAAAAAAAAGAGAGCGGCACGATGGCAACGTCCACGGGCTACATCGGAAACCTTGGCACAACAGTAGAGCGCCGTTCAGCTCCTATATGGACAGGGCGAACGTGTTCTTCACGGCAAACAACATAATGGAGATTAGCGGTGAAGGAGAGATAGTGACTGAAACAAATAAGGCCGTTTGCGAACACATGAAAGCGATTTTGCTCACGGAGATCGGTCCTCAAGTGTACGGCACACTCGTGAATCTCCTTGCATCCTTAAAGGCAAAAGACGTGCCATTCAATGACATTATGAAGAAGTTGGAGGAGCACTTCAGCCCAAAGCCTCTGGAAATTGCAGAAAGCTATAAATCTGTCACTAAAAACCAGAAGCAGAATGCGACAATCAATGAGTACATTATTGCCTTGAAAAACATAACTTTGCACTGTAACTTTGGAACCTTTCTCGGACGCGCACTACGCGACAGATTTGTTATAACTGCCCATATTGTTATTTTTGTGGATTTGTGGATATAACAGATTTGCTATAACTGCCAGAAGAAAGGCCATATCGCTTCAGCATGTTGTGCCAAGCTTAAAACAGGAAACCAACAACCTGCGGGAAACAAGCGACAACACCAGAAATGAGTTAACAGCTTGGAGATGAACCCTGATGGAAATGAACTTGGGTTGTACACCATTTATGCAACCAACATCGATAAGCCGACAACCAGCCAAGGCAAGGACTTTCAAAATAAACTATTGATTAATGAACAGTTAATCGATATGTGTACTGACACGGCAGCAGATTGTTCAGTGATGAGCAAAGACCTGTATGAAACAAAGTTCCTACAGATACCATTGTTTGAGAGTAAGGTCAAGCTGAGAACCTATTCGGGCAAAGTTTTGGAGACATGCGGACAAATGAACTGTAAAGTTCAGCATAATGGTCAGTCAGTAACACTGCCCATCATAGTAGCCAGCTACAGAAATAAACCAACCCTCATTGGAAAGGATTGGCTGAGTAGAATAGAATTAGACTGGAAGTACATTTTCAGCGTCGATTTATCCAAATCACGTCTTGAAAACGTCATAAGCAAACATGCAGAGATTTTTGCCGACAATTACACGGGAATAACAGGGTTCTCTGCACACATTCAACTTAAGCAAGATGTGAGACCTGTGTATTGTCGACCAAGACCTGTACCATATGCACTAAAGCAACATGTGGAGGTAGAACTCAGCAGGTTAGAGCGGAATGGAGTATTTGTGAAGACAGACCAGAGTAACTGGGCAACGCCAATTGTGGCCGTACCCAAGGCCGACAAAACTGTTCGACTATGCGGTGATTACAAAGTCACAATCAACCAAGCCGTTGATGACGAACAATATCCGTTACCAATCTCGCAAGATCTGTACGCAGAACTTAGCGGAGCAAGAGTCTTCACTAAACTGAATTTGTCTCCAGCTTATGCCCAACTCAATGTTACTTGACTATCAACACACATAAGGGCTTGTATTCATATACAAAGCTACCCTATGGTGTGAAATCCTCCCTGAAAATCTTCCAGTCTGTCAGGAACAAAATGTTACAAAGCATTCCGCACTGTGTGTGCAACCAGGATGACCTACTGATATTCACAGAAGGCATGGTAAAACATCTGGAAATCCTTGAGCAAGTTCTCACTCGACTGAACTGCCACAATGTCAAACTACAACAAAGTAAATGTGCATTTGCGCAGTCAGAGGTGGTCTACCTTGGTCTCAAAGTAGACGCCAACAGACTTCGCCCTGTGAAGGCGAAAGTGGAAGCAATAGTGAATGCTCCAAAACCCAACAATGTGTCAGAGCTACGATCATTCTTTGGGATGGTGCAGTTCTATGCACAATTCCTTCCAGATTTAGCAACTGTGCTAAAACCACTACATCATCTGCTTAAAAAAGATGTGAAATGGACGTGGGGAAGGGAACAGCAACGTGCATATGACATCTGCAAGGAAAACTTGACAAGTGACAAACTCCTTGTTCACTACAACACTACACGCTAGTTGAAACTTGCTTGTGATGCTTCAAGTTATGGTGTAGGTGCAGTGATCTGCCGTGTATTGAATGACGGACAGGAAAAGCCTATTGCTTTTGCATCCCGCACCCTGTCATCGAGTGAACGCAATTATGCACAGATAGGAAAGGAAGCACTCAGCATTGTGTTCGGAATCAAGAAATTCCATCTGTTTCTTCTCGGCAGACCATTCACCCTAGTGACTGATCACAAGCCACAATTAGTGATACCGGGTCCCAAGTCAGCTATACCTTCCACGGTGGCATCAAGGATGCAGCGCTGGGCAATTTTGCAGTCCCAGTAAGACTACAAGGTGGAGTACAGAAGCTCCAAGTGCAACGCAGTTGCAGATATGTTGTCCCGGTTGCCCCATGAGAACTCAGACGTGGAAGGTGTGAACTCAATCTACACGCTGCAAGTTGTAGATGAAGACTTTCCAGTGACTGCAACAGAAATTGCAGCAGAAACAGATAAAGACAATGTGCTGAAGAGGGTCTATGAACAGACATTGAACGGTTGGACGGAAATCGATAGTGGATTGAACTCAGAGCTGAAGCCTTTCCATAATCGACCCCATAAATTATCATGTGAGCAGGGATGCATTAAGTGGGGTTACAGAGTGGTTGTACCAGAGACTTTGAGAAACAAAGTTATGAATGAACTTCCTGCCGAACATCCTGGCATAATAAGCATGAAGTCAATTGCCAGAAGTTTGTTGTATTGGCCTGGTATTGACAGTGACATCGAGTCACTGGTGAGCAAATGTAGCGTCTACCAAAGTTGCCGGAGCAAACTACCAAAAACACCACTGCAACCCTGGTCATGGCCAAGTGGGCCTTTTCAGATAGTTCATGTAGATTTTTGTGAAAAGGGTAATGATCACTTTCTGGAACAAGTAGATAGTCATTCCAAATGCATTGAGGTTAAGCATATGGGGTCAAGCACTACTACTGAGTGTACCATAGACGAGTTGAGATCAATTTTTGCATGCCATGGTTTACCGGAACAACTTGTTTCTGATAACGGGCCTCAGTTTCGGTCAGAACGGTTCAAAGAGTTCATGCAGCGGAATGGTGTAAAACACGCACTTGCTCCCCCATACCATCCAGCCTCCAACGGGGCGGCGGAAAGGTCTGTTGGAATTGTCAAAGATGCTGTCAAGAAACAGGTTTTGCAGGGTAGTTCAAAGCTCAGCATGAAACATCGTTTGGCTAGTTTCTTGCTGAAGTGCAGAACCACGCAATACACAACAACGGGTTACTCACCTGTAGAACTGTTGAGACCACTGTGATTGAAACCACTTTATCAACAAGAAGTTGGTCCTGTTTTATGTTTAAACTCTTTTATTTGTCTAAAAAAACTGACTGCTTCTGCAACAAATCTTCAGAGATGTGGTCAGCAACAAAATTGATATTCTTCATGGAAATTTGAAACAAGGCATTATACACGGAAGGATTTGACTGAGGTTTACGAGAATGATCCCATGAAAGATTGGGTTAACATACGATGAGCATTTGACAGCACTGGGCCTTTACTCGCTGGAGTTTAGAAGGATGAGGGGGTAAACCTCATTGAAACGTATCAAATAGTGAAAGGCTTGGATAGAGTGAATGTGGAGAGGATGTTTCCACTAGTGGGAGAACCTAGGACCAGAGGCTATCAGAATAAAAGGACCTTCCTTTGGAAAAGAGATGAGGAGGAATTTATTTAGTTGGAGGTTGGTGAATCTGTGGAATTCATTGTCACTAACGGCAGTGGAGGCCAAGTCAATGTATATATTTAAAGCGGAGATTGATAGATTCTTGAGTGGTAAAGGTGTCAGGGGGTATGGGGAGAAGGCAGGAGACTGGGATAGGGAGGGGAAAATAGATCAGCCATGTTTGAATGGCGGAATAGACTTGATGAGCCGAATGGCCTAATTCTGCTCCTTTAACTTATGAATGGAATAATTTGGGTAAATAATGATGAGAAAAGTGGTGCACATTACAATTGATTTCTGATCTGGTGTGAACTCAATGTTTATCTTGGGCCTCAAGCTAATGATTAGGTTGAGCATAGTAGTGGCTGGATACAGAATGCAGTTGAGCAGCATGCAATTTTAAATGTACTGTTAGATGGAGCACGCCTGCTCCTCTTAACTGCATATTCAGTTGCACACTTTGAAAACTTCTCTCCTTGATTACGGGTTAATATTCTATCTTCTTAAGGAACATACATTAGGATAATCAAGGTTCTGATTTTCCCAAATACAAATGACACTAGCTATTTATCCTGAATTCAATGCCACGAATAGGGATTTCTTGCATTTGCCTGACACTGATTTGAGTGTGTGATAATATTGTTATGTTTTACCAATATGCTGGGACATTGTACTGAGTGTATAATGGGGAGTTTGATGCCTGCAAAATGCACACTGTACCACTGAATGACTAGACCATTAAATATACTATCAAGCAACATGAATCCAATTATATAAAAAGCAGGAACAAAAACGCAAACAAAATCTGCAGCATCTGTGAAAAAGTAACAGTCGCTGTTTCGGATGTTATATTTTATAGATAGCTGTTTAGATCCCTTATAATTATTATGTTCAATTTTGAGTTAACCCACTTTAACAGGGTATCTTATATTAGAAACCATCTAACAAGAATTTACCACAATGCTTACCCAATTATAATGAGAGATATTAGGTTTACATAGCAGCTTTCAAATCCTCAGTAAGTCCTAAGGTGCTGTACAACCAATTAATTGCATCTGAAGCGTTAATCACGTTGTCTGCAGAAAGGTGCAGTTAGGTGAAGAACTTCAGTACAATAAAGGATACAAGATAAATTTAAAATCATTGTCTCTGTCAAAAGAACAATCTAAAGAAAGGGAAGAGAATAGAAGTTCAAGATAAGCTCATTACAGGTAAATCCTTCACACAAAAGGATTGAGAATGCCATAGAAGTTAGTTATGGCAGTGTGTGCAGCATTCATAGCTTGAAGGATGATTTTTTTAACATGTCAGTGGAAGTTTAATTGCTTCATTAAGTCAGCAAGGTGACTGAGTTCCCAGATGAATAACAGAGCATGGGTATTCCCAACAGAGATCAAAATTGCCCTTTAAAGAAATAGGCAACAACCTATGGAAAAGCCTTTTAAGACTTACTTGCAAACTACGAAACATTAAAGAATTAAGTAATTATTTTAGTGCAACAAATTCAAGCAAAGTAGTTATGAAATACTGAAGATAGGTTCAAAATGCTGGAGTAACTCAGCGGGACAGGCAGCATCTCTGGAGAGAAGGAATGGGTGACGTTTCATGGTTGAGACCCTTCTTCAGACTGAGAGACGGGGGAGAGGGAGTCTAGAGATATAGAAGGGATGGGGGGAGAAACGACCAATCTAAAGGGGACTATGATCAAGTGTAGAATGGATCATTGTTAGCTGAGGAGAAGGTGACAACGAGGCAGTCAGTCAAATTTAATAATTGAGGACAGTGAAACTAGTTTGGAGAACTAGGATAAGGGAGGGATGGAGAGAGAGAGAAAGCAAGGGTTACTTGAAGTCATAGAAGTCCTCCAATTTGCACTGGGCCTCACTGACAGTGAAAGAGACCCAGGACAGAAAGATCAGTATGAGAATGAGAGGGGGAGTTAAAGTGTTTAGCAACTGGGTGATCACGTAGGCCTAGGTGGGCTGGGCAGAGGTGTTCAGCGAAACGCTTGGTCTCGTCGATACATAGGAGTCCAGACGTGGAACAGCGAATACAGTAGATGAGGTTGAAGGAGGTGCAAATAAACATCTGCCTCACATGAAAGGATTTTCGGGGTCAGACAGAATCGAGGGAGGAGGTATAGGGACAGGTATATCATCTGTGACATGTTGTTTTATTTATGTTGTTTGATATATTCTCATTTCACCATAGGGTTTTTTTTCAACACATTTATTGAAAGGGCAGAGGAGTTTTAGTTTAACTCCTCATCTGCCTTCCAGTCACAGCAAGCATTCATATTCAATGACTCAGATGCTGTAAATCTCACAATCGTTCCACTTTCCAGATATTTAACCACACTAAAATCCCAAGCCATTCCAACCTAACCAATAATGAAATATACAAATGGACAAGAAACAGTGCAGATGAAATGTGCAGGAAGGAACTTCAGATGCTGGTTTAAACCATAGATAGACACAAAATGCTGGAAACATAGAAACATAGAAATTAGGTGCAGGAGTAGGCCATTCGGCCCTTCGAGCCTGCACCGCCATTCAATATGATCATGGCTGATCATCCAACTCAGTATCCCGTACCTGCCTTCTCTCCATACCCTCTGATCCCCTTAGCCACAAGGGCCACATCTAACTCCCTCTTAAATATAGCCAATGAATTGGCCTCAACTACCCTCTGTGGCAGAGAGTTCCAGAGATTCACCACTCTCTGTGTGAAAAAAGTTTTTCTCATCTCGGTTTTAAAGGATTTCCCCCTTATCCTTAAGCTGTGACCCCTTGTCCTGGACTTCTCCAACATCGGGAACAATCTTCCTGCATCTAGCCTGTCCAACCCCTTAAGAATTTTGTAAGTTTCTATAAGATCCCCTCTCAATCTCCTAAATTCTAGAGAGTATAAACCAAGTCTATCCAGTCTTTCTTCATAAGACAGTCCTGACATCCCAGGAATCAGTCTGGTGAACCTTTTCTGCACTCCCTCTATGGCAATAATGTCCTTCCTCAGATTTGGAGACCAAAACTGTACGCAATACTCCAGGTGTGGTCTCACCAAGACCCTGTACAACTGCAGCAGAACCTCCCTGCTCCTATACTCAAATCCTTTTGCTATGAAAGCTAACATACCATTCGCTTTCTTCACTGCCTGCTGCACCTGCATGCCTACTTTCAATGACTGGTGTACCATGACACCCAGGTCTCGCTGCATCTCCCCTTTTCCTAATCGGCCACCATTTAGATAAAAGTCTGCTTTCCTGTTTTTGCCACCAAAATGGATAACCTCACATTTATCCACATTATACTGCATCTGCCAAACATTTGCCCACTCACCCAGCCTATCCAAGTCACCTTGCAGTCTCCTAGCAACCTCCTCACAGCTAACACTGCCCCCCAGCTTAGTGTCATCCGCAAATTTGGAGATATTGCCTTCAATTCCCTAATCCAGGTCATTAATATATATTGTAAATAGCTGGGGTCCCAGCACTGAGCCTTGCGGTACCCCACTAGTCACTGCCCGCCATTGTGAAAAGGACCCGTTTACTCCTACTCTTTGCTTCCTGTTTGCCAGCCAGTTCTCTATCCACATCAATACTGAATCCCCAATGCCGTGTGCTTTAAGTTTGTATACTAATCCCTTATGTGGGACCTTGTCGAAAGCCTTCTGGAAGTCTAGATACACCACATTCACTGGTTCTCCCCTATCCACGCTACTAGTTACATCCTCGAAAAATTCTATAAGATTCGTCAGACATGATTTACCTTTCGTAAATCCATGCTGACTTTGTCCAATGATTTCACCACTTTCCAAATGTGCTGCTATCCCATCTTTAATAACTGACTCTAGCAGTTTCCCCACTACCGATGTTAGGCTAACTGGTCTGTAATTCCCCGTTTTCTCTCTCCCTCCCTTCTTAAAAAGTGGGGTTACGTTTGCTACCCGCCAATCCTCAGGAACTACTCCAGAATCTAAAGAGTTTTGAAAGATTATTACTAATGCATCCACTATTTCTGGAGCTACTTCCTTACATACTCTGGGATGCAGCCTATCTGGCCTTGGGGATTTATCGGCCTTTAATCCATTCAATTTACCCAACACCCCTTCCCGACTAACCTGGATTTCACTCAATTCCTCCAACTCCTTTGACCCGCGGTCCCCTGCTATTTCCGGCAGATTATTTATGTCTTCCTTAGTGAAGACGGAACCAAAGTAGTTATTCAATTGGTCCGCCATATCCTTGTTCCCCATGATCAACTCACCTGTTTCTGACTGCAAGGGACCTACATGGGATATCCACCACCAGCATCTTTGGAGACAAGCAATAGGTGACCCGAAATGTCACCTATTCCTTTCCTCCAGAGACACTGCCTGACCCGCTGAGTTACTCCAGCATTTTGTGTCTAACGTGAAGAAGGGTTTTGGCCCGAAACGTTGCCTATTTCCTTCGCTCCATAGATGCAGCTGCACCCGCTGAGTTTCTCCAGCTATTTTGTGTACCTCTGAAAACAATGGTTGAGATGTAAAGTTCTTTCATCAGTGAAGATACAGGTATGTTAATTTGATCCAGCAAACACTGCCTAAGCACCTTTTCATTTCCCTCATGGGTTAGTATGGGTTACAATACCAGAAGCTATATCATCAGGCTGAAAAATACAAGCTGCTGGAGGAACTGCATCTGTGAAGACAAAGAAATGGCCGATGTTTTGGGTCCAGACTGCGACGTTCTTGATGTGGGGCTAAAATCCATAATGTCGATCATTTATTTGTATCTGCAGATGCTGCTTGACCTGCTAAGTTCCTTCAGCAGCTTTCCTTTTTCAGATATCAGTATATACAGTCTCTTGTGCCTCCATATCATCAAACTTTCAAGAATCTTCTGGGATATCCACCACCAGTTTTTTTCTTCAAATTGCATGGCCGTGATGCACTAAGCAGACCAACAGTTTTCCTGATGAAGCCACTTTCCTTTCAGCATCCTAATCAAGTGTGCTTTTCTTATCCACAACTTCTGTACGTAATATTTACGATTCACACTGTAATACGGTGGTCCTACCAAATGTCAAGAGAGTAGTAGCTCTCTCTTCTATCAGCCTTCACAGCCATTGCCAACACAATATAGACAAGAAGCATTCCATGTGAAAAAGGCTGGGTTTGTCATCACTATAAACTTCATATTTACAGAATGAAAACTTTTATTTAGTTCACCATTGTTACATGTTGGAAGGTACGGTGAAAAGCTTTTGTTTGTGTGCTATCCAGTCAAAGGAAAATCTATACTTCAATACAATCAAGCCATTCGCAGTGCACAGATAACAGATAAAAGATACAAGATAGGACATTTAAGTCTGATAATTTCCAATTAAGAATTGGAGAGAATCCGTTAGTTGCCCGATAGCAACTGGGAAGAAACTGTGCTTTATTTAAATATTCAGGCTAGATATTTGGACCAAGCAGTTCCATTCCAGTGCAATCAACAGCTCTGTCAACAATGCAGAATCCAGAAATCCTAAATTACAGTGTGATCTGAACTTTCATACTTCATAAGTTGAGCGGCAATGTCATATTAGGTAATGTCAACTGTGCCTGCAAATGTGATCCGTCACAAACTGCCAGTCAGTCCTGCGTTGCTCTTGAGAAAGGCCTCTGGTCACCCTGTGTACCTTAGTTAAAAACATTCATATTCTCAAGGTAGACAAAAATGCTGGAGAAACTCAGCGGGTACAGCAGCATCTATGGAGCGAAGGAAATAGGCAACGTTTCGGGCCGAAACCCTTCTTCAACTCAACCTGACTGGAGATTTGGATGTGGCAGTGAACAAATCTTAACCTAAGTAAGACTCAAAAAGCTGGAGTAAATCAGCAGGTCAGGCAACATCTCTGGAGAAAATAAATTTGTCCTTTTGCTAAGTTACAGCATTTTGTGTCAATCTTCACATCTTTTCTTACCTGATTAAAGTGGATTAACTTATATCCTTCCATTTACAAAACCTCCATCACTGTATGGATCATGTTGTGCGAGGCTCCCATTGGGAATCTATTATACTTCCAGCTTAAAAAATAAAGTGCTTCAAAAACGCAATGGGTCAGCTAGCATCTGTGAAGGGAATGGACTATAGATCCAAATCTTCATACTTATTTATAACTCATTGAAAGACATTAGAACATCCTGCCTCTGGTACTTTTGAGTGTATATTCATTGATCTTTTGCCCAAAATAAAAGTCATCATTCATCATGGTTTTGTGTAACAGATATCCAGATGCCAAACCGTTAATTTTATTACATGTATGACAGCTTCAAAAAAACTCAAACCAGCCTCAAACTCAAACTTATCTCAAAGACTTCCTCTTTCCAAATCAGTGGCACTTTGAAGGACCATGAAGACTTTTGTAAGTTACAAGATTTAAACTTTTAGCAGAAGATGAGCGGTGATGAGATGTGAGGTTCCACATTAAATTCCATCTAATTTGCAAAGGTGTGGAGTTATCTTCTGCTTTGGCACTGTAATACAGAAGCAGCCCATTTAGCACATTAAATTCATGCTGGTTTCCAGCAGAGCAAACCCATTAATCGCAATCACCTTCTTATTTCCCTGCAGCCACGTAAATTATTTCCTCTCACTCGGCGATCAATTCCCTTTTGATTCGTTTAATCCTTAAGTACACTAAGTATAAATTACAGTTGACGTTTAACCTTCCAGCCTGCCTTTTGGATGTGGGAACAGACCTGAGCACCTTGAAGAAACTTGCGCAGCCATGGGGAGAATTTGCAAACTCAGACATCACTGAAGATTACAATCATAGCCAGGCTGCTGGAACGGTGATGGAGCAATGCTGACTATCAAGCCACTGTGCATCCCGAGCCGATGCACTGACAGAACTTTAAAATATGTTGCACAAAATGGATCCAATTTGTTCCTGGTACGTTTTCTTACTGAACCTGAATGCATCACATTCAATGTCAATAAGTTGAAACTACAACTTGATTTTAGACTATCTGTACCCAAGTCCCACAAACACCAAATCTCGTTGCTCCACATTCGCTGGCATACAAGTCTCACAGACACCAATTCTCATGATTCCACATTTGCCTATGTATAAGAATCTATTTGTCAACACAGTGCCCTGGGTTAGATTGAGATTCAAATAGTTTACTGTCATATATATCAGAGTGCAATGAAATTCCTTGTTTTCATGAAGCTCAGACTAAACAGTGTACATCCACACTGATTAATACGACACTAACTATAACAAGTGCAAAACTGGAATGAAGGTCGCTAGGCTGAGTGGTAGACATTGCCTTGGCCATCACAGGTACTGACCTTCCCATCTTCAAAGGGATGAAATGAAGGCCTTGCCTTAACAGCCAATATTGTCAAAGACTCACACCATCCTGCTCACTCTCATTTCCCAGCAACCACCAGGCTCTTGAACACAACACTAATCTTAGCAACTGTGTCTTTGGTTGCATTACAGACTTCGTATTTTTTGCACTATTATGGTTACCTAGTATTATCATCATTCATTTATTGTATTTTTGATTATTATTTATTATCTGCTTATTATAGCATTTACAAGCCTGTTAAGCTGCAGCAAGGAAGAATTTAATTGTTCCATTTTGATACATATGACAAATTGGCTCCAGCATCTGCAGTTTCTTGTGTATCTATATAAAACTTTGGTTCCACATTAATATTGTGTGCCGTTCCAGCCGCCACATAATAGGAAGTAATATAAAGGCTTTGGAGAGGGTGCAGAAGGACTTCATTAGGATGATGACTGGATTGTACTTACTTTACACGTCCAGGTTAAATTACATCTGCCATTCCTTTATCCACTTTCACAATTAATCTATATCCTATTGCAACCCGAGACGTTCTTATTCATTGTTGGTTGTCATCTGTAAAATTACTAATCATACCATTTTAAAAAAGACCACCAGGGGCGCCGGGGAGATGGCAGCCCTGCCGGCAGTCTGTTCGTTTTTTCGTCTTTTTGTTATTTTTAGCATTTGTTAAAAGTTTGTTTTAATGTACTTCGGCTTGTTTTATGTGGGGGGAGGGGATCGGGGGAAACTTTTTTTTTTCAAGTTCCATTCTCCGGGCTCTGCGGCCTACCATCGCTGGAGCTGGAGGCCTTCTCAGACTGTCGTGAGCCCCACCGCGGGGCGCGGACTTAACATCGGAGTGGATCCCGTGCCTGGGATCGCTCCCGCCGCGGCCTGCGGACTTACCATCAAGAACTCGCAGATTTCGGGAGAGGCTAATCGGGAGCTCCAACGCCGCAGTAGGTTCGCCCAGCCCCGACGCGAAGTTTGATCGCCCGGCACGGGGGAGCTGACAACTCCCTGATGCAGGAGCTGAACGCCTCGACGCGGAGGGCCCGAACGCCGCTGGCTACGTCAAGACCGTCTCGTCAACGGAGGGCTCGAGGCTCCCGACCGAGGAAGAACAAAAGGAAGGACGAACTTTATTTCATCTGCCATCACAGTGAGGAATGTGTAGGAGTCACTGTGGTAGATGTCCATGTTAAAATGTGTTTTTGAGTCTGTTGCTTTTAATTGTATGACTGACCTGGCCAGTGAAATTCCTCATATGTTGCAAAACATACTTGGCGAATAAAATCTGATTCTGATTCTGATTTACATTCTCATCCAAATTGTTGTGAAAGAAATCTGTAAACCAGCAATGATCCCTGTGTCATACTGCTGGTCACCAGCCTCTAATCTGAAAATCAACCCGCTATTACCCATCCTCTGAATTTTTCCACTTGAGAAGGTCTTGCTCAAGTCCCGATGGACAAAGCCCACCACCCTGCCCCAGTCAATCCTCTTAGTTACTCTTCAAAATCTCAATCAAATTTGTGAGACACGATTTCCCATCCACCAAGTCACGCTGAAAATCCCTAAACAGTCCTTGCTTTCCAGTTGCAGTTAGATCCTATCCTGAAGTACATCAAAATTGTGAGTGTTGTAGACAGGATGGATAATCAGTTTTTTCAGGGTGGAAATGTCAAACATGGGCTTAAGGTGAGAGAGAGCAAGTTTAAGGGAGATTAACGTGGCATTCTTTTTAAAACACCATGCACATATAATAGCAGCTTTCTGAGACTTGCAGACTGATACGTGGACATGCAATGAATAGGGAATATGGACCGTGAGAGGGTAAAACAAATTAGTTTAGATTGGCGTCATGGTCAGCGAAAGCAATGTGGACCAATGGACCTGTTCCTATGCAGCACTGTTTTATGTTCTATGTTTTGTCCGTTTAATCATTAAATCTTGCCCTCAGGTTTTCCTCAATCTTTACGTACTTTATGTCATATTGCACTCAGCTATTACGTACTTTACATATTACGTACTTTATGTCATGTTTTAGTACTCAGACTTCTGCAGTTTCCTAAAGGGCCTTACCTAGGTATGTTGCAAAGCGTATCTGAATCATCGTTGAAAATCTGCCGCTGAGGGTGTGCGCGATTTTGGCGCCGTTTAGAGGGGGGCGGGTTTAAAACGCGATTTTCTCTAGGCTGTTCAAATCGAAGATGTTCAGCCTAGTTAATTATTAACGAAAAATCGCTGGAAGTCCCCGTCGCAAAAGCTATTATTAGTTTTAAAGGCCTCGTATAATAGTTATAATAGTTTAAAAATCAATCTCTAAACCCGCGACCGCCAGCAACCGCAGGGTCTCATAAAGCAGCCAACTGAAGGTAGGCTGTATATTTTTACATTAAAAAGGGCTTCTAAAGATCCCTTTATACAAAGTTTAATATTGCGAGTAGCTCATTTTGGGCCCATTATATCCCGCAGTATTTTTCTGGGCATTTGGGGCACAAATCTACCGCAATGTGAACGTTCTAAACCAGCGCGTTCCACAGGAACCCACTGGAAAGCTGATTTAAATGGGCATTTATTTACAGCAATTGAACACTAAATTCCTTCCATTTGGTCTATAAATTAATGTAAATGAGATTTAAAAATCATGTTTCATTGTGAATTATTTGTGAATATTATTTGGACATTTAGGCTATTTAAAAATGTTAATCATTTATTAAGAAATGGATAGATGTTTAGATCTAGTAATTGAAGACTGAAATTAGCTACAATTAGGTAACTAACTAATTATATGCTTTAATTTCAGGTCATCCAAGTAAGATTGTTTTATATTTGTTTCAGAATGCTTCAATCTATGATAACTGAAAATTTCATTCAGTTCTCTTAATTTTTAAGAAAGTTATGGGCTTTTGACTGTTCACGATCACAGCTTTTTTGTTATGTCCATAGAAAATCAATAGGGAACAAGATGCTCATTTCCGAGTATGAAAATGGCCATAACATTTTAAATACTTGAGATATGAAAGTGAATTAGGTGTCAAATTAAACTTCTTTTTATGCGTTATCTGATGGGATAAATTACAGACTTGATTTTTAAAATCTCAAAATTTTGTAACATTGCTACCTTACCCACTTAGGCGATTTTTTTGGCGACTCTCACAGTCGTAGCAGGTCGCCGAAAAAGCGGCGACTGGACCCCCCCATGACAATGTCTACGTCAGGCTACGACAACCTACCACCTAGTCGACGTCAAGCTGCAGCAAGCAACCGACAACCGGCGACCCATTAGGACATCCCACCTACAACCACACCTATGACCACACAGGAGACAACTTACGACAACAAAAGTCAACCTACGTCCACCCACGACAAGCTACGACCCTGTCGGGGACAACTGAAGGCAATTCAGTCGCCAGTACCTGTCGTCGATTGACGTAGTTTGACGTAGGTAGTTGCCAATGGAAGTCACCGAAGTCAGCACCCGGCGACAACCAACGTCGCCTGGCGCTAACCTGCGTCATCCTGGCGACAACCTACGATAGCACCTACGACAAGCTACGTCAACCCAATAGTCGCCGAAAAGCTTTGAACATTTCAAAATCCAGTGGCGACCAGAAAAACGTTACGACTCTTTAGGCAACGAGGAGACTACTGAGGACCATACATGCGTTACCCCACCACCATGTGGCGACAGGCTCGTCACCTGTAGTCGCCGAAAAAATCACCTATGAAGGAGAGGGGCTTAATGCAAAAACTCTTTGCATTTTCATTTGCAGAAATCTACAGGTTTATTGTTCACTGCAGGTTCACTGTAGGTGGCAGCTTATTCCACAAGCTGTCAATTCATTAAGTCGGAGTTTTTATCTGAATTTTTCAAAAGGAATTGGCTCTTAATTTTCCACTGATAACTTCCCACCCTCCTTTCTTACATTACCAGGCTTCATTACTGATGTATAGAGCCAGGATGTTTAGGCACTAAAAAACCCTGAAATAGGCAGGCAAAAAGGCATATTAAAATTACAAAATAGGCACGAAAAAGGCAATTATTGACCCAAAAAAAGGCATCAAAAGGCATGTATTTCCACGACCATAATAATGTTAAAAATGTTAAGATTTACTACATTAAATGACCAAAGTTGCCTGGTTGCACATAATTTCTTGCATTTTTTCCAAATTATCTGGAGTTAAAACAATGCAGTCTGTCAGACAGCATATGCTTCAATTGGGAAAATCTTCTTTCTACCTCAGCTGAGGTCACTGGGGCATACCCAAAACAAGCTATAGACTCTATATTCATGTCAATATCTTGTGCATAACAACTACCTTTGAGAACTTAAGCTATGTTTTGTATTTCTTCAAGATCTTTGTTAGCTAAAATCACTCTCTCGCATTTTCCTTTTAAAAATGTAATTGTTCAGTTTACAGTACATATAACAATTAAACACTCTATACTCATTGAAGTGCAAACCAATTAAAACAATTTCAGAAACAGTTAAAGGTTGCATTCAGGGATTCGAATAATTCTGCTGAGCAGCCGCGTCATTACTGCCTTTCATAAAATCCAATTGTCTGCTCCATATGTACATGACTTATGCAGCAATGTCATTGACTTTTGACTGCTGTAGAAATAACTCAGCATGGTGTTTAGTCGTATTAAAATGCTAAGGAATACTGCAGCAATTGATGAGAAAAATACAGCAGCAGCATCTCATCACAGTGAAAAGGAATACATTGGCACCAGGACATTTTTTTTTGTTGAAAAGTTAACATTTACAAAATTCAAGTTCTAGACATCATGAACAACAGAAACTGAAAATTACTATTTCGCTCTGTTATTGAGCAGCAAGCCAAGCTAGGACAATGGAAGGCACAAGCCTTTGCCTTGGTTTTATTGATGAAAAGGAAACAACCTAGATGAGTTAGAGATAATGGTTGAGGTGATAGTATTCAAGGAGTAGGCTTTAGAAAGAAAAAGGCACCTAGTCTAGATGGGATGCATTATAAGTTGCTAAAGATGGAGGAATTTGTGGATTTTAGAACAGCCTTCTATAATGGACCAATGCTGCATGGATGCAGGGGAGGTGACAACGAACTGAAGAGTGCCGATTGTGACATCCTTATTTTATAAAGGATGTAAATTAGTGAAATTCGGCCATCCATAATTATAAAAAATAAATCACAAATTCTAATATAATTTTTTTAAGTACGTTTTTCACATATGTCATGACTTAAGTGAAACATCTTCAGCAAAACTAGCATTTCCACAACCTTTGGATCATTCTTATAGCAAAGGAGCCAGTTAATCCCTGCAGAAGATCATAAAGAACATCAAATTTATGATTTATGAACATCACATCTATGATTTTGGTTACCCACATCACCAATAACTTTCCTACCCAGTCTCATGCCTCCTGCTTTCAAGTAACTCTGAATTATCCGGAGGAGGCGCTGTCCTGAACGGCTGCCTGTCCTGCAGCTGTCCGTTTTTTCCCCTTCTTTTTTATTATTTTTAGTTCGTTAAGTGTACAGTCAGGGGGTCTAAATCTTTTATGTGTGGGGGTGGTGGGGGGGAAGGGGGAAACTGCTTTTCTAAGTCCCTACCTGGTCGGAGGGGTTGCCTTCCTCCGAGCAGCGTCTTCGACCTGTCCTCGCGGCCTACCAGCGGATCCTGGAGCGACGTTTCCCTGAGGGGACCTGGCCAGAACATCGGCTTTGGCGGCGGCGCAGAACGTCGGCGTTGGCGGCGGCGGCGCAGAACATCGGCTTTGGCGGCAGTGCAGCGCTGGAGCGCTATTGTGGAGCGGGCGATGCCTTTCCTGGGTCGCCGCGCTGGGACTCCAGTATGCTTGGTACCGCCGAGGAAAACATCGTGGAGCCGCGGTTCTGCGGAGCGGCCAGCTGCGACGTTTGAACTTACATCTCGCCGAGATCACCAGTGTGCGGAGCTCCGTCTGGCGTGGTCTGTTGGCTTGGAAGCCGCAGGCTCCGGTGGGAAGGCGGCCGTTCCTGGCACCCCAAGCTGCTGGGGGTTTTCCCGACGCCGGAGTACCATCACCCGGCGAGAACATCGGGCGCCGTGGCGGCGACTGTGGAGGCCTCAATAGGTCTGACTATGGGAGGACAAGAGGATGGGGACTGGACTTTGTGCCTTCCCCCACAGTGGGAATCACTGTGGGGGGATGTTTTGGTGTTGAATTTCTTTATGAATACTGTGTTGTATTTTTATTAGTGTGCTGCAAGGACATCAGAATTTCCCCTGAATAAGGGGATTAATAAAGTATCTATCTATCTATCTATCTATCTATCTATCTATCTATCTATCTATCTATCTATCTATCTATCTATCTATCTATCTATCTATCTATCTATCTATCTATCTATCTATCTATCTATCTATCTATCTATCTATCTATCTATCTATCTATCTATCTATCTATCTATCTATCTATCTATCTATCTATCTATCTATCTATCTATCTATCTATCTATCTATCTATCTATCTATCTATCTATCTATCTATCTATCTATCTATCTATCTATCTATCTATCTATCTATCTATCTATCTATCTATCTATCTATCTATCTATCTATCTATCTATCTATCTATCTATCTATCTATCTATCTATCTATCTATCTATCTATCTATCTATCTATCTATCTATCTATCTATCTATCTATCTATCTATCTATCTATCTATCTATCTATCTATCTAATTACTTGGCAAGACCACTTCCCAAATTCTTCCAAACTCCTCTGCTGAATGATAAAGCAGAAAATAAACTTGGATTTTCAATTGTTTAAGTTAATTATGTTCGAAGGACCACAGAAACCAACGGGGCAAAACATGAGTGTTTGTTTTCAAACAAGTTTTCAGTGGTAAAGATAAATCCTTCAATATGCATGGCCCAGTTGGGTGTGAATGCATACTGCAGGCTTTCATTGTGCACTTGCCTTTCTGGTCCATAAAGCCCATCTTGTCCAATATACACAGACCAAAATATGTTACGTCTGGATCCTTTTCCCTCTCAAACACCTCCCACTCCTCCAATTCCAACTGATGGAGCTGATAACTACCGCGTGGAAGTTTGGCATGCCCCGTCACTTTGTTGGGGGAAAGTTGGAGGTTTTGTCACTGAAAGACCAGTTTATGTACAAGGGCTAGGTTTGAGAAACAGTATCAACCTAATCTCATAGTGTGTCCACCAAATCTCATTGTCCTCCCATTGGACTCCTTGCCAGAGTTACGATCTAAATGTATTGTATACATATTTTTGACTGTATACTTTTGGCTCCAATCCATTATATGCATATTTCCAAGTTGTTATTTTATGCGACAGAAACACCATATTGCTATAAAGATTAATTATTTAAATACTTGAGAGAGGGGGGGGGGGGGGAATATATAGCAGTACTCCAGAGGGGAAAATATCACTCAATATTTTATAATACATGAATTTGATCATAACTGTCTAAATTCTTAACACGGCCTCAGCCTAAACTTTAACCTTAATAATCACAGCCCTGTACCACGTCAGGATTATTGTTACAAACAGGAAACATATCCTTGTGTGTCCATGCTTTCTTTATTTTTAGAAACAGATGCTTAATGCATCCTCTTACCCTCCTCACGTAGCCCTCTTGACACAAGGGCAGTCAGAATATTTTTTTTAAATAAAGCATTTGAGCTTCAGAGAAGTACATCCCCACGGCAGAAAAATCAGAAATAGGCCTCCATTTGTTGTTTCAGAATTCAACACAAACAGTGCTTTGAACACGACTTAAAATTTGGGGAATGTAAACTTTATAACATTTTGATAACAAAAAATTATAACATGCTTTAGATTCATTTCTAACTATGAATAGGTGTAGTTATCAAGGGCAAAGACTCAATTTACTCAACAAAATATAGGTTATAGAAATAAGATTGATATAAAAATGACATTAACACAGTTGTGTGGTTTGTTTCTCTTTTTCAACCAATTTTTACCCAGCCAAAAATATTCTTATCAACTTTTTCAGATAAAGGATCTTCAATCTGAAATGTAATGGGCCTGTCCCACTAATGGCCCTGTCCCATGGTACGAGTTCATTCCAAGAGTTCTCCCGACTTTGCCCTGATTCGAAATTGGAGATTTACGGTAATGGCCGCTCGTCGGTACTCGGGGCTCTCGTGGACATTTTTCAACATGTTGAAAATTTTTCATGAGTCTTCCCGAGCTTACCTGCCATTAGCGAGTCTTCCCGAGTACCTGCCGTTAGCGTTACGAGCCGCTAAGAGACGTCCCCGAGCACCGACGTCCCCGCTACGTTCATTCTCCATGCTTACCACGAGCTCGATTTTTTTTTAAACTCGGTAGAGCTCTTGGAATGAACTCGTACCGTGGGACAAGGTCATTAGGCGACATTTTAGGCGACTGCAGGAGACTATGCAGTCGCCATATGTTCACGGGTGGTTGCCGGGTAGTCGCCTTCATGGTCGTGAGAAGTTCCCGCATTCTGGGAACTAGTCGCGGCCTCATTATGGTCACCGTGAATTTTTCAACATGTTGGAAAATTAGCGGCGACTAAAATTAAGCCGCCATGGAGAGTAGTAAGAATTCTCGAGCCGTAGGAGGGACTGCAAGAGGTACTAGTGGGTTGCCAGGAGGTCGAAGGTTCTCGGAGGTTCTCGTAGGTTGGAGCCAGTGCTGACCAGTGAATTTCATTGGCTCATTGGGGAAAAAAAGGTAAGCAGTAGTTTTCAGAACTAAGGATAACCGACCGGTAATGTTAAATGTCCGCCGAGCTTCACAGCCGCGTATCTCTGGCTTCTTAAAAGTTGCCTCCATTCCTTCTCCCTCCTTCCCCCCCCCTCTTTTAAAGGACTTACCGTACACTTAGCCATCTTTTTAAGTCAAGTTTTATTGTCATGTGTCCCAGATAGGACAATTAAATTCTTGTTTGCTGCAGCACAACAGAATATTGTAAGCATAATACAGAACAGATCAGTGTGTCTAAATACCATAGACAATATACACATAAATAAACAGATAAAGTGCAATAGGCTGTTCAGAGTTTGTTTGATGTCGTGTTTAATAGCCTGATGGCTGTGGGGAAGTAGCTGTTCCTGAACCTGGGTGTAACAGATTTCAGGCTCCTGTACCTTCTGCCCGATGGCAGCAGAGAAATGAGTGTGTGGCCAGGATGGTTTGGGTATTTGATGATGTCGGCTGGCTCTTTGAGGCAGCGACTGCGATATATCCCTTCGATGGTGGGGAGGTCAGAGCTGATGACGGACTGGGCAGTGGTCGCAACTTAATGTCATGTTTCGCTTGGGCAGCTTACAACCCAGGGGTCTAAAATTGATTTCTCCAACTTCAAGTAACCCCTGCATTCCCTCTCTCCCCATCTCTCCCACACCAAAGTCACACCAGCTTTTCTTTCTCACCTAACTACGGCTAACAATTGCCTGTTTCCTTTTTCAATGTTACTTTTTTGCATATCTTTCATTCATTTATAACCATATAACAATTACAGCACGGAAACAGGCCATCTCGGCCCTTCTAGTCCGTGCCGAACACTTACTCTCACCTAGTCCCATCTACCTGCACTCAGACCATAACCCTCCATTCCTTCCCCGTCCATATACCTATCCAATTTATTTTTAAATGATAAAATCGAACCTGCCCCCCTCCCCCCCCCCCCCATTTCAGGGCAACATAATGTTTGGGACACATGGCTTCACAGGTGTTTGTAATTGCTCAGGTGTGTTTAATTGCCTCCATAATGCAGGTATAAGAGCTCTCAGCACCTAGTCTTTCCTGCAGTCTCTCCATCACCTTTGGAAACTTTTATTGCTGTTTATCAACATGAGAACCAAAGTTGTGCCAATGAAAGTGAAAGAAGCCATTATGAGACTGAGAAACAAGAATAAAACTGTTAGAGACATCAGCCAATCGATAGGTTTACCAAAATCAACTGTTGGAACATCATTAAGAATAAAGAGAGCACTGGTGAGCTTACTAATTGCAAAGGGACTGGCAGGCCAAGGAAGACCTGCACAGCTGATGACAGAAGAATTCTCTCCAGAATAAAGAAAACCCCCTAAAAACCTGTCCAACAGAGCAGAAACACTCTTCAGGAGTCAGGTGTGTATTTGTCAATGACACTATCCGCAGAAGACTTCATGAACAGAAATACAGAGGTTACACTGCAAGATGCAAACCACTGGTTAGATGCAAAAATAGGATGACAAACAGTTAGCCAATAAGTACTTAAAAGACCAACCACATTTCTGGAAAAGGGTCTTGTGGACAGATGAGACGAAGATTAACTTATATCAGAGTGATGGCAAAAGCAAAGTATGGAGGAGAAAATAAACTGCCCAAGTTCCAAAGCATACCACCTCATCGGTGAATCACGGTGGTGGGGGTGTTATCGCCTGGGCATGTATGGCTGCTGAAGGTGCTGGCTCACTTATCTTCATTGATGACACAACTGCTGATGGTAGTGGCATAATGAATCATGAAGTGTATAGACACATCCGATCAGTTCAAGTTCAAACAAATGCCTCAAAACTCATTGGCCAGCGGTTCATTCCACATCAAGACAATGATCCCAAACATACTGCTAAAGCACCAAACGAGTTTTTTCAAGCTAAAAAATGGTAAATTCTTGAGTGGCCAAGTCAATCGCCCGATCTGAACCCAATTGAGCATGCCTTTTATATGTTGAAGAGAAAACTGAAGAGGACTAGCCCCCCAAACAAACATAAGCTAAAGATGGCTGCAATACAGGTCTGGCAGAGCATCACCGTAGAAGACACCCAGCAACTGGTTATGTCCATGAATCGCAGACTTCAAGCGATCATTGCATGCAAAGGATATGCAAACAAATACTAAACATGACTACTTTCATTCACATGGCATTGCTGTGTCCCAAACATTATGGTGCCCTGAAAAGGGGGGACTATGCATGTAATTACTGCTGTAATTTCTACATGGTGAAACCAAAATGTATAAAAATGGCCTTTATTAAAACCTGACAAAGTGCACTTTAACCACATGTGATTTTTTCTATTACAAATCTCAAATTGTAGAGTACAGAGGCAAATAAATAAATGATGGGTCTTTGGCCCAAACATTATGGAGGGCACTGTTTCTCTCTCCATTTCCCGTTACTTTCAGTCTGAGGGGTCTCGACCCGAAACATCACCCATTCCTTCTCTCCAAAGATGCTGCCTGTCCCACTGAGTTACTCCAGCATTTTGTGTCTATTTTAAGTTTAAACCAGCATCTGCAGTTCCTTCCCACACATTTCGGACTCATTGAACAAAGTTTTCCCTCTCATTTTACCAAGACCTTCCCTACACCATGTAAATTCCTACACCTGTCTTCAAGTTGAGCCCTGACACAATAAAATATCTTCTATCCAGGACTAAAGAGAGTGGTTAGTTTACTGGACAAGAAGACATGATCACTGATTGAGAGACATGAATTCTTAATCCCACCATGAAAGCTATGAAATGTTCATTAAAGTGATTACATTTAAAAAAGATTTAACCAAGAGCTGGTGGAGCAGCTGCCTCAAAGTGTCAGAGATTCATGTTCGATCCTGACCTCAGGTGCTGTCTGTGTGGAGTTTGCACCTGTGACTTCATGGGCTTCCTCCAGGTGCTCCAGTTTCCTTCCACATCCAAAAGACATGTGTGTTTGTATGTTCATTGCCCTCTGTAAATTTACCCCAAGTATGTTTAGAAAGTGGATGAGAAAGTGGAATAACATGGAACTAGTGTGAACCGGTGATTTTTGGATGGCTCGGTGGGTTAAAGGGCCAGATTCCACGCTATATCTTTAAGCCAAAGAGTTAAACTGAAATCAGAAACAAGTAAGCAATTTGATTGTCTAGTTTACTAATGCCTTTGAGAAAAGGAAATCTGTTATTCTTTCCCAGTCTGGCCTATATTTGATTCAAGATAAATGGATATATTTGATGCTTACTGCCTTTGTTCAGGGGCAATTAGGGGGATGAAGAGTAAATACTGGTGCTGACAGCAATGTTCACATCCTGTGAAGAAATAAATAACAACCTTACAAACAACAGGAACCTGCAGAAGCATATATGCTCTGAATGGAAGTGACAATATGTTCCGAGCAACAAAAACACAACTTGGCTCAGTAAGAACAGTGGATTCAAATGAAAATTATAAATTACGTCATTTAGCTTACCCGTATGATTTTCTACATTTATCTTTTGAACCTCTTATAAAACAGATGTAATTCATTTGATCGATTTCCCTCTATAATTTAACAAAAATACTTCAAATTTTCACATGAAACCCCCTCTACAAATTAGATATAACTAAGAGAACATTTGTTGGAAAGGATTTTTTTTCCCCAACAGAGATTTATTTTCTCATATTATACATTATATTTGGACAGATATAGCAATGGTTATTTTGGCACTCCTTGACAAGATTAGGAAGCTGTGATGTAAGCAAATACACTGGTCAGATGCACAAACCTAAACATTTATATTGAATGATTGCAAGGGTGTGGTGACATCTCATTGTCCTGTCTTAATGTTTTTCCAGGTATTATAAGATGTTCACTGCAGAACTTAACATTACGCACATCAGCAGAAAACCAGTTAAACGTAGCTTTTGGTTTACTGTGCTATCCAAAGCAACAGGCAATGTAAATGCATATTATTTGTAAACTGAAAATCAGTAGGCTGACTTCAGAATAAGTAGCAGACACAGAAAGGGGATTTAGTATCTTCTTCATATAATGCATTTCCTCAGCAAATTAAAATACTCTGAAAGAACTTCAAATACAATGCATGCAAGAAACACACACCTCTTCCTGGGCTCATAATTGTCACGTTTCTCTTCTCAATGCAACTAATTCTGATTACAAAAATGGGTTAAAATATGCTTTCACCTTTTTTGCAGTGTCATTTCCAAAAAAATGGAATATTGCCATTAGTTAGTGTCCTAAAGTGGTCCTGGAAAATACAATTGTGATCCTTCCTTTCAAAGATATCTGAACCTCTTCAATTCCACTTCTCCCATGTAGAAGTAAGGAACGACTGAGGATAAAGGAAACAGGCCATTGTTAGCAGTTTGCTAGGTGCTAAACAGCTGATGTCAGTTTACAAAAAAAATAAACACACAGTGCTGGAGTTAAGGGCTGTCCCACTTGGGTGTAATTTGTGCGCCATTTACGCTACATCATTTACGCGTCACGCTGCACATGGCAAGCATGGCGCCTGGTGAGGCGTGGTGGCGTAGGCAGTGACGCGCGCGGTGCCCCAGGATTTCAGGCGACTGCCAATAACTTGACAGTCGCCAGCAGTCGCCTGAAAAATCGCCTAAGTGGGACGGGCCCATTAGGTAGTTAAACGTTGACTTTCTCCACCGCCAACCTATTCATGGGGACAGGTTCAAGGATCACTAACTTTCATCTTCGGAATACACTTGTTCGGGCTCTGGGATTTATCCCCTCTATTCGCTTTAGGACCACAATCACTTCCTCCTTGGTAATGTAGATATGTAGTATTATTCCCTTTCCTGAATTCCCCATTCCCTTTACTGACCTTCCCCATTGTAAATACAGATGAGAATAATTAATTTACGTTCTTGTGCATCACCTGTGGCTACACACATACCAAACCACATTGATCCTTGAGAGACAAAAGCCAAGTCAAGAGAGTCACGAATGTTTTATTTTCATGTGTCTCAAAATGGAACAATGAAATTCTTACTTGCACGGCACAACAGATATGTAAACATAGTATTCTGTAAAACCCATAATCAACAACAAAACTATTTTTTAAGTAGTTGTAATGGGGTCTGTTCTCTCCCGAGTTATCATTTTGTTCTTAATTTGTATAATCACATTTACCTTATTTGCCAAAGCTATCTCATGTCTCTTTTTGCCCTCCTGATTTGCCACTCAATAGCCCATAACTAATGTTATCCAGCACTTGCAGCAAGTAGGCATGGGCTGCTTCATTTGCTAAGGAATCACAAATAGAACTCAACAGTGCACAATCATCAACAATCATTTCCCCTTCTGTTATAATGGAAGATGATTGATGATACAATCAGAATTAGGGGTGGGCCAATGCTGTCAATTGTGGTCTGTTGGTTATGAGATTATTTGCATCTCTCCACTATGTGCTGGTTTTGATGTTGATCATGCAGGTAGTCCTGGTTTGCAGCTTCACCAGGTTAGCTCTTCAGTTTTAGGTAAGCCAGGTGCTTCTTCTTGGAGAGTTTGAGAATTCTGTTGCTGTTGGGGAGATTTAAGCTAATTTGGAAGAGAATGTGTCACAAAATAACAGTAGAAGGGGGTGAGGAATGGGCAAATAAAGGAGACCAAAACAAATCCGTCCAGTAGATATGAGGTAGCCAACAGATGTACAGCTAGGGGTGAGAAACAGCCAAATATGGAAAGAACACACTAGGTCATGTGGATAAGCACAGCATACAAATACTTGACAAGGCAATGGGAGAATACACAGCTGGACTATACCTACTTCAACATACGGAGTCTGACAAACTGAGGGTGGTGAATTGGTGCATAAAACAAGAGTCAATGTAGTAAGGAATATCTATTTTCCTATCCATGTGAACATGTTAAGTGACGTAAAAATTACAGTCTGACATAATGACTCATTCAGCTGCCACACTATTACAAGCGTGACAATCCTTCTCCGTGGATTGTCACCTTGTCGTGGTGGAGAAGCTTGTGTGGTCCTGAGATCCCGAGAGCGATGCTGTCTGGAGCTATGTTCCCAGTAGGGCCACCCATGGTGGTAAGGTCAAGGGGAGGACTCGGACAAAGAGCAATCCAACCAAGACGTCAATGGTGGAACAGGCGGAGGACAATGGCTGACCTTAGTGGAGCATCACAACAGCTAGGAAGGCAGATGAAGGCCGCAGCAGAAAAGGATCTCCGGTCGTCTTGGACTCCATGCCACTGGATCCTGACCCAGATCTGTCAAGGACCGTGTGGTGACTGTCTGTGCACCGGTCTCCCCACGTTAAACAAAGTCACGCACAGGCGTCCTCCAACCTTAGAGACACCCATAGTCAGCCATGACCGAGGGGAGCCTAAGATACGACTATTAAACGTGGGGTCATAATTTATAACACAACTATTCACAATTTTCATATGTAACTTCAATGTAAAGTTAGTAAAAATGAATGAGGTCACAAAGATTAAACAACATTTCAGGTTTAGCAAATCAGAAAATGGCAACAGATGTGAAATGTGAAAAATGTGACATTGTGAACTTCGATAGAAAAGTTGTGTTATTAAATAGAGAGAAACTAGTAAATGCTTGTATGGAGTGGGGAGGGGGGTTTGGTGGGATCTAACTGTATTTGTTCAGGTGACACAGAAAGCAAATGTGCAGCAGTTAGGGAGGAAATGGTATTTGCCCTTTATTCTAAAGGGAGTAGATTAATTAAGTTTAGTTTATTGTCACATGTATTGAGATACAGTGAAAAGCTTTTTGTTGTGTGCTAACCAATCAGTGGAAGAACTATACATGATTTCACGCGCCATCCACAGTGTACAAATACATGATAAAGGAAATAATGTTCAGTGCAAGATAAAATCCAATTAAAGTTAGTCCGTGGGTTTCCAATGAGGTAGATGGTAGCTTAGGACCCCTAAGCTTTAATAGTTGATAGGATGGTTCAGTTGCCTGATGACAGCTGCGAAGAAACTGTCCTTGAATCTGGAGGGATGCATTTTCACACTACAAAATAAAAAAAAGCAAGGAAATATTGCTGATATTAAACAGAGTTTCGGAGAGGCCACACTTGTTGTATCAAGTTCCGTTTTTCATACTTAGAGATATATCAGATTGGATTCAGTGCAACATAGTTTTACATTTATCCTTCATTCATTTGTTCTATATCTCTCTATATCACAGCCTTTATCACTCGATTCCCTTTCACCTGACTATCAGTCTGAAAAAGGGTCTCGACCTGAAACGTCACCTATTCCTTTTCTCCAGTGATGATGCCTGACCCGCTGAGTTATTCCAGCTTTTTGTTTCCGTCTATACTTTTACAGAGATTGATTTGCGGGAAGAGTTTATATAAAGAATGGCACACTCACATTGGGAGTTTAGAAGAATAAGAAGTGATCTCATGGAGTCATTCAAAATTCTGAGCAAGGTTAACAGAGTTCATGTCGAGAAGTTGTTTCTTCTGGACTGGGAGATGAGAATTTGAGGACTTGATTTTCGATAAAGAGGTCAACTTCTGAGTGTTAAGATGAAGATGGTTATGAATAGCACTGTAAATCTTTGGAATTTCCTAGCTCAGGGTGGATGTTTAGTAATTGAATACATTTCCACACAGACGTTAGTAGATTGGGAATATAGTGATGGGGTGGGAAAGTGAATGCGTATCAACCACAATTTTACCAAATAGTAGGCAGGATCTCATGTTTCTTATCATAATCCTCCCAAAGGAAAACAGGACACATCATCCATTTCTTAATCCACCTTTTTAATCTGCCATCAGCCTTTTAATCCACCAATGTCATTTTACAGATTAATTACATTAATGAAATTGCTTTACTAAATTACTCATTTGTAATTAATTTCAGTTTTTGGAGGAAATACCAAATCAATTTATGACTGCCTGTTCTTCTGTTACAGGTGGATATACACAATCTCCTACCTGGAGAAGAGCATAATCTCTGCCTGCCTTCAGTAATCTGACTGTGTCAGGGAGTTGTTTGGGCCGGGAGCTCCATGCAAGACCCCAAGAAATTGCAGAGTTGTGGATGTAACTCAGACTATCACACAAAGCAGCCTCCCTTCCATTGCTTCCGTCGACACTTCACGCTGCCTCAGCAAGGCCACCAGCATAATCAATGATCAGTCTCACCTTAGTCACTCACTCTTCTCCCCTCCCCCATCAGGCAAGAGGTACAGAACCGCATACCTCCAGATTCAGGGATAGTTTCTTACTAGCTGTTATCTGGCTACTGAACAGTTCTCTTATTAGCTATAATGCAGTCCTGACCTCCCAGCTACCTCATTGGGGAACTTTGAATTAAATTTAACCTGATTTATCGGACTTCAATGCACAAAATGTCTTGTCACATCTTGCACTGAATGTCAAACTCTTCATCGTTTATGTGTATACTGTGGAGGGCTTGATATGTATAATGTTTTCTTTGACTGGATAGAATGCAAACAAAAAGCTTTTCACCGTACTTCAGTACACGTGATAATAATAAACTAAACTAAAAATCTAAACGAAACACGTTAGTTCCTTTTCTCTCTTCACATATGCTGCCCAGCCTGCTGTGTATTTACAGCTTTTTCTATGTTTAAGGATCAACAATCCTACATTCTCTCTTAACCAAACTTACTAAAAACAGATAGTTCATCTCTTGTTGTGTCCACTATGCTTTACTTGTCCTCTTCAGAGTAAACTGAGTATTTTGAGGCATTGATGAAAATACATAAATGCATTTCTTCTCACTACTAGCTCACCCAATGTAAACATATTGATCAATAACAGTGCTGTCTGTTACCAACATAAATTTATTTAACGTTTAAGCTAATTAAAAAAATAAATACATGAAATTAAATCCTTAATTACCGGTGCATTAACATAAAATTATATATTAATGCATTTATTTTGTTTCAGCTTTCACTAACATTCCTATAAAGTACCTCTTTAATTAAAATATAATTTGAGCAGTAAACTCAAATTATTAAATTATTATTGAGCAGTTTCAACCAGTATCAAATATGAAAAAAGGTTTGTTAAACTAGTGTAAGCATGATGAAGACTTCACAAGTAGCTGGGAATCCGACTGGGTATTTTGTTGTGTACTTCACCAAAACAGTTTAATTATAATTCCACAACATTTCAAAGTCTCTGACCTAAAGCACAGTCAATAATAACAAAACAAAAATCAAATATGCTTTTTATATGCATCAAGCTGGAAGTTTTCATATTTATAGTCAAGATAAAAGTAAGCACAATGATTGCAGCTCTATGTAACGTGATTCTGATGAGTTCTCTTATGATCCATCAACAGTAAGAAATTATGGGGAAAACATGAAAACAGACATTGGTATTCTAAGTTGCATCCTCTCTTTCATTCGTGCCAGGTAACTTACTTCCCATTTAATCTTGTGCATTTAATCAGAATGCATTGAAATATGGTTAAGAATTGCAAAATTGCGTGAATATACCATCACCATTTTTCTTCCCTGGTCGAGTTACATACTTAGAAACATAGAAAATAGGTGCAGGAGTAGGCCATTCGGCCCTTCGAGCCTGCACCGCCATTCAATATGATCATGGCTGATCATCCAACTCATTATCCTGTACCTGCCTTCTCTCCATACCCCCTGATCCCTTTAGCCACAAAGCCACAAGAAACAATCTTCCTGCATCTTGCCTGTCCAACCCCTTAAGAATTTTGTAAGTTTCTATAAGATCCCCCCCTCAATCTTTCAATGTTAAATAAAAGCTTTTCTAATACAACACTGGAAAAAAAGGACATTATATATTTCTGATACTAGTCTGGATGTTATTGATTTTTCAGTGTTTCAATTTTACTGTAACATGTTGCTGTAACTTTTTCCCCCAGCATTGACAATACTTGAGATGACTTCAACTTTCAGGGCAAAATAGATACTAAATGGACAAATATTCTGAAAGCAAAGAAAAATCAAAGAAGTTTGACGATGTAAATCTGAAAAGTCAGAAGATAAAAAGATACTGCAAAGAACCAGAGTTAATGTTTCAGTGCAAGAGTGCAATGCAGTGCAATGCAGTTCTGATGAAAGTTCCTGAAATTTTAATCGTTTCTTTTCCCTCATTCTGTATGCACTGCTGAGTACTTCAATCAGTTTCTGTTTTTATTCCTTGATGTTCGTATTTTTAAAGCTCAGTAAATGAGGCAAGATACAGGTCATGCATTATCAATCTGAACAGTAGGGCTCACTTGAGGGGATGAGTATCCTAATTCTATTCATAGATGTTTCTTTTTAAAACAGACCGCTCAGTCACGCATTCCATTTAAGAAATGAATGACCTGCTTCCAGGTTTTCACCAATAACATAATTTGTCAAACTCTTCTTCAATGGCTGATAAACTTATCAAACAAAGTAAACACCTTGCTTTGAATTGAGCAGCATCGCTTTTTTAATCTGTTCCAAAATATTTTGCAGGCAAGGCCATGCATTTAAATTTCAAAGTCAAGTAGAGCACAAACCGTAGACTTAAAAAGTCAGATTAAAAAATTTGCGTGGAATGTGTAATATAGCATTGCCAATGAAGGTGATTATTGACAACTAAATATTTGCAACATCTTGTTTGGAGCCAGGATAAGGATGAACTCACATTTTCAGTTACATAACACTATATTGCATTCATAACTTATTGATAATTGCAGTTAGTGCAGGGTTCAACAAATTAATAAAACTGTCAATTGAATAGAGTGCTGCACTTCTAATTCTGGGTTTAAAATCCATGGTGAGATTTAAGATTCATTACTCAAACTGTCCTTTGTGACATCCTCAACTTTGGGGTCTCAATAAATATCTAATATCATTCAGCAACATAGGTTTAGAGAGGTTACTATCCAACGTGCAGGAAGGAATTGCAGATGCTGTTTTACACCGCAGAGAGACACAAAATGCTGGAGTAACTCAGCTGGACAGGCAGCATCTCTGGATAGAAGTAATGGGTGACGTTTTGGGTCGAGACCCTTTTTTCAGACCAGGACTGTCAAATCATACTGAGATAAAATGAGGTTAAAGAACCATCTAAAGTTGATTCGAATCTACTTTACACACTGTCTCATTAAAAAAAAAAACAATTTCCGGCCTTCAAAGGAAGCATACCAATAATAGAAACAAATTATCACTTTTTTGTTTTAACTAATTTCACTTTCCCAAGTGCCTAGTAACCTCTCAGCTGGATAATGTGATATTCTAAATAATATTCAAGGGCATAAATCAGATCAATGCCAAATCCCTGCAGATAAAACTATGTGCTGCTAGAGGCAGCATTAATGGGTGACAGGATTTTATTTTGATGCATGATCTCACAGATTCCAATCACTAAAAAGCAATTGTTTGCTCAGTAAATGTGTTAGTCTTTTTCTGCTTTTATGGCAAACACTGGACTGCTGGAAGAATCTATGGCCATGGACTATTTTGAGGAAGTCCTTGTTTTTAAATTTTTTTTAATTGTTACATATCAGGGTATTACAGACACAACCAGATTGCTATCCAATCTCATCCATGTCATAGGCTAACAAATAAGAGTAAAGGTTATTCAAATAGGGTCCCATCTTCCCAAATGACGGGGGAAAAGCCAAACTCCTGGATTCTCTTAATATCTAAAGGTTTATTTATATCTCTTGTGAATACACAACGACTGAGCTTTCTATGGATACTTGGCTTCATTCACCCTCCAATGAATGAAGTAAGTTCATAAGTTATAGGAGCAGAGTTAGGCTATTCAGTCCATCAAGTCTACTCCATCATTCAATCATAGCTGATCTATCTTTCCCTCTCAACCCCATTCTCCCACCTTCTTCCCATAACCCCTGACACCCATAACAGTCAAATGTCTTGTCTTTTGATCTCAGTCCTGAACAGCCAACCGCTTAATTTGAGACCAAGACATCCTTTCTCTATACATCTCATCCATGGAAAACATCACCACTCATCCTGTCAACTTCCATAAGTATTTCTGTGTATTTCAATGAAATTACCTAATTCTTCCAGGATCTATACAGAATGTGAAACTTCAGAGATTATGATAAACAACCCATGCCTAGCATTTAAAGAATTAGTACGCAGAGCTTACAGCCAAAGTTTATCCCTTTAAGGTCAAAAACCATGACCAATAAGTAGTTAAATATAGTACTAGATCAAAGGAAAAGAACCAAGGACCAGACTTATTTTATTTCATAAAATAGTATTGAAAAGTAGAATGTCTGAGAGCACAAAAATCTCATGGGCCTCAACTCAACATTTTGAAATAAGTGACTAGAGCAAAAATGATTACAGATTTTGAATCTTCCAAAATTCCTTAAAAATGAAAAGAGCTTCCACAGAATGATGCTTCACTGGATGGGATGTTTAGAAGCAGGAGCTAGCCATTTATGGCTACCATCAGAAGAAATGTCTTAATGCATGTGCCAGTGAATCTTTTGGTCTTTATCCATCAGGGCTGTGTGGGCTGAGTAGCTGACTGTATTCAAGACAAAGATCCACACCTTTTTAGATTATAACAGAATCCTGGGATATGTGATCAGTGCAGGAAAATTATATTGAGGAAAGCAAAAAGGATGGATGGGGAAATATGACCTTTTTAATTGCCAACCAGACCAATGGGGTTTGTGGGCCTACTCCTGCTTCCATTTCTATGTTTAGGAAGGAACTGCAGATGCTGGTTTAAACCGAAGATAGACACAAAAAGCTGGAGTAACTCGGCGGGACAGGCAGCATCTCTGGAGAGAAGAAATGGGTGATGTTTCGGGTCGAGACCCTTCAGTCTGAAGAAGGGTCTCGACCCGAAGTGCCATCCATTCCTTCTCTCCAGAGATGCTGCCTGTCCTGCTGGGTTACTCCAGTTTTTTGTGTCTATCTCCATTTCTATGTTCTCATGTGCTGTTGTAGCACTAGTAGGTCCTTGCCAAGACCAGGCATTGTGCCAACAAAAATTATGGTTTTGATTTGTACTTGCAAAGGCACATGGGCAAACTGACTATTTCTAAAAAATAAAGTTATATGGTTCTTTATAAACCATTGTTCATGACATCCCATTTGCTAGGCATTGATTTCCAGTCCATCCTGGAATATCACACCTACTATGGCTTGTTTGGTGCCTCAGGTACAAGCCAAATATGGTGTAAAAACATTTATCTGTCTGACAAAGCAGGAGACACAAGGAACTGCAGATATTGGTTGCCAACATTTGGAGTAGCTGGAGTAGCCCAGCAGGCCAGGCAGCATCTCTGGAGAACATGGCATAGGTGATGTTTCAGGACAGGACCCCGCTGGAACTTCCTCAGTGTAGGCATACCTTGAAAATATTTCGCAGTGGAGCAGTAACATGTAGACACAACGAACTGCAGATGCTAGTTTATTTTTTAAAAAGACCCAAAGTGCTGGAGTAACTCTGTGGGTCAGTTATTCAGTACAATAATAGTTTACAATACAATAATACTTTATTAGCCAAGTATGTTTTGCAACAAACAAAGAATTATTTGCCAAGTCAGTCATACAAATAAAAAGCAACAGAACACACAAAATACATTTTAAAATAAGCATCCACCACAGTGACTCCTCCACATTCCTCACTGTGATGGAAGGCAAAAAAAAGTTCAATCTCTTCCCTTCTTTGTTCTCCCGCGGTCGGGAGCCTCAAGCCTTCCATTGACAGGGCGATCTTACTCCCGTAACCAAGGGGTAAGGGCCCTCCACGTCGGAGCGATCAAGCTCCTGCATTGGGGTGAATCTCAGCTCCCCCGTACCGGCAATTGGACCACGGGTCAGGGCTTGTCGAACCTTCTGTGTCGTTGGAGCTCCCGACATCCACGGTCTCTACCCGAGACTGCGAGCTCTAGATGGTAAAATCTGCAGGGCATCGGCTCTGATGGTAAGTCTACAGCGAGGGGCTGAAAGGCAGTCCGGATGAGGCCTCCAGCTCCATGATGTTAGGCCGCAGAGCGACCGGAGATACGACCCAGAAAACAATCGCATCTCCGGCAAGGTAAGAGATTGAAAGTTTTCCTCCGACCCTCCCCCTCCCCCACATAAAACAAACCAGAGAACATTTACACAAACTTTTAAAACACACTAAAAACAAAAAAAGACAAAAAAAATAGACTGTTGGCGAGGCTGCCAATCATGCGGCACCCCTGGTGGTTTCAGGAAGCATTTTGAAGTGCATCATTCAGAATTAACTGTTAACTCAGAAGGTTTTGTTGCTTATCATTATGTGGCATGTTAGTATTACTTGACCCATGTGCGGCCCTGGAATAAGAAGGCTCAGTCCACTTCTGAAAAGTATCAGCAGGTAGTAAACAGATTACTGCTGAATCCTCTGACTGTGTTATGGATGATGCAGAAGCTGTTGGTCACGGTTACACTAGAAGTTTTAGTTACAATTTGTTCAGGGTGTTTCGCTGAATACATGTTAATTGAAGAAGCCAGGGCTTCTAAAGTTGTCAGTTATTTGCAGGGGGGTGGGGGTGGATGGTTGTCAGCTAACTTGCAAGGGTGGCATAGTGGCTCAGTGGTAGAGTTGCTGCCTTACAGCGCCAGAGACCCCGGTTCGATCCTGACTACGTTCACCCCATGACTATGTGGGTTTTCCCCGGATACCCTAGTTTCCTCCCACACCTCAAAGACAGACAGGTTTGTAGGTTAATTGGCTTCGATAAAAATTGTTCCTAGTGTGTAGGTCAGTGCTAGTGCACGGTGATGCTGGCCAGTGCAGACTCGGTGGGTCAAAGGTCCTGTTTCCGTGCTGTATCTCTCAGCTAAATTAATGCTATCCTTGGATTTCCAATGGCATATCCAATCAGGATCTAAAGAGACCCCGAATGGCACACTTAGAGCATTCATAACATACTGAGCCACAGGTATGGAGCAATTCTGTTTATTCAACATTCTCAGCTCAGAAATCTTCCTTGCCAAAAGGGTACATGTTCAAAAAAAAATTCCAAGGACAACAAAAGTTGGATTTCAAACCTTTGAATGGGTAAATGTTTAGGAGCTGTAGTTTTGAGATTGTAGGAATTGAAGTTTGAGTTCAAGGCAAAATATTTACTCTTTATTTCTTGGAAACATCAATTGGAATAGGAGGCAATGAATTTGACCTGATTTCTTGGAAAGGATAAATTGCAGTGAGGGTATGAAACAAAAACACAACATGCTGGAAATACTCAGCAGATCAGGCAACAGCTAGGGGTAAAGAAATAGAATTGACTTTCCAGGTCCGACGGAAGGATTGTGATTTTGTCAGAAGGATGTCCCTATTTGAAACTCTTTCCACATATGCCTCTGATCCACAGAGTATTCCCAGACTTTTCCTTTTTTCTTAGCAAGACAAAGGAGATAGTGTTTGACTGAAGGAAGCAAAATGGTGCACACACCCCGGTTTGCATTTATGGCACCGAAGTAGAGATGGTTGAAAGCTCCAAATTCCTTGGGGCAAAATATCTCCAACATCTTCTCTTGGACCACCCATATTGAAGCAATGGCCAAGAAAGCACACCAACTTCCTTAGAAGGCTAAGGCAAGTTCAACACGTCCCTAACAACCCTCACCAACTTCTACAGATTTGCCGTAGAAAACATTTTATCGGGATGCATCACAACATAAGCTCCATCTAAGACCGCAGGAAATTGCAGAGAATTATGGGCGCAGCCAAGGCCAACACACAAACCAACCTCCCTTCTTTGACTCCATTTATACCTCACACTGCCTCAGCAAGGCCAGCAGCATAATCAAGGACGAGTCGCACCCTGGCCACTCTCTCTTCTCCGCTCTCCCATCGGGCAAAAGGTATAGAAGTGTGAAAACACACACCTCTAGATTCAGGGCCAGTTTCTTCTCAGCTGTTATCAGGCAATGGAACCGTCCACCGCAACTAGAGAGCAGTCCTGAACTACTATCTACCTCATTGGAGACCCTCAGATCTTTGATCGGACTTTACCAGCTATATCTTCCACTAAACGTTATTCCCTTGATCCTGTATCTGAACACGGTGAATGGCTCAATTGTAATCATGTATTGTCATTCTGCTGACTGATTAGCACGCAACAAAAACTTTGCACTGTACCTCAGTAGACATGATAATAAACTAAACGCAAGCTCAATCTTTGGAAGAATTACTAACTTTTTTTCCAGGATTCATTCCTGTAAACCTAACCTGCTCCCATCCCCACCTTCTCCTTCAGCAGCAGTCCTGAAATTTACTCCAGTTTGTTTTGTTTTTTTAATTCAACAGAACACCACTTTCCCCTTTTGTAACCTGTCAGATTGTTGCTGCCCAAATTGATATAAATCTTGAATGCTGCTCCCATTTCTGAGAAAGCTCCTTTTCAACTGCTCTCTCATTTCCAGATAAGGGAGTAATCCTTCTCCAGGGGATAATATGAGAAAGATGATTACTCATTTGAACCTGTTTCATTGTCTTAGGGACTCTCACCCTCATCTGTTTACCATGTGTGTCAAACCAAGACTGGATTGTGTCCTCCATTGTAATTTTAAAGCTTTGCCTCCTTTTGAAATGAGCTCAAAAAGAGCAAGGCAGTTTTGTGACCCAGTCTAAGGCCAAAGTGATAGGAGCAGAATAAGGCCATTGGGCCCATCAAGTCTACTCCGCCATTCAATCATGGTTGATCTTTCTCTCCTAACCCCTTTCTCCTGTCTTTTCTGCATAACCCCTGACACCCGTACTAATCAAGAATCTATCTATTTTTGCCTTAAAAATATCCATTGACATAACCTCCACAGCCTTCTATGGCAAAGAATTCTGCAGATTCACCAAAGAAACTCCACATCTCCTTCCTAAAGGAATGTTTCATTAATTATGAGGCCATGACCTCTAGTCTTGGTCTCTCCCACCAGTGGAAACATCCTCTCCACATTCACTCTTTCCAAGTCTACACTGATTTCCTCCCACTATAAAGGCAACCCAAAACTTTTTTCTTTCCTGTGGAATGGAATGTTATAAACCCGGGGTCGGCAACCTTGTTCTGCATAGGAGCCAGGACACATGTCTGTGAGCGAATGGCGAGCCACATCTATCAAATGTACACATGGATCCCGCCCTATCCCGCCCCGGATGGCAGGCATCAAATCACGTATTCACAGAAGGTAGACAAAAATGCTGGAGAAACTCAGCGGGTGAGGAAGCCTCATGCATTCCTTGCATGTCTCACACGTTTAGTTTCTCCAGCATTTTTGTCTACCTTTGATTTTTCACAGAAGGTGCGCGGCCGTGCTGGCGGTTTTGCGCAGGATGCGGTACAGCCAGAGCTCAGGGCTCGGCCACGCTCAGGACTCGGCCGTGCTTGGATCTCGGCTGCGCGGATGATTACGGGGAAAATAAATCCGCCTACGGGCCGGATGATTTCAGATTACGGGCCGCATTCCGCCCGGGGTCCGTAGGTTGCCCACCCATGATGTAAACCCTAGCTGAATAGGTGCTGTTGGACATTTGGCTTGCATCTCAGATTCCTGGTTCTTCGACAGTGGCATTTCAGAGGGAACTGCAGATTTGCCATTGAATGTGGCTTAATGAATAACAGTAAACATCCTATTTAGAATTCGATGGATCCTATTTAGAGATCGAGGGAAACAAAGTGATTCTACATCCCATGCTTTAGACTTCAGAGATACAGTGTGGAATCAAGCCCTTCGGGTCTACCGAATCCACACTGACTAGCGATCACCCCATACACTAGACTATCCTACACACAAGGGGCAATTTACTATTTTTACCGAAGCAAAATAACCTACCAATCTGTACGCCTTTGGAATATGAGACGATACAGGCGCATCTGGAAAATAATAAAGTGATCACAGGGAGAACATACAAACTCTGTACAGACAAGAACAGTAGTCAGAAGCGAACCAGGATCTCTGTCACTGTAAGGCAGCAACTCTACCGCTGCACCATTGTATAAAGGACTACATGCCAAAGAAGACAATATGTGTGTCCCCGAGCCGTAAACCATGTTTTCCACTAGGGACGCCGCATTGAAGGCAGCCTCTGCCTATAGTCCGTTTGTTTTTCAATCTTTTTTTAAATTTTTAGTTAGTTTTAAAGTTTGTTTTGGGGGAATCTTTAACTTTTCTATGTGAGGGAGGAGGGCAGGGTAAGGGGGAAACTGTCTCCCAGTCGCTTCCTGGCGGGGACGCGACTATTTCTCCGAGTCGCGTCCTCGCCCCCCTCCTCACGGCGCGGCCTTTTCTGCCGGGGACCAGGAGCCGGACCAGTGCTTCAACAGCGGCGGCACAGCATTGGATTCACCGCGGAGCGGGCGATGCCTACCTGGATCGTCGTCTGAGTGTTGGGCCTGCTGCTTCAATATCGCGGAGCTGGGGTTTGTAGAGCTTCCAGATCGGGTGGCGCTAACTTCAACATCGCGGAGTCCTGGGGCCCTTTGCCGAGGGCTGCCAGCATTGCATTTCCGCCCAGCACGGCCTGTGGACTTCGGGTGCCGCGGACTCCGGTAGGAGGTGCCCGCCTCGGATGACCAGGCCGCTGCAGAGGTCCTCCAGTCCCAGTCGGACTTCCTTCACCCCGGCGAGCGGGCCTGAACATCGGGCCGCCCGGAGCGGCGACAGCGGAGGGCTCGGGGAGGCCCTGACCACGGGTGAACATCAGGAACATTAGAGGAAGATGACTGACTTTGGTGCCTACCCTCACAATGGGAAACTTTGATTCTGCTGTGTGGGGATGTTTTATGTTGAACTCTATCGAGTGTTGTGTTCTTGATTTTTATTGTATGGCTGTATGGTGATCACATTTCACTGTGCCAACTGGCACATGTGCCAAAATAAATGTATCTTGTATGGATGAACTTTGATGTCCATTCCCAGGTGAAGTCTAAGACTGCAGCATTCAAGTCATGCAAACGAGTGATAAAATTAATTTATTTATCAGCTTCGGAAAGCCATCAAGGATGCTAAAAGGGAATCTGGACCATGCAGGAATCCTGGAATGATAACACACTCATCTGTCGATTGTAATCATTCTGTATGCTGCTAAATAAAGTGGGCTAGTACTGTTGGCAACAATGCATCCCTCCCTCCCTCTCTGACGAACTCAATGTATTCTGTGCTCGCTTTGAACAGAAGGTCAGAGGGATAATATAATCCACCACCAAAGCCTCCAGGAAGACAACAAGAACTTGCAGGGAGTTATGGATGTAGCCCAGTTCATTGCACAAACCAGCCTCCCTCCATCAAATCCAGCTACACTTCACACTGCTTTGGGAAAGCAGCCACATAATTCAAGGACCATTTTTACCTGGTCATTCTCTCTTCTTCCCTCTCCCATTGCACAGAGACACAAAATCTTGAAAGCACATACCACCAGATTCAGAAACAGATTTCGTCTGCCGTTATCAGACTACTGAATGCTCCTCCCATAAACTGTTTTTGTCTTATGAAGAAAGTTTTTATTCCACACTCATAATTAGCAGTGTTAACAGAGCTGTCCTCTCATAAGCTAGGGTGTCATCCTAATCTTCCAACCAACCTCATGTGGACCTTGCACTTAAAAAAAATCTACACTTTCTCTTTAACCGTAACACACTAATGTTGGAACACTACATGCTACATTCTGGTTATTTTCTCTTTGCACTGCCGTTGCACTTGCATAAGGCTTGATTAGAACAATTTGACTAGATAGCATGCAAATAAACCTTTTCACTGCATCTCTGTACAACAATGCACCAATAACAATTCCAGTGTTAATTCCTTGATATTGTTTCTCTTTCTTGACCTCGGTTGGGTTTACTGAAAACTTGGTATCCCATATGAATATTACAAAATAATATCCCTCCAGAATATGTATGCCCTGCGTGAGTAACAGTTTTCAACAAAGTTAGGCTTGTACAATCACAGCACAGAAATTCTAATATTAAAGTTAATATTTGTCCTTATACTGCTGGCTTAACTTTGAGAGCAATGTTGCATAAACTTTAAATGCAAAATGAGCCAATATTTGAATACACAAGACCGCAGATGATGTGATCTTGATCAATAAAAAATGCTGGAGGAACTCAGCGGCTTCGGCAGCATAAACATACTGCCTAGTGGATAATCTATCTCATGATGGAGACTGAGAGACCACGAAAGGGAAAGAGACGTTAGAGAAAATCCAAGTGAATTTGAGGGCAGGATGGAAGTTGGAGGTAAAGTTGATAAAATCAATGATTTCTTCATGGGTGCAAGAGGCAGCCCATTGCGAACATCGATATAGCGAAGAAAGAGTTGGAAAATAATGCCAGGGTACATAAAGGAGCATTCAATATAGCCAAACTTTGTTATTATTTGATAAGTAATGATAATATAAAGGAAAGCTAGTCTCTCACAGGGTACAATGGTGTTATACAAAGCCAATGTTTTCCATGATGGATTGCTGTAGCCATACTTGGTAAAAGTCAAATGAAAATCAAATGAAAATAAAACAAAGGGTGAACAGTCAGTTCCAGTTTTCATGATGATTTCCTATTTGATGCCAGGTTTCAATCCTAGAAATATGCATTGACATCCAATTTCTACATGAATATGGGTTTAGCCGTATCATGCCTAGCATTAAGCCATGGTTAATGATTAATGCCATAAAAGTGAAGAACACTCATTTGAAGTTTGTAGAAACACCCAGTAATTAAAGAGGCTGTCCCACTGTACGAGCTAATTCAAGAGTTCTCCCGAGTTTAAAAAAAAAACACTCGTGGTAAGCACGTAGAATGTACGGAGCGGGTACGTCGGAGCTCGGGACGTCTCTTAGTGGCTCATAACGCTAACGACAGGTACTCAGGAAACGCGGTAAGCACGGGAAGACTCGTGAAGATTTTTCAACATGCTGAAAAATGTCCATGAGAGCCCCAAGTACCTACGAGTGGCTATTACCGTAATTCTCCGAGTTCGAATCAGGGGAAACTCGGGAGAACTCTTGAATTAGCTCGTACAATGGGACAGCCCCATAAGGCTCTCACATTATTTTTGCAGTCTGTGTAGCTCTCAGTCTGGCATTGTTGTTAATCTAGATCTTTAATTCCTGTATCAACAAAATGTAAACGATTGCTTGTTGAAAGAGGCTCCCATTAAACTGCAAGGATTTTATGAATTTCAACTTGTTCTCCGAACAGATTTCTGTGCAATCCTCTGCAGTTGTCTCCAGTTACACCTTGGTATGATGTCAACAAATATTTAAAATGCTTGCAGTGCTTAAATCACAGTCATTACTCCTGAAGTGTGAACATTATCACATAACAAGTTAAAGGGTGCAGAGGATGTCAACGTCTCCCACAACACTTATCACCAATATTAAAAAAAGACCAAAAATTTAATAAAACTGCCTTTGGAACACACCATATATTTAATAGAACACACATGTAGGAGTAATTTCAAGGCTGTAATTTAATTTTGGGTTTCACTTGATAGTTATAAACCACTTAAATTTGCTTTCCACCTCTCAATATAATTACAGTCTTATAATCACTCCCACACATCTATTATTTTCTCTGTAGAATAAACATAATTTCCTGTTCTATTCCATATTCACTCACTTTCATCACATGGGTTTTTTTTTTAAAGAGCTCCTAAATTTACTTCTGTGGGTTTGTAAAATGTGGGCGTCAGGCTTCTTATTTTCAAGTTGGTTTGGTGGATTGAAAAGGTCCATTATTTATACTTCTGTCGTCCATCGCGATTGCTGTATATAGCTGCCAGAGTTACTGTGTTATAATTACTTGGTGGGATACAGAATATGCACAAAAAACTAAAACACCAGAAGTACTCAACAGATCAGACAGCATGTGTGGACAGAGGAACAAAGCTAACATTTCAGGCCAATTACCTTACATGAGAAATGTAAGGTGGTGTTAAAAAAAATACAATAAACTATTGCTACCACATAATACAGCCCATTTTAAACCAACTTTAACTTTACATCCAACCATACTGATACAATTGTTTCATAATGAAACTTCCCCCAAATGCCGTTTGAAACTGAAATTATTAATACTCAGAGAAACAAAACTAAATTAAATTTTTCATTGATCCTCAAACATTGTGCCACACTTTGTGTGATACAACTACAAAGTGTGGCATAACACTTAACCTGCAGCCTCACAACTCTAGGGATTTGGGCTTGATCCTGACTTATGGTGGTCTCTGTGTGGAGTTTGCATGTTCTCTCTGTGAATGGGTGGGTTTCCTCCCTCATACCAAAAATGTGCCAAAAGATTGAATGGCGATTCTAAACATTGCAGTTAAATGCAAAGCATAAAAAGGGGACTGATGGAAATGCAACTACAAGAACTGCTTTGTCGAGAGTCAAACTGAGAATGTGATTAAGAGTGTGGTGAAGTTGGAGTTCGAGTATATGGTTAGATTTATATCCAGAGCAAGGGAATGGGAAAGATAGAAACAAAATGCTCTTGTAACTCAGCGAGTCAGGCAGCATCTCTGGAGAACCTGTTTCTGCAGGGGATTGGAAAGTCATTTGATGAGGGCTGGAGCAGGTGCAGGAATGTGATTATGAGCATGGGCAGAGCTGGAGGTTGGGAACATGTTTACGTGTGCATCTAAAGCTGGGTGATGGGAATGTTGTTTGATGTGCAATCAGAGCCAAGGACTGGGAACGTGGTGAGAGCCAGTTAGCGGGAATGTAGTTAGGTGTATGACAGGTTTGTAGCAGGGGTCGAGAACAATGGATTGATTTAGCAAGAGATGAATTTAAAAAATGGTCAGCACAGCCTGGTAAATTGTTAGCAGATCTTTTTCAAACAAATGGCTGAAGAAGGGTTCTGACCCAAAACATAACCTATTTCTCCAGAGATGCTGCTTGGCCCACTGAGTTACTCTTGCATTTTGTATCGATCTTTTTCAAACAAAATCTGTTTTTCTAATCTGTATTTCTATAATTTGTTAGTTCTTTGTTTTACTACACAAAGAGGTATGTATTCCTACATTTAGATGAAAATATTAAGGCATTTGGATGACGACTGAAGACCAAGAAACAGGAACAATTTAAAGAATAACAGAAAGAAAAGGTGATGAATAAATAGGACTACTAAATAACAACACATGCCGCAACTGAATACAAAGACAAATAATAAAGACTAATTATTAAAAGGTTGGGATTTATTTAACTATTTGGTGTGCTAACTGTGACATGGCTGTGAGAATATTTGTCTTAGACTTTAAAAATAGTTGAGAATTCTACTACAAATGTTCAAGTCTAAAAAACAAATCAGACAGCCCAATATTCAAGGGAATCTACATAGTTGGTGATTCTGTAATTTTTGACGAGATAATATTGAGGGCACCATCTGCACTCTTTTGAGGAGCAGAGAGTTATCCCCCCCGGTGTACTGGCCAATGTTTCCCACTCAGCAATATTACCAAACATTAGCCACAGATTTGTGTCTGTGAGAGCTTATGCATAAGTAAGCATCCAACTGCATTTCAATGCTTCATGAATACAATGACTTTAAAGCACTTTTGTATAACTCAAGGTTTTACACTTGAGACATGCAGCGCAGAAACAGGCACTTTGGCCCACTGAGTCCGCATCAACCAGTAATCACCCCGTGCACTAGCACTATCTTACACACTAGGGAAAATTTACAATTTTACCGGAGCTAATTAACCTACAAACCTGTACGTCTTTGGAGTGTGGGGGGAAACTGGAGCGCCCGGAGAAAACCCACGTGGTCACAGGGAGAACATACAAACTCCGTACAGACAGCACCCGCAGTCAGGATCAAACTTGGGTCTCTGGTGCAACAACCTGACCACTCTCCGCCAGCTGTGCTGCCTGCCGCAGTGCCACTGTGCCATCTGTGGGTTGTGAAAGGCGATGTGTAAAGGCAAATACTTCTACATTAAAAAATGATGAGCTGACAGGTTTAGTTAATTATGATCTGGCTGGTAAATTATGACAGTACAAGGATTATGCAAACTATAATCTGGCAGAAGTTACTTCCGCACATTTAATCTACCATGTCTCAATTTTCACTGTTCGAGTTTAAAATTAGCAGATAACAGGAGGCAGCAGCATGATCCAGGTGGTACACTGTGTCACACTGAGTAAGTCTCTCCATATGGAGAAACTATCACTGATTTATTCAGGAGGGAAAGTGCTGAAAACCTAAGGCAGTAAAGAAAACTGCTAACATATTCTTAATTTGACATACCTTTCATCAACGCATCCATTTTAAATATTACGGGAATTGAGGGATATGGGGTTGATCAGGAAATTTGCACTGAATCGCCTACCTATGCTTCAGTATCTTCTGTGTACATGTCATTACAAAATGATTGGAGTTATGGAGTCATACAGCATGGAAACAGGTCCTTCGGCCCAACTTGCCCACATTAACCAACATGTCCTGTGTACACTAGTCCCACCCGCCTGCGTTTGGCCCATATCCCTCTAACTATGAACTAGTCTAAATGTTTCTTAAATGCTACGATAGTACCTGCCTCAACCACCAGCTCGTTCCATACACCCACCACCCTTTGTGTAAAAAAGTTACTCATTAGATTCCTATTGAATCTTTCCCCCTTCACTATAAACTTATGTCCTCTGAATTCCCTGAATCTTTCTCTCATGATTTTGTACACATTGATTGCATAGAAATTAATGAATGGCAAAATTGTACCTGATCATAAAGCATTTAGAAAGTATATTTGCGATGAGAACACTGATTATGCCAGTTGACAATCTCTGAAATTGCTTTGGTGCTCAGTGGAAATACAATGGCTTCCTCACTCCACTTATTCATTCTTTTCCCATGTCATCATCAATCTCAACGTATCTGCAAACTGAAGTATTTTGTTTCAAAAAGGTAAACAGAGAAGTAATCTGTTATATTTTCACTGCACGGGAATCAAAGTATCTGTGCCTAAAAGGAAAATAAATTGGAAGTTTGAAAAGTCTAGCAAATAAATTAAGACAAGAGATGACCTTGTGGCAGCAAGGTGACTATTCTCAGGTATTTACAGCCCAGATGACAGGCTTTAATTATAACTTCCTGGTGAGGATGATACCCATGCATCATTCCTCTAACAATCCAGTCCTCTCAGATAATTCATGACTGCTCAGATTCAGATTCAGATTCAATTTTAATTGTCATTGTCAGTGTACAGTACAGAGACAACGAAATGCTGCCACCATTTCAATGTCTTGAGAATATTCATCACATATTATGGTGCTCATACAAAATTACTTTCTCTTCCAACTCCACTGAAAGGCAACCACAAATGACAATCATATGATTGCTACAACAAATACTTAATTTGACTACTCTTATGTAAACATTCTTGAAAAATCTATCTTTCAGAAAGCTCCATCGTCAGGAGATAGTTAACTTTAATCGGTTGAATAGAGAGCATGCTGACCGGTTGCATCGTGGCTTGATTCGGCAACTTGTGCACCCAGGAGAGGAAAAGACTGCAAAAAGTTGTAAATACTGCCCAGTCCATCATCGGCTCTGACCTCCCTACCATCGAGGGGATCCACCACAGTCGCTGCCATCATCAAGGACCCACACCATCCTGGCCACACACTCGTCTCTCCGCTGCCTCAGGTAGAAGGTATAGATATATATTCAATGGTATATGGACACACTGATCTGTTCTGTATTATTTATGCCTGCAATATTCCGTTGTGCTGAAGCAAAGCAAGAATTTCATTGTCCTATCTGGGACACATGACAATAAACTCTTGAATCATGAATAAAGAGAATAAATGAAAATAATTTTCCTTCATTCACCCCACAAAATCAGCGTACAATAACCACAAACATAGAGACGAGGCACCTATCGATTACCGCCGTTGAGTCACCAACAGTCAAGGTGTCACCAGGATGGCACAGTGGTGCAGCTAGTTGAGCTACTGCCCCACAGCGGCAGAGATCCGGGCTCAATCCTGATCTCGGGTGCTGCCTATGTGGAGTTTGCACATTCTCTCTGTGACTCTGTAGATTTTTGAACGCTCCAGTTTCCTCCAACATCTCAAAAGACATAATGATATGTCGGTTAATTGGCCTCTGCAAATTGCCCCTAATGTGTAGGGAGTGCATGCAGAAGTGGGATAACATAGAACTAGTGCGAATGGGTGATCGATGGTTGGCGTGGATTTTGTGGGCCGAAGGACCCGTTTCCATGCTATATCACAAAACTAAAACTAAAATCAAAACTTAAAAAACAAAAGCATCGACCAAAAACTCAGCTGGACCAGCCATATAAAGAGTGTTTACAAAGGCACGCGCAGGGAGAATCCACCTCCTGAAATCTCCCAAACGTTTCTACTATCTATTGGCACATCAGGGTTCGAATAGAATAATCGCCACTCATCCAGATGAGCATAACTCCAACAACACTCAAGGCATTCAACATCATGCAAGACATACTAACCAGCTTGATTGTACCCAATCACCAGATGTACTGTAATTATGTTATGTATCTACCAAATAAATTGAAGTTATTTTACAAGGTGATTCAAATCGATTTTCCCAAACCCCTATCATCTGCCAATCTAGAGGTCATGACCATGAAATGCATGCACACATAGCACCAGCAGGATTCCCTTCAAATCACAGAAAATCTTTACTTGGAAGTATATCATTGTTCCTTCAAAGCTGAAAGATCTAACTCCCTATTCAGAAGGCTGCATTGGTTCACTAAGTGGCCACCACTTCTCAAGAGCAATACGGAGTGAACTCAAAAGCAAATAGGAATAAATTCTGGATTTAACAGCAATGCCCACATTCCAAAAAAAATGACTAACATCCTTTAATGCTCAAAGGCCAGAGAAAATCAGTAAGTGTTTCCATTCTTGATCTCAGTCCAATAGCTTCTGCTGGAAAATATGTGAATATAAGCATCGGCTGAGGACTGGATTTGATTTGGCTGTGACTGCTTACTAAATCAAGCTAACTGATGTAGGTCCACATTAAGAAAAATTGCCACTTGTACAAAGTAGTTTGCAAATGATAATTGCTCGTTTCTAAGCTTCCCCCCAGTCTAGTTTCGGTAAAAACACTGAATCAAGCGCTTGAAACAACTACATTTTATTTTACCAAAAGCGCGTTACAGATCAACCACTGTACCTATCCCACCGCGGGTTCGATCCTCGTGTCTGCCTGTTCAAGCCCTCTAGGCCTCGCTCAGACAGAGACACTCCAGAAGTTCACGCAGTCCCATGCGTTCTCCCAGAAGATCGACGCTGAGCCTCGTGGTAGCGGACTTTTATATGTCGCGGGACCTCGAGGGGCCGAACCACATGGGGGTGGTCTCTTAATAACCCAATTACAGATATCGATTAACCCCATACATAACAGGCATTCCCCTAACCCAATGAATAAACAGCTCAATACATTGTATTCAAAACGGACTTCGAGAAGAAGCCAGTTTAGAAACATTCACCCTGGTTTACAAAAAACCCAGACAAGGCTCAACACCTCATCCAATCAACACTTGGCAAAGCCAAATTGCAACATTATGTACAACTATTTACAAGATACAGTCATCCTATGCACTCTATGCATTTTGCACCAAATTGACAGGGTTTGCAGATAATCCCATTCTTTTCTTACAAATTGTATCTAAGCTCCAGACACTCTGGCACCTATCCGCAGCTTGTCCCAGCTCTGCAGAGAGCAATTCCAAATTGACCAAATCTCCCAGCAACCCTGAAACTTTACCCCATTTTGAAGTCCTAGCCTCTCCAATTAGGCCAGGATTAACACAAGCACTGGCTGCACAGATGTAAGATTTGTCCCTTTCTGGAGATAAGGAATGAAACGGGGAAAAAACTGGGGTATTTCAGACTGAAGCATGACTGCTCACAAATATCCAAGATAACAATTCCCAGCAGACCACACTCTAGCCCTCACTGCACCTAAATCATTGTTGTGCATTATTGTAAGAATAGTATTGCACAGAAAGCAGATTTACTAAACAAAGCTATCTCTCAAATCCCAGCAGTATTATTCTTGCCACCATTAAGTAGTTCTCTACTTTCTGACTTTGAATACCACAGGACTTGGTATATAGAAGTGAAGTCATTTTCCAATGTGAAGTTTTCAGTGCACAGTGCAAGCGAGTTAAATACCCAGACCCATCCTGGACTCAGAAAATCAATACCCATTTACATACACTGCCAGCTAATAACCATCCTACCCATACAATGTTGGAGCACTCCTTCTAATGCAGGTCTTGACCACACTCTCACTGCTGTTTGCACAGCCTATACATTTATCATGGTATTTTGCATTACACAAAAAAGCTCAGTTCTTAGTTGCACCTCGTTTCATTTGTCTGCATTCGACTTGAATCTCATGTTCAAGATTGACCAATCTAGAGTAAATATTTAACACAGGTTACAGAAGACTCCTCAGTAAGTGGTCTTACAAGATATTTTTCAGTCAAAACAACTTAGTGGAGGGATGGTAATACATGCAAGGTATAAGAATGTACATAAAGCACGTTAAAAATGCCACTATTGAACTACTGTATCTTTGCATAACTGGATTTTGAGGGAACGGAAAACAAACCGGTGGAGGAGCCCAGAAAGTCAGGCAGCATCTGTGGAGGGAAGAAGAGAAGCTTGAAATCAATTTCCCTCCACAGATGCCGACCCCTGGGGGGTTTCTCCAGCAGTTTTTAACTGAAGATGACAGCATCTCAGTTTTTGTGTCTACATTTAAAGGCACTATTTAGGTCCTTTTGAAATATAAAATGAGAAAGTAGAGCTATCATACCAAACTTCCAATGCTTTAATTTTGTTTAGAGTTGTGCACTAGGGTCCCTCTGTTCCTTGATACTACTTTGTGCTCTGCCATTCGTTGTGTATACCCTGTCCTTATTCGCCATCCCAAAGTATATCAATTCACACAGAATCATAATGCTATACAAAATGGAAAGAAGCATCACAGCTCAAATTGTACATGCTGACTAAGTTGCCATTCCGAGCGAGTCTCATTGACCTGCATTTGGCCCATAGCCTTCTAAACCCTTCCCACCCATACATCTGTGTATAATCAGAAATAAATCACATCAGGCATTGTTTTTCCCATTTCATCACATGATCAAGATCTTCCTGTAACCCGAGACCATTCAGGCTTACCATCCATAAAATTGCTCATTATCATTTTCATTCTTTAAGCTGGAATGGCCACTAAAAAAAATGTACTTATACTTCTTTTAAAATAAACTATTTTATGAACACATCATTAGAAAAGTACGACATAGTTCATAAATATGAACCAGTTTACATGAGCATTTCTGAGCAGTCATGCAAGAGAGATGTGTGCAATTGGGGTAACATGGTAATTAAAAGGACTATTTTCACAAACTTCACATACAAATAAAAATGAAGGCACCAATAGGACCTACTTAGAGTAACTATATCTTTGCAAAATAAAATATTCCATATTTCATCAACATCAACAACTTGTAGATGATTTACAGACAAAAGACAGAGAAGTACAATTAGAAAGATTGAGTAGACTAAAAACCTGGAAAAATGAATATTAATTCTGCCTATAGGGCCAACCTCCTATAATAGCTTACAATTACCTCAATAGATTTGTGTTTTATCCTCAAATAATGCAATTTATTGGAAAATAAAATACCTTTGTACGATTTTAATAAAATCAACTCACTTGTAAGATCCCAACTTTTGTACGTCTTCATAATGAATTACATTTATTTGACATTTTATTTCCGTCCTCGACAGGAAGAATTTGTTTCCATTACGATCAGATGGAAAATGGTACTGGGAGATAATTGTATGCTCTCTTAACAATAGAAACCTTTACAACATTGCCCACAGATGCCAAATTCTCACCAATACTAAAGTACCCAATAGACATGATGTTAATGCATGAATAATAAATTGCCACAATAGAATAAAATGCTCAACAGCTAACGAGAGAAAGGTGCTTTCGTAGCCAAAACTACATTTACTTTGTCTTTAAAATGTTCCAACTACTTGTGAGATAACACCTCCAGCACTGCTTTACCAATACCTTCCTTCATTCAGCAGGTTGAGAATGAGAAATGTTCTTGAAGTGCTGCCTTTGAAAGTGAAATTGGAAAGGAATCACCATTTATTTACAGCGAAAGCTTAATACACTGGAGTTTCATTGTCCCTCTCCAAACACTACCAAGGGAAAAAAGTGAACAGATTTTTATTTACTAATTAGAAAGTGTGCTGTAAACCTGAATTATATTTATAACATTTGGAAATAGCATATTGCTATTGCAATAGATTGATGGAGTTTTTTTTTCCCAAGAGTGGTATTGGCAAATACTAAAAGATAGATTTAATGTGAGATGTTAAGTTTAAAAGAGATTTGCCAGACAAGAGTGGTCCAGCAGCCTGGAACATGGTGCCAGTGAAGTTGTGTAAGCAGTAACATTGAAGAAGCATTTAGGCAGACACATGCACAGGCAGGGAATAGAGGGATACGGACCATGTGTGGACAGGTGGGATTAGTTTAGATTGGCATCTTGGGGAGTGCAGACATGGTGGGCCAAAAGGCCTGTTGTGTACTGTTCCAGCATGGTTGCTACTGCAGGGGTTTTGTTTCTCTTTCACCTGCAAAGCTAATTTCAGAACAACACTTAAAATATATGATGTTCCCTGTAAAACAAGTATAATAGAAACATAGAAACATAGAAATTAGGTGCAGGAGTAGGCCATTCGGCCCCTCGGCCCCAATGATCTTGTCACATCTTGCAATTCAGCTACTAAAACTTACCATCTGTTTCTGTCTGAAGGTATACTTAATATGAAGGTAAATTTACTGAACAGCCACATTTAAAAGCCACATAAACTTTCTAATGAGCCCTTATCATACATCAAGAAGTTTAAAGTTGGTTTTCATGTGACAACTGACATATTGTTGGTTATCATTTCTTAGCATGACAAGGTCAATCAGGGATGAAAACTAAAAACACTGCTTTGATCTGATAGAACAGTTAGCTGCATTTTTGATTAAGACAAATGAATTAGATACTCTCAACCCTGGAGGTGTTTACAATGTGCAGCAAATGTTGTTATTGGACTGACATCAGTCTTGAATTATATGGAAATATAGAGTCATAGGTTTGTTCAGTTTCACATGTAGTTTTGCCGTAATTGAAATAACAGAACAATTAAATTAAATTTCATCCCAGCCCCACATTCTTCATTAATCTCTGAAAGGCGATGAACAGTACAGGGTGCAGTTTCCTGCTTGCTAATTATACTCCAGTATCTCAGCCAAGTGGGCATTCTTTGATTCTTTACTTTACAGTTCCACCTGATTATTTCATTGCTGAAAGCATCAAACAAACTTGCATTTCCATGCAAACTATTTCTCACATATGTCAATAGATAGTTCTAACCATTTCATAGAAACATAGACAATGGGTGTAGAGGTCGGTCATTCAGCCCTTCGAGCCAGCACCGCTATTCAATATGATCATGGCTGATCATCCAAAATCAGTACATCCCACATTCCTGCTTTCTCCCAATATCCCTGGACTCTGTTGGCCATAATAGCTGTATCTAACTCTCACATTTCACTGCACACGAGTTAAACTACGGCCACAACTTAGATCAGTAAGTTCAGCATACCCTGTAAACAAAACTCTGGACATAGATCTGGACATTGAGACATATTTGATTAAATCATCTCAGGAGCAATTAGTGCCTTTGAAATGAAATTGGAAAGGAATCGCCAACCACAGTAGGAAGCAAAATTGCTATTTGCTTTTGATCTTCGATTTTTTTAAATTCTCTTTATAAAAAGAAATTACATTTTAATTAATAGATAACAGAAGAAAAAAGTCACTCAATGGAGAGACATAGCTTCATTGGATTTGGATGAGGGGTGATCTTATCGAGGTGTACAAAATCATGAGAGAAATAGATTGAATAAAACACACTGAATCTTTTGCCTAGGGTTTTGGAATCACGAGCCAGAGGACATCGGTTTAAGGTGAGGGGGGGGGGGGAAGATTTCATGGGAACCTGAGGGGTAACTTAAAAAAAATATATAAACACAAAGGATGGTGGGTGCATGGAATGAGCTGCCGGAGGCAGTTGAGACAGGTACTATCGCAACGTTTAAGAAGCATGTTCCTAGGTGCATACATAGGATAGGTTGTGGGGAAGAGACTCCAGAAATCAGATTGCAAAGGGACTTGGGAGTGCTGGTGCAGGATTTGCAAAAAGTTAATCTGCAAATCGAATCAGTATTAAAGAAAGCAAATGCAATGCTAGCATTTATTTTGAGAGGGCTTACATACAAAAATACGGATGTAATGCTAAGGTTCTATAAGGTGCTGGTCAGGTCGCATTTGGAATATTGTGAGCAATTTTGGGCACCATATTTGAGGAAGGATGTGCTGGGTCTGGAGAGGGTCCAGATGAGGTTTACAAGAATGGTCCAAGGATTGAGTAGGTTAACATATGATGGGCGTTTAACAGCACTGGGCCTACAGTATATTCGCTGGTTTGGAAGAATGAGAGAGGCCCTCATTGAAACGTACAGAATAGTGAACAGCTTAGATAGAGTGGATGTGGAGAGGATGTTACCACTAGTGGGAGAGTCTAGGACTAGAGGTCGTAGCCTCAGAATTAAAGGACATTCTTTTAGGAAGGAGATGTGGAGTAATTTCTTCAGTTAGAGGATGGTGAATCTGTGGAATTCTTTGACACTGAAGACTGTGGAGGCAAAGTCAACAAAGTCAAAGTTAAGGCAGAAATAGATAGATTCTTGATTAGTACAGGTGTCAGAGGTTATGGAGAGAAGGCAGGAAAATGGGGTTAGGAGAGATAGATCAGCCATGATTGAATGGCTGAGTAGACTTGATGGGCTAAATGGCGTAATTCTACTCCTATCACTTATGAAAGTGGCTTATCACCATCTTCTCAATAGCAATTAGAGATGTGGATTTCTAGCAAAGCTCATATTCCATGAGAGAATAAAACTTTAAAAAAACGTCTGTCGACCAGCACCTCAGATAAGATGAAGAACCAATTTGAGACAGTCTTCTCTGAAAAAACACAAAAAATGTGCGCCAGTCATGCCTCAGAAAATGTATTTACAAATTTCTCCCAATTAAATTACATAATAAATTGGACATTTTACTCATAATATTTAATATGGTGCTTCATGCTGACACAAATGAAACATCCATATTCAATCAGTTTGTCATCCTGAATATATAGCAGATCTTGTCTTGCAATTATGCTTTTTTTAATTTTTTATTTATAAACCCTTTGTGTAATTTTATCTTTATTATGCACTAATATCAGTCAGGATGCTTACAAGCAGTCATGGTTGTTAATTTCCTCATAACTACTAGCAGTAGTTTTAGACAATCCTGATTTAGCTATACCCACAGAGAATAAATTAAAATATTCAATTGGAGATTTATACTGTTTCTTCTATCTCGTGCTCCCTTGTGTTTTATTTTAATGAGCACTGCACATTTCGAGTGGTAATACCGGTGACTTGGGGTGGCACAGTGGTAGAGTTGCTGCTTACAGCACCAGAGACCCGATTTCGATCCTGACTATGGGTGCTGTCTGTATGGAATTTGTACATTCTCCCTGTGACAGCAAAGGTTTTCCACAGGTGCTCCAGTTTCCTCCCACTCTCCAAAGATGTACAGGTTTGTACGTTAATTGGCTTCTGTAAATTGTAAATTGTCGCTTGTGCGTTGGATAATGTTAGTGTTTAATGTTGAAGGGCCCGTTTCTGCACAGTATCACCAAAGTCTACCACTTCAGTGCTTCCGAACCATTTTTTCTCAACCCACGATTGTCAAGAATATTATATACAACAACAAGAAAAAAATAATTCAAAGACACACGTGAACTTTACTCTAGGATGGGACAGTAACGTCTTCTGTTAGTTCCTGCAATGAGGTATATCAATTAAGAACACTATTTTTATTTGCATCTGGTGATACCTGGATATTGCTGCAGGACAAATGCCAGGAAATGACAGGAGTCTGAGATATTTTTCCTTCCACGGAATAAACTTCTCAACAAACTGTTCCTTAATGGGGTGCAGAAGTGGTACATCTGTCAAGCTGATTGTCAGTATTCCTCATTGTCCCAACATATCATGACAATAACAATGCATTGTAATTGGCTACAGGGGACATATTTGGTATAATGAATATAAACTCGTATCCTAAGCCCACAATGGATATTACTCAAAAGGAAATGGGATACTTCAAAAAGGAATTAATTAGCACATGGAAAATACTGTAACATTCTCAATATATGTTCAACGTACATAAATTATACTTCTTTCTCATTTAGCTGCAGAATCAAACAAATCTTTCAAATGTATGCCTCTGCAATATTATCACACAGCTCGTTGGTGTTTACTCTCTATTTAATCTACACAAGGTATTCACAATGGTCTCTGACTACAACATATCATTCTGGAGCAGTAATATAAACCCAGTTTATAGCCTTCACTGCAAACAAAAGCTGTTTATAAAAGAAACAGGATCGGTATCATGCATCTTGCTTCAATTATAATGCTAAACTGTAAAAATAACAAAGGCAATAAAACATACGAATACTTAAAAAATGATTCCGCTTTCTCAAATGCTTTATTTGGATTAAAGTCTTCCTTATTACTTAAGTAATTGAATATCTTCATTTCTCTCAGAAACTTAATTCAAACAATTTTAAACATTAGATTTTTACACTTTGAATGTGAAATTGGAATGTAGTCTTTCATATGCTGATTTGATTCCATTTCAATAGGCATCAAATCAGTGTTTGACAATAGCCCTCTAAACTTATCTTATCCATATGTACACAAAAGGAAATGGAAATAAGGAAATAAGTACTCATTTTTGAGTACTGTTGGGGGGGGAGGGGGGGGGGGGAGGGGGGGGGGGGGGGGGGGGGGGGAGGGGAGGGGGGACAGCCTACCTGGGGGTAGCGACAGCGGCCGGGCTTCCGGCACAGAGACAGGCCTTGTTGCTCAGAAGCGTAGGGAAAAGAAGAGGAGGGCAATAGTAATAGGGGACTCTATAGTTAGGGGGGCAGATAGGCAATTCTGTGGACGCAGTCAGGAGACACAGGAGACTAAGTTGACACAGTGGCATGACTGATAGAGCTGGTGCCTCACAGCCCCAGGATCGATTCCGACCTCAGGTACTTCTACCTGTGACCACATAGGTGCTCAGATTTTCTCAACATTTACAAGCACAAGTGGGGTTTGTAGGTTAATTGGCTGTAAATTGCCCCTGATGTGTAGGGAGTTGATGAGATAGTGAGATGGCATAGAATGAGTGTGAGTGGGTGATTGATGGTTGGCGTGGACTCAGTGGACCAAAGGGCCGGTTGCCATGCTGTATCTACAAACTCTAAAGATTCAGAGCATATCAAAGGTTGAGCATTCTCATGCAAATGTTTTCATTTCTGACAATTCAAAAACTTTTCAGACTACAGCTGGTCTTCAGGGACGAAACTGGAAAGTGCCAGTAAAAGAATCACAAATCCCGATTCATGCTCCATGAAGCCACTGCCACTCCCTTGCAGCAACAGTTCAGTAATTCTGATGAATTGTTGGAAAATGGGTTGCTGTTATGTAGCAATATCTCCCAAAATTTTGAGTACACCAAAACCCCAGACAATATTTTACAGCAGTAAATTGAACATATAGGCCAAAGGTCTAGGTTTCCAGTGCAAGAACCCGAGGTGGCTTGTAAGCAAAGCAAGCAGAAATCTTGAACATCAAATTGTTAGGTCTGCACGTGTAAAAACTAGGCCAATCATCACCATGGAAATTGGCTCAGAGTAAGGTTTGGACTTTGCAGTGTTACTTACTGTCTTACGTAGGCGTTCTTGCAGTTTTGGCAATGACCGAGTATCTAATTATCCATGACATTTAATCTTCATCTGTCGGCCTCTCCACCGGTCTTCAAACTCATGTTCAAAAGTTAGAGCAAGAAGTAAACCATCGAGTCCACTCGACCATTCAACCATGACTGATCTATCTTTCCCTCTCAACCCCGTTCTCTTGCCTTCTCCTCATAACTCTTGGCACCCTTACTAATCAAGAATCTGTCAATCTCCGCCTTAGAAATACCCAATGGCGTGGCCTCCGCAGTCATCAGTGGCAATGAATTTCACAGATTCACCGCCCTCTGACTAAAGACATTTCTCATCTCCTTTCTGAAGGAACATCCTTTTAACCTGAGGCTATGCCCTCTGGTCCCAGACTCTCACACTGGTGGAAACTGATGGAATGGAGACGAGGAACATTTTTTCTCACAGAGAGTTGTGAGTCTGTGGAATTCTCTGCCTCAGAGGGCGGTGGAAGCCGGTTCTCTGGATACTTCCAAGAGAGAGCTAGATAGGGGTCTTGAAGATAGCAGAGTCAGGGGATATGGGGGGGGGGGAAAGGCAGGAACGGGGCACTGTTTGGTGATGATCAGTCATGATCACATTGAATGGCGGTGCTAGCTCGAAGGGCCGAATGACCTTCTCCTGCGCCTATTGTCTATTGTCTAGGTAATTGCCCGGAGCAGTACTTGCCCCCTTTAGGTGGCACCCCGGTTTCTCTCTCCCACACCTGGAGGACACTCATGTCCATTGACTCAGAAAAACAGATCACCCTCCACAGCATGCAGACTGTCATTATCAGAACAGGTGGCTCTGAATATTAAAGATCTCTTCTCCAGGATCTGGAGGGAATACATAGGCTGTTTGAAAAAGTCAAAATAAGGTACTATCGCAATGTTTAGACGGGTACATGGATAGGATAGTTTTTAGAGCGATATGGGCCAAACACAGGCAGATGAGACTAGTGTAGATGGGACATGTCGGTCGGCTTGGGCAAGTTGGCCAAAGGGCCTGTTTCTACACTATATGACTCTACGAAGGGAAAGGGCAAACAAAAAATGCATGCATTCATAAAGAGATTCTAGGAAGAAGGGAAGCAGGATGCGAGGAGGAGGATTTATTGTGAGCTTATTGCTATAATCTGCACTGTGACCAATCAAGCAACACAGGGAAGTCCAAATCCTACCTCGAGCTCACCATTTCCATGGAAGTGATGGCTGAGCTCATTTTTAAACTTACATTGTCAATTCCAGGCTTCTGATCTCGTGGCATCAATTTACTTGTGAGAGTTGGTTGCAGCTGCTACCAATTATGTGATATTTTCCAAAGTACACTGTACCCAAGTGACATGTCTGTAATAGTTGAACAGCAGGCAATGTGTGAAAGCTGTGAGATGTGCATGAAGATGTGGTGCTGCATGTGAATCTTGAGCAGCAGTCATAATTGACAGAGGCTAGTGTTTATCAAGTAATGTGGGTTTGCAAAGTGGAGCCATGGTGAGAGGTTAATAGTGCCATCCCAGAGATGGGATTTAATTGCCATCTCCATAGACCTTGCTTTGTATGCATAGTTCCCGAAAATATTTCGATCACTGACTTACTTCTTCACTTCTGTCATTCAACATGAGTGGGATTTCTACCTGCTGCAATTTAACTACCTGGATGACTTTCTCGATTCTTGAGCACAAAGGACATTTCTCATTCTCATCCACCAAGATCCAGGGCCACAATTCAAAATGCTTTCTATGTGCTACTGCTCCATGTCCTTCAAGCCTTGCATCACAATGAGAACTTTCAGTTTGTGAGGTACAAGCATACCATTAGTCAGTATTAGCCAGTTTTAAAAGATGGTAACCACTTACAAAATTGCACACCGTGGACATGCATAGATGCAATTTAACCAGGTTGGATGCAACAATCATAATAAGGAGATGCAAGTGTGCATTTTGGATATATTCTGTCAGTCAAACAGGTCTGGTTAACCATGCTCATGATTCCAGCATTTATTTCTAATGCTCTTCAATTTCTCATCCATGTTTTTTGAAAATCATTAAGAAAGCTTGCACAGAAGTGGCTCAGTGTTGTCAGGATATGGCAATGTGCCCACAGTTTCCTGACTTTGCTCAAAACTCAAACCATATAGGGGAATGCCGATGGTAAGGAAATAATTTCCCCAATTAAGAAAGCCACAACCAATCAATTCTTCCCATAATGGTACTCTGCACATTGAATGTAACTTTAAAAAATAAGCAGAAGTAAATCCATCTAAATCCATAGCTATGAGGAGATGATAAGCATTAGTTAAAGTTCTAATATGCTGGTGTCCTAAAGCATTATATTATTCCCATGTAAATATTAAAAGTAGAACTGATTCCATAACAAAATACTAGCCACAAAATTGTGTGAAAGCTGCAAGATGCGAGTGCAGATAGGATAGAACAGACACATGCTGGGCAAGAATCATAATAGAAAGAGGCTATTAATAATCAGGTGATAGCAGGGACAAATGTGTGACATTACTGGTGAAGACTAATGAATCTACTTTTAAATATTTTTATTTGCAGGTTTACATTACCACAATTTTTATTAATTTGCACAATAGTGTAAAATCAGCAATGTGAATTGGGAAATACACTTTGAGACTTAGACAAACATCTTAAGTCCACTTCCTCTGAGGAGTTTCCATTCACTTAGACTTCACTCGACGTTGCATTCAATTATGAAATTTCCTGGATGTTTCAATGGCAAGCCGAGATCAACAGAATGGCAAAATGACTGCAGTTTACTCACTGTACATCCCACCTCTGTTCTCATTGATAGAATAGAATTGTTATTTAATGTAGAAACAGTTATCCAATTGTACAATCTACCACATGCTGGCATCAATACTGCTGTAAGCAAAATATCAGTATTCATATTTCTATATGCATTAGTAAAATAAGCTCCTTTCTCAATATTAAAGTGAATGAATGGCCAGCCATCAGTGCTTTATAATGGGCTTCTTAATGCGGGTGTGGAACTTGGCATGGAGTAGGGAGAGCTTAAGCAATACTCCTGCCAGTTTGTCCAATTGACTAAGCTAATCCTCACCATTGAAATTTGCAACAAGCATTTTTTTTTAAAAGATGCGTTTGCTTTTGCAAGACAGTTGCATGAACATAATGAATGGCGGTGCAGGCTCGAAGGGCCGAATGGCCTACTCCTGCACCTATTTTCTATGTTTCTATTTTGTACATCTCGCCTGGGAATAAATTGATGACAACTTCAAAAGTAACTCTCAGTTTCTCATTAACATATGTCACTCTACAGATGAAACCGTGGTGATCAAATAGTCTCCGAAAGTCCCAATATACTTGTGAATTTTTGATCCAACTCAACAAATGATTACTGCAAGTGATCTCTTCTCTGGAGAGCATGTCAACTTCATTTATTGTTTTCATCTTCCAGTGATTGCGGCGTATAGAAATTCTGAAACCACACAAGTGATATCAAAGTACAGGTGCACAACCTTTTATCCGAAGATCCAAATAACGAAAACCTCCGAATAGCGGACATTTTTTCGGTCCTTGAAGAAAGGTCCTTGAAAACGTTCACCGAGGGCGGCCCGCAGAGGTGACAGCGGAACCTCCGGTCGGTCCTCCAACAAAGGGGAACTAAATCCCCATTCATAAAAGAGAAGGTGAGAGTATATTGGGTGAGTGTATATTGCGCGGGAGGGTAGGAATCATTGTAAATCATTGCTTAAATGTTAGTCAGTTAGTTTGGTGGGCTTTTGGGGGGAACTTTAATTCTTAGTCCCCTACCTGGTCGGAGAAGCGGGGAGCGGGCAATGCCTTACCGGGTCGCCGTGCAGTAAGCTCTGGACCGCTGTGCCGCGGCTCCCAACATCGTGGAGCTGGGGCTGTGGCCGGCTGCGCTGGATTTGGATTTGTAGCGCCGCGCAGCCAGGGGTAGAGTTCGCCGTGGTCGGAGCTACAACCGGCGCCGCCCGTGGCCGGACCACGGCAGCTCCACGATGTTGGGAGTCGGCGGCCCACAGCCGTCCGGGCTGCGGTGGTCCAGCCACGGGCGGCGCCGGTTGTAGCTCCGACCACGGCGAACTCTACCCCTGGCTGCGCGGCGCTACAAATCCAAATCCAGCGCGACCAGACACCCGCAGCCCCAGCTCTGTGATGTGGGAGCCGCGGCACAGTACTGCACGGCGACCCGGAAAGGCATTGCCCGCTCCCCGCCTCTCTGACCAGGCAGGGGACTAAGAATTAAAGTCCCCCCCTTCACCCCCACCACATAAAATCCCTCCAAACTAACTGACTAACATTTAAGCAATGATTTACAATGATTCCCCGGTCTCCGGGGAGGAGGCAGCCGCTCCAGTCTTTCCAAGCCGCCAGCGCTACCTACCTAATCTACGCTAAAAATCTTCCATTCCGAAACCCGAAAATGTCCGATATCCGAAATGTGTCTGGTCCCAAGGCTTTCGGATAAAAGGTTGTGCACCTGTACTGCAAAACAGGCTTTCAAGAATAAATGAAAATAATCTCGGCAAAATGAAGCTAAGACTCTTCATGAAGGATATCCCACATAAATTACTTCCTTTACAATAATTTGATAGGAATTATCTGGGCTAAAATTAGATGTCAAATGGAACCATTTCTTCCAAATCAAAGGAAATAAACATGCGCTTCAGTGGTGCGGTGACATCCACCATCATGAATTGCTTTGAGAAGACAGTCAGGGCACACTTTAAATCTAATCATAATAGATTTAGCCAATTATTAGCCAAGTGTGTTTTGCAACATACGAGGAATTTGATTTGCCATAGTCATGCCAATAAAGAGCAACAAGACACCCAAATACATTGTAACATGAACATCTACCACAGCAACTCCCTCTCCCCCCCCCCCCGATTCCCCCCATCTAGACTCCTAGACAACCATTGCAGTTCATCTGACACTGCAACAGGTCCATGGCAGAAGCCATCTACCTTGCCCTTCACTCATCATTGGAACGTCTGGACAATGAGGACACCTGCTTCAGGCAGCCACTTATAGATTATAGCTCATCCTTCAACTCCACAATCCCAATCAAACTCATCTCCAAACTCCTGGATATATGAATCAACACCCCACCCCCCTCCACCACCACAACAACCTCAACTTTCTGACCTGCAGATTACAATCAGTGAGGATAGGCAACAAAACATGCTGCATGATAATCCTCAACTCAGGTGCCCAGTAAGAATGCATTCTCAGTCCCTTGCTGTACTTCCTATTCACTCACGACTGTGGCCAAATTATGTTCTAACTTTATTCATAAGTTTACAGATGTTACCGCCATAGTGGGCTGGATCTTGAGCAATATTAAGACAGAATACAGGAAGGAGATAAGAGAATCATCAAGACAGCAAATTCCCCCTCAAAAGTCAACAAGATGAAAGTGCTAGTTATTGACTCCAGCAAATGATGTGGTGTACACAGCTCAATCAGCATCAATGGTCCGTCCTGCAGTGGAGATCGTCAAGAGCTTCAGTTTCTAGGCGTAAATATCACCAACAATTTGTCCAGGAGCAACCACATTGAACCTACAGACAAGAAACCACACCTTCTCTCCAGAGATGCTGCCTGTCCCGCTGAGTTACTCCAGCAGTTTGTGTGTACCTTCCATTTAAACCAGCATCTGCAGTTCTTTCCTACACAAACCACATCAACACCTCTACTTCCTAAGAAGTCAAAGGAAGTCCAGCATGTCTCCAATGCCTCTTACCAAGTCCTACAAATGTACGTGGAAAGCATCCTATCGAGATGCATCATGACTTGGTTTGGCAATTACTTTAGTTTAGAGATACAGCGCGGAAACAGGCCCTTCGGCTCACCATGTCCGCTCCGACAAGCAATCCCCGCACATTAATACTATCCTACACACACTGGGGACAATTTACTCATACACCAAGCCAATTAACCTACATACCTGTACGTCTTTGGAGTGTGGAAGGACACCGAAGATCTCGGAGAAAACCCACATGGCCACAGGGAGAACGTACAAACTCTGTACAGACAGCACCCGTAGTCGGGATCGAACCCAGGTCCGGCGCTGCAAGCGCTGTAAGGCAACAACTTTACCGCCGCGCCACCATGACTGCCACTCTGCCCAAGATAGTAGGAAATTGCAGAGTTGTAATAACCCATTCCATCACATTAAAAACCTACCCCCAATGAGTTATTCCAGCACTTTGGGCAAACCAACATCTGCAATCCCTTGTATCTGCACAATCAATGACTATTGTCACCCCGTCTCTCCCATCAGGCAGAAGATGCAAATGTACCACCAGATTAAGAAACAGCATCTTTCTCACTATAATCACACTATTGAATGTCCTCCCAAATCTCCCAACCTATCACATTGCAGAGCTTGCACTTTTTTTTTTTTTTGCACTTCCTCTGTAACTGTAATCCTATAACATTGTGGCACTATATTCTGCACTCTGATTTTATTCTCTTTGCACTACCTGTGATGCTAGAGTATGGCTAAATTGTTCTCTTGCATAGCATGATTTGACTGCATAGCATGCAAACAAAGTTGCTCAAAGTATCCTGGTGCGTGACAATAATAAACCAAAATCAATACCAATGATTTTTGAGCTCTGGTTGACCAAGTAGCCAAAGGCAGTGAAAAGTGCTGAAAATCTGAACTATGCATTGGGTGGACTTGGAACTTAGCAGAAGACCACTAATGAATATATTGGAATAATCTATTAAAAAGGGCCACACTTAAACATGCAATATAGATGCTGAGGAAAACAATCAGTGGCCACATGTTTGGAAGAGACAAGAGATATTTAACTTGCATTGCATGAAAATTCCCAGGTCAGGTAGAGGGACCCCAGACATTTATCCAGAAATGTTGAACATACCTCACAGTTATTTAAATTTGCATCTCCATTCTGATCAGTTATTTGTGTTGACTTTTTAAGTAATACTTAAAAAAAAAAAAAATGTACTACATTTCAAACAAGACTCATGCCAAAAAGAACAGGTATCTCATCGACCAGGTCACTGGTCTGCAACAACACCTTTATGTCTTTGTCTGCTGCTGCCTGTCCTGATGAAATATTTCTTTGTTTTTCCTGTTTTGTTTCAGATTTTCAGCATCAGAGTTTTGTTTATTTAGTAATACAAGTCCAAAATTAAGCTTTTTTTTAAAATTTGATTAAGTGGAACAAGCTTAATAGCTGCTGAATTCTGAGCAGCTACTGCATTTTTACTTTCAAATGATCTTCTAATCTTAAAGAGGTCATCAACACAACAAAGCACAACTGAACGAGCAATTTCAGAGATGACTTGCTCAACATCTGACATTTTCTATTTATGCACTTTTGAGCTTGGGTAACAAAAAAATAATTATATGACCATCATGTGGAAATCTTAAAATAACCACACAAAAGATCAATCGTACTTTTTCTCGGCACTAAATAATGGACGTATGGAAATCTTAACTTATAAATTGCAAAATGATTTAGAATGCTAATTATGTAATCTTTTTGTAAATATTACATATGCTTAATAAGAGTTCGTCCAAAGTATACAAGCATTTCTTGTGCTACAAAAACTCTCAAAAGAACATTTCTTTATTTTCTGAAAAGGGCACTCAGGACAAATATCTGCACTTGATTGGACATCAGGCCTAAATAACTAACAACTAAAATTGGACTTAACAATCAACAAACCACCGGTCTGTGTAGATTCCAAAAGTAGCTGAAGATCAGGATACATATAAACCCCAATAATATGTCTTGTCATATCAGCAATAAAAATATTAGTGTCATTGACAGCTGTTCTTAGAAAGGTCCTTATGGAGGACCAAGAGTGATGCATCCAAAATGGTGCAATAGGAAGGAATATTATACATTTTAGTACTCAGGGCTAATTCCATCAATGGCAGGAGGACTCGAGATTGTGGTCTTTCCACGTTGAGTTTTTACGGTGTTTGCACTAAGCTTTAGTGTACCCACAGCAAGTGATCATGCACATTGCAGTTATGCCTGTCACCAGCATTCAGTGTAGACAGCTCCTTCCATTGAAAGGCCAACAGATTTCAGGCAGGCCAAATCACAACCTTCATCTAGTTATTCATCTTCCACCCTCAATAATTATTTTGCCTCTGTATGCATCCCTGGGAACAGCCTGCAATGCTCAGAGGTCATGAGTATGTAACTGCTTGTGAACAATATTTATAAAGACCAAGCAACCTTTTCTAGACATCCTTGACAATCACACATTGCAGAAGATGAATGAATGCTATCACCTCAAGGGCAATGGGTCGTAATAAGTTGTATGAAGGATCTGATGAAGAAAGCCTGCCTCATCACCAGCCAACAGAGGTCTTGCTGTCTATGTGAGGCATCTGGTACTAGGCCACTCGACCGAATTACATGGACAGCCTGCTCATGAAACCATCTGAAACAATCTACTGTCACAATCTTGGCAAGGCCTTGAGGACAATCCATGTAGAGCACTGAACCTACACTTCCAAAAAGCTGTTGATAAGAATCACCAGTGTGAACCATGTGGAAGCACATCTCAGTCTAGTACTCAGAGCAGCCTTGAGATTAGATGGTCATGTTGGAGGAATCATCAAGGCTTGCTGGCTCTTTAGGTCTTGAAACTCTGATTCACATCAACCCTATTGAATGCAGAGGGTGCCACAAATAACTGCCGCATGGACGATAATCTGTTTTAGTCCCCGATCCTCAAATTGTATTTTTCAGTTTGTAGCTTTTATTTTTGTTTAGAAATAAATAGCAAGCATGTAATAAACATACTGGAGGCTTTTAATTCACAAAGTTATTGGTGTCATTTAAATGTCGGAAAATGATCGTGAAAATAATTATCTTTTGTTAATTTGCACATTTATCTAAAACACAAAATGCTGGAGGAACTCAGCGGGCCAAGCAGCATCTGTGGAAAGAAATGGACAGACGGCGTTTCGGGCCAGGACTCTTCTTCAGCCACACTGAAAAAGGGTCTTAACCCCAAAATGACTCTTAAGCATTTCCCTCCACAGATGCTGCCTGGGATGCCAAGTTCCTCCAGTGGTTTATTTTTTGCTCAAGATTTCACCACCTGCAGTCTCTTGTGAATCCAATTTGCATATTACATTTCCTGAACACATGACAAATTCTCACAGAATTTGAGTTTTTAAAAAAATATCTATTGAAATTTCACAAATGATGCAAGCTCTTGATGGGTTGTGAATTATTTCTGCACTCCAATGAGTTAGATCTCTTTAAAAAATTTTGTTTAATTTTACTTTATTTGCCAGCAGCAGCATAAATTCAGAAAAGTAAATGTTTGTCTTGTAAACATGAAACAATTGCAAGCAGAGTAATCTTCTATCCATTTCAATAGCTACAAATTGCTCAATTGCATCAACGTTGTTTGCCCGATACATTTTCTGTTAGCACCACAGACACAAAATCAGAGGAATGACATAGCATTCATGAAAAGCTTCATGTGGCTACTGTGTGTGCAATAATGTCAATGCAAATCCAAATGAGAGAGAAATTGTTAACCTAAAAGAACATCACAGATGAGGTTGAATCAACCTCCTGATTTTCATTCATCAGATTTTATTTTCTACTCAAGATGAATAATCCAATCTTACCAGCATCCCGGTATGTCAGGTTACTGTTGCAGTTTTTAAGACTGCGGCTACATGGATCAGTCAGGTTAGGGCTGCTGTTCGTAACATGCTTATGGTCTTTGCACGGTTGCTAAGGGAACAGAAGCTGTTTAACACCATTTCCTTGAACAAAGATGAAAGAGAAACAGCTGCTTTCAGTTTTAAAATTCAGCACATTTTGAAACGCCTGTATACAAACAAGTTATGTTAAAATTGTGTAGTTACCTTAAAATTCTGATAAATTTATGACAATTTTTCATTTGCATCTCTTCAAGATACACAATTTATTTGAGTATCAATGTAATTACTTCACAAATGGGACTTTGGAGTTGATGTGACAGCAAAGAATGGTAGAACCTGGGGTTTTCCATTCTTTTCTTTTCCCAGGAAATGTGTGGCTGACAATGAGGAAAATTACACTGAAAAGACACGAGGGTTCAATTTATTGAGGAGAAGGAAGATCAGAAACCTGGAGAATTTCCTCAATGCAATACAGACCATTCTGAAATGAATGGAAGATGTTGGGATGAAGGAGCGTGAAATGCGAAGTTAGAGAGGGAAAGAAAAGTAAACCTTTAAAATGGAATCAAATGATTATACACGTCTCCCTCAGCAAAGATTGGTGCATAAATGAAATAATAAGGATTAAAGCTGCACAATGAGCAACACAGATCAATGTATGAGATACAAGGAACTGCAGATGCTGGTTTATTTTAAAAAAAAACACAAAGTGCTGGAGTAACTCAGTGGGTCAGGCAATATTCCTAGAGAACATGGATTAGTATTTGGATATGATAGGTTGCCATATCACCTCTGCCTTGGGTTTTGAAAAGACAAGAAAATCAGTGGTATCTATTTCCGTTTAAGTAGGTCACACATGAACAGTAGGGATAATCTCCCCCCACTCCTTTTCAATATTCACATCCGGAAAATAATAATAATGTGTACTAGCAACATATTAAATGGGTGAAAGCAATAATAGTTAAGTTTAATTATTGAGAAATGAAATAGGTTTTTACAGGTCATGGAAAGGCTATAATACTTTTTTGTTATATCAGATGCAAAATTGATTGCAATATTTCCCAAGTTAATCTTCAAAATATCTTGCACCAAATGGGAATCGTGACAGGTACTAAAGACAAACTTTTCTCCCATGCTGTATTGTGAATGTAACATCAGGTAACCAAATGGGATAAATGGAATAGTTTGTGCTTACCCATCAGATCCCCAATTGCAAAGACTGACCAATTATTTTTTAGAAAGTAGTTGCTACCTTTCAGCCATTTTGATTAAATGAACACTGGCTTCATGCAAAAGAAGCTGGATGAGAAACAGAAAACAGTACAGAGCTGAACGGCGTTAGTGAGAATTTCTATTGATTGATTGATTGATTAAAATATACAGCATGGAAACAGGCTCTTCAGTCCACAGTGTCCACACCAACCATCAATCATCCATTCGCTCTAGTTCTTTGTCATCCCACTTTTGCACCACTCCCTACACACTAGGGACAAGTTACAGAGGCCAATTAACCTACAAACCTGCACGTCTTTGGATGTGGGTGGAAACTGGAGCACCCAGAGGAAACATGATCACAGGGGGAATATGCAAACGCCACACAGACAGCAACTGAGGTGAGGATCGAATCAGCCTCTGGAGCTGTGAGACAGCAGCTCTGCCAGCTGTGCCACGGTGTAGTGCACTGATCCAATTGTTTGATTAGGAACTGTGGATGAATGAGATAAGAGGACAACAGATTTGTTCTTGTGCACGTTGCAATATTACAACATGGAGAGTACAACTGATATATTATAAATACGTGGCATGGGATGAATTAAAGAAAGCAACATTATCTAAACTTGAGAATTGAGAGACTTCAGATTGTGGAATCTTGAGCAAAACACAGACTACTGGAGGAACTCTGTGGTCAGGCAGCATCTGTGAAGGGAATGGACAAGCAATATTTCATTCTGGCACCCTTCTTCAGGCTGATTCAGGGCCCCAAGCCAAAACGGCGCCTGTCTATTCCCTCCCAGATGCTGCGTGACCCACTGAGTTCCTCCTGTAGTCTGTTTTTACCTCAATCTCAATTTAAATTGGGACTTACAATTAAGTCAGGAATGCCCATGTAAGTTCAGACAATTCACAAGAGATAACATTATAAAAGTGTAATTTCTGGTTAATAATGCAAATATGCATGTCCCTATTTCCTTGCTTGTTGAGAGGTGTTTTCTCTGGTTATGAAGCCACTGGTAAAGGGACACAAACATTCGGCACCACAGCTCATAATATTAAATCATCCATGTCACCAGAAATCTAGTGATGAGATAGATGTCGAAATTCTAAAATAACTCTGTATCCATCTGGTAACTTCAGTAAATAAGAAAATGAAGTGGGAATAACTCAATAATTCATGGGAATTAGATGAATTAACATTCATTAGACACTGTAAGAATTCTAAAACTCCCAGGTCGATTAATGTACTCTTTCTTTTTCCCCCCATCTCCCATGACATTTCGCAAATAGAGAAAGATACTAAATTACCATCTTGCCAAAAAGCTACATTTGCTAATGTGCATTTGAACGTGGAGAGGCAATTTCCTGCTCAATTATTGCATTAAATGACTTAAAGAGAAACATACTTGGCCAGTAATATTCACTAGGTGTGGTGAGTTGGCCGTGCTGATCTGCAACCTCAGTTCCATTCCACACAGGGGGTGGGCACTGTCTTTCCACATGTTTACTGCTGATGATCAAAGCCAATATTTCTCCAAAGCACATTCCACTCAGCACAACTGTTCCCTATATGAGACAAATATATCTTCCCATTCGAGGTTCCTCATACCCAAGTGAGCTACTGAGAAGAAACAGAGTCTCTCTGAGAAAAAAGGCAATCCAATACCAAATTCCACCCTGACAACGGACCCAACATGCTTTTTATTCTGTTCGAAATAAAGAATTGATTGATTGATTGTTAAAGATCAACCATTGGACTGATGGTAAACCTGCTAACATCTCTTCTCAGCTGCAGGAAATGTGGTTTATCGGTATGGATCTGGAAGAGAATTGTTTAGAACAGGGAAGAGAGTCTACATCCCTCTCATGTTGTCTTGGATCACCAACTACCTGACTGGACAACCACAATATGTCAGGCTACAGAACTGTGTCTCGGACATGGTAGTGAGCAACACAGGGGCCCCACAGGGGACGGTCTTCTCTCCCTTCCTGTTTACCATCTACACCTCAGACTTCAGATATAACTCGTACTCCTGTCTCCGTCAATGGTGTGGATGTGTGGTTTATCAGGGAGTACAAATACCTTGGAGTGAACCTGGACTGTAAACTGGACTGGTCCAGGAATGCTGAGGCCCTGTACAAGGGACAGAGCCAGCTGTACTTTTTGAGAAGGCTCCGCTCCTTCAACATCTGCAGGATGCTGCAGATGTGCTACCAATCGGTGGTAGCCAGTGCCATTTTCTTCCGTGTCATGTGCTGGGACAGCAGGGGAAAGCTGTAGATACCAACAAGATTAACAAGCTCATCGGGAAGGATGATTCTGTTTTGGGGGGCGAAGTTGGATTCATAGGAGGTGGTCTTGGAGGGGAGGGCGCTCCTCAAACTGCAGAGCATCCTGGACAATACAGCTCACTCCCTCCATGACACACTGGTCATCATGAGTAGTACCTTCAGCAACTGATAGTCATCATGAGTAGCACCTTCAGCGTCTGAAGAAGGGTTTCGGCCCGAAACGTTGCCTATTTCCTTCGCTCCATAGGTGCTGCTGCACCCGCTGAGTTTCTCCAGCATTTTTGTGTGCCTTCGATTTTCCAGCATCTGCAGTTCCTTCTTAAACCCTTCAGCAACAGACTGGTTCCACCAAGATGCAATACAGAACACCACAGGAGATCCTTCTTCCCTGCGGCTATAAAACTGTACAACTCCTCCCCCTTCTGTCATGGGTAGACTGACTCCACCCCCCTCCCCAATCTTTGCACATCCCCAATCCTTTCCACTCCTCACTTTAATTTCATGTATTTCATGTTGGCAGATCAATTTCCCTCCTGGGATAAATAAAGTTCTATTGTATCGTATCGTACGAATGAATGGCATTTAAACATGCTGTGCTGCACGTGCTGACAATAACACACAGACAAGTCATGCTCTTGTGGAGTGAAAGATGCTCTATTTGTACAAAACATTGCTTTGATCACAAATAGTCAATTCAGAAATATTCCCACAAGAGAATATAGATCCGGCCATCAATATTTCCAACTATTGCACTGATGTGTGGAAGCAACTCTTTATTTACTATCCCTTATTTGTCTATTTGTTGAACATAAGTAATTTTAAATAGAGATGCCAACAGTAATTAGAAGTAACAACATCAACAAAAGGAACAAAACTAAGCTTTGTTGCAAAAGTGGCTACAGTAACACAATTGTAGCAAAGATATAAACAAACACAAGAAGTTTTTGCCAATGGTATAAATGTTAGTCTACAATGAAACTCGCCATGGAATAAACAACAGACTGGGGAAGATAAATAAAACCCTTACATCTGAACTTTATACAACAGTATTGACAGTTTTTATGATTTGTAATGATACTGACTACAAGTACAGAAAATAGTTGATTGATGAGGATCTGCTCCTTTAAGACAGAAAATATGTTTTGTCAAGGCTAAGAATGTTCTGCATGTTGGGATTGCTTTGTTTGAATCAGATGCAATGAAAAGTGCTTCTGAAGGTTGATTCCTGGGAGAAGGGGTTCGCATATGAAAAAAGACTGAGCAGGTCAGACCCATTCTGATTGGAGATTAGGCAATTGTATTGAAACATTTAAGATTGAGAGAAATAAACAGGGTGGGTGTTGAGAAATTGTTTCTCCTTATCAGAAACAAGGAGGCACAGTTTCAGAGAAGTCACCCATTTATGTCGAAGACAAGGACAGATTTTTTTTCTCTGAAAACATGACTTTAGAATTATTTTGCCAGAGACCCACTGAATAGATTCAAGGTGGATACTGACAGATCGTTGAACTATGATTGAATCAGAAGTTACAGGGTGAGAGCGGAAAAGTGATGTTGAGCCCAAGATTGGATCAGTCATGATCTAGATGATTGCAAAGCTGGGATCAATTGGCCTTAGCATTAATGTTATATTCTTATGGTAGACATATCCTCTGTTATATCTCAAATGAAATGATGAATCATCACTATCCACTAAGCTCCTATGATCAACCTCCACCTTCTTAGCTAATTAGTTGACATGCACTTTAATGGTGTGAAATCATTATATATAATCACTTAATTAAAAAACATTCAGACAGGTACATGGATAGGACAGGTTTAGAGGGATATGAGCCAAGCACAGGCAGATGGGACTGCTGTAGATGGGACATGTTGGTCAGTGTGAATAAGTTGGACAGAAGGGCCTGTTTCCATGCTGAATCTATGTATGAATTCTGTAAATATTCATTAACAAGTGATAGTAAAACTGCACTGCCTATATCATCAAAAGTTTTCTTTAATAGATTAGGCATTGACCAATACTTTGTTAGTAAATTCTGGTGATTTTAAACACAGAACTATTGCCATTTAACTGTTGGAAAATCAAGGACTACCACCTTCAGAGACAAATGCAAAAATCCTGAATTTGTTAATTGGTAGATGGCATCATGTCTGTCATAATAATCTGTGACTGAACTTTCCAGAGATGAGCCTGGCACAAGATCTATAATCCCATAAACGTCGGAGGAATTCGTAAGAAAGTGGAGAAAGAGGTTTTTTTTTTCCATTAAACTGTACTTTGTTCTTAATCATCTAAAATTGATATTTTATTTTGTCAGCTATTATTATTTTAAAAGTCACTAATTTTAATAATTCCATTATGTTAGAAACACAAGCACTTAAATGACATCCTTTCAATGCCAACAGGGAGAAAGAGGCATGGATTTTCTAGTTGACAAAGGCTTTCAGGCCACTTTGATGCTTATGCATTTACATGAACTGATCGAGGTCCTCCCCTAGTCTGGGTTTACTTCTGGAGTATGGGGTACTTCAGCCATCTAGGATAGGCTCTCCTAATCGAGATCAGGTAATTGCAGCAATTCCAAGCAGCTGGCCCATTAAAACAAACAAAAAGTCACACATGACAATGGAATATATTTTCACCCTAAAGACCTGGGCAGGAATCTGATGCACGGAGCCCCAGCCATGTAACTCACTTATAACTCCAGGTTACTCATTGCAAAGGCAGCAAGGATAAAAAGCTAACTTATTATATGTCAACAGTATGTCGTATCCCATTTCCCTCCTCGCCCTTCATTATTTTGCTCAAAAGAACTCATCCAAGATATACTTCACTCTTCTTAGTCATAAACATATCGGGAAAAATAAAAGCTAAAAATTTACAATGTTCTCCCCCACAATCCACTTCAAATGTAAACAATCCTTGCCCCGCAACTGTAATGTAACACAACTTCAGTATTACGGTTTACATCTGTGACAACAGTGAAGAGTGGTTGATAAATATTGACTCCCAGAATTCTACTAATATGCATGTTCCATAGTTACAAGTAAACAAAACATAAAGGGGTAAACTAGCTTTAATTAGATGAATAATCTTGCACAGATCCTACCTTTTTCCTCTAGGAACAGTCTGGGATTGAGATATATGCACTGTGTGTTTCTCATTTTTGTTTCAAAAATCAGTACATGAATAATGTTTAGAGTCAACCTAAAAGAATTGCCTTAATTTCTGGCTAGCATTCTTGATGATATCTCCATTGATTTAAAGCCAACTCAATTTCAACAGAATATCAGAATTCTTGATGGGTTAAATTAAGAATTTGCTGTTTATGGTGATAAATAAAACCAGCGACGTGAGGGAAAATGCAGAACAAGCGACCATAATCTGAAAATTCAGGAGAGAATCTGGAGACACCAGTTGTAGACTCTCGTGAAAGGTTAGGTCAATCGAAGCCTTCAAAACAATATCCCAAGAATTTTTATTAGATAAGCATATCAAAAGATAAGGAACAATTGCGGGTAAAAGGAGTTGAGGTGCAGATCAGCTAGGATCTACAGTAATTCAATGGTAGAAGACATTGAAGATGCTAAACAGTCAACTATTATTTTTATGTTCCTATTACTTATCAGAAGTGAGCTTGGAAATAGAATACCTAGACTGGAAACACCTACTCCTGGTGCAAATCCATCCATTTTAGCGTAGAAGCTATTTTCCCAGGAAAATAAAACTTTGGCAGTATTAATGATTGAAATTATTTCCCCTCTTTCATCTCAATAGAATATTATTAATTTACACTGCTGTCTTAGCTCGGTGACAGTACAAGCCACTGTACTAATCAAAGCTGTCTTCCTTTGCACAAATCTTCACGAGGATGGAGGGGTGCAAAAGGTTTCCTTTGTGCACCGTGTTGTGAAAACATGAACACTTTCTTCAGTAGCCTCTAAATTTTGTTGCACACTATCTACGAGATGTCTTTTCCCTGGGATATATGCAACTGGTTAAAGGGAAGCACTTTTCATTCTTTAGATCTTGCAGTTGCCATGTTATTTAAATCTATAAACACTTGTATTTCCAGCTTAATGATTTCGCTTTATCTGCAGGTATTTGCACCCACATGGAAATTAATACAATCAAATAATAATGGGTGCTATTTCGTCATTATATTAGTGCAAGCAGATATTTTTATGTTAAAGAAGTACATGGTCTGAATGTCAATTGCCCATGCACAGCCAAATGTGATGGTCAAATGCATCCTCCTGTCAAATCTTTACTTCACCCAACCTTGACCTGGTTTGACAACTGTTTATATTTTAAAGTGACAACTAAACAAAAATAAAACAGACTCAAGGCCACTAAAATATCGGAGGCATTTTTAAAAATATAATATTATCTATACCTACTGATATCCTAAGGAGCATGGGGCCAACGCTGTAGTGAACGGATGCAGTGCATTACCATAGAAATAAAACATCAATTCTTTGACTTATCTCAAAATCTATTCTGAATGCATCAGCACAGAATCAATGCATATTTAGCTCCAACCGAAGTATTGTTGAGGATGTGAACTAAATTAGATTAACGTCACTCAAAACATGCACGCGTTCTTAATTTGTTCATGCATGCAATGTCAGACAAATTAAACAGTCAAGGGGACATTTAATCCTTCCTCAAAACTATTCTATGTACAACAGGCACAAATTAGTATTTGCCGCATTACTTATTAGCAGGATACAAGGTCATCATACATGTTCTGTGCCTTCAATAACCCGCAAGTCCCTCAGTGACGGACGTTGTCAAGAGAAGGAAGCAGAGGCGGAGACACTTCATAACATAGACATAACCCTGCATGTCAACCCGTTGTCTTTACCGGGATCGGGCAAAATGTGGTGAGGCATCCTTAGAGTGTTTATGTGTCTATTAATGTTTACATTAACAGCATCTTACCCAGTCTTCGAAGTGCCTGCTGCCATTCTGCAATAGATCCTCGAACTGAATGGTACAGTTAGCCACAAAATCGTCGTAACCGATGGGCGCATCGTGGAAGACGGCCAGCTCGATTTTCCTGCCGTTGCACACGTCGGTAACGAAGTCATCGTTCCAGGCGGGGCTGTTGGTCTTTTGCTTGGTGGCCGTCTGGCCGATCCGAGAGTCGTCAACGTTGACCGCGATGTAAGGGTCGAGCAGGAAAGTCTGGGGCCTGGAACCCACTGCGTGTCTCAGCGACCACGGGGTGGGCTTCAAGTCGACAGCCTCGCTGATCCTGATCTTCAGCAGCCCGTTGAAGACGACCATCGCTCCGCTGTGCGGAGAGGGGGAGGGGGCGGGGAGGGGAGGGGACGGGGAGACGAGCTCGCCCGCCCGCCAGGCGCTGCCGTCCGAATCCGCCGCCGCCTCCCTCCCTCCCTCCCTCCCTGCCCTCCCGCTCTCGATCCGCCGCTGCTTTTCCGCGGGAAGGTGGAGAAAGAGAAAAATAAACTATCCTTGGTATGGAAGGGAGACTGTCGACCCTCCGGCGGCTAGTTTATCTGACGCCGGAGCTGCGGCACAACTTGACCCCGGGAGGGCAAAAAACAACAACAACAAAACTCCGGCCCCTTCAAACTCCTCGCACAAATCCTTGGATGGGATTCAGGGAGGGCGAGGGAAGGTTGGAGGAAGGAGGTGGGGGTGCAAGTGGGCAAAGGAGAGAGAATTGTCTCAAACTTTTTTGTAACCGCCGACAAATTGTCCAGGTTAAAAGGGAATGAATCAATGTTCTTGTGCTGCTCATCTAGCGGTCCGCATACCGACTCTTCCCCCTTTCGGCTCGCCGTGATCTGATCCACACACGGCTGGCTGGCTGCTGGCTGCACTGTGCACAAGCGGGTTACATGCAGGAAATCGACTTTTTGGGGGGTTTGTATCCAAACAAACTGGAGGGTTTTTGTTATACAACTATAATTACACCGAGTGATGAGGAGGGGGCATAGAGCAATATGATTATCACCACTACCTGCTTTCTTTTTTGTTGTTTTTGGTTGCTGACTGCTGTTGGCAACTCGCGGGGCCAAGCTGCTGAGACTGTTGTTGGTGGCTGCGGTGATTTCCTACTCCCTCTCTCTCTCGCTTTCCCTCCTACTCTGTTAGCCTTGATGCAGGAAATGCGCAAAAGACGTCAGAAAGTCTTCCCATGCTCAACAGAGTGCTGTAGGCACAGTCCAGCTATTAAACATCGCCAAGGAATCGTGTCTTCCAACTCAACGATATTCTCAAACTAACATCATTGTACGGACCCTCGATTTGATCGTGATATTTTTCCTTGTCACGGGTTAGCGGTGCGTTTTCAGACCATCGTTGTGCAAAGACAGATTTCAGTGAATGAACGCGGGTTGTACGCTCAATATATACGTTGTGCAAGTGATGGTAATCACCTAGATTTACACCCATTGACGTGGTTAATGAGTAGGATCAAGTTCCGTGCAATTACTTAATACTTTCACCAGGCTACTGTCACAAGAAATACTTCCAGTCGATATGATTTTGAGAACACGGAAGAAATATGTTTAGCTTTTGGATTCCGAAATACAATTTCAACTGTCTGAAGAAGGGTTTCGCCCGAAACGTTGCCCATTTCTTTCGCTCCATAGATGCTGCCTCGCCCGCTGAGTTTCTTCAGCATTCTACATACCATTTCAACTTCCCGGATAGGACACGTACATGGTCCATTTCATTTATAACATCTGCATTAAACACAGTTGTAATATCTCATATTCACAGTAACAGTGGGTTTCTTAAAGTGACTTGCTAAAGTAAAACAAAACATTATATTCCTGATTTTGTTTTAAGTGTTGGAGCCGGCATGTTTATTGCATTCCTCGAACTGGACAGATATTTTGTGGGTACACAAAATTGCTGGGGAAACTCAGCGGGTGCAGCAGCATCTATGGAGCGAAGGAAATAGGCGACGTTTCGGGCCGAAACCCTTCTTTGTGCACGTTTTGTGGGATTTCCCATCCTCATGGCAGGAAGGAAGTCAGCTCAAACGGTTGGAAATGCAGCTGATTCACAAACTCCGGTATTCCGATCTCTAATTGTGAAAGTTTAATAGCCATATGTTTCAAAAGTTGTACACTTAAAATACATTTTATACTGCACATACTAAATTGGCCAATCCCAGATATAGTAAAGTATACATATTTAACTTTAATTCATAATGATATTGTTGTTTTATTTCTATCTTATATTGCCACCGCCGCCACGATTCAGCAACCAATCAGGACTGTGTTCAAACGTTAAGGGGCTGTCCCACTTGGGCGATTTAAATGGCGAGTTTAGAAGAGTTTGCAAAAATGACATGTTGAAGACCTCCTTCGACTATGTAGAAGACCTCATTCGACTATGTTGAAGACCAGCTTCGACTAGCTACAACTAACTTCGGGAAAATTGGACACCGAATAGCGGGGAGTGAAGACGATCTCCTTCGACCTCCCTTCGACCTCCCTTCGACCTCCCTTTGACTATGATGAAGACTATCTATGACTACCTTTGACTACCTTCGACTACCCTCGATTACCTATGAGTAACATGCCGACCTACTGCGACCTACTACGACTAAACCTATGAGTAAAAAAAAGATTGTTTTTCCCCATGGCAACCTTTTTTTGCTCCCGGGCATTTTTTAACATATTGAAAAAAACGCCGCAACCTAGCTGAGGCCTCGAGTACGCGGAGACCACTTTCGAGCATGAAGGAGAGTTACGCAGACCTCCTACAACCTCGTGTCGACCATGCTGCGAGTATGAGTCGAGGGCAAACTCGCCAGAACTCGCGGATTAGGTTGCCCAAGTGGGACAGGCCCTTTACTGCTATGACTGCTTTGTAAATGATGGCTATGCACACTACATTCGCGTCGACTCGTATCGCTACACTTTTTTTCCTCCTCGTGAAGGGACACGTTTTGTTTTACAAAACGTATTTTCACCTATACTATGCCTGAATTCAGGAAGTCATTGTGTGGGGAATTGCAAGAAAAATAACTTTCTCTTTCACAGTTCTTCGCACCGCTCATTGATAATTTTAAGCCACCCTGTCTCACGTATATACAAGGAACTGAAGTTGTTGGTTTATGCAACAAAAAACACGTGCTGGAGTACCGCAGCGGGTCAAGCAGCATCTCTGGAGAACATAGGTGATATTTCGGGACGGGCCTCTTCTTCAGATGTGTGTTTACAGTACACGGTGAAATAATTAGGTCTAGATCAGGGGTGGGGAACCTGCGGCCTTAAGGCCGCATGCGACCTTCTAGGCCATTAAGTGCGGCCTTTTGAATGTAGCCAAATTTTGTAGAACAAATCCTTTTATTTTTATTGATATGTTTTTGTTCGTCTTTTATTATTTTTATTTTAATCTTAAAATGAACGAAAATACCAAAGAGTAAATGAAGATGCAACAAAATAATCCTCCCCGACTGATGGCCACAATTAAAACATTAGTAAGCCATGAGGGCTACTTTTACACCAGTTATGCTCATGATTTAGTTCTAATGCGACTCTAGAATGTACGTTAACCTCCCTCCACCTCCTGAGGCTGGGTGACGAGAGGGAAAATGTCGGGGAGAGTCAGCTGGCCGTCCAGTATTCCGTATTATCAACTTGATAGCGGTGCATGTGGCTTTCCGTTTGAAGTTGAATTTGAGAATAGTTAAACCGTATTTGTTCGACTATTTTTTAAAATTCTGTCTGATTAACAGCTCATCATGTCAAAGAAAACCAAGAGAACACTGAGGGAAGAAAAAATAGTTTTTAATGAGGATTGGGGATGGGAACTGCAATATTACCTTGTTTCTGCTAAAGATAAGATGATTTGCTTGCTTTATGATACTGCAATATCAACATTGGAGAAATTCAATGCTCATCTGCATTATGCCACTCATAAGGACCACAAATATTTCAAATTAGAGAGTGAGGCACGAAAGGTTGCATTGCAGAAATTAAAAGATGAAAAGCAAAGGCAAAGGCAGTTATTTCAAGCAGTGGTGACCCGGAACTAATGCTACTGAAGCAACTTATAAAGTAGCTTATATACTCGGGGGGAAAAGGCAAGCCATTTAGCGATGTAGAAATCGTAAAAGAATGCATTGTCGAAGTTGTAGGATGCTTAGACCCCGATAAGGTTTCAAAGTGCAAACAATTGCCTCTTTCAAGGAGATTCAAGGCAGCATGAATTAGCCCTCAACGTAACAGAACAACTTCACGCAATACTCCAAAAAGAAAATATATATTAATCAATTGCTTTGGATGAATCAACTGATATTACTGGCTTGGCGCAGGTTTTATACTTAATTCGGGCCATAACAGAAGATTTTCTTTGCTACAAAGAGTTACTCGCTTTGGGCACTCTTATGGGTAGAACACGAGGAATAGATTTCTTCACCAACTTTCAAGATAAATGTCGTGAAGTTGGACTGGATTTGGTTAATTTAGTGAGTGTATTTACAGACGGTGCACCTTCCATGACAGGAAAACATGAAGGATTTATTGCACAGATAAAAAAGGTATTATCAGATCCAGATGATTTCATTTCATTGTATCTTACATCAGCAAATTCTCTGTGCTAATTCTACTATTTAAGTGACTTTAAGTGACACTTTGCAACAAGTTACAAGTACAGGTATTGTTAACTATATTCGTGCAAATGCAACACGGCATCGTCAGTTTCATAATATGCTAAAGTTAAACGATGAGGCATTCAATGTGGATTTGCCATATCATTGTAAAGTGTGTTGGCTATCACAGGGACAGGTGTTAGCAATTTTTTTTAATCTTTGCTAGAACAGATAGTTAAATTTCATGAAGAACAGAATCAGCAATGTGAATTATTGAAAGAAGATTTCTATAGAAATACTGCATTTCTGTGTGATATCATGCAAGGCAAAATGACTTGAATGTTTCTTTGCAAGGTAAAACTAAGTCTATATATGATATGTGGCAAAAAAAATCCAAGCATTTCGAAAAAAGCTATCTTTTTTCAAAGGTCGTGAATATCTTTTTTCAAAACTCTTCTTCAAAATGAAATTTCGGATGAACATTTTCCCCAGTTAGCAAAGGTCATTGATGAGCAGGAGGATTCATGCAAATCATTTGAAGAATATGCAGCTGTTATAGATTTATTAATTAAAGAATACAATGAAATGTTCACTGACTTTGAGAATCATGACATCACGCTCAAATTAGCATTTCAACCTCACCTAGTTGATGTCTCCAAGGCTCCTAAAGAACTACAAATGGAATTGATTGAGCTCTCAGAAGATGACAATTTAAAGTCCTTATTTGACGCTAAGAAAGATTCGATTGAAATATGGAAACATGCAATAGAATACCCACGTCTTCGGTATCTTGCACGAAAAATGCTTTCTTGCTTTTCAACCACTTATTGCTGCGAATCTACGTTCTCCTACCTAACCCAAATCAAGATGCCCTTAAGGTAAAAAATAACGGATACCCATCTAGAAGATCAGCTGAAACTGCGTACCTCCATGTTGCAACCAAATATTCAAATGCTTTCCCACAAAAAGCAGTCTGAACAAAGTCACTAAAAGTTTAGTTAACTTTAGAATTAACAAAATGTTTTCATTTTCTTGAAGTTAGTACATAGTCGTTAAATTTTTACAAAATTATGAAGTACATCTAATTGAAGTTTCTTGGATGTGGCCTTATTAGATTACAGCTAATTTAACGCGGCATTCCATCATGAAAAGGTTCCCCACCCCTGGTCTAGATAATGAAAGAGTTAAAACAATACATTACTTTTGCAGAGCTAAGACCTTGTGGTAAATCAAACCTAATCCAATAACTAGTCTACATCAAGACAAACAGATATTTAAATGTTACAATTTGATAATGGTTGGTAAACCTTTGTGCCACTTAAGACAACATCTATGCCAAAAAAATATAGATACGGTTTCCCCTGCAACCACAGAAGATGCAACACCTATCCTCCCTCGACTCCATCCAAGGACCACAACAGTTCTTTCAGATGAGGCAGAGCTTTACTTGCACCACCAACCTCATCTACTGCATCAGATATTCTAGGTGTAGACTTCTTTATATCAGCGAACCAAGTGCAGACTGGGCGATTGTTTCGCTGAACAACTTTGCTCAGTCTGCCTGGGCCTACATGATCTCCCAGTTGCTAAACACTTTAATTCCCTCTCCTATTCCCATACTGACCGTTCTGTCCTGGGCCTCCTCCACTGTCAGAGTGAGGCCAATTGCAAATTGGAGGAACAGCACCTCATATTTTGCTTGGGCATCTTACAACCCAGCGGTATGAATATTGATTTCTCCAAATTCAAGTAACCCTTGCTTTCCCTCTCTCCCCCACCCTAGTTCTCCTAGTTTCACTGTCTCTCTGATTAATTTTACTGTTTATATGCCTCGTTGTCACCTTTCCCTCAGCCAACAATGAACCATTGTACCTTAGGTTCTCTTTGTACCCTTCCATATCTCTAGTTTTCCTCTCTTGACTCAGTCTGAAGAAGGGTCACGATCCATACCTTATCCATTCCTTCTCTCCAGAGATGCTGCCTGTCCTGCTGAGTTACTGCAGCATTTTGTGTCTAGATTCTGCCATGTTGGCTATAATGTTGGATGTGCAAAAGGAGAGTTTCATGCTAATTTTCCAATGTACCATCATCTTTCCAAAATTTCAGAAGCTTTGGAATACTGGGGCATTCATTATCTTCTTTTCAGAGTTTAGGACGAGGCCCATCATCTCCTGGGAACCTGTCAGCCTTTAGTCTCATTAGTTTGCGTGGTGGTACCGACTTTTTAACTTCCTTTTACCCCCAGATTTTCTACAATGGTTGAGAAGCTTTTTCCTATCTTCTATCACAAAGGCAAATACTGAATGTTTTTGCAGTGTCTCTACAATTTCCTTATTATCCATTATTAATTCCAGAGTCACATCCACTTGAAGGAGTAATGTTTACAATCACTACTCTTTTTCTTTTGCAGGAGATAAGCTACAACAACAAATTCTATATTGTAGACAAGAAAGACTGCATATGCTGGAATCTGGAGCATAAAAACAAACTGTTAGAGAAACTCAATGGGTCAAGAAGCATCTGTGAAGAGAAATCGACAGTCGATGTTTTGGTTTGAGACTTCTTCTGGACTGGGGAAGCATCTTGACCAATGTCAATCGTCCATTTACCTCCATAAATGCTGCCTGACCTGCTGTTCCACAAGCAAATATCTAATATAGACTAAGTGGGACCCATTGGGTCACACGGGAGGGCTGGTCCCCCAACACAATATTTCACCTCTCCACCAATTCCAATATACACACACTCACACACCCTCCACCTCTCATACACACACACACTCACACACACATTCACTCACACAGACTCACACATACACTCACACGCACACACAGACTCACACATACACACACACACTCAGACTTTCGCACATACACTCACACACACAGACTCACACACACAACCACATACACTTAGACTCACACTCACACATACACTCACACACACGCACACACACACACACAAACACATACATTCACACATACACTCACACATACACTCACACACATAAACTCACGCACACACATACATGCACACACATACACACACACACAGACTCACACTCACACACACTCACATACACACACTCACACACACATACACTCACACACACAGACTCACACTCACACAGACTCACACACACACACGGACTCACATACACATACACTCACACACACAGACTCACACACACAGACTCACATACACTCACACACACAAACTCACACATACACACAAATACACTCACTCACACACGCAGACACATACATTCACACACACATGCACACACACATACACTCACACTCACACACGTACACACACATACACTCACACACGTACACACTCACACACATACACTCACAAACACATACACTCACACACATACACTTACGTACACTCTCACACAGACACAGACACACATACACACACACACAGACTCATACACACTCATACACATACACACTCATACTCACATACACACTCAAACACACTGACTCACACACCATATATATGACAGTAAACATTCATGACCTACTCACACGGCTGAGCGCGGCCTCTCCACTGTGGAACTTCCGCAGTCAGCGGCACTTCCGCAATCAGCGCGACCTCTGCATTTACCGGAAATTACACAATCAGCGCGAACTCTCCACTCACCGGAAGTTATGCAATTGGCACGCCCTGTCCACTAAGCAGAAGTCATGAAATGAGCTGGACTTTTGGACTAAACATAGTCGGACCTAATAAAGCATTTATTCCTTCCAAACACAGTCGGACCTAATAAAGCATTGCAGTTTGAAGCCCAGGCAGGGCAGCAGGCCAAAACAACTCATGGCATTGTCATTAAGGACTAACAAATCATTTATTGCAAGTACATTGTAGACTCACAGTTCAGTTGATTCACAGCTTAGAATGACAGTCGTGGCCTCTCCGTCGCGGTCTTGCAGAGTGACTGACTTGCGTCCAGGCATCTGGGGTTTTATAACCCTGCCCCCCCCCCCCCGTTACCTTCATTGCGGCGATTAACAGGCGAGAGGACCAATCAGCTAATCTCACGGATTTTTAAACACTCATAACTTTTTTATTTTTAATCGATGGAAAAAATCCTCAGGGCTGGCTCAGCGGAGGAGGACGGCGAAAAATCACAGCGATATAGGGTAGCATTTTTTCTAAAACCAATATACAGCACAGACAGGAAGTGGTCAAGATGAGACTTTTAATTATATGGATGTTGAGCCACAGATCGATTATGAGCTCATTTAAATGGCAGAATAGGCTTGCGGGACTATATGTCCCTTTCCTGCTCTGATGTTTCAATCTTCCTCCAAGCAATTAATGGTGTGGGCGAGAGATTTGAGTTTGCCACTAATAACATGTTCCATATTAAAATGAATTCTTCCCTGGGCTAATTCATTTTTGAAGCAGACTGGTACGGCACCGAAAGTCAAGTAGTAAGAAAAAAAATCAGAAAATAACTAATGTGAAATATTTGGTTTATTTTTTATTGCAGAAAATAAATAAGTTTTTTCTCCCTTTATTTACATGTAATGCATAGCTCACACATTTCTGCTGAATTTCTGGAGTTGTCTTCTGTTATATTGTGCAGGTATTACAAGTTGTCAGTCCTTCTGCCAGGTATTGAGCACATGCATCTTATAGAACATAAAATAGTACAGCACAGGAACAGGCCCTTTGGCCTACAATATCTGTGCAAAACATAACACCAACCTTCTCTTATCTACTTGCGCATGACCCATATCCCTCCATTCCCTGCATATCCATACCCCTATCCAAAATGTTCTTAAATGCCACTATCCATATCATGGATTAAAACAGCATGGAAGTGGAGTGGGGGACATGAAGGCAACGGTTGGTGATACACCTATATTCTGCCATCATACACATGTCAGTCCTTGCTATTGTAATCAATGGGTATTAAAGAGGAGCATGAACAAATAGCTGGCTGGGACAATGTGGAATGGAATGGAATACTTTATTGTCACATGTGACTAGGCACAGTGAAACTCTTTGCTTATAGACCCAATCTATGCAAAAATACACTGTTGGCTCTATAGCCAATGGTGTTGGAAATTTTGGATGTCAGCAAGATTAGCCCTCAGCATCCAGTCCAAGCAAGCAGCAACAGGTATTCGTTTGGAGGAAGAGGTGGGTGGTTACAGGTGCTGCAGAGATGTGAATATGTGAAAAAGATTTGGGTGTTATTTCCCATACAAATTTTTGCATTCACATCACTGATGGAAATGGCTTTCTGCTTATCATGTTGCCATTACAGCCTCTTGCAGCTGTACTTCCATGGTTAGATGTAGTTACAGTGTGACAAGTTTAAGCAAATGGTTTTCTTAATATAAATGAGGTTAGAGATGTATTAAATCCATGCACACTTAGGGTCAACAAATCCACAGTATGTATATACATACGTAATGGCAAATAGATATGTGAAGATATGCATCAGTTTTGAAATCATCTTTATTTGCACACAGCTTCCAATGAACATGAATTTTAGATAACTAACCTTCAATTGATCCCCTTCTTTTCCTTTGCCCAGATGGGATTCGTGTTGATGGAACACATTGGTCGGTGTGGGCAAGTTGGGCCGAAGGGCCTGTTATCACGCTGCATGACTCTATGACAATCTCTGGCTATTGTCCAACCATCTGCCTATCAAATCCCCCTCTCATCCATGTTCACCTATCACTCACCACGCTTTGTCTTGCCCCTCCTCTCTTCTGGCACTCTTCCCCTTCTCCACCCCCACCCCCCCCCCCTCCCCCCTCTCCCCACGCTACAATCAATCTTTAATAATATCCTGACCTGAAACGTCACCTGTTCATGTTCTCCAGAGATGCTGCCTGACCCACTGATTTACTCCAGCACTGTTTTTTGTGTGGTTGTTTTCAATATTCTGTTCCATTGACAGAGTATAAGCAGCCTTGAGCATTTATGCATTTTTGGTGGCAGTGATTAAGGACAAATTGTGTCTACCCAGCTGAGGTAATGCAACACCACCAGTGGCAAATTACATTCTTCAAGTTTACATAACTAAACTTGTATATTAAATGCAGATGTAGGAGTAGTAATGGCAGTAGAAAAATCAGTAATAAAATATATACTTGTGTGCAACATAAGCACGATCATAAACATGATCATGGATCTTTGTGCTTGTTTCTGTGCTGTGTGCAAAGTAATTAGTTTTAAAATGTGAGTGAATCACATTTGCTTTCCTGGTTCTAACTTCACTTCATTTGAAGCCTACACTGTTTAAATTATCAGTGTTTAACAGCATGAGAAATCACTAGGTATCTCTATCTTCTTATATGATTTAAATCTTTTTATTTGAATTTCACAGCAATTTGCATACATACAATGATAACAGACAGTGACAATCAAGGCATAATTGTGCAACAGTATGTAAGTGACCCTCAAAGCCCTTACCCTTACCCACCTTCAACCCACCCGAATCAGGTTGGAACCAAACGGGGACAAACATCACTCACATACATACACATCCACACAAATATGGTAAGATAAACGAAACAAAAAGTACTAAAAAATAAATTAAAAATAAATTTATTAAATTTTTTTTTTTTTTAAAGGTCACTGATAACAGTAAATAAGTAAGTAATTAAATAAATAAGTGTGTGTGTGTGTGTGTGTGGGGGGGGGGGGGTGGTTAAGGGGAGAGCAGCTGCAGTAGAGCAGAACAATGGTGGAGAGCACTCAGTCCGAGTCCGGGGACAAGTTGAGGGAGTTAACAAGTTCCAAGAAAGGGTTCCATGTATCTAGGAATGTCTTGGTAGAGCCTTTGAGAGAGAACCTAAGTTTTTCAAGCTTTAAATTGTAAAGCACCTCCTTAATCCAGCAGGCGTGTGTCGGGGGACAGGTGAGCCTCCAGTTAAGCAAGATCAGTCTCCGCGCTAACAAGGTTGTAAAAGCTAGGACCCGTTTCACCGCAACAGAGAGGTTGGTGTTGGGAGGGGTACCGAAAATGGCTGACAGTGGGTTTGGAGGAATAGTCTGGCCGTAGGCTCTGCTTATCAAGTCGAAAGCACTCCTCCAAAAGGCTGCTAGCTTAGGGCAAGACCAAAACATATGGCTATGGTTGGCAGGAGATTGATTACATCTGTTGCAGGTGTCCCTAACAGCGGGGTAAATTCTAGATAATCTTGCATTTGTGTAGTGGACTTTGTGAAGGACTTTGCATTGGATTAGGCCATGACGGGCACATATGGAGGAAGAATGGATCAAATCCAAGGCAGAGTCCCATTGCTGGTCTGTTAGTTTCGTATTCAGCTCACCCTCCCACGCAGCTTTTAATGAGGTATCAGGTTTCAATATAACCGACCCTAACAAGTTATACAAAACAGAGATGCATTTCTTCCGGTTGGGATCTAGAGCTAAGATGGTATCGGTCAGGGTTTCAGGGGGCTATTTGGGAAATGGGGGAATGTCTTCTTCACAAATTCCCTAATCTGGAAAAAACAAAAAAGGTGGGAGTTTGGGAGGCTATAGTTGGACGAGAGCTCCGCAAAAGACGTAAAGATGCCATCCTTGTATAGGTTTTTGATACTACTGATACCGTTGCTATGCCAGGTTTTGAATGCCAGGTCTGTACTTGAAGGTTTAAAGATGTGGTTTTTAAGCAGTGGGGTCAAGATGGAAGGGCCTTGTAAACCAAAGTTTTTCCTGAGTTGACTCCATATCTTGAGCGAGAGGGACGCAATTGGGCCTGCACCCACAGATGTTATAGGAAGGGGGAGTTGAGAGCATAGGACAGACCGCAACGGGAGACGTGAACTCGCCTTTTCCATGTGTACCCAGGTCGGTAGGTGGTCGCAATCATCATTCATCCAACACAGGAGTTTTTGCAAGTTAGCTGCCCAATAGTATCGCCTAAAGTCAGGAAGTGCCAAACCGCCTGTCACTCTTAGGAGACTGCAGTATCGCCTTTCGGATTCTAGCCGGTTTGCTACCCCATAAAAATTTAGATATTGTCCTTTCTAATTTATCAAAAAAAGATTTAGTGATAAGTATAGGGACGTGCTGGAAAAGATACAGGAATTTGGGTAGGACGACCATCTTGACCAGATTTATCCGGCCCACGAGGGATAGCGGTAAAACTGACCAGCGGTCAAAATCTCTTTCAGCTTTCTCAACCAGAGGCAGAAAGTTTGTGCGGAACATATCAGATAAGGGTGTTGTGATAAAGACGCCGAGGTAGCGAAACCCGTCCTCTGCCCATTTGAATGAGGTTAAAGAGCGAGGGAGCTGCTTAGCCAATGAGTTCATCGGTGATAGCTCACTCTTTTGGTAGTTAAGTTTATAACCAGAATAAGTACCAAACCGTTCTAAAATATTCGTAATCACAGGGAGAGAGCTGACTGGGTTTGAGATGTACAGGAGCAGGTCATCCGCATACAATGAGACTTTATGAGTTGTGTCGAACCGTGTAATAACTTTAAAGCCCTTCTCTGAGCATAACCAGACCGCCAAGGGTTCTATCGGTACAGCAAACAGGAGTGGTGATAACGGGCAACCCTGTCTGGTACCTCTCTGAAGGGGGAAGTGGGGCGACAGTGTGCCGTTTGTTTGTACTGAGGCCACCGGGGACGAGTATAATAGACTGACCCAAAGAATAAAACTGTTACCGAGGCCAAACCTGTCCATCGCCTCATATAGGTACCTCCACTCGACCCTGTCGAAAGCTTTTTCGGCGTCGAGGGAGACCACTATCTCCGGGGTCTCACTACTCGGTGAATGGATGATGTTAAGGAGACGCCTAGTATTGTGGGAAGACTGTCGGCCTGGTATGAACCCTGTTTGGTCTAACGAGATAATAGAGGGCATCACTCGTTGAAGACGGAGCGCAAGGGCTTTACAGAGGATTTTGAGGTCCACATTCAGGAGTGAAATTGGTCTATAGCTACTACAAAGCAGGGGATCTTTCTCCTTTTTAAGAATTAGGGAGATAGTAGCCCACGACAAGGTGGGCGGTAGGCGACGATGTAAAAACGCCTCATTGTACATATCTCTCAGGACTGGTGCGAGGAGAGCAGAGAAAGCTTTGTAATATTCTACAGTGAAGCCGTCAGGGCCGGGTGACTTTCCGCTTTGCAGCGATGTGATGGCTGCTTGGACCTCAGCAACAGTTATGGGACCACCCAAGTCTCTCGTGGCTTCATCGTCAATTCGGGGAAACGTCATACTACTGAGCATGTCACCTGCAGTGGGAGGACAATCGGAAACGTATAGTTCAGCGTAGAATTTAGCAAATGCTTCATTAATTCTAAGAGGATCAGTATGAATCTCCCCTAAGCTGGATCTAATGGCTGGAGTTAGCCGTGAAGTCGCCTCGGTTCTGGCCTGATGGGCCAAAAGCTTCCCAGCTTTATCCCCAGATTCAAAAAAGTGTTGCCTAGATTTAAGCAGTCGTAGCTTGGCTTTATTAGTAGACGTGAGGTCAAAGTCTGTTTGTAACCAAAGGCGTTCTCTATAAAGGTTAGGGTCTGGGTCAGATGCATATTTGTCATCAATGTCCTTTATTATCTATCTTCTTATATTACTAAAAGTCTGATCTTGACCGCTTTTGGCCCACTGTGCTGCGATTTCCGAGAGAACGCTGCCACCTACGGCCGTCATTTTTGGCCACCTCGCTCAGAGCCCACGTCGGCCTTCCTGGACCAGAGGATTTTTCCCATCGATGAAAAATCAGAGAATATTAATGTTTTAAAATAATTCACCATTCTCTCTGCTGCCCCTGCTGGAGGGAGGGGGGGACTATAAAACCAGGAAGTGGTGTGCCTCACTCAGTCTCTGCAAGATGGAGCTTACGTCTCTATGAGCTCTGAATAATACTGAACACATGTCTACTCAACTGTGAGTGCCCTTAATGTGGTTTGAAAATGAAAATATGGTTGGTTTGAAGTAAAAAGGCACTGCCTGCAAATGGTTGTTTGGGGGGTTTAGGTTGAAGTAAAAAGGCACTCTCTCTCTCTCGCCCCTCCTCTCTCTCCCCACCTCTCTTTCCCTATCCCTCTCTCTGCCCCCCCCCCCTGTCTCTCTCCCTTTCTCTCTCTCTCCCCTTCTCTCTCCCCTCCTCTCTCTCTCTCCACCCCCATCCCCCCCTCTCTCCCCCCCCTCCCTCCCCCCCTCTCTCTCCCCACCTCTCTCTCCCTATCCCTCTCTTTCTCTCTCTCTCCCCCTCTGTCTCTCTCCCCTTCTCTCTCCCATCCTTTCTCTCTCCCTCCCTCTCTCTCTCCCACCCCCTCTCCGCCCTCTCTCTCCCCCCCTTCTCTCCCCCCCTCCCCTCTCCCCCCCCTCTCCCCCCCTTTCCCCACCCTCTCTCCCCCTCTCTTTCTCCCCCTTCCTCACATATCTCTCTCTCTCCCCCACTCTTCCTCTCACCCCCCTCTCTCTCCCCTCTCTCTCTCTCCCCTCTTTCACTCTCCCCCTCCTCCCTCCCCCACCCTCCCTCCCCTAAGCCCCCTCCCCTTCACCCCCCCTACCCTCTTCCTCCACCCCCTTCCCCACCCTCCCCCTCCCTGCTCCCCACCTCTCCCCCTCCCCTCACCCCCCTCTCAGCACCCCCCTCTCTCTCCCCCTCACTCTCACCCCCCTCTCTCTCTCTCCTCCCCTCCCTCTCTCCCCTCCTCCCCCATCTTTCCCCCTTACCCACCCGCCCTCTTCTCCTCCCCTCCACACCCCTCTCCCGCTTTCCGCCCTCTCTGCCCCTTCTCTCTCTGCCCTCACTCTCTACCCCCCCCCCCCCCCTCTCTAGATGCGACTGCAAGTTGGGGGCTATGCGTCAGTAGATAAGGTTATGGGGTAAAAGGAGCAAATTAATAATATTAATATAATATCAAGGAGAGTAATTAGCGTGTGTGTGGGGGGGGATAGTTAGTGTGTGTGACGCTGCATGCCGCCTTCCCCCCCCCACCCCCACAACCGCACGTTGGGGGAACCGATCCAACGGGTCTGCACTTGGTCTAGTATATATATTACTAAAAGTCTGATCTTGACCGCTTTTGGCCCACTGTGCTGCGATTTACGAGAGAACGCCGCCACCTACGGCCATCATTTTTGGCCACCTCGCTCAGAGCCCCCCTCCGCCTTCCTGGACCAGAGGATTTTTCCCATCAATTAAAAATCAGAGAGATATTAATGTTTTTTTTAAATTCACCATTCTCTCTGCTGGCCCTGCTGGAGGGAGGGGGAGGGACTATAAAACGAGGAGGTGGTGTGCCTCACTCAGTCTCTGCAAGATGGATGAAGCCAAAGGGTCACATCTCTCTGAGCTCTGAATAACACTGTCTGAACACATGTCTACTCAACTGTGAGTCCCCTTAATGTGGTTTGAAAATGAAAACATGGTTTGTTTGAAGTAAAAAGGCACTGCCTGCAAATGGTTGTTTGGGTGCTTGGCAAAGTTAAAAGGCACTACTTACTGCAAATGGTGGCTTGGGTGCTTTGGCTTGAAGTTGAAAGGCACTACTTACTGCAAATGGCGGCTTGGGTGCTTTGGCTTGAAGTTGAAAGGCACTACTTACTGCAAATGGCAGCTTGGGTGCTTTGGCTTGAAGTTGAAAGGCACTGCAAATGGTGGGTGCTTTGGCTTGAAGTTGAAAGGCACTACTTACTGCAAATGGCGGCTTGGGTGCTTTGGCTTGAAGATGAAAGGCACTACTTACTGTAAATGGCGGCTTGGGTGCTTTGGCTTGAAGTTGAAAGGCACTACTTACTGCAAATGGCAGCTTGGGTGCTTTGGCATGTACTTGAAAGGCACTACTTACTGCAAATGGTGGCATGGGTGCTTTGGCTTGTATTTAAAAAGCACTACTGCAAATGCATTTACTTCCTGTTTTCACTGTATATTGATTTTAGATAAAACGCTACCACTTACGGCTGTGATTTTTGGCCATCTTACTTAGTCCCCCTCCGCTGAGCAGGTGCAGATAATTCTTCCCATCAATGAAAAATAAATGTGTTATTAGTGTTTAAAAAATGTTTAGAATCTCTTTCCTGTCAATCACGCCATGAAGGCCACACCTTTTCCGGTGGGAGGGGGAGGGGTTATAAAACCCGGAAGTGTGGGTGTGGCTCAGTCTCTGCATGATGGGGGAGGGAAGAGGTCACGACTCTGTCTGAGCTGTGAATCAACTGAACACACTGAATGTCTATGAACTGTGAGTTTGGTGTTTTGTATGGTTTTATGGTGGTTTCACCCTGGATGAAATGGTTTGAAGCTGCATTTGAATTTGGTGGCATTGCACCATGCTTGAAATGGAATGAAACTGCACTTGAATTTGGTGGCCTTGCACCCTGCTTGAAGTGGAATGAAACTGTACTTGAATTAGGTGGCCTTGCATCCTGCTTGAAGTGGTATGAAACTGCACTGAATTTGGTGGCCTTGCACCCTGCTGAAAGTGGTATGAAACTGCACTTGAATTTGGTGGCCGTGCACCCTGCTTGAAGTGGTATGAAACTGCACTTGAATTCGATGGCCTTGCACCCTGTTTGAAGTGGTTGGAAACTGCACTTGAATTCGGTGGCCTTGCACCCTGTTCATAGTGGTAAGAAACCGCACTTGAATTTGGTGGCCTTGCACCCTGCTTGAAATGGTGGGAAAATGGATTTGAATTTGGTGGCCTTGCACCCTGCTTGAAATGGAATTTCAAGGAATAGCCATGAGTCAACTGCCAGCCCACCAGCCATGAGTGAGATGCCAGCAGATCAGGCTTGAGGGACTGAGCTGCCACCCCAAGAACCCATACAAATGCTCCAGAAAGTTCCCCCACCGGCCACCAATATTGGAATTGGTGGAGAGGTGGAATATTGCGTCGGGGGACCAGCCCTCCCGTGTGAACATGAGACCCAACGGGTCCCACTTAGTCTAGTATATTACTAAAACTCTCATCTTGTCTGTGTGTATGTCTGCGTGCGTACGTGTCTGTCTGCATGCGTGCGTGTCTCTCAGTCACATCCTGAATTACGCCAAAACGGTACGTGATAGTGCTACAATTTTTGACCACCTTACTCACAATTGTCCTGTGGTGTGGTGTATCAAGTTTTCAGATGGATGGTATATTTTACAAGTCATTCAAATTTTCAACTTTACAAAATCCAGTTTGAGAAAAATGATTTGAAGTTGCAGCGGCAGTTAGCAGCTATGATGTCACAATGGGATTTAATTTCCAGAAACTGCCCGTGAGCAGTGCTCACCCGACAGTGACATCACAATGGGATCTCATTTACATAAACTGCCCGTGAGCAGTGTTCCAGCACACAATGACATCACAATGGGATCAGCAGCTTCCACCTCACAATGACGTCAAGTGGGGTAGGGGGAGGAAAGGGGTTATGGATGGAGGGAGGGAGTGACTGAGGGTAAGAGAGTGACTGAGGACAGGGGAAAGGAGAGGGAGGGAGAGGTGAGGGAGGGAGTGGAGGAGGGGAGGAGGAGAGGGGAGAGAAGAGGGAGGGTGAAGAGGGAGGGAGTGTTGGAGGATGAAGGGAAATGAGCCATGGCTGCGCAGTTGGGGGCTATGGGTGAGTGGTGGAATATTACGGGGGAATGGGTGAGTGGTGGGAACGGGTTGCGTTGAGGGAACGGGTGAGTGGTGGAATATTGCGTTGGGGGAATGGGGCCCAACGGGTCCCTCTTCGTCTAGTACCTTAATCAAAAGAATGCCTTGGCTGGGTAATCAATGTGACTTTAAAAGAAAGGCAAACATGTCCAGTATCATAGATATACCATGGAGGCAAAATAAATATTAATGAATGTGTTGCTTAGCATTTATAAGTATCCTTGCATCTTTCTCCTGGAGACCACCATTCACCAGAACTTAAACCAGGCTAATCACATGAATCATATTGCTGCAAGGGCAGGTCAGAGGTTAAGTATCCTGTGACAAGTCACTTCCCTGTTGAATCCCCACTGATTTTCCACCAATTTCCACAAGGTTCAAGTCAGGATTGTGAAGATACTTTTTCCATCTGCTTGAAAATTCAATGTAAAAAAACTCAACACAAACCAAGAATAAATATCCCGTTTGATTTACACTCTATTCGTCATAATAAGCATTCATCCCTGCCAATACTGACATTTTGTGATTACTACAGATTTGTCCCATCTGTAAAATGCACTGCAACAACTTGCCAAGTCTTCTTTAGGCCCAGACTTTGGAAAGTGAAACAAAAAGTCACACACGTAACCAGCTGTCATCACAAAGTAATACATTAAAAAAATATTGTCAGAGATTAATCTTATTCATTGCTATTTTCCTACCTAAAGAACTATAATGCATGTCTGCTAAAGATATGAACATTCTAGCTTTTTTAAATTCACAGAGTTTGTAAAATGCTTCCGTGTGATGCCAGTCATATATTACCTCTGACCCCAAACAAACATTGTCAGCATAACAAATAATTTTTTTACGATAAACGAAAAAAAAAGAGTCATATATACAGTACAAAACAATATACCTGTAATATATTCCACAATTTTTCATCTTTTTGGTCACACACATGATTAAGATGGGCCTTGATCAGCACCTCTAAACTTCACCCTTGCTCCACAAAATCAATACTACTGCCCATAAGGCTCTGCACAAGTCACACATCATCCTGCATTGGAAATAGACATTGCAGTTACTGGGTGAAAATCATGGAACTCCACTTCAAGGACTACAATTGTTCCAAGCAACTCACATCAACCTTCTCAAATTTAATTAGGAATTGAACTCAAATGCTAACCTTGCAGAAGGCCTCATGTCATGTATGAAAGAAGATTAGATTGTATTTTCCATGAGCGGTAAAAAAGAAAGGTATACATTTTAATGTTGTTTTTCTTTGGCATAGTTTCAATTTTACCGGTACACACGAGCTAAAAATTCCAGTCTGTGAAAAGGTGGAGGAAACAAGTTCCATAAATCTATTTCAGGGGAATTGGATCAATATTAAGAAGTATAAACTTACAGAGCTGTGGAGAAGGAGTTGGGGAATGGAGTTGCAGGGCTGCCAACTCTCACACATTGAGCGTGAGAGTCACGCATTTCACAAAATTCTCACTCTCTCACGCTGATCACAAATTTCTCACGCTCAAAAATCTGCAGGTGCTGGAAGATCAAAATAAAGTAAAAATTGTTTTAGAAGTGAGTAGAAACCATGAGGGGAATATATAAGGTGAATACATAGTCTTTTCCCCAGGATATGTGATTCAAGAACTAGAGGGCATTGGTTTAAAGCAGGGCTGTCAAACTACCGGCCCGCGGGATTATTTTGAGGGGAAAAAAAGTAGTTTAGTTGCTCCCGTGCAGATGGTGTGATAGGTGAGCCATGGTGGTGGTCTCAGCACCGACCCCCTCCCTCCTCCCCCCCCGAGGCACCGCTCACACATCCCACCCTCACCTCCAGCGGCTCTGTGTCCGTTGGCCGCTCTGTCCACACCCCATGGAGTTTTAACCCCGGCCCGGAGCCAGGAGCGGACTGGGTGAGTGGAGGCGTCGGTATCGCCTCCGGAGCCGCGGGGATGAATCTCGGGCTAAGTTGAAGAAAAGACTTAGTTGAGGTGAATAATATTATGAGAATAGGACCTGTTTCGCTTAACAAAGAGTGTAGGAAGGAACTGCAGATGGTGGTTTAAACTGAAGATAGGCACTAACAGCTGGAATAACTCAGCACGACAGGTAGCATCTCTGGAGAGAAAGAATAGGTGATGTTTCAGGTCGAAACCTTCAGACTGAAGAGGTTGAAAACCAGTCATAAAACACAATGACTGGAGATGTGTGTTATCCAACTAAAGGCAGAAATCAGAATCATGTGTTCATCTTTATTGACGTGACCATCTGTCTTTATTACTAAATCTCTGTTCTTGACCGCTTTTGGCCTTCTGTGCTGCGATTTCCGAGAGAACGCCGCCACCTACGGCCGTCATTTTTGGCCACCTGGCTCAGAGCCCCCCTCTGCCGCATGTGTGCCGAGGATTTTTCCCGTCGATGAATAATAACAGAGATATTAATGTTTTTACAAAATTCCCCATTCTCTCTGCTGCCCCCGCTGGCGGCAGGGGGGAGGGAGGGACTATAAAACCAGGAAGTGGTGTGCCACAATTAATCTCTGCAAGATGGAGCTCTGTCAATTAGTCTCTGTCACTCTGAGCTCTGAATGACACTGAACAAATGTCTACAGCACTGTGAGTACCCTTAATTTGGTTTGAAAATGAAAATATGGTTAGACGTAAAAAAGCACTGCCTGCAAATGGTTGTTTGGGTTTGGGTTGAAGTAAAAAGGCACTCTCTCTCTCTCTCTCTCCCCACCTCTCTCTCTCCCTACCCCTCTCTCTCTCCCTATCCCTCTCCTCTCCCCCCTCTCCTCTCCCCCTCTCCCCTCTCCTCTCCCCCCTCTTCTCTCCCCCCCTCTCATCTCCCCCCCCTCTCCTCCCCCCCTCTCCTCTCCCCTTCTCCTTTCCCCCCCTCTCCACTCCCCCCTCTCCTCCATCTCCTCTCCCCCCCTCTCTCTCTCCCCTCTTTTTCTCCCCCTCCTCCCCTCCATCCCCTCCCCCACCATCCGTCCCCTAAACCCCCCTCCCCTCCTCACACCCCTACCCCGTTTCCTCCACCCTCCCTCCCCCTCCCTGCTCCCCCCCTCTCCCCCGCCCCTCATCTCACCCCCCTCTCTCTCCCCCTCTCCCCCCACTCTCTCTCTCCCCTCCTCCCCTCCCCCACTCTCCCTCCCTCCCATAAACCCCCTCCCCTCCACACCCCCTACCCTCTTCCCTCCACCCTCCCTGCTCCACACCTCTCCCCCCCTCTCTCCCCCTCACTCTCACCCTCTCTCTCTCCTTCCCTCCCCCCTCACCCACCCTCCCTCTTCTCCTCCTCTCCACCCCCCCTATCCCTCTTGCCCCTCTCTCTGTGTCTCTGTCTCTCTCTCTGTCTCTGCCCCTTCTCTCTCTGCCTTCACTCTTTACCCCCGCCCTCTCTAGACGTGACTGCAAGTTGGGGCTATGCGTCAGTTGATAGGGTGGTTATGGGGTAAAAGGAGCAAATTAATAATATTAATATAATATCAAGGGGGTAATTAGCGTGAGTGCGGGGGGGGGGGGGATAGTTAGTGTGTGACGCTGCATGCCGCCTCCCCCCCCACAACCGCACGTTGGGGGAACAGACCCAACGGGTCTGCACTTGGTCTAGTAATAAATATATTACAGAAAAAATAATTTAATGGGGTGGCACGGTGGCGCCTTACAGCACCACAGCCCAGATTTGATCCTGACTACGGGTGCTGTATGTACAGTATTTGTACATTCTCCCTATCACCACATGGGTTTTCTCTGGATATTCCAGTTTCTCCCACATCTGAAAGAAGTGCCGGTTTGTAGGTTAATTGGCTTCTGTAAATTGTCCCTGGCATGTAGGATAGGTATATGGTAGATTGCTGGTTGGTGTGAACTTGGTGGGCCGAAGGGCCTGTTTCCATATATATATATATATATATATATATATATATATATGTTTTACGTATATATCTTAATTTAATTGAACCACATACGGTTGAATATGTGGCATTATTTTCATCTTGTTTCTATAGTCAAAGGGTAAGGTTGATTGATTTATCTGTGAGGAACAGTGATGGAAGTCTGACTCCTCTTGCCTTGTTTCTATGTTTTTGTTTCTCTATGTATATGCATAACAGCATGAATTATAATCTGATTTCCACACATGAATATACTAAGGTCATTCATGTGCTGCACGTTGATCAGAGCCTGGCTCTATTGTGGAATGTAATTAGGATTGTAATTTAGCCTAACATTCATACCTAATCCAAATTGAAGCATAAACGTTGCATTGAAGTGTAAATTAAAAGACTTGCTACCGTATGCACCAGATTGCACAATTTCAAGCTGAAAAATGCAAAAGCTCCCTGTAAAAGGACTTGATCCAACAATCAAAGTCTCTTACCAAGTATCTTTATTTGTTCATTACATACGTTGTGCCCTAGCTGTCCGTGGTCATCACTGGGACTAGAGAGAGAGCTAGAGGCGGGGAAGCTACAATTATACAGGAGACAATGGGGCGTGGTTAGTAGTGGTGAGGTCACTATGTTAAAGGAGCATGCACTGATCTACATCCTTTCTCTTGGAAACAAAGCGACCACGGCTCATACGCTAGAGGCAAACCAGAAACAGTTGGAAAACATAATGAAGCAGACTACTCGCCCACTCCGTACCGGACAGGCGGCTTGACCAAACGCCCAGAGCGGGTGCGCAACCCGCCTTCCCCTTCCACCGCAGGAGCAACCGGAACGGGTGCAGGGACAGAGATAGGGGAACCGGGAGATGAAAGCCCAGGTGGAGGAGGAGAGCAAGGCGACGGAATGGGATCCACAGCAGGTGAAAGAGGAGAAGGGGGACCGTGCGGGATGGGAACCATGAGCTGAGAGGGAAGGGTACGTGGCATACGAGGAGTGACAGGGGCGGGAGCAGCCGCAGGCGGCGGTGAACGGACCGTCGGAGGGGGCGGTGAAGGCGGCGGGGAGTGAACAGACGGCGAAAACGGGTCTGCGGGAGGTGGAGCAGGTTCGTTGACTAGCAGCAGGTGCTGACGTGTCCGACGGTACACGGTGCCCTCGTAATTAACCAGGTAGGACCGTGGAGAGCCGGCATTGCCAACGACAACGGCCAGACGGTGATGACCGGAGGTGGACATCATCCGAACAACCTGGCCTGGGAACAGACGGGGAAGTAATCGGGAAGATTTATCAAAGGAGCGCTTTTGGATGTCCTGTTTCTCAACGATGCGATCCTTAACAGCGGCAGGGCATTGGACAGCGGGCGTTAGAGATTGCTGAGAAACCGGGAGAGGGGGTCTAGTGGTGCGGGACATGAGGCGCTGGGCAGGCGAACCAAGTGCGGGGTCCCGTGAAATGTTGCGGAGGTTGAGGAGGGCAAGATGGAAGTCAGAATGGGACAGACGGCAATGTTCCAGCAGTTCCTTGGCGCTGCGGACAGCGCGCTCCGCAAGGCCGTTGCTCTGCGGGTATTCGGGGCTGCTGGTGATGTGGCGAAAGTTCCATAGGGCGGCGAAAGCGGCGAACTCGGCGCTGGAAAACTGCCCGCCATTGTCGGATTGGAGAGTCACCGGGGAGCCAAAGGTAGAAAAGTGGCGGCGAAGCTTCCCGATGACGGCAACAGACGTGAGGGAGGGCAGCTGGTCCACCTCGAACCAGCTGGAGTAGGAGTCCACCAGGACCAGGAAGTGTTTGCCACGCCATTCGAATATGTCAGTGGCGACAGCCATCCACGGCAGCTCAGGAGCCGGCTGCTGCATGAGAGGTTGGCGTTGTTGATGAGGCAGTAGGCTGTTGCAGGCAGCACAGGCGGAGACCCTGTCACGAATCTCCGGAATCATGCCAGGCCAGAAAAACTGAGCCTGGGCCCGGGACAAAGTGGCCTCCACGCCGGGGTGACCGCTGTGTGCGGTTTGGTAGTAGTGGTCACGCAGAGCGTCCGGCACCACGACCTTGTGGCCCTTCACCACCACGCCGCTGTGCAGCACCAATTCGTCCCGAACCAGGAAGTAGGGCACGGCACCGGCCGGTAGAGAGGAGCGTCGGTCAGGCCAGCCACGGCGGATGACGCCCGCAAGCTGTTGTAGGGCAGGATCAGCGGCAGTGTGTTCGACCAGGGACTGCATCTGCCAAGAGGGAACAATGTTAACGTTCAGTACCATCAGGTCAGACGATTCGTACGGATGACGGACAACCGAAGGGAGAGGAGCACGGGACAATGTGTCGGCCACGAACATTTCCTTGCCCTTGCGGTACACAATGTTGAAGGTGAATCGTTGGAGCTGCAGCATCATTCGCTGCAACCGCGAGGAAGCCGCATGGATAGGCTTGTTCAAAATAGAAACCAGCGGCTGGTGGTCCGTTTCAATGGTGAAAGTGTTGCCCATAATGTAGTCTTTGAATTTGGAGCATGCGAAAACCACTGCAAGGAGCTCCTTCTCGATCTGAGCGTAGCGCTGCTCAGCAGGGGTCATGGTGCGAGAGGCATAGGAAACAGGCAGCTGCCGATTGTCCTCGAGCTGCAGGCAGGCAGCACCGAGTCCGAACCGAGAAGCATCGCAGGTGAGGACGATTGGTCTGTTCAAGTCAAAATACGTTAAAGTCGGGGTGCGAGCGAGCCTGGACTTCAGGGCTACGAATGCCGACTGGTGATGCGGTAGCCAGACCCAGGCATTGTCCTTTTTGATTAGCTCCCTCAGAGGGGCACTCAGTTCGCTTAGCTCGGGTATGAACTTACCCAGGTAGTTGACCATGCCCAGAAACCGCTGCAGGCCGGGCACGTCGGTGGGAGCGGGCATTTCGGTGACCGCAGCAGTCTTCTGGGGGTCTGGCTTTAGTCCACTTGCTGTGAAAACGTGGCCCACGTACGTGACCTCCTGAACGCGGAACCGACACTTCTTCGGGTTGAGCTTGAGATTAATCTCACGGGCCCGGTCCAGGACTTGGCGAAGGTGCAGGTCGTGCTCAGCGACGTCCTTCCCGTATACCAGAATGTCATCGACAATAATAGCACACGGCAACCCGGCAAACAGCTGTTCCATGGTCCGCTGGAAAACCTCACTCGCTGAGTTGATCCCGAAGGGCATGCGAAGAAAACGAAACCTGCCGAAAGGTGTGCTGAAGGTGGTTAAATAAGACGAACGTTCATCCAGAGGGATCTGCCAAAAGGAGCTCTTGGCATCTAAGACCGAGAAGACAGTGGCAGGACCGACCTGTGCAGCGACGTCCTCCACCGTCCGCATGGGGTAGTGCGGGCGCTGGATAGCAAGGTTCAGGTCCTTCGGGTTGATGCAGATCCTGATCTCGCTGGCGTCTTTCTTGGCAGCAACGACCATGGTGGAGACCCACAGGGTGGGTGCGCTCACCTCCTTGAGAATGCCAGTGGAAACCATATCACGAAGTGTGGACTCCACGCGGCCCTTCATGGCAAAAGACACGCGGTGGGCCGGTCTAACCACCGGGTTGACCCCCGGGTCAACAACGATTTTATAGGAACAGGGCAGCTTGCCCAGAACATCATCGAAACGGTCAGGAAACTCCATCAGGGGGTCCATGGGGGCCTGCACCAGGTGGACATCGCGGTGAAAAGAGACCAAACCCAAGTCCTGGCATGCACGGGCGCCCAGCAGGGTGACGTTATCAGAGTCCAGCAGGAAAAAAGTGAGGGGCCGAGAGGTCTTGAGAACAGTGCAGATAACAGTGGCCCTCCCCACTGCGACCAGAACACCTCCCCCATAGGCATGAAGGCGGGAGCTATCGGGAAGCACTATCTCACCCAAACGTATCTTTTTGAAGAGGCGAACAGACATAATGTTTGCAAACGCACCAGTATCGACCTTGGCCGAGAAGGAGTGTCCATTCACAATAACATGTATTGAGGGATCCGTTATCGGGCCAGGTGCACCCAGGAGCGAAAACACAGTCGGATCACCATGGGAGGAAATCGTATCTGAATCAGGGAGTTCTGGTTGGTACTGGGAACCAGGCGCGCTATCAGTGTCCGCTAGAATGTTTAGATTCCTTCTAGGAGCTGGGACCGGTTTCCCACGAGAACGGCAGGCTGACGAAAAGTGGTTAAGTTTCCCGCAAGAGTTGCAAGTTTTACCCAGCGCCGGGCAAACGTTGTACTGGTGCGAGGAGAAATTACAATTCGGGCAACGACGAGGGGTGACCTTAGCGGGAGAAGCGGGCGAGAACGGGCGAGGCGGGCTATTGATCCGCCGGCGGCCCACGGTACCGGTGAAGTTGATGTCCTGGGACTGTGGGTGGGAAACGGAGCCGACAGCAGAGGCCATACGAGCAGAATGCATGGCATCCTTTAGCGTGAGGTCGGGTTTCATTAGTAAATCCTCGCGCAGCTTTGAGTTCAGGAGACCGTATACCAGGACGTCCCTGATCAATTCGTCAGTTGTAATAGCTTCGAGGCGGCACCTCCGAGCCAAATGACGCAAAGAGCCAATGTAAGCGTCAATGTTCTCACCGGGAACCTGACGTCTTGAGAAAAACTTAAAGCGCTCAATTATGTTATTTGTGGGAATGTCACATAGGGCATTGAATTTGGCCATGAGACATACCGGGTCATTGCGGTCTTCCGGAGGGTCGAAGTCGAACGCTGCATAATGTTCCATAGCCTCCGGACCAGCCAGGTTGAGGAGCATGTGAGCCTGTACCGCAGGAGATACACCAGGATGAGCAATAGCGATATAATGTTCATAGTCGCGCTGGAAGACAGTCCAGCGGTGCACGATGTCCGCGTCAAAAATGAGCTTGTCAGGACGACGGAACGAGCTAGCCATATTAAATGTAAAGGTGGGGAAACAACTGGGAGAAACGAATAATGAAATAAAAACCGATAAACAGGAGACGCAAGTCTACCGCGCTGACACCATGTAAAAGGACTTGATCCAACACTCAAAGTCTCTTACCAAGTATCTTTATTTGTTCATTACATACGTTGTGCCCTAGCTGTCCGTGGTCATCACTGGGACTAGAGAGAGAGCTAGAGGCGGGGAAGCTACAATTATACAGGAGACAATGGGGCGTGGTTAGTAGTGGTGAGGTCACTATGTTAAAGGAGCATGCACTGATCTACACTCCCTACCGTGGGAGGGGGGACATCGCCATTTCTCACTCTCAACTCTCACCCAATGTTGGCAGCCCTGGAGTTGACTGGATAGTTCTTGCAGAACCAAATATATCTGAAAGGCCAACTAGCCTCTGTGTGCTTTAAGGCGTAACCCCTTTATGACATAAGCAAAAAATCGCCTTGATTTTGAGTTTAATTCCATAAATATTGTAAATTTCATCATACTTCTGAGATCACCCAGTTTATTTGTAAGTCACATATTTTTCTCTATAAAATATTACACTAACGCATTACCAAATATCAAGCCTGAATACTACTTGCGTACTTGATGTTGGCAACACGGTCCAATAGAGATCACTGCAGATTTCTTTAAAAACTTGCTCTCTCTTGAAGCAATTTTATCACCTGCCCTTGTGAAAATTAGACCAGATCGCCGCTCTGGCGAGGTTTGTTGGTGAGCAGCGACCACTGCCGGTGTCGAACGTGAAACAGAAATCTTTCGAACGGAAGACGCTGATGCAGATACTGAACTCAATGCACCGAGTTCACCCGTCTCCCAGCAACACCAAAACCGGAGTTAAAGAAGAAATGTATTTTGAGAAGGAGCTATCCGAAGGATATGATATGTTTGGTCATTACAACAGGAATTAAATTAGTAAGGACTAATACGGCAATAGACCTCGATATTTGGGCAGGAAATTATTTTAACGTCGCGTTTCGTAGATTATTTATATAAACTGAAAGGCAATTTGCAAATGTAAGTATTTAATTGTCACAAGGTTGTTCGCCCTCCCTACCAGAAAAACATTCAAGAATTACTCGAGATTCTCATATAATTACAACACCAAACCGGATTAACAAAGGCCTTTTCATGTCGGTGGATTTACTGAACGTCCATTCAATTAATTAAACGATAGGGTTATGGCATTTATACAGTGCATATGAAGTAGACGTGGATTCCCTCGATGTGTAATCACAGGAACATCAAACCAGGTATACGTGGGGCGGGAGGAGGGAGGTGGAATTGAACGCCCATTATTCTCTTCGTTATGTTCTCTGGGTTACTTAAATAATTGAGCCAATATGCTTCAAAATGAAATTGGAGCTAATTTGATGCACAGGTTGATCATCAATGTGACCTTTTGCCCACAACACCGTTTACTCTCAATTGTGATCATAATTCTGAATGCAAAAGACTGAACTCATCTTAATTCATCCAGACAAAATGTATAAGATGTATATGCATTTCAACTGCACCCATTGTTTAAGTGATCGCGGGATTGGTCCGTTTGCAATGTGAATTACCCCATGTACAAATTTCAGTCAAACAGTATTCACAAGTTGAAATGTAATAAGGATCTTCAATGGGAAACATTCATTTTGTTTCTCTTCCCGCAAATGGGGCCTAACCTATGAGTATTTCCATTATGTTCTGCTTTTATCTCAGTATTCACAGATTCAAGTCTCGAATGGGTCTGAAGAAGGGTTCCGACCAGAAACATCACCCAGCACTTTCCTTCCCAGATCCTGCCTGATCCTCAAAGTTCTTCCAGCACTTTGTGTTTTGCTCAAGATTCCAGTATCTGCAGTTTCTTGTGTTTCTAGAATGGGCTCAATATTTGGTCCTGACAAAGGTTTTTTTTCATTTTTATTTCAACAAGTAGTCTATTGATATCTGTTTGAAAGTGCATATACTTTGCTACTGTTCCAGTAGCGAAGTATTAGTCTGAATTGTGATATCACCCATTCGCACAAATTGAGTGGTGCTTATTATAAAAAATGACACAAAGGATTAACCATTATGAAATGTTCATGATCTCCCACTTGCTCCATTAACTATGGATTACGCTTGATGGGTTATAATCTCCTCTTTAGCATGGCAAGATTTGAAGAAAAGTTGTTTTAATTAACAATAGAAACAAAATTGTAAAAGTGAGATTTTTTGAATATAGTCAAACTGTAGCTACAGATGTCTGGCCATTGGGTAACTTACCTTTGTAAATACTAAAAAGTGTAATCATATGTTAGTTGGCACACATGCAAGCAAACAAATGTATTGTTTTACACATGAATTGCTTAACAGTAAAATTGAATTTCACATCCTTGTTATTCAGCATAATAATGAAAAATAATCTTTACTGGTTAGCTGAAGGAATCCATCCACTCCAAGCAGTTGTGGTAATGCCTGGTAATGCAATTATGTTCTTGCAAGTGACTTGTCGCAACAAACAGCGTCCAAGACAGACAGAGGATCATCTTGCAGGCAGACAGCAAGAGTTCTTTCAGGATGAGCTTTTAAAGCACGCAACAACAGCGAGGTAATAATCACCTTTGACATTCTCCTTTAACAATTTCTGCTTCAATAAAATCTCCTCTCATTCTTCTAAACTGTAGAGAACACAGTATCGGCCAACTCAATCTCTCCTCACATGCCAATAAGGCTATTTCTGAAATCAGATGAGTGCATCTTTGCTGCTCTGGTAAGTGCATCCTTGCTTCATGTAAGGTGACTAAAACCATACACAATAATCAAGGTGGGCCCTTGGGATGCCTGACATACAGTCTAGATGCGAAGGTCAGTTATTCGTACCACATTTCTGAAATTCAGTTCTCATTTACAATTTACAAAATTGCCGACGACACCAGTTACAGGCCGGATACCAAATAATGATGAAATAGAATGCAGGAATTAGATTGAAAACCTCATGGCCTGGTTTTGAGACAACAACCTTTCTCTCAATATCAGCAAGACAAAGGAGATAGTGACAGACTTCAGGAAGCGAAGTGGTACACATATCCCAGTATGCATTGATGATGCCGAAATAGCGATGATAGAAAGCTTCAAGTTCCTAGGAGTAAATATCACCAGCAACTTGTCCTAAACCAGCTATATTGAAGCAATGGACAAGAAAGCACACCAATGCCTCTACTTCCTCAGAAGGTTTAGGTAGTTCGGTATATCCCCAACTTCTCACCAACTTCTACAGCTGCGCCATAGCTAGCATTTTATTGGGATGCATCACAGTATGGTTTCAGAACAGCTCCATCCAGGACGGGAAGAAATTGTAAAGATTTGTGGACACAGTCCAGATCATCACAAAAATCAACTCCCTTTCCATTGATTCCAGTTACACTTCACACTGCCTCAGCATGGCCATGTGCATAGAACGAGTCTCACCCTGGTCATTCCCTCTTCTCCCCAACCCCATCAGGCAAGTAGTACAGAAGTGTGAAAACGCACACCTTCAGATGCAGGAATTGTTTATTCCCAGCTGTTATCACCTAACTATCATCCTATCAACAACTAAATAGTGGTCCTGACCTACTATCTACCTCATTGGACTATCACGGACTATTGTTAGTTGGACTTCACTGGACTTTATCTTGCACTAAACATTCCATTTATCAGCATAGGTCATGTGATAGGAGCAGAATTATGCCATTTGGCCCACGAAGTCTACTCCGCCTTCCAATCATGGCTGATCTATCTCTCCCTCCTAACCCAATTCTCCTGCCTTCTTCCCATAACCTCTGACACCTGTACTAATTAAGAATCTATCTCTGCCTCACATATATTCACTCATTTGGCCTCCACAGCCTTCTGTGGCAAAGAATTCCAGATTCACCACCCTCTGACTAAAGAAATTCCTCATCTCCTTCCTAAAAGAACATCCTATAATTCTGAGGCTGACCTCTAGTTCAAGACTCTCCCACGAGTGGACACATCCTCTCCCCATCCACTCTATCCAAGCCTTTCACTATTTTGTACGTTTTAATGAGGTCCCCCCTCATTCTTCTAAACTCCAGCGAGTATAGGCCCAGTGCCGTCATCCTATGTTCACCTACTCATTCATGGGATTATTCTTGTAAACCTCCTCTGGATCCTCATGTATCTGTACATTGTGGATGGCTCGATTGTAATCATGTACAGTCTTTCTGCTGACAGTTTAGCATACAACAAATGCTTTTCACTGTACCTTGGTAGACGTGCGACAATAAACTAAACCAACTACATGAACTTTTTAACATTCATGGGTGCTGGAAGTTCTGGCATTGTCATTTCTTGAAAACTGAGAACTGGTGAGCTGAATACTGCAATTTCATATTGCCGATTATTCCTTCCACCTCCTTGCGATACATATTATGATAATAGGCTGTAAATTGACAGTTGTTTTTTGGACCAAGAAATTAGAAGATTTTTAAAACTTTGTGATGAAGATATTTGTACACACGTTAACATAGACATATATTACTGAGAGCAGAAAGATACAAATTGCAGTAGCTGAGAAGAAGGTTTATGATCATATAGTTTGGGGTAGCTCAAGATGGACAGCAACATTTCAGCAATATCCATACCCGGAGAATAATTTAAGTAAAAAGATAGATCAGCACCTGAACCATGAAGAAAACCAGTGAATAAGAAACTTATAAGCTATAAACCTTTGGCAATCAATTGATGGGGCCATAAAGGCATTCTCCTGAAGGAGCAAGCAATAAATGAATAAGTCATACATCATCCTCAAAGTGACCCATCACAGGTGAAGCACAGAAACAAAGAGCCCTATTCTGCCAGTAATAATGTAAATACCTGACTTTCTAATAACATCAAGGTAAATATCTAAATCAGACCCAACTGTAAAATGCTAAACAATGCTCATGTCTTTGCTGACCAAAATTAGTGATTGTAAACTGAATGCTATTCAAAAGGCAAGTTAGAAAACTAAATGGTTAATTTAATGTCTATTTCCAAGTAACTTTTTAATAGACTGTTTACTTTAAACTGAGAGTGTAACTAGTTATTGTTCTATCAATCAATGACCATAATGTTTGTTGTATGAAAATTAATGTTGATTGAATTTAGTATGCTTATAATATCTGTAAGTAATTCAGTCATTGTTCACCATGGCAAGAGGAATTAGATTTTTCCTTTGGAATTGTGGCATAATTCTTCACTAATTATCCTGCCTGCATATATTTAAGTACTTCTTCTTCTTGCGAAGTAGTTCTTGCAGAAGTTTGCAGCAGGGTGATGCCATCCGGTTCGACATCCGTAGGTGCCCGCCCTAAAACGGGCGCATGCTCCAGGTTGGTGCCAAGCTGTGGCAATGCTGCCATCTCTGTATGTTGTCGTTCGCCTGACTGAGGTCAGTTGACAGGGCTCACCACGGGGAGGTCGACAACATGAGCCCCATTTAAGTACTCTGAACTACTTGCTTTAGGTAGTTCAGCGTCAGCTAAATTTACCTCTTGGGGTTGTCAGTACCTAGTTTACAACATGATTGGTTCATATATACAATGTTTTTTTCAAACCAGGTGATGTGGGCAGGCAGCCATTACCTATTGCACCATGACTTATTGCACTTCCACTGCTTTAAATTTCAACCTGCCACTTTCGATCAATCAATAAACACCAATGGAGGAAGCAGAAAAGGAGAATGAAAACAGGGGGTAGATTGTGGGCCATCGGCCAGATGATTTAATAACTTCTTCATGTGAACCTCCATTGAGAACTTGATGGAAGGAGGGGCAAAAAATATATTGAATCTGTAAACACAGGCAATTCGTGACAAATTTTGATGGCTCCTTCTGAGCCATTCCCAGTTGGAAAATGGTTGTATTGAAGGGATGACATGGATAAGTTAACACAGGACTGCTAAATATTTCCAGGATCAAGCACTCCTCCCAGTGTCACAAAAAATCTGATACCCAGCCTGTTTGGAACAACTGCTGAGAAGTGTGGCTGGTAAGACTGCTCAACACTAGGTTTGTTCGCTCGTGTGTCAGGCGACGTTCTGCCATCGTTTTGCCACAGCCAGTGCCACATCTGTGCCACTACGGAGATCGTCCGCAGTGTATACCTCTCTGCCGCAAGTCAGTAGGTTGGCCATTGTCTATACCTCTCCACAGTTGCACTTGTCAGATTTCGAGAGGCTCCACTTCTTCAGGTTGAGTCCGCAACGCCCCACTCCAGTGCGGAGGCAGTTTAGGGCTTTCCAGGTAGTATAAGGCAGGTGGTGCCCTGGTGCCATCTGTTGTTTGGTTTTGGTGCCTGGTACAGTTGGTTCTAGTTCCATGAAGTGTTCCGACTCTTCAGGCGTTTCTTGGCATGTTGGTGATTGTGCGAGGGGTGACGGGGGTCTGTGTGCACATTGAAACGTTCTACTGCAGCTGCCTGATCACGTCTTCGAGATGGTTCGTCGATGCCTGCCAGCTCATACAGGTGTTCAAACTTTGTCGGCTTCTGGCATCCTGTGGTTTTCCTGCAGGCAGTGTTCAATGCAGAGTCCACCTAGCGTGCATGTTTAGAGCGGCACCAGACGGGGCTTGCATATTCTGCCAATGAGAAACAGAGCGCCAGGTCTGCAGTGCGGATTGTTGTTGGGTCACTTCCAAATGAGCTGTTTGCCAATTTTTCGATGACATTGTTCCGGGTGTTGACCTTTGCCTTGATTTTCTCAACATGTTGGTGATATGATAACGTGTGATCGAGGACCACACCTAGTTACTCTGGGTCTTTGCAGCGTTCCAACAGGACATCATTCCATCGCTCCTGCAGTTGATGTTTCACATCCTGATTCCGGAGGTGGAAAGCTACGCTTTGCGTTTTTGTTGGGTTTGGGCGCAGGGAGTTCTGTTGGTAGTATGTTGTCATATTCTGCCGAGCAGCCTCTAGTACGGTCTCAATCTGGCTGAAGTCTGAGGATTGCATTGCGATGCACGAGTCACAGGGTAATTTTATAATCGTCGTGGAGTCCGTCAAGTGATGCAAATATACATATCAACACAATATAGGCAAGTTTTTGAAATAAGGTGATACATTGGTACTTCATTTCCATCGTCATAATAGTTGCGATTATGTTCCAGGCAGAAGTAAATTAGAAAACTCCACATCGACACGGAGTTCTTGTGACTGGCTCTGTATTGAAAAAATGGGTCACTTACACATCGCAGTTTGGTTAAAAAATCATCATCGGCAGTCACTTAATACAAGTACGACTCCTCTCCTCTCCATAGGGTCATCTACTTGTGGGTCTGCAGATATCTGTAGAGGCCGATCCGCAATCCACACACCTTGGTGCAACGTGGGCTGTGGAGACTGGTGGTGGTTGGTACTCGTTGAGCCCCCTTCTCTCTCTCCTTACGGTGTTGTCGCTTTGTCTCTGCGACACGGCGTAGTTCCATTTCATGAAGTGCAGCTCCTTCCTGCACGGATTTCCTCCAGGAGTGCCTGTTCAGTGCAATGTGCTCCCAGTTGCTTGATGTGATGTGGCATTTCTTCAGACTGTTCTTGATGTTGTACTTGAAGCATTTCTTTGACCCGCTGGGGGTTCGCCGACGTTCCTTCAGTTGAGAGTACAGGATTTGTTTAGGGAGATGTGTGTTTGAAATGCGGATGACATGGCCAGTCCATACAAGTTGGTGCTGCATTATTGTGGTGGTGATGCTGGTCATATTGGCTTCCTCCAAAACGCTGATGTTGGCGCATTTGTCCTCCCAGCTGATCCTCAGATGTCTTTCGTAAGGATCTTTGATGGTATTGTTCCAGGGCTCTCAGGTGCCTGCTGTAGGTGGTCCATGGCCTGTCTCCATACAACAGGGTGGAGAGGACAACGGCTCTGTAGACCAGCAGTTTTGTTTGAGCCTTTCGGTCTCGATCTTCATGGACTCTTTTCCTGAGTCTGGCGAAGGCTTTGCTGGCACAACTCAGGCGATGGTTGACCTCGGAATCGATGTCAGCATTTGAGGAAAGAATTCTGCCAAGGTCGGGGAAGTGGTCAACTTTCAAGAATGGTTTCGTACACTTTCATAGTGGGCTGGGTAGACGGCTGGTTGGGTGGTTGAAGTAGGACCTGGGTCTTCTTGATGTTTAAGGCTTCTTGATGTTAGCCTTAAAAAACAATGTTTCATAACCTTGTTTCATTTCAGTAACATTTCAGAATCAATTTTAATGAATTGTCATTGACGTTAAGCTTTATTTTTCTCACGGCAACTGTTATTAAATATTCTAAAAGTATATTCTAAACTAAACTGAACAGGTATTCGATGGGATTCGTTTCCACTATATGTAGCAATTTTTTGGCAAAAAAGTCACATTCAAGACATGAAAACATTCTTACAGGATTTTATATTGATTCCTCGATACAGTGGGAAAGTTCCCAAAGGCTAGAATAATATACTTTTTCCTGGAACAAAGTTAGATTTCATGTTACATGGTTTACATGTTAAGGAATGATATCCTGATGTATCATCTTTTCACTATAAACACAGTATCATTTATACTGTAATTATTTGAAATGTATTTGTAACAGGATGGGGTTGCTGGATACGCCAGGATGTAATAACCATGCTTAAATGCTCTTGTGACGAAAATACTACTGGCCACATCTTCCCATCTCCAACCTGTTCTGCTTTCTGCAGAGACCGTTCCCTCCGCAACTCCCTGGTCAACTCATCCCTTCCCATCCAAACCACCCCCTCTCCAGGTACTTTCCCCTGCAACCACAGGAGATGCAACACCTGTCCCTTTACCTCCCCCCTCGACTCCATCCAAGGACCCCGACAGTCCTCTCAGTTAAGGCAGAGGTTCACTTGCACCTCCTCCAATCTCATCTACTGGATTCGCTGTTCCAGGTGTCAACTTCTGTACATCGGCGAGACCAAGCGCAGGCTCGGTGATTGTTTCGCTGAACACCTCTGCTCAATTCCGCCTTAACATATCTGATCTCCCGGTTGCTCAGCACTTTAACTCCCACTCCCATTCCCAATCTGACATTTCTGTCCTGGACCTCCTCCATTGTCAGAGTGAGACCCAGCATAAATTGGAGGAACAGGACCTCATATTTTGCTTGGGTAGCTTACACCCCAGCAGTATGAATATTGACTTCAAATAGCCCTTGCTTTCCCTCTCTCTCCATCCCCTCCCCCTTCCCAGTTCTCCCACCAGTCTTACTGTCTCCGAATACATTCTATCTCTGTCCCACCCACTCCCCTGACATCGGTCTGAAGAAGGGTTTCGACCCGAAATGTCACCCATTCAGTGCTCTTCAACCTTTTAATACTTAGCGCCCACTTTTGTAACTTTCGTGAGGGTAATATTTTCGTACCGCCCACTAATATTTAAATTGAAAAAAAGTTACATACCCAGCATAAAACAATAAAATTAATTAAAATTACCTTTAATTTAATGAGATCCTTGAGCCTGATGCTGAGAAACTAAATGTTGGATATCTGGTTAGATTTTCATAAGGAACAAGCAAAATTCTCCTCTTTCAGTGATTTTCAGACAGTTTCTCTGTTTGGTGACAATACAGGGGGAGGGCAACCCCTACAAACCCAATCACTGATACTGGAGGGAAGATATATGGAGTGATAACTCCTTTACCCAATCATATAACAGTACCTGCAAACATCTTCATACATATCAACAAAGTAGAAACATTGTAACCCTAACCCTAATTGCCAGACTCCCGTTATTAAAAGATTTTGTGTAGTTTTGTTACAATATTTGGCAATTATTGGCAAGAATGCCAATCCATTTGAATGATTACTGGACACAAAATGCTGGAGTAACTCAGCGGGACAGGCAGCATCTCTGCAGGGAAGGAATGGGTGACGTTTCGGGTCGAGACGCTTCTTCAGACCAATGTCAGGGGAGTGGACGGGACAGAGATAGAATGCAGTCAGAGACAGTAAGACTGGTGGGAGAACTGGGAAGGGGAGGGGATGGAGTGAGAGGGAAAGCAAGGGCTATTTGAAGTCAATGTTCATACCGCTGGGGTGTAAGCTACCTAAGTGAAATATGAGGTAGACAAAAATGCTGGAGAAACTCAGCGGGTAAGGCGGCATCTATGGAGCAAAGGAAATGGGCAACGTTTCTGGCCGAAACCCTTCTTCAGACTGAAGTGTGTGGGGGGGGGGGGGGCGGGAAGAAGAAAGGAAGAGGAGGGGCCAGTGGGCTAGAGAGAGAGAGAGCTAAGAAGGGGACACAGTAAGGACTGTCTGAAAATAGAGAAGTCAATGATCATACCGCTGGGGTACAAACTGCCCAAGCGAAATATGAGGGGCTGCTCCTCCAATTTCCGGTGGTCCTCACTCTGACCATGGAGGAGGCCCAGGACAGATAGGTCGGATTTGGAATGGGAGGGGGAGTTGAAGTGCCGAGCCAAAGGGAGATCAGGTTGGTTATTGGGAACCGAGCGGAGGTGTTTGGCAAAGCGATCGCCAAGCCTACGCTTGGTCTCACTGATATAGATCAGCTGACATCTAGAGCAGCGGATGCAATTGATGAGGTTGGAGGAGGTGTAGGTGAACCTCTGTCGCTGCTCTAGATGTCAGAGATTGGATCAATTAGTCCACTACTCTACACAGTTGGGTTTTGATGAATATAAAATTCTAACAAGTTCAGATACGCGCGATGAATGGAGAATGTTCCTAAGAGTTGAAGAGTCCAGAACTAAATCCAAAACCTCAGTTCTTCATCCACAGGGTGGTTAATCTATTGAACTTTCTACATCAAGATGGAAAGATGGGCATGGAGGGTGCAGTTAACATCAAGGAAATTGCATTAAAGGGGTACAAATGGACTTTAGCCAGGTCATAAGACCTGATTTAACCAATGCTCAAGATCTCCATTTTAAAGCACATTTAGGGCAGCACAGTGGCCTGGCAGAGTAATTCCGGTCCTAATCTTACCCCCTTAGTTTGGTTCAGTCAAACACCGAATACAAGCACTGGTAATCAACTCTCTTTAATACGATACCTAGTCCAACACCGCGGGTCCGATCCTTGTCTCTACTCGTTCAAGCCCTTCAGCGTGCGAGTAGAACTGCAGAAGATCAGCACAGTCCATGTACTATCCCAGAAGATAGGCACACTCTCATGTGCTTCCCCTCTTTTATACCTTCATGGACTCTTGGCGCAAAATACATGAAGGTGGGGGGGGGTGGAGAGGGAGGGAGCAACGGTTACAAAATACGTAAATTGACAGTTCCCTAACTCAATCACAAAATATTATATAATATTGTTTTGATAGAAAGCACTTAGTGGGAAACAGTTCCATTAAGCAAGGCAAGGCAAGGCAACTTTATTTATATAGCACATTTCATACACGAGGCAGACTCAAAGTGCTTCACATAAAAACATGTCATACAATAAATGAAATAATAAAATGAACTAAAATAGAAGAACTAAAAGAAAAGAAAAGCAAAATTAAAAATGCATTATAAAAAGTGCAAAAGTTAAAAGTGCAATGTAGTTAAGATTTAGCTGAAAGCTAAAGTAAACATAAAAGTTTTCAGTCTTATTTTAAAAGTGGTCAAAGTTGAGGCAAGTCTTAAATCTTCAGGAAGTTTATTCCAGCTATTTGTTGCATAGTAACTAAATCCTGCTTTCCCATGTTTTGTATTTACTCTGGGAATCACTAGCAGATTGGTTTCAGAAGATCTTAGCGGTCTAGAAGGCTTATATAGTGGAAACATAGAAACATAGAAATTAGGTGCAGGAGTAGGCCATTCGGCCCTTCGAGCCTGCACCGCCATTCAATATGATCATGGCTGATCATCCAACTCAGTATCCCGTACCTGCCTTCTCTCCATACCCTCTGATCCCCTTAGCCACAAGGGCCACATCTAACTCCCTCTTAAATATAGCCAATGAACTGGCCTCGACTACCCTCTGTGGCAGAGAGTTCCAGAGATTCACCACTCTCTGTGTGAAAAAAGTTCTTCTCATCTCGGTTTTAAAGGATTTCCCCCTTATCCTTAAGCTGTGACCCCTTGTCCTGGACTTCCCCAACATCGGGAGCAATCTTCCTGCATCTAGCCTGTCCAACCCCTTAAGAATTTTGTAAGTTTCTATAAGATCCCCTCTCAATCTCCTAAATTCTAGAGAGTATAAACCAAGTCTATCCAGTCTTTCTTCATAAGACAGTCCTGACATGCCAGGAATCAGTCTGGTGAACCTTCTCTGCACTCCCTCTATGGCAATAATGTCCTTCCTCAGATTTGGAGACCAAAACTGTACGCAATACTCCAGGTGTGGTCTCACCAAGACCCTGTACAACTGCAGTAGAACCTCCCTGCTCCTATACTCAAATCCTTTTGCTATGAAAGCTAACATACCATTCGCTTTCTTCACTGCCTGCTGCACCTGCATGCCCACTTTCAATGACTGGTGTACCATGACACCCAGGTCTCGCTGCATCTCCCCTTTTCCTAGTCGGCCACCATTTAGATAATAGTCTGCTTTCCCGTTTTTGCCACCAAAATGGATAACCTCACATTTATCCACATTATACTGCATCTGCCAAACATTTGCCCACTCAACCAGCCTATCCAAGTCACCTTGCAGTCTCCTAGCATCCTCCTCACAGCTAACACTGCCCCCCAGCTTAGTGTCATCCGCAAACTTGGAGATATTGCCTTCAATTCCCTCATCCAGATCATTAATATATATTGTAAATAGCTGGGGTCCCAGCACTGAGCCTTGCGGTACCCCACTAGTCACTGCCTGCCATTGTGAAAAGGACCCGTTTACTCCTACTCTTTGCTTCCTGTTTGCCAGCCAGTTCTCTATCCACATCAATACTGAACCCCCAATGCCGTGTGCTTTAAGTTTGTAAACTAATCTCTTATGTGGGACCTTGTCGAAAGCCTTCTGGAAGTCCAGATACACCACATCCACTGGTTCTCCCCTATCCACGCTACTAGTTACATCCTCGAAAAATTCTATAAGATTCGTCAGACATGATTTACCTTTTGTAAATCCATGCTGACTTTGTCCAATGATTTCACCACTTTCCAAATGTGCTGCTATCCCATCTTTAATAACTGACTCTAGCAGTTTCCCCACTACCGATGTTAGACTAACTGGTCTGTAATTCCCCGTTTCCTCTCTCCCTCCCTTCTTAAAAAGTGGGGTTACGTTTGCTACCCGCCAATCCTCAGGAACTACTCCAGAATCTAAAGAGTTTTGAAAGATTATTACTAATGCATCCACTATTTCTGGAGCTACTTCCTTAAGTACTCTGGGATGCAGCCTATCTGGCCCTGGGGATTTATCGGCCTTTAATCCATTTAATTTACCCAACACCACTTCCCGGCTAACCTGGATTTCACTCAATTCCTCCAACTCCTTTGACCCGCGGTCCCCTGCTATTTCCGGCAGATTATTTATGTCTTCCTTAGTGAAGACGGAACCAAAGTAGTTATTCAATTGGTCTGCCATATCCTTGTTCCCCATGATCAACTCACCCGTTTCTGACTGCAAGGGACCTACATTTGTTTTAACTAATCTCTTTCTTTTCACATATCTATAAAAACTTTTGCAGTCAGTTTTTATGTTCCCTGCCAGTTTTCTTTCATAATCTATGGAAGCATGTCAGTGATATACTTTGGCCCTAAACCATGTAGTGATTTATAGGTGAGCAGCAGGATTTTAAAATCAATTCTCTGACATACAGGGAGCCAATGTAAGGATTTAAGAATTGGTGTAATATGCTCAAATTTTTTGGTCTTTGTTAGAACTCTAGCAACAGCGTTCTGAACAAGCTGTAGCTGCCTGACAGTTTTTTTTGGAAGACCTGCAAGGAGACCGTTGCAATAATCTAGCCTACTATTAATAAAGGCATGTACAAGTTTTTCTAAATCTTGAGCTGACATGAGTCCTCTTAATCTTGCTATGTTTTTGAGGTGATAGTAGGCCGATTTTGTTACTGATTTGATGTGACTGTCGAAATTTAAATCTGAATCCATAATGACCCCAAGATTTCTGGCTTTGTTTGAAGTTTTCAGGGACAGAGAGTGAAGGTGTTGGGTTACTTTAAGCCTTTCTTTTTTAGCACCAAAAACAATTATCTCCGTTTTGTCCTTATTTAGTTGGAGAAAATTTTGGCACATCCAGTCTTTGACTTGCTCAATGCACTGGCACAACAGATCTATGGGGCGATAATCATTTGGTGATAGCGCTACATAGATTTGAGTGTCATCGGCATAGCAGTGGTGGTCAATATTATTATATCGCATGATTTGCCCTAGTGGGAGCATGTAGATGTTGAATAAAGAGGGCCCTAAGATCGAACCTTGCGGTACTCCACACGTCACGTTGGTTGGTTCTGATACAAAGTCGCCAATGGAAACAAAATAGTTCCTATCTTGTAAATATGACCTGAACCAACTTAAGACTGTGCCTGAGAGCCCCACCCATTTTTCCAACCTGTCCAAAAGTATTGAGTGATCAACAGTGTCGAATGCAGCACTGAGATCTAATAGCATTAATATTGAAACTTTGCCAGAGTCTGTGTTAAGACGGATGTCGTTTACAACTTTAATAAGAGCGGTCTCGGTGCTATGAAGAGGTCGAAATCCTGACTGGAAGTTGTCGTAGCAGCCATTGAAGCCAGGAATTGATTAAGTTGCTGGAGGACAACTTTCTCAATGATTTTACTTATGAAAGATAGGTTTGAAATTGGTCTATAATTGGTCTATATATAAGCAAAGAAACATTCTACCAGGTAAACAATTTGGGCAAGGCCCCTCTCCTTGACCAATCACGAGTAACGGCGCAAAGACCATGCAACATAATTATCAACATTATTATAACCCATCATCTCCCAACCAATCCAGAGCATGCATTTGCGGCAGGACTTAGCTCTCTCTGCAAAACCTCATACATATTATCAATTAGAAGACATCTGGACATCAACCTGTATTCAACCTCTTTCCAGGCCACAGACACTCTGGAGCAATGATCCTCATGGTCTTTGCAGCTTTTGCAAAAGATGTCATGCAGCTTTGCAAAAGCAGAAATCCTCCATTTTGTCGGGCACCTAAAATGCCCAATATTATCATTCCCCTCTTTTATCATACATGATAACAAATAATAATATGACATGGTTCCTGTTATACAACTTAACAACAACGGCGATGTAATTGATCAGAACTCTAAGTAACTTCCCGAGTTTATATGGGCATAGTTTCACGATTTCTGACTAACGAGTCTCCATCTCCCGAGTTTGCATGGGCACAAATCCCCTTTGTCCATTTTGTTAGCTGAACGTACTCTTGACTATTGATGGGTACGATGTTATCTAAGAAACTCCTTGACGAAAACAAGTTAGCAGCCTATTCTCCCAATAATACTCTTAAAATGGTGAAGATAAACCCACGCATTCTTTTCTTCTACCTTAACCGCTGTTGGAATCGTCAGAACCTGGTAATGTCCCTCCCACCGAACCTCCAAACCTTTCCTTACCCTATTCTTCACTAGTACATAGTCACCAGGCTTGACTTTAATGGAAGATAGCAAAAGAGGCAATTCACTATATGCTGCTTGCACCCGAGAATGCAAATCCATTAGTGCCCGAGTCAAGGCCAGAACGTAATCGTCATCTCCGTAGTCATGTGATGGACGTTTACGACTTTTATGGAATTTTGGTTCCAAGGGGTTTTTAAAGGTCGTCCATAGATAATTTCAGCTGGGCTCAGTCTCGATTTCCCTGCAGGCGTGACACGCATCTGAAATAAAGCTATAGGGAGTAATTTGATCCAACCAATTCCTGTCTCCGCTTCAATTTAGCTAATTTAGTTTTCAGGGTCTGGTTTGCCCTTTCTACAAGTCCAGCAGCCTGTGGTCGATAAGCACAGTGTAGTTGCTGTTGGATACCCAGCTGTTCATAGAATTCTTTATTAATTTGGCCAATAAAATGAGGACCATTGTCAGAACTAAGCTGAATTAGGATACCGATTCTAGGGATAATTTCTCACCTTGACAACAGTAGCCGCTTTGTTATCAAGTGTTGGATAGGCGTTGATCCATCTGCTGAATACATCGATAATCACGTACATATCTATATCCCAGGCATTTCTATAGCTCGATATAATCCATCTGAAGAGTAAAGGTGTTTTCCCATCTTCATAACCTACTCATTTCCCAGGATTATACTTCTGACAAATAATACAACAGCTACTCACTTTTTGGGCCAAAGTTTGTAATCTTAGATATCACCAAGTAGCCGAAAGAGCATCATCAATTGCTCTCGCTCCACAGTGAGTCGCAAAATGCATACACTCCACAATCCAAACTGTAAGAGGATCTATCATACAAGTCTGCCCTGCCGGAGTAACTCACAATCCCGACATGCAATCTATTGTACATCCAAGCTGTTTCCATAATCTTATATCCCCTTCAGAAGCTTCCTCCTGCAACTGAATAATTTTCTGGATAGTTGGCATTGGCTTTTCCAAGGAAGATTTGTTACCTGATCTTTTTATCCGACTCATCTTTCTTGGCACCACTGTTGTATCTATGTAAGATTGTCCTTACAGTCATCACAAGAGGGCTCTGCCCTTATATGTATGTTTTTCTCGGAATCAGTTCCGCAGCCATCTTGGCTCGAATAAACCCACTTACTGACATGGTACAACATGAGTAGTTATTGAGTTATTACCCGTCAAACACAACATCTGGCGACGAGGATGGCTAGTTTAACTCTCGCTGCCCCATCTCCATTCTTGGAAAGTCCAGGAGAGCCTCCTGTACCATGGACACGATGGTTCAAAAGTTTCACCACATACTTGATCGCAAGCAGCCTGGACGGCGAGGCCATATCGGACGATCGCCGCCGAGTGATCCTGCTGCATTGCCTCGGAACGGAGGGACAGCGGATCTTCGCGGAGTTTGACAGTGCTGCAACGAGTAAGTACAGTGATGCTGTTACTGCACTTGACAAATATTTTGGCCCAAAGACAAATAGATAGAGAGATATCGTTTTCGTCAACGTTCACAGGGACATGGCAAACCAGTGAAGCAATTTGTTTCTTCATTGATAGAACTAGCTGCAAAGTGCAATTTTGTGGCACTGATTGATGAGTTGGTGAGAGATCAGCTGATAGAAAAGACTTCTATCCCGTGGATCAGATAGCGGCTTCTAATGGAGGATGATGATCTCAAATTCAAAAGGCACAAGAATTAGCCGTGCAAATGGAAAGTGCGATGCATGATGTCAAGGTGCTCAAACAATATTCGATGGCAAGCACTGATGGCAAGCATCTTGTCATTCATCTCATCAGAAGAACACAGCACAGAGCATTCAGAAACAGTAAAAAAACAGTCAAAAATCAATTGCTCAAACAAGCAGTGTCCGAATTGTGGCCGGACACACGCTCCCAAGGAATGTCCAGCTTACGGTAAACGGTGCAATGCATGTTCAAAGCTGAATCTACGTGAAAGTCTGCCGGTCGTCGAAGAAGAATGCGCCATCTGTCCTCGATGTAGACGATGAATCTCCGGGTGTACACAACGTATACTCCATAAAGGACAGAGCTGACCAGGATGTTCGGTCAACAGGTGCTTTCAAAGACTGCACGGTTGAGATCGCTGGGACCTTGGTATCGCTTCTCATAGATGCGGGGGCGAAGGTTTCTATTTTGAGCGTAGACCTCTACAATAGGTATTTTTCAGATTACCCACTTGCTCCCCCGAGGGACACTCTTCGCTCTTATGATGGTTCAACCATACCCCACTATAGGGCTAGTGACAGTTCCTGTTTGCTACAAAGCAGTCAAGCTTGATCACTTCAGATTCTACATTGCGGAAGGAAAGTGTCTGATGGGAGTCAATTTGTTTGATCGACTGTTTCAAGCTTCAGGACTCAACCGGCACAAACATCAATGTGATCAGCAACGCAGACTATGGGCATGAAGCCCTTTTCTCGGGTTTTGGGGTAGTTAAAGGGTACTGCCACACACCTCATGTAGACACATCAGTCCCACTTGTTTCACAACGCCTACAGCGTCTACCATTTTCAATTCGCTCGGAAGTCTCAACTGAACTGAAGCGACTCGAAAATGATGGTTTCATTGAACGCATCGATTCATCCCCTTGGATATTGAATTTTGTCATCGCGCGACACAAGAACGGTGAACTCAGGCTTTGCATCGATCTCAAATCGGTCAACAAAGCCAGCATTCCAGACAAATATCCTCTGCCAACAATACAAGAGCTATCTGCGTCATTCCACGATTCAAGTGTTCACAAAACTAGACACGCGCCGAAGCTACCTTCAGGTACCACTAGCAGTACGCAGTCGGCATTTGACAGCATTCATCACACATGAAGGAGTATTTGAGTACTGTAGGATGCCGTATGGACTGTGCTCAGCGCCCTGCGCATTAAAAAAAATTGTGGCATCGGTTTTGTCAGGCATTGACGGAACACTCAACCTCCTCGACAATGTCATCGTCGTCCATGGCAGGGACAAGGAGGAACACTATCGACGTCTGGATGCAGTGTTAGCCCGTCTCGCGCAACACAACTTGACGCTCAACGCAGCAAAGTGTACATTTGCAGCATCCGAGATCGATTTTCTTGGGTACAGAGTAACTGACTGGAGTTTGAGCCTACTTAGGACAATGTCCAAGCCATCAACGAGCTCCCTACCCCAACCAATGCGAAAGAGTTAGTTTCATTTCTGGGCACCACCAACTTCTACCGCAAGTTTGTGCCGCAGTACGCGCAGATCGCAGAACCACTACAGAAGCTGATACGGAAAGACACATAACGTGGGAATGGACATGTGAGCAAGACATCGCGCTCAACATGCTGAAAGACGAAATAGCATCTCCGCCTGTTCTCGCATACTTCAACCCAAGTGCTGAAACGTACGTCACAACAGACACTTCCAGTATCGTGATCGGAGCAGTGTTATCGCTGTGCATCGATGGAAGCGAGCGACCGATCATATTTGCGTCCCTTTACTCTAACAGAACGCAAGTACTCCACCGGGGAACGCGAAGCATTAGCGTGCATATAATCGTGTGAACACTGGCACGTATACCTATATGAGAGACCATTCACTCTCCGTACGGATCACCAAGAGCTAACTATGTTACTGGACATGTCAGGCTCAGGACATCGACCGCACCGGATCTACAGATGGTCCGATCGCCTTCATCAGTACAACTTCGAAGTCGAATACCTTGCAGGTTCAGGCCATAGCATCGCAGACATGCTCAGTCGGGTCCCAACAGTGGCACCTGCACGCACACGCGATAGCAATGCATCAAGCGACATCGAAGACAACGTTCTCGTGGTGATTTCGCACGCGACGGCGAATCTAGTAACACGGGAAGAGCTGAAAGCAGATGCCACACTACAAACCGTCTGCCAGAATCTCTAGACAGACTGGCCCAAAGAAATAGCAGACGACTTGGTTCCGTACCACCCGGTACGCCACAAACTTGCAGTGTTTGACGATACGTGTCACGCGCGGAACTCGAGTGTTTATACCCAAATCACTGCAACACCGCGTGTTACAACTGGCACACGAAGGACACCCGGCCATTGTTAAGATGAAACAAATGTGTCACGAGGCAGTGTGGTGGCCAGCAATAGATCGTCGCATAGAAGATTTCGGAAACAATTGTGAAGCATGCACAATTAGCGAGAAGTCAACAAAACCACGTCCTGCCACTCTTCAGCCAATCCCATGGCCGGACAAACCATGGAAGCACTTGCAAGTCGACAACTTCAGAGAGGTGCAAGGATCAAAGTAAGCCAGAGTAGGAGCACCAGACATCTGCCGTTTAAGAATGTTGAATGCTGTCTGTTGTTGCTCGTGCCAAGTCCAAGCAGAGTCTTTGTGTGTGAGCTGGCGCAAGGGGGCTGATATTTTGCTGAAATCCGGAATGAATTTGCTCAAGGAATCTTTGCAGACTGAGCACGTCTGTGGGTGCTGGAAGCTCATTGATAGCACTAGTTTTCGCTGGATCAGTTTTTAGACCGTCTTTGGTAAATATATGGCCTAAGTATTTTACCTCATTCACTCTGAATTTGCATTTTTGAGGATTTAGCTTGAGATGGATGGCCTTAGCACGCTTCAATACCTTTGTCAGATTGGCATCGTGCTCTTTGACCATTTTTCCAGCAATGAGGATATCGCCCACTACGATGGAGCATTGGTAGCCTGCAAACAATTGCTCCATAGCTTGGTGAAATACTTCACTGGCAGAACTTATTCCAAAGGGCATACGAAGAAATTTATAACGTCCGAATGGAGTGCTGAAAGTTGTCAACTTGGAGGAGTTATGTTCCAGCGAAATCTGCCAGAATGAACTCTTGGCATCTAGCACCGTGAATACAGTTACTTCAGCCATCTGTGCAGCAATCTCATCCACAGTGCGCATTAGATAACGTGGTAGTTTAATTGCTGTGTATAAGTCCTTGGGGTTGATACAAATCCGTATCTCGTCTCTGTTCTTCTTAGTAGCGACAACCATTGTGGAGATCTAGTCCGAGGGGTCAGTTACGGGAGTAATCGCACCTAGAGACACCATTCTGTTAAGTTCACTTTTAACACGATCCCGCATAGCTTGGGGAATCTTATGAGCTGGACAAACAACTGGAATTGCCTCAGGGTCAATGGTAATCGTGTACCTGACAGGCAACTTACCCAGCTTATCATCAAACAAATCCTTGTATTGTGTTAGGATTTGATGTGTAAAATCACAGTCTGTAATTAGTGGACAGACAGAAGGGCTGAAAGTAATCAAATCCATGTCTATGCATGCGTCGGGACCCAGTAGAGATGGTACATTCTCACGTACCGCGTAAAAATCCAACATGTGGGCTGAGACAGCAACGTAACTCAACTTGGCCGATAGGGTGCACTCGAGTTCCAGCAAACGAGACAAGTGATGCAACTGTTGGAGATATTGTTTCTGTGTTTTTCAGCTTCTGGAAAACAGCCAAACAAATTACATTGCAACGCACCCCCGAATCCACTTTGAGATAAACGGTTTTGCCATTAATGAGCAAAGCGACCTTGGGATCTAGTTGTTTATGCACTTGTAGCTAATTACAAAATTCAATTACTAAATCTAAACATCTATCCATTTCTTAAGAATGATTAACATTTTTAAATAGCCTAAGTGTCCAAATAACATTCATACAAGAATTCAGAATATAACATATTTTAAAATCTTATTGTCATGGGTTTATAGGCCAATGGAAAGAATTTAATGTTTAATACCTGTAAATTATGGCCATTTAGTAAGTAAGTAAGTAAGTAAGTAAGTAAGTAAGTAAGTAAGTAAGTAAGTAAGTAAGTAAGTAAGTAAGTAAGTAAGTAAGTAGTAAGTAAGTAAGTAAGTAAGCTAGCTTTATTTATATAGCACATTTTAAGTCAACTTGCATGACCCCAAAGTGCTTCACATAAATTAAATAATAAGTTCCATTGCAAACCATAGAAAAAGGTTTAAAAATAAAAAAAGGAAAAAAAAAAAAAAAAAAAAAAAAAGAATAAATAATGGACACAACATATTATAGAGTTCAACACAAACGTCCCCCCACAGCAGAATCAAAACATTTCCACTGTGGGGAAAGGCACCAGAAAGTTAAGTCCTCTTCCTCTGTGAAATCAACTTGCCTGTGGGATTTTCTGGAACGGGCCCATTTAGAACGTTGAGGTGGCGGTGATTTTACTTCGGAGTCACGTGAGTGATTCCGTGAAGAGCCCGCTCAGCACGCATGCGCGGCATTAACGCCAGCAGTGCAACAGCGGCGCATCGGGAGTCAGGCGCTCCCGCTACGAGCCTGAAGCAAAGGAACGTTAGATAAGTACTTACCTTCAGTTTAAAGTCGGTCTTTGCGTTTGTTTTTGCTCCAGGGGGAGCAAAGCAGCAAAGGGAAGCGGCCCCCGTTCGACTCCAGGGAAGGAGCCGACAGTGGAGGAGGGAGAGGCGGCAACGGGACCGCACACGCTGCGGTCCACAGACACGGGTGCTGCGCTGATGCCCAGTCCGCTAAAACAGCTGTCTGACCAACAGCAGCGGACTGGAGGGAAATTTAAAACCGGCCGGCACCCCTGCAGACTCCCGACAAGGAGACTCGCCGCCCGAGAACCGCTGAAATGCCGCCCGAAAAACGGCAGACAGCCTCTAACAGCAAGGTCAGGACCAACCTCAGGCTGGAGACAGACACGGAAGATGGGATCAGCACTTCAAACAAGAAACAAGATTGTCTGTTTCTCCAAGCCAGAGGAAGGTCATGGAGCTAAAAACTCCAGCGAGACTACCTCAGGAGCAAGGGCAAGTCCGCCAAGGGAGCTAACACTCCCACTCCACTGGCCATCTCCCTTGTCGAGGGATTGATGGGAACCAGAGCTGGGCTGGTCAAGAAGAGGGGTCACTGGCTGAACAACATCGGGAGTATGCTTGAGGTACAGGATCAGGAAGAGCTGCTGGGTGTGGCCGCTATGTGGCTCCACCACTAGCGAGATGGCTTTTCAGTCTCAACTGGCGGCCAGCTTACTACCTGTTCTTTTCAAAAAACCTCTCCAAGACTAGGTAGTCATGAGGTGTTGGATTTCATCACGCCTCCCCTAAATTGCATTTACCCACCGTTATTGGGGGGTACATTGAGCATAGCTTTTAAAAACCCAAATATCTTAAAATGAATTTGATATCCCTGACGTCGGTTATCATTTTCGCATGCTCTTTCCAGAGGGTCAGAGTAGTATGGCAAAACACCTGACCCTACTGTTCGCAGTGCTCCGCAACTTCTCAGGAAGTTATAAAACCTGCCCTCAACTCAAACATTTTTACAGGACTGTGAGAACGCCGACCTCACAACCACAGATCCTGCTGTCTGGCTAAGTTACCAAACCAAGCCTAAAAAACTGGACGAAGTGTCCAAAATATTCGGCGCAAGAGGGCAGGGTCTGGAATGAGCACCACACGTAAACCAGTCAGCAGTACTTCTAACGCGTCCACCAGGAGGGTCTACCTCATGGTACTGGTGAAAGCTCGGGGCCTGCGTGCCAATCCCGTAAGCCTTTCAGGCCAGGGCCCAGAGCAGGCCCCATGGAAAATGCGCCACCCCCCAACATCACCGCCATGTCAGACAACCAGGGCCGGTGCTAGGAATTGCGGGGCCCAATTAGAAAATTGATGGCGGGGCCCCTACTCTAGAAAAGTAAAAATTTATGTATGTTTATATTTCGTGTAGTATGCTCGTCTTTAACCAAAAAATACATTAAATGCTTGATATACTAAAATTTTGAAAAACTATATGAAAGTGTCACACATCTAATAAAATGAGCGGCACTTTGAAAGATTGAATGTGTGTGTGTGTTTATGAATGTATGCGATTGTGTCTCTGTGTCTGTGTGACTGAGTGTGTGTGTTTGTGTGTATGCGTCTGTGTGTGTGCGTGCATGGCCGGCCTTAGGGGGTTTAAACGGTTTAGAGATGTTTAGAGGGCTTCAGATGGGTTCAGGTGTGTTTACAATTGTTTAGAGGGGAATAGAGGGAAATAGGGGGGCTAGAGGGGGTTTAGAGGTGTTCAGACAGTCCCAGAGCGGTTTAGAGACGTTATAAGCCCCCCGTGAGAAATTGTATTTCTCTGAAATTGAAGATAGACATAAAGCTGGAGTAACTCAGCAGACAGGCAGCGCAGCGACTCTGGAGAGAAGACCCTTCTTCAGACCGAACTGAACTCGCGTCGGTGAGAGTACTTGTGATTGTCTGAAGAAGGGTCTCGACCAGAAACACAACCCTCTCCCCAGAGCCGCTGCCCGTCCCGCTGAGCCACCTTCAACTTCAGAGCCAAACAAAAAACACAGAGTGCTGGAGGAACTCAGCGGGCCAGGCGAATGCCTCACCAGCTGAGTTTCTCCAGCATTTTTGTCTACCGCTAAACATCAATGATTCCGGGAATGCTGAGGGGACAGGGTGATAGAGAGGGAGTAGGAGAGCTAGAGAGAGACGAGACGGGGAGCGGGAGAGAGAGCGCGAGAGAAAGAGGGAGTGAGCAAAAGACAGAGAGACACAACGTGGGTCGGTAGGTGAATGACTAACCTGCACACCAGGAAGAAGCCCCTTCTCGCGGTCCGGAGCCCTCACTCATGATGGTGAGTTAAATGAAATTCTCAACGTGTCATCGATCTACATTCCTCAGTAATGTAATTGTGTTTTAAACAAGTATTAATGACGCCGCGTGAATTTTATTCAAAGGAACACGGCGTCATTAAATGAGTCTGAAGAAGGGTTTCGGCCCGAAACGTCGTCTATTTCCTTCGCTCCATAGATGCTGCTGCACCCGCTGAGTTTCCCCAGCAATTTTGTGTACCTTCAATATTCCAGCATCTGCAGTTCCCTTTTGAACACGGCGTCATTAATACTTGTTCAAAACACTATAACATTTACTGAGGAATGTGGATAGATGCAGATTCATGACATCGCATAACAAGGTGTTAACTACTTACCGTTAAGAAGTGCTAACAGCACTAGTTAACAAATCGTTTGTGTATGATGGCCGTGCAGCGGTTGTTATGCATGTTCGTTTAAAAAAAATCCGGATGGCGAATTTAAAAAAATCTTTATTTAACAAAGAGAATTCGTATTTCCGTACGAAATACTGAACATTAGTGCGGGGCCCCCATTAGGCGCGGGGCCCAATTGGGAGCAATCGGTCAAATCGGCTTAACGCCGGCCCTACAGACAACGTGCAAGACTCGTTGGACCGGCAGGAAACAGAAGAATACCCATAACCATGGAGGTAGGTGGGTCTGGTTCCTACCAACGTATAGAAAATAGGGGCTTAATACTAACGGGGGAGATTACACCTGTTTTAAGAAGCACGGGAGTCTATCACGAGTGATCAGTATATACTCAATGGCTTTAGTGGATACAAAATACAATGGGCTAACAATAGACACAGTATCCAAATGATTCACACTTCAATTAACAAGTTCGTTCACAAACAATGGCCAAAAGTTCTTCAACGCACCAGTAAGTCTCTCACACAATCAATCTCTCCTTTCAACCCGGGGACCCAAAATTATTTCACACCACTCTCACGCACAGAATTTACACAAGCTTTGTAGTTTTCAAACCTTTGTAGTTTTCAAACCTGTAAACAATTTCAAGTCGTTAAACAATCTCAGTTTAAGGTGCAACAGAACAATCAAACACACTTCAGCAGCAAATCTCCTACATTCAAAACAATCTAAACAAAGGCAAACGAGCTTGTAACATGCAAGCAAAATCGTACTTAAACAAGAAATAATACTACCTGTACTAATAACTATCATACAAAAACACACCGTAATGTAAAACACAATCAGTCAACTAATAAACATTCACTAACTGTACAGTTTTAAATAAATCACAATATTCTAAATGATCCAAATCGTGCTGTTGTCAATCAACGGAACCCCTCCTACGGATACAGGAGACTTTCCCTTCAAAGCAAAGATCTTAGCTTCAAAGTACTTTTTCACTTGGCGGTACTATTCCTTTCAAGGTATCTTTCCACTAACAGGTACTTATTCCTCTCCCAAGTTATACTTGACAGTATTATTCCCATCAAGGTGCTATTTCCACGAATGGGTACTTATTCCTCTCCCAAGTTACTTTTCCACTAACAGGATACTCGTCCCTGGAACCACAGGAAATGCCTCCTTGATTGCACAGTCGCGATTTGGACTCCAATTACAAAAGCAGTCTTAATCACACTATATTAATATACAGTCACGATTAAAACTACGATTGCAACGGCAGTATCTAACACACAAACACTCTCTAAATTAACAATATTAACAATACATTATCTATTTATACTAAGTTATTTACGAATTTATTTTACAATTTTAGTAATATACAATAGCCAGGGGCCTCAATATGAAAGCCCGGAATAGATCAAAATGGATCTCTATACAACAACCAGTATCCTTCAATGTGAAGCCCTGAATTTGGTGAAATTTGAATCGGAAAATTTAGAATTTAAATCACTATTCTAGATAATAGAAGCATCTCCAAATCCCTCTCAGTGTTGCCTTAAAGTATTTCTCAGCCAATCTATACTTCAACACTGAGTTCCCAGTATTGTTCCGAAGTTCTAAAACTTGACCAAAGGTTTTAAACAGCACACAGGCGGGGACTCAAACCCCCTAGGCAACTCCTTCCCACCTGCTAAATACTGGTCCTCATCACGTCTCCGCTTCGTGCTGGTCTTCGATGCTGATTTTTAAAGTGTCTCTTTCCAATCGCACTCTCAACACCGATACAGTACTTCCCCCTCTTAGTACAGTCCCTGCTCAGCCCTGTGTATGAAGATACCTCGAAATTTGTATCCCAGTCTGAGTGGAGCCTCCAACCCCAAATATATCTAGAATGCAACAGCTGTAATATATCCGGAATGCAACAAAGGTGTCGGGCCTCAAACCCACTAGAGAAAAGCTTTGTGAGCCCAACTCCCACCATCCACTTCTCCCAGGCGGGGACTTCAACCCCCTAGGGACTCAAACTCTGGCCCTCAGTGCTCGCCAGACTACTATTCTTATCGATCTCATTGGGAATCCAAACACAAGCATGAGAATGATCAATTCGTCCTAGATCAGCGGATCAGGGAAAACCGGATCGAACGTCGCACCGTGGCATCTATTTCTCCTCTCGCAATCTGAAACGACTCAATTCCCTGACCGCAAATTTATGTTTGGCACTCTGTTGAGATCCCGGACAAGCCCGCAATATAATTCTGGTCATAATCTTACCCCCTTAGTCTGGTTCAGTCAAACAACAAATACAAGCACTGGTAATCACCTCTCTTTATTATCCAACACCAATACAAAACCTAGTCCAACATCGTGGGTCCGATCCTTGTCTCTACTCGTTCAAGCCCTTCAGCCTCGTGCGAATAGAACAACTCCAGCAGATCAGTACAGTCCCATCTGCTATCCCAAAAGATCGGCACACTCTCATGTGCTCTCTCCTCTTTTATACCTTCACTGACCCATGGCGTGAAATACATGGGGGGGGCAACAAGGCAATCATCAATAAGGGTTACAAAATACATTGACAGATCCCTAACCCAATCTCAAAATATCATATAACATTGTTGCGATAAAAAGCACTGTTAACAGGTAAAGTAAACAATTTGGGCAAGGCCCCTCTCCTTGACCAATCACGAGTAACAGCGTGAAGACCATGCAACATAGTTAGCAACATTATTATAACCCATCATCTCCCAACCAATCCTGAGCATGTATTTGCAGCAGAACCTAGCTCCCTCTGCAAAACCCGCATACATATTATCAATTAGAGGACATCTGGTCATCAACCTGTATTGAACCTCTTCCCAGGCCACAGACACTATGGAGCCATATGATCGTCATGGTCTTTGCAGCTTTTGCCAAAGATGTCAAGCAGGCTTTGCAAAAACAGAAATCCTTCATTTTGTCAGGCACCAAAAATACCCAATATTATCCGCGGTAGAGTTGCTGCCATACAGTGCTAGAGACCCAGGTTCGATCCTGACTACGGGTTCTATCAGTATGGAGTCCATATTTTCCCTGTAGCGCGTAGGTTTTCTCTGGGTGCTCGTTTACCCCCACATTTCAAATAAATTAATTGCCTTAGGATAGCAAAAGTGGGATAACAGAGAACAAGTGTACAAGGTATCGATGGTTGGCAAAGGCCCAAAGGTCTGCTTCCATGTTGTATCTCTAATCTAAACTAAACCTGTTTCAATGCAAGTACCATTTGTGGTCTTATATGTGCAACAACATTTTGTGCAAATGCTCCTAAACTGAGCACTGCACCGTATTTAAAATTACAGTGCATGTCCATCTAGCATCAGATTTCTTTGTTACTCATCTCTCTATTAAGGGAATTACACCTTTCGTTTTCCGCTGCTATAAACAGCTCAATTTCCATAGTCTTCCAAGGGAAACAACCTCAGACTAGCTAACCTTTCCTCATAATAATAATAATATCTTTTTATTGTCATTGCACGTCAGTGCAACGAGATTTAGTGTGCAGCTCCACTGATGTACAAGAAAGGTAAATAAATACAATACATAAATAAGCAAGCTGAATTGATTGACGTGACCATCTGAGGGAGACTGTCCAAAGGGGGTGGGTGGTGGGGCACTCATTAGGGCCGGTTCAGAGCCGCTATAGCTCTTGGGATAAAACTGTTCCTGAGTCTGGAGGTTCGGGCGTAGAAGGCCTTGTAACGTCTGCCGGAGGGAAGTAGTTGAAGCAGACCGTGGCAGGGGTGTGATGAGTCCTTATGGATGCTGAGGGCCTTCCTGAGGCACCGCGTGTGGTAGATGCCCTCCAAGGCTGGTAGCTCTGTCCCGATGATCCGCTGCGCTCTGTTGACGACGCGCTGAAGAGCTCTCCTCTCCGCCTCCGTGCAGCTGAGATACCACACAGAGATGCCATACGTTAGTATGCTCTCTGTGGTGCAGCGGTAGAAAGTTGTCAGCAGCTGTTGGGGCAGACCAGTCTTTTTTAATGTCCTCAGGAAGAACAGTCGTTGCTGTGCCTTCTTGACCAGCGCGGCGGTGTTCATGGACCATGTGAGGTCTTCTGAAAAGTGAGTGCCCAGAAACATAAAGCTGGACACTCTCTCCACACTTTCCCCGTAAATGGAGATTGGGGAGTATTCTCCAGAATGGGACCTCCTGAAGTCAATAATCAGCTCCTTGGTCTTGGAGGTGTTTAGTGCCAAGTTGTTATTGGCGCACCAGTCCGCCAGGTTCTGCACCTCCGCTCTGTAGTTTGTTTCATCACCGTTGGTGATCAGCCCAATCACTGTTGTGTCGTCTGCAAACTTCACGATGGTGTTGGTGTCGAATGCAGGGACACAGTCGTGAGTGAAGGGGGAGTAGAGCATGGGGCTTAGTACACAACCCTGTGGTGTGCCGGTGCTCAGGGTGATGGTGGAGGACAGGTGCGGGCCCAGTCTCACTGCCTGTGGTCGCTCCGTGAGAAAGTTCAGGATCCAAGCGCATATCGGTGAGCTGAGGCCTAGCTGGTGGAGTTTGGTGGTGAGCTTGGTGGGGATGACCGTATTGAATGCAGAGCTATAGTCAATGAAGAGCATCCTCACATACGTGCCCTGTCTGTCCAGGTGAGTCAGGACAGTGAGAAGGGCCAGAGAGATGGCATCCTCTGTCGATCTATTTGCCCTGTATGCAAATTGATGGGAGTCCAGTGAGGCAGGGATGCTGGATTTAATATGGGAGAGGACCAGTCTTTCGAAGCACTTCATAGGGATTGGAGTCAGGGCAACCGGCCGGTAGTCGTTGAGGTTGGTGATTTTGGACTTTTTCGGCACTGGTACTATGGTGGCTGTTTTCAGGCACTTGGGGACCGTTGCCAGAGATAGAGATAGATTGAAGATTCTCGTGAATACCTCCGCCAGTTGTCCAGCACAGTCCTTTAATACTCTTCCCTGGACTCCTTCCGGGCCTGCAGCCTTGCGTGGATTGATCCTACGCAGAGCGCACTGTACATAGATACATAGAAAATAGGTGCAGGAGAGGGCCATTCGGCCCTTCGCGCCTGCACCGCCATTCAATATGATCATGGCTGATCATCCAACTCAGTATCCCGTACCTGCCTTCTCTCCATACCCCCTGATCCCTTTAGCCACAAGGGCCACATCTAACTCCCTCTTAAATATAGCCAATGAACTGGCCTCAACTACCCTCTGTGGCAGAGAATTCCAGAGATTCACCACTCTCTGTGTGAAAAAGTTTCTTCTCATCTCGGTCCTAAAGGATTTCCCCCTTATCCTTAAGCTGTGACCCCTTGTCCTGGACTTCCCCAACATCGGGAACAATCTTCCTGCATCTAGCCTGTCCAACCCCATAAGAATTTTGTACGTTTCTATAAGATCCCCTCAATCTCCTAAATTCTAGCGAGTATAAGCCAAGTCTATGCAGTCTTTCTTCATATGAAAGTCCTGACATCCCAGGAATCAGTCTGGTGAACCTTCTCTGCACTCCCTCTATGGCTATAATGTCCTTCCTCAGATTTGGAGACCAAAACTGTACGCAATACTCCAGGTGTGGTCTCACCAAGACCCTGTACAACTGCAGTAGAACCTCCCTGCTCCTATACTCAAATCCTTTTGCTATGAAAGCTAACATACCATTCGCTTTCTTCACTGCCTGCTGCACCTGCATGCCTACTTTCAATGACTGGTGTACCATGACACCCAGGTCTCGCTGCATCTCCCCTTTTCCTAATCGGCCACCATTTAGATAATAGTCTGCTTTCTTGTTTTTGCCACCAAAGTGGATAACCTCACATTTATCCACATTATACTGCATCTGCCAAACATTTGCCCACTCACCCAGCCTATCCAAGTCACCTTGCAGTCTCCTAGCATCCTCCTCACAGCTAACACTGCCCCCCAGCTTAGTGTCATCCGCAAACTTGGAGATGTTGCCTTCAATTCCCTCATCCAGATCATTAATATAAATTGTAAATAGCTGGGGTCCCAGCACTGAGCCTTGCGGTACCCCACTAGTCACTGCCTGCCATTGTGAAAAGGACCCGTTTACTCCTACTCTTGCTTCCTGTTTGCCAGCCAGTTCTCTATCCACATCAATACTGAACCCCCAATACCGTGTGCTTTAATACTCTGTACCGTGTACCTCCTGAGTGCTCAGTGTTAAGGCCTGTCCCTCCGCAATGGCCGGGGTTATTCCACACCTGGTGGTGTTGCCAGTTTCAAACCGGGCAAAGAGGTGTTTAGTTCGTTGGCCAGTGTGATATCACCGTGGGGGCAGGCGGGCTGTTCTTGTAGTCAGTGATGTCCCTGACACCCTGCCACATGCTTCTGGTGTCCGCGGTATTGAAGTGGTCTTCTACCCTTTGCCTGTGGATGACTTTGACCTTTTTTTATGCCTCTGTTCAGGTTCGACCTGGCCGCACTGTAAGCAGAGGTGTCCCTGGATTTAAAGGCGTTGTTGCGTGCCCTTAGCAGATCCTGAATCTCCTTGTTCATCCAGGGTTTCCGGTTTGGGAACATCTCTAGTTTCTTGTCCACTGTGACAGTCTCCACACAGCAGTTGATGTAGGAGAGCACAGTGGATGTGTACTCCTCCAAGTCTATCTCTGTACCACTGGTAGCCTGTTGTGCAAACAGGTCCCAGTCGGTGCGATCAAAGCAGTCCTGGAGTTGTAGGGTGGCGTCCTCGGGCCATATTTTGACTGTCCTTATTGCAGGTTTGGTCTTGCGGATGAGGGGTCTGTATGCAGGCAGTAGAAACAGTGAGAGGTGATCGGATTGTCCCAGGGATGGGCGGGGGAGAGCTCTGTAACAGGCATGAGACAGGAAAAAACTGAAAAAAGAGGAAGAGAGATGGGGGTCCAGGTGGCATTGCCCCCTGGTAGGGTTCCAAGGGGCAACACCCCTGGCTGGGGCAGAATATTTTTGATAATTGTACCTTGAAATTACTTTCTTGCCTGTTTACCCTTAATTTATAGTGATTTAAAAAAAATTGTAACTTAAAATAGTGCATTTTACTTGCTTGTCACAATTTACACAGAATTTATTTGATAATCATACCTACAAATGACGCCAACTCTTTGCTTGTTTACACTTGTCATATTGAAAATATTTTATATTACATCTACTTTTTAAAGCACAAATATTTTATATTACATACCTGTTTCTTGCTTGTTTACTCTAATTAGGGAGAAGTATCCTTTACACAGGAATTTTTTTGGTAATTTTTTGAAAATTATGCCTTGAAATGGCACAATTTCCTTGCTTGTTTACCCTTAATATATACTGTTTAAAAAAACCCATTGTAGTGTCTATGACATACAGACTCTTGAATGCATTGTGAGTGTTGTGTCCGTTTACGTAACTCTGTGCTCCCCGCCCCAACCCCAGTACGGTGGGCCTGGGGACAGAAAAAACGCTGGCTCTACATGTGCAGAGCTGAACGCTAGCCGTAGAGATGCGCATGAAAAGACGGTCGGCTTGCACCCAGGTACACGCTTTCCGCTAAAATCGACTCCGCGGATTTCCACGCACTCAACCATCGGTGCAGCGGCTCACTGTCTCGCGGAAAGATTCAAGAGTCAATTTAATTGTCACATTTACCAATGAAGGTAGTGAAATTTGAGTGACCATGCAGCTATACTAAGAAAAGAGCAAAAATACACACAGCACATAAGATAAAGTTTAACATAAACATCCACCACAGTGGAATCAACATCCTTCACTGTGATGGAGGGTGATAAAGTTCAGTCATCTTCTTCCTTTTTCACCCGTGGTCGGGGTCTTTGAACGGAGACATTGCCGACGGTCCGCTGTTCAAGCCCTCTCGTCGGGATGGATCGGAACCTTCCGCGGCATGGAGCTCAGAGTCGGCCGCTTCTTACTGGAGAACGCTGCTTCATGGTGTTAAAGTCCACAAGTCCCTCGGTCGGAGCTCCAACACTGGCGATCCTCGGCAAAAGATCCCAGGCTCCGTAATGGTAAGTCCGGGCTGGATTTAGACAGATATTTTTTTGCCGAATGTCAAAATCTGCGGATATCCGCGGAGAAATCTCATGCCTGTTATAACCAAAATGTTCTAGTCTTGGCAGCTTTCCTGTAAACTTCACCTTCACCAATCGATTGCGGCCACAAGCTTACTTTATTGCAATGTGAGGAACTGCAGAAAATATCCTTTCTCCATTTTGTTTAGTTCTAATAAGATTTCCCTACCTTTGTATTCTATATGTTGCTAAAATGGAAAGTGTTCTACATGATGTCTGAATCATTACAACTATCAATTCTGTCAATTTGGATGATTTATGGATATGTGTATTTTTACAATATTGGAGAGATTTCAGCACAGAACATTAAAAATTTCATATCTCCATTGTTTCAAGTAGTATGGTGTTAATTTTTTTCAGGGAATGTTACTCAATTTGGAAAAGATAGTAGAGATTACAATAAAACTCTCTTTACTCTTGAGATAAAATCAAGTTAGGAATTAAATTAATTTCCCGATTCAACCAGTTTATCTAAAAAATAACTATTTTTAGGACACCAAAAATGTGACGTGCTTGGACACAATGAAATAGAGGCAATTTCTGCATTAATTTCATTATAATACAAAACATTTTCAAGTGTGTTGCTTTGCAGAGATACATGTTTCACAGTAATAAGTTAAACTTTTGATGAATTTGGCATTAAGTGCTCTGAATTACCATATTTCAAAGAGTGTAACGGTGGTTACTCTTGTTGTCCACCCTATTTTAGAGTAACCACCGTTACACCACAATGGTAAATTAAGACCAAAGAACTTCCCAAGGAGATTGAAAATGTTCTAGTTTGAAGAAATCAATAGATAATTATTATGAGAAGAAAGTAACCTTAATATCAAGATTCTGTAAAAAAGCTGCTGCATGCCAAAATAAGTGAATAATTTTGGCGTCCACCATTACACGCGTAACACCAGCATTTTGCAGTAGCTATATTTCCATCAAGTTATGTACCTGCAGTCTCTTAGTATGTATGGAAAATTACTTCCATAAAGTTTATTCAAAACATGAGAAAGAAATTACAAAAAAAGAAACACTGGAAGAAACAGTAGCTACTTTCATTTTGGTGTCGACCCTTGAACACGCGTAACACACGTTTCAGTAGATAACAGGAATACTGCTCATTTGGTCACATACTCCATGTTTATAGCAAGAAAGTACATTTGTATGTTGAAAAACAGCAAAAGTGAAGAAATCAGCTATCAAGCTTTAGAAAAAAATGACTTTCTAAACTTCATGTAACGGTTGTTATGGTGGACACCAAACATAAAGTGTAAAAAAACATGTTAAACAAATAATTTTGTTCATTAATGAAATTTTCTCGAACTTCATGGACGATCTCTCCCTGTCATGTACTACCACTGTGAGGGTTTTTCGATTGATCTAAATCAAGTTGAACTAATCTATTTGTGAACTTCAGTTTTATGTATGACTAGACCAAGTGCAGACCCGTGGGTCTGCTCCCCCAACGCAGCCGTTCCCTACCCGTAGCCCCCACGGGAGACGTGGTCCTCCAACTGAAGATTCAAGCACTCAGCAGTGCGGCTGTTTTTAAATGACGTCTTTGAGGCGAGCGCCAGCAGCCGTTATGGTCGCTGGCCAGCAGGAGGCGACAAAATGAGTGAGTGGGGGGCGGGGGGGGGGTAGAAGAATTTTATTAAAAATGAGTACAAAAACACGACAACATTTAATGAGGAGTGGATACTTGGAATGAAAAGTGAAATATCTACCGAAATGGAAAAAATCTGGGCATTTATGGGTCTGGTATTGGCGTAGCAACGAATCAAAGGCTGATACCCACAGGCTGGCAACCACAAGACAGGCAGAAACACACACACACACACACAGTTTTAAATATAGATAGATGTCACACTTTTGGTACCCAGTATTGTAAAAACACACATATGAACTCCAATATTCCTCAGTTTCTTTGTACTTAATAATTTATTATGAATTCCTGGGCTTGTTTCCCCTCCCAAATGTTTCACCTCATATTTTGTTGGATTAAATGTAATTTTCCTTTTTCTTCCTGGGGTGTGAGTGGTCTTTGGTTATGTTGGCTACTTCTCAGAAGTAGCATTAAGTGTAGATGCAGTCAAAGTGGGGGAAGTTGGTCCATGTGTTGAACTGAACTCCGTCCATGACTCTCGGCAATTTCTTGTGGTCGTGGGCAGAGCAGTTGTTCATATTGTCTCTGAATCCAGGACTCCCAGATCTCTTTCTACTATCACAATTTGTCATCCCATTCGTTTACATAATAAATGTTTTTTTTGGCTCTTGCTTTCCTAGTGATCAATTTAATATTTCCACATTACATCCTCAGCCTAATTGTTATCCCTTTGCAGACTTAGCGCCTCCTCACAATTTACTGCTCCACTTATTTTTGTATAATCAGTAAATTTGGCTGCAATAAACTCCATCCCTTCATCCAAGGCATTAACATAAATCGATGATTGAGCCCTCTGCACTGATCCCCGCGGTGTTCCATTAGTTCCTGGCTATCATTTAGGTCAGGGGTCGGCAACCTTGTTCTGCATAAGGGCCAGGACCCATGTCTGTGAACGGATGGCGGGCCACATTTATCGCCGTAGTTAATAAATGGAGGTAATAATACATACTAACAAAACTTTGACATATTTATATATTTAAATAATATTATGTCTAATGAACATAGCAGTTAGTTTGAGACACTGGTATAGAAACTACCCTCACCGCTCTCTGTCTGTCTCATAGCAGTTAGTGTGACACTTGGTGTTGTTCTTCGCTCGACAGTCTCTCAATATTAGGTGACAGGCTGGAAGAAGCCAGGTACAAGATGCCATCTAAATGGGCATCAGTCAGTCGGTTTCTTAATTTACTCTTCGTGTATTTCATTTTTGAGAAGAGTTGCTCGCACATGTAAGTACTGCCGAACATTGATGTCATTTTTTTCGCGTGATCTACCAAGTTGGTATACATACCAGTTTCAAGAAGATATTTCTTGTAGAACTCTGGTAGAGATATGTCTGTTGCTTTAAATTTAGATCTTAATACATCACTGCACTGCATCTCAATAAGTTCCATTTGAACATTTTCTGGTACGTTGTCGATGTCCATGTCAAACGGTGTGGCAAACAGCCTGAATTCGCTTGTGTGTGAGCGAATGTCAGCGAAACGTGAAGAAAACTCAGTTTTCAAGTCACGTATTACAGTCACAAATGTGTTGGTGTCTGTCGGTTGGGTCTCCTTGAGTTTAGGGAAATGAGCGTAGCATGATTTCTCAAGCTGGCATTCCCACAGATGTAGTTTTGTTTCGAAGACGACGATGTGACCACACATCTCATGTACGAGTTGATTTCTTCCCTGAAGTTGCAAGTTGAAGTTGTTAAAATGAGCTGTTAAATCTACCAGAAATGCTAAATTCGAAAGCCATTTAGGATCGCGAAATTCTGAGGCATTCACATTTTTACCTTCAAGGAATGTTGCTATTTCTTCCCGCAGAGCGTATACTCTTTCTAACATTGCACCTCGATTGAGCCACCGAACGTCGCAGAAGTAGAGCAGGTCTCCATACTGGGCCTCTGCTTCCGACAAAAGTTGTTGAAACTGACGATGGTTCAGTCCCTGAGACAAAATCATGTTTACTGCTCTTACCACTACGTCCATCACATCCTTCAAATTTGAAGACTTGGCACACAATGCTTCCTGGTGGATTAGGCAGTGCATTTTCTCTATTTTGTGGTTAATTCCAAGGCCTTCCATGTGGTTTTGAAGCAGAGCCACGACACCTTTCTTTTCTCCAACCATTGCTGGCGCTCCATCAGTTGCGACACATACTAACTTAGATAGATCCAGCTCCATGTCTGTAGTACACTTGAGCAATGCTTCAAGAATGTCTGCTCCTGTGGTAGTACCCTTCATAGGTACCAGTTGAACTAACTCCTCAACAGTGTCGAAAGCTGAATTTACTCCACGTACAAATACTGCAAGCTGAGCGGTGTTTTTGGTATCTGTACTCTCATCGAGCGCTATTGAGAAGAACTGGAAATGTTGGCAATAGTCCTTTAAACTCTTTTTTACATCCACTGACATTTCTTCTATTCGTCGTGCAACTGTTCTTTCAGAGAGACTGACATTTGAAAATGAAATCTTTATCTCGGGACACAGAATGTCCACAACTGCCATCAAACATTCTTTCACGAAATCTCCATCATTGAAGGGCTTCATATTTTCTGCTATCAACTTAGAAACTGCGTAGCTAGCACACGTGTTCCTTTCTGATTCTACACTTTTTTTCTTGGACATCAGACTTTGATTTTCCAGGCCCCATTTAAGGTTATGAACTTCATGCTTCCTTGCTTGCCCACTAATTTCATTAAATTTCGGGTGTCTTGTTTCATAGTGCCGCCTGATGTTGACCTCCTTGTTCACACTTACACTTGAGTGGCAGATGAGGCATGTGGGCGTGCCAAAGTGCTGTATAAAGAAGTACTTTTCTGTCCAAGTGTCTTGGAAGATCCGGCACTCAACATCCACCTTCCTGCATTTTGTAGCCATTGGGGTTTGCTGGGAAAAAAAATCAAATATTGTTATTACTATAACAGTATAACTAATGTTAGAATCATCATAAATCTATTAGCATTTTACCAGTTTTTGATAAATGTGAAAGTACAGTCGCCCCATAATATTTCTGGACTCGATCTATTGTCTTTTCATGCCCTTCATAGCGCTTTGTTCACTGCTCCATATCTCAACTGTAAACCACGCATTAACCATATAACCATATAACAATTACAGCACGGAAACAGGCCATCTCGACCCTTCTAGTCCGTGCCGAACACGTATTCTCCCCTAGTCCCATAAACCTGCGCTCAGACCATAACCCTCCATTCCTTTCCCGTCCATATAACTATCCAATTTATTTTTAAATGATAAAATCGAACCTGCCTCCACCACCTTCCCTGGAAGCTCATTCCACACAGCCACCACTCTCTGAGTAAAGAAGTTCCCCCTCATGTTACCCCTAAACTTCTGTCCCTTAATTCTCAAGTCATGTCCCCTTGTTTGAATCTTCCCTACTCTCAGTGGGAAAAGCTTATCCACGTCAACTCTGTCTATCCCTCTCATCATTTTAAAGACCTCTATCAAGTCCCCCCTTAACCTTCTGCGCTCCAAAGAATAAAGCCCTAACTTGTTCAACCTTTCTCTGTAACTTAGTTGCTGAAACCCAGGCAACATTCTAGTAAATCTCCTCTGTATTCTCTCTATTTTGTTGACATCCTTCCTATAATTAGGCGACCAAAATTGTACCACATACTCCAGAATTGGCCTCACCAATGCCTTGTACAATTTTAACATTACATCCCAACTTCTATACTCAATGCTCTGATTTATAAAGGCCAGCACACCAAAAGCTTTCTTTACCACCCTATCTACATGAGATTCCACTTTCAGGGAACTGTGCACAGTTATTCCCAGATCCCTCTGTTCACCTGCATTCTTCAATTCCCTACCATTTACCATGTACGCCCTATTTTGATTTGTCCTGCCAAGATGTAGCACCTCACACTTATCAGCATTAAACTCCATCTGCCATCTTTCAGTCCACTCTTCCAACTGGCATAAATCTCTGTAGACTTTGAAAATCTACTTCATTATCCACAACCCCACCTATCTTAGTATCATCTGCATACTTACTAATCCAATTTACCACACCATCATCCAGATCATTGATGTACATGACAAACAACAGTGGACCCAACACAGATCCCTGTGGCACCCCACTAGTCACTGGCCTCCAACCTGACAAACAACCATCCACCATTACTCTCTGGCATCTCCCATTCAGCCACTGTTGAATCCATCTTGCTACTCCACCATTAATACCCAACCATTGAACCTTCTTAACCAACCTTCCATGAGGAACATTGTCAAAGGCCTTACTGAAGTCCATATATACAACATCCACTGCTTTACCCTCATCAATTTCCCGAGTAACCTCTTCAAAAAATTCAAGAATTGATTAGCCGTTGAGTAGAAAGGAGGGAGGGTTTCGAGAGAGTTGCTTTCCACCACGGCGAATCGTAGTTTTGCCGTGCTCACTGTCTGTGCTTGTTCTAGGATTCTAGATGACGGACATCCACAGGAAAAAAAATACACCGGCGGGCTGGATGATTTCGGGTTACGGGCCGGATTCGGTTGCTGACCCCTGAACTGGGTGATAGATTATTAGTTTACAAATCAGGAGCACCTGCAAGCCCTTCTTTTACTTAAACCTATTCTCCCAGTCCATCACAACTGATTAAGTTATAATCTCAACTCTGACCATAGTAACCTATCACCAACTTGTTTTTTGAGTATCTATCTCAGACTGCTTTGGGGGGGAAAAATTCCAACTCAAAAGCCCAAACAATTTAACCTCATTCCCTTGTTTTCATCTGTAATACACCAAATTCGAGATTCCCCTGTCATGATCTCTCGGCATCTTGTATTTAAGTACCTCACAAGGTCAACAGAAGTTTTTACTTTGAGTCTTAGCACCAAAAGTCCATATCTTACGTTCAGAAGGACAAAGGTTAAAAAAATCAAAACCCAACGAAATAAATCCAACAATTCGTGCAACGTCTGTTGAAAGGAAATTTGAAATGACGAGTCGAATGGTTCACGTGAGAATTAATTAAAGGCAATTTAGAATTCAAGAAACCCAACGCCTCTAATCCAAGGAGAAGTACGGTAGTTGTGGCCAAAGATTATAGAGCAGAGCATAATCTTTGGTTGTGGCAGCAGTCTGCAGAAGGGTTCCAATCCGAAACACCCCTTCAGTCTGAAGAAGGGTCTCGACCCGAAACGTCACCCATTACTTCTCTCCAGAGATGCTGCCTGCCCCGTTGAGTTATTCCAGTATTTTGTGAATCTTGAAAGACGAGAAAAATTTGGCGCACAAGTAAACAGGAGGACTCTTACGAACCGACTTTGGGTTATTTATTCTTTGCAATTAAACCTTTATCCACAACTACCTTGTTGGAGTAAAACGTGAAGCGAACAGGAAAATCGTTGCAAGCTCGAGCGGCTCGACGCGCCGACAGACAGGAAGCGGCGGCTGCCCGAGGCGCGCATGCGCACACCTCACACCTCACAGACAGCCCTTTGGCAGGCGCGCATGCGCAAGCCCCGCCTGCAATTTCCGCCAGCGCGCCTGCGCACTTCCCCGAGACACCATCACGCAGGTCAGGGAGTTTGTTTTAGCTTCACCCAGAGTGAGCAAAGTCTTATTGTTCACGGGGAATAATCATTGGGAAATGCATTATATTGAATTGTGTGTATGTGTTTTTTAAACAGTGCGGACTGTACTTCACTAACAATCATTAACGGCTCTGGGTTTGAATGGCTGGTGGCGGACGGCGGGCCTTTCACAGGGAGGGAGGAGCAGGCGGGTTGTGTGCATCACGTCTTCCAGTGCAGTAACAGTGGCTAAACACTCGGTACATTTAGCATGTGCTGACATCCCCTTCACTAACCGATAACACCTGGTTAAAGAAACCAGCCATGAGCTTTGTTTTGTGGGCTAGGCAGGGAGGTGCTGCCGGGTGCTTGCTCCAGACTGAAATCACCTGTAACTTGTTGCAGTGCACCGATGCCGTAAACTCGTGTTTACGATTCCAATAACTTTCAACCCGTTAAATCACTGGGGAAGCTGTTCGAAACAGATCGTCACTTTCTCCCACTATCACTTAAAAAGACAGCAACGAGTCACAGTGACCGGTTCCCCACTAAGTTGGAAAAATAGATTATTGTCTGGTACATCGATGGAGAAAGCGCACGCACAGAAAAGTATCGACTTGCAATCATTCGCTTTAACATGACGTGCGTTTTGTGTTTGAGGAACTCGCTATTTATGCCCTTTGATAGTAAACAAAACTAAAATGTTGCAAATTAAGCGCAGGGATATTGATACAATCGTATTTGTTTATTGCCACACAGTGCGTTGCATGTCTACGTTTTTCCTCTGGGGAATATTTGAATCTGAATAACATTATTCTTAATTTGAGCATCATGTTTGATTTTTACACAAACTGGCCATACCTATTGCATCACAAGCACCCTCTACTTCCAGCAATAATCTGATGGGGACCATGCTACAGCTCAGCTGTAGAAGCTATCTCCTGTTATTACTAGACTTTATCTTTTTGATACTCTTCGGCCTGTTTTCTTCCACCCTATATAATATCAAGCCTATCTACAATAATTATAGGCAGCATGGAGTGAATGAGGTGCTTGAGGAGTATAAAGAATGTAAAAAGAATCTTAAGAAAGAAATTAGAAAAGCTAAAAGAAGATATGAGGTTGCTTTGGCAAGTAAGGTGAAAGTAAATCCAAAGGGTTTCTACAGCTATATTAATAGCAAAAGGATAACGAGGGATAACATTGATCCATTAGAGAGACAGAGTGGACAGCTATCTGCAGAGCCAAAAGAGATGGGGGAGATATTGAACAATTTATTTTCTTCGGTATTCACCAAGGAGAAGGATATTGAATTATGTGAGGTAAGGGAAACAAGTAGAGTAGCTATGGATACTATGAGATTCAAAGAAAAAGAAATAATGACACTTTTGAAAAATATAAAAGTGGATAAGACTCCGGGTCCTGACAGGATATTCCCTGGGACATTGAGGGAAGTTAGTGCAGAAATAGCAGGGCTATAACAGAAATATTTCAAATGTCATTAGAAACGGGAATAGTGCCCGAGGATTGGCGTACTGCGCATGTTGTTCCATTGTTTAAAAAGGGTTCTAAGAGTAAACCTAGCAATTATAGACCTGTTAGTTTGACTTCAGTGGTGGGCAAATTAATGGAAAAGATACTTAGAGATAATATATATAAGCATCTGGATAAACAGGGTCTGATTAGGAACAGTCAACATGGATTTGTGCCTGGAAGGTCATGTTTGACTAATCTTCTTGAATTTTTTGAAGAGGTTACTAGGGAAATTGATGAGGGTAAAGCAGTGGATGTTGTCTATATGGACTTTAGTAAGGCCTTTGACAAGGTTCCTCATGGAAGGTTGGTTAAGAAGGTTCAATTGTTGGGTATAAATGCAGGAGTAGCAAGATGGATTCAACAGTGGCTGATTGGGAGACGCCAGAGAGTAATGGTGGATGGCTGTTGTCAGGTTGGAGGCAGGTGACTAGTGGGGTGCCTCAGGGATCTGTGTTGGGTCCACTGTTGTTTGTCATGTACATCAATGATCTGGATGAAGGTGTGGTAAATTGGATTAGTAAGTATGCAGATGATACTAAGATAGGTGGGGTTGTGGATAATGAAGTAGATTTCCAAAGTCTACAGAGAGATTTAGGCCATTTGGAAGAATGGGCTGAAAGATGGCAGATAGAGTTTAATGCTGATAAGTGTGAGGTGCTACATCTTGGCAGGACAAATCAAAATAGGACGTACATGGTAAATGGTAGCGAATTGAGGAATGCAGTTGAACAGAGGGATTTAGGAATAACTGTGTATAGTTCCCTGAAGGTGGAATCTCATGTAGATAGGTGGTAAAGAAAGCTTTTGATATGCTAGCCTTTATAAATCAGAGCATTGAGTATAGAAGTTGGGATGTAATGTTAAAATTGTACAAGGCATTGGTGAGACCAATTCTGGAGTATGGTGTACAATTTTGGTCGCTCAATTATAGGAAGGATGTCAACAAAATAGAGAGAGTGCAGAGGAGATTTACTAGAATGTTGCCTGGGTTTCAGCAACTAAGTTACAGAGAAAGGTTGAATAAGTTAGGTCTTTATTCTCTGGAGCGCAGAAGGTTAAGGGGGGACTTGATAGAGGTCTTTAAAATGATGAGAGGGATAGACAGAGTTGACGTGGACAAGCTTTTCCCATTGAGAGTAGGGAAGATTCAAACAAGAGGACATGACGAGAATTAAGGGACAGAAATTTAGGGGTAACATGAGGGGGAACTTCTTTACTCAGAGAGTGGTAGCTGTGTGGAATGAGCTTCCAGTGGAAGTGGTGGAGGCAGGTTCAATTTATAATTTAAAAATAAATTGGATAGGTATATGGATGGGAAAGGAATGGAGGGTTATGGTCTGAGTGCAGATAGATGGGACTAGGGGAAAATAATTGTTCGGCACGGACTTGTAGGGCCGAGATGGCCTGTTTCCGTGCTGTAATTGTTATATGGTTATATGGTTATTATGCCTATGCGTATTTATAAACAGTAAGTTTCTGGTCTCATGCCTCAATTTTAGAATCATTTAATTTGTTTTCTACCTGGTCACAGCCCTCCTACTCTGCACCAGTTTTGTAAACCTTTGTAATCTCTGAACTCTTTCTGTCTTTTAGCTCATCCCATTTTAATCTATCATTATTCATACACTCAACTGCTCATGCTTTGGAATTTGCTCCCTAACATTTCCTGCCGAGCTAAATGAGTCAAAAATACAGCAGATACTGGAAATCTGAAAATGAAGCAGTAAATGTTGGAAAGACTCTGGAAAGAGAAACAGTTAACATTTTCAGCATGATGTTTTGAAACGTCAACAGCTCACTCCACAGATGCTGCTGTGTGTTTCCAAATTTTCCATTTTCATTGCTGCTGTGTATTTCTCTTTCACAAAACATTGTGTTCCTTTGTACAAACATCTTTGTGATCTATGCTACTGTGGCTCATTCTCTAGATTTACGAATTTGTTCTTGGTCAATACCTTAAAGTATGTTTAAAATAAAGCTATGTAGATGCAGTTAAGGGATTCCTGCACAAATGGAAGTGCAGTCTATTAGTTGATGGAACAACCTGTTGCCTCATCTGACACCTATCTCCAAGCTTCACAATATTTATTTGTTGTTATTTATTTAAGCTCAAGTTCCAAATTTAAAATCTTCACATTTTATTTATGTACTTCCATGGCCAAGTCTCATTCTAAAGTTGAACTCTTAAGTCCTACAATGCTCTGTGGTATCTACTCTTTGTTGCCCTGTGTTTTACTTATTAATTGTTGGCATTGTTCTTTAGGGTGCCGGGCCTCAGGGAATTCCTTCCAAAGCCCCTTCTCTATACCTCTTTCCTCCTACAAAGTTTTTCTTGGAACTACCTCTTTAACTAAGCAGCAATCGGATGCGGGTCTCTTTATGGCTTAGTATCAGTTTATGTTTGATAACTCTCCTGTGAACTATCCAAGGTTGATTTGCTGCAATGAAAGCCATTATGTCAATCAAAGTTATTGTTGTATGCCGTGCACACACTGCCGAGTCAAATTAGTGATGTCATTGAGCTTTGAAAGTTTGGAATCCTACATTGCCCTTTTTGGAGATGGGTCCAGATATTATTATGATGAACTTTTGGGCAGCTCATTCTGCGTGAATTTGATGTGTATATGACTGAGTTGATGTGCAAAGAGATACTTCTCTCCTTAAAAATGCTCTTTGAAACCTACCGCTTTGACTGTTAATAGTAACCAGGTCTAATCGTACTCTACCAAATTTTGAATATTAATGCCCCCTATGATGCTCTTTGAGACATTTCAACGTGTAAGTAACACTATAAATTGAAGGCAAACTTCCAGCTCTCTGATGGGAAAACACGTCAAAATGGTTTACGTAGTTTGTTGTGTTAAACACTCTTGATATAATCTTGCAAAGACCACAACAATGTTTAAATGATTCGGTTCCAAACTATTTACAGACATGACCAGTATAATGCACTGTAGTTAACATTAATTGTGAAGATGCCTTTGTTGACCCTGCCAAACAATAGCCTTTCATCTTCTGCCTCTGTGAATGGCATTCCAGATTACCAACTTTGATGGTGAAATCAGTAATGTTAGCATTGAACATATTTGTCATAGAGATTGGTTGCACATTGAAGGATTCATTTCTCACCACCCTAATATTGTATTATGTTACCTAATGCAACTTTGCCCATACTCTGAGGTCCTTCAATGTCCTCCCTTCATGCTAGTGCATAGTTTGTTCTTTCCTAATACTTCCAATGACTTTCCTAATACAATTACTTTAATTTATATAGAACTTCACAGGAACATTATCAGCCACATTTTGTTTTATGTCGTGTAATCATGTACCAGGAGGTGAGATGGAAATTTTGGTCAAGGAAGTAAGTTTTAAACTAGATCAAAGGAGAGGTTTAGGAGCAGAATTTTGGAGTTCAGGGTCAAAAGAGGCAAAGGACAGTCAAGAAGGAAATTCAAAATACATAAAGGAAACTGAAAATCCAGTGATAATTCAAAATTCTCACTGGATTGGCAGGCTAGAAGAGATAATTGAGAGCATGCCCATTGCCCTTTGGCAGATGAAGCATAAAACAACTAACTTCAAATGATATCTCCTCCAAATGCACAAATAACCTCTGTCTGTGCTATCAATTTTCTCCCATGATTGCAGGATGAGTATAAAATATGTTGGGGATTGGGATGGAAGGGATTGTCGGTTTTTCAAGTTTCTGGTTAATATGTTTTTTATGTTGGCGTGTACAGTTTGTATTGGTATTCACTGTAACTGCAGTTGAAATGGGCATTGCTATGCATTCATATGCTAAAAAAAGTGGCACACCAAAGTAAAGGAATTTTTGCAAAATTTGGAGAATAGAACATTTGGTGAAAAATTGAGACTATTATTTTAATAAATTTGAATTGAATACAATTTGAAATCACAAAATTTCAAATATGTTCACCTCTTAAAAATAATTTATGTTGGCGTGTACAGTTTGTATTGGTATTCACTGTAACTGCAGTTGAAATGGGCATTACTATGCATTCATATGCTAAATCACAAAATTTCAAATAAGTTCACCTCTGAGGAGGAGCCATCTTGGTGAACGGCTGCCAGCCAGCAGCCGTCCGTTTTAAATCCGTTTTTTTAATAGTTTTTAATGAGTCCTGTTTTTTGTTTGTAGGGGATATGGTCTTTTTAATGTGGGGGGTAGGTGTAAACTTTATTTCTAGGTCCCTACCTGGTCGGTGTGGCAGCCTTTTCTCCGGGCTGCCCGTCGACCCGTCCTCGTGGCCTACCTGCGGGCTTGGAGCGCCGTTTCCTGGCTCCCGCTCCCAGCACCTCGGCCTCGGTGGCGGCACAGCGTTGAAGCGCTGGAGCGGAGTGGAGCGGGCGACGCCTTGCCTGGGTCGCCGCGCTGGACCGCCGAGAGCAACATCTCCGGGCTACGGGTCTGCGGAGCGGAGAGGCGGCGTGCAGAGAGGCGGCGTGCAGAGAGGCGGCGTGCAGAGAGGCGGCGTGCGGAGAGGCGGCGTGCGGAGAGGCGGCGTGCGGAGAGGCGGCGTGCGGAGAGGCGGCGTGCGGAGAGGCGGCAGTGCGGCGAGGTGGCAGTGCGGAGAGGCGGCGCCGACTTTTTCATCGGGAGCCTGGGAGCTCCAAACCGGCGCGGCCTTGTCGGCTTCGGCAGCCGCGGGCTCCAACCAGGAAGCGGCCGTTCCAGGTGGCCCAGCCGCCGAAAGGACTCTCCCGACGCCGGGGCAAGACCACCCGGTGAGAACGGCCAGGGACATCGGGCCTCCGTAGAGGCAATTGCGGTGGCCTCAATAGGCCTGACTTTGGGGTGAACATGGGGTGGGGACTGGACATTGTGCCTTCCTCCACAGTGCTATCCACTGTGGGGGATGATTTTTTTTGTCTAATTGTAGTCCTGTAGGTCTGTGTCCAAGATGGCTGCCGTGAAGAGAGAGTGGACGCTGGCGCGCTTTGGCTGCCGCTGCTCTCTCTTCACACTGTGTTTTTGATTTTCTGTTTTTGGATTGAATTCTGTTTTTAATTTGTGTCTCTGTGATGTCTTTATTACTTGTTATATTCCGATTATATGTTATTCCGATTACTATGTAAGGTGTCCTTGAGATGTCTGAAAGGCCCATTAAATAAAATTTATGATTATTATTATTATTAAAAGAGAAATAATCTTCCAAGTTAATTGTGGTCCGCAGATGTTCAGTCAAGAAGTCTGCCAAATATATTGCCTTTCATGTTACCAGTTATATACGTTTCACTGTTTTTTCCCCCAAAGAGTACATATGCTTTTTGTAATATGTCAATTTATAATATTTCTTGTTAGGCAGATTATAATCTTGCAAAGACCACAAAATATTTTGCTCGATTTTAAATTATTAATTTCCAAGCTATTTACAGAAAGGGCCACAATAATGGTAAATATACCATGTAATGCCAAATTTGTCGTACACAACTGCAAATGCAATTTAATATTTTTGACTGTTTATTTGCATGCTCATTTGTAAGAAAAAAAGTGAAATTGTATATTATAAATTCCATTCAGATTGTGTGACTATAGTGGTATTTTTGTTCCATCTCTGGTTCTTGCTGTTATTTGTCAAGAGAATTAAAAACATAGCATATTGTTAGATACCCTAGGTTTCCTAATATGTTGTTGCTGGCATAATTGGTGATCATAATACTAAATGTTAGCTATAAAGATGAAACAATACTTGGAGATTAAGGTTCACATGAGATATTAGTATGTATATCTAATGTTTTTCTTTCTATTTGATGAAGATTTTAAAGTAGATGGAATCCAAGAGTGATGCAATGGTATGTGACATTTTAAACCTAACAACAATGTAATAGCATAAAATAAGCTAAAACTTTAGTACTCAGTTCAAATGTTTAAGTACATCGATACATTGACAATAGGTGCAGGAGTAGGACATTTGGCCCTTTGAGCCAGCACTGCCATTCAATGTGATCATGGCTGATCATCCACAATCAGTACCCTGTTCCTGCCTTCTCCCCATATCCCTTGATTCCACTAGCTCTGAGAGCTCTATCTAACTCTCTTTTGAGTGCATCCAGTGAATCGGCCTCCACTGCCTTCTGAGGCGGAGAATTCCACAAATTCACAACTCTCTGTGTGAAAAGGTTTTTCCTCATCTCAGTTCTAAATGGCCTACCCTTTATTCTTAAACTGTGACCCCTGTTTCTGGACTCCCCCAACATCGGGAACATGTACCTGCATCTAGCGTGTCCAATCCCTTAATGTTTCTAATATCCAAACCCTTAATAATCTTATGTTTCAATCAGATCCCCTCTCATCTTTACAAATTCCAGTGAATACAAGCCTGGTCGTTCCATTCTTTCATCATATGGCAGTCACACCATCCCAGGAATTAACCTCATGAACCTACGCTGCACTCCCTCAAAACTTCGGCCTGAAACGTTGCCTATTTCCTTCGCTCCATAGATGCTGCTGCACCCGCTGAGTTTCTCCAGCATTTTTGTGTACCTACCATTCAGATAATACTCTGCCTTCCTGTTTTTGTCACCAAAGTGGATAACCTCACATTTATCCACATTATACTGCATCTGACATGCATCTGCCCACTCACCTAAGTTACCCTGAATCCTCATAACATCCTCTTCACAGTTCACACTGCCACCCAGCATTGAATCATCTGCAAATGTGCTCATGACACTTTTAATTCCTTCATCTAAATCATCATTAATGTATATTGTAAATAGCTGCGGTCCCAGCACCGAACCTTGCGGCACCCCACAAGTCACTACTTACCATTCTGAAAGGGAACTGTTAATCCCTACTCTTTGTTTCCTGTCTGCCAACCAATTTTCTATCCATGACAGTACCCTACCCCCAATACCATGTGCTCTAATTTTGCCCACTTATCTCCTGTGCGGGACATTATCAAAGGCTTTCTGAAAGTCCGGATACACTGCATCCGCTCGCTCTCCCTTGTCCATTTTACTTGTTACATCCTCAAACAATTCCAGTAGTCAAACATGATTTCCCCTTCATAAATCAATGCTGACTTGGACCCATCCTGTTACTGCTATCCAAATGCGTCACCATTACATCTTTAATAATCGACTCCAGCAACTTCCCCACCACCAATGTCAGGCTAACTGGTCTATAATTCCCTGCTTTCTCTCTTCCTCCTTTCTTAAAAAGTGGGATAACATTAGCTGCCCTCCAATCCACAGGAACTGATCCAGAATCTATAGAGCATTGGAAAATGATCACCAATGCGTCCACGATTTCCAGATCCACCTCCTTGAGTACCCTGGGATGCAGACCATCAGGCCCTGGGGATTTATGAGCCTTCAGTCCCATCAGTCTACCCACACCATTTCTTGACTAATGTGAATTTCCTTCAGTTCCTCTGTCACCCTAGGTCCTCTGTCCTCTAGTATATCTGAGAGATTGTTTGTGTCTTCCTTAGTGAAGACAGAGCCAAAGTATCTGCTCAATTCATCTGCCATATCCTTGCTCCCCATAATAAATTCACCTGTTTCTGTCTTTAAGGGACCCACATTTGTCTTAACTAATTTTTTCCTCTTCACATACCTAAAGAAGCTTTTACTGTCCTCCTTTATATTCTTGGCTAGCTTACCTTTGTACTTCATCTTTTCTCCCCGTATTGACTTTTTAGTTACCTTCTGTTGATCTTTAAAAGTTTCCCAATCCTCTGGCTTCCCGTTCATCTTTGCTATGTTATACATCTTTTCTTTTAGTTCTTGACTTCCCTTGTCAGCCACAGTTGCCTTTTACTCCCCTTAGAATCATTCTTCCTCTTTGGAATGAAATGATCCTGCGTCTTCTGGATTATTCCCAGAAATACCTGCCATTGCTGTTCCACTGTCATCCCTGCTAGGGTCGCTTTCCAGTCAACTTTGTTCAGCTCCTCCCTCATGCCTCCATAGTCCTCTTTGTTCAACTGCAATACTGACACTTCAGATTTTACCGGTGTCAGTTAAAGGTGAAAGCGAGAAGCAAGGTAATAAAAATGCAGAAATGATTAATTCCAAGGTCTTGTATTGTTTATTCAACATTGAGGGTAATGTGGAATATCCACATCTCTACCTTGTAGCACAAAGAGAGAACGTTAGATAATGCTAGTGACTGCTGGTGTGTTAGAAATATAAATTAGTTTGTGCACATAAAAATGATTTGCTTAAAGACTGAACATAAACTGGAATTACTTTATGCTGTTGTCAGGCTGGCTCTAGGTTTGCATGCTGCTTGATGCTAAAACTTCATAGGTTTCTCGTGAGACTTTAGTCAAGTTTATACCAAACAGCTGACTAGAATAGGCAGGTTGGATAGCAGCCATTGATCAATTAATATGAACCTATATTTTTCAATATTAAAATGATACCGCTTCAAATCAATTTACAGATGTCAGAAACCACAGAGAAAACGTGCCAAAAAAGGCCATTTTCAGAAGACGATGACTCATTTCTTGACACGTAAGTTTATTTCTTAAATGTTTGACTTTTTTGTTGTGTTGAGAATATTGATTTATTCTTATTACTCTATGGTGCATTTGTAATACAGGGTACCTTCAAATATTTAGTCATGTGTTTTAAATTTCGTAAAGTTAGATGACATGTATTCACAAATCATAATCAGTGTCATTGAGATGAGAATTGCCTATTCATTATCTTTGTAGGCAAACTAAAATGTTTAGCTTTCTTACATTCTTAATTTGCTTTAGTGTCGAAGCCACCTGGACAATTCAGCGTTATTGCTTTATTTGTGTTCATCTTCAATCAGGCGAAGACACAGATCTTCATTCCAACAGCAATAGGTTGGGGGTATGGAGGGGCCTTTGCTTCTCCTGGCCTGTAGGGAGGTTAAATATTTGAATCAACTCTTGCCCTGGGTTGACGTTTTGATTTTCTGAGATCCCCTAATTTTCTTTGTGATATATTTTTTTATCAAATGAAAAATATTCTTCCATTTGAGACTAATTTCCATTGATTTACCAATGGTTTTTATTGCACAGAACTTCTGATAATGATTCTGAAGAAGAATGGGTACCTGAAAGTAAAGCTGCAAAGAAGTCAAAAAGAGTGACTGCAGAAAAAATGGTGACTATTAAAAAGAAAATTAAGTCAGAATTAGGAAGTCCAGCAACAAAAAAAGCACCGGTGAAAAAATCTGCCAGAAAAACAGCAGTTAAAACAACCAGAAAGAAAACAGCGGAGAAACCAAATGTGGACCAGGTTATTATGGTGAGAAATTTATTAATGTCACATTTAACAAAAATATTGGTCGTGGTGATGCATTAACCTATTGTCAAAGTGAATAAAGGACACGGGGAATACTAAATTGTGATCTGAACTCATAGACATTTGCCTTAAAGTCAGAGCCAGTAAAATACTAAACATGCAGTACATAAATATATGCCATTAACGTAATTCAACTGAACATATGGAAGTAAAATTATAATTTTATTCAATTTGACTATTGAAAGTGACAGAATAGATTGATTGAAAAATAAAACAAATCGTCTTTTGAGGATGACTCCTAAATGTTATTTATCCCACAGGAAAAATTGCCAGTTTTGAATAATAATGAAGATATATTATCCTCACAAAGTAAACAGGATTCAGGAAGTATGAAACAAAAGGGAGAGCCTCAGAAAACTTCAGCGCGAGTCAAGAAAGAAATTGGACACTGCCAGGTTAAAATTGAACAGCCGTCAACTAGCATGCAGTTGAATGAATCAGAAATCAAGGAAGAATCTGTGAGTTTTACATGGGAGGAGCCTGCTTTAAAAAAACAGAAAACTGAAAAGAACCCTGATGGGAAACCAGTAAAACTCCAAAGAGGAAATGTGGAGATTGGGGACATGCAAATGAACTGGAACGTAGTTCAGGTGCGTACTCTTCCTGTTTAGGTATAATACATAAAATTTGTGTTTTGGCAAGGAGTTTATTGTTTTACGTTTGAATATTCTTCTATATTTTTTTTGAATAATTCTTGCTCGTGTCTGTACGGGCACTTTTGTTATCTTTAGCTTGCAATATCCTTGGTTTAGAAAATCAATCAAGATGAGCTTTGCCATTCACTTCATATTCCACTGATATATTCAGAAAGGGCATTCAACCTTATTGCCTCAGCTTTTCAATTTGGAAGTCTCTTTCATACATTGATAATTCTCATGAATACAATTGCTAATATTGGTATGAAATTGACATACATTAATGTCAACATAAGGAACACCTGATGCTGGAATCTTGCACAGATTACAAAGTGCTAGACTAGAGTAACTCAGCAGATCAGGCAGCATCTCTGGAGGAACAGAATAGGTGACGTTTTGGGTTGGGACCTTTCTTCACACTGAAGACGAGTCCCAACCTGAAATGTCACATATCCATGTCCTCTAGAGATGCTGACTTACTCCACCACTTTGTAACTTTTATGTATGTTTGTATATATTCCCTTGTCTTTCTCGAAAGACATTCCAGATTTAGCTTCTCTGAGCATTAGTCTCATTTACCTACATGGGGTTGCCAAACAAAGTTCTAATGAAGTTTTGGATTTTCAGTTCTTCATCATCAATCAGAATTTTAATATTCTGTAACAAAAGTTTGATAGTATGGAATTATAGTTTAAATTTATGGAATATATTCAGTTTAATGCAGTCTGTAAAGGGTGAAAATGTTGATGGAATGTTTTACTTTACCCTCGTTGTTAAATTGTTTTCTTTAAATTTCCACATGTGGTTTTAACAGAAGAGCAATAGTTTTTTTAGTGTTCTGTTCCCTCTCAAAATACAATTAATTTAAATTTAAATTCCACAGCTACATGGTAGTTTTTGAATTACGGCGAAGTTCCCTAGATTTCTAGTCTGGTGGGTTAAATACTGTGCTGCTAATGTATCCTTTTTATTGACTGGGAACCTCTCTGACCAACCGCGAGCAATAACAGGAAAAATGTTAGCAGTATAACCCATGATACACTTTGCTGTAACATTGTGCTTTTAGATGCTGTCTGAGCGGACCAGCACAGAGGGATGGGTTTGTGCAAATCTTATTCAACTTTTCAAAGAAGAAAACACCATTCCATTTATTGCACGTTACCGAAAGGAACTGACTAATAACATGGATGCTGATACTCTACGAGAAGTACAACAAACACTTGAAGAATTAACGTGAGTAACATAAATGAAATTTTTTTAATGTTGCTTTATATAAAACTTCAATTACTTTATCTGCTACGTCACAAATTTTGTTTTAGAATTTATGGGGATATATCTATAATGGCAGATTATTAATAAAAGGTTTCCTTTTATAAATTATATATTAACCCTAGTTTTCTGTTTAAGTGAACAAATGAGTAGCTAGTCTGTTTCAACAAATGCTTGGATCCAGCTGTGTGCAAGATCTGGATTAAACCTTGAACTGAAATTTATTTGCATATTTCTTCATAGAATTATACATCTCAAAAATAGGCCCTTCGATCCACGCTCCATTTTTGCCTGCATTTGGCCCATTTCCCCTTAAACCTTTCCTATCCCTGTACCTGTCCAATTTATTTTACATGTTATAGTATCTGCCTCCACTTCCTCCTCTGGCAGATCGTTCCATTAAACCACCCTACAAGAAAATGCTGCCCCTTAGGTTCCTATCAAAACCTTCTCCTCTGACCTTCAACCTATGTCCTCTGATTCTTGATTCCCCTACTCTGGGTAAAAGACTGCATTCACCCTATCTATTCCCCTCGTGATTTTATGCCTTGTGCTTACCCCCACTCTTTCAGGCAGTATCCATCCCTTCATCCCTTACAATCTAATTTTTTCTCAATCCACATCCTACAATTCACATAAATCTGTGCCTCCACGTTAGTGACCATTTCCCAAAGTGCATTATATATCTTCAATTTATCCTGTTTATTGCTATTCAAATATGTGAAATCAAGGAAAGTTATTTTCTCTGCACAGTACTTTATAACAGCTACCTGAATCTTACTGTTTTATGAAAATATTCTTCAGAAGAGAAAGGAAGAGTATGGATCAATTTTTGATGATCTTGAGCACCACGCGACTGCTCGTTATAGCGTTAGGTTAGGGTCCAGAAGATGGCACCAGGCACCATTCTTTTCTTTGTTCTTCTACCAGTCATGTTCTCTTTTGTTTCAATTGTCTTTTGCCAACCCAAATTGAAGGTCTTCATCATTTAAGAGTTTTAATGTTAATAGCAATTCTCTTGTATTGCCTTGATCAATTAATGTTTGGAGTGAATGAATTGGATCACATTTTCATTGTGAATTCTTGTAAGACTGATTTAACATTGGTATTATTTTACTTCCTTTTTAGGGCTGTCATTAAGAAAGCTCACACAGCTGTACAGAAGGTAGCAAAACAAGATAAGCTTACACCTTTCATAAAAGCAAGTTTGTTGAACTGCAGGACCATGGACGAAATAGAACATGTGGTTAGTAATAAGTCAATATTAATTTCACTTTTAAAAACAAATCCATTTAATGATCTTGCAAGAAATAAAAATCTAGATTAAAAGTTGTTTGTTTATGGTGTGAGTAAATGTCTCTTATAACAGGTGGATTTTATGTAGCTCATATTCTTATCTAGTTTGTAATATTAACACTAAAGATCTAGGTGGATATCACCAATTCAGATCACTGTTGCTGCTACTGTTCGTGCTTTGCAAAGTTTGGGGTGGGGAGTCAGGAAAACATTGCCAGTGCAGATCACTCATAATTGTCTATTAAATTTGCTAACCACAATTAAGCTTTACTTCAAAGTCCAATATTTCCACCACAAGCCAAATGTAATTTTCAATAATAAAACGGAAAATATATGGGTTGTCTGCCTACACTTACCGTTACAGAGGGTCAAGTGATTTGACTATGCAAACACGAGGCAAATTTTCAATCCAGAAAAGAGAAACAGTTTAAATTTTGGATCAAGATAAATACTGGAGCAACTCAACGTGTAAAGCCGTATTTGTGGAGGAGAATAAACAGATGATGTTTTGGGTTGGAACCCTTTCTCAGAGGCCCAACTTGAAACAATGTCTGCCCATTTCCCTCCACAAATGCTGGAGTTTCTCCAGCAGTTTGCATTTTGCTCAAAATTCCAGCATCTCATCCACAATCGTCTCTTGTGCCAACATTATTGATCAATAACCTCATCAGAAATGGTAAAATGTAACAACAGGTGAGACTAAATGTAATAAGTTTCGATGGAACCAGTTGAGCTTTAGGTAACTAGTTGTATAAGACATTGGTGAGGCTGCACTTACAGTATTGTGTTCAAGTTTGGTCACCCTACCATAGGAAGGATGTCATTAAGCTGGAAAGAGTGCAGAGAGGATTTACGAGGATGTTTCCAGGACTGGAGGGCCTAAGCTATAGTAAAAGGTTGGGCAGTCGAGGACTTGATTCCTTGGAGCATAGGAGGCTGAGGGGCGATCTTATAGAGGTGTTTCAGATCATGTAGGAACTTGTATGGAATAAGCTGCCAGAGGAGGTAGTTGATGCAGGTACTATTAACAACATCTCAAAGATATTTGGATGGGTACGTGGTTGGAAATGTTTACAGGGATATGTGTAGCGGAAGATCTTTATATCGTTCAAGAGATTACTCCCTCTAGCCACTGAGTGGACTACATGATTAAGGAGAATGTCGTTATACGCATGTGAGCTTTCCGTCAGAGACCTTCAGAGCTTCTTCACAGATAAATCTTCATAACACAATCTTTTGATTAATAGATTCTTTATTGTCGATGAAAACCAATAAGGTATACATCCAACCTTCTTCCGACTCGTACACTATAATCTTCATCGAACTCCAGCATATCGCTTTAAACGTTTGAAAACTCCTAGTGCCTCCGTTACACTCCCCATGGTCAAAGGGTATGCCTTCCTCATGCTGGTCCAAAACTAAACTAAAAACTAAGCTTCTGCGCAAGAAACCTAGCTCCAAGAATAAGTCCTAGAATACGTCATATATCCCGCCCACATAATAACGGGCAATTTAAAGACCCATGCCATCATTAATGACCCACAAAACAATCCAAATGGCCACTACAAAATGGGCAAAACGTAAGCAGATGGGACTAGTGTGGACAGGTCACCTTGGTCGGCATGTGCAAGTTGGGCCAAAGGGTAAATTACTCTGATTTTATGACAAAAACTATTGACTACAGAAGGTACAGTTGGTGAGATCTAAATGAGAGACAAGTGAAATCTAAAATTATCAGGAAAGGTAGAGATAGAAAAGGTGTACCTGTAGTTCTACTATGACACGTTCCTAAGAAACCTCCTGTTGTACAACACCATGTTATAAAAATAATTGTGACGATGGGGAAAAGGGTAATAGGGGCTAGAGTTTCAAACTCGCAATAAGAAAGTTACTTTCGCAGGATTTAAAAAACAAAACAAACGTTGAATACAAAAATAAATGCTGAGAGTAGAATTCTCCAATTTTAGCTAACTCTTGCAAATACCGCTTTTTCTCCACCTTTTTTTCTCCTCATCTTTTCCTCCCTTTCTCCATTAAAGGTTGGTTAACTAGTTGCACAGTTCGCAACTATGAATCCCTTTTAGGCTCAGACCTGTCTCTTGCCAACAATCAGCCTATCAGGGAACCTCCTTGCCGTAGGTCACTATTGCCGGCTCCAATTTATCCTGTTTTGTCTTCACTTCTGGATTTCCCACCACCCTCTCTACTACGATAAGTCTGAAGAAAAGCCCTGACTCGAAACGTCACCCATGCATTCTCCAAAGATGCTGCCTCACCCTCCGCTGATTTACTCAAGCATTTTGTGTCTATCTTCAAAAATAAGTATTTTCAAAAGCTATTAGTTTATTTTTTGTTACTGCAAGCTAAAGACATTGTTTAAGAATTTGGTTCCACAAGTGTCAACAGAAGCAATTACTTGTCAATTTTAGTGACCATCCACTGTGAAACTCATAACTGTGTTCTTAAAATACAATACTTGCCAATGGAAACAGTCATTTTTTTCCCTTTACTTTTTTTTAACCATGAGAGCTTTATCTCTGCTTGTCAATATCTAAAGTAACCTTTAAATGGCTCTCTAGCTCCTGATCTAAATCATGTTGTAACCAATTCGACCTATTTAATAAGAATAGTATTCCCTAATTTGCAGTTACAGTACAGTATATCTATTTAACATTTTGGAAACACGCATTATAGCAGAATTACATATGCCAGAAATGTGAACCATGAGGCCTTAATAGTGACATTGTTAAGTTTGTTGTTGGTTTAGAAGTTTGCAATATACCTAATTTGGAACAGTGCAGGAAATCGAGTAAAGGAGGGACTGGTTTGGCAAATTAGCGTGTCGGGAAAATGGAAGCTAAGGGTCGGACTTGCTGGTTGGCAGAAGTATCCGGCAAAACAGTCATTCCATCTGTGCTGGAGAAGAAAGGGAACCAATTATCTCGCTTGGTCCACTCCACTTGCATCACTTTCATCTGAACCCGGCCCTATCACAGACCTTCCTTTTTTGTTCTCTTTAACTCTTTTCCCATCTTCACACTCTTCTCTGTTGCATAAAACTTGTTTATTTTAAACATCTCCCAGTTCTAATGGGAGTTTATCGGTCTGAAATGTTAATACCAGTTTTCTTCTCATATGCTGCTGACTTGTTGAACATTTCCAGCAATTTTATTTTACTTTGAAATTCCAGCATCTGCAGCTTTCATTGTAAATTTCATCCAAATTTACATTTCCTCATACTTGCCGATTTATTATATTTAAACCCGTTCAGAAATGGCAATTATGTGGCCAGTGATCAATAAAGGAAGCATTGTATGCCCAGTTGTTTTAATGCCACAGATGGACACAAAATGCGGGGGTAACTCTGCAGGTCAGATAGCATCTCTGGAGAAAATGGATTGGTGACATTTTGCTCTTGGATCCTTCTTCAGCTTGGGGGGGGGGGGGGGAGGGTGGATTCGAAGCAGAATTCAAAATGGGAAGGTGAGTTAAGCAACCTGGGAGATCCAGTAGGCCTTGGCGAACCGAGTGCAAGTATTAAGTGATACGGTCGCTGAGTTTACTCTTGGTCTCACCAATGCACAGGACCCCACATTGGGAACACAAGATGCCTTAGATGAGGCTATTCTTCAAATTTAGGTTACTTCAACAAACACTTCCTTTCCCCCCCAACTCCCCCCCCCCCCCCCCCATTAAAAATCAGTTAATTGGTTCCTCAGTTCGCACATCCGGGTGTCAAGGAGTTATGGGGAAAAGGCAGGAGAATGGGGTTGAGAGGGAAAGATAGATCAGCCATGGTTGAATGGTGGAGTAGACGTCATGGGCCAAATGGGCTAATTCTGCTCCTATAATTTATGAACTTGTGTATACCTCTTGGGCTCACATCCGTCTGTAGTGAACAGTCAGCCCATCAGGGAACCTCTTGGCATGAGTTCATCTGGTGCCGGCCCCAATTTGTCCTGATTTATTTCTCTTCAATTCCAGCTTTTCCCCCCCCACTCTCCCTAGCACAATCAGTCTGAAGAAAGGTCCCGACCTGAAATGTCACCTGTCCATTTTCTGCAGAGATGCTGCCTGACCCTCTGTGTTACTCCAGCATTTTGTGTCCATCTTTGGTATAAACCAGCATCTAGAGATCCTTTTTATTATATTTTTAATGTTGTAGCTATGCACTTTGCTCTGATGGTATAATCCAATTACTGTGTTTCCTATTGATATTTTATACTACAAAATATAATACACCCTTGTATAATACAATTTCCATATGTCAATTGCTATTTTCCTTTAAAATCTATATACTTCCTTGACTATTTTCAGTTTGCTCCTTACAAAGTTGGAAGCACAAAGACAAAAGCTCAGAAGGCACGTCAGCTCGGCCTTGAACCTGCAGCAAATTTATTGATTGACCGTCCAGGAGAACTTAATCTAAATCTTTATATAAAACCAAATGTGAAAGGTAAGTTTCCCCCTCAGATTCTTGATAATTATTTTGCTTTATTTTATCTTTTGTTTTGGGACCGGGAGAAAAAGATGTGAAAGATCACAGATGGCCTAATTGTCCAATAGTCTTTTCAATGTTATTTCTTCCTATCATTATTAAAACAGGCAAATAAGTTGTATTTAACTATGTAAAAACATATTGTGAAATCATTTTAATATGCCAGGTGATCTCCTAACATGTAGCATATCGAGAAAAATATGTACTGTTGGTGCAGTGATGATGAGGATAATTAGACTGTGTAGAATTCAATTTTAAAGTCATCCACTCATTATTTTATTCCTTAATTTTTGTTCTTGTTAATGGCTAAATGGTTCGCTGGCACAGAGGTACAGTGAAATGTATATTTGCATACAGTTGAGTACAAATATTACTATATATAAGCACAGCTTCGATACAATACAAGTGTGAAGAAATAGTACATTGGGACAGTATACAAGAGTCACCAGATTTTGCGACATTTTCAAGTGTTGTAACGATTATAATGTTCAAGTTGTAAGCACAGAGTTTCTTAACCTGGTTATGAAGGCCCATTGGCCTGGTGGCATTGCAGGGTCGGCCAGGCCAAGTGTTGCCGTTGGTGTGCTCCACAGTGTGCTTCGCTCCGTGCAGCTGCAGGTCACGTCCAGTTCACGCGCTCAGCATCTTGGTACGGCGCTGAGCCCCAGGCTGCTGCAGTGCCTCCAGCAGCCCACTCCACCGTGCAGCCCACTGCACTACCTCTCACAGCCGGTTTGCTTTGTTCTGACCGACTCCATCCTCTCCGGTTCTTGTGGTGAGCAGGGGCCGTGCTCGACCGCCAATTGGATTTGCCATTTATAAATTAGTTGGTGAAATCTTTGACTTCAGAATAGAAGTTTGGAGACCACAAGCCTATTTTCATCGGTAGATCAGTGATGGAGAGAGTCAGCGGCTTAAAATTCCTGGGCTTTAATATCTTGGATATCCTACCTTGGGTCCAGCACATACATAAATGTATCACAAAGAATGCACACTTGTACCGCTACAATCTGTTTAAAGAAGTTGAAAGAGAATCAGCATGTCACCAAATGCTCTCAATGACCTTCTACAGATCACAATGGAAAGTATTTTGTCTGATTGCATTGTTACTTCCAAATAAGTCAGTTCTAAAGCAAAGGAACACAGGAGGTTGCAGAGAGTAGACACTCGACCTGGTCCATCACAGACACAGCCCTCCCCACCATCGAAAGCATTTATGTGAGGTGTCGCCCAAAGAAGACGGCATCTGTCATGAAAGATCCCCACCATCCTAACCATGCCCTCTTCTTGCTGCTACCATTCAGCAAGAGCAATAGAAACCTGAAGCCCCATACCACTACTGGGTTCAGGAGTTGCTACTTTCCTCCAATTTTCAGGCTATTGCACAACCTTAACACTGCCACGGCAACAGATCACTGTGGGCCACATGGACTTATTTTCCAATTCTGTATTATAAAGTTTGTTTTATTTCAGTCTATTTTTCTCCACTGTTTTGTACAATTTATGTATAATTTATGATTATTTTTTTGTGTGTTGATTGATTGTGCCTGTGATGCTGCTGCAAGATTTTCATTGTTGCTCTACTTCACCATCTGTGTGCAAATGACAATAAACTCAACTTGACGTGAGGTTGATAATAATCATTGTCAGGTGAGCCAGTTGGCACAGAAAAGCTGTGGCAGAAATCACATTGATTAGCAATGGGTTATAGGCATACATCCAAACCAGCTTTATAATTGGCTCATTGAAAATGGAATGTATGTGCTGAAACCCGTTCCTGATCAATTTAATATGTTTTTTCCTGAACAACTTATCTTTGTTTTTGGACAAACGAGGCAATCACTGCTGTGGTGAATGTTCTCTTTTCATACAATAAATTGAAGAAAGTTGCTCATTTATAATTGCTACGATAGACTTTAAATGATTAATTTATGTTTGGGTATCCATCCCAGCCAAGTATTTTAGTTTTTCTAAAACAAGTATTATAACTTGTATATTTTGAAAATATGGTATCATATTTGTTTGACCCTTTGATGCTCTTGGTGGGATTTAAAAAAAATGTTGTTATATAATTTCCTTTAGAGATAAATTATTTAATCCCTTTTCTTTCTCCACATGAACAAATGTAAATATTTATAACTATTGGAATTTAAAAAATGTCAAATATATTTTGCTTTCAAACTGACAATTAGCAGAGATGGAAACTTATGGGATGATTTGAAGCTGCGGAAGGTACTAAAGGAATGGATTCATTGGGACAGAGCATGGTGGATAGAAAGAAACAATACGATACATCTCCTTAACTTTGTATCTTTAACATATAAGAAATAAAAACATAAAAAATAGAAGTGAGTGAACAATTTAGCATCTCATGCCTGGTCTGCAATTAGTTGAATCAAAGTTCAATATGTGGCTCAAGGATTGTCATGGAAGAAATGTGTTTCAGTTAGTGGAACATTGGTGCCAGTAATGGGAAAAGAAGGAGCTGTTCTTTTTAGGACAGGATTAGGCCAGTATCATAGCTAATTAAATACCTCAGTTAATAGATAAGGCTGCTACATAAATAGTTGATGTTTCTGGGGAGGGGGGCTCAGATGAGGGGAAATGTATAAAGTTAGAGAAAAGACAGGGCAACGGTGCAGGATAATGATAATCAAATTATTTCAGTGGGCGACAGAGGGCACAGATATAAATAGAAAAGAAGGGATAGCCCTGATAATGAAGGACGAGATAAAGGCATACACGAGATATCAAGTACAAGAACAAGTTTAGGTGTAACTAAGATACAGCACGAAGAAGAAAGCATTGCTAGGAATTGTCTTTAAACCCACAACAATAGTGATAATCCAAGGTATAGTTTAATGAGGGAAATGAAGGTAAATCTAACTAGGGTTTATACTATCGTCATAGGAGACATTAACCTGCAAGTAGATTGCAAAACAAATCAGCAGTCGTAATGTGGAGGATGAATTTGCAGAATGTTTAAGATACATTTTCTTCATTGGCATGTTGAGGAATAAGGAATTGTTTTTTTAGATCTAGTATTATGCATAAAGAAATTGAAATCTAGAAGCTATGAGCCTTTTTCGGACAATATTGAGTGTTGTAAAAGATTGCAAGTAATTTAATCTGAAACCAGGGTCTTAAATTTAAACAGACTATAAACGCATGAGTACGAATTAGCTACGGTAGATAAGAATGTTTATATTTTTTAAATAGTGTGTAGGAAGGAACTGCAGATGCCGGTTTATACTGATACACAAAATGCTGGAGTGACTCAGCGGGTCAGGCAGCATCTTTGGAGTATAAGAATAGGTGATGTTTCGGGTTTAAACCCTTCTTCAGACCCCTCTTTTTTTCCTGAGAGGCTGCCTGACCCCCTGAGCTACTCCAGAATTTTTTATCTACCTTAATTAGCAGTAGGGATAGGCTATTCAATTCCTTATGCCAGAAAATTATGTGGGGTTATTGCGGAATAATGATATTGATGTATATTTTAAAATCATATTACATTTTTATCTGTAGTTGCTCTTGTAGTACCTTAGGGGGCATTCTGTGACAACAAATGCAGTTTGTGCACAGAATAAAGGTAGACCGTTATCAGTATGCATTGACACTATTTTATTATATTTTAGGAGGAAGATAAAGGAAAATAGCAGCATAAGATTTGTTTTTCTGACACAGTGCCCTCCATAATGTTTGGGACAAAGACCCATCATTTATTTATTTGCCTCTGTACTCCACAATTTGAGATTTGTAATAGAAAAAAAATCACCTGTGGTTAAAGTGCACATTGTCAGACTTTAATAAATGCCATTTTTATACATTTTGGTTTCACCATGTAGAAATTACAGCAGTGTTTATACATAGTCCCCCCCATTTCAGGGCACAATAATGTTTGGGACACAGCAATGTCATGTAAATGAAAGTAGTCATGTTTAGTATTTTGTTGCATATCCTTTGCATGCAATGACTGCTTGAAGTCTGCGATTTATGGACCGCACCAGTTGCTGGGTGTCTTCTTCTCTAGTGATGCTTGCCAGGCCTGTATTGCAGCCATCTTTAGCTTATGCTTGTTTTAGGGGCTAGTCCCCTTCAGTTTTTTCTTCAGCATATAAAAGGCATGCTCAATTGGGTTCAGATTGGGTGATTGACTTGGCCACTAAAGAATTGACCAGTTTTTAGCTTTGAAAAACTAAGGTTTGGTGCTTTAGCAGTATGTTTGGGATCAATGTCTTGCTGTAGAATGAACCGCTCGCCAATTAGTTTTGAGGCATTTGTTTGAATTTGAGCAGATAGGATGTGTCTATACACTTCAGAATTCATCATGTTACTACCATCAGCAGTTATATCATCAATGAAGATAAGTGAGCCAGTACCTTCAGCAGCCATACATGCCCAGGCCATAACACCCCCACCACTGTGTTTCACAGACGAGGTGGTATGCTTTGGATCTTGGGCAGTTCCTTCTCTCCTTCATACTTTGCTCTTGCCATCACTCTGATACAAGTTAGTCTTCGTCTCATCTGTCAACAAGACCTTTTTCCAGAACTGTGGTTGCTCTTTTAAGTACTTCTTGGCAAATTGTAACCCGGTCATCCTATTTTTGTGGCTAACCAGTGGTTTGCATCTTGCAGTGTAGCCTCTGTATTTCTGTTCATGAAATCTTCTGTGGACAGTGGTCATTGACAAATCCACACCTGACTCCTGAAGAGTGTTTCTGATCTGTTGGACAAGTGGTTGGGGATTTTTCTTTATCATAGAGAGAATTCTTCTGTCATCAGCTGTGGGGGGGTCTTCCTTTGCCTGCTAATCCCTTTGCGATTAGTAAGCTCACCAGTGTTCTCTTTCTTTTTAATGATGTTCCAAACCGTTGATTTTGGTAAGCCTAATGTTTGGCTGATGTCTCTGACAGTTTTATTCTTGTTTCTCAGTCTCATAATTCTTTGATTTTCAATGGCACTGCTTTGGTCCTCATGGTGATAAACAGCAATAAAAGTTTCCAAAGGTGATGGAAAGACTGGAGGACTGACTAGGTGCTGAGCGCTCTCTTATACCTGCATTAAGGAGGCAATTAAACACACCTGAACAATTACAAACCCATGTGAAGCCATGTGTCCCAAACATTATGGTGCCCTTAAATGTGGGGACAATGTATAACCACTGCTGTACTTTCTACATTGTGAAACCAAAATGTCTAAAAATGGCCTTTATTAAAATCTGACAATGTGCACTTTAACCACATGAGATTTTTTCTATTACAAATCTCAAATTGTTGAGTGCAGAGGCAAATAAATAAATGATGGGTCTTTGTCCCAAGCATTATGTAGTGCACTGCATACTAGAACATAAACAGCAATCAATGTTTCGATCTTTTTATTTATGGTTAGTGTTATTTTGGCAAAGCCTCAGGGATACTGTTTAGAGCAAATAAAGGTTTCTGTAATCAGAACTGATGTTAGCTATAGGAAGCCAAATATATGGGTTAAATTTGAGAAATTATGTCTGTTGTGATAATATTTCAAGAAGTTGCAAAATTTCCATGAACAAGTCCAATGACATCAGTGTTTCAAAAACAATTTTCACTTTAATTTTATTAAACATTAATGGCATTGGACGTACAGATAAATACAAAATGCACTCTTCCATGTGTTACTGATACAGACCATATCCAAATTTACAGCACAGAAAATGGGGTTGGCTTGTTGATTTTACCACACAAAAAAAATCCTTTGAAGCAGCTTTCTGTTTATTGCTAGCTTACACCAAATTTACCTGAAATACATTCAAATAATAGATAATGCTCAACTACTTTTTTCAATAATGACGTGCAGTTTCTTTTCAGTTTTTCAACAATATGAGAGATGCTTCTTACCTCACTCCAAAATAACTAATCCTGCATATTGCTATTTTAATCCTGAGTTTGAGACTTGCTCCTTCCACCCAGAAGAAACCTCCTCTCTACATTGAGCATGTCATGCCCTGTCACATTTTGTCTGCTTAAATATAATTTCTCATTCATTCTCCTAACCTCCATTAAATACTGGCCTCACTGACTAACCCGTCATACAATTGTCCTGTCCTCTCAGGAAGGAGTCTGATTTACCAGACTAATCATTTTCCCATTCCTTCTATGGCAAACAGATCCTAATGTGCACTTTCCTCCTGGAGTGTCTCACCAAGGTCTGTCTCATTGCAGTGAGACATCTTTGTTCCTGTACTCAATCTCTTGCAATGAAGAATCAGTAACATCTACTTTCATAGCTGCTTGCTGCAACACCTTGTTTTTTGTCAGTGACTCTTGTGCACGGGCATCCTGATCCCTTTTATATGTCAACATTTCACAATCTATTGCCATTTAAATAATACTGCCTCTTTCCGATTGAAGCTATTGATCTTGCACTGTCCACCTTCCACTACTTCCATTCACTCAACGTATCTAAATTGCCTTGAATCCTCTGAGTATTCCTCGACTCGATCTAATTCATTTTCTTATCTGAGGCAACCTTAGAAATATTACTAATGGATTAGTCAATTAATATTAACCGCTTACCTCGGCATTTGGGAATTGTGACTTGAATAAGGTGCTCGAGAGCAAGAAGTGTAATTTGGTGAAGAGGAGTGAAGTAATAAAGAAATGCAACAGGTTGCTAACAATGTTTGCTTGAATATTTCCAGGCCTTTCAAATATGACTGAAATAGCAACAGGGATACAGCACATTTTAGCAGATATGATGTCAAAAGACAGGGACACATTGGACCATATTCGAAAATTGTAAGTATTGTGAGTAAGTCAGATGAAGTGTAAATGGAAAGTTCAGAATAAATGATCAATTTTGGGGATCCTAATTAAACATTGGTTAGTGCTTATTATTACGGCATGTTAATCGGACTGTCTTGCCTTTGCATATTACTATGTTATTATTTTGAATGCTTTTGAAGTGCTTTATTAAGAAGCTATTGTAATTTGTCTGTGAAATGTAAAAATATGGAAGAGTTTTTTTCTTCTGTTCAGTTCCTGACTATGACAGCAAGTAATCTACCTCCACATTTCTGGTGATGCTGATCATAGAATCTGAGCCTTCTATCTACTATTTCAGTTTTATTTGCATTAGTGTTTATTTTACCACGTGTTAATTTTATTCTGTTTGGAGGAAAAAGCCTTTACTGGACCAAAAGTGACAACAATTGCATAAGCTGATACAACATTCAGCATATTTTTCAACTCCAAGCCCAAAGGGTGCTGGCTCTTTTCAAGGGGAAAAAGTCTATTCTGATAAAAGTAGACATTGTATGAGAACAATTAAAATGTACTTGAACTGACACACACTCTTTCCATCGGATGTCGAGGGAAGCTATGCTTGACCTACACATTTTTTCACAGTGCATTGCGCTTTTAGCTTTAAAACTCCAGTTGCAAACCCTGCACACGTTTATTTATCTGTCGTGTCCCCGTTGTATAACAGCTGTTTTAGTATTTTATGCCTTTTAGTACCCTGGCAATGACAGATCAAGTTTAATTCAGGTAAATGTGAGGTAATATTCTTTGGGAGTACTAATGAGGCTAGGGCATCCACCAGGAATGGTGGGGTCCTATGGAGTATTGGAACAGAGGTAGCTTTCAAGCTCAAATATCTTTGAATGTGGAACCACAGGGTTGTTAACATAGTTAAGAAGGCATATAGGTTACTGGCCTTCATTAGTTGGGGCATTTAATTCAAGAGCAGAGAGGTCATGTTTGAACTTTATAAAACATTGGACAAACCTTAGCTGGAATACTGCGTGCAGTTCTGGTCACCTCAGTGTAGGAAATATGTGATAGTGGTGATGTAGAGGAGATTTAACAGGATGTTGGTCTGGGATGAAACATTTCAGTTCTGAGGAGGGAATGGAAAGGATAGGTCTGTTTTCCCTGGATTAGAGGATGTTCAGAGAAGACATGATTGAAGACTATGAGCAGTCTAGATTGGAAAGACGCAAACAACTCCCCCTGTACATGAAGTGGATTAAACTAGAAGACATGCATTCAGAGTAAAGTATAAGAGATTTAGAAGAGAAATGAAAAGGACATTTTCACCTAGAGAATGGCGAATGGCTGGAATACACGGCCTGGAGGAGTGCTCGAAGCTGAATTAAAAAGTGTCTATGCAAGCACTTGAATTGCCAAGGTAGAAAAGGTAGACGTGACATCGTGGGCTGAATGACCTGCTTCCATATTGCATGATTCTACCCGATAAAATATGAGGACTTCAAGAAACAACTTCTTGACAAAGTACTATTAATTTTCCATATTCAGCAGGGCAATATCTGGCCTTGTCTTTTTAAAGCTTCTCTACCTTTCTGCCAGCGTTCTGCTCAAGTGTATTCATTTCTAATTGCACCACATAAATGTACTTCAAGCAGCTGTCAATCATCTCTTGCACTGCAGACAGATTTGTAGCCTGTGTATCTTTTAGCTCGGTTTCAAGAATAAATAAAATTAGTTTAATTCACTTGCAAATACAGTGCGACACATGGCTTCACAGGTCTATGTAATTGCTCAGGTGTGTTTAATTGCCTCCTTGATGTAGGTATAAGAGAGCTCTCAGCACCTAGTCTTTCCTCCAGTCTTTAACCATATAACAAACCATATAACAATTACAGCACGGAAACAGGCCATCTCGGCCCTACAAGTCCATGCCGAACAATTATTTTCCCTTAGTCCCACCTGCCTGCACTCATACCATAACCCTCCATTCCCTTCTCATCCATATGCCTATCCAATTTATTTTTAAATGATACCAACGAACCTGCCTCCACCACTTCCACTGGAAGCTCATTCCACACCGCTACCACTCTCTGAGTAAAGAAGTTCCCCCTCATGTTACCCCTAAACTTCTGTCCCTTAATTCTGAAGTCATGTCCTCTTGTTTGAATCTTCCCTATTCTCAAAGGGAAAAGCTTGTCCACATCAACTGTCTATCCCTCTCATCATTTTAAAGACCTCTATCAAGTCCCCCCTTAACCTTCTGCGCTCCAGAGAATAAAGACCTAACTTATTCACCTTTCTCTGTAACTTAGTTGTTGAAACCCAGGCAACATTCTAGTAAATCTCCTCTGTACTCTCTCTATTTTGTTGACATCCTTCCGAAAATTGGGCGACCAAAATTGTACACCATACTCCAGATTTGGTCTCACCAATGCCTTGTACAATTTTAACATTACATCCCAGCTTCTATACTCAAAAAGGTGTTTCCATCACCTTTGGAAACTTTTATTGCTGTTTATCATCTTGAGGACCAAAGTTGTGCCAATGAAAGTCAAGTAAGCCATTATGAAACTGAGAAACAAGAATAAAAACCTTAGGCTTACCAAAATCAATTGTTTGGAAAATCATTAAGAAGAAAGAGAGCACTGGTGAGCTTACTAATCGCAAACGGACTGGCAAGCCAAGGAAGACCTCCACAGCTGCCTCAAAACTCATTGGCCGGCGGTTCATTCTACAGCAAGACAATAATCCCAAACATACTGCTAAAGCAACAAAGGAGTTTATCAAAGCTAAAAAATGGTTAGTTCTTGAGAGGCCAAGTCAATCACCCGATCTGAACCCAATTGAGCATGCCTTTTATATGCTGAAGAGAAAACTGAAGGGGACTAGCCTCTAAAACAAGCAGAAGCTAAAGATGGCTGCAATACAGGCCTGGCAGAGCATCACCAGAGAAGACACCAACCAATGGTGATGTCCATGAATCACTGACTTCAAGCAGTCATTGCATGCAAAGGATATGCAACAATATACTAAACATGACTACTTTCATTTACATGACATTGCTGTGTCCCAAACATTGTGGTGCCCTGAAATGGGGGTGGATTTTGTATAAACATTGCTGTAATTTCTACATGGTGAAACTAAAATGTGTAAAAATCGCCTCTTTTTAAATCTGACAACGTGCAGTTTAACCATGTGTGATTTTTTAAATTTTATTTTATTTATTTATTTATTTATTTTTTTCCTTCCTGTTTTTTTCTTTCTCTTTTACAAATCTCAAATTGTGGAGTACAGAAACATTATGGAGTGCACTATAATTAATGATTTAGACTTCTTCAACATAATGGTTTATATGTATGTTAGTTTTCTGTATGTAAATATATCTTGACTGAGTGTGAATATGTATCTGAACCACCTGATCTTTCATTCTAATTTAGTTTAGAGATGCAGCATAGAAACAGGCCCTTCGGCTCACTGGGTCCACACCGACCTGCGATCCCCGCACATTAACACTATCCTCCACACACTAGGGACAATTTACACATACACCAAGCCAATTAACTGGCATACCTGTATGTCTTTGGAGTGGGGAGGAAACCAAAGATCTCAGAGAAAGCCCACGCAGTCACGGGGTGAACGTACAAACTCCGTACAGTCAGCACCCGTAGTCAGGATTGAACCCGGGTCTCTGGTGCTGCAAATGCTGTAAGGCAGCAACTCTACCGCTGCGCCACTCAAAACTCAAAACTTGAGAAGTTTTTTTTGAGATGGGGCTAGTGGAATCAAGGGATATGGGGAGAAGGCAGGCACCAGTTATTGATTATGGACGATCAGCCATGATCACAATGAATGGTGGTGCTGGCTTGAAGGGCCGAATGGCCTCCTCCTGCATCTGTTTTCTATGTTTCTATAAGCTTTGATTTAAAGAGATTTTGCATGTATCAACTTTCTTAAATATACAAGTGTATGCAAATTCAATAATACAAATTGATATTGATATCTTTAAATGTGTTTTATAGGTGTGAACCAAATACTGTTTTTATTCAGTCAACTTTGACAAAAGCAACTGCAAAGGAGAAAGATGGAAACAAAAAAGATACTGAGAAATTTCGCCTGTACCATGACTTCAGTAATAGTATTGGAAATATACATCATCACCAGGTAAGGAATAGTCATCACAGTTTTATAAAGCAATTAATTTTTTTGAATAGCAGAAATTTTACTGCAGCAGAGTATCTTAAATACATAGTAAGGTTACAAGTATTTAACTTTATACTGTCTCTCAGTAGCTGCTGCTGCTGCTCAACTGTTATCTCATAACTAGATGTATAAGAGACAACTGTTCATGCATGCAAACAATGACACATTTTCTATTGGGTGGCAATACAGGAGTAGCTCATCAAAAATAAAGGGCGTTTATTTTACAGTACCAAACTAAGGTATTTAGGTGACTATAACTGCTGTATGTGTAGTATTTGTTGCGGGGGTAACCCTTTCTTTGATATTTGGTATCAAACATTCTGAAACTTCTTTATTTCTCAAGTTTAGTTTAGTAAAGGGTACAACATTTAGTGTAAGATAGTCTGAACAAAGATAGGTCAAAGGTCTCCAAGGAGGTAGATGGGAAGTCAACACAGTGATTTAACATGGAAACTTATTGCAGTAAACTGCACAGAGGTGTAATATGACGAAGGTTAGATGTTGAAGTTTGAATCTGAGCTGAAGGCGCAAGTGGGAAAGATGTGCAGGCACGGAAACATGGATGTGCGCAATAAAATGGAAGATGGACAAGAATCCTGAGACTTGGTTACAGATAAGTTGTAAGGCAGGGAGATGTCCCTGTGATCGGGTGGGTTAGAGATCAAAGGGATTCACCAAGCTTGTTGTGCAGTAGGCGTGAGAGGTAAGTAAAATGACGCAGGATGTTTGTAAAGACCAAATTTTTAGATTAGTTGATGCTTATTGGGGATGGTAGGTTGGCTAAGAGAGCACTGGAATAGTTGATAAGGGCATAGATGTGGTTTCAGCACCAAGTCTTCCTTTTAATGTTCAAGAATTGCTGCTTGTTTCTCAAACTGCATGAAAACAAAATGCAATTGTTATTTTGTGTTTAATGGAGACGGAAACATGTTTATGGCTGCAGGAATTCAATTCCATTCTTAGTCCATTTTGGATTTGAGCAAGTGGAGCAGGATAATCTGGCACTGTCTTATTTGGTCCATGTTTACTTCTGGATTCACCTTGGTACATGGTACAACATTTATAATCTTTTTTTGATGTCCAAAGAATCTTTCTAATTATATTACAATGAAATTCCACTTATTTACAAAACAATCTTAAATTTTTTCAACTTTGGATAAAACTTCAACCCACGTATTATTTTTACCTTAGTTGGCAGTTAGTCGATCATGGACTGCTCTTTCAGCATGGTGTTATAATGGTATAGCATATTTATTTGCATTGTTGCCTGTCCCAGCACCAAATGCCCTTTGAATATTCTGAGAATAAGCAATGAATTTTGTCACTTTTATTTTCCACACACGTAACAAGAGAATCATCTACTATGGCAGTATGCTGTACTTTCTGTTCTGTTCACTTAACTGTGATGTGCATAACTGTTTTCGTTACTTTTTCGTTCCATAAAATGCCAAGCCATTTCTGTCACTGGAATGGTGACGCTGATGTCCGTAAATCAGTCGAGTGCCTTGCAGCCATGTAAAACCAATGCGTTTAACATATGTGACATGTCTGAGTTTGCCTATAATTGAATTAAAGACATCTTAATGACACGCATTGTGCTGTTGTGACAGTACTTTCAACATCTAACAAGTAAAAGGAGGTTTATCAATAAAGAAATGTTCTGGGAGATTTAAGTTTCATTGTTCTAAGATTTGCAATATATGCTAGTTGTTTAATATTTTTTTTAATTTCCCATTTCTATTTCTATTTATTTAGACTAAAAAGAAACTTGCATTGCCTTTTCTCTCTCTCTGAAACCTGTACTTCACAATGTAATGACCAGTAGTAATTGTGGTTGTTGCAGGTTGAGACTCACTGTAGGTTTTACCTCTTAATGTAAGATTCTCCATTTCTGCAGATGACCATAGTAGTGGCCAAGTGAAGATCATACAGACATCATAACCAATCTGTGGCAGGTAGATTTGCATGTTGAGCAGTGCTAACTGGCAAATCTACAAGCACAGAATTATAGTGAGAGCATTTTAAATACCTTTATTTTCCTATCTTTCGTGCTCTGTAACATAATAGAAATTCTTTGCAAATAATAAGTTTCAAAAATGAGGCAGCTTGCTTATCGGCTTATATCTATCTGGCTGCATGACATTGTTCTTCCTAATAGGATTTAAAAAATCAACTTTTTTGATTTTCTCTTGCATGTTATGATGGAAAATAGGAACAACCCATTTGAGTCCTTGAGCATGTTACTCCTTTCAGCGAAAGCATGACTGGTTTGTATCCAAACTGCATTCAACACTTTGTTTTTATGCTCCCAATGTCTATAATTTCAAATATTTAAAATCAATTGTTGCATCATTGTGTGCTTCCAGAAAGCAATCAATTAAGTTCCATGGTGGGGACTTATCTTGTGAGGGAAGCAATAGAAGAATAGGCCAGAAGAATAGGTTGAAGAAATGGTGCAGGGGACAGGGTTTCAAGCTTTTTGATCATTGGGATCTCTATGGGTCAGAGGTGATTGCACAAGAAAGGGACTAATATCTGGGGAAGGATTTTAAGAGATGTCAGATCTGGCAGCTCAATATTCCAGGATATAAATGCTTCAGGCCTGATGGGAACTTTCAGATTTCAATGGGGAGACGCCATTTGCAGGCAAGAGGATGGCTCACAAGTGGAAGGCTTTCAAAAGTGGGGAAATTAGGAACTGCAGATGCTGGTTAATACACAAAAAGACACAACGTGCTGGAGTAATTCAGCTAGTCAGACAGCATCTCTGATGAACACGGGTAGGTGAAACATCACCTATCATATTATCCAGCGATGCTGAGTTACTCCAGCTACTTTGTCCTTTCCAGCTTTTAAACATGCAGTACTGTAGGTAGCAAGAATGCCATTGACTCCTCAACAACCAGAAAAAGTTTATGTATCTCCAAGCAAATTACCTTTAAAGCACAAAAAAGTTACACTCTGAATTCCAGAAAATGTATTATTGATTTAAATTCTTCCTCAAAATGGTTAACTTTCGCAACTGGTAACATTCTTAAAATCTATTCTTGAGTTTCTCCTGCTGTCATTATATCTATCCCAAGGCCTGGTGCCCAGAGCTGTACACAGTACTACAGATATCTAGCCTGAGCCATTTTGTTATCAAAACGTCTCCTTATGAAGGGCAACACTTTTTTAACTAATACTTTGCACTGATCTATATGCATAAACCCTTATCTCATTTGGGTTTTACTTTACTTAGCTTTGATAAAAATCTTTAATCTATCCCATGGTAAAAAATTGTTAACAATCTTCATTGCAATCCGTCTGCCATATTTATGGCCCCAAACATTGCAATCTATTTTCGTAGCTGTCCAATGCTGAATTTTGGCAATGGACCATTCAGACCATTGGTAACAGTCAATTGGCAAGTTTAGTCCTATGAATCGGACAGCACATCTCTAACTTGGCATCAAATGCCAAAATTCAGCATTCATAGCAGTTGTGCCTGGATGCCAGCAGTTCCATTCAGACCATTAGTAACAGTCCCAAATTTCATCAATAGATTACAGTAAGAACGTATTAATTCCAATACTTTTTTTTGTACAACACTAACTCCTCCTCCCATTGCCATACTGACCTTTCTGTCCTGGGCCTCCTCCATTGTCAGAGTGAGACCCAGCACGAATTGGAGGAACAGCACCTCGTATTTTGCTTGGGTAGCTTACATCCCAGCGGTTTGAACGTTGATTTCTCTAACTTCAAGTCGCCCTTGCTTTCCCTCTCTCTCCATCCCTTCCCCCTTCCCAGTTCTCCTACCAGTCTTACTGTCTCCGGCGACATTTTATCTCTGTACCGTCCACTCCCGTGACCTCAGTCTGGAGAAGGTCTTGACCCGAAACGTCACCCACTCCTTCTCTTCAGAGGTGCTGCCTGTCCCACTGAGTTACTCCAGCATTTTGGGTCTGCCTTCGATTTAAACCAGCATCTGCAGTTCTTTCTGACACACAAATTCAGGTACACAAAAAAAAGCTGGAGAAACTCAGCAGGTGCAGCAGCATCTATGGAGCGAAGGAAATAGGCAATGTTTCGGGCCAAAACCCTTTCCTTCGCTCCATAGATGCTACTGCACCCACTGAGTTTCTCCAGCTTTTTTTTGTGTACTTTCGATTTTCCAGCATCTGCAGTTCCTTCTTAAACACACAAATTGAGGTGTTGTGAAGGATTCTAGAATGCCTTACCACGGTTTTCCGTAAAGTGAAGCTGAATTAGATTTAATTTCACTGCCATTAATGAGTGCCTTCAGCTGTCATGGTTCTACATGTGGCATTTCCTTCCTATTTCCATTGTATCTCCAACTCTAAAACACTTCTGAAAATGTATTAACTTGGCCAACCATCTGTCATTTGCTAAACTTTGTTAAGGAACAGTCACATGAACTGCCTTGGCACATTTTCCAACGTAAAATTTATTCCGTATATCCACATTGTTTCTGCTCTTGACTTACTGCTGCTAAATCCTTGTGTGTTTCACCAGCTTCATACCAAGGTACCAACTAAGCCCATCCAAAATTCATGGCCTTATCCTCATTCTCAGTTTGTTCACTGTCATAAATTCTGCTTACTTTTTTTTAAATTTTAACTTTCATCAAATATGGTCTCCAATTCCTAGATCCTCCTTTCATCAATCTTTTGCTTTTTTTTTCCTCATTCGTTCTTTAGCATATATTTCTTCAATTAAGATTCTGCTCATCTGTTCTAAATTGTGGATTGGTCCCACATTTAGCTCCAACTTTACCGCGATGTGGTACATGGTATTTTAAAGGGATGTTGCAGCTAATTATTGTAACAAAATAGCCCCATCTATACCATTTATGGGTTTTGTGCTATTGAGAGGTGACATCGAAGGCATTGGTACAATTTGTGTACTTTTTACTAAATGGTATTAATATATCCAAAATGGATTAACTGAATTACTGAATATTAATTACTTGGGACTAATTACAAATGCATTAACAATAGACAATAGGTGCAGGAGTAGGCCATTTGGACCTTCGAGCCAGCACCGCCATTCAATGTGATCTTCGCTGATCATCCCCAATCAATACGCCGTTCCTGCCTTCTCCCCATATCCCCTGGCTCCACTATCTTTAAGAGCCAAATCTAGCTCTCGAAAGTATCAAGAGAACCGGCCTCCACCGCCCTTTGAGGCAGAGAATTCCACACTCACAACTCTCTGTGAGAAGAAGTGTTTCTTTGTCTCCATTCTAAATGGCTTACCCCTTATTCTTAAACTGTGGCCCCTAGTTCTGGACTCCCCCAACATCGGTAACGTGTTTCCTGTCTCTAGCATGTCCAAACCCTTAATAATCTTTCGTTTCTCAATAATACACCTCTCATCCTTCTAAACTACAGAGTATACAAGCCCAGCCGCACCATTCTCTCAGCATATGACAGTCCAGCCATCCCGGGAATTAGTCTTGTAAACCTGCGCTGCACTCCCTCAATGGCAAGAATGTCCTTCCTCAAATTAGGGGACCAAAACTGCACACAATACTTCAGGTGTGGTCTCACTAGGGCCTATACAATTGCAGAAGGACCTCTTTGCTCCTATACTCAACTCCTCTTGTTATCGAGGCTAACATGCCATTCACTTTCTTCACTGCCTGCTGTACCTGCAAGCTTACATTCATTGACAGATGAACAAGGACCCCCAGATCCTGTTGTACTTCAGCTTTTCCCAACTTGACACCATTTAGATAATAATCTGCCTTCCTGTTTATGCCACCAAAGTGGTAACCTCACATTTAACCACATTAAACTTCATCTGCCATGCATCTTCCCACTCACCCAACCTGTCCAAGTCACCCTGCATTCGTATAGCATCCTCCTCACAGTTCACACTGCCACCCAGCTTTGTGTCATCTGCAAATTTGCTAATGTTACTTTGAATCCCTTCATCTAAATCATTGATGTATATTGTAATGGATATGTATATTGTAATATGTATAGCAAGTTCAGAACATATCCTAAACTTTAGCTCTCATGCCCTTGCAGAACAGTGCTAAATTTCTGGAAGTGCAATGGGTGTTCCTACACCACCTACTTGCTACCATCTAATAATCTAAATAATCCTTCAAGGTGAGGCTCTCAATCAAGCACCCCTTCTTCAACCTCATTAATGATTAAGATCTCTCATTGTGGCCTCCTCTACGTCGGCAAGAGTTAGCCTAGACCAGGTGACTGGTTCACAGAGCACCTGTACTCTGTGCACAATGTCTATCCGGAGCTCCCAGTTGCATGCCATTTTGACTCCCATTTGTACATTGACATGTCCATCGTTGGCTTTCTCCACTGCAGGGTGAGGACCATAGCAAATTTGAAGAACAACACCTCATATTCTGTAGAAACAAGGAACTGAAGAAGCTGATTAACTATAAAGAACACAAATAATAATAATAATAATGGATGGGATTTATATAGCGCCTTTCTAATACTCAAGGCGCTTTACATCGCATTATTCATTCACTCCTCAGTCACACTCGGTGGTGGTAAACTACTTCTGTAGCCACAGCTGCCCTGGGGCAGACTGACGGAAGCGTGGCTGCCAATCTGCGCCTACGGCCCCTCCGACCACCACCAATCACTCACACACATTCACACACAGGCAAAGGTGGGTGAAGTGTCTTGCCCAAGGACACAACGACAGTATGCACTCCAAGCGGGATTCGAACCGGCTACCTTCCGGTTGCCAGCCGAACACTTAGCCCATTGTGCCATCTGTCGTCCCAGCTTTGTGCTGGAGTAACCCAGTGGGTCAGGCAGCAACTCTTGAAAACGTGGATAGGTGACATTTTGAGTTGGGACCCTTCTTCAGACTAATTTTCTGCTTGGATAGCCTACTATCCAGTGGTATGAGTATTGCATTTTCCAACTACAGGTAACCCTTAGCCCGTGTGCTCCCTCTCTCCTGATTCTCTCCCACCCTCTTTTTCAACTCCTGTGTCTTCACGTCACACTCCAGCCTCTGTCTCTACCTTCATCCTCCCCTCACCCATCTGGCTGCATTTGCCCAGCTTCTCTCTGTTTTCGTCATCCACCAGCCCCTGCTTCACTATCCCCCTCACCTCTATAGGGTGATTCTTCAGTAAGTGTCTACTTTGGTGCTGTATATAAGGAAAATCACATTTCTTTTTCTATATTGTTAATAAACATATTCCTCATAAATATAGATGAAATCCTAAATGAATAAAGTGTTATTTTTAATTTTCCCCCCGCTGTTCGATGCTCCCCCCCCCCCCGAAAACCGCATGTCCCGATCGTTACTAGTGAAATTTCAAGTCGGCATATTTATTTAATGGGGGATCTATCTGAAATGAAAATACTTTTAAATGGTAGGTATTAATAATTTAAATATTTATCATCCTTAAACAATTTCCTCTATTGATAAAATTATAAATCTTACCGTTTATTTCAAAAATTTCTTGTCCCGATGATTGGAGCCATTGCCGTCACTCAACTTTGTTGAGCCGTCCCACATGGCTATAAATAGAATAGACGCGAATTACCGACCTCAAAAGACAGAGGAATTCAAAAGTCCCCTACCTTGTGATTTTCTTCTGATTCATGGGACAAGAAGTGTGTGAAAACTCTTGTTTTTTGCAGCATAGCTGGTAGTTACCTGTATTCAGCGTCATTCCCAAACGTGCTGAACTCTTAGAAATGTTTTCTTTAAAATCGTTCTTTTTTGATTTGTTCTGGAGAACAAATCCTGCCATGTGGCATTCTGGTATGGCCAGGCATGACCTTCCTGCGAGGCCATCCTGGGCTAAAAGCTTGGGCCACCATACCCGTCACGGCCACATCTGCAACTTCACCCCCGATCTCCATTCAGCTCCAGCCTGACACAAAGCCCGGTTGCAGCCGTCGCATCCTCCCGTGACCCAATGTCCCTCTCCACGCCCGGCCCGCTTCAGCCCTTGTCATCCCCCTCCCACAGGGGAACAAGGGCTGAAGAGGGCCGGGTGTGGAGAGGGACATCGGGTCCCTGGAAGATGCGACGGCTTTGTGTCCGGCTGGAGATGGAGCTGGTGCTGGATCTGCTGGAGCTGGAGATCGGGGGTAAGTAACCCTAGCCCCAACCCTAATCCTAGCCCCAACCTCAACCCGAAAGATCGTTTTAGTCATCTCCATCACGTAACGCTTCCAAACTTGATCATCTCCACCATGCTGTCATATCCGTCACATGAGTATTTTATGCTCATGATGTGTAAAATAAGACAACAGTGACCATCACTATCAATTGTAATTGATAAATGAACAGTATGCTTTTGCCTATTCATCTGAAGTTAATATTGTTTTATCGGAAGTTGGTGAAAAATTATGTGAAGGTTACCATTCTTGCTGAAAATCACCACTTTTTTCGGCAGTAAACTGTTACGAAGGTTTAAAATCAATGCGTTAGACTGAAACAGTATTTTTTTTTGGTGGTTTATTTGAGGAAGATACTGCATAATTTGAAAGACTGCAAGAAAAATTTGATTCTTAAATCAGTTATATTTTGCAGTGTTGTTCATCATAAAAATATGACGGATATGACTGAATGCAATACGCAACCTGGAAAAAGAAGAGGAAAAAATAAATTAAATTCTCTAAAAGATTGCGCCAAACATATTTTTCCCACAGTAGAGATGTTCATCTATGTGAAACAACATTCAAAGTTGCAAAAATTTAAGTTTTATTTTCGGGTTTCCAGAAAGTTAAAAGTAGACACTTACTGAAGAATCACCCTATACTGTCTATCCTCTATCCTCAAGTTCAAGTTCAAGTGAGTTTATTGTCATGTCTCCCTGATAAGACAATGAAATTCTTGCTTTGCTTCAGTACACAGAACATAGTAGGCATTTACTACAAAACAGATCAATGTGTTCATATACTATAATATAAATATATACACACTTGAATAAATAAACTGATAAAGTGCAAATAACAGATGATTGGTTATTAATAATCAGAGTTTTGTCCGAGCCAGTTTTAATAGCCTGATGGCTGTGGGGTCGTAGCTATTTCTGAACCTGGTTGTTGCAGTCTTCAGGCTCCTGTACCTTCTCTTTGTCCTTTGTTCTGATGGAGTGCCTCGTTCCAAAATGTCAGCCATTCCTTTCCCTCCACAGATGCTGTCTGTCCCACTGAATCCTTCGAGTGGTTTTTTTCTACCTCCAGTTCCATCATCTGCAGTCTTTATTATCTCCATATTCATAATCATAACTCCATATTCTTAACCAGAGGGATTTGCATATGATGCTTGAATTTTTGTCATAATCTTAGAATGTCTATTATTTGTTGCTATTATCAGTTTTCATTTTTCTTTGTAGGGATTTCATTCAGGTATTGCTGATGCGGTTGTATGTGTCTACCACTGCAACCCAGCTACAAAATGTACTAACATTCACAAAAGCATTAATAATTGTCATTGCCATTAATATATGGAGACAAGTTTCCTTTTGTTGATGATTCATGTGTGTTTCTTATCTATGAAAGCAGCTATCTGCTAAGCGTTAATTTGTAAGCAGAATTGCAAGTATGATTGTTTTAATATGAACAGTGAATAATTGTTGTGAAACAAGGTACTGTTAAAAACATTTCAATTGCTTTTTTATCAGCAGCATTGAGAACTGTGATTATACATCTTCTTTCAGCTTGATCTGCTTTCTTTATCAGTATATTTGGAGAGTAACTGAGCCAATAGGCTCAATGCTGTAAGTTGTACAATATAAAAAGGCTGTTCAATTGTGGGTGTATTGCCTGAAGACATTAATGCAAGATACTTAGAAACATAGAAACAAGGATGCTTAGTACAAAATACTTTCTGCTTTTGAAAATAATTGAACATGTGTAGAAACAAATTTTGTGAATTTTAATGTAAAAAAAAGGATACATTTTGAATTAAACAATTTAGTATAACTGCTGAATTATTTGTTGATTATTGATGCATGTTAAAATGGAAAATTTCAGAGGTTTCTGTGTTACCTATTCATAAGTGCTCGCAAAAGGTTTATCTCGCAGATTGTGTTATTGAATAAGTAATATAGAACAACATTTTTATTGTTTATCTGATTTAAAGTAAAGTAGTGCTATTTGGGCATCTTTGTTAAGTAAAAGTGGAAACTGGTAGAATTTATCACAAGATATTGTGCAATTTCCAGTCGCTTTTTGCTGACAGCACTCATTGACTTAGCTCATCCCCTCTTCATTTGTTGTCATGCTTTATCAATTTCCATTCAGTCCATTTCTACATTTAACATTCCATAAAGGTATCTTTCTTAATCGATTATATGTATGATTTCCAATAAAACATCAAGCGTGTGCTTATACGTAAGGAGACTTGGTAAGTTTGTCTTTTGGGTATTTTATATGTCTCTGCTGTTTATGTTTCTACTCAGATTCTGGCAATTAACCGAGGGGAAAAATTGAAGATTCTGACAGTGAAGGTCAACATTCCTGACAGAATCAAAAATATGTTCTGTGGATGGTGCATCAATGAAAGGTCTGTCCGCGTAATAATACAGCCTAATATTAAACTTACTTTGTATAACTATCCGTTTGTAATTATTTATCTCTTTGTTGTCTCTTTGTGAGACTCCCACAGCAGGCTATGTGGAAATGTCATTTTAAATATGAGAATGCCTGCCCTGTTTCGATCATCTGCATAAAGCAGACCCAAATCATTGTGAAGCTTGATTTTGTCTTTGGATTCTCCCTTTCTACCTATCCATGGGAGAGTATTTGTACTTCCTTGTGCTAGAGTTGGAAAAGAAAACTTCATGGGTGAATATGCATAAACGCACCAACATATAGTTTGCAAATTGCCAATGTGGTATACAGATTATGTGAGGTATATAGTTTATATTTATTACATGTATTAAAATGTGTCCAAAATATTGATTCAAGTGCAGGTTGATAGAAAACATCGTTGAATGCCTGTTTGTTTGTTTTTGCAGATTTAAATTCCACTTGATACTGAACTACTTTAAACGGGCTGTGGTTGTTTATACTTGCAGTAGAAGTCATGTGCACGTTCATTTAATTTCATGATTAGCATAGAATCTTTAAGGATATTTTACAAGGGTACAAATATTTTAATTCCATTTTTCCAAATTCTTTCCATTTTCTATGCTATTTTTGGATTGATTAGTAGGACTGGATGTTACAATCCCTAAGGATTTTCACTACAATTGACATTTGGTATTCTTGGGGATGACCACTAGGTGATTTTGCTACCAATCAGACACATCTTCAGTTGTGTACCTCAACGTCACTGGGTGTTTTGGCCTTTTATCACAAGACACTCTCAATCGAGGCAGGCCCACCGCAGGGAGATCAGACCTGGGTGTGTGTCTTATGGTTAGCCTCTAGATGGTCACGTGGCAGCCCAGACAGCATCTTTTCTCTTCAGCCACAGCCAGTGACTGCTCCATTCGGCTTTTTTTCCCTTCCATCTTCCTCTCTACAGCTGACTGTGGCTGGTTGGGCTCTGGACTCGTGTCCGTTGGTGGGACAGTACTTGGTTGAGCTTCGCCTGGGGTGCTGATACCCTGTGGACTGTGGTGGTTAACCTGCCAATGGGATTCACTCGACTGATTTGGCCACATTTTAGAAAGTAATGGTCAATGCGAGGCCCCTCATCAAGCTCTCTCAGGCACTTTTTCCTGCCCTGGTGGATCTTGAGACCCTTCTCTGATGTTATCTTTTCCCCTGGATATCAAATATGTTTGAAACATTACATCTGGAAGAGATGAGATTCCTCTTAGCAGATAAAGCAAACCAATTCCAAAAGACGTGGTCTACGTTTATGGACCTATTACAAGCATGAGGTGCAATAGTAATTTTTTAAAAATAAATAAATAAATAAATGGTATCAGGACCTGGCATTGGGAGATAAAACAACAAAAACAGACTTGGTTGGTAGTCTTTCTGCGGAGTTTAATGTTATAATAGAGCGATTGTCCTTACTTTCTTTTTCTTTCTTTTCTAGGGTCTACTTTCTTACTTTACTTCCTTCTCTAACTTCTTTTCTAAGGGGCTTTCTTTTCCCAACACTCTTCTGCACTTCACAACTCTTGCGCACCTTCTTTACTTTCCTTACTTCTATCTTTTTCTTAAAGCTTTAAAAAAAAAAAAAAAAAAATGAAGCGGTACAAAAAATGTATTAAGATATATGTGTTGTGTGTTATTGTAATTTACCGTACTTCTAAAAATAAAAAAAAAAAAATCTTTTCCCAGCCACAGATGCAGCTTTGTAGCTTAAGGCCTGCCGGTGCTATGATTAACCTTCAGTGTTCCTTTGCAACATTTTACCTGAAATTCAAGTTCTGAAAGAACTGGAAAAATAATGAGCATTTTTGTATCTGTTAATTTTTTGTAGCAATGGCATTCATAACTATATGCTGTTGTCACTAGTGAATCAGCAGCACAGCATTACAAGAATTGCCAGATGAAAACTATGAAACCTCTTGCATCCAGGTAGCCATGTGACTAATTAAAGCAATCAATATCTTAACAATTAGCTTATTGTTGATCCAATAATGACGCAAGCAAAATCCCAGCAGTGAAGAATTCTAAAGTCATCTCGCACTTTTCCTTCCCAGCGTGTCATTTTTATTATATGTTGTACCACCTCCATAATCTAATATTAAATGATTTGGAGGAAATACCTAAATCTGAATCAATAGTTGTATGTTTTTTGTTTTAAATGTTGAATACATGGTTGAGATTGCTGATGTTCAAGGTATCTTTTGTACTGGTCTGCATAACATTACTGTTTTCTGAAGAATAATAATACCTCAAGGAAAATCTTTATCAAATGCTTCTACTGATCTATATGTTTCAACTTTATTCTAGATGGCGACCTCGTGGTTTTGCAAGGCCTGAATTAATGAAGCTCTTGAAGGATTCTGCTGAAGATTCTTATAAACGACTCATTTATCCACTTTTATGCAGAGAATTCCGGTAACAATTATTTTCAAAATATTTTCAATTAGTTTTCCTTCTCCCGAAAGAGTTAAATCACGGCACGAGCAATCTATTGGTAGTAATACAGTGAGGTAATGGATCTAGCTTAGTATCAGGAGGTCACTTGATAATTAAATGCCAAGCTGATTGCAACTTTTAGCTGTGCACTTTCTAACAGAAGTTGCTGTGGAGCAAGTCAGAGAAGTGTTAACCTAAACTAGGTTTAGGGACGACAGATGGCACAATGGGCTAAGTGTTCGGCTGGCGACCGGAAGGTGGCCGGTTCGAATCCCGCTTGGAGTGCATACTGTCGTTGTGTCCTTGGGCAAGACACTTCACCCACCTTTGCCTGTGTGTGAATGTGTGTGAGTGATTGGTGGTGGTCGGAGGGGCCATAGGCGCAGAATGGCAGCCACGCTTCCGTCAGTCTGCCCCAGGGCAGCTGTGGCTACAGAAGTAGCTTACCACCACCGAGTGTGACTGAGGAGTGAATGAATATTGCGATGTAAAGCGCCTTGAGTATTAGAAAGGCGCTATATAAATCCCATCCATTATTATTATTATTAAACTACTTTCTTCTTGGACCTAAATATGACATGGCCCTTGTGGAGTATTGACTATTACTTATTGACTAAGTTGAAAGGAATTTTGAGTATTATATTGCCACTCAATCCAGGTCTGTACAATAGTGGTTAAAACACCCAATTTTAATTTGAGATACATACAAAAAAGCTTGCATGAAGAAATGAAGGTTCCTTATTTTTACACATAGATTCATTGATTGTAGGACAAAATTATTGCTGTCGCCTGTCCAATGCTTAATCAGTTCGACGGGTACATGAATAGGTAAAGTTCAGAAGGACATTGGCCAAATGCGGGGAATTGTGAAGCTTAGATGGAGCATCTTGATTGGCATGGACAATTTGGGCTGGAGGGTCTCTTTCCATGCTGTATGATACCATGTCTCTATGACTTTCAAGGTTGGAGCATAACTCTCTCCCCTTGTATTCATTGCCCTGAATAATGAATATGTCATTTAACAATGTTATCTGCCTGTGTTGTCATCTTCAAGAATATTTTGGGGCATTGAAGGTGTATGTCCTTGCCTCACTGGTACTCCCAAGATACATCACCTCACATTTTTCTGTATTAAACCGCATCTGGCATTTTTCAGCAATTCCTCCAGCACTGAGATATTGCCCTGCAGCCTAAGACCATCCTCCATACTATCAACACTGGTTCCTGAGAACTTCGTAATCATGTCTTACGACAAGAAAAACTTTCTTAAAACAAGGAAAATTAAAAGTCAGTAGAGGTTTTTCAGATCATCATTGATTTTAAAGAAGGAATAAATTAAAAAAAATCTAATGGGATGCATTCTGAAAAATAGCCCTGTTCCAAAATGGTATCTATCCATTTCCTCCACAGATACTGCCTGGCCTGCTGAGTTTCTCCAGCACTTTATTTCTTTTTGTACCTAGTGGGAGATGAGTTGGTAATCAGAGGCTCTGTATTTAAGTTAATTATTTAAAGAACATCAGGGAAGAAAAAAAGGCACAGGGTATTGTTGTTTGGAACGCAGCACCAAAAAGTGATGGACTTTTAAGCCTGGACATTTGTGCCTTTGGCTGTCAAGGCCCTTAACTGTCAAATTCCCTCATTAAACCTCTTTGCCTCTTTTTCCTCCTTTCCTTTTTGACCTAGCTTATCTGGCTTAGAAAAGGTATTGTTTAACATTTTTACAAATCTGCTGAAGATGCTTTATAAATACTAGTTTTTATGGTGACAGTAGAGGTAGATTGAATAATAATTAACACAAGGTAATTGGATTAATATTTTTAGCTGTCAGATTCATAAATTCCAAAAAGATATTTTCCCCAGCTTTTTCAATCTATCGTGATTGGACAACTCCCATTCCAAACATCAGAGTTGTAATTTTATGCCAGGTAACTCTGTTTCTAGGTTATGGAGAACAAATCTGCAGAAAATTCTCCAGATTTGGTCTCAATACGCAAGACTAATTTGTTGTTTTGTTCCAATGCACTTGCAATAAAGACCAACACGTCATTTACTTCCCAACTATAAACTCTAGCTGCATGTTATCTTCAGTTTTTGATCTCTCTTTGCAGCAATATTTACTGGTTTTGCACAATGTAAATGAGTTTGCTCTTTATTTTCTATCAATAAAATAAACCGCATCACATCTTGCAACATTATGCTCCATCTTTAAACCCACATGTTCAACAACCGTACAACTTTGCAAATTGTTTGCAATCTCCTAATACTTTCACCCAATGCTTTTGAATAGCTTTCTTTTCATATAGTGAACAGATTTGTAGGTTCCAGTATGTGGAGAGTTTTTTGATCCAAAGTGGGTTTGATTGAATGGCTGACTGGCAATTACCTGGTTTCAGCAAGTTAAACCAGGTACAGGGTTGAAGCCTTTAACTTTCTGCCAAACTCACCCATTCAATCTATTAGAAGTTGAAGTGAAAATTGATCATCCTTTAATAAGATTAAAACTGGTTTGCATGGTGATTATTGAAATTTTGAAGTGAAGAAAGGCTTGTTGTGAAATTGTTTTTCAATGCTTTGTGTAAGATTAGAACTCAATTGTAGAAATTATATTCAAATACATTGAAGATTCATTCTTCAAATCTGCATTTTCTAGAAAATAAACTCTGCTTTAGTTGTCCATGATTCCTTATATATCAACCTAATGCCTGGGAAAGATGTACTGGTGGTAACATATAAGATTACAGTAACCTCAGCCAAGTAGTTTTAATTGTTACAAATCTTAGGTCACACAATTGAAATCATGGATATGAGGTATCAATGCTAAATTTCTCATTGTAAATAATGCACAGTCGCATCTTGTCCGTTCTGTTGACATTAAACCTGCAGAATATCTGGAGCAAAACTGAAGCATGCACCAAACCAATTCAGATGCCTAATTACAAAGCCAGCTGAAACTCATGCACTCTGCCCATTGAACCTCTGATCCACATGTCTCAATTAACCTATGATCCACATGTCTCAATGTACCCATTGTAAATTAAATAAATACATTAATCATTCCTTTTATCTTTTAAACAGAGTTTTTCATGGTTTAATATACGTTATACAGCATACTTTGCATGCATTTGTAAATTTAAATTTTTATTTAAGAGAATAATTTTATCTAAAAAAATTCCTGACTTGACATTTTATGGACATTGGATAGAAAATGAGAAATACTGATGTTATATTAATGTGAAGCTTCTATTTGTCTGCATAACATTGTACTTGTTACATTTTGTTGATGGAGTTAATACTTTGATTTGCCTTCCTTTTAAGATCCCTTTTGACTTCAAATGCTGAGAAAGAATCAATTGCAATGTTTGGGAGAAATCTTCGACAGCTTCTTTTGATTAATCCTGTTCGTGGACGGGTTCTAATGGGAATTGATCCTGGCTTTAGGCACGGCTGTAAACTATCAATCATTTCAACTACCAGTATGTACAAATCTTATTTCTTTGGAAGTATTTGGAATTCTGCCAACATGAATACTTTCTGTGCAGTTCAAAATGAGTTATACATTTCAATATGCACAAGGACTGACTGTTTATTTGTTGTCTTTATTATTTATATATATATTTATTTATTTCTCACACACACACACACACACACACACACACACACACACACACACACACACACACACACACACACACACACACACACACACCAACACACACACACACACACACACACATAAATAATATAATATTTATTATAGATAGATAGATAGATAGATAGATAATGCAAAAACTAAAAATCTTTTTCGAATGTTGAAATATCATTCTCAAAAGGCAACAAATAAAAATAAATCCTTATGCATATTGACATTTAAGCAACACTCTTATCCCATATCTTTATATTGTTTTCCATGGATTTAATTTGCTTATTTAACAGCTACATGTTGAAGGGAGATCCCTGATCTATGCAAAAATCCAATAAAGAAATATCAATGGAAGCAAAATGCCCCCAGATCATATTTTACATAGTATAGTAAAGATATTTGGATAATTACAGCCCAACTTTTTTTTTCATGGTGACAACTTGAAGTAAGTTTCAAAGCTTCAACATTAGAATACTCTGGTTTCCAAGATACGTTGATCTCTGTGGGTTATGGCAAATAGCGTATTGACATAGAATATTTGATTATGTATGTAATCATATTCAGTGAGTGCTTTGATATCTTGTTAACCCTCATGCTTTTTTTTCCAGGCCAGATTCTTTACACTGATGTTTTATACCTATTTGGTCAAGGGGCACATAATGCAGCTGAAAGGTTAAGGCATCTACTTCATAAGTACAGGTATGATTACTTCATAAATATGGTTATATCTTGCACCTGCTTTTGGATTACCTAGTTGTACACTTTGATTGCCAAGTCATTAAGTAATTAAAGGTTTTTGACAGAGTAAGTCATTCTTGGAAGCTGTCATCAACAATGCCATTTGGTGATAGCCTGTTCCCCAATGCACAGTTTGTGTTTCACAAGGTCCACGTGCCCCGAGACCTCATTACACCCTTGATCCAAATATGGATTAAAGAACTGAATACTGGAGGTGATGATTGTTAGATTACGATTTATATGATTTCAAGAAGCTTGCTGTTGTAGAGATTAATTAAATGGAGCCAAAAGGAATGCCACAAAGGATATGAACCATTTTATATAAAATACTTTGCTTAATTTGTGTTAAACTCTGTTAAAATACTTTGCATAAAATACAAGTGAATTGCAGTTCTGTGATAAGCCTAATATTTAGAGTGCAAGTTAAGTTAATGGAGAGAAGCTCATTCCCTATAAAATTATGTCCAGGTATTGGACTTTGAAATCTAAATATATTCACCACGGCAGAAGTGCAGGTTTTCAGAGTAAGAAATCAAAACACCCAATTAGTCCTTCACAGTAACTAATAATACTGCAAATTAATAATTTGTTGAGAGTTCTTCTGGAGGGACAACCTACAGTAAAGAATATACCTTGGTGAATATACATGTAATTGTGATGTGATTCTTTTTTAGTATGTATAAAATAAAACAAATTTATAAGTGAAATGTTCAGTATAAAATTTGTTGGTAGATTTCAGTATTTATTTTAGATACCAACAATCCAGTCTCATACATTATACATTAATTCACAAGATTGCAGAAATTCAAGGATAAAATCAAGCACAAACTTCTGAATTGAATCAAGCAACAAGGAATAATCAGTTAAATGGCCTCGTGCTTTTTCTCAAGCGCATGCTTGCTTCTCAAGAGCAGATTAAATAAAACAAATAAAATGGATGAGAATAGAAAAATAATAGAACAAGAGACTCATTATCCACTGATATTTAAATATGTCAACCTAAAAATGGCATTTGCTTCATACTTGCGACTTAGTTTTATGTAATCAATACATGCAATAAACTAGTTGGGTTACTATTCCCAAAAATATTGCCATGCCTTGGTTTTGCTTTCAAGAAAACAAAGTGGAAACACCAAACTGCAATCACAAAATTGGACTTTTCAACAAGGTAGCTGTTGATTTGGAAAATAAAAAAGGGCATGTAAGATGTCATCTTGTTAAGTGGAAAGGTAAATCAATCATTTGCTGCTATGAATCTTTCCATGCAGATGTTTTAAGTTTATTCTCCAGTAAATTAAAAATAAAGAAGATTTTTCTTTATTTTAATTCAATTTTTAAATTGAACTTTTATTCTTTTTCTTTAGTTGTACAACCATAGTTATTGGTAATGGAACTGCCTGCAGGGAAACGGAGTCTTTCTTTGCTGACTTGCTAAACCGGAAATATTTTGCTCCTCTAGATGTTGTCTACTGGTAAGTCCTGTTCAGCAGCTTCGTAATAGAGTCATAGTTGTAAAGCACAGAAACAAGAGCCCTTTTGCCTACCACATCCATGTTTCGCTTACTACCCATCTCCACTGTTTCCGATTGCCTGCATTGAGTCTATATCCTCTGTGCCTTACCTATTCATGTTTCTTTCCAAATGTCTCTAAGATAGTGATTGTATCTGACTCAAACAACTCTTCTGCCTTCAAGATCCAGGTGTGCGCGCGTCCTTTAATGCTGTTAGTAACTCCTATCTTTCACTTTAAATCTACACCCTCTGGATTTTGTCCCACCATGGGAAAATATTTCTGACCATCTACCCTATCTATGCCTCATAATTCTATCAGGTCACCCCTCGGCTTTCTTTGCTTCAGTAAAAACAAGCCAAGCCAATCGAATCTCTCCACAAAACTAAAGTCCTCTCATCCAGGAATCTCCTCTGCACTCTGTTGCATAATTATATTGTTTATTGCTAGAATTGAAGTGTTTTATTCAAAGTAAAGTTGGTTGACAGTATTTGCAAGTAAAAATTGAACCGATGAAAATGATTGTGACTTATGGTCAGAAAACCTTCAATTCATCATATGACATTAAAATGATGGCAAGAGGTTGCTTATGGATGGGAAATCGTAATAGGAGATATTAATGTTGTTTCAGACTGGAAGTATTAAATGATCTATTTTGGGGAAAATTGATCACAGATGACAGAAATAACTTCTATGTTCTGAACTGCTTGTTTTCCTGCAGGCTGTTAAAGCCAGCAGTTCAGCTGGCTGCAGTGTATAGAAATGGACAATGTGGATTTCAGTCATATGCTTCATGCTAAGATATGTTTTGGTGTAGCCCACAGCATACCTTTCAAACTGTAATGTTATTTTAAATATTTAGTATAATGACAATCAAAAACCCATCCGTGTGTAAACCCATGAATTTCCAAGTAATCAATTTTTTATTTTGTTATTAACCATGTATAGCTTTTATTTAAATACTTTGCACTTACGGAGAACAGAAACATGATCATTAAAAAAAAAGACACCAAACTAAAGGAATTATTAGGAGAATTATTAAAAGATTGGGTCAAAGAACTGAAGTTGTTGGAAAGATTAAATGTTGAAATTTCAAAGCTTGAACCCTTGAGATCCAAGTGCATGCATCAAAGATGGCGCAAAGGAGTCTGAGTGATTAGTTTAAAGAATGTATAGTTCTTGGAAACATGTGGGACTTGATGAAGTTGCAGAGATTGGGAGTGTCCAGAAATTTTCTGAATAAGACAGAGTTTTAAACTGTAGACGTTGATCCAGGAGTTATGGATAAACAGGGGAGAGTGGATTAGGGGTATGTTGGCAGAACCTCAAAGGATACTAGGCTTGTAGAATTTGAGCCATGTACCATGGGAGGTTTATGGATTGTGTTTGGAGATGGCAAAAGCACGGATGGGGATTTTTGTACTAAACACATTACAATGTGCATTAGAGATTTCACAAGGCATTTTTTTCTAGTTGCTTTGTTCTCCAAAATCCTTCACGGGTTTGAAAAATTGTACAGATATTTATTTGATTGATAACAATCCACCTGTTAAACACTACATTTTAATTAATGAAATTCTGTTAATTTGAAAACCTTATCTCTAAACAAAATGGTTGGAAAACAAAGTGTATTAGTGTCTGGAAGTAGTCAATTCCTGTTCAATATTTCTAGTTGATTTCTAGTACTTCTAGGGATAAAAAAAATAAATGAATGCAAGGACTAGAAAGCTGAAAGAAAACAAAGTTCTGGAAATACTCCACAGATGAAGCTCAGCAGAATACTCTATCTGTGGAGAGCAAAACCAAATTAACGTTTCATGTCAAATATCTTTCATCAATACTTTGTCAAGCACCATGCTTTTATTTCACTTTATTCTTAGCAAAGGCAGAAATGCTTCCTTTTTATTAACTTTGTTCCTAAATAAATTGTAAAAGTAAAATTTATTCAATGTTTTAGTTTTTCTTCAACCCCTTTCATTTTAGTTATGTTTTTATGTTGTATGGCTTATAAATGTTGGCTACAAATAGAAATACCATTCACGTAATATGTTAAACAAAATAAAAATAAAACTAGAAAAGCATAAGAAACAAATGTGAAAATTGCAACCAATTATTAAAATGAAAGCAAATAATTCATGTTTATAAATACCATCTGGTCTTTATTTGACCTTAATCTTAAATGAGAAATAAATATTTTTTGCAGCGTGTTATAGTAATGGGCATTTCAATGCTTTTTTTTAAATGATTCCTAGTCCAACATTAATAACGTCAGTATTTTTTCCATTGTTTCTCTTCTGGACCCTTTGTTACTGACTGAAATTTGTGTTGGACTTCTTCCCATCCCAATGTCATGAGGTTTTTTTGTAACAAATCTTTATCCATTGCCAGACATACAGATTTTGACTGTTTTCTATTAACTTGATCTATTCAAGCCAAGAGTCTAGTGTATTTTAACTGAAGCAGATGTCTCGCATAAGCATATGGATTCATTGTTTTTATTCAGTAAAACTAATCATAGGTTCTAAAGTGTGTATAGAACTTGAGAATGTTCATTTTTAAACATTGTCAAATTCAAGTTAGATTTAAAGTTCAGAGATATGTTCACTTTGTTTCACGACTTCAACAGATTTCAGCAGACCTTGTCAATGGCTGAGCTGCAAATTTATAAAACTGGTAACTTTTAGGAAGTGTACGCAATTTATACATTTACATTTTGTTATATGTCACTTCCGGCTAGGTGTATTTTTTTCGTTAATTTGTTATCAGTTGTGTGCTGCATGGTTAACTCGTGGGTTCCCCTTCCTGAAGTCAACAATCTTGATCTTGCTAATGCTGAGTGTAAGATTTTTGTTCTGGCACTATGCAACAATGTTGATCTCCCTCCTGTTTTCTGACTCGTCATTACCCGTTGTTTGTTCAATGACAGTGGTATCACCTGCAAATGTAAAATTGGAGTTGTGTCTGGCTACAGTCATGGGGATAGAGAGAGTGGAGCAGAGGACTTTGCACGCGACCATGAATATGCACCTGTGCTGATGGTCAACGAGGAAGAGGTGTTGTTACCAAACTATATTAAATGAACAAAAACTAAACTACTGGATGAACTCAGTGGGTCATGCAGCATCTGTGGAAGAAAATGGAATGATGAAGTTTCAAGTCGGGACCCTTCCTCGGACACTATTGATTTAGGTTTGCTGTTGAGGAAGTTCGAGATCCAGTTGCATAGGGAGGAGTAGAGACCCAGCTCTCTACCTTTGACGATTAATTTGGAAGTGATGATGGATGTTTCACATTGAACTGCAGTCGATGATATAAGTGTTCCAGATGACAAAGTGGTGCGGAATAGATTAGAGAGCCAGTGAGATCACAACCACTGTTGATATGTTGTGGCAATAAACAAATTAACGGGGCTCCCAGTCATTGCTGGGGCAGGAGTTTATTTGCAGCATAACCAACCTCTTGAAGCACTTCATCACAATGGATGTGAATGCCACGCGCCGGTCGTCATTGCTTCTCTTGGGCATCGGAATAATGGTTTACCATTTTAGCAGAAGTGGAGACCTTGGACCATGGTAGCAAGAGATTGAAGATATTCTCAAACTCCAGCCAGTTAGTTCTCGCAGGCTTTAAGAATGTGGCCACAGTCATCATCAGGGCCAAAAGCTTTCAGAGTTTCACAGTCAACGGACCTTCGGACTTCAGCCTTGGAGCCAAATCACAGGGCCGTCACTCAGGGCTATGGAAGCTGTGTCATCATTGATACGTTTTGAAGCATCATTTCGATGCTTTCCATTTCGATACATCATTGTCCTCCGTTTGGTTGACAATAAAGTATGATTCACTCAATCATAGAATTGAGCTCGTCCTGGTGTGATGCGTGCCGTCACGAGGTATACTGTTTCACCTTGTATGAATTGATGATGTGTAAGCCCTGCCATAAGTTGCCAAGCATCAGTTTAGTCCAGAAATGTCTATTTGCATTGTTGATTACTTTCTGGAGGTCATAGGTAGACTTCTTGTGTGACTCTGGATAACCTGAGTTGAAAGCTGCAGATCTGATAGTCAATGGATTACAAATCTCCTGATTCATCCAAGCGTTCTGGTTAGGAGACACTCGCACTGTCTTGGTTGAAACACTCTCCTCTGCACATTACCTTATGCAGTTCGTTACAACTGTGGCATATTTGTTCGTCTGTTTCTGAGTCCTTTACCCGGTCTACTGAGACCAAGCAGTCACAAAATTGTTCCTTTGCCTCCCTTGACCAGCCAATCCTCTCTGCCAGAGATGCACTGTTTTGTTGCTGTCTGTACACAGGAAGAAGGTGGGCGAGAGATGGAGCAATAGGCGTCTCTGGTGCCTAATCCTCTTCTACTGCAGGAGATGCGCTGATGGTAGTTTTGGAAGTGTTTTCTTCATGCTTGCCTTGTTGAATTACCCAGCAACGATGGAGAAGGTGTATGGGGCTACTCTAAGTAAATCAAGCAATTGCTCTAAGCAAACGTTATTTTTCTGCAATTCACTTTTCTGTCCTGTGCGCAAGTAATATGCAGTTCTTTTGTTCATCCTACAATTTATGTAGAGACTTAAATGTCTGATCTCTTTTTCCTAGACAGCTCATATTTGAATCTTAAGCTGCATCCAGCAGCAATTTTAATATTTTTGGAACTGCATTTTGCTAGAATATTTTATGACTAGAGGGTCTGAGCTATAAGGAGAGGTTGAGTAGAAATCTATTCCTTGGAGCCAGAAGGATGATGGGTGATCTTATATAGGTGTATAAGATCATGCAAGGATGAAGAATAGATCGGGTAGATGCACAGAGTCTCTTGGCCAGAGTATGTAATTCGAGGACCAAAGGAAATATGTTTAAGGTGAATGGGAAAAGATTTAATAGGAATCTGATAGCTAACTTTTTTGCACAAAGGGTGGTGGGTGTATGGAACAAGCTGCCAGAGGAGGTAGTTGAGGCTGGGACTATCGCAACATTTAAGAAACAGACTGATACATGCATAGGACAGGTTTGGAGGGTGATGGACCAAACGTAGGCGTGTAGCTGATGTTGGCTGGTGTGGACAAGTTGGGCCGAAGGGCATGTGTTTCACACTGATTCACCCTATAACTCTATGATGTTCCCCCTCATCCTTCTAAACTCCAGCGAGTACAAGCCCAGTGCCGTCAAACGCTCATCATATGTAAATCCAATCATTCCTGGGATCATTCTCGTAAACCTCCGTTAGACCTTTTCCAAGGCCAGCGATCCTTTCTCAGATATGTGGCCCAAAATTGCTCACAATACTCCTGATGCAGTCTGACCAGTGCCTTATAAAGCCTCAGCATTACATCCCTGTTTTTGTGTTCGAGCCTTCTCGAAATAAATGCTAGCATTGCATTAGCCTTCCTTACTACCGATTCGACTTGCAAATTAAAATTTTGGGAATTCAGCACTCTGAGTCCCTTTCCACTCCGATTTCTGAATTCTTCCCCTCTTTAATTCTTTAGATATTTAGTTCCTTGTTTTGTTTATAGATTTAAGGAAGTGAGCTAATGGTTAAAATGAACTGAAACCTAACAAATTTGTCTTATTAAAAGGAGGACAGGTATAGGTTATCTATAATTTGAATTAAATTTGCATTGGTACTTATTAAGAAATTGGCCAACCATATATTTGCATCTTGCGATCATCCACACACCTTCATCTCTATCACTGTTCTCTGTCCACCTAAATTAGTTTAGTTAAGTTGGCATCTAATTCCTTGACAACACATTTTAACATGCTTATTTTTAAATACCTGTTTTGTCTGACTGTACCCATATACTTTTTCATGTTACATTTGCCTTTTTTCTTCTGCATAACTGTGTTAGTGCTGAGCTGCACACTTTGATAATTAACCCTCAAGGATGCAGGACTGAAACGACAATCAAGTTGCAGTAATTAATTGACACTCATATTATTTACTTGATTGGCACATTCAATTTCTTTTCAAACAGCATTAATCTGTATTTCATCAGGAACTGTAACTTTAGATGTGGCCTTGGGACTTGGATTACTCAGAGTTCCCTTTACTGTTATTAATGTACTGTGAAAGAAGTACACGGAAAAGTCAACATCAAAGCCATTTTTATAAGGAAGTGGCTGTTGTGATTTCCTTGGTATTAAAAGTTGCCTGTCAAATAATTCAGCTGTTATACTTCTTTTCACAAACCCTTGAAACAGAATTAATTGCAACTGTTCCTGGGATCTCTATAGCTTTGGAAACCTGATAAAATGGTTAGGGGAAATGATGTGCACGTTAAGGACGTATGTTGCAGTTGGAGTTATACGTGTTAAATTGCTGATCACATTTTGGTTTTAGTATCAGCCCAAATTCATAGTTCTTAAAGTGGAATCTGAATCAATTGATAATTGAGAAAGAGGACGTCTTATTTGCATTTTACTTTCTTTACCTTATTTTCAATGCTTTCAGATAATGAACATTAAAGACACTTTCAAGTACTGCTGTTTCCTGATTCAAATAAATGAACAACTGAGATAATTTGTTAAAATGGATTCCAAAAAACGCTTTATGCGTATAAAGTGGTATTGGTAAAACATAAAATAGTTCTCTTTATTTTTGTGATAATCTCCCTTAATCATAATTTTGTGGCAGACGGTGTAATGTGCTTTTATCAACTACCAATATTTGGATCAAAAGAGATGATCCTGACAGGCCACGGGGGCTTGATTACAATGAGGATGAGGTTGAATGGTTCAAGGTTCAGACCTGCATAATTCAACCAGAGGCAATAAGAAGAAAGAATGAGATACTTGTATCCTGTGCATTATCTAATCAGCTGTCAGTCTTGGTTGTGGAAATGCAATGTATTTGTTATGTAGCATGCAGCTGTATTTAACAAACAATTGTGTAAAATCTGAGTTACTTTGGGATCTAATTTTAAATCCATAGAAACTGCAATTGTCCATGCAAAAATTATTCTAAGACTGGTTTCAAAAAATTTTGATCTCTAAAATGAAGTACCCTTGCACGTTCAAAATCCCATTTGAAGATTATTTGGCTATTTATAAGTACAAATGTTTCCCTTTGATAACTTGAACTACACTTCCAATCCTTGGCTCTTAAGCCAAAATGGGACCAGAGGTATTCTCTCTGACCTGATTGAAACAGTTTGTTAAAATATCTATGTGTATTTTATTCAGGTTTTGCATTTGTTTTTGTAGAATACATTTGTTTTTGAAGTGAACAGTATCTAGAACGGAATGGCTTTAAAACGTCTCGGGCTGGATTTGCTTTTGTCAGAAAAGATCACAGCTAATTAAACAGTATTCAATGTTCAGTTTTCAACTCTTGAAACAGATGCAGCTTATCCCTGCTTGCAGCAAGATCTAAAAAAATAAATAGGCATTGGCTGTAACATTTGCACAATACGTTCAGAAACACTGATAATATCCCAAGGGATGCCATTGACCGGAAACTTAATTGGACCAACTACACAAACTATAGAAGACCTAGTCAAAGAGCTGGTAGCTCAAGATACCTCAACATCTTTCATCTCAATTCCTTTCAACATCTGGAGCACAGTGAATAATCTCCATTTGTCTGAGTTAATGCATTCCAACAACACTTAAGAAGCACAACATTAGCCAAACTAATCCAGAACCGTTTGACTCTACTACCAGACCACTGTTGAGTGAATCATATACCATAAGCAAACTCCACTAAAATTAATTGCCAAAGCTACTTCAATAGCGTTCTATGGTCTGATAGGACAAGGGTTTCAGGTGCATGGAAATACTGTAATCAACAGGTCTCCTTCAATTCACACTCCATACTGACCTTCATTGCTGTTGGCTCAATTTTGAAATCTCTTTACAACAGTGTGGTGAAAATACCTTCAGAAGGATTCCCACAGTTTACTACTCATGCAATGGGAATTAGAGATGGGCAGCAAACTTGTGCTCTGCCAGTGAAGCCGACAGCCCAGAAATAATTATAACACAATAATGCCACCTGTTTGTGTGGAATAAGGGGTAACCATTTAGAACGGAGATGAGGAAACACTTTTTCACACAGAGTTGTGAGTCTGGAATTCTCTGCCTCAGAGGGCAGTGGAGGCTGGTTCTCTGGATACTTTCAAGAGAGAGCTAGATAGGGTTCTTGAAGATAGCGGAGTCAGTGGATATGGGGAGAAGGCAGGAACGGGGTACTGATTGTGGATGATCTGCCATGATCACATTGAATGGCGGTACTCGCTTGAAGGGCCGTATGGCCTACTCCTGAACCTATTGTCTATTACCTCCACCTCCATGCCTTTTTCTATGGGAAGGAGTCCTCACCACCCAGTGATGACCCCTTCACCCATCTTCATCAGACCCCCTCCTCTTGGACACCCTCTGACAGCCTTCTATCTTTAAACCTTTTTAATTGGTGTATCTGCGGTGGAGAGAGTAAGCAGTTTAATTTAATGGTTATTGACGTCTCTGATAACCTGACCAGGACCTGGCACATCAATAAGATCACGAAATAGACACACCAGCCCTTCTACTTTAAAGAAATTTGATATGTCACCCAATATTCCAGCAATCCTCTACACATGTACTGTGGAAAGTATCCTGTGTGGTTGCATTATTGTCTATTATGACAACTCCAATGCACTAGAATGCAAGAGGTGACACGGTGGTGGTATCAGCCTGGCCATCGCAAACACAGCCCTTGCCACCATCAAAACCATCTACCTGATCATCAAAGATCCCCATCATCTGGGCCGTGCTCACTTCTCACTGCTGCCACCATGTATGACGTACAGAAACCTAAGGTTACACACCACCAGGTTCAGGAACAACTACCTACAACTATTAGGTTCTAGAACAAATTTGCACAACCCTAATTTTAATTCAACAACGGAACACGACGGCCCCTCTTTACTACAATGGGCTTGTTCTCTTTTAATTTGTGTTTCACACTAATGTCTTTTTGTTTTTACAGTCTTTTTTTCATTTTACTGTTTGTGGAATTCATGTGTCCTTTGTGTATGATTTATACATAATTTGTGTTTTTATTTGTTTGGCCGAGTCTACCTGCCTGTGATGCTGCTTGCAACAATCTCATGCTACCAATAACTCACTGTACGTGCATATGGCCATAAACTTGACTTGATAGACACAAAATGCTGGAGTAACTCAGCGGGATAGGCAGCATCTCTGAATAGAAGTCTGAAAAAGGGTCTCGACCCGAAAGGTCACCTATTCTTAGAAGTCTGAAGAAGGGTCTCAACCCGAAATGTCACCCATTCCTTCTATTCAGAGATGTTGCCTGTCCTGCTGAGTTACTCGAGCATTTTGTCTATCTTCAGTGTAAACCAGCATCTGCAGTTCCTTCCTACACAAACTTGACTTGATTTGGCTTGATTTGAATCTTAACTTGGATTAACTGTGACTCTCAAAAGGATGAAAATGATAAACTAATGAGAAGTATGAAGCTAACAGATCCTGTGTGTACTTTAATGTAGGTGCCTGAGCGTGACAGGAAGATTTGTCTTCAGAACTTAAAAGTATCTGAAGGCTGTCTGCCTGCCTTTCAATTAAATGAGAGTTGCATGTTCAAGAAAAGTTGACAAGACAAACAGGGCCCCGATTCAAAGCGTCACCTATTGTTGTTTTCCAGAAATGCTGCCTGGTGGGCTGAGTTACTCCAGCACCTTGTGTCTTTTTATCTAAATCCATAGTTGGCTGCAACCTAACAATTACAGATTTGGATTAGTTCATTGTCAAACACATCAGGATGCAATACAATTCCTTGTTTGCATGCAGCTCAGAGTACACAGCACACACTATAGAGCAACAAATACAATGACAAATTCAATTCATAAGTTATAGGAGCAGAATTAGGGTATTCGCTCATCAAGTCTATTCTGCCATTCAATCATGGCTGATGCATCTTTCCCACTCAACCCCATTATCCTGCCTTCTCCCCATAACCCCTGACACCCATACAAATCAATTTGAAGCATTTCACACAAATCGCTGAAGTGCAGTAATGGAATAACGGAGTGAGGTAGAGTTAAGAGTAAGAACACGTGACAACACCTCCAGTTCGTCACTAATTAAAACTATGATCAATTCTGAATTCATTTTTCCAAATCACATGTCCGTTCTACGTTAAACCCAATTTTTCAGTTGTTACTTTCAGTGTAGAATATTTTTTGCAGATCTCTTAACAGAGCTTGCTTTTAGAGTCTATTGATATAAATTCAAGGGTCCATGCAAATCACCTTCACCTCAAGGCTCCAAAGGTGCCATACTTTGTTTCTGCTACGTTTTGGTGACTGAGAATGTGCATTTCTCCTGAGGATGAATCCACAGTACCAGCTTTGTTCTGATAATAACATCTGGCACCGGATTGATGTAACAGATTATGAGGTTTGCTCTTTTCAGATATGCACTCTGATAGCAGCTAGAGTATAGCTCTGACATTGCCACACGCTGATGTCTGTTCTCGTGCCTTCTAGCTGCATGGGTGAAGTTAAACCTTTTTGACACCTGCCATTTGGACCCCTTTCTCAACAAAAAATGTCATCAGTTTCAGACAGGATGATGAGAGAAATCTGAGTGTTCATTCCTTGATGGATTTTGTGAAGGCTAGGCTCTTAGATTAATAAATACATTCATTGTGTTGTCACAGAATTATTGTTTGTTGTATTAATGAAGTAAACGTTAGAAAGTTGTGTATTGGTAATCGGATTGTTTTAATCTTCGGTTGCAGTTGATATGACTATAAAGTTCTTGTTTTTACATAATTGTAAGAAGCCCTTTCAAACAATACATGTTTGCCATGTTGGTATGATGGGCGACATGTGCTTTTAAAATTAGTCAAGTAGCATGAACAACACTGAATTTTTCAGTTCTTTTTCTGCTGTTCCAGGCTCCTTCCCATGCTAGGAGGGGCAGGTAAAACAATGGTCCAACAAGACGTAGGGAATTGAAATTGTGGCCATAGGTTTAGGGTCAACAAAATCTACAACCAAAAAATCTACTAACAAGCATTTTAGTAAAAACACATGGTTTGAAATATTGCCGGCTGTAATAGAGGAAAGTGTAAGGAATCTTAAGAAATATCAATGATGACATGGATCAAACCTCCCTCTATCCATCTCTCTTCTCAATCTCTCCTGTCTGGCTCATCCCCCCCCCCCCCCCCCCAACCCACATATCCCCCCCCCCCCCAACTCCATCTCTCCCCTCCCCATCTTCCCTCCCCTTCCCATCTTCCCTCCCCTTCCCATCTTCCCTCCCCTTCCCATCTTCCCTCCCCTTCCCATCTTCCCTCCCCACCGTCTGCCCTCCCCACCGTCTGCCCCCGCCCGCCCTCCGCCCCCGCCCGCCCTCCACCCCCGCCCGCCCTCCACCCCCGCCCGCCCCCCCCCAGCCGTCTGCTCCCCCCCTCATCCGTCTATCCATCCGTCCATCTACCCCCGTCTGTATCAGACAAATATTCAAGTATCAGACAAATATTTTGTGTTTTCACTGCAGAAGACAATGAGTTTAGCAGAAATGGAAGGGAGCCAAAGGTCTACTTGTATTCAAAACTTTGTCATTAATATCACTAAAGAAAGCATTGGGGATTTAAACCAGGCAAATCTGCATGGATTTAAATATTACCGGCTGTCATAGAGGAAAGTGTAAGGAATCTAAAGAAATATGTCTACATTTTCCAGCTAGGTGCAAGACCAGCAGGGTCTAGATGAGCAATACAGTTTGTGAGGAAATTGTTTGAGCAATGTGAACTAGAAAGCTTATGAACCAGAACGCATCATGGCTTTCATAATATCAATGATGACATGAATCGAACCTGCCTCTATCCATTTGTGGAACTATCTCCAAGGACCTTAAATGGGAGGCCACCATTGACTCCACAATGAAAAAGGCCCAACAGAGGATGTACTTCCTGCAGCAGCTGAGCAAACACAATCTGCCACAGGCGATGATGGTCCAGTTTTATACAGCCTCCATAGAGTCTGTCCTCACCTTCTCCATCATGGTCTGGTTTGGCTCCGCCACCAAGCACGACATCCGGAGGCTGAAGCGCATCGTTCGATCAGCCGAGAAGGTTGTTGGCTGCAACATTCTACCCCATCGATCTGTTGTTTTCCACGAGCAGTAGCTCTACTCAACAACCAAAAGTCTGCAACCTCCTTTTTGCTCTGGTATTTATTTCATTCTTCACATGTTTAAATTATAATGTTTTATTTTTAATTGTCTACTGTATATTGTGTTGTTGCTTGCGAGCAAAACATCAAGGCAAATTCCTTGTATGTATACATATTTGGCTAATAAGATTTATTCAATTCAATTCAAGATTCCAAGAGAAATGAACAATGTATGTGCCGAGATGTTGTTTCCTTAATCTGGAGAGTCTCGGGTTCAGAGCTTGTCCATCTACGACTGATGTGGAGACTTTTTGCTGATATTGTAGACGTGAAGTATTTTATTATTTGAAAGGACTGTGGATGTTCTATCATTTTGTGTTCAAAGCTGAAATCTACAATTTTTGGGGATCAAATGGGAAAGAGGACATGATGCACTGGACCAGTGATCTTGTTGGATGTTGGAAGTATTTTGAGGGCCAAAATGCTTAATCCTGATTTTATTGATTATGTCGTTATAAAATAGAAAATAATTTGTGCTTATTGTGTAAATAAAGGAGAATGGAAGCGGGTCAGGCAGCAAAATCACCAGAATGGTATCATATAAGCTGAATAACCTGTTGCTATATGGTTTGACTTAAAATAAGATTATAGCTAGTTTTCAAGACTTGTTAATTATGTGCAGTTGCAGATATTACTTTAATAAATCTGTACAATATTAAAAGTTAATTTATTTAGATTTTATTTCCTCAGATATGAAATTAATACTCTATACTTGCAATTTGAGGAGCTGCAAATGAGAATGAGAAAGATTCTTATATATTACTTTGGTTATCATAAATCCTTTTATATTTGCATTTATGTCAATGGTTGAACATAAAAGGCTTTAGAATATGAAGTTGTTTTATGTCAGAGGAAACGTTGCTGGAGGCCAGCCACCAAATTATCTTATCCAGTTTGCTTCCATGGAAAACAGTTTGTTGTATCCTTCTATCGTCGCAATCAGGCCCATGTTTTGATGTAGTATCTTTCTCCCCTCCACAAGGTACATAGAAACATAGAAATTAGGTGCAGGAGTAGACCATTCGGCCCTTCGAGCCTGCACCGCCATTCAATATGATCATGGCTGATCATCCAACTCAGTATCCTGTACCTGCCTTCTCTCCATACCCCCTGATCCCTTTAGCCACAAGGGCCACATCTATCTCCCTCTTAAATATAGCCAATGAACTGGCCTCAACTACCTTCTGTGGCAGAGAATTCCAAAGATTCACCACTCTGTGTGAAAAATGTTTTTTTCATCTAGGTCCTAAAAGATTTCCCCCTTATCCTTAAACTGTGACCCCTTGTTCTGGACTTCCGCAACATCGGGAACAATCTTCCTACATCTAGCCTGTCCAACCCCTTAAGAATTTTGTAAGTTTCTATAAGATTCCCCCCTCAGTCTTCTAAATTCTGGCGAGTACAAGCCGAGTCTATCCAGTCTTTCTTCATATGAAAGTCCTGACATCCCAGGAATCAGTCTGGTGAACCTTCTCTGTACTCCCTCTATGGCAAGAATGTATTTTCTCAGATTTGGAGACCAAAACTGTACGCAATACTCCAGGTGTGGTCTCACCAAGACCCTGTACAACTGCAGTAGAACCTCCCTGCTCCTATACTCAAATCCTTTTGCTATGTATGCTAACATACCATTCGCTTTCTTCACTGCCTGCTGCACCTGCATGCCGACTTTCAATGACTGGTGTACCATGATACCCAGGTCTCGTTGCATCTCCCCGTTTCCTAATCGGCCATCATTCAGATAATAGTCTACTTCTTTTATTTGTTTTTAAATCGTTGAATGGGCTCGCCCCGCCTTACCTCTCTGAGCTGCTCTACCTATATGCTCCTGCCCGGTGCCTCAGGTCAGCTGATCAGCTGCTCCTTGAGGTACCAAGGTCTAAGCGGAAGCTCAGAGGGGATAGAGCCTTTTCTGTTGCTGCTCCGGCACTCTGGAACACCTTGCCGCTGCACATCAGACAGGCCCCCTCACTGTCCATCTTCAAATCCTCCCTAAAAACACATTTTTATTCTTTGGCTTTCGACACTGGCTGAGGCATTGCTCCTGTTTTTAGTGCTTTTAATGTCTTTTAATTTTTAGTGTGTTTTTTATAGTCCTTCGTTTTACGGTTTTTAATGGTTTTTAATTGTTTGTAATAGTTTTTTGTTCATGAGTTCTCATGTACAGCACTTTGTGGCAACTGCAGTTGTTTAAAGTGCTTTATAAATAAAGTTATTATTATAATTATTACTTTCCTGTTTTTGCCTCCAAAGTGGATAACCTCACATTTATCCACATTATACTGCATCTGCCATGCATTTGCCCACTCACCCAGCCTATCCAAGTCACCTTGCAGCCTCCTAGCATCCTCCACACAGCTAACGCTGCCCCCCCCAGCTTTGTGTCATCCTCAAACCTGGAGATGTTGCAATCAATTCCCTCGTCCAAATCATTAATATATATTGTAAATAGCTGGGGTCCCAGCACTGAGCCTTGCGGTACCCCACTAGTCACTGCCTGCC